>NW_027182290.1:28921207-30251207 GCF_029961685.1 Aristolochia californica | reverse complement strand
CGATTGATAAGGTAAGCTGCAGTTATGATAGCTTCACCCCAGTAACTGGCCGACATATGAGCTTCAAACAAAGAAGTTCGAACAACCTCAAGAAGGTGGCGGTTCTTTCGCTCTGCAACCCCATTTTGCTGAGGGGTGTACGGACAAGTAGTTTGATGAGTAATACCATGATCATCTAGATATTCTTTGAAACTTTGATTCACAAATTCTCCACCATTGTCACTTCGAAGAGTTCGTATTGCAGAATGATACTGAGTGACTATCATTCTGTGAAATTGTTTAAACAACGAACCAACTTCACTTTTTGACTTCATTAAACAAATCCAAGTCATACGAGTGTGATCATCAATAAAAGAAACAAACCATCGCTTATCACTAAGAGTGGCTATTTTTGCTGGACCCCACACATCAGAGTGAATAATTATAAACGGTGCTGAGCTCCTATTCATGCTTATTTGAAATGGAACGCGATGACTTTTCGCCAATTCACATACATCACACTTAAAATCTGAAATAGATAGTTTTGCAAAAAGTGTAGGAAACAATTTCTTTAAATAACCAAAGGATGAATGACCCAACCGTTTATGCCATAACCAAATGTCAGAATCTGCAGATTTATTCTTCATGGAGAACGCTTGGGCTAACTGATTAAAACTTTCTGGTTGCAGATCAAGGTAATAGAGTTTCCCCCTTCTAGTACCATACCCAATTGTCTTCTGAGTTCAAATGTCCTTAAAAACACAAAGGTTAGGCAAAAAACCACAATACAATGCAGAGTACGAGTTATTTGAGCAACTGATAATAGATTATGATTGAGGGTTGGAACAACTAATACAGAATCAAGACTCATATTTTCAGTGAGAGTGATAGAACCTTCTTCAATAACGTGAGATGGAGTACCATTTGCTGTAGATACAATATGTTGTTCAGATGGTTTCATACTTTTAACAAGATGATTGTCAAAGGTCATATGATCAGTAGCGCCAGAATCAATTATCCATTCACTATTTCTACTAGGAGTGGAAGTATTAAGAACCTTACCAGATGTAGCGATTAAGACTGATGCATCCTCAGTTGTGTGAGAGGTGGAAGGTTCTGCTACTACAATGGAAGCATGATTATTTGATTTGGAGTTCCGTTTGCGAGGCGCTTTTGTAGGATCCCACCATTTTGGATACCCAATAAGTTCATAACATCGTTCCTTTGTATGCCCAGTCTCGCCACAATGAGTACAAATGCGCTCTGGTTTGGTTGTTCCAATCTCATAGCTACGATTCTGAGATCCTGATGTTCAATTTTGATAACTATTAGGACCAGTTGGTCGAGCTGTTTTAGGTTTAGCTCGACGTGCTACCATCGCAGATGTCTCAACACGGTCAACTTCACTATTTAAAGTGGTTCTACGAACAGAGTCACGACGTACATAAGCATAGGCTTCTTCAAGATCCAATATCGGGTCTTTTCTGAGAATTTCGCCACGGACTTGTTCGAATTCTGCATCCAATCCGTTTAATAAAATATGAATACGCAATCTTTCAATGGATTTCCTATAAGCGATAACATCATCAAGATCTTTCATTATAGTCCTGTCACGATGATCGAGTTCTTGAAAGATTTCCACCAGATCACCATAATATGTTGATAAAGGACGACCAGTCTGTTTGGTGGAGAAAACTCTCTGATTTAATGAAAATAATTGTGATTCATCTGACCCATCATAGAAAGCCTTTTCCAAAGCACTCCATATTTCGCGTGCGGTACGCAGCCGAATATAGCGCTTCATAATATCTGGTGACATAGAGGTTAACAACCACCCCTTGACTTTTTTATTTTCAACATACCATTTCGCATAGGAGGTATCCGTTTCATGTGGGAATGGTGTTTTTCCCATAATATATTCGAGCTTTTCTCGTCCCGCAATTTGCATCTCCATGATCTAGGACCATACATCATAGTTGACTTCGAAAAGAGTGACACTGGTTGTAAAACCAGAGTTTTCAGATTGTACATGAATAATCGGTGCTAATTCCTTCGACATGATGAAAAGAAGATCCGTAGAGTGATTCGGTCTGGTCTGGTTCGCTTTTAAAAAATATTGGTCCGGTCCGGTCCGTAAACTGATTCAGTATGGTCCGGTTCGCTTTCAAAAAATCTGCCTGGTGCGGTCCAGTCCGGTCAGGTCCGTAAACTGCTTTGGATTGGTCCGGTTCGCTTAGCTGGGCTGATGGTCCGTCCGCTCGGCAAAAAATTAAATTAACAGACCTAAGTTCAAAAAACGAAATTTTTTTTTTTTTTACTGTACCTCTTCTTCTTCGTCGAGACGACGAAATTTCGTCTCGACAGTGGTCTCTTCCCCTTCGCCAGCGTCAGCTGGGCTAACGATTTTCTGGAAGACCGTCGTCGGTGAAGGTCTGCTGAGGTCCGAGCAGTGGCTCGGCTACGATCGTCGATGGCCTGCGGAACGTCCGAACAGTTCTGTTTCGCGGCGAGACGTCGGTCGGCGAAGCTTTCTGATGGAAGGCCGAGCAGTGGCTCGGATACGGTCGTCGGAGGCCTGCGGAACGTCTTGACGAAGCTTTCTGGTAGAAGATCGTCGGCGGCGGTGGCCTGCGGAGCTTCCGAACAACTCTGTTTTGCGGCGAAACAGAGTTTAGATTACGGTTCTTCGGCTACGACTACGGAACAGAGCTTTCGCTCTGCTCTTCGGCAACGAGAAGGAGAAGGAGATGATCTCCTGCTCTGATACCAACTTAAAAAATAATAATTCACATTCAATTGTGATTTCTCATTCACATCGTCGGCTTAAATAGCCGTTTTACAGAATATACATGGAAGACTTATGAGTGATTAACGGGATTACATAATCACCGGATTTACAGAATATTTACATGATTTCTCTTTAAGGAAATAAATCTTAAAGTAAATATTAACAGAACTCACTCGCACAAACCGGATTAGATTAATAAAATACCCGAACGAGTGGACTCTGACTCAGTACTCTCTAGTAATAATGTCTGAAAGCCGTAGCATTATAGAAATTGAAGAGGAAAAACCCACATCCATCTCCAGTTGTGGCATTCTTTGAGATGAAACTCATCCACCTATTCTCATCATTCATGTACCAAGAGAATGCTGGGTCCACCAACACTTTTGGGGCATTTCCGTAATATCCAAAGGGTGCAAGTTCAAAATATGCAGTCAATGAGAATTTTTCTGGTGAAAAACCGGCCAAACCAGTTGCCCTTCAGCAATTGTTGCGTTTCTCTTTTAGCCGTTTCCGGACCCTCTGTCCCGTTCAAACTTCAAAGCATGTCGAGGTTGTTTTTTCCTAGTTTTGTCTCCATTTACCGTTAACCACTGTACGACTGGAGGCGGGACTGCAGGCGCTTCTCTGTTTTCCCCTCTACTGGGCTTACTACTATTTAAACCAAGGTCTTTTCAGCTTGCCTTCGCTTCTCCTTCTCCCTAATCTCTCTCATAGAGGCTTCTTTTCCGATCAAAGTTTTTTTTATTGTTGGGTATATTTTCTGGAGTGAAGGCGTCTGAAATCAGAAGTTTTACCTAAAGTTTGACGGAGATTTAACTCTCCTAAGCAAGATTGATAAGCGCAGGTACTACTTTCGAACTGCTTGTTGCTGGTTTAACAGAGGAGCTCGAGGAAGAAGCAAGTCGAAAGAATATTTTCTTCAGGTATAAAACTCTAGAGTGATTGTTTCATTCTTTTGTTTTGTCGTCTTTTTTCTTTTGTTTTCACATTTTTCGTGATGTTTTCGGCTTTTCTGTCCTTCCAAGTTTTTGTAGAAGCACTTTGATTTGTTTATTCCAATTCTTTTTAGTTCAGAAAGAAGGTTTGCATCAACAAGCTCGAGTGCGAAGTGAGATCACAGGGAAAACGACTTCCTTTTCATTGCAATTTTTGATCGGTTTCGTGAAAGTGCGTTAGCACTTCAACTCCTTCCTAATGGCGAAAAGAGAAGCTTGGTGCTGTCTTCTTCTTTTGGCTCTCTTTCTTTTCCTGTCTTCAGCAGCCGGAGCAGCAGAACTCGAAATACTGCTATCGTTCAAAGCTTCTAAAAACGATTTACTTCACCAGCTCTCCAGCTAGAACTCATCGACCTCTTTCTGTGATTGGAACGGTGTCACTTGCAACAATAATTCTCATGTCACCGGAATCGATCTCTCCCGCAGAAACCTCTCTGGCTGCCTCTCTCCCGCCCTTTTTCATCTTCCATTTGTAAAAACCATCAATCTCTCTAGCAACGGTCTCTCTGGAGAAATTCCGGTGGAAATTTATTCTTCCTCGCTGCAGCACCTTAATCTTAGCAATAATAATTTTTCTGGTCCTATATCACCCCCACGAAGGCCGGCGCCGAACATCGAGACTCTAGATGTCTCCAATAATATGCTTTCCGGCGAAATCCCATCAGAAATCAGATCTTTCTCCGGCTTGAAGTCTCTTGATTTTGGAGGAAACGGCTTGTCCGGGAAAATCCCGAAGTCTATCAGCGAGCTCAGAAACCTCCAGGACTTAACTTTGGCTTCAAACGAGCTCGTGGGTGAAATTCCGCCCGAACTAGGTCTAATGACTACCCTAAGGTGGATATATTTAGGCTATAACAATCTTTCAGGGGAAATTCCGAGGGAAATAGGAAACTTGTCATCTCTCCGTCATCTTGATCTCGTCTACAATAATCTCACTGGAGCAATTCCTTTCTCTTTAGGAAACCTCTCTGAGCTTCGTTACCTGTTTCTCTATCAAAATAGGCTGTCTGGTTCGATACCTCCTTCAGTTTTTAATCTTCGTAATCTCATTTCTCTTGATCTAAGTGACAATTCGCTCTCCGGAGGAATCCCCCAAAGCTTAATAAACCTCCAAAACCTCGAGATACTTCACCTCTTCTCCAACAATCTCACCGGCAGAATCCCGGAGTCAGCATCTCACCTCCCTCATCTCAAAGTTCTCCAGCTCTGGTCCAACAGATTGTCGGGCGAGATCCCGAGGAATCTCGGCGAAAGGAACAACCTCACTTCTCTCGATCTTTCCACGAACGATCTCTCAGGAGAAATTCCGAATAGTTTGTGCAATTCCCGCCAGCTTTTTAAGCTTATTCTCTTCTCCAACTCTCTATCAGGAAGATTAACAGAGAGATTGAGCCGTTGTAAAAGCTTGTAACGAGTACGTCTCCAGAATAACCATCTCTCGGGTCAATTATCACCTGCACTGACGAAACTTCCACTTGTATATTATCGGGATATCTCGGGAAACGATCTCTCTGGTGTCATAGATGACAGGAAATGGGCAATGCCTGCTCTTCAGATGCTGAATTTGGCAAGAAAGAAATTCGTAGGGAGTTTGCCTCCCAGTTTCGGTAGTGAAGAGCTCGAGAGCCTGGACCTATCAGAAAACCAGTTTTCAGGCGGTATCCCGGCCAGTTTTAGAAGCTTTTCCGAGTTGGTGCAATTGAATTTGGCCAAGAACCAGCTGTCGGGATCCATTCCGCGAGAGATATCATCCAGAGAGAAGCTCGTGAGTTTAGAGGTCAGCAGCAACAAACTGTCAGGGCATCTTCCCGCAGCTCTTTCCTTATTGCCAGTCCTCAGTGAGCTGGATTTATCGCATAACCGCTTCACTGGAAAATTACCACAGGATTTGGGAAAAATCGACTCGCTGGTTTCGGTCAATATCTCATACAACGAACTGCATGGCCCTTTGCCTCTGACCCCAGCCTTTCTCGCCGTTAATTCGAGCGCCCTAGTTGGTAACGGCGGCCTATGTGGTGGTGGTACTTCCAGCGGTTTGCCGGCATGCAAAATCACAAAGAAACAGGTGGAGTGGTTTTTCGTTTCGGTATTGGTTGTGCTTGTGCTACTTTTCGCATTATCCATCTCCTTCTTCTTCTTCGTTCGATCGACAAGGAAAGGAATTCCAGACTAAGAATGTCGACAACGAGGAAGGTGTCTGGGATTTGCAGCTTTTTGACAGAAAGTTTTTCAACGCAGTCACCGTGGAAGATATTCTGTTGTCCTTGAGAGACGAAAACGTTATATTCAAAGACCTCCACGGCGTCGCGTACAGAGGAACTTCGGCCGTTAAGGGCACGCCGTACACTGAAGAAATTATTCGAGGTTCCGACCCCTTCCACGAAATTTTGGACTGAAACGACAGGTTTGGCAAAGATCCGTCATCCCAACGTCGTGAAGACGCTCGGAATTTGCCATTCTGAGACGGAAGGATTTGTGCTGTATGAATTTATCGAAGGGAGGCGTTTCGGAGATGTAGTGGCGGAATTGAACTGGGAGAGACAAGAAAGCAGCCATGGGGATTGCAAGGGCACTTTCCTTTCTCCATCACCATTGCTTCCCTGCTCTTATTCAGGGGAACCTTTCCGCAGAAAATGTGGTCATCGACGGGAAGGGCCAAGCGCGCCTGAAACTGAACCTTCCGGGCAATAACGCCGGTGCTGACAAGGCCTTTCTCTCCTCCGGCTACGCTTCTCCAGGTACGAAATACCTACTCTACCCTCTTTGCATATGCAATTACCGTCACAACCTTTAGCTGTCATTAGTAAATAAGTAGGACTATCAAGGCTCTTTACCCCAATTCAGTTCAACATCTGACCCGAAGAAATTGTGCGTGCAGAAATACAGGAAGGCCAAGAATTGACAGAAAAGAGCGACGTCTACGCCCTGGGAGTATTGATGATCGAATTGGTGACGGGGAAGCACCCGGGCGATCACGAGGTTGCCCCACAGTTAACCATCGTTGAGTGGGCCCGTTATTGCTACTCCGATTGTCATCTCGAGACGTGGGTCGATCCTACCATCAGAAGCCACGTGTCAAAAATAGAGAGAGAGATCGTCCAAACCATGAATCTGGCCATCCAGTGCACTGCCCTGGACCCCATCGCCAGACAGAACGTCTCCGACGTACTCAAAGTCCTGGAGTCCTCCCGGAAGCCCCACTACGTCGACTCTCGGCTTGTCTATTTTTAGATTTTTAATTTTCTTTTACTCATTATAGTGAGTATCTGACAAAGTTTTGTTGGATATATACGTACGAGGGAGTGTAAAATGTAGATAGCTGCTGTTTTTTTTACTCAATTCTAGGTACTCCATTTCACCTTGGAGCTTTGATAGTTGATAAAACAGCTAATCCATGCCGATATATGCGGCCCAATCAAGCTAAGTTCTCCATGTAAAAGTAATTATTTTTTTCTCTTCATTAATAATTTTTCAAGAAAAACACAAGTATATTTCTTGAAACAGAAATCAGAAGTCTTTGAAGTTTTCAAGAAATTTAAAGTTGTAGTAGAAAAGAAAAGTGGTAGAAAAAATCAAAACCATGACATCCGATCAAAGAGGAGAATTTACTTCCAAGGAATTTTAAGAGTTCTGCAAAGTAAATGGAATTCTTCAACCAATGACAGTTCCTAGAACCCCTGAGCAAAACAGGGTGGCAGAAAGAAAAAACCGAACTATCCTCAACAAAGCTTAGAGCATGCTCAAAAGCAAGAAATTACCTAAGGAATTTTCGACCAAAGCAGTGGAGTGTGCAGTCTATTTGTCCAACCAATTTCCATCAAGAAGTGTTTGGAAAAAAACACGACAAGAAGCATGGAGTGGAAGAAAGCCTGACATCTCCCACCTGAGAGTCTTTGGAAGCATAGCCCATGCTCATATACCAGATGAAAAAATAACCAAGCTTGATAATAAAAGCGAGAGTTTTAGCTTCATTGGCTATAATGCAAATTCAAAAGGCTACAAGTTGTACAATCCAAAAAATAAGAAGATTGTTATCAACCGAGATGTGGTGTTTGACGAAGAATGTTTATGGGATTTTGGATTTTATATAAATGACTTTAATTTTCCCCCTCCATTTGTAGATGAGCCAACATCGATTGAACAACCTGGAGAAGCCCAACAAGAGCTAACTACCCCACCTACTTCGAAAACATCAACTACCCACGAAGATGAGTCATCTTAGTCATATTCGAGTGGGAGTCGAACAGAAAGAGTTGCACCACAGACACGAAGTCTCCGAGAAATATATGAAGAAACGGAGCAATTAGGTAATCTCACACTTTTCTACCTCTTTGCTAATTGTGAACCAGTAAGTTTTCAAGAAGTTGCACAAGAAAATAAGTGGAAAAATGCGATGGATGAAGAAATCAAAGCCATTGAGAAGAATAACACTTGGGAACGCGTTTCACTTCTAAAAGGGCACAAAGCCATTGGTGTCAAATGGGTATACAAGACGAAGAAAAATGCCAAAGGAGAGATCGAAAAACCCAAAGCAAGACTACTTGCAAAAGGATATAGCAAAAGAGCCGACATTAACTATGATGAGGTATTTGTTTTGTTGCCCGTTTAGAAACTATAAGACTAATCATTTCTCTTGTAGGTCAAAACAAATTGAAAATTCATCAAATGGATGTAAAGTCTGCATTTCTAAATAGAGTCCTCGAAGAAAAAGTCTACACCGAGCAACCTTTAGGTTATGAAAAGAAGGGACATAAAGACAAAACCTTGAAGCTAAAGAAGGGTCTTTACGGGTTAAAACAAGCACCAAGGGCATGGAATTGTCGAATTGACAAGTACTTTCAAGGGAACGGCTTTACCAAATGTCCATACGAGCATGCCCTCTATATTAAGATAAAAAAAGATGTTCTGAACGTGTGCCTATACGTGGATGACTTGATCTTTTACCGGTAATAATCCAAACTTGTTTGGTGACTTCAAGAAAGCAATGGTCAAAGAATTTGAGATGAAAAATATTGGGCTCATGGCGTACTACCTTGACATCGAAGTTAAGCAATAAATAAATAGAATTTTCATTTCGCAGGAAGGCTATGCAAAAGAGATCCTAAAAAATACAAGATGGAGAATTGCAAGCAAACAGACACACTGATGGAATACGGAGTCAAGATGTTCAAGCATGAAGAAGAAAAAGTGTAGATCCAACATTCTTCAAAAGTTTGATGGGAAGTCTATGCTACTTAACTTACACAAGGTCTGATATCCTTTATGCAGCTGGATTGGTTAGCCGCTATATGGCATCTCCAACAACTACCCATTTCAAAGCCGCAAAGAGAATTATTCTCTAAGTGAAAGGTACTATTGACTTAGGCTTATTCTATTCAATTTCAAATAATTACAAGGTTATCAGATATAGTGATAGCAATTGGGGTGGAGACATAGCTAATTGAATGAGTACTTCTGGATTCATATCTTTCATTGGAGATACTGCCTTTACATGGATGTTAAAGAAACATCAAATTGTCACATTGTTTACTTGTGAAGCAGAATATGTTGTTGCTACCTCATGTGTTTGTCATGCAATTTGGCTCAAAATCTATTGAAAGAGATACGCTTGACACAAGAAGAGCCGACCAGAATCTGTGTCGACAACAAGTCAGTCATTGCCTTGGCAAAGAATCTAGTATTTTATGATCGAAATAAGTACATCGATATTCGCTACCACTATATAAGGGAATGCATTGCAAGAAAGGATGTGCAAGTTGAATATGTAAAGTTACAAGATCAAGTCGCCAATATTTTTACCAAGCCACTGACAAGCAAAGATTTAGCAAGATTAATAAACCTACTTGGAGTCAAGATCAAGTTTAAGGGGGGGGGGGGGGTGTTGGATTATAAACTTGATCCACAAAATTCTAACTAAGCCCAACTCAAAGCTTCGTGATTAATAAATGAGTTGTAACTAAGGAGTTTTCTTGATAAAAAAAATATAAGATCGTTGTGCTGGAAAAGAACGTTGGAAAAGAAGCAACGTGTGTGGCAATTAATTTGCCATGTGGTGATTATTCACCTTTAATCTCTATAAATACCTTGTAAAGCTACGTAAAACGATAAGAAAAGAGAAAAAAAATAAAAATACAGAGAGTTATTCTTTTTGTCACTGTTCTTCTTCTTCCTGCGTGAAAAAAAATTCAGAGAGACAGAGAAAGGAAGAGTGATCGTTTTCCAACAGCAACATCTCTTCCTACAGTTTTACTGATCACACTGACCGCTTCTGATCTGTTTGAAACGAGAAGCAGGGAAACGGAAAATAAGATACAGTAGAGATCGACGCTGCGATGCTTAATGAATCGCGCATGCATCTCAGCTCAGTTCTGTCAAAATTGTTATCTGTTTGCAACATCTCTCCCTACAGTTTTACTGATCATACTGACCGCTTCTGATCTGTTTGAAACGAGAAGCAGGAAAACGGAAAATAAGATACAGTAGAGATCGACGCTGAATTGCTTGAAGAAACGCTCATGCATCTCAGCTCAGGTCTTTCAAAATTGTTATCTGTTTGCAACATCTCTCCCTACAATTTTACTGATCATACTGACCGCTTCTGATCTGTTTAAAACGAGAAGCAGGAAAACGGAATGTAAGATACAGTAGAGATCGACGTTGAGATGCTTGAAGAAACGAGCATGCATCTCAGCTCAGATCTTTCAAAACTGTTATCTGTTTGCAATATCTCTCTCTACAGTTTTACTGATCATACTGACGGCTTCTGATCTGTTTGAAAGGAGAAGAAGGAAAACGGAATCTAAGATACAGTAGAGATCGACGCTGAGATGCTTGAAGAAACGAGCATGCATCTCCGCTCAGGTCTTTCAAAATTGTTATCTGTTTGCAACATCTCTCCCTACAGTTTTACTGATCATACTGACCGCTTCTGATCTGTTTAAAACGGGAAGCAGGAAAACGGAAAATAAGATACAGTAGAGATCGACGCTGAGATGCTTGAAGAAACGAGCATGCATCTCAGCTCAGGTCTTTCAAAATTGTTATCTGTTTGCAACATCTCTCTCTACAGTTTTACTGATCATACTGACTGCCTCTGATCTGTTTGAAAGGAGAAGAAGGAAAACGAAAAATAAGGTACAGTAGAGATCGACGCTGAGAAGCTTGAAGAAATGCGCATACATCTCTTTCTTTGAACTTTGCATGCTTAGTGCAGTTGATGAGGGTCAAAAGAGGAGAATCTTTACAATGGGCTCTTTCCAACCAAATAAGGAGGCCACAAGCTTTCTCGTGACGCACCCTTCCTTCTAAGCCGATATAATGATGTCTGCTCCCTTTCCATCTAGTCGTTCATCGCAATCATGCAGAGCCCTTCCTTTCCTTTCACTCAGAACCCTGTCTTTTGTAAGCATAGTAAGATTTCACTCTCCAAGGAGGCCGTACAAATCGCTGGTTGACCCCTCAAATGGAGCCGATGAACCAGCTCAGTTTTACTGGCAAAGAGCGGTTTACGAGGCGCTTCAATCATGGTTCTCGGAGACCATGCAAAAGGGGCCATTATTCATTTAAACTCTTTTCCGCTTCTGGGGATTTGCTTCAAACAGTGGTGAGATCTCTTTTCCGTTTTCCCTCCACTTGTAGAGCAGAGTGACAACCCCCGCTACTTGTCTGTTTCTCTCTCCAGGGACAAGGCCCGTTTTCTCGCCTGGCTTGATAGGTTAAAAACGTGCGCCCCACGGCATTTGACACCACCCACTCACACAATTTAAGGGAGTGTGTAAATATGTCTTGACCACTGTGCATGCTCGTTTTTGGAAATCAAGCGCTCCCCTCCCGACGGCCAATAACCTTCCTACTGGTTGCTAAGGATGATTCGCTGCTTATGTGACTCCAACATAAGCATGAATTCAAACCCAATCCCGTCTTTTCAAATTGCGAATTTGCAACCGTGATTATATGCATATCAATAGTAACAAGGAAGATTGAGAACGATGCTTTTGTCTGCTGCATGTGTGAATGCCTCTCTGAGATCGGACAGGACACCTCCCTGTTGAAGAAGATGAAGTGTTAGGAGTTCCAGTTTTACTTTTAAAAAACAAAAAATCTTTTACAAGTTCTAGTAGTTAATTACTTATTAGGTATCAATCATCAGTCTAATATGATATTTTAAGCATGGGAAGACGAAGGTAATCAAAGTTCTTTATGATCTAAGACTGTCATCAGTCTTTTAGTATACTCTCGCCTTTGAGAACCGCCATGATTCAAATGGGACCAACCCAGACTAAGAAAACTCCGCAGCGTGAAGGATTAGTGTTTGAGGGCTAACCACAATCTTGTACGTCGTATGATGTTGGTGGTAAATCGTTGTCCCGCTTTAGAACGAGCCCAATGATCTCAATAATTTCTGCCTCCAAATGCACGAATCGTACTGATTTATTTAAAAAGAGTTATTTCCCACTAATTAGTCGTGTCTCGTCCCATCTGAGAAGACGTATCCTTTGACATTATCCAACATCCGACGACACTCGTAGTACACCAATTAGCTCCCTCGGTTCTAATTTGACGACAAGAATTGAAACTCTTTTGATTTGACTAATCACTTCTAATATCCTTTTGATGTGTAACATTCATCATAGGTTATTAATTACCCTTGGATCGGAGAAATTGACTATTCATCGGTGATGAAAGAAAAGTACCTGCTTAGATGAGGTGAGAAGCTAATGGCGCTTTGTTTTCCTTATGTTCAACAAAGAGAACAGGAAACTCTTACCGCAGGAGCAACACAGAAATACGCATGACCACCAACAAGTAATAGAGCCGCAATCTAAAACCATATTAATAGGTACCAACAGAAAGTATAATTCTGTCTTCGTCAGAAAATAGAAAATGGCGGCAGCATTAATTCCGCGGTCCGCATTCAAAAAACAAAAATACTACTCGATGCTTCGGGTCCTAACAGACATGTAGTAATTTCCCTGAAAACTTTCACAGAAATGACCAGTTGACAAACATGAAGGCCACGCAGTGAGGGTTATCTTCCTCGTTCATCACCTTCCATGCCACAGCTCTTTCATACGAGATAGGCCTGCTCATGCTCGAAAGGCAGATTCCGCCTTGGAGACATGCGAAACCCTGGAAATGACTTAACACTGTATAAGTAAAAATTTGAGTACAGTTGAAAAACAAATCTTTCCCTTATTTAGGGCATTTAGATGTAAATAAATTACAACAGAAATCAAGTAAAACGGACAAAGTCCACAAGGGCGAACCATATGAAACAACCAATGAAGCACTTTCATACATTAAATTCCTTGCAGGAAGAATCACATCGACCTTAAATGAGGTAGAAGTAGCTCTAAAACCAGACAGTACCCAGGAAGTTGGCTAAATTCCTACTCATTGACTCCAGGTGATCTCAAATTATTGCTTACTACCAACAACCCTAACAAGTCAAACGATCTGGTTACAACTGAGCCCAAGTCAAATTTAGGTCCCTTCAGACCTATGCTGAAGTCTTGAGTCAAATATTCAGGTGACAAAATCAGTTCCATTAGAAGGCGAATCGTCTCTTCCATTTCATCAAGCGACTAATAGAGTTTGTTCCAACATCAGATTGAGATATTAATATCCAGCCTTTTTGCAAAAAAAAAAAAGATATTAATATCCAGCTGGTTGAAAAATCTTCAGTAGAACCTCGAAGAAGTTTTTTCTACTAGATTGTTTCCTGAGAACAACTGAGAGTATCATTTATAACTACTAACCATATGTCTCCTTCAGAATGACCTTTTTCACCTTTCACATCCCAACAATTACTCTCAAATTCAGCTCCAGTGGCTAAGAAACGTCCTTCGGAAATTTGGACTGGATGTTCCACTTCAGAACTAGATGTCCTAAATTTAAGATCAAACTCTCTATAATGACTTGCATTACACCTTCAAATTAGAGGCCAACTTTGTTGAGTTTCTCGAGTACAGCCCCATGAAGAAAACGACCCAGCCCCTTTCAAGTTCATGGGGGTAACAAAGGAATAAATTTTAAAAGATAGGTTAAAAGCGAAAGTAGAAAAGTGAGCTTCCTCCAGAGAGTTGCCCAGCAACATTGGAGAAGAAAGGAGAAAAATAAGAACAGGAAAGAAGAAAAGATAAGAGAAGAAAGAAGAGAACAGGTGACCCCTTCACCATATTTCTTCCACCACTTCAAGGTAGTTTTCTCCACTTCAGTTACTCTATTTACATTTGGGGGCTGGATAGTGTTTTATACCTGTTTGGCTTTCTCCATGTTATTAGAAGAAATTTTTAAGGGTAAAGTGAGATTTGAAATAGGCTTTGGCTTCAAAAGTGTGAAGTATCATGTAATTTCCGTTTCAAATTCAGATTTTCTCTCCTAGAATTGTAAAACCTTACGTGTTGGGCAAAAACTGAAGAAAGACACTTTGTAATGTCTCTGATTTACATAGCAGATTGCTCTGCGATTTGCCCTGTGCTTTTTCCCTTATATTGAAGGGTGTTCTATGTAAAATTTGGTGTGTTTAATTTTTTTGTGGATGATTGTTTAATTTGCTTACTTTTTTCCCATCAAACTTGAAAGCATGTTCTCAAATGCTGGCAAGTTTATAGCAACTCGAAAGTTATAAAACTGAAGTTAAGAGGCTCCAAACTGTTCCTATCTTCATCTGTATCCACTGACATTGCAAGATGGGAGTATAATAGTGCCAACCAAGAGACATAAAAGAGGGATTAGAGGAAACAAAAATCCATACCCTCTCTCAGGTAGGGACACTAACCATTACCCAATGATACCGAAATATGGGAGTATAACAGGTGCATGCACACACTAAAGTGGGGGGATGTGGGATTTTTTCTTTTCATCGGGAGTACTAAGACAAAAGGGGAGATGATGAAGGAAGAGAGTTACAAGTATGATTCCCAAACAAGTAGAATTTGCATTTTTCATTTTGATTAGAGGACAGGTTCAAAGAAGATTAGAAAATAAACAAAAAATTTGCACACTAAAGAAGTTAAACAGATAGTTTCAAAATTATTTTATTCAGCTCATCAACATTCAAGGACTGACATTCATACCTGTTGCATTATCTGCGGGAACTCTGTACAGAGAGCTTTGCGTCCATGATCATCAAATATCTTCTCAAGTGTAATGTCTTGTAGGGCAACTAATGTTGTCTCAAGCATGTCTAGCCCTGCCTGATTTGCAAAGGTGAAGACTGGCAATGTCTGATAAAAGAAAACAAATTTAAGACAATTTTCACTAAAATAATAAAGCAAACTTCTCATGTATTATAGGATAGAAGAACATCTCAAAGGAAATTTGTCCATAACTACATATATAGATCACTAAATATATTAAAAAAATGCTTCAATAAGACAAGAAGTTCAATATAACTCTAAAATGGGACATAAGCATGAACTATTTCCATGAAGACAGTATCTTAAAATGTTAAAATTTAGATAACCTTGCAGCCAAGAGTCCAAGTAAACATAAAAATTGAATCTTAACTAGTAAACAAACTGCCCCACTTGACCAGATGAAAGTTTTGAAATTTTGCAATAATATGCATTATCATAAAATAGAGATCCCATGATAGGGTAATATCATCATTTCTCCCTAATGGTTACTCTGTTAAGGAAACCTTTGAAGGGGACCAAATTCAACTATGAAACATTTTTCTAAGCCCCTTCCTGGAAAATGCTGATCTTGTTTCTGAATGAATGGAAACTTAGAAGCCCAAATTTGTAAAAAAAATTTGTCAATTATATTGATGAGTGGCAGACAAATATTAAAAGCATGTACTGGGAATGTCAACTCCATAGGACAGTATATCCTGTTCTCAGTCCTAAATTCACTAATAACAGAAACAGAAGTGCATAAAAATACCTTCAAAGAGCAGCACATTATGGCATCTGAATGATGCCAGAGTGTCTTGAGTACTGATTCACTGCCTTCACTACTGGATTTGAGAAGATCTGCACCCAAATAGCACCTGTATTGAAAACAAAAGAACACTATTGAGAATCAAGGTGGACTTCTGCGTAATAAAAAACGTAGCAGAAAAATACTTCGCTATGCAACTTATACAGACTTAAGAGCTTATTGGTAATATCTGAAATAAAAAAAACAACAATAGCAAAGAGAACACATGATAACAGAGAAAAACCCAGACAGGCTAAACCCATTCCAGACTCCAGTAAATGTGTCCAGGATATGAATTTTCTTCATGGCATCAGCCCCTTGAGCTGATCAGATCAGCCATCACTAAAATGTATTGATCCAGGAATCAATGCCCTAAATAGTCTTTTCTTCAAACATGACTCAAATATGCACTCAGTTAAGAGAAACAAAAGCCTTCATGAACTCAATGCAAAATTTCAGCCTTATATAATGACTCTAGAATCATCCTTAGCAGCAGCTGAACACAGATTAAACAAAATATATACAGCAAAATTGTTTTTGTTCCTTCTCTTTTTTGCTTTTCAATAGACAGGATAATCAACCAAGGGAAATATATTTCAAGTTTTCGAAAGGAAACGAAGCATACCTATAACTATTACAGATCCAACGAGCAAGTGTGAGTGCTTCAGGGTTCCCTGGTGGAGGCCTCAGACCGCAAAGAGAAATTAGGTGAGAAGGTGAAAGGGCCAATGCAACCCTCTGGACTGATGATATGATACTACGTACATATTGCCGAGCCATTGAGGCCACATTTTCTTGCAAATGGCTCTCAAAAGCAAACTGGAAGGCTATTGTCATCACAGATCTCATGCTACCACCATTACTAGAATACTCACCAGAGACTCTATTGCCAGTTGATCCCACCTCCAAGGTGGAAGCAAGATCCAGAGTGCGATTTGGACTGGAAGAGTCCTACATTAAGTTCAATATCACATAATTAGAAAACTAAGCATCTCAAAGTAGAAAGAATTTGAATTACAGGTACCTTTATTTCTGTGAAACATCATTTCAGCATGGGTTCAGAAACTACATGTTTTTATCTGAATACCCAAAGACAGTACTAGGTTACATTGGCTACAGTATACTAACCACCCCAGAGTCCAGAGGAATAATACGAAAACCAGAAGGCAGCAATGGTGCATCATCAGCAAAAGATGCATCTATCGGGGCAAAAATAAGTTCAGCACAAGTGCCAATCGCATTCTCATCCACTCCGCTGCATAGCTGTCAAGCCACATATGAGTATTATGAATCAACCTAAACAACAGTCATTAAGTGCAATTCAACAGTGCTCAAGATTTTCAGTCATCATCGTAGTTTTATATCTCAACATGAATTCATGCACATATGAAATCATCAAGCAAAAACAGTAGCATTACTTGTAAAAGAAACATGTCTCTGGTCATGATACTGTCTTCCTGAGTATGTCCAATGTTCTCCAACTTGATCACCTCCAAGAACTGCACAGAAAAATAAATGATTAAGAAAGCAAGGCACAATAAACAAATTCCACTACCCAGATCCAGAATCATAAATGAGTCTGAACATTCACTTCTTAGCAACCTCAGATACCTCTTCATGCTCAATAGTATGAGCCAGAGGAAGAATGACCTGTCCACCAAAACCTCCCATACGTGAACCAGGCAAACTGCACGGTCCAGCTTTCACGGCTGCAGCTGAGTATGCATCAATATTGCTGTCAGCCCATTCTGACCTATGTTCTCGCAGGAATCTCAGCAGGACTGCAGGAGGTACATTCTGCCAACAGGAGAGAGGAACATGAGATTCACATCAGATATATAACAGGAAAACCCAGAAAGAAATATGTCCACAAGTAAAACAAATAGCCTAAAAAATGATATTTGCCTTAATTGGCATTCTGAAAGAAAACCATTAAAAGAAGCATAAAACTAGCTGTTTAATATGGATAACAATTTGACAAAAAGTAAAAGCCACCTTGTGATGCAAAAATAAGCTGCCTTCATGGTGTTAAATATTTTACTCTTTACAATGCCATGGCGATTCCTATCAAGGCTAATCAATTAATTTGTTAAGCTTGGGGAAAGTTCACATTACCGACCAGCGCATATATTAATGCACCAAAAACACAATATCTACAACTCAAAACAGCTAACAAAACCAATAAGCAACGGCACTCCCTATTATTTTTTTTTAGTCATTAAAGCCTTTTTACTACATTAAATTGAAAAAATGAAGGTATCCCCTGTTTTAAACTTTTAACACCACATGAGTCCCACACTTTGGAGAGAAAAAAATCATATTGATTTCATTGAATAAATTAATGAAGTTATTTCTGTTACATTCAAAGAAAAAGTTCTGTTTTACCACCATACAAGTACCCTACATTGGAAAAATGATTTACTCAAAATGAAATTCATAGGACTACGGGTATCTCAAACAAATGACATGGATAAATTGTAAGCTTGCAGAAGTCCAGCCCAAATTTTCACTTCCTCATTTCTTTTTCTCTTTTCTACTTGTTTCTCTTGTAAAATACTTCAATTTACACCATATCAACATCTCACCTGTAAAAGCATGGACGCCTTTGCACATAGAACAGCATTTGTCATAGAAGGAAAACCATTGGCGAAGGCAGCATTCATACCCATCACCTTGCCTGGAGATGAGTTTACCAGTATGCTCACGTCATCCATTCCATCATTTTCCATAATGGACCAGCCTTCATCAATAAGCCCATTTACCGCTTCATTGAAACCTCTGTTGCATTTGTTCATAAGCATATTAACAACTGAAAATGAAAACACCAACTCAACAATTTCAAGAGTCGATAACCAGAAAAGGCTCACCTGCTCATCCTCAGGCTAAGTGCACGTAAAGCAGCAGGTCGTTTACCCCAACCAGTGATAGTTGATGCAGAAACTTCTTGTGCAATTTGTCTCAACTGGCGTAAAGCCTGATGCAAACAAAAACAACAGAGTCAACTTAGTTTTACACTGAAGCAGCTGCACACAAGATTTTCTGTGGCATCACATAGAAAAGAATGTCAAGATTAACTTCCCCAGAAAAATGGGTTTAACATACTGCCATTGTTGTTTTCTGCGCGAGCACAGTTGATGATTCATACAGTGGCCGCAGCACTTCAGGCACACTCCAAGGCTGACATGAAGACAAAAGAAACTCAAAATATTATTAGGATTTAACTTGAACTGACAAATATTTCAATAAACAACCAATAAAAACATACCTCCAAATCCATATGATCAACTATGTGTATGATTGATCCACCCCCCTCACAGGGTCTTATGAGGTATCCACTAGGAAGCACTTCTGCTCTCACAAAATGTTGTGTGGGTGGCATGGTTGGACCACCCTGAGTGCTGCTGAGGGATCTTTCACAGACCTAAGTTATAACATAAAGCAGTCAGAAGAATTCCACACATGCTGTGAGAAAATCAGCACAAGGATATTTTGGTCATTTTACATGATCGGATATTTTATATTATGGTACTACCTTGTTCAGCATGTTTGATTTGGTTGATGTACAAGTTTTTATATTCATAGGAAGAGTAGAATGAGAGTTATAAGGGATTAAGTGTTTTTTATGTAAGAAGGGCATTTTTGTCATTTTTTAATTTATGACTTAAACCTGATAAATAGCATTGGGGGTCGAGCTCATTCAGAGTTTTGCCTCCTTTTCTCTTCTTCCTCTCTCTCTCTCTCTCTCTCTCTAGCTTTTCACACGTTTTACATGGTATCAGAGCAGTAATCGTTGTTGGGAGTGCATCTTAGCCAAAAAAACCTCTTCTTCTATATCTGGATGACTTCACCAAAACAAAGTTTTTCAAATTTCCTCGATGACTGGTTAGTAAAAATTCATTTTTTCTCCTTTTCTTCTGCTATAACCCTAGGGTGACCGGTTCTATCATCCTTTAAAGGATTATTCATGCCTTGATTGCCCTAAAAAGGGAGGTTCTTTTTTAGTGAACTTGGGATGTGCATCAACCATCTCTAGACTAGTGCTTGTGTCATCAGCCTGTATGTTGATGTCAGCCCTAATTGTGGTCTAGTCTTGGAAGATCTTTTATCTAATCGCTATAGGGTGTTGATTTGCGCACATACCACTTGCGCACATCTCATTCCTACCCTAACCCTAATTTTTACGAAGTGGGGCCCACATCTTTGAAATTTGCGAATGTGTTTGGATATTGAAATTGAATATTTTGCTGACGCTATACTTATTCTATGGTTGATTGGGGTGAAGTTTATGTACACAACATTACATTGCATTTGTGGGACATTGGCAAGAAATTAACATGTATCATCCACTCACTACGGATGAGCAGGAATTGAGGAAACAACATAACCATCTACTAGTGGCGAAGTTCCTTGATGGTCTAGGTGGTGAGTTTGACAGCATTAAGGCACAAATCCTAGAATTGGGAGGGCAAAAATAACTTTGGTAACCAAAGAAGAAAAAGGGAGTAAGGTAACAGATGTTGTTGCATTTAGTACTTTGGGCCCTAGTCCTACCCAAGCAGACTCATCTCAAGTCCGGACAAGTTCTGGGAGAGGTGGAGATAGTTCAGGTATAGATCGAGGCAGAGGTGATGGTAAGTCCGAAAGGAAGTGTGTCCATTGTGGACAAAATAACCATTACTCTAATAGGTGTTGGATAAATTTGGGAAAGCTTGCCTGGGCAAACTCTACCAGTCATGAGACAATTGGAACAATATCAGAGGTTGTTACTCATCTCCCTTCAAGGGGAGTTGTTGGGGTATAACAACTATTTGAACAACAACACCAGATTATGCAACGCCCAACTCAGTTATCAATTGGTTCATCTTCGACTTCCATGGTTCATACTCATACTCCTACTATTACTTTGGTCACTTTAGGTATGTCTACTCTTCATGTCTCCTCTTCTCCTACCTGGGTTATCGATTCCAAAGCTACTGCTCACATGTCAGGTATGTCATCCTTGTTTTCTAACATGAAAGAGTCATCGCATATAAAACAAGTAAACTTAGCTAATAAGTCGGTTTCCTCAATCCATGGTGTTGGTACTGTTATCCCTACATCCTTCTTGTCACCTTAGTCTGTTTTACTAGTTCTAGTCATTCAAAATTTGTTGCCTTCACCTCCATTGTCTTCAATTTCTCCACGTGTTTTTTGATGTGTTTGTTTTGCCCATGTTCTGGGATCATCCAAAAATAAGTTATCTCCTCGTGTAGTTAATTGTGCCTTTCTAGGGTACTCTCGTACACTCAAGGGGTACAAGTGTTTTTGTCTATCTACCAGAAAAACATTTATATCTATAGATGTCACATTCTTTGAGGATACTTCCTTTTTTGAGTCTACTACTTCCATTGATGTACCATCTTCTTCCCCAATCTCTGAGTTGGTTGTTTCCCTGCCAGTTGATGATTGTCATGGACCTACGCAAAATACTATTGTTGAGCAATCCTTACAGGTATATCAACATCGATAGGTGCATCCCTCTCAATCCGTGGCCTCCTCTCTCAAGCAAGACGTCTGTCTCAGGATCCTAAAGTAAGTGATTTACACCTACTCGTTGCTTTAAGGAAAGGTGTTTGGAAAGGTACTCGTCATCCGTTGTCTAATTTTGTATCATATGATCATTTGTCTAACAATTACAGAAAGTTTGCATTGTCTATTTCTACTTGCACTATTCCTTCTCCAATGCAGATTGTTATATCCTCTCCACAATGAAAGCAAGTCATGGATGATGAGATGGCTGCTCTGTTAGAGCGATGAACCTGGCAATTATATGAGTTACCTTCAGGTGCTACAATGATTGGCTGTAGGTGGGTGTATACAATCAAATACAAAGCCAATGGCTCAATTAAGAGATTAAAGCCCATTTGGTGGCCAAATGATACATACAAACTTATGGTGTAGATATGTTTGAAACCTTTTCTCCAGTTGCTTGACTATCTTCGGTATGCATTTTGATATCTATTGTTATTACTCAGGGTTGGCCTGCATGCCACTTAGACATAAAGAATGTCTTTTTGTATGGTGACCTTGAAGAAGAAGTCTACATATAGCAAATTGGGGTGTATATCGTGCAGGGGGAGATGCACGAGGTATGCACACTCAATAAGCAATCTATGGTATGAAACAAAACCCTCATGTTTGGTTTAAAAATTTTAGCCAAGTAGTGATGTGTATAGGCTTGTTTCGAAGCCACTGCGATCATTCGTTGTTTGTCACGAAAAGACCTTATCATAGTTTTACTTGTATATGTGGACGATATTATATTGTCTAGTAGTGATACCCCTGGAATTGAAGAAATTAAAAGGCTACTTGCTACTCACTTCCAAACCAAAGACTCGGGGGCATTGAAATATTTTTTGGGTGTCGAAGTCGCAAAAAATAAAGGTCTAATGTTATCTCAAAAAAAAAAATATATAATCGATATGCTACATGAGTATGGATTATTGAGAACTAAACTGGTAGATACTCCAATGGAAGTTGGACTCAATCTGCATGATGACCAAAATGTATAATTTGAAGATAAAACATTGTAAAGGAGACTGATTGGGAACATTGTATGTATCCTTTACAGTGAGTATAGTAAGCCAATTTATGGAAGACCCACGGAAGATCCATCTCGAAGCAGCTCAAAGGATCTTGAGATATCTCTAGGGAGCACCAAGGAAAAGTCTTTTCTTTATAAATCATGGTCACTTAAATTGAGGTTTTCTTTGATGTAGACTATGTTGGGTCAAAGGTAAACAAAAGATCAACTGCAAGCTATAGTGTCTTTTTTGGATGGCAACTTAATCAACTGGAAGAGTAAAAAGTAAAATGTGATAACTAGATCCAGTAAAGAAGCAGAATACAGAGTTATGGCACATACTGTTAGCAAGCTCATGTTGGTGAGATCTAGGGAGTTAAGCTTCCATCAGAATGAAGCTATGACTATGTTTTGTGATAACCGGGCCACTATATTTATAGCCAACAATCCAATTTTTTTATGAGAGAATAAAACAGATAGAAGTGGATTGTCATTTCGTTAGAGATGATGTGATGAAGAAAGATGTAATCAACCCCTATGTTCAATCGGCTGATCAACTTGGAGATTTTTCACCAAGGCATTAAGAAAGCATACATTCATAAACTTCTGTGACAAGTTGAATCTCATAGATATATATGTTTCAGCTCGAAGGGGAATGTGAAAAAATCAGTTCAAGGGTATTTTGGTCATTTTACATTATCGGATATTTTATATTATGACACTTTCTTGTTCAGCATGTTTGATTTAATCTATGTACAAATTTTTATATTCATAGGAAGAGTAGAATGGGAATTATAAGGGAATAAAAGTTTTCTATGTAAGAGGGACATTTTTGTCATTTCTGTAATTTATGTCTTAAACCTAATAAAAAGCATTGGGGGTTGTGCACGACCCCAACGCAGCTCATTCAGAGCTTTGCCTCCTTTTCTCTTCTTCCTCTCTCTCTCTCTCTAGGTTTTCACACTTTTTACACACGCACACAGTAAAATAAAAACATAAAAATAAAAAGTTGTGCTTGACAAAAAGTATGTATTACAGTAGTTAGAAGATGGAAAATCCATTTCCAATTTGCATGCTAAGAACACACAGTGATAATTTTCTAAAACAAACTAAGAAGTTGTGCTGGACTAAAAATGTGAGGATGATAGTACTCAGAAAGTGGAAAATCCATTTCCTAGTTGCATGCCAATAACATACCACAAGACTACCATCTTCCAGAACTGAGGTGTACTGCAGTAACCAGAAGTCACGGGCTGGAGCCAGAGTGGTTGGAGCATACAGCTACAAATGAGCCAAAAA
The DNA here is from genome assembly GCF_029961685.1 of Aristolochia californica. Taxonomy (NCBI): domain Eukaryota; kingdom Viridiplantae; phylum Streptophyta; class Magnoliopsida; order Piperales; family Aristolochiaceae; genus Aristolochia; species Aristolochia californica. The sequence goes on along the minus strand of NW_027182290.1, from coordinate 30,227,659 downwards.
CAGTTAGACTTGCAATCAAGCCAGTTTCCTCACCAGTTCTAGTAAACACAATTACACATACAGCTACTACTACCAACCTGCATATAGAGCAGCTCAATGGTTCCACCATTGCCAGTGGGAAGCACATTTACGACATCCACAGACCGGCAATCACGGAGCCATGATGGCCGGTCTTTGAGGACCTCTGCAACCTGAAGAGACCCATTTAGCAGAATTTTATCACAAACTGAGAAGCAAATAACATGACCAATGACAAACCAAAGAAGTAACGGACAGAAAGATTAACCTTTGTAGGTTCTAGACCAACAAGGCCACAAGCTCGTGCTGCCACTCCAGTGCAACCATGAGAAATAGCAACGATTCCAATGGAATCCGGACCAGGCTGAGAAAATATTGGTTGAAGAAGATTTAGGATTATTAGGAAAGCATGAAACAGTGAGACACTTTACAATGTAAAGAGTGTTAACAAAAAAAACAAAAACTATAGAAGACCAGATTAAAGAACAAATCCATTAACACATGTCCTAGACATGGGCCAAGTAGGCAACTGGATGGGCTAGCCAAAGAGAGTTCTGAGATTATGTTCTCTCCTGAGCCATATAGTCAATGGGCCACAGAGCAAGGCAAGAATATAAACATTAACTGAAACACTAGAAGTACCCACCTAAGTGTACTCAGCAATATAAAGATTAAACTCAATTACAAAGACAAAAAAAAAAAAAAAAAAAAACTGTTGCATATTCAATGAAACTGAGTCGTGAATTAAGTAACCAATAAACAGTTGGCAGTAAGCTGCAACTACATATGAGGGATCCCAAGCGCCAGACTCAAATGAGCCCATTAAGTCCAGTAAAAGTACCCACCAACAAGAAATAATAGAAATAATAGTTCCTTGTCTCACGGCAAATAGAATAGGGATTAAAACCAGATATGATTAAAAAAAAACAGCAGTACAGGAGAACTGAATTAGGCTAAATTAAAAGAAAGACTAGATAGAATTATAGTTAGAGCTGTCTCTACTTCTGCGTAATAACTTCCTAATAATTACTTGTGAGATTGATACAGACCTTCATCCCAGGCATTTGGACCCACTCCACAGCAGTTCCAGTCGCCTTTGAAATAAACTCTGTTAAAGTTTCCTCTGCAATGGACAAAAGTCTACAAAAGTAGAAACAGAATCGCCACAGTTACAAACAGAACTCTATGAGATTTCACACATACTAAAACACTAGGAAAATTGGAAAACAATAAGTAAAAATAAAATGTGAAAAAAATGAAGCTCAAGGTTCTCCCGACTTACCCAGCAGGGCTAGCATCCCTTGGTGGGTGCTGAGGGGTCAAACGCTGTTGACCACTTGTCACCACCGATTCACAGCTTGTATCAGTTGTTGCAAGTGCTGTCTACAAGGCAGAGAAGAAAACCGAATCAAGTACAGCAAGCAAGAACTTCAGAAGAAAATGAACACGGTCTAAACAATTGGATAAATGAATGATCGGGTTCCTTACATTCTGTGTCTGCTGGCGAAAAAAGCCATTCTCGTATACCAGCTGAGACACCTGCTTCTGCAACCTGTCATTCTCCTCCATTAGAAGCTTATTCATCGCCGTCAGCTTCCGGTTAACAGCCTGGAGGCGGGAAGCCTCCTTCCTTTGTTTTTCTCTGCATCTATAGAATCAATGAAAAGGAGAAGCACTTCAATACGAGGTAACTGAGAACGTCATTGATTAGCAGAAGCATCTGCTACATCATGCGATTTTCTATTTGGAAATACCTGCGGTTCTGAAACCAGACTTTTATCTGCTTGGGCTCGATATTGGCGAGAATAGAGCATTCCCTAATAAGCTGCTGCCGTCGGATAGAGCTGGGCTTGGGGCATTCGTGATAGAGCCTCTCCAAAGCTTCAACCTGTTCCGGCGTGTAACGAACATACTTTCCAGGGTCCGTTCCTGATTTGATATCCTTGCATGAAGATACCGCCATCATCCCTCGAAAATGGAAGTGAGCTCAAATGCACCCCAAGACTTAACTGTAGGAAAGAACTAACTTTTACTTCCTTCCACCGCCAACGGAAGCAGCTCTTGAGTATTTTAAGATTCAAACCTTCCGTATGAAACAGCTAAAATCTGTCTTCGTCCAATCACCAACATCAAAAGAAAGAGCTTCCATGTCAAGATTGGAGACCCTATGAATCAAGCGACCGATTAAATCCACAACTCGGCGATTTTCACCAAATGTAAACATCGAAGAAAATATTACGAAAACGAATATCAGAAAGCATCGACTTTTCTTTTATTAAACCTCGAAAAGCACCTGAAAGGAAGTAAACCGGCTGGCGTCCTCAAATTTGACCCATCTTTCCCTGTTATTCCGAACTGGCGACAGCAGCAGACACAAGAACAATCAGCCCTTCGAGATCGGAGCTGCTAGCACCCCGAACAAATAAACTCTGTTTGCAGAAATGAATTTCTAATTTCTCCTCTTAACTGAAACCGCAGAACCGCAGCACTAAAACAGCTCAATCAAAGGATCGATAACCTTTCTAATCCACAAAACAACGCCGAAAAGCGGCAGCTATTTCCCGGTTTCCAAGGTTACACCGAAGCAAAACAACAGGAAGAGCAAATAAAAGGGAAGGGTTTCTTAAAGCAGCGATATTTCTCGAGATTTGAAGCTATACATTTTTTATTCTTTATCTTCTCCGACAAGGAGAGGTCGGCGATCCTCCGCCTCCGGTTCCTTGAAACCGTCAAATGCCTGATAGTTCAAGGCCTACCGGCAGGAGTTTCTGAAGAGTGAAAATATGCTCGAACCGGCACGAAGACGACGAAAGAAACTCACCAAGGACGGATACAAGAACGACAGTTCAACGAAAATCTTCGATTCCAAGCGTCAAGAACAAGAAGAAGTCACAGCACAATGAACATTCATCCTTCCAAAGACTTCATCTTCGAAGTAACACGTTCCTAGCTCTGAAAAAATATGTTAGGTGTTTCGGTACGAAAAAACGAGATTTCTGTGAGGAGAACAAGAGCGGAAGAGTCGATGAGAAAAATGCATGGATTCGGTACCAAAGCAGAAAATGCCTGATTCAAGACGAGATTTCACTCATGGCGATTCTCCGCAAATAAAACACTCCATAAAAATTTTTGGCAGAACAAAACTGTCAAAATCTTCCGCAGATCCCCCGATCCTAACATGAGACAAAGACAAACACCATTTTTTCTCCGTTCTCTTTTGCTTTCAACCTCCCTGCTGCGTCTCAGCTCTACTAGCACGGGATACTGATCGAAATCGCGGCAAATAGCTTCGACATATATATCCGAGCTGCCACAAGACGAAAATACCCCTTGTCTGTCTCGGTATTACTGTCTCATCACCGAAGGAATGCGGCCGCTCCGTCCTCCCGCCGCCGTCCTCAAAAGTTTCAACACATATGAATGAAGCAGACTGACATAATTACCCCTGGATGATTTAGTAAACCCAGTGAGGTATATTTGATCTGGACAGTATATCTAGATGGCAATTAGTGGTTGCTCAAAGATGTGAAATGTGTCGAGTTCTGAGTCTGATAGTTTTCGTCCTTTTAAGGAATAATTGCCCTCCTATGACGTGAAGTTTCTCTAGCATCAGCCGTCTGAATCAAATGTAGCGGATGGATGGGCAATTTCGGTCCGGAAGGATTAGCCCAGGAGAATCGGTGAGCTGTCGATATCAGGGGCATGTTAGTAATTCAATTAAAATAGGATATTCACGCGTTTGTGTGTGTATATGACATACACAAACTAGCCATATGTGAGAAATGAAGAATTTCGAAAAGAATAAAAGGAAAAAAATAAAGATGGCGTGGAGAGTTGCGTGGGTCAGAGAGGACAGAATTATGAGGGCATGGCATGCGCCTCGGTTTGGTTTCTCTTTGGCATCACCGCTTTCGTCACATCATCATCATCATTATTCCTCCTTCATGTATGTTAAATGTTACTATGTACCTGAGAAAACGCCGTACATGCATTACGATCACATACGGGATTAGGCATTTACATCAATTAAACAGGACATAAATGTAAGACAAGAATCCCGTAATGGATCTTAATTACTTGATCCTATTGCTAAATATAGGGGGCCCCACAAGAGAATGCATAAAAGTTCAAACCTTTTATCCTTCGCAAACTACAGTTGCTATTTTAAGACGGACCCTAGGAAGAGAGCCCTTTTCCACGGAAAAGAGACCAGAAAATAATAAAGCGAGGTCGACACATGAAAGACGAACCGAGGCGCACGCTTCAGACGGCGTGCGTCGTCGGGAAGTCGCTCGGTCGAGGAAAGACTTCTCGCAACGTGGGCCACCAGGTGAGACCATGAGCGTGACGGATTTCCTTTCTTTAACAATGTGCTCGCCACCACCCGCCCAATTTTCAAATTCCGAGGAGAAAAGAGAAGAGCCACAAGGTATTAATTTAAAATTTCAAAAAATAAAATAAAATAATGCAAAAAGAGAATGAAGAAAAAGTAAAGCCGATAGTGGGCCCGACGAAAGTCTGAAACGAGATGCCACGCGTCTCACTTCGTCGCTGTCAGTAGTGTCCGAATCAGAAAAACATTCTCCTCGTAAGTCGAGATCTCGTCGTCAACACCTGTCGCCTCCCACTACCCTTCTCGCACCCTTTCGCGTGACACGAACCCGTTAATGCGGTCTCAAACTCTCACGAGACCAAAATACCCATTGTGTCCCTCTCGGTTCTAGTATTTCTAATTGAACCATGTAACGGTCATGAGGCCCACAAAATTGAGTGGTTACGATGTTACTTTATTCCCATTAGGTACAGATCCTTCACAAAGTTGTACATGACGTTTCAACAACAATGTCAAATTATGCATATCGCTCTCATCTCACAGGATGAAGCCGTTAAAACGAGTTCATCACCGCATTTAGCTTCTTTCTTTCTTTCTTCGGATAAAAAAGTTTGACCGGAGTTTTCTAAAGTTTAAATAGCCATACCCATTACCAGGGGTTCAACCACTAAGACCCGGTCCCGTCACCCCATCCCGTCAAACAAGATTGTGGTGAGGGGTGGCCTAGTTGAGTCTTAATCTGCCTATATTCGAGTTGAGCCTGATTTAAATATTTTAAATTCAACTTTAAGCCTAGCCTAACCTTGAGCTTAAAATTGTTATCGAGTTCGAACCCAATAATTTTAACCGAGTTCAAGTCGAACTCGAGCTTTAACATTCATTTAAAATTTTTCAAAAATTACATGTCTCGAGTTCAAGCTCTAATATATATTTAAAATTTAAAAAAAATACATGTCAAATAAATAGTATATAAAATTATACATACATTTTACATAAATTTGAGCATGACCACTACTTAAAATTTAGGATAAGGGGTGGCATTAAATCCAGCTGAGTCTGAGCCTTCCTATTTTCGAGTCGAGCTTGATTTAAAGATTTCGAACTCAAACCGACCTAGCCTCGAACCTAAAATTGTAATCGATCTGGAGCCTAATAATTTTAACTGAGTTCGAGTTCGAGCTCTAGCTGAGTTTGAGGTTAGCCTACATCTAATATTCTACATAAAATATATGTCAAATAAATTATCTATAAAATTATGCATTCATTTTTTAAAAAAAAAGAATGATAGGGGAGGTTTGGGATTGAATTTCGATAATGGATTAGAACCCACCAATATTAATCTTTTTTACCCCAAATGTTGTCTATCTTATTTTGTAATTTTTTAATATGGTCATAAATTTACTATGGCCTTTTTAATGCCCCTCATTGAAAATTTATATTATAGGGAAAACTAGAAATGTTTTTCCTAGGATACAAATTTTGAAAAAAAAAACCTTTTTAATAAAATCTTATTACTATTAGAGACTTACTAGAAATTACGAAAAATATTTTAAATTTTTTTTAGGAAAGTTAAATGGACCTCTTATTGCCTCTTCTAGGGAAATAAATAAAAAATAATAATCAATCTAATAATCTATACTTATCGATAAAATTTTAATCAAATAAAATGTGAAACACAAAATTGCTATGAAAATTGCCTCATGCTAAAAGTATTATAGTATCAACTGTTAAATACTTATTCAAATTTTTTTCTATACGGTTTTCTAGCCCATCTTGGTAAAAAAAATCTTACTTAGAAAATTATATAATTTTTTAATAAGAATTTTTAATTAAAAATATATTTCCAAGAAACATGAGGCACTAATGGTCCCTATATTTTATACTAAAAATGTTTTTTCAATATTTATTAAAAAAACAACTAATAGTCTCTAGAAACGTATTTCTACTCAAATGTCTTTTCAATTTCTTCAAGAGCTATGACGAAGAGACAAAGAGTTTTTTTTTTTTTTTTTTACTTGTTTATGATCTCGCACGTGTGCAAAATCGACTTCATGTGGACTCTGGTTTTCCGAGACAACGGCGAGCGAAGGCACACCACCAATCCCCCCTCACTCTCAATCCTGTTCCCATTCCCCTGACTTGCCTATTAACGAGCCGAACCTTGATTCGGTAGAGCTCAGCTCGTTAACTCAAACGAGTCATATCTGGATCTCGAACTTGAACTCGATTCGAGATCCAAGTATACCGAATAGAATCAAGCCGTTCGCCAATCAAGCTCAAGCCATTCGCAAGCCAGCGAGGTTCCGTGTTTGGTGAACCATACAAAAGGATAGTAAGACCAACTCGTTCAGATAATTGACCGACCTTTGAATGACCCTGGATCCTTTTCAACGTCATTCGGTACCTAAAGTCCAGGCAGGGGGGCAAAGGGAGGGCATGTCTCGTAACGGACATGATAGCCATTTGAAGATATTTCGAACCGTCCAACACGAAAAAACGCGCTGGACAGTTCTGTAAATTTGTACTGTATGCATTACGTAGAGGTACGGATGAGGAAGGCACCACCAAGAGACAAGAATTGATAAAATCAGCGGAGAGGTGTCGGTAGGGACAGGGGGGGTGTGACCCGAGAGCAGGTGACAAGTGTACTCATATCAGCGGCGGGAAAGTAGAGGCTTCGGTGAGCTGGAGAATGAATCGACCGGGCGCACCTAACAATAAAAAACGCTTTAAGAAATTTCTGACGGGGGGAATATTCGGCGGCGGCACGGCTTTAACGTGAAGCCTTGCAACGAAAAGGTCAGAAGGTGGTCCGCCCCATGCGCGGCGGTGGGGGCATAGGACATGTTTAAGGTGTGCTGGTTTGTGGGAGTTTTGCTGGCTTCGTCAACACCGTGAATGTGATCTCAACCATGCGATGCCATTACCAAGGGTAAGGTTGAATGTGATCTCAACCATGCGGGGGTTATGTAAGATATTACGAATCATCTAGACGAAGCGGGCACGACACTTCAAACCCTCGTCGAATGTTTTTTTTGGGTCTCTCTTCGGCTCCCTCCCTCTATCGATCTCCTCCTCACGTCTTTTCTTCCTTCGAATTTTTTTTCTTCTCTCTAGACCTCCATCTTCCTTCTCCCTCTCGCCGTTGCCGTCGCCATACCTAATCCTTTCCCCTGCGCATCGCCTTCTCTGTTGCCCATCACCGTCGACTTTCGTAGCCTCATCATACCCCAACTAGAGTAGCTGCTCCGAAAAACTTTCTCGTCATCGTCACCCCCCCAGATACCTAAGTTGAGGGAAAAAATTATTTTCCCCCCTCGACGCCACGTCCCGCACAACGTGCGATTTTTTATTAAAAAAACTTGTAAATCTTATTTTCAGCCACTGTTTTTCCTTTGAACGATACAATTTCCTCCGCCTCAACTGCCTCTAGTGCTGCTTTTTCTTCCGGAAGATGCAATAATACGTAAAAATATAGTGTGTTAAAGTTAGCATTTGATCAATTTTTCCTGTTTATTTATTTATTTTTTATAATTAATCATGTGCACAGTTAATTGGCTCACATAATTACTGTATTAATATACAATAAACTGTAATTATTTAATAATATAATATCTAATTTAATTAATTAGTATATTAATATATTTTAATTATACATTAAATTACTTATTCGTGTAGTAATCATGTTTGTTTTACCTAATTTGAAGTTTAAGTATTATATTTTAATTAAGTATACTATTACAAGTTGCTCATTTTCTTGTTTTTGATATTTTTCTCATTTTGGGACACTAACACTGGAAACTGTTTTCTAGTGCGCTTGAACTCGTCCACACTGAAACCAAGTTTGAAACTGAATTTCATGAAGATGAAGTTCAAATTTTAGGTTTATTGACTAACCCCCCTTAAAGGTGGTTAGTCGCATATTTAATTCACGGGAGGCAATGGAGTCGATTCAGTTTGGCTCATGAATAGTTCGAGCTCAACTCGACTCGGTCCCGACTCAATTTGGCTTGATCCATCCAGATCTATAATAGAATTCGAGATTTGGGTTTTGTTTGTTTAATTACACGAACCCGACCGACCCTCCGTTTGGTTCGCGAGCTCATGAGCCGGCTCAGTAACTTACGTATTTGACTTTGAGTCTTCAAAATCGAGGCAACAAGGAGTCTTTGACTCTTCAGAAATCAGAAATCAGGTTAGAGCTCATCTACTCTCCTCCCGTCCTCCTCTTCCTCTCCCGCCGCTTATCCTATCTTCTCTAACAAATAGATAAGAATCGAAAAACTCTCAGACTCTATCGTAAGATGTCTTATTTCAAAAGCGTCATCACCATCTTCACCACCACCGAGCATCTTCTCGCTTTTACCCTATTCCTTAGCCTCTTCAGTCAACTAGTTTTCATTGAGATTTTTCGTTGCCGACAAAATATAATATTGATGTTAAAGGTAAATTTTGTCCATCTTTACTTATAATTTTGTAATATTTAGGCTGTATAGAGAATTTCCTCTATTTAACTTCTTGTGAGGAAATGTTATTTCTTTTTCGTTAAGGAGATGGTATGGCATGGAAGAAAGTGAAATTGGCATCACCCTCTTTGAGCCATCAGAAGCTCACCTTTTGTTTCCAATAAATTCTTTCTTGTGAGATTGTGTTTCTTTTGGAATGAGCCAATGAATTTTCAGAATTTTCTAGTGCACTTGAGGAAAATTGAAGATCATCAGTTAAATTTATGAATTTGTTGGATAACTTGAGAAAAAAAAGAAAACCGCAAACAAATTTTTGAAATTTGTTGGCAAACTTCAAACTTAAGGAGCTTGTTGGCTGTTTTTCTCTCCATTATTCACAATGAATAGTATGTATCCAGTAATCACATATCCTTAAACCGAAAGGGAAGGGGGCCCCTTGACTGTGATTTACTTTCAAAGAGAATGGGTGAATGGTCTGAAGTTGGTGTTGATAGGATTCTTCTAGCTCCTAAGTGAGAATGATATAGCCAATGTTGGAATATATGATATGTTAGAGGGTCATTGATGTAATTAATTTATGTTTTATGTCTCTTCTTTAAACTTACTATGGCAAAGGATATAATTATAATATTACTTTTAACATCTATAAATATAGCTTAAGGGGGAGGGTTTGGACTAAGTCCATAACCTTTTTTTCTTTCTCTTTTCTTCCCAACGTGTCTTCTCTTCTTTACCCAAGATGTAATCCATGGAATCCTAAAATCAACTGCCAAGATTGAGGGCCAAAAATCTATTAATTTTTGTTAATGTGGGTTTTACCTTTGTTTAGTCTATGTAAAGGAGGCTCCTGCAACTGGTATGTCAGCATGCCTATTGTTTTTTATAAGTTTTGAAAAGGATTATATTATATCGAAGTATTTGTTCTAGTAGGTGCATTTTGAGTTCTCATTGGAGGACCAAATTATGTTAAAGTCCCTAAATCAATTTGCTTCTAAGTTCATTCCAAAGGCTCTGTTGCATGTAGTGGCAAGGTCTACCTTCAATTGTCATTCCCCCTACTAAGCCTATGGCATTTCACAATGTCCATTTTGCGTTTCTTTTATACCATATGTCCTTAAACTGTGTCATACACTGGACTTTCTTTTCCTACTGTAATACTACTATAATTGTATATTTTTTGAGATGCTATGTGATTATTGCTCTTTATGGGGAGATCATGTTTGTAGCATTTCATGACATGAGATTCAAGGACATGGCTCATTCATGGTGAACATGGAAATAACACTAGTTTGGTGTGTATATGTGCATTCTTCTTTGGAGCACCTGATGGCAGCTCCAAAGTTAGCAAGTCATTTGAGTAAGTTTCTTACAAGTATTCTAAATTGGGTCTAAGACTTGCTCTTCTGATTCTTGGTTAGGGTAAGTGTTGTAGTTAACAGGTTTTAAAGACTGGAGGTTTATGTCTTTGGATTATCCATTTAAGCAAAGTTTAAGTTTGGGAGCAAAGGCTGTTGAAAGCTCATTCTTTTACAACCATTTCTTTTTGGATTTTCACCATCACTATGCCAAGTTTCCCAGTGATATATTACTCAATTAGCTTGGTACTCAAAACAATATACCTTCAAGGAAAGTATACTTTATTTGACACGCATTTTATAAAAAGTCTTAAATGTAGGTTGGAGCTCGAACTTGATTAAAATTCTTGGGCTCGAACTTGATTCCCATAACTATATGTTTTTCTAATAATAGCTTTGTTTTACCACATAACACTTTCATATACGCGTTGTAGAAAATCCTGAATGAGCTATCATTCCTCTAGTAACAAAAAAAAATTGGTATTTACTTGTTCAACCAGTTGTAACCACATAAAAACATGTCCACATGGACAAATTAGTCCGTTGGGGTGAAAAGTTAGAAAATCCGCACAAGTTGCCACTTACTCAATTACCCATTATCTTTTTAGGAGAAAGAAAGACGAAGATCGCATCTAGGGGTGGCATCAAATCGAGCCGAGCTCGAACTATTATATGTTTGAGTTGGACTTGATCTGAATACTTCGAACCTAAGATTTACGTCATGTGAAAAAAGGTATGCAAGACTTAAGATTTATGATTCTTACTGGAGGAAGATTTCTACCTCAAACATTACAAAACATTCACATCTGTGTTAGTTAAATCTCTACCATGTTATTATATAAGAACATTGTAGATCCCAGGATGATGTTAACTAACGTGGACTAAGTTATTCAATATTTATACATAAAAAAATTGATAATTATTTGCATAATCTTACCTTGCTATATGAATATCGTACCCTTTACCCTTTAGTGTAGGCTTACGAAGCTCTCAGACCCACAGAGTAATACGAAACACAGGTAATGACACTTCGATTCATGACAACTCCTTCATGTTCCAAGTTAAATATGTTATAATAAACTGCCATCAAGTTGGTCAAACATTTGGTTGTACATTGTTAGAATATTGACATTTGATCTCCTTTTTGGATCGATTCATAAAATTTCCTAACAATTACATCATCAATTGGGGCCCCACGGATGAGCAGCCCATGCCTAAGCGTCAGAGATGGCTACCTCAAACGAACAGCATATAGTTAACAATTATGAAATTATTTGGAATGATTACAAACTCACAGCTTTGTGAATAGCACTCATTTCATGGAGAAAAGTGTAGCTGAAAAAAGGATTCCTAACTGTTTCCACTGTTCCAAACATGTATGCGCGAAAATTGTACACTCCTCTCCACATTCGTTTACACAGGAAAGAGTAGCCTCGTGGGTTCATAACAGAAGACGGGGACCAAATTTACTTCCTTGTTATTGTCTAAAAGTTTCTGATAGTTGACATTTGACATGAAAGTAGTATTTGGAATGATTAATAACTCACATCTTTGTGGATAGGACTCGTTTCATGGAGTAAAGTGTAGCTGAAAAAAGGATTCCTAACTGTTTCCACTGTTCCAACATGCATGTGCGAAAATTGTACAATCCTCTCCACATTTATTTACACAGGAAAGTGTAGCCTCTTCAATTCATAACACAGGAAGAGGACCAAATTGATTTCTTGTTATTGTCTCTTTCACTAGTAAATAACAAAAAGTTTCTGATAGTGTCAGCACCCATTCGTCCGAGCTCCTTGGCTGGTCCAGGAAAACCTATGGTAGCTCAAGTCAAAGCCTATCTATTTGCAGCTAACTTTACTTAAAAGAGTAAATGATAGAGAATTGCAAGTTTCAATTAAAAACAATCACCAACTAATCATGACTCTCAGAGAGAACCCAAGGATGCCTCAGAGCCGCAGATACCTGGTAATTGACTAAATTGTATTTCTCTGATCTAGGGTATCTTTTCTTCTGGTAGGAATCTCTCTTTATTTGGCTGAAACATATTCAAGAAGCCGGCGATCAAGCTCAAAGTGCCGAGAAAGAATGCTCTGCAGGAACAGTAACCCAGAAAAAGCAGTGAGTTTAGATATATTCAGTTCAATTGAGCAGAAAGATTGAATAAAAAGGGATGAAAAGACACCAAAATTAGGAGCTGTATTATAATTATTGTTAATTTTTAATATTGAGAGCTGAAGCGTTACTTCAAAATACACAACCAAATAAAGTATTACTCCCTATCTCATATTATACTACTTGAAAATATGGTATTTTATATTTAAAAATAATAAATCCCCAAGGGCTTTCTTCAATTTGGCAAAAGACCAAAACAAGACCTAGATATAGTGTTAAAAAATCAGCTGAAGGGTAGTTTCATCATTTTAGATTAGCTATAGTATTCAAAGTAGAAATTATATTATTCAGCATGTTTAGATCTGGCTCAAGTTCAAATTTGGTGTATTTTGAGTATGTATATTAGGAGATATAAGAATTTAAGGGATGTGTAAGTGAATAGGGAGGTATTTGTAAATGTCTGACTTGAGTGAATAAAAGATGATGGGGGTCGAGCACGATCCCCAAGGAGAACAATTTCAGACTCTTTCTCATTCTTTTCCTCTCTTCTCTCTCATCTTCTCTGTATATAATCTTCAATATTACTTTTTTTTTTATGGTATCAAAGCAGTAGATCTTGGAGACAATCCTTCAACTTCCATCTCTTTCTTCTTGGAGCCTGTGAATTCAAGAAAGGAGGTCTTTTGAGGCTTCTGCATGACTGGTTAACAAAAATGAGGCTTTTTTCTCATTTTTTCTGCCAAAACCCTAGGGTTGATGGCTTCTACTGCATTTAAGTGCAGTCAAATGCTGAGAAAGAGTCTTACAGGGATTCTTTAACTGAGAAAAGTCCTATTCTTCTGGTGTGCAGCCCAATACTGGGCTTTTCTGGGTGCACCATCCACTGATAGGGTGACATCAGCCCTATTATTGGTTGATTTGCGATATTAGTTGGTTGAAATCATACATATTGGTTGATATTGAATTGAATTTGGCTTTCTGCACAAGAGTGTATAAAACCCCTAATTTCTGAGAAGTGGGGCCTACCTACCCTGCAAACCCATCTTGTAATTGAAGCTTTGTTTGCTTGATTGTGATTGTTGGGTGATACTTATGGCTGATCTCCCTCAAAGGAATCTGGAAGTTCTAAGGGAAAGGATACAATGCTAATTACTTTTGCAAGACTAAATGGCCAAAACTATCTTAGCTGATCAAAGTCAATTCAGATATACTTGAAGGCTAAGAGAAAGTCCAACTTTATTAAGGAACCCTTCTATTCTGCTGAATGATGACTCGGAAGCTGAGGGTAGTCAGGTGATGACTTGGCTGATTAACAACATTAATTCCAAGTTAAGGAATTAAGTTATGAATTTTGACACTGCTAAGGTTTAGAATCTACTTATGCTTAGGAGAGTAACTTGTCACGAGTTTATGAGTTACATGCCAGATTATTTTAGCCTCAAGAGACATCAGAGACCGGTTACATAGTACTACAATGAGTTGTTTGGTATACTGCATGAGATAAACATTTTTCATCCCTTTACTACTGAATAAAGGGAGTCTAGAAAACAACATGGACAAGTACATATTACAAAATTTATGGATCACTTGGGGCCAGAATTGGACACTGTTAGGATGCAATTATTAGGCTCAAAGGATGTTCAGTCTTTGTCCAGAACTTTTAGCAAAGTCTACTATTATATCCCAGGGAAGTAAAGATGTGACTAGTGTTCACATATCTGCACTTAATACTTTGGGCATCTTAGAATCATCTAGAGGTAGAGGTAGAAGTGCCAGAGACAGAGGCAGAGGTGATAGTAGGCCAGATAGAAAGTGTATCCATTGTGGCAGTCTAAACATTTCTTTGACAAGTGTTGGGCCAAGTTTGGTAAGCCTACATGGGCAAACTCACTTATCCATGAGAGTGCAGAGACATCTACTGGGCCCACAGTGAACATTGTATCACGAGCATCTGATGAGATGCAACAGTTACTCCAGTGTATGACATAGTTGACCGATGCTTCTATCCCTATAGCCACTCTGGCTAGTTCAGGTATGTCTGCTCTGCATGTGCATCTTTCATCCACTTGGGTTCTTGACTCAAGTGATACTACCACATGTCAAGTATGTCATCCCTATTTTCTGAGTTAAAAGAGTCTTTTGTCATTAAGCATGTCAACTTAGCTGATGGATCCATTTCATCAGTTCAAGGAATTGGTACATTAGTTCTATCTTCTTTCATGTCACCTCAGTTTGTACAATACGTTTTGATACTACCACATGTCAAGTATGTCATTCATATTTTCTGAGTTAAAAGAGTCTTTTGTCATTAAGCATGTCAACTTAGCTGATGGATCCATTTCATCAGTTCAAGGAATGGGTACATTAGTTCTATCTTCTTTCATGTCACCTCAGTCTGTACTACATGTTCTTAGGTTTCCTCTTAATCTGTTATCAATTAGTCAATCCACAAAGTCTATGAATTGTTCTATAGCTTTTATCCTTCACATCGTGTTTTCCAAGATCTTGAGACGAGGAGGACGATTCATTTCACATGTGAGAGAGGCGGATTGTACTATCTGAAAAGCCACTCAAGGATTCATTACAAGCATTGCATTATGCAGTCTCACCTTTACAGTGGCATTTACGGTTAGGCTAACCTTCTCTTGTGAAGTTGATTCAACTTTTTCCTACATTTTCTTCCAATCTTTCATTTTAGTGTGATTCATCTTAGTTTGACAAGCATCACCAGACACCTTTTCCATTAAGTCAATCCAAAAGTAGTTGCTTATTTGACATTGTTCATTCTGATGTTTGGGGTCCTTGTCATGTACCCAGTATTTTTGGTTATAAATACTTTTTTTCTTTTGTTGATGATTTTAGTCGAAGTACCTAGGTGTATCTCCTACAAGAAAAATCTGAATATGTTTCAACTTTTTTATAATGAAATTAAAGTTTCGTTTGATACTTCACTTTGTGTGCTTCGCACCGACAATGATCTGAAATTTATAAAAAAAAATGATTTATTTTATCAAAGTTATGGAATCATAAATCAATCTTCATGTGTATTTACTCCAAAGAAAAATGTAGTTGAGTGTAAGAACCATCATGTTTTGAAAATTGCACACACTTACACATGAATGTACCGAAATCATATTGGGGAGATGCATTTCTTACTAGCTTCGTCATTAATAGGATGCCTTCCTCTATTCTTGGAGGAAAAATTCCTATAAAAGTGTTCTTGCCATCTGACACCTTGTTTTCATTGTCTCCTCGAGTTTTTGGATGTATTTGTTTGCACATGTATTTGGTCCTTCTAGGGATAAACTATCTCCTCATGTAGTAAAATGTATTTTTGCAGGATATTCTCATACACTGAAGGGATACAAATGTTTCTGCCTTCTACTAAAGTGTCCAATTTTGTTTTCTTTGACTTGCTGTCAAATTACTACAAAAAGTTTGTTCTATCATTGTCTTTTTGCACTATTCCTTCCTTTGTGTAGGATGTTTTCTCATCCCGTCAATGAAAGCCGGCCTGGATGTTGAGATTGAGGCTCTTCTAGACAAAGGCACTTGGGTGTTAAGTGACTTACCTCTTCTGATGCTCTTTTGCTGGGTATGTACTGTGAAGTATAAGGCAGATAGATCCATTGAGAGGTACAGGTGATAGAAGCCCAAAATTACCCCTAGGAAACAAGAGAAGAAAAATAGAAGAGATGACGAGAAGAAGAAAAATAGAAAGAGGAGCCACCACAAAATAGAAAGTGTCACCTCCAAGAAACAAGGGGTGTGGGGTCAAAGGGCAAAAGGGGGAATGCCCAAGGGGTGTGGGGCATGATGGAAAAAAGGAGAAAATGTCCCTTCTTCTTGGTAAGATAATATACTACTAGATTAGATTTATCTTTAATTGATGTAATCTTTCAATTCTTAGAATCTCTCTTAGATTGATGTAATCTTTTTAATTCCCTAAAATCTCTCGAGTTATGTAATCCTAATTGATTAAGGATTTTTCCAAATAATGCTATAAATAGTAGTGTTGATTGAAGGAAGAGATCAGTTGAGCCTTTTCCAAAATCTCTCTTGCTCTCCTCTCCCTCTCAAATTCATGCCCTAGCACCCCTCCTCTCTTCTTCTCTCTTTTCCTTCTAGCTCTCTCTATCTCCCTCTCTTCCTCTACTTTACTCCTCTCTTCTTCCCTTCTCTTTTCCTTCTAGCTCTCTCTATCTCCCTCTCTTCCTCTACTTTAATCTCTCTCTTCAAACTCTTGCTTGAAATTTTATGAAAAGATAAGGACCTTTCACAAGTGGGTTCTTATCAACAAGGCTCGGTTGGTAGCAAAGCGGTACACTCAAACATATGGGGTTGGATTGTTTGAGACATTTTCCCTAGTTGCCAGATTATGTTATGTACTGATTTTGATCTCTTTGTGAACCAAGGGTGGTCGTTGTCTCATTGACTTTGAAAATGCCTTCTTGTGTGGAGACTTGAATGCAGAAGTTTATATGGAGTAACCTTCTGGATATGTAACTCAAAGGGAAATGAGCAAGGTACGCAAACCCAAGAAAGCTATATATGGTCTCAAACATAACCTTGGTGTGTGCTTTGAGAAATTCAATCAAATAGTTGTCTACTGGCTTTTCTAGAAGTCACTGTGACCTATCCCTTTTTATCATGAAGTGCCAATTTGGTATTGTGATTTTGCTAGTATATGTTGATGATATTATCCTATCCGGCAACATTGAGGAGGTTAAAGCACATATGGTCACTTTTTCAAAAAAAAAAGCACATAAAACACTTTTAGATCAAAGACTTAGGTCCCTAAAATATTTTCTAGGCATTGAGGGAGCTAGAAGTAAGGCCGGTCAAGAATTGACACAGAGAAAGTATGTCATAGAAATGTTGCAGGAATATAGTTTGTTGGGTGCTAAACCAGTGGAGGTCTCTTAGGAGGTTGGGCATAGTCTTCATGATGAACAAAGTTATGAACTTAACAACAAAATAGTGTACCGCCGATTTGTTGGCAAACTCATATATGCTACAGTCGTAAGATCTCCTTTACTGTTTTTTTTTTTTGAAGAGTCTATATTTATAAAAAAGAAAAACGTACAAACAAACCTAGGTCCGGGGGCCTACCTCCACAACAAGGCATTGGAGTGAAATGCCCGCTTTGGCCTGGGCATCTGCCAAGTGATTAGCAGAGCGGGGAATGTGTTTCCAGTAACAGTTTAAAAGAGAAATAAATTACATAATTCCAAAAACATATCCCAATGACGTCACGGGGGCCTGATGGAATTCACACACCAGCTGATGACCATCTTTGAGTCGCCTTCAATGCAGAGAGGACCCGAGAGGTGACTTGAGAAGATTTTGATACCATGTAATAGACCCGAAAGTTCCACTGTTGTAGAGTCCCAAGGGGGCCTGCATAGGAGAAGATGAGGTCGCCATTTGCATTGTGGATAACACCACTGAAACCAGCTGGACCCAGGCAATCAAGAGCACTACCATAAAAATTACGCTTGAAGTGGTCGATCAAAGGCGGGGTCCAGATGGCCATGATGGGGGGGCGAGAGGGCTGGGAGAGACCAGCGATTATCTACTAGTTTCCCTTGAAGTTGGTGTCACTAAAACTTCTGAATTCTTTTCTGTTGAGGAGCCAAGTAGTTACTTGGCTAGAGATTTATTCTATCAGAACCTCAATAGGGGAAGATTTGAATTTGAATTTCCTTCTATTACGTTCTTTCCAAAGAGCCCAAATGATATGACTAAAACAACATGATATAATCATTTTTTCCTGACTTTGGAAGTCTGGACTTAATGATTGAGAGGATAGTATCTGGTAAATTAGCCGCAACACAATATTGGAAACCAATTTTAATTAGAAGGGAGGTCCAGACCGAATGGGCAAACTGACAAGAGAGGAGAATGTGGTTGGCAGTTTCTGGGGCATCCTTACAGAAAGGGCAGAGTGGGTCCTGGATGTGGGTACCCTTGCGGATTAAGGAGTTTGAGGTTAGGATTTTATTCCTGCAGGTAGTCCAAATGAAAAATTTAGCACGTGGCATGGTAAGGAGGTCCCAAGCATAGGCTGCAGGGTGCTTTGGGTGGGCCGAGGAATTGTTGCATACGAACTGGTAGGCAAAGGCTGCGGAAAAAGACCCTTGCGGACATGGAGTCCAAATTAAAGTGTCATCTGAGTTATTGGGCTTTCTAATCGGGAGGCTATCAAGGAGCTCGAAGGCAAGAAGGGTATCAGGATCAGAGAGACGCCTTCTAAGGTTTAAGTTCCAATCCCCACTATCAGACCAAATGTCAGAGATAAAGGCCTCAGTATTACCCAAAAGGCCAAAGATTGCTTCAAAGTTATTTATGAGGTTTGTTGAGGCTCCATTTCCAATGTAGCATTTTACTCCCCTTTTGAATTCGGGAAGTAGACCGACAATTTTTTTCCAAACAGGTGAGAGCAAATAGAATCGGGCCCCCTCAGTCCACCATCCAGAGTGATGATTTGCTTTTGCTACAACGAGAGCTTTGCAAATTAAGGCAGGATGGAGATTGAATTTCCATATCCACTTAAGGAGAAGAGCAGAGTTTGTGGTGGTGGTATCCTGAATACCCAAACAGCCAGAGGACTTTGGTTTATAGACCTCCTCCCATTCAATAAGATGATATTTCTTTTCCCCATTTGGTCCTCCCCAAAGGAAATTTTCTTTTTAAGAGCTCAAATCTGTTTTTGACTGAAGCGGGGCACCAGAACATGGATAAGAAGTAGTTTGGGATTCCGTGTAAACAAGATTTGATCAGAACTACTTTTGCCGCCTTTGAGAGGATTTTCCCCCTCCAGGAAGCCAAGCGTTCAATGAAAGGGTGCCAAGAAGCCTTGGAGGGGAGTTGGGGGCTCAGAGGGAGCCCCAGATAAGTTCCAATTGACGTTACAATCTTGCACCCCAAATAGCTAGCTATTGAACCGAGCAAATCTGGCTCTATGTTGTACCCCAAAATGGAGGATTTCCCCCAGCTGATTTTTTGCCAAGATGAGATTTCAAATAAGCTAAGGAGGGCACTTAAGTTGTGAATTTGGCTGAGGGAGCCATCACAGAAAATGATTGCGTCATCCGCATATTGAAGGAGGCCAACGTCAAGAGCTAGATCAGGGAAGATAGGCATGAGCCAACCTGTCGTTTTAGCTAACCTGACCATGGCCGCCAAATACTCCCCAGTGAGAGTGAACAGAAAGGGGGATAAAGGATCCCCCTGTCTGATACCCCTAGAGCCTTTGAAAAACCCACAAGGCTTACCATTAACAAGAACAGAGTAAGAGGCATTAGAAATGCAGCTTCTCATCCAGAATCTCCAATGAGTAGGGTGGTGTGTTCAGAGGTCACAATGGAGACCCTATTCTTTCTTTTGCAGGTCCGGTGGGCATTGCCGATTCTAATACTGCAGAAGTTAGTGTGCTCTGCTGTTTGGCCTCTAAATCTTCAGGGATTGTCTCCATGACAAATTAATCATTGAAGGCGACTCGAAGACGGTTATTAGTTGGTGTTACAAAGACAGCTTCCCCCCTTGTCGCCACTGGCCCATCACTGATAGTATTGCTGACATTGTATCTTCTACACATTGTAATTGGACATACTGACAAGAGAAAGACACCAAATTCATTTCTTCTTCAAATGTACTTTTTTTTAACAATTTATTTCACAAAGCAACTTATGTTTTGTACAAGAAAGTTGGAGATGTTTAAAAAAGAAAAAAGAAAAATTAAGAGAAGGGCAGATAATGGGTGTTATGAAATGAATTTAAAATTTCCATTGAACAGGCACAAGGCATATACCTTAATATTTCAACTTTTTTTCACTGAGTTCCAAAGAGACTTTGTTAGCATTTCATGGTTCATGGTGAAAAAAAATGTATTTGTTTAATTTTAGTTTCTTTTTTTTTTTGAATGTTGAAGAAATTAAGTCTGGAAGCCCATATAATGGCAACTTTGGCCATAGAGATTTTCTTAAAAGTAGAATTATTGAGAAGATGTATCATGGAGGTGACCCAACATTTGGCGGACAAAGATCGGACAAAGATATGACGATGATGGGTGATCTTTTTAAGCTACTAGTTGGAGACATTTGCTGTGCTTGTCTTCTTGGCCATCATTTAGCTGACAATGTATCCTTTCTTTTTTGTCTGAACAGTTTGACTCTAAGAACTCTTTGTCATGCAATTCTAATTTTTTTGCTTCATCAATAAACTAAGCAGAAGAAATTTAGTTGCATCTGTTTTTCTAGTGTAATAATTTTTAATAGGCTTATCAACTGGTTCAATTGATAACCTGATCTTAGAAACAAGGAAACTGAGGTGTGTCTCGTTAAAGTCCCATTAAATCTGAAATAAAAACACCTTAAAAGTAAAAAATGGTGCAAAATGAAAGTGAAAACCTCAAGCTTTACATCAGAGTTGTGTCAGTATAGATTTTTCTAAAACTTCCATGATATGTTTGCCCAAGAGGTAATAAGAGCTTGTCCTAGTACTCTATCTACAGTCCTGATGACCCAATAATTGTATAACCAAATCACTCCACTGAAAAAAGCCAATCCAAGTTTGCCCCAATTGAATGTAAATTTGAAAAAAATAAAATTTAAATCAACATATTCGGGGATCTTGGGAAAAAGGGGCAAAGCATAATTACTTCGTTCTTCTTAAAAAAACAGAAGTCAAGAGGTATAAGCATATCATGCACGGTTATCAATAAACAGTTTAAAAAAAGGTAGATGGAGTAAAGAAGCCATAACTTTCTATTTTACACTCATGTATCAAATCTAGGAATGCAAAATATTTGACCAAAAAAGACAGATTAAAATAAGAACATAAATCACCTACTGTCATAACGTTGATTCAGGATTGATCAACACCATGTGATGTGTAGATTATTCACAGGAAGTACCTTAGTAATTTTTGTAGAAGAACCTTTTCCCTCGGTATCCAATGGAGGAAAGCGAGTAAATTCCACAGCTTTGTCAAATAATATGTAGGTTGGAAGCTGGGCCAAGCTCACTGCCAATCAAACAGAAATAATGGGAGAGGTGACAACAACATGAACCCCCAAAACTTGAAAGAAATAAAAAATAATATTCACCTCCAAGAGAAAATAGTATTAAAAAGAAAACAAATATAAACAGTACAGTATAGGTCAGAAATCACATGTTTTGATATGAATTCCTTACCACCCAGTGAAATACCAAACTTTTCTGCGGCATTTGGAAAGTGTCCAAGATCCACAGTAACAAAAGACAAATTTTTACTTGAATATCTGTCAACGAAAGTCAGAATGAGTTAAGCACAATGAGCTCAGTCCATTCAGATAATGGTTTTAACATCAGATAGGGCAATATCAAACAGGAACGATGAACTTAAATAGAGACAATAGGAAGGGACTCACGTAATTGAGAGATCAGTAAAAACACGACTTTGACGAATGCATGTAGAGGAGAATGAAGCTCGAAATTCAACCTGCCAGCAACAAAATTTCTGTTCATAGAGAAGCAGTTAAAACAACCTACCTTCTTCTACATGACTGTCTCACGATCAGCTTAGCCAAAATACAGAAATCTACTCTTTTTCTATGATTTTCTATAGTAAAAATAAGGTGACACTTTATACACAATTCTCTTGAAGAAGGCATCGAGCATGCAACAAAAGGCAGCAACTTGTGAGCTGAAATCCACCATTTAGAGCCTTCAATACACCCCAACGAACTTAAAAAAACTGAAAATAAAGAGATTTGAGGGAGAAAATGAGAGAACGAAGAATGAAAAAGGAGAGGAGAGAGAGCAGCCTTGGCTACATTGAAGTTCATGCCAGAAAAGCACGAGCTTCCTTCTTTTATTTCAGGGTTTAAGTCATAATTACATAGATGACAGAAATACCCCTAACTACAAAAATTCACATATCTCCTAAAATACACCCCTGTTTTAAATGAGACTTGAACTGTAGGGATATAAAAATATCATCTATCTAACAGACATAAGCTGGGATAAAACACATATGAGAAATGGCCAAAATACTCCCAAACTATATTTTAACAAAAAGTTCCAAAGGAGCTCCAAACTCAATCAACCACACTTCAATTTCCTAAGAATTAGGTCATGTGGGTCTCACACTTTGAAATTAGGGCATACCCACTCCAAGTCCGACAACAATATCCCAATTAACCTTCAATTCAATCAATAAACACCACAACATGACATTCATATCACATTCAGCATGATGATGCAGGCATAGGCATGATGATGCAGACCCAGTACTGGCTGAGGAGAAAATAGTGAAGCAAAAAGCTTCAACAAGGGTCCCTTAGGGACATTGGGCATAGTAATTGTTCAATTAGCAGCAGTAGCCATCAACCAAATGGTTATGGCAGTAGAAAAAAGAAAAAACATAAGATTTTACCCTACTAGAGAAGAAGTCGAGTGGAGCCCTTCCTTTAGGGTTGAGAAATCTGTGAAAGGAACATAAAATCTGTAGAAGAAACTGCCAAGCATGGATATTACTGCTTTGTTACCATGATAAAGATGCAAGATTGAGAGAGAATAAGGAGAAAAGAGAGAGAAGTGACGAGAGAAATAAGAATGGAAGAAGCAGCAGCAGCAGGAGGCTGCATTGATCAGTCTCAGAAATTGAGACTGGTCTCTCTTCAACACTTCTCATAAGTGATTTTGGGTAAAAGGACAAAAATACCCTTAAATATAAATAACCCAATAACTCTGTGTATACTCAGATTCTAATACGAATTGAAACACAAGAATATGGAATGTAACTTAACCTGTTCATACTATACGACACCTATGTGACAAGGGCAAATGACCAAAATACCCCTGTATTATGTATTTTAACACTCCCCCGTCAAGCTGGAGAGTAGATGTCAAATGTCCCAGCTTGTTACAAAATCCGAAGTGTTCACTTCTTCTAAGAGGTATAATAAGCACATCTGCAAGTTGCTATGAGGACTTCACATACAGAGTAACCACTTTCCCAGGTATGACAACATCTCTAATAAAATGACAATCGACTTCTATGTGTTTTGTTATTTCATGGACCACTGGGTTACTTGCTATTAGTATATCAGTTTAATTGTCACACTTCATAATCATAGGCTCTGGAAGAGGAAAACCCAATCCAACCAGAACTGACTTCACCCACAAGTTCGGTGACTATATGAGCCATTGCTCTATATTCGGCCTCGACACTAGATCTAGCCATTATTGTTTGTTTGTTGCTTTTCCAAATCACCAAGTTACCTCTAACAAAACAACAATAACCAATGTAGATTTCTTATCCATTTTGCACCTAGCATAATCTGCATCAAAGTATCCCAATATATCAATCTTCCCATTCACAGTATAAATTAGGCCTTTTCCAGGAGCCCCCTTTAAATTTATTTTAAGATTCTCTGAGCACCTTCTAAATGTAACAATCTCGGGTTGTCCATAAACTGATTCACCATTCCCTCTGCAAAAGATATATGAGGCCTAGTGTAGCATAGATCAACTTTCTTACTACACGTCTATACTAGGTCTTATTCTTGATTATGGGACTATGAGTCATGAAGATCAGCATTCACTTCCATGCGGGTCTCCACTAGCTTAGCACCCAACATACCATACTCAGTTTGTTAAGTTGTGGAGCCTAATTAATGCCTTATGCTGAGTCGGTACACGGATCATACCAACACCGAATGATCATAGTGACTTCTATAAAACCCAAATCTCATCACCATCTTACAAAAATTTTCAAACCACGTTCTCGGGTTTTGTTTAAGCCTGTAAATAGTTTTCTTCAACCGGCGTACTTTGGCTTTCTCCACCTGAGCAACATACCCCGGAGGCTGCTCTATGTACAACTCTTCCTTCAAGTTACTATATAGAAATGCATTATTCACATCTAACTAAAATAGTGGTCACCCCTGGTTTACTACCACTGAAACCAAAATATGAACAAAAATGGGTCAAACAACAGGGGAAAAAAATTTCAAATACATCAAACCGAATGTCTGTGTATGGCCCTTGGCTACCAATCTGGCCTTATCCCATTCAATAGTCTTGTTTGCCTCACCCGCCCCAAAAGGTGGGTCACAAAGACTCTAGTGCCTCTAGATACCGAAGTACCCTTCTCATCCATAGCATATTTCCACTCCGGCAAAGCTATAGCATCCTACACTAAATGAAGAATAGAGGACAAAGAACATAACAAAGGACTTGTATGATGGGGACAAGAAATCAAAACATACATAATGAGAAATAGGATGATTTACATGACCTTTTACTTTTCCAAAGGCCAATTGGAAGATCCAAATCAAATGAAGTCAAACTTGTAGGCAAAGAGGAAGATGACTGGTCTTGAGAGGCGAGCTCATGAGCTGGACAGTCAATAGGTGTTGTTGTAGGTTATTAGACAACGAGAACGTCTACTATATACTTGAAGTGTTGGAGAAAACCTGCAAATGGTGCATCCATAACAACAATAGAAACTGGGCTATCTACACAAGGTTCAAATGAAAACTAAGACTTTGTAAAAGATGCAAAGTATGGGGTGTTCTCAAAAAATATAACATTAGAAGAAACATATGTCTTTCTTTTAATTGGATCACAACATTTGTGTCATTTCTGATGATGTGAATAACCCAGGAATACACATTTAACAACTCGAGGAGACAACTTATCAATAGACATATTGAATAAATGGACAAAATGTGTAGACCCAAATATCCAGGGAACAACATCAACCAATGTACACGTTTGTTTTAAAATTTGCATAGAAACTTGTCGTTACAGAATAGATGAAGGTATTAGGTTAATCAAATAACACAATGTTAACACTGCGTCTCCCCAAAACGATTTCGAACATTTATGAAATAATAAAGAACGAGTCGCTTCAAGAAGATGTTTGTTTTTATGCTTAGCTACCACATTTTGCTTGGGAAAATAGACACATGAAGTCTAATGAGTAATTCCACGCAAGGCACAAAAAGATGCAAACTGTTGATTGAGAAACTCAAGGTCATTAACACTTGCATCAAACTAATTTCTTATTTCATTAAGGAAATTCACAAATACATCAAAGACCTCAATTTTTTCCCGTAGAAGATACAATCTTGTAACTCAACATAGACCTCATACATCGGAATGAATTAACTCAAAAATATGAGAACTACAACTAGAGCTAACTGAAAAACTAGGTCTATGATGTTTTCTTAGTTGACATGACATGACTCACAATCAAAAGAAATGTTAGTAGGTAAATACGGAAAGGACTAACAGAGTTTTGCTGGTGATCGCAAGTGCCACAAGAGTGGAGATTCTATTGCAATAAGGGCCATACTCATCAGAGTAGAGACACCATCCAACAAATAAAGCCTGCCCTGCTCATGCCCCGAACCAATCCTACTCTTCGTCTGCAAGTCCTGAAACACATAAGAAGTAGGAGAGGATGTTATTGAACAATTGGGAGACTTAGCTATTTGACTAACAAAGCGAAAATTAACAGGAAAATTAGGAACAAACTGAATAAAATTCAATGACATTTCAGAAGTGGGTTGTACAGTACCCTCCCCCTAAACTGGGGAGGTAGAACCATCAACTAAAATGACCTAATGTTAGAACTAAAAAGGATTAATTGACCGAAACAAAGGCCCCATACCTGACATGTGAGTAGAGGCTCCTGAATTGATGATCCACGAGAGAGAGTGGGACACATGCAGTGTTGGCATACTTGTGCTTGCCATCGTGGCACTTGCTGAAGTAGAGGTATCCAGCTCTAGGGTAGGACAAGCTTTTTGTAGTTGTAGTAGACAAATGGCCAAGTTTCGAAAGTAACTGCTATATTTATTCTTGAGGACCCGGATTAGAGTATGAATCAGGGATCTTAACAATAGAGTTAGCCCAGGCTGGTTTTCCAAAAAAAAATCAACATTTATGGGAAAAGTGATTGGTCCTCCCACAATGAACACATCTCGTATCCCTTATGCACTCTGACCATGGTCACGAGTAGACGAATCTCGCCCACAACCTCTACTATTGTTCCCACGACCTCAGTCTCCACCTTATTATAAGATGATTGAAGGTTGATAGAAGTTGCATTAGACGGTTGTGTATTTTTTCCACTCTTGCTTGCCACTACACCATCTACATGTATGACTCTTTTAAAGGCATGTTCAAGTATAGTTACATCATCATTTGCTAGCAACTGGGGCACTTGTATCTAATTGTTCTCTTTCTGAATGTCTTCAACGTTCGTCGTGAAGGGATGAAAGGTGTTGATTTCCTGCAAAACACCCCTCATCTCAGTGAAGTAATCAATCACTGATCGGTCATTCCTCTTCATATTGAAATACCAAACATACAGTTCATATATGTGAGAAAAATTACTCTCCTGAGATAATATAGAAGTTATTGTATTCCACATCTCTTTGGCTGTCCCATAGCTCAAAATTTGATCAATGAATTGGGATTCCATATTATTGACCAACCAAGTCATAACTTGGTTATCTTCAGCCTCCCAATCTTCAGTGATAGGTCTAGGAGGATAATCTCTTATGTATTTTTCTTTGTGTTTGACCTTCAAGAACATAAAAACCAAACAAGACCAATTCAATTTGATTGAAGTTATCTGCATGGAACTTGAATTCTTACTTTCAGAGCCCTCAAAAGTTGAAACGCAGCAAGTTGTGTGCTGGAATCCACCATTTAAAATCATCAATCCACCCCCAACGAACTCAACAAAACGTTCCAAAGGAGCTCCAAACTCAATGGAAACACACTTTCGATTTCCCAAAAATTAGGACGTGGCTCCCACACTTCGAAATTAGGGCATACCGACTCCAAGCCTCGCAACAATATCCCAATTAACCTTCAATTCAATCAATAAACACCACAACATAACATTCATATCACATTCAGCATGACGATGCAGGCATAGGCATGAGACACAAACCCAATAATGGCTGTGCAGAAAATAGTGAAGCAAAAAGCTTCAATAGTAGTGATTGCTCAATTAACAACAATAGCCATCAACTGAATGGTTATGGCAGTAAAAAAGGGAAAAAATTGAGATTTTACCCTACCAGAGAAGAAGTTGAGTGGAGCCCTTTTTTTAGGGTTGAGAAATCTGTAAAAGGAACTTAAAATCTATAGAAGAAACTCCCAAGGATGGTCATTACAGCTCCAATACCATGATAAAGATGCAAGATTGAGAGAGAATAAGGAGATGAGAGAGAGAAGTGAAGAGAGAGATGAATGGAAGAAGCAGCAGCAGCAAGAGGCTGTGTTGATCATTCTCAGAAATTGAAACTGATCTCTCTTTAATACTTCACTTAATTGTTTTGGGTAAAAGGATTAAACTGCCCTTAAGTACAAAAAAACCCATAACTCTTTCTATACACCTCAGATTCTAAAACAAATTGAAACACAAGCATAAGGAATGTAACCTACCCTGCTGGTACCATATGACACCTATGCGACAAGGACAAATGACCAAAATACCCCTGTATATGTATTTAACAGACAGAAATGATAGTTTTGCTATACATAACCTCCTTATTGCTTTATTTCCCTTAATGTTTCATTTTTGTTTCCCTCCCAAACACTTAGTTGCCAAAAATTCAAAACTCTCCTGTCATATTATAACCATCAACAAAGAAAAATCAAGTCGCTTTACCTCTAATTTCCACCATGTACCCTTAATCTTCCTCTCAAACTTCATTCAGTAGGAGAAGCAAGTGGCAAGACATTGAAGCCAACAGCACTCCTGTAAGTCCTCTTCTTCTCGTTCCTCTTCTCTTCTTCCTCTTTGTTTTCTCTCTATTCCTTTTCTTTTCATGTAGAGAGGGGCAGCACTGCCCCTCTGGATATAGAGGGAGGGGGAGGGTCACTCCCCTCTTCACCATCTCCTTCATAAAATTTAGACAGAGGAAAAGGAAAGGAGGGGCACAACCCTCCACTTCTCTCCATGCCAGAGCGGGCACAACCCTCCTTCTGTTAGGAATTAAACGCCCTAATTCCAAACTAACGAGAACAATAATAATAATCGTGAAAGAAAGGAAAAACAAGCACGAAAACAAACAACAAGATTTATACAAGTTCACCTCAAGGTGAGACTACGTCCTGTCTTCCACCGCTGCAGTAATCCACTATGAAGATGAAATAGTTTACAAGAGAAATTGCACACTTACATGTGTTTCTTTCTAACCTCTTGGGCTGCAACTCATGATGCTCCTCGGATTAAGATCATCAAACCCTAATAGCGGCGCCCCTCAATTATAAAGACAAAATTAGGGCTCCACAACCAACACCCCCTCTCTCCATGTCAGAGCGGGCACAACCTTCCCCTTCTCTCCATGCTAGGAGGGGCACCGCCACCGTTCTCTATTTTTCTGAAATGGAGAAGGTGCTGACCTCCCCACCCTCCCTTAACCTAAGCTCGAGCTGAACTAAACTCAAGCTCCAGGAGTTTAGCTTGACTACGAGATCACGCCTGGAGGTTATGATTGGAGCCAAGCCCGAAGAATGGCAGGCTTGAGCTCAACTTGGTTGGTTATCACCCCTAAGGAACACAATACTTTATAAAGATTACCCTTCTCCATGGGGCTTTAGCAAACCTCCATACCCCTAGGAGACGAAAGTTCACAGCTTTTAGCCTCTTTATGCCCCACTCACAGCTTTGACTCCATGAAATACTTTTTTAAACACCAAAAGAAAAAAACAAAACCAAATGGTGAAAACAATTGACTCTAACTGCCATTTGTTATGTATTTATCTATGAAAAATTCGAAGTAGATTAAATGACATGAATTCCATCCTCTAGTTTGTTTACTAATGTATCCTACACTAGGGTAGAGGATCCTGCAACACTTCATTTCCAAAATGGAAGCGCCTCCATTTCCTTTCGACGAGCAAAGGACAGAAATGGAGAAACCATTTGAATCTTCTCCTGATCTAGAGCAAAAAAATCTTTCACCTCAATCCCTATCAGAGCAGCAGAAGCATTCGGCAACATCTTGGACAAGGTCTTGGCCGACAGGATGGGAAGAATCTCCGGAAGGTCTCTCTTCACCCGAGACCTGGAATTCCAAATACACACGCAGTACCATGGAGGGAAACTTGAGTGTTCCATTATGCAGCGGCGAGGGGAAAAAATCATGGGTATGTTATTTCTACCTCAAAGCCCCACCTTTGGTCTGGGATGGAAGAAATTCCGCCTCTCACTCTCACAAGTTATTCAGAAAGCCCCCCCAGAAGCCAACATCATTGCCCCGTACCAGAAAAAGACCGACCCTCCATCTCCACCCATCTCCCCCTAGGAAAAAACCGCGCCCCCACCTCCCACCATTTCCCCCCAGAAAAAAACCGCGCCTCAACTCCTGCTCCCTACCCCACCACAAAACCCGGAGCAAAACTTCAAAACCCCGCCCTTGCCCACATAAAAAATTAACCATCACGAGAGCTACATCTCACTGATTCTCCCAGACCATGCCCTAAGTGAAGGTACCAAACGCTTATCGATGGCCGCAGTCATCTCAGTCCACCCCGATTATAACTCCTGTGCTCAACACCTCACCCCGGCTATCTTCATGCCATGCGCCCGTTCTATGCCCATCCCATCCTTATGTCAAAACAATCCTTCCTCCCATTCGTCTCCCCCACCACACATCAGTCTCTTGGCTCTCGTCCTATCGACGCCAGAATCCCAGATTGACATGAGCCCACTCATCTCTCCTCACCCGCCCATTGGCCTTTCGCCGACCCATACACAAACCCCGGAAAAACATCTACCCCGAAACCCCCCACCTCAAGACTCTCTCAGCCCCTCTCAGCACCAAATAGCCCAGTCCCACTCCACATGTCTCCTCTCTAACGCCTATCGCCTCCTTATCCCCCCTCCCCTGTCAACCGTCAGAAAACCAATCCCGAGGATTCAAGCTTTTGTTTCCACGAAAGGGATCCATTGGAACCACCCCTCAAACACTCTGACTCCCTATGATTCCTCTATCCCCTTTGAACCCCAAACACACACTCCCAAATTTTTGAAAACAAGCATCTTTACCCCAAACCCTCTGACAGATCTCAAACCTTCAAATCCCCCGTCTGTTGCTCTCAATTTGGACCTTCTAGAGCCTTCTCCCCAGTCCCCCCTTGAGATTGAGATCCCCGGAAAATCTTCAACAAATCAGCTGTCCTTTCAACCCCTCCACCTCGAGCCCGCCAGCCTCTGGCTCTGATTCCCAAAATGATGATCTATTAGTCAGCTCCCGAGGATCCTCAACCCCTTCCCCCAGACCTTATCTCTCACATACTCCAAAAGAAGAAACAAAAATAAGGAGAAGAACACCGCCCCGAAACAATATTGCCCAACTTCGGACCTCCCTCCACTCAATCCCCCCCCCCCCCCCCCCCCCCCCCAACCTCATTGGCTAGGCAACTTCCCTATCATCTTCTGTAGGGAGCAGGGAGCGGGTCGCAAATATGCAACAACATATACTGGCCCATTTGGACATCAGCTGGTGAAAATGTTGGAGCTAACTTGGGAGTTCTCCAAATACTACCATGGCCTCTTTTCTTATACAAAAGAGGATATTCTCAACATCATGATGGCATGATAGTTTTCTTTTGGAACGTCAGGGGAATCAGCTCGCACTCCAAGCATGACATCATCAAACCAACTATTTTTTTACTGTAAACCAAAGATTGTAATCCTCACGGACACTAAGCTGCAAAGTTTTGATAATTTTGTTGCTCGGAGTCTCTAGTACAGCTCAGACCCTGAATGGGCAACGATTGATGCAGTTGGCCACTCCGGTGGCATTCTCGTCATTTGGAACCCCAACTCGGTTGAAGCCATATCCTCTAATATTGGCCTTTTCTCTCTCTGTATTCGGTTCCAAGATAAGACTTTGGGCACTCACTGGGCCCTTGCGGGCATATATGGCCCATCTCGGCGTGGTGACCAAGCCACTTTTTGGGAAGAGTTACTATTGCAAATTCAACAATGGGATTTACCCTGGCTTCATGCCGAGGACTTCAATGCCACCATCCATTGCTCCGAAAAAAGCCCCCCGCAAAAAAAATCTCCCCCACTATGAGAGCCTTTTCGGACCTCATTTGCAGTCTAGAACTTCTCAAAATACCACTATCTGGGAACCCCCCCCCCCCCCCCCCCCCCCCCCCCCCCCCCCCCCCATACTCTCCAAATTAGATCGTTTTTTGGCAAATAACGACTAGTTGCATCTCTTCCCCAACACCTCTGGCCAAGTCCTTAATAAAATTGACTCTGACCACTAGCCAATCCAAATAAATACTCACCCCCTAGTTTGGGGACACCCTCCATTCCATTTCGAAAACTCCTAGTTTCTCAATGATTCTTTTGTCCCCCAACGGAAAGAATGGTGGGAAGAATTCAGTCACCACCCAAACCCTGGTTGGTCATTTCCCCTGAAGCTCAAAGCTCTAAAGCTAAAGATCCTGCCCTGGGCTCGAGGCCTCTCTGCTGCTGTTGCATCTGGGAAAAATTCTATTCAGCGCCATCTATCTAAGCCTGATCTCCTCGAAGAGCAAAGGTCACTCTCTTCTTTTGAACTCATTCTTCGAAACCATTTAAATTCTGATCTTTCAAATTTTCTTAAGAATGAAACCACTCACTGGAAGCAGTGGGCCAGATTCCGTTGGCTGACCGACAGGGATGGAAATACAAAGTTCTTCCATGTCGTTGCCTCAACTCCTCGGAGAGCTAATCGTATATCCTCTATTCCTCATGAAGACGAACAGATTACGGATAGCATCTCCATTGCTAATGTCCTCGTAAAGTTTTTTACAGATCTCTACACAAAGGAATGTTTCAACTGTCCTACTCTTGATCAAATCGAGTTCAAACATATCTCTACCTCAGAAGCTGCTGTTCTGGAGCACCCTTTCTCTCTAGAGGAAATTGATGTTACTACACTTGGTCTGCCGAAGGATCGAGCACTTGGCCCAGACAGGTTCAACGGAGAATTTTAGAAAAAATCTTGGGGAGTAATCAGAAATGATGTCCATGCCTTTGTAAAAAACTTCCATCAAGTAGGCATCATTCACAAATCCATTGGAGCCTCTTTCATTGCCCTAATTCCAAGAAAAAACCAACTCACCTTCCCTCAAGACTTCAGACCTATCAACCTAACCACCAACTCATACAAAATTTTAGGCCGAATTCTTTCCAACCGTCTAAGGGCCATCCTCCCCCGTGTTATTAGCCTATGTCAAAGTGCCTTTATTCGAGGCCGCAATATCCTAGACCCAACAATGGTTGCTCATGAACTACTTCACTCGTTCAAAAAATCCAATCAACCAAGAGTTGTCATCAAATTAGACTTTGAAAAAGCCTTTGACCGGGTTAACTGGAAGTTGATTGACCACCTCTTTGGTGAGTTGGGTTTCACCACCCGCTAGAGATTCTAGATGAGAAGTTGCATTTCTAATGCTTCATATTTTGTTCTTGTCAATGGTAAAGCCATGTGGGTACTTCAAAGGTACAAGGGGTATCAGGCAGGGAGACCCACTCTCTCCTTTCATCTTCACCGTTATTGGGGAGCACTTCTCTGTCATGGTTCGACTGGCTAAAAGTTCAAGATGGCTCAGCCCCATCTCCCCTGATCCTGCACAAGACATTGACCTCCTTCAATATGCGGATGACACCATCTTCTTCTGTGAAGGTTCTTTAAATCAAGTTGACAACATTAAAGCCCTGTTTAACCTATTTGAAATTTCATCCTGCCAGAAAGTCAGTTGGCCAAAATCATCTATTATTGGTTTAACATTGATTCAAATCTGCTAAGCTCTATGGCAAGCTATCTTGGATGCAAAATTGAAATGTCTGCATGCACCTATCCGGGGCTCCCCCTAACCCCTCGGTTACCTTCCAAGTCTTCTTGGCACCCGGTCATTGAGAGATTGGAAGGGCGCTTGGCTTCCTGGAGACGGAAATTCCTTTCCAAAGTTGGAAAACTAGTTCTAATTAAATCCCGCCTACATGGAATACCCAGCTACTATCTGTCCATGTTCCGATATCCTGCTTCTATCACAAACATAATCGAGCTACATAAAAGAAGATTTTTGTGGGGAGGGCCAAATGGAGAAAAAAAATATCACGTAGTCAAATGGGAAGAGGTCTGTAAGCCAAAATTCTTTGGAGGACTGGGTGTTCGTGATACTGCTACTACAAATTCAGCTTTTTTCCTTAAATGCATCTCGAAATTCAACATCTACTCCGACCTAATTTGGAGAGCTTTCGTAGCTGCAAAAGCTAAGAAGCATTTGGGTTGGTGGATGGAGGGTGGAGGGTACTCTTGTCTCTCCCATGCTTGGAAAAAAATCATCCTACTTCTCCCTGATTTCAAGAAAGCAGTCAAATGCTATGTCGGCAATGGTACCTCAACAAAATTTTGGTCTGATTGGTGGATAGGCCATTCTAGCCTCAAAATCAGCCATGAATCTATCTCTATCCTTGCCAGAAATACTGATGCCTTTATCTCAGAGATGTGGTTTGAAATTGGGCGATGGAATTTAAATCTCAAAAGACATCTTTCGGATTCTTAAGCAATTTTGGCTTCCGATCTCCTATCAAGCCTACTCAGTCAAGCCCAGTAACATACAAGATACTTGGATCTAGACACCTTGTACAAAAGGGTCCTTCTCCACTACCTCAGCACACAAATTCCTCTGTAACACATGCTCAGCCTAATCAAATTACCCTGTGGCCACTGCTTGGAACCTCCTTGCCCCGCCGCTTGCAAAAAATTTCATCTAGACCGCTTGCAGGAATAAAATCTTCACCTCTGACTCTTTAATCTGGCAGGGTACCCCAATCCCGGACCCTCTGTGCCCTTTCTGTAAAAATGCTCCAGAAACAACCAATCACATTCGCCTATCATGCCATTATACCCACTCTATCTGGACCTCTCTTTTAAATAAAATTGGACTCTAGTACTGTGTTGCATCAAATTTGTCATTCACTATCCTCTCACTCATTGACACTAGACTTCCAAAGCTAGGAAAGCTGATTCTATCGTGTTGCATTGGGCATATCCTATGGGGATTATGGAAAGAAAGAAATAGGAGGAAATTCAAATTCAAATCTTCCCCCACTGAAATTCTAAATGATTATATTATGGGCCAAGTATCTATTTGGCTTCTAAATCGAAAAGAATTTAGAAACTTCAGCAGCTCAAACTTTAGAAGAAATTGGCAGCTGGTTGATGAGCTGTCTCGGCCCTCTCGCCCCCCGATCATGGCTATATGGACCCCCCCACCATTGGGCCACTTCAAGCTTAACTTCAATAGGAGCGGTCTTAGTTGCCCTGGCCCTGTGGGATACAAAGGAGTTATCCATGATGCTATCAACGATCTCCTCACCTCTTTCGCG
Source organism: Aristolochia californica (assembly GCF_029961685.1). NCBI lineage: Eukaryota > Viridiplantae > Streptophyta > Magnoliopsida > Piperales > Aristolochiaceae > Aristolochia > Aristolochia californica. Next base: position 30,192,956 of record NW_027182290.1, on the reverse strand, counting down.
GGCCCTCTTGGTAACTCCTACTCCACAACTGTAGAACTCTCGAGATTGCTAAACGGAATTCAAATTTTTCCTAGCCGGCTCTTGGGCCCACTCTACATCGAAGGCGACTCAAAGGTCGTCATTAACTGGTGTGCAAACTCCATCAGACCTCCGTGGCATCACTGGGACATGTACTCAGGAATTTGCAATTTAATTTACTCAAAATAAGACTTCAATTTCTGTGTTGTTTTCCCATTCACATCGTCGGCTTAAATAACTGTTTTACAAACTATACATGGAGAGTTTAAGAGTGATTAACGGGATTACAAAATCACATAATTACAGAGATTACAAAATATGTACGGAGAAGGCAAGAGTATATTTCTTCATAAAGGAAGAAATCTCAACACTCCCCCTCAAGTTGGTGCATAGATATCACTCATGCCCAACTTGTCGAGACAATTGTTAAAAGCTCGGTAAGACACTACCTGGGTCAGCACATCGGCAAACTGATCTTGAGACCGAACATGAGGGACTTCAATGATTCTTGCTTCTGGCTTTTCCTTGATAAAGTGTCTATCAACTTCAACATGTTTAGTTTTATCATGTTGGACTGGGTTGTGGGCAATATCAAATGTTGCCTTACTATCATAGTATAATTTCATAGGACTTGGCTACTCAATGTGTAGTTCTTGTATGAGATTTTTGATCCATAATAATTCACATATTGCCTTGGCCATTCCCCTGTATTCGGCTTCAACTGACGATCTAGCCACCACCTCTTGTTTCTTACTTCTCCAAGTGACCAAATTTCCACCTACAAATTTAAAGTATCCAGATGTAGATCGTCGATCCACTATTGACCCAGCCCAATCGACATCGGTATAACCTTCAATTTTCAAGTTGTCTCCTTTTTTAAATAAAATTCTTTTCCTTGGAGATGATTTCAAGTAGCGCAAGATACGGTTGACGGCATTCATATGTTCTTCACTTGGAGAGAGCATAAATTAACTAACCACACTTAGTACATAAGCTAAATCTGGTCTGGTATGTGCAAGATACATTAACCTCCCGACTAGTATCTGATAACGTTCTTTGTTAGCAGGGACTTGATCTGAATGTGTTCCCAGTTTTAGATTTTCTTCCATGGGAATACTGACTAGACTACATGTTGTCATACCAGTTTCCTTCAACAACTTCAAAGCATATTTTCGTTGAGATAGAAAAATTCTTTCCTTCGATCTTAACACTTCAATACCAAAAAAATATTTTAAACAGCCAAGATCTTTCATTTCAAACTCTCTGGCAAGATAACTTTGCAATGCTTTCTTTTCTTTTGGATCGTTCCCAGTTACTATTATACACAATAAGAGTTGTGATTGCTTCCTTGTTAGATTTCATGAAGAGAGTATGCTCTGAGTTGCTTTGCTTGTATTCGATAGATTTCATAAAATTGGTGAACCTTCCAAACCACGCCATCGGGGACTACTTCAAACCATATATGGACTTCCTCAGTTTACATACTTGTTTGCATCCTTTGGTTTGCATAATACATCCAGGAGGTAATTCCATATATACTTCTTCTTGGAGATCTCCGTGCAAAAGTGCATTTTTAATATCAAACTGATATAAGGGTCAGTCAAGATTCACAGCCAGAGATAGTAGAATTCGAACAGTATTGATTTTGGCCACTGGTGCGAATGTCTTCATGTAATCAATCCCGTAGGTTTGAGTATATTCTTTAGTGACAAGTCTTGCTTTGAACCTTTCAATGGTGCCATCGGCTTTATATTTAATGGCAAATACCCACCTACATCCAACTGGTGTCTTTCCTACAGGTAGATCAACCACTTCCCATATTGAATTCTTTTGAAGGGACCTCATTCTTCATTCATAGCTTTTTTCCACTTAGGATCTTTCAAGGCTTCCTACACACTATTAGGAATAGATATAGCAGATAATTGATTCACAAATGCTTCATTTGCCTTTGACAATCTATGATAAGACACAAAATTATACATGGGATACTGAAATTTAGAGGTGAGAAGAGGTTCATAAATAACTCTAGGTTTTCCTCTTGTGGTTCGATGAACTCTTTGTTGAGTTTCAAAACTTACCTAAGGCTCAAACATGAACTCGGACTCAGAAAGCAATTGACCACTGGTACATTATGAAGGGGAGAAGATGTCGATTGTGTCAAACGCCTAGCCAATACAACCCAAAAGACCGGTTCTATTAAGTGCGAAAAGCCAAGTACCTAACCCATCAGTGGTGGACGGAACCACCCAGCTCTGATAGGTTGAGACTCTGGTTGCATCACTTCCATCTGGTCTTGACTGTCTCCATCCTATGAATCATGCTCATTTGTATCATTTTGATGTTCACTGTTGTAATATGAATACTTACCACTTGTAGTATCCAAGGTATCCAAATGATGATTAAGGGTCTGCAATTCAATCCTATTCTTCCCCTGAATTGAAGATTCAGGAGTAGAATAATACATGTTATCTTCGTGAAATACCACATCAAAAGTGACATACAATTTGCGAGAGGGAGGATGATAACAGCGATAGCCTTTTTGATGTTGAGCATAACCAACAAAGACACACATGAGAGCTCGGGGTTCCAATTTATTTCTCAATGGCTTATGGAGATGAACAAAGGCTACACACCCAAAAACTCTAGGTGGCAGATTCGGCACAGTAGGTGAACTAATGGTTTTATGAAGAACACTTTAGGGAGTCTGAAATTGTAATGCACTCAAGGGTATTTGGTTGATAAGATAAGCTGCAGTTGTGATGGCTTCACCCCAGTAACTAGCCAACATACAAGGAAGCACGAACAACCTCAAGAAGGTGGTGGTTCTTTCGCTCTACAATCCCATTTTGCTAAGGGGTGTACGGACAAGTAGTTTGATGAGTAATACCATGATCATCTAGATATTCTTATAAACATTGATTAACAAATTCTCCACCTTTGTCACTGCAGAGAGTTTTTATAGTAGAATAGTACTGAGTGGCTATCATTCTATGAAATTGTTTGAACAACAAACTAACTTCACTTTTTTTTTCATTAAGTCAATCCTAGTCATACAGGTGTGATCATCAATAAAGGAAACAAACCACCGTTTATCACTAAGAGAGGCTATATTTGTTGGACCCCATACATCAGAGTGGATGATTATAAAGGGTGTTGGACTCTTATTCATATTATTTGAAATAGAACATGATGGCTTTTAGCCAATTCACATACTTCACACTTAAAATCTGAAACAGATAATCTAGCAAAGAGTTTTGGAAACAATTTCTTTAAATAACCAAAGGATGAGTGACCCAACCGTTTATGCCATAACCAAATCTCAGAATCTGCAGATTTATTCACGGAGAATGCTTGAGCTAACTGATGAGAACTATCTGGCTTCAAATCAAGGTAATAGAGCGTCCCCCTTCTAGTACCATAACCAATTATCTTTCGAGTTCGAATGTCCTTAAAAACACAACGGTTAGGCTAAAAAATCACATTACAATGCAGAGTGCAAGTTATTTGAGCCACTGATAATAAATTATGATTGAGGGTTGGAACAACTAATACAGAATCAAGACTCAGATTTTCAGTGAGGATGATGGAACCTTCTCCAATAACGTGAGAGGGAGTACCATTTTCGGTAGATACGATATGTTGTTCAGATGGTTTCATAATTTTAACATGATGATTGTCCAAAGTCATATGATCGATAGCACCAGAATCAATTATCCATTAACTATTTCTACTAGGAGCGGAACTATTAAGAACCTTACCAGATGTAGCAATTAAAACTGATGCATCCTCAGTCGTGTGAGAGGAAGAGGTGGAGGGTTCTGCTACTACAACGGAAGCATGATTATTTGGTTTAGTGTTTCATTTGCGAGGCGCTTTGGTAGGATCCCACCATTCTGGATACCCAATAAGTTCATATCATCTTGAGTTTGCATGCCCAAACTCACCACAGTGAATACAAATACGCTCTGGTTTTGATTCCTTCGATATGATGCAAGAAGATTGACGATAACACCCAAAAATACTGGTCCGATCCGCTTCCTACCTCTGGGTTGACCCAGTTTGGGTCTCTGATTCCGGTCCGATCCGCTTTTTGTTCGCAAGGTTGACCTGGTTTGGGTCTGATTCCGATCCAGTCCGCTTTCTGAATAAGACTTTTTTTTTTTTGGGTCTCGGTCTAGTCCGAGAACTTGTCCAATCTGGTCTGCCACTGGTTTGACCCGGTTTGGGTCTTTGTTTCCGATCTGGTCCGAAAAGTGGTCCGATTCGGCTGACTCGGTTTGGGCCTTTGATCATGGTCCGGTCCGAGTCTGGGTCAACAGAAAAATAAAATGCGGGACCTACGTTAAGCGGAATTTTTTTTTCTCATACCTCGTCTTCTTCGGTGAGACACTCTAGTGCGGCTCCTCTTTTGCCAGGCTGGAGGCGACGTCCAGAAGGTCTGCCGTTTGTCGGTGATGGTTCAAGAGTCCCGCTCAAGTTTGGCTGAGACTCTGGTGGTGGTGGTGGCAGCGAGGAAGCGAGCGCGGAGAAAAAAAAATTCGTACCTCTTTGTCTTCTTCAGCAAGACGCTCTAGTGCGGCTCCTCCTTCATCGGGCTGGTGGTTCGGCTGTGGTTTGCTGGAAGGCTGAGCGGTGGCTCAGCTGCAATCATCAGCGACATCCGGAAGGAGTAGGGTGACTGTTCGTCGTCTTCTTCGTCGAGAGCTCTTCTGAACAATGCTCTCACTGTGAAACAGAGCAGACTTTATTTTTTTTTTCCGACAACTGAGATTAATATGGGATAGTCTTCGGCGATGGGAAGGGACTGAGATTCATACAGGACAGAGTTGTTGCTTTGTTCTTCTGCGACGGGAAGCTACGGGACAGAGTTGCTACTCTGTTCTTCGGCGACGGGAAGGAGAAGGAGAAGGATTCTCCTGCTCTGATACCAACTCAAAATAAGACTTCAATTTCTGTGTTGTTTTCTCATTCACATCGTTGGCTTAAATAGCCGTTTTACAAACTATACATGAAGAGTTTAAGAGTGATTAACGGGATTACAAAATTACATAATTACAAAGATTACAAAATATGTACAGAGAAGGCAAGAGTATATTTCTTCGTAAGGGAAGAAATTTCCCTTTTGAATTGTACTTAGCAGCACATTCCTCGTTCTGCCAATCATTTGGCAGACATTCAATCTAAGGCAGGCATTTCACTCCAACACCTTGTTGTGGAGGAAGACCCTCTCTCCTAGGTTTGATTTGTACTTCTCTCTTCTTTTTAATAGTCTACACACACTTTTTCAAAAAAAAAAAAAAAAATGTATCCTACACTAGCAAATGTAATTCCAAGAGTTTTTAGTCTAGCTCATAATATGACGAGAAACTAACCTTATGGGAAAAGTTAGGAGTCATTAGCAAAGCAGTTCTGCATTGAAGATCTATGAAAACAATGGAAAGCTTGAGAAGGAGTTCTTTGAACAAACCAGCCAGAATCTTGTGGTGTTTCCTTCAGTCAATAGAGTTTCCAATTGCAGAGGAGTCAACTGAGTTGAACTACCTAGAAGAACAAAAAATGGGACTTAGATATTTTATGTTCCATTCAAATTCCTCATAAGTCATAAAAACTGAGCATTATATAGCCAGGAAGTAGGCCTTAAGTGTTCTCTGTATCCTTATTACAAAAGGAACACCTCAAATGCCCTATGATTCCATATGGAGGATGCACACTGAATTAGCAAATACATACGTTATGATTAAATACAGCACAAAATGATGGCTCTTTGAATAAACGGCATAATCTATGTCAAACATCCACAACAGGGCCCAGAAAATAAATAAAGTCATGTTAGTCTCAACACCATCATGACTGAGATGGGATAAAGGGAAGTAGATGCAAATAGAAATCATTTAATGGCATTGTCCGTCTTCACGAGGAGCACATTACATATTGAATAAAGCTCAAACCCCTTCACAAAAAAAAACAGAAAAGCTGTGACACATTATGGTTGACTAAAGACAGCCATTTTCTTCAAAATCCATCATCAACATTTACTGCAGTTAACATCCAACAAGGAAATACTTAATGTAGACTATACTGGAGTTTCAACATGTATATATAAAAAGAGAGAATGGATGTGTGTGCTTTACCAATGCTTTTCTATTTCAGGATGTGATTCTGTTTTTCATTGCATAATCATAAAGGTGATCTCTCTGAACCAATTTATGAAAAAAAGAAAAAAATATCTTAGTTCTTTCATCTGGAGGAATTAAAACTCATAGCAAATGTACGCCTTTATGAGAAAGCTATTATTCCTTCAGGATCACTAATAACTCAAGGTCCATTGTATAATATAGAAGAAGAATATCAACTCAGAAGCTCGTAAGGAAGAAGCAGTTTAGTAACTGAAGAATGCAAAGCGTTTTTTTACCTGGTCCATTATGTGCTGGCTGTTGAGTTAGAATATAAATCACTGCAAGATATCAAACAGATTAAAGCAAAAGTTAAGAGAAAGTCTTGAAGTAAATCAGAGTATGATATCTTTACATCTAAAAGACTTCACTTTTTTTTCTGGTAACACCTGAAAGACTAAGAATGTCACTACTTAAAAAAACACCTAAAAGACTACCCACTTTAAGATATTCATTTGTAATATGCAGCTTGTATTCAGTATTTTACATGTACACAGTAAGCCCACAAAGGGCATCAGGTCATTTAATTTTCTACATATATTATTAGACGAGGGTATTTTTGTCTTTTCTCTAATTTTCCTTAAATTTGAAAGAGAATTAGCAAGGAATTGTAAAAGAAACCAACCTTCTGTCTTGAAACAAAAACTTCTCTCTTTTCTCTTCTTTTTCTCTTCCTCTATTTCTCAACTAATTTTTTATTATTTCTTTCTATTCTTTATCATTAAACTCTCTTGTTTATGATTTATTTACATTGTATTAGAGCAAAACGACTAACCTACATCCAGATTTTTCCGGTGTCTTCAATGTCTGTAATGAAATTTCATATTTGGTTCCATCAAGTTACTACTATACTGATCGAACTAGGGTGGTTGAACGTAAAAAACAGACATCTCCTTGAGGCTACAAGGACACTACTACTACATAAAAATGTTCCTAAATCCTTTTGGGGGCATACAATTATAGCTTCGTGTTACTTGATTAATTGTATGCCCTCATCTGTTTTGAGTGGCCAAGTTCCTCTTCATGTTTTAAAGCCAATTTGTAAATTGTGATGTGGTTCCTCATACTTTTGGATGAACTTGTTTTGTTCATATGTTTGGAATTTCGGTTTATAAGTTGTCATCTAGATCTATCAAATGAGTTTTTCTAGGATATCCTCACCGATAAAAAAGGACACAAGTGTTATGATCCTATTCAACAGAAGACGTGTGTCAGCTAATGTAGCCTTCTTTGAACATACTCCATATTTTTCATCCTCTGTTGAGTTTCCTGTCTGACCTAAGTCTCCTTCAGACATTCATGTTCTTGTTGCAGTTTTGGATGTACTAGCTTCATTGAATTCTTCATTGCCTCTCCGTGTTTACAGTCATCGTTCTCATGCTCTTGCAACGCCTCCAGCAATCACTTCTACAGAGCTCTCTTCTCATGATCCCTCAGCTTCCTCATTGCCTGCAAATCTTGTTGTCTCTAATTTGGATCTGCCTATTAGTCTACAAAAAGGTAAACGATCTTGTACTTCTCATCCGATATCCAAATATGTGTCTCTTGATTTTTTGTCCCCATCCTTCAAGTCCTCTGCTATGTCATTGTCTACTTCCCATATACCTCATTCAGTGCAGGAAGCCTTGTGCTCTCCCAAATTGAAACAAGTTATGGATGATGAGATGAGTGCTTTGGTGTCTCGGGGAACATGGCGTCTATGTGATCCACCTACAGGAGTAGCTATTGTGGGGTGTCTTTGGGTGTATACAATCAAATATAATGTTGATGGCTCTATTGAACAGTACAAAGCACGGTTGGTAGCGAAAGGGTATACGAAGACTTTTAGAGTTGATGTCTTTGAGACATTCTCTCCTGTGGCCCGACTTACTTCGGTACGTATCTTAATATTTGTGGCTGTTAATAAGGGTTGGCCTCTCTTTCAACTCGATGTAAAGAATGTCTATCTATATGATGATCTACATGAGGAAGTGTATATGGAGCAACCTCCTGGGTATGTTGCTCAGGGGGAGACAGAAAAGGTGTGTAAGCTGCAGAAGGCTATCTATGGACTTAAACAGAGTCCACGGGTCTGGTTTGAAAAGTTTAGTGATGTGGTACTACAATTTGGGTTCTATAGGAGTCATTGTGATCATTTCATGTTCCTACTTAAAAGGAAGACTAGTATGGTGGTTTTGGTTGTGTATGTAGAAGACATTATGTTATCTGGTGATGATCTTGATGGTATTACAGAAGTTAAACAATATCTGACCACACATTTTGAGACAAAAGATTTGGGCTCTCTCAAATACTTCCTTGGCATTGAAGTCGCTCGTAGCAAGTGAGGAATTGTTCTTTCTCAGAGAAAATATATATTAGATATGTTACAAGAGTATGGTTTGTTAAGTGTTAAACCCATAGACACCCCCATAGAAGTTAATCATAATCTACATGACACCCAGGGTCCTACACTCAAGGGTAAAACTCAATACTGATGGTTAGTAGATAAACTTATCTATACTACAGTAACCAGGCCGGATATCTCATTTGTTGTGGAAGTTGTGAGCCAGTTCATGGAAAATCCTCAAAAAGTCTATTTAGAAGCCGCTTAGAGGATTTTGAAGTACATGAAGGGTGAACCTGGAAAAGGTCTTCAGTATTCTCAGAATGGGAAAATTGATGTACTTGGGTATTCTAATGCCGATTATGCTAAGTGTAAGATGGATAGACGTTCTACATCAGGCTACTGTTGTTTTGTTGGAGGTAACCTGGTAAGCTGGAAAAGTAAGAAACAAACAGTAGTGGCTAGGTCCAATGCAGAGGCTGGTATCAAAGCAAGTACTCGTATGTGGGTCTCCACCCAAATTATCCATGTGCCTACACGTGAGGGGGAGTGTTAAGGAATAGTCCCACATGGATTAGTGAGATAAAAGATTTTGAGTTTATTAGTTGGAAAAGACATTTCCTAAGATGGCCAGTCATTTTGGGATAGGCTTTGGACCCTATTTAACAAAAAGAAAATACATCAAGGGAGGTCTCCCCTTACAACAAGAGATTGCAGGGAGGGATCCAATTTAGCACAAGAATCGGTAGTCGAATTGGTTGATCTAAGAACATGAGACCAAGTACACGGAATAGAAGATACAAGATCCATAATATCAAGAAACACATGTCAATGATGCCACGATGGGAAAGTGGACGAGCACCACCCAATAACCACCTTGGAGTCACCTTCCACGATGAGTGGACCGCTGAAATGCTCGTGGCCGATGTGAAGGCCATGTTGGAGACCGGAGAGCTCAACTATGGTCGAGTCTACAATATCAAGAGGTCCGACAAAGGAGATGAGAGGGGTGGGTGCCCTCAGCATCGAATATCGCACCACCAAATCCTGCAATCCCAGGGTTACCAAATGCGCTACTATCAAAGTTGAGCTTGAAGTAACCAACCGGAGGAGGAGCCCAACAAGCCACCCAGTGGGTGGGGGAGGAGCAGACATCTAAGCAATGGCATGCCAATTGGTGCGGAGGGGGACGCTTGTCAAACAATCGAATTCCTTCCTGGTGTGCATCCAGGCCGAGTTGAGGCCGGTGGCAAGGCAAGAGACTTCAGCAGTCATGCTAGAGACAATTAAATCTTCTAGAATTCCTTTCCATTCAAAGGCTCCAAGGGATGTGGGCCACATAGGCTGAGAAAAGAAACTTACCCAATCTGGGGAAGCGAGTCCCAGAGGCATAACGGCACATAGCTCCAAGATCATGGGGAAGGCATAACTGAATGCACAAACTGCTTAGGAGAGAAGTCCAAACCTGCCAGGCAAAGGAGCAATGAAGGAAGAGGTGACTAACAGTTTCATCTTCCAAACCACAAAAAGGGTAAAGAGGATCCGGAGAAGAGTTGCCACGACAAAGGAGATTATCGATGGTAAGGATTATGTTGAGGCAAGTACTCCAAAGGAAAATTTTCACCTGGGGGGCCAAGAGACGCCAAGCGGTAGCAACTGGGTGGGCATTGGGGATCCAAGTCCATACCGTGAGAAGTCTGTAAGCCGAGGAAATAGAGAACCACCCCACTGTCCTTAGGGAGCCAAATCATATGGTCAGCCATAGGAATCTGAATCTTGGTAGAGCAAAGGCCAACATCCAAACCACAAACAGAGATAGCCTCAGATGAAGATCCTAAGAGTTGTTGACCCAAGTGTTGACGACAAGCGAGCTGCAAAAGCCGTGGGAAAGAAGAGATGAGGGGGCTGTCACTCGTCCAAAAATTCAGGCTGGATCCATCACCCACAAAATAGCGGATAGCGGAGAGGAAAGACTGGAAATAAATGGAACATAGACCTCCAAATGGGGGAGAGGTGACATCGGCTGCCATCAGTAATCCATCTAGCACCAATCTGACGGAGTTTAGCAATCACCATCGGTTTCCAAAAAGTAACATAAACAGAGTTGAGCTTCCAAAACCACTTGAAAAGAAGAGCTGATCACATTTCCTTGGTACGTTTGATCCCCAATCCTCCCAAAAACTTTGGTTTACAAACATCCTCCCAGTTGACCAAGTGATAATGGAACTCACTACTGGTGTCATGCCATAAGAATCTCCTTTTAATCAAGTCAAAGAGCCGACAAATCGAGGCAAGGCAAGGCAAAAACAAGAGGAAATAATTCGGGATTCCAGCTAGGCAAGAGTTGAGAAGGGTAAATTTGCCCGTCTTGGAAAGGAGCCTACCCTTCCAGGTGGACAATCGATGCTCAAGTCTCTCAATGATAGGGGCCCAAAGCCCCAACCTGGGGCTGCAATCAATGAGGGAGAGGCCGAGGTAGGTAGAAGGGAGAGTCATGATCGAGCATCCCAAAGTGTCTGCCATGCACTAGAGAAGGTCTGGATGAATGTAAAGTCCCAATAAAATCGTTTTCCTCCAGTTAATCTTTTGACCCGAAGAAACCTCAAAGAGACCAAGTAGAGCCTTGATTATGTTAATCTGATCGAGAGTATCGGTCCCAAAGAAATCGTCTGCAAATTGGAGCAAAGGGATATCAAAATCACTCTAATCAGACACCGCATCAAGCCACTCGAGGCGCCTAGTAGAGTAAAACATAGAGGATAAATACTCGGCAATGAGGTTAAAAAGGAGCGGGGAGAGTGGGTCTCCCTATCTGATGCCACGAGTGCCCCTGAAGAAGCATAGATAGTGTCGTTGAAGAGAAGAGAGTAAGAGGCTAATGATATGCAACTGCGGATCCAAAATCTCCATTGGTTGCCAAAGCCCATGCGCTCCATAATATCATCAAGGACTATCCAGCTTACACAGTCAAAGGCCTTTTCAAGGTCAAGCTTGAGGACGAATCAAAGGAGACCTGATTTGGAGAGATGATCTATAACTTCATGAGCCGCCATAGTAGCATCCAATATGTCCTGACCGCGAATAAAGGCACTCTAACCCTTATAGACGATGAGCCTTAAGATGGTGAGCCAAGATGTGAGCGATGACTTTGTACAGGCTAGAGACAAGGCCAATCGGCCTGAAGTTGCTCAGATGTTCTACACTTACTTTCTTTGGGACCAACGCAATGACAAAAGCCTCGATGCTCTTGAAAGTGATGTCACAATCAAAAAAGCTATGAACCATGGAGAGGATGTTTGCCTTCAGGGTAGGCCACCAGTGCCTATAGTACTCTCTGTTGTAGCCATCAAGGTCGGGGGCTCTATCTCAGGGGAGACCCAAAATAGCATCCTCAATCTCGAGATCAAAGAAAGGGAGCTCGATGAGAGCAGCTAGAGCAGGTGAGATTAAGGAGAAATGGAGGTGAAGAAGCTGAGGGCGGAGGTAGCAATCTTCCCTGTAAATATCTGTGACAAACTAAGAAGAGCATTAGTGATGGAGGCCCTATCCAAGGTGACTTCAATGTCAATGGACAAAGAAGTGACCTGATTATTCCTCCGACGGGCCAAGGCGATGGCATGGAAGAATTTTGTGTTAGCATCCCCTCAACCAGCCACCTAAAGCGGGTCTGTTGCTTCCACTGCACACACTCGATGTGAAAAATGGACTGAAGTTCATTTTGAAGTGAAATACGATGAGAGAATTCAATATAGGAAAGGCACGTTTGCTCCTCAATCAGATCAAGGCCATCAATCTATGACAGGAGAGAGGACATTTCGGCATTGACAGAAAGGCGACATTTTGAGGACCAAGATTTGAGTTTGTCTTTGAGACGTTTCAATTTGTGAGGAAAGTTCCATTTATCAAAATGGTGCCCCCGAGATCAATCCATCAATAGTCCGGTTGGCAGATTGCTTGTCAAGCAGCCAAGCAATGTCAAACCAAAAAGGAGCGGGCCCCCATTTGCCAAATTTAGTGTCAATCTGAATGGGCTAGTGATCAGAGCCTATCTGGTTCAAAACCGACCCACACACGTTCCCATGCAACCTCAGCCAGTCACTAGTAGCAAAAAACCAGTTGAACTTGGATGGGATGTGCAGCCTTTGTCCATTTGACCAAGTAAAGGTTTTGCCAGAAAGGTAAACTTCATCCAATTCAAAACTCCCAATGAAATCATCAAAATAGCGCATAGCGGAAGTAATTCTGGTAGCAGGAGGGGATTTGTCACTGCAGAATCTGGTGGGATTGAAGTCGCCAGCAAGGAGCCATGGGATAAGCTGTTATGGACTCAATAGCACACCGAGTCACTCAGAGGAGGAGACAATGACTCACCGAGTCACCTACTTTTACTTTTATTATTTATGTTGCTTTTATTTCGAATTTTATTGATTTTACGTAATAAGAGTTGGAGGTAGGGTATAGTTGGGTTTTATAACCCTAACCTATCTTGACGTGAATTACCCTATTTAAGGGGTAAGGAAGCAGAAATAAAGTAAGTTCGGATTTAGAGTAAATTAGGGTAATTAGGTTCTTGCTTGAGCTCCCTATTCTAGGGTTCTTGGCGTGAACTTTCTCTTGTTGTTTGATGAATCCATTGGAGGGTCTCTAAGGGGATCGTGAGAGGAGGAAGAAGAGGAATTATCTTTCTCTTCCGAGCTGCAAGGGAAGTCTATCTCTTTCACGAACCAGCAGGAAGAGAAGGAGGGTTTGCGTGGGTCTTCACATCAAAGGTGGAGGCTTTCGGTTTGCTGGTGGAGAGGGATCTTCAAGAGGTATTTATAATTCTCTTTTACGAGTTTAAGAGAGTTATAGATTGTCTCTTTGCGTACAGCAACAGTAGGTGCATGAATTTTAGAAACCCTACTTCTTGACGTGAGCTATAAAAGTGGGGTTTCATGTTTGGGTCCTTAAACAGTCCCTTACTTGGTTGGTTGCATCTATAATTGAGAAAAGGAAACTCCTTTTCAATCCTAATGTGGTAAAGAGAGATCAGAGAGTTCTTTTCACAAAAACATGATTAAGAACCCTCAAATAGTGCTGGGTTCATCAGTACCTCGCCGAGTTACTAGATCCATGGCTAGGGACCATAACATTAGCCAACAGGGAAGAGATCAGAAAATTCACTAAAAAAAAAACTACGCTCACGATAGCGAGTGGGTCCGTAGACCCCTGCAAAGCCCCAGATGAAGCCAGTATATTTGTCACGCAGTTTTATTCCAATGGAGTAGGAAACAATAATATGATCCAGCACATCCACAGCAGAGGCATTCTAGAGGAGAAGGATCCCCCTTGAATGACCCATAGCATTAACAGCCAACCAGTCAAGATAACAATAGCCCCACATATTGTGAATAGCAAAATCAGTCAGGCTTTGACACTTACTCTCTTGCAGAATTACAATTGAGGGGTGACACTTTGCAAGGAGGTTGCAAACAGTAGCACACATTCGAGCAAATCCAATTCCGCGTACATTTCACGTTGTGACGATTATTTTCACCCCTTTTTTGTACTTCAGAGGTGGGCAAGTCGCCCGACAAATACCCGTTGTAGATCACTCCCATCTATTTGGCAAGGTCCATCATGCAACCCCACATATCGTCATCATACTTACTTCACTCAATCTGCAAGGCCATGACAAGATGATGTGCACGATCGTCTGACAAGGGAAAGAGAGTCCACCAGTGGTCGGGTCAACCAGGAGAGGAAGCAAGCAACTGGATTCTCCCCCAGGGGTTATCCCAAGTGGGTTTCACTGGCGACGCTGGTAGATAGCCAATAGGGGTGGAGAGGAGGGGCTGGGGGGTTCGTGTGGAGATTCATCAGTTTGAAGGTGCTTGGGACAAATGTTAATTGATGATGAGGACTCGTCATCAGAATGGTCGGGTGGAGGGGAGGCAGGCAGGGTAAAGGTTGAGTAGCAGAGGGAGGCAGGTAGGGGTGGCATTGAACCGAGCCGGTTCGTGAGCTGCTCGAGTTCAGCTAGGTTTACCTCAAGATCGAGATCGGGCTCGTTTAAGTTAACGAGTCGGGCTCAAGCGAACCATGGTTCAGTTCAAAAGCTCACGAACCGACTCGTTAATTAAGAGGGCCCAAGAAAAATCAGCGAAATGGGGGTTTGGCAGCGGGATTAGGCAGCGGCAGCGTCAACGAGGTCGGGAATCAGGGAAATGGGGATTTTGGGCTTGAGAAGATCGGAAGAAAATCGGTTGTTTGCGAGAAAAATTGGACTGCAATCTGCTCCTTTAGGTAAGTTTTGGTTATTAAATCAGTTTCATTTCTTTTTTTTCGATGTTCCTCTCCAATCTTCGTCCCTCAATCGATCTTTGTAACCGAGCGTCGCCAACGGAAGTGACAGAACAGAGGTACGATCTTTATATGTTGCCTGCTGGTATTCATGTTAATATGTTAGGTTTTGTTTTCGTTGCTGACAAAACAGTCGAACGTAATCCATTTTTAGCAATTTTATCTATTGGGATATTTGCATTTTTATTTGATACCTGCTGGGTTCTGCATTTTTTGCATTGTATTCCATTCTTTTTCTTCGATCTCGCATTAAAACTACTGTCAGGAGCTTCTTCCAGGACCAGATGATTTTCCGCATCAGGTTCTTGTAAACCCAATCATCTGAGCATGATCAATAAAATCATTTGTCCAGTATTGCCATTAAAATAAAGTGGAGAAGAAATTGAAAGTTATTTTCGACTTCTATTTTAGCAGGCATGTTATACCTGTTGGTCAGTTCTTTTTTTTCATTAGTTGCTGAAATTGATCTTAGCGAAAAAAAATTTGTAATTCTTAACCCATTAAAACTCGTCTTTCAGAAGTTAGTGTAATTCTTAA
The DNA here is from genome assembly GCF_029961685.1 of Aristolochia californica. Lineage (NCBI taxonomy): Eukaryota > Viridiplantae > Streptophyta > Magnoliopsida > Piperales > Aristolochiaceae > Aristolochia > Aristolochia californica. The sequence goes on along the minus strand of NW_027182290.1, from coordinate 30,177,563 downwards.
CCCCATAAAACTCATCTTTCTTAACCCACCATTAAGCCAACAACCCTCCAACAATTACCATCTAGCTTGAGGTGTCCACACAATATTATATCACAAAGCTACTTCTTGTTAGCTGACTTTGACAACAAAGAACTAATCCTTCCTAACCACGAATGTGGCAAAGAGGTTCAAAGAAGTGATTTTTGTGTTGGATAATAGTCGCCTGGTCGAGATTCCATTGGATCTCGCTTCCCTTCCCTCAATCTGCCCTAACCATTCCTTCTTAGTTGGTGAAGCTTTTTTTTTTTCTTTATCATCTTTGAGTTAAACTTAGGTATTATTTGATTAACGAATAAAAATTATTTATTATAAATTTATGACATTTATTAGTGTTAGCTGTTTGGTTGTTTCTTTTAATGCATAAGTAGTAATAATTAACTAGTAATTTTACACATTTTCCTCAAAAAAAATTATTAACTAGTATTTACTACTCAGGCTATTAGTTGTTTTATACATATTTTGATTCTTTTGATACCATTTGATAATGGCGGGCCAAGAGAAAATTATTAGTAATTAAGCTAGTATTTAATAATTTAATATCAATCAAGTAATATAATAAATTAAAAAGTTATTAAATAAGTTTTTAATTTATTATTTATTAAATTATAAATCATTTCAAAAATTTTGAGACAACCAAAGAAAGAGTTTTGTTTTGGGAGAATCTCTTTAAAAAGTGTATCCAATTTTATGTAGAGGCCATGCCCAATTTTAAGTAAATTTTATGTACGATTTATTTGACAAGTATTTTATGCAAAGTTTTAAACGTAGGTTGGAGCTCGAACCAGCTCGAGCTTGAACTCAGTTAAAATTATTGGGCTCCAGCGCAATTCCAATTTTAGGCTCGAGGCTAGGCTCGGCTTGACTCAATGCCACCCCTAGAGGAAGGGGCGGGGGGGGGGGGGGGGGTGTTGTCAACAATGGGTGTGAATATTGTTGTTGAAGGGCGGGATGAAATTCAGGCAGAGAGGAGGTGAGGGCGAGTTCAAGGCCTTGGAGTGGTGGAGGCCAGCTGCAAAAGGTGAAATCCCTGGTTTCCGTTTGTGGCTGGGGTGAGTCCCAGCGCGGGATATGTAGAGGTGGGAGGGTCGTGGTAGTTGGGGAGTATTATGGGCAGAGTTAATAGGGGGAAGCAGGGGGTTAAATTCCAGTAGCAAAGGAGGGAAATTGGGGGATGAGGTGGTGGGTTTTCCAACTGAGGGGACCTCCAGGTGTGAGAAGAAAGAGCCAGGTGCTAGGGGGAGGGGGACAGAAGACACAAGTTGACAGGCCTGAAGGGGCTTTCCAAAGTTGGGAGGTCAGAGTTCGAATTTGAAATAGGGGACGTTGTGGCCGTTGCAAACATAACAATTTCTCCTTACAACCACAATACCAGAAATAATAAGATGCCAAAAACACTTCACAAATACCTTGTTATAAACTACTTTCGCAGACAAATTTAGGTATGTACAAATTCTTGTGGGCTCCACAATGCTAAAAAACTGAATTAGAAAACCCTTTTTTGATATCTACTAACTCCTTTTAACAACACTTTCAGAGATTGAGACTAAAATACACCAAGCAAGAGGCCTTGTGAAGTCTGCGTAGGCAAACCTATGCCCCAAGCTAGGTGATGCAGGCAGTAATTCTAAAATGTCATTTCAAAACTTTATATGATCCTTGCAGGATCATAATAGCACACGGCAACTGCTTTAGACAGCAGCAAAAGTAGGTTAAAGGTTAAAAAATGGGAAAAAAAACTGACCTTTAACCTTAATCAGCAGAATATAGTTGAAAAATCCCTATCTTGGGAGAGATCGCAGTCTTTAGGAAGAGAGAAATTCAACTTTAGGCTTGAATTTGTGGAATGAATTGCTCTGATACCATGTTAGAAAGTAAAAATAGAAGAGAAAGAGGGAAGAATAGAAAGAAGAATAGAGAGAGTGAGAGAAATGGCTGTTGTACAGCCTGCTGAATAGGGGAGAAATCAAGCCCCCATTAGATTTCATTCATCACTTAAGTCTATTTACAGAATGACCAAAAAGCCCCTAATGTAAGGACTTAAAACCAAGTAAATAGCCTTCATAACCCATAAAAATTACACAGTAACCGCACCTCTTTAAATGTTAGGAATTAGACGTCCTAATTCCAAACTAAAGAGAGCAATAATAATAATCGCGGAAGAAAAGAAAAGCAAGCACGAGAACAAACAACAAGATTGATACAGGTTCGCCTCAAGGTGAGACTACGTCCTCTGTTCCGCTGCTGCAGTAATCCACTATCAAGATGAAAAAGTTTACAAGAGAATTGCACACTTACAGGTGTTTTTCTCTAACCTTTCAGGCTACAACTTATGATGCTCCTCGGATTATTGATAAAACCCTAATAACGGTGCGCCCCCCCCCCCCCCCCCCCCCCTCAATTATAAAAAGAAAATTAGGGCAACCACTTTACAAGAATGAAATTCCCAAATTGCCCTGAATGAAACAGCAGTCAATATATCGTGAATCTGACGGGGGCTCTACCCCCTTCCAACCCCACGACAACCTTACCACAAAGGTCCATTTGTGTACCGACTAAGCGTAGGGTGTTAATTAGGCTCCACAACTTAACATTAAACACTCAAACCTGGACCTTTCTATCCAACAAATTACAAGTCTATCCCGATTAGAAATTACTAAAATAGCCCTGACTCTTAACACACTTAAAGGGAGCTAATAATTACTTACATGGGCCAAATCAGTAAGGAGATTTCTACTTGCCAAGACCTTACAAAAACATTTAACAAAAAGAGCTCCAAAGAAGTTTTATGACAAGTGGCTTCAAGAAGAAGCTCAAGTGATCTATTGGATGACTAATAATATGGAATAAGAAGTACCAAACAGTGATTTATCTAGACTTTGAAAACGACATATGGGATAAGGAACCTATATTCGTCTAAGAAGAACTTGCAAAGGTTGTTGGATATATTGCAAGAAATGACCAAAGCTACATTAAGAGACAACTTGAATGTTTTGTCTGCTAAGTTTCGAACGTTAGTTGGAGAAAGTTTGTATCAAATCCTCACATCAAATTTAGCCCAACAATTGAAGCAAAGGGAAGCCATAGAAGCAACTCCATATTTTTAGCTGAGGATGACACCATATCTGAAACCAATAAAGTCTCACTTCTTGTAGATAGAGCCACCACTGTCCCTGGATAGAGTGTTTGCACAAGTCTTAAAAGTTCCAATCTGCTCCTTAGAAAATATTTCCTCAGTCAATAGTTTTGCAATGAGTACCACAGTGGGATGATTAGGAGTCTCTCGAGGACAAAGCTAGGTCACTACAGACGGTTGTATTACACAACATAATGCCAGAGGGGGTGGTAGGAATGGTAATCGAGGTCGTGGGCGTGCAAAAGGTATTTATACTGTACTCATTGCCATAAAAGTAATCACGATATCTAAAGGTTAATCTCTCTTGTTTATGATTTATGTACAAGTATTTACCTCATTATTGGTTATCATATTTTTGTAGTAGTTATTATACGTCAAATTGTACATGTAGTGATTCACGGCAATTTTCTTAACAGCATGGTGTAATCAATAATTTGTGCATCCTTTTTGGTAAAGCCTGATGCAATATTATTGCCATTTGACAAAGACGATATAGGTTGTCATATTTTACTTTATTTTATGAGGTTGAGGATTTTTTACAAGTATAAAGGTGCAAATCTTATTGCCAAAACCATGATAGATCTGAATCCTGGGCCTAAACAGTAGTTTCTTTTGACACCAAAATGCAGCTGAAAGCCTGTAATGGCAACCACTGTAATTAACATTACAAGCTTGGTTTCAAGAATTAAATAAGATATTTTTTTCTCTCTCTTTATTTTGAAATTTTTTATGGTACGAACTAGAGCAATATAAATACTTATTCTTTGTATTTCTCAAAAAAAAAAAAAACTCATTCTTTGTAATTACAAACTTAATCAGTCATTATAATGAACATTATAAAAAAAATAATAATAATAATGATGAACACAGGTCATAGCATTTAACAGGACATCTGTCATTGATAATATCACTCAACAGAGAGAAGATTAATCTGATCAATGTCTCCACTTTGCCTTAGCTTTAAAGCAATATTTTGTCTAATGAAGAAGGATTTCACATTGCTTCAATGTAGATGGAAACTAGGTATACTTGGAGGGAATGCAAACAATCTCTAGGGGATCAGGGGTGTTTTTTGCTTTCTGGAACATTCACCAGATAAAATAGTCAGATATGCATGCGTTGTAGCTCAATTTCCATTCTGCAGACAATTCTGCATCCCTGTCGCAGAGTTAACTAAAACAGTAAATCATGACTATTACTTGACTAGCACAAAAAATTCAAAGTAATTTTGCTCAATCGTTTCCCTGAAAAAAATTAATTTTGTGAACTTTAGTTCTCTTTATTAATTGATCTGAGTCTTTTTTTCTTGAATGAGTCCTTTTTTTGGATGAGTCATTTTTTTCTTAATGTGAAACCCCATATCCTGGTGAGACTTGAACCCAAGGCCACACACTAGAAATCCTCCCATATGGTCATTCAGCCAAAAGGCCAATACACATTCTGATTCCCTCTAACATAGTAGATGTAGTGCTTCTGGTTCTTTTCTAGCAGTAAATGAATTTCATTGCATTTGAACTTGGCTTTTCCCCTGATGAGGGCTTCAAGTTTGAATTGATCAAGAGAGGACAAAGTATGCTCATTCCAGAAGAGTACTGAGATTTCAAATTTCTTAGTCAATAAGGGCTCCCTTCAAAACTACCAATATATTACACTTTAGGATTTTAATTTAAAATAATCAAAATATGACTACCTTTTCTTGAAAGTCTTTCTTTTACTCAATTGATAAGATCAGTGTGTAAATAAAGCTAGTTTTTTTATTTTTAAAAACTGATGTTTAGTACTTAAAATTTACAAATCTGCCCCAACTCCCAGGTGCAAGATCAACAGAGTCATATACCATAAAAGGAGTTGAAGCATTCATTTGCGGAAAAATACTCCAGAACATAATACTGCAGTTACACTTTGAACCCATGACGCATAAGCACTAATCATTTAGATGTAATTTTCAGAAGCAAATCATAGAATCATGAGCAATGATATTTTTGGTTCTGGGATCACATCAATGAAAAATTCTCTTGACTAACAACACCAAGAAGCATGTCGTTTCAAATAATTATTTGACAGTTGCTTAACCAATTAGACACAGTTTTAAGACAAAGAAACTGTACAATCACAAGTTTACAAATTTTTTAGTTCCTGGGATAATGCTAATGTCAATATCAAATGACAGAGAATACTGAAAAGCATATTGCTGGAGATATTTAATGAAAACTGACATATTAGATTTAGAAATAGGCCAAAATGTCAATAATGTACAGGATAGATGCATTATGCTGCATATTCCATCTTCATTCATAGCAATGGATTCCTTGTTTAGGCATCTATTCACAAGCAATAATTTGAGAAGCATGATTTCAACAGAACAAAAGTACCCTCTAAAAATGCCATCTTGTTTCCAAGGTATACTATACCTAAAAATCCCACAATGTAGCAGAGAGCCAAGTGGTAGTCCAGAGCTAAAGCAACAGCAATAAGAAAGCCCTGGAAAAATATTATAGTCTAAGAGTTTTAAAAATGAATTCAAGCAAACTGAGAAATACATGCAGATATGCAAGCGGTATTTTAAAGAATCCATCGTTGTAACATTTCAGAAATCTGTGCATCCAAATAAAAAATTACAATTCTCTAATAGATAATAAGTGTACAGACCTTTGCAACAAACAAGGTATCAGCAATGAAGGCCTCCCAGGTCTCCTCTTTCACCAACTGTGAAACAATTATAAGAAGAAAAAGGAGAGATGTTATTATTCTGTTGGAGAAACTGGCATTGCAGTGTGAAAGCTGACACATATTGAGTGGCACCTTGAGACACAAGAAATACGCATTAGTGAGTGCTAAAACAAAACTCACAGTGACTTTAAAAAGAAAAAAAGTTACAACGATAATACAGTCCTCAAGATAACAAAAGCACTACCTGACATAGTCACTGAGGTAGTATGTTCTTATACATGTATGATGATTCAGATCCGCAAAAAAGTTTTTGGAAGCAATAAAACACAAAACTCATCAATGGTCGACTAACTTTTGCAAATTAACATTCCACAAAAATAAAGGAAACCTTCTGGGAACCTCATTTCTTAGAGAAAATTCACTTCTTCAGATGTTTTGACCCTTCTTTTTAGTTAAATAAACAACCGTGTAATCGAATGTATGATATCCTTCATACAGATCAATACGAACTCTTATATCAGGAATTTCCTACCGGAAAATGTTGTGGTAAATTCACAAGCAAACTAAAGAAGAAAGCAAAAAAGATATAGGACAACTTTGCTCTTGAATTACTTGCAATATACATTTAATATAACGTAAAAGAAACATCCAATGCAAGGTAAACAGACCCCAATGATGCTAACAGAATCACACCTTGACAATAGTCAGCACCGAAAACGCCAAAATGGCTTGGATCTCCTGAAAAGAAACGGCATGAAGTAAGATCGAAGGGAACATAAAAAAATGAACTTACGAACAAAATTGAAGACCATACACCGTGGCAGAATTTCTGATTGAACAGCTCAACCAAATTATAAGCATTTCAGGTTTCTCCAGATTTGAAGTGAAATAAAGAAGAAAAAAAACTCAAGAATCATATTTAGTACCCGACGGAGGAGCCGTCCACTGAAATCTGGAGATAGAATTTGAGAGGCGGGGCTCCGCACAATAAAATAAGAGAAGAAGGCGAGGATGTGGAAGAAGTAAAAGGGCTCCGTAACCATCACATTCAACCATGGAAGTGGATGCTTCGTCTCCATATCAGGATACGCTCTTTCCATGTAGCACGGAAGTAGTATAGGATTGCAGTGGAGCTTAAGCTTATTGACCAAGAAGGTCTGTTGTGTCGGCTTTCTTTTCAGGTTTATTTCGAGGTTATTCCCTCTAAATTGAGATCTCGAGATCCGGGATCGGCTCGTTTCCGAGTTCGACCAGGTTCGGCTCGACGGCTGCGAGCCAACTCGTTAATTTAACTAGGGATATGGTGGATTTGGGATTTCGGGAGTCTCGGGACTGAGAAGATTATGGGATTCTCTTCCGTTCCGTCTCTACTATTTTCATGTCATCTCACCATGATTTTCTCACGGAAATCGTGGATTATAGGTGAAACTCGCTGTCTGTCAGTGGGGATTCATCGAAAATGGAGGATTTTGGTCTTCATATCCCTCGTTCTCCCTCTCCCTCTTCGATTCCTCACTCTCTGTCTCAAACTCTTCAATTTCTTCATCTACGATTTCTTCCACTGCGATTTCTTCCTCTTTTATCTTCTTCCTCTTCAATTTCTTCATCTAAAGTTCTTCTTCGCCGATGAGACGAAAGCAACGATCCGACAGAAAGAGGTAAGATTTTTATTTAATCTTCTGTTTTTTTTTTCATCGCCGACCTAACCCTACAAAAGCTCTAACTCTCGCTTTGTTTCAGCAGTGCTCCTTCATTCTTGGAAAAGCATTTGAAAATATCCCCAAAACAACGAACACTCTTTCTGTTTCTGTAAGTGAAATGTTGATTTTTTTTTTCATTTTTATCTTCTGTATTATCCAGTGTGGAAATATCTTCGTAGAGTCAATGTTGTGGAAATATCCCAGTACAACCCAACACATTGTGCATATCCAGAGTATTGTTTTAGATTTCGAGTATGCTGATACAATACCCAATTCCAATATGCACCACTCTGCTCTAATACATGACCTATAAACATTGTTTTACATTATCCGGTGTGGAAATGTGAAAATATCCTAGTACAACCCAACACATAGTGCATATCCAATGTATTGTTTACGAATTTATTTTAGAGAAATAAGCATGGAAATCACTATAATGCTAAAAGGTAACTCCTCTTTTGAAGGGAGTTCCATATTTAAATTACAAAGGGTGTTTTTCATTATTTAGATTCAGTTATAAAGTTTACCTGTATTTTGGTTATTACCTCATTGAAAAAGGAAAGTTTTAAAGTTTAGAGAGGAAATGTCAAATGCAATTTTAACTTTCTGTAAATCATTAATTTATTGGTATTGAGGCTGAATTTCATCATAATATTAGAAAAGTAGTGAAAGAGCAAAGTTGTTAGTGTTTTTTTCTCTAGCAAACTTGGTCCTAAGGTGTTTCTTGCTCCCTACTTGAAACATTGTCCTTTCAGCAAGGGTATCCTTACTGCCAATACATGTTCCATATCAAAAGCATTGTCCTTTCAGCAAGGGTATCCTTACTGCCAATACATGTTCCATATCAAAAACACTATCCTTTCAGCAAGGGTACCCTTACTTCCAATGCATGTTCCATATCAAGCAATATAAGGGATGAGATCAATTTTGAAGCACTTTTATTTGAGGGAGAGAGAGAGAGTGTGTGTGTGTTGGTGTGCTTATTTCTTTCTCTTAGAAGTTTTTAAATTTATATAAAAAAAAGGAACAATATATTGGACTGGAAAATATTGGGTGCAGGGCTACTGGCTTGAAGAGTCCCCGCTAAATTGAAAGACAAGGGTCATTCCCGATTGTCACAACGTCACGTACCTTCATGTAAGAATAGACAAGTTTGATAAAATAAGATTAGGCCTAATAATAAACTCCTTAAAAATAGGGAGAGAGAGAGAGAGAGTCATTGAAAAAAAAATCATCCAGATATAACAGAATAATGACTACCTCATATGATTTTTTTTAGAGATATAAGAATGTTAAAGGCCAAGGGTATTTGAGTAATTTTATAAGAATGTTAAACGTCAAGGGTATTTAGGTAATTTTATTTTAGGATATTGTATTCTAAAGTTATAGTTAATGTAGAAACCTCCCTAAGGAGGTACATACAAGTTCCTACTTCAGCACTTTTGAATCTTTTGATAATCTTGCTTTGTCTTTTCCTATCAATGTCATTAAAGTGTTCCCCCTAGAATTGTTAATCTTCGTAGGCATTGTTCTCCTTATTGCTGATAAGTATCTTAAATTATGTATAGGATCTTTGTTGTTTAGATTGCTTTCTTTTTTTTATGTTTTCAATTTGTAATTTTGTTTTTTTGTAGAAGTAAGAATGTCAACACCTCCTCCTCAATTGACATCAATAATTAATACTAGTTCTAGTGTGGCCATAAACAGTGACTCAACTCCACTAGAGTCAATACCCTCTAGAACTATTAATCTCATAGAAGTGGGCCCATATGAAATTACCCTAAATGAGGATGAAGGTGACTCTACCCATACTTCAAAAAGACAGAAAAAGTCTCATGTGTGGTTGGAATTCAAAGAAGTATCACTTAATGGTACAAAAAAGGCTCAGTGTGTTCATTGTAAAATCAATTTAAGCGTTATTAGTAGTGGACTGACCATACATATGAGTGAACATTTGAAACGTTGCCCTAGTAGAAAAGTGGCAATGAGAAAACAAAAAACCATAAACTTTAAACTATTGGGAGTGGGGTCTAATGTTGACCAGAGTCCATTTGGACTCCTTTTATGAATTTTAGAGTCAAATATGATCAAACTAAAAAGAGTACTCATTGAATGCATGAGCATCCATTTATGATAGTAGAAGACGAAGGATTTAATTTTGTAATGAAGATGATAAATATGAATTATGAGAAAATATCCTGTAAGACCATTAAGAAGAGTGTATGGAGGTGTACGAGGCAGAGAAAAATAAATTAAAAATTTCATTAAAAGAGATTAACAAGATTAGTCTTACCACGGATCTTTGGAAGTCTCAAAATCAAAAGATTGAATACATGGTAATTATTGGGCATTTTATTGACAGTAATTAAAAGCTACAAAAATGAGTCTTAAGTTTTGTAAATATTCATCCTCCTCTTCATGGCATTGATATAGCAGATACTATTTTGTTGTGGACTCCATAGCACAACAAGTAGTCCAGAGGCGACGCGGACGAGTCAGTGACTCAGTGGAGTAGTTTAGTAACTTAGCCAGTTTATGTCATTTAAATTGATTATTGTCAAGTAGGTGGCCCACAAGGGCAGGATTTGTAATATCCCGAAACTCTATGCTTGAGCCTTACTTATTAGGCCATCGAGAAGGAATGGAAAACTAAGAAGAAATTAACAAGGGATCTGCTTTCTCCCCAAGGAACCGGGGTCGGCATTCCCCTAAAATCCAAGGTGCAGATTTTCCATGTGAATTATATTGTGGAAATTTGGGACCACAACATTTGGTAGCAGAGCAAGTTTACAATTAAGAGCAGGTTAACAATGAACTATTCCTGGTTGCGAGATGACATAGCCGCAGCGTGTTCCGAGATGAAATGGCTGCAGTATCGTTTTGAGATGCAATACAGGAGGAGCTGCGTGCCCTTCACACAACATTACGGGAGGAGAGGCGTGCCCTGTACACAAAATTAATGTCCGCCTAGAGGACTTCAGGCTTCCAGTTAAAGGTCTGCGAGTGGGGCCGAAATCGAAACTAGTCTGGTTTCACAACAAGAGTTCGCCATTCAGGTAGTAGAGTTGGGCTGCGCCGAGCAGGGACTTTCCGCGACGCAACCCAACCCAGCACTGGGCATTCCGAACAAGGGGAATCGGGCAATACGAAGGCAGTCACGCCAGTTCCGCATGCAGCGTGGGACGATAGGGTTGCGTACACAGAAAATTCCGGGAACGACAACCCTATTTCCCGAAATATACCTAAACCGCAGCACATCCACGGGGAAGCCGAAGCGAGATTGAGCGCCAGAGCAGCGGCGAAAAACCTCAGGCAACGGGATTCTCCCCGGGCTCAATTGATTCCGCGACCCATGGACACCTCTCATGTCCTCCACGTCCGTCCAACCAAATTGTCCCGAAATTACGAGCTCAGCCAGGTTTATCTTCCCCAGCTGTTCGGACAGTCATTTGTTTCCGGCCAATTGCAGCAACAATGGGAGAAATGGTGCCAGCCGGAGGAGACATCCAACACGGTGAGCATCGGCAAGAACCTAATGGTTGGGGCCAACGCAACCTCTGTTCTGAACGCCACGGCTCCCCAACCTCTGTTCTGAACGCCACGGCTCTCACAGGTGAGTCTTCGAATTCCTCTAATTGGCGTGTACAAACTGGGAACAGGCACCCTCTGTATTTGGATACAGGTCAACAGCAGCAGGGGGGGCAGTGTGGAGGCTTCTTCCTGGCTTCTTTCACACCATCCCCTCGCTTTTCTATTGGCACCCACGGTTTGTAGTGCACAGCAGAGCTCGGCCAGTTCTCACGAAAGGGAGAAACAAGCTCAAGTTGCTTCGTCTGATATTGTGAGGTTGTCTCTCCAATCAGAAGCTTTGAAATCTTTAATGAGGAAATAGCCTTTGAACAACACAATCTAGATGGAATTATTGAGAAACGGAAGTTCGGGATTGGAATCATTGGAATTCGGAACAACATTAATTCCTGGGCAAATGATATCATACAATATCACAGTCCAAAGGATGGTTCACTGGTAAAAGATGGTTGGGTGACAAAGGATGGAGTTCTCTGTCGGTGCTGTAACAAAATATTTTCTATATCTGAGTTTCAAGTTCCTTCTGGTTTCAAGATGCAATGACCTTGCTTGAAATTTTTTTTGGAATCTGGTAAGCTATTTGCTCTGTGCCAGTTTCAAGCAGGGTCTGCAGAGTACAAGGCTAGGAAAGGTGGTCCGCATACACAGCCACAGATGGCAGTAATTGATGAGGTGGAGCAAAATGATGATACATGTGGCCTTGTTGGTGATGGGGGTGAGTTGATATGTTGTGATATTTGCCCATCTACTTTTCCTTATGCATGTCTATCTGCCCAGGAGCTTCCCGACAGTAACTGGTATCGCCCCAATTGCACATTTCAAATTTGTGGAAATGTGGTCAGGGAGAAAGAATCATCAAATTCCTTGATGGTGTTAAAATGTTCACAAGGTGAACAAAAATATCATGGAGTGTGCCTTAATGGAGACTTCATGCAGAACGAACTTGTATCTGATGCATGGTTTTGTGGAGGTCATTGTACACAGGTTTACTCAGGTCTTCATTCTCGCATTGGAGTTGTGCCTCATATCACTGATGGTTTTTGTTGGACAGTGCTTCGATGTATTCATGGTGACTAAAAGGTTCACCCTACAAGAAAGTTGGCACAAATGGCCGAATACAATACAAAATTTGTTGTTGCTCTTACTATTATGGTGGAGTGTTTTCTAACCATGCTGGATCCCAGAACAGGCATTGACATGATACCCCATATTTTGTATGATATTAAGTTAGCTGCCACAATGACAAGGTTGATTTCACCATACTCCAATGCTGATTGGGCTCAAGAAGGTGATGATCCCTGCCTACCAGTTCCATGGACATGGGTGCAATGCAACGTGGACCCACAGCCGAAGATGATCAAAATTGTCCTGTCAAGGAAGAATTTGACTGGGAATATACCTATTGAGCTAACCAAGTTGACCAGCCTAGTGGAGCTCTGGCTTAATGCAAACTCATTCGTGGGTTCAATTCCTGATTTTAGTGGGGCTATATATTTGGAGAGCATTCATCCTGAAAACAAGCGCTTGCCTAGAGTTGTACCATCATCCTTGTTGAACCTCCAAAATCTAAGTCAGTTGTCCGTGCAACACAATTTATTATCAGGACCAGTACCTTGTTCCCTTCTAACAAGGGGTGTAGGTTTTAGCTATTCAGGAAATTTAAGACTCCATTGCAGCAAGGGTCTTTCTAAGAACAAAAAGCTCATTATTGGTACAGTAGTTGGAGCATCTGCTTTGCTTCTAATTGCCCTTACATGTTTATGCATATGTCATAATCAAAAGAGATACTTTGAGGAAGAGAATCTTACTGATATTCTACTGGCCCATCAGCTTACCTCTTCCTTCAGTGATGCTGGTGCTTCAGCTGCCCACTGCTTTCATTTGGTGGAGCTTGAAGATGCAACGGAAAGATTTGAAAGGCAAATTGGTTATGGGGGATTTGGTGTTGTGTATTATGGGAGGCTTTTTGAGTTCATGCACATTGGGACTCTGAAGGAACACCTTTATGGAAGCTCAACTCGGGGGAGCACCATCAGTTGGATCAAGCGCCTTGAGATTGCTGACAATGCTGCTAAAGGTGTGGAGTACCTGCACAATGGGTGGGTTCCAATTGTCATTCATAGGGATATAAAAAGTAGTAATATACTGTTTGACAAGCACATGAGGGCAAAAGTCTCAGATTTTGGTTTCTCAAAGGTTGTTGTGGAGGGATCTTGTCATGTATCTCGTGTGGTTCGAGGAACTGGTGTCATTCTGCTTGAGCTCATTTCTGGTCGACAGTCAAACTGGAAAATTGTTGAGAAGGCACTGATGTGTGTTCAACCCAGTGGGAGGCAGAGGCCATCCATATCCGACGTGCTCAAGGAGATTCAGGAAGCAGTTTCTATTGAGAGGGGATCACAATTAGGGCTAGCAGGGACCTCAGACACATTATCTAGGAGTTCTCTACATTCGCCCACAGATCACAATTCTCAGGACTTCACAGCGTGTGAGCCACGTACTTCCTTTGCTGATCCTGTGGCAGGCATGCGTCACACAATTAGGGACTGACCCCATGCTCTTGATGCTACCCTACTGGTTCTCTGCCATGACAAGAGACGTGTGGGGACGTGTACCGCTTCTCCAGATGCTTCACTGCAGCAGAGGATTTCCCCTACAGCAGAGGCTCTCACTGCACTTTTGGCCTGGCTGTTGGTGGCTTCCTTGCATGAAGAGGCTTATGAAGCCATGGTGGCTGGTCTATTGGATGGGATAAACGCTACAACAAGGGCAACCAGGTAAAAGGGATTTCAGGCCAACTCCGAAAAAAAAAAAAGTGTTGCCTCTTTGCCGGTGGACCCTACGGCTCACGGGGAGAACCAGTTATGTGGGATACCGTCAATCCCTTTTGGCACGCCTACCCTACCTTCGAGCTCGCGGACAAGCTCATTATCTAGGAGGGGAGTGATGTTATGGACTCCATAGCACAACGAGTAGTCCAGAGGCGACGCGGACTAGTCAATGGCTCAATGTAGTTTAGTAACTTAGCCAGTTTATGTCATTTAAATTGATTTTTGTCAAGTAGGTAGCCCACGGGCAGGATTTGTAATATCTCGAAATTCAATGCTCGAGCCTTGCTTATTAGGCCATCGAGAAGGAATGGAAAACTAAGAAGAAATTAACAAGGGATCTGCGTTCTCCCCAAGGAACCAGGGTCGGCGTTCCCCTAGAACCCAAGGTGCAAACTCCCTTCGACGAGTCTAAATCCTTGTTCTTCCCTACGATTTTTCTCTTCTTCTTCGTTATCTTCTTCAATTTTTCCTGTGAATCGTATTGTGGAAATCTGGGACCACAACATATTTACAAGTGTTTGAAAGAGTGGGAGATCAAAAATAAAGTTTTTAGTATTTCAGTTGATAATACTGCATATAATGATGTTTGTATGAGAGTTTTGAAAGAAGATTTTTCAAGGTAAAAAAATTGGTTGGTGGTAGGAAGTTATTTCATGTGTGTTGTTGTGCTCGTATTCTGAACTTATTAGTCCAAGATGGTCTTGTTCAGATTAATGATATCATTGAGAATATGCGTGAGAGTGTCAAATTCATAAATCTGTCTAAGGCTAGACTTCGCACTTTTTTTGAAATTGTACAACAACTAGAACTAGGTGAAAAGAGGTAAGTTATTGATTGTCCAACTCGTTGGAACTCCACTTATGACATGTTGTCTTTTGCATTAAAATTCAAAGATGCATTCTCTAGATTTAAAGTTAGAGAACCAACTTATGATTGTTTGACAAGTCTTGATGAGTGGGAAAAAGTTGATATGGTGTGTGAGATTCTAGAAGTTTTTAATGTAGTCATTAATATAATTTCTAGGAGTGACTATACTTCTAATTTGTACCTTAGTGATGTATATATGGTAAAAGAAGTTCTGAATTTTCATTCTACAAATGAAAATGTTTTCACTATGACAATGGTTAGTAAAATGAAAGAGAAATTTGAGAAGTATTGGGGTGAATGCAATTTATTGATGGTTGTTGCTTCAGTTTTGGATCCAAGGGTCAAATTAAGGTTGATCTAAATGTATTTTCCAGAGATAAACTTAGTTTGACGCACCTTATATGAGATCTATGATGAATATATATCCTTATATAATGTGGATATTAGAAATGAAGAGATTGTTTCAAGTACTAGCTCTATGGGTATTTCCACAAGTCGTAGGTCATATTTTTCATCAAGTTCAGGTTGGTCAAAATTAATGAATTATGTGAAACAAGTGGAAATAGTTAATTCACCAAGGTCAGAATTGGAAAATTATCTTTAAGAAGGTGTATATAGTTGTGAGAAAACTTCACAATATGATTTTGATGTTTTAGAATGGTGGAAAGTGAATCATATAAAATTTCGGGTATTATCTAAGATGACAGCAGACATCCTTATAATTCTCATATCCACAGTAGCTTTAGAGTCTACATTTAGTGCTAGTGGTAGAGTAACAGACTCATATCGTGCTTCCTTGGCACCAAATATAGTTCAAGCTTTGATTTGTGGCAGTGATTGGGTTCGGGTTCTTCATGGTAAGAAAAATCAAAAGGTGAATTTCTTTGATTAATTATTTATTATGATATTTTTTAGTTTTATTTATTAAAATTTTATTTTATTATTACTGCCTGAGAAGAAGAGTGTAGAGATAATGCTACCAACTACATGATTCATCATGTTTTTCTCATCATGGTAATTTTAATATTTTTAATTACATTAAGTAACTAGTAGTGGAAGAATATTTTTTTATCTGACAATAACTAATTTTATATTTTTGTTTTTGTCATAGGTGGAGATTTTACTCATGCATGGACGTATATTATTTTCTAGCATGAAGAGAAACAACTATAGCTTGTAAATTTATAATGGATTTATAGTTTTTATTTGGGTGATTGTAAATTGATAGTGATATTTCATTTAATTTTGTTTTGTTTGATTATTGTACAGAGTTTATTCATAATATTATGCAGTGTTTGGAGTGTTTAGACTATTTTATGGAGTATATGGAGTGTATAAACAATTTCATGGAGTGTTTATGGATTGTATAAATAATTTTATAGAGTGTTTATGGACTGTATAGATAATTTTATGCAGGTATTGTGTATATAGATTATGCCCAATTTTAAGTAGAGGTTATGCCGAAATTTTATACAAGTTTTATATACATAGATTATGCCCAATTTTAAGTGGAGGTCATGCCCAGTCTTATACAGGTATTATATACATAGGTTATGCCCAATTTTTTGTAGAGGTCATGCCCAATTTTATGTAAAATGTATGCATAATTTTATATACAATTTATTTGATATATATTTTTTGAAAAATTTTAAATGTATATTGAAGTTCGAGCTCGACTCGAAGCTCAGCTCGAACTCAGTTAAAATTATTGGGTTTTAGCTCGATAACAATTTTAGGCTTGAAGTTGAGCTCGTCTTGAGTTCGAGTTCGAAATATTTAAATTAAACTTGGCTCGAACATAGCCAGGCTCGGGCTCGGCTCAATGCCACCCCTAATGCAAGAATTCCTTTTTTGAGAAAATGTAGGGACGACATGTGGACCGTTGTGGTCCTCTATAGATCACAAATTCACGTGGTTAATCTAAATTTTGTTGAGAGCCCATTTGTCTTGAGCAATCAACAACTACATAGAATAGTTTAAAAAAAAAAAGTTAACGCCAATAGATAATTCAGCAAATAAATTAAACAGAAAAAAACACAAAATAAATTATTTGTTGCTTCATATATGCAAAAAAGTGATTAACTTTAGCTGCAATAGACAGTCGCAGTCATCAAGGAAAACGATATAATCAATTTAGTGAGGTTCTTGTTTAATGATTGGATTGGAAATTTATATCCCAGGAAAAGTTTAAAATATTTTTTATATTATATATATGTTAATAAATTTTCAAATGAAATCCTATTGGTGCCTTACTCGGAGTTACATGGACAAATTTAAAATTTTCAAAAGAAAATTAAATAGACCTATTAGTGTCTTTTCTAAGGAAATAAATAAAGATTAAGAATTAATCTCATATATTATGATACATATTTATTAAAAAAATTAGTAAAATAAAAGGTTAAATACAAAATTTAATTTTTTTTATCTAAAAATAAATTAGTCTTGTTAAACTCTACCCTAATCACAAGAAAAAAGTCAAATAAAACTATTAAAGAATAAAAAAAATAAAAAAACACGTAAAAAAAAACAAGAAAAACGAGTCCCTCAAAGACCAGTATGATTTAGTAGGCAATAACCCAAAAAATTAGGTCAGGAGAAGAGCGTCAGTCGAGTCATTGGCCTCTTCTCCTGGATGCTATCAGTTTGAAGCATGACAAGTCATGGGGCTCCGTTCGAGACGAAGTGGACACCATGATCTTGGATGTTAACGATAGCTCCGACAAGTCGGTTAACATCGAGAAGCTGGTCACTGGTTTAACTCGTAATATCACTTAAAGGGCGCCCTTCGGGTTGAACTCACATGAGGGAAAGGGTGATTCGTCACCATCTTGCAGGAATTCTCGAAGCTCATGGGCATCTTCAATATATCAGACTTCATCTCGTAGAAGATAGGAATGGGCATTAGGTCGGATTTTACAGGGAGCCCGTCCTGAAAAATGTAGGTTCGTGTTTATAATTTCAGCCAACAGGTCAGGGACGAGGCATAAGAAAGCCATCCCGTCTTGGGACCCACATATGAGACAAAGGGGGGGTTAGTCAACTTGAAGGACAAGATGATCTTCAACCACATAACGCCCTTCAACACTAGTAAGAGTGAATAAGAGACATAAATCATAAACTAATTACACCAATGTCATATTTATGAGATGACTCTTTATTTACCATCATATTATCACTGTGTGGGTTTGTGGGTCTTCTCCTTGCTCTATGGGTCTTGAGCCCATCTTCCACCTCTCTTGGATGTGTGAGTTTTCCTTGGTCATGTGGGTTTGATCTCATCTTCTAACACACTTGGATATGTGGGCCTTCATTGACTATGTGGGCTTAGGCCCATCTTCTAACACACTTGGACGTGTGGGCTTGGGCCCATCTTCCAACAATTCTTAATCTCAGAAAGAAGGCTGATGAATGATTATACTTGTCATATTTGGATTAAACATTAAAAATTGTTAGAATTTTGTCTTCAGTTTCTCTTAAACTCATGCAAGTGTGGTAGAGAACAAGGTTTCTATCTTACTGTTGTTTGTATGTTTGGAAAAATTATTTTTTGGATTGAGACTTATGATTTTCTTGCTGTTATCATGAGTTATTATGTTCATTCTATGGTGAATTCGTTGCAAGCTAAAAAGACTGATTTTCATGGCTATCTTCATGGTTTCTCTCTCCATTGAGTGTTGTTAATTGAGGCAAGGGGAGAGTTCTATTGGGAAAGGATTTTTCGTTGGTTCAAGCAATGACTTTAATCTATTCTATATTGATTTATCTTATGGGATTCCCTACCCAAAATAATTAAGGCATGAAGATTGTGATTTCTTTAGTACAAGTGGCGCCCATGACAAAAAAAAAAGTTTCTTTCTTTTGAAATATGCTGATTTTAAGCAAGTTCTTCCATGATTTGATTTATTTTTGAAAATCTTTCTTGATTAAGAAAGATATGAAATTTATTTAAATGATGTGGACCAGCACGTGGAGTAATTAGCCCCTTGATTTAGTGCATGCTTGAAGTTTGTCATCAAAGGAAAGTTTCCTTCTTCAAGAAGATCCTCTAAGTTGTCCAAGATCTCTTGAAATTTTACTTACACCTATAATTCTTTCTTAATTGAGAAATATTTGAATTAAATATTATATGATTTGGATTAAATAGATAAGAAGTCCTAGCATAATTAAATAACCCAATATAAATAAAAGACTAACATGACTAAAACACCTTTAAACTGAAACTCCTCTATGAGACATGCTTCCATAATAATTGTGGTTCTGTTAAACTTCTTATTGTGTAAGACTTCTTATGCCACCTCATGTGATCATGGTGGGTCTCATATCTTATGGGCTTATACCCATTTTCCAACACTCTTGGATATGTGGGCCTTCCTTGGTCGTGTGGGCTTGGGCCTATCTTCCAACACTCCCCCTCAAGCTGGGGTTGAGAGAACATTATGAACTCCCAACTTGTTGCAAATGATGTATAGGATTTTCGCATATAAAATGGCACTCCGCCATATCTACCAATACTCCCCCTCACGTTGGCGCTCTCTTCCATGAAGCTCAACTGGCATAAGATAAGTGAGAGTAAATCACTCCAAATCGTATGACATTGCTCTATACTCCAGTCATAACCCATGCTAAATGTAGGGCACACTCCTATCATTCTCAGGTAGTGACATTCCTTTCTTTCGTAGGTAGTGGGTCTATCACTGATTCACCATGTCCCTCCACAGGATAACGACTCTCAAGTGGTAGGAGTAATAGATGCCAATGAAGGAGGGTAACATATATGTAGTAATAAGCTCCTCCATCACGGTGTCCCAACCCGGGCACCGACTCTCACAGGCAGAAATGGGTGATAAATGTCTGTCATTCACAAGGGGATAAAAGACGTGATACGTGATAAATGTCTATCATTCATAAGACAACAATAAAAGATGTGATACATGGGTAATGTTTGTCATTCACAAGGCGGCGATAAAAGACCCATGGGTATATATATATAAATCCATTGGACTTAAAACCCCTACCATGATGGACTTAAACTCCCAACCGAAGCAATAGGCAAGAGGTTGGCCCAAAAAAGTATGTGAGAGTCAAATAAAGGATGGTAGAGTAAGGTTGTCAAATAACCAATAGGTAATGGGGAAAGAGACACAATAATTGCAGTTGAAATGGGCTTGGGCCCATATAACACGAACCAAAATAATAAAATCCTTGTAAAAGGATCCATGAAATAATCCGATGCCAGTATTTGCACCAGATAATATGTTGAGCAAGGAATATGTTGCAAATACTTTAAAATAATAATCCAACTGGAGAAATAGAATCGAGTTGCGCCGAGTCGGGTATCACCAATAATTACCACAATTATTACTGCGAGTTAGGATTCTTGATCTTCAATTTTCTTTACTGCAATTTTTTTTCTTAGATGCAAAAACTTCATCGTTTGTGCTCCCCTTTTCTTGAATATTTTGGTCACATAAAACTTCCCACAACATATGGAATAAAATACCTCTTTCTTGTACTTCTTCTACTTCTCCCCCTCAAGCTGGGAGGTAATGGCAGTGTTCCCAGCTTGAACCAAATAATATAGATGTAGTAACTAGAAAGGGGGTAAGTGAGATGTTTTCCTGATATATTTGATCAATAACAACAATTCAAAAAGTGACGCAAAACAATCGGCTTAAATTCAGATTTTTCAATGCAATAGGATACTAGTATGACCCTTGATTTTTCCAATGCGAATATATCCTTAAATATAGATCAGATTGACATGAAATTTTCTCCTTCTGAAACTAGACTTAAATACCTTTCATCCAAGTATAACTATTCTTGATAAAATATATTTCTATTGAGGTATATAATCTGGTATATTTAAGTTTCTGTAATCTGGTTGAATTAAGTACTCTTCTTTTTCCAGCATACCCATTGACTCTTCCAAGATCAATATCTCCTTATAAAACACTCAGATCGAGAATTGGTTGAATATTTAAGAAAATAGATTTATAGATATTTCTTTTGATATAAATTTCTTCATATAAAGTCTCATTCTTGATAGCATAAAATAGCTCGGAAGTTGAAACTTTCTTCCGTTGCTCGAACCTCTTTTTCAATTTGACCTTTTCTGCTTCAAATATCGATTTCTCTTTGTAGATAACTCCAATTGAAAAACAACATTTTTCCTTGGAAAATAGACTCGAATATATTTCTGTAAATATATAATATGCAATATGAAAAACTCATTATAGAGGTAAAAATGCAAAGCAAACAATGGATATAGGGACTGAAAAGAGAAAAAAAAAAGATAAATATACACCTAAACTACTAGAGATAATAGATTAGAAAATGATCACATTACCTCTGTGGGTTGACCGAGTCAACTCACAGAACCTGCTCTGATACCATGTTGAATTTATGAAAAAGAAATATACTTCATTGACTTCTTATAATCAGAGTACATGAACCTCTATTTATAATAAAGGAAGGTAGTAGAGTCCAATTACAATTAAACTGTTTTTGTCCCAATTACACCCAAACTCTAACACTTAAAGATAAGTCCTAGCATAATTAAATAACACAATATAAATAACATGACTAAAACAGCTTTAAACTGAAACTCTTCTATGAGACCTGCTTCCATAATAATTTTGCTCTATAAGACTTCTTATCGTGTAAAACTCATCATGCCACCTCACGTGATCATGGTGGGTCCCATATCTTATGGGCTTATGCCCATTTTCTAACACACTTGGATATCTGGGTCTTCCTTGGTCATGTGGGCTTGGGCCCATCTTCCAACAATTTGGATTAACACGTGGAGTCAAAATCTCCTTGATTACATATATGATTATGGCCTTGGTTTGGTTTAGCTTATTTGGTTTCCTCTCCTCTATTATTGGTTGGTTGATATAGTGCATGGAATATTCATTAGTGATGGGTGAAGAATATATGAATATGAGTGGTAAAAGTTACTTATTTAAGATTACCTCTATACCCTTGAGAGGGTTATCAAATTACTTAAGTTGGGCTTAATTGGTTAAGAGATTCCTTATCACTAGAGATCTCTTAGGACATTTGACTAAACCAACTCCACCCAATAATAGTTCCTATATTAAATGGCTCAAGAATGACACCTTGTCATTAGTTGGCTAATTAACAACATAGAAAAACATGTGGCAAATAATGTTGCCCACCTTGAGCTCGCAAAGCAGATATGGCACACTTGTTCCAAGTTGTACTCTAGCACTGAGAATTTACAGAAATTATATGATATGTTTCAGAACATGTTTACTACAAAAGAAGAAGAGAACTTGCATGAGTACTTGGCTAGGTTTAGAGAGCTGATTCAGGAGTGGAAAATTGCTTAGCCCTATTCCACCGATATATTAGTTAAAGACAAGAAACATGAGGCCTTAACAACTGCTATTTCCTTGTCAAATATCAAGTCATATCTTGAAGTGGCCAAAACCCAACTCCTTAGATCCTCCACACTTCCATAATTCGATGACATGAGTGTAACATTACTTCAGACAACCGGGTCTACACTCTGGAAAACAAATACAAGTGTTTCAATCAGATAATGTCAAAGAGTACCTATCTAGCGAATTTCAATCCATTTGTTAAGGTAATGGGATTATCCATCAGACATCTTGTGCCTACACTCCTCAACAAAATGGTATAGTTGAAAGAAAAAACCGACATCTCCTCGAGGTAGCCTTGTGGCTTACTCTACTCTATGAAGATATCCTACGTTTACAAGCCTCATGTCATTCTTACAACCTACTTCCTTATTAATAAGCTACCATCTTCATGGCAACATATTTGTTAAGTTGTGATTAATGACATCTATAGAAATTTTCATTTTTGATGAACTATGAGCACTTCGTTGAATTTTGCACTTTAAAATTTGTCATGTGGAAAAATGAGTTTTTCATTAAAACGGGTTCCTGACTTGTAGGTTCAATGGGATTCACTCAGATCCGGCTTCTTTCTGGGTTTGATAGATCACAAATCCAGCGGAGGGGTATAACCAACCTATCCAATTTTAGTGGCTCAATAGAGAATCACGCTCTCCTTTTTGGCTGCTCAAAGGGGGGAATCCTGCTGCATTTCCAGGCAGATGGAAATGGTGGAGTAAAGGAGCTCCAGACCTTCCCAATCTCCATTTCTTTCTGCAT
This sequence comes from Aristolochia californica, assembly GCF_029961685.1. NCBI lineage: Eukaryota > Viridiplantae > Streptophyta > Magnoliopsida > Piperales > Aristolochiaceae > Aristolochia > Aristolochia californica. The sequence continues at coordinate 30,154,570 of NW_027182290.1, read as the reverse complement.
GTCTGTAGGGAGGGAGGGGCCCCTGACCTTCTCTATGCATACAGAAGTTCCAGACGGCGGAGGGGAATGCGAGCCTCCCCACCACTCCACCTTTGGCTTGGCTTCAGATCCTATTCTAACAATGGACCATCCAAATGATTGATGGCTCCTACTCGCCATCGAACAGGCGAAACAGCAATAAGGGGGAGAGGATTGATTTCTGTGCCTCCCCCTTCTCTGTTCGTCTGGTGCAATAGTTCCCTAATCCTCCTTCCCACGTTGTCTCTCGATAAGGTAATGCTTTGTTATTTTTTATGTCTATAAAACAACTGTGTTATTGAGATTATGCAACTTCTACAATAACATCTAAGAGTTACGCTAATATGTTCAGCATAATCATCAACCATCATCATCATCTTCATCTTCAGCGCATTAACAATTTTGTTTTGCAATTTTGACTAACATTGTATCACTGTTTTTGACACAAATTTGATTATATTTTTTAATTTAAGATTATGCTGATGATATTATTATTAATAGTAATAGAGATGACCTTATTTCGCAATTTGTTGATTGCCTCGCTCAACGTTTCTCTCTGAAAGATTTTGGCTCTTTTTCTTACTTCCTTGGAGTTGAGGTAGCTCCGCATCGCAATAACATATTACTTTTTCAACGAAGATATATCCAAAACCTACTAAAAAAAACTCATATGGAAGATGTTAAACTTATTCTCACCCTATTGCTAACAAACTCTTCATCATTCACCATGACCTCAAGTTCTCCTCTTTTTCATCCTTCTCAGTTTCGTGCAGTAGTTGGCACCCTACAATATCTCTTTCTCACTCGACCTGATATTTCTTTTGTTGTCAATAAGATGTCCCAGTTTATGCATCGACCAACTAACGAAATTGGGTTTTTGTTAAATAAATATTACGGTATTTATGTGGCACATTGGACAAAGGGTTTCTACATTGTGAGTCTCCTATATTTCTTCATGGGTTCTTGGATGCCAATTGGGTAGGAAATAAAGATGGTTACTTTTCACTAGTGTTTACCTTATCTATCTTGGCGAAATCTTATTTCCTAGAGTTCCAAGAAGCAACATATTGTTGCTCGTTTTCTACTGAAGTTGAGTATCGATCAATTGCTGCTACTATTGCAAAAGTTCAATAGGTATGCTCTCTAGTTGCTGAACTTGGTGTAACTATGCAGTCTTCTCCTGTTGTCTATTGTGATAATATTGTTGTTACTCAGTTGAACGCCAATCCCGTATTTCACTCCGGAATGAAACTTATAGCAATTGATTATTACTTCATCCATGATCAAGTTCAATTTGGTCTACTTCGTGTAACTCATGTTTCATCTGCTGACCAACTTGTTGATTTCTTTACCAAGCCATTGCCACGTTCACAATTTCAATTGATAAGAGACAAGATTGACCTATCTAATGATAACCTATCTTGAGGGTGCATAAAGAGCATATGAGATCTTTTGACTCTATATAAATTATTATACACTAATAACATCTAATTAGTTGAGTCTTCCATAAGGCTATGACTCCTTTTGTTTTGTTTAGGTGATTCTTGTAAATCTATATATAAATATGAGTCTTGGTTTGATGACTCAGGATCGACGCCTAACTTGACATCTCCCAATTTCAAGTTGGCTCGAGTGAGTTAGATCCACTCACCTGGGTTGGGTGGACGAGTCACTGTGATATTTTCTATACAGTGACTCGACTGATAAAAAAATCAAAATTTTTAAACACAAAAGAAATTTAATTTAATTCATAATATAGTATACTTAGTTAAATATAAAGAAAATTCCAAAAGTTGATCAATTGATGAGATTCCACTGAAATCTTGACACCCTAAACCCTTGTGCCATGAAGAGAACTCTGTATAATTATAATAATTAAATTTCCTTGAGCAAAACAGGATGACCATTGTTTTCTGGAAATAAAGACGAGGGCCGTGCAACCATCCATATTTTTGTTTCAAGCCATTGACCACCCGTCCCTTTTTAACTTCTGGCGTTCTGTTTACAATGGAAACTCACAGTTTTTGAAAAGGGACCCTTTCACTCTGCTCTGGTGCAGGGGAGAAAGTGGAAGTGGGCCCTTGACTTTTAATTATCAAATGCATAAAAATGAAAAGAAAGATATCCATCATTTTAGAAGATTCTGTTGAAGTCTATTGGGAACATTTAAGAATTTGCTATAGCTGATTTTCTTTTTTTTTATGCTATCAATGATGAACTAGCAAAAATGTAGATAAAAGCGTCTATAAAAAACCAGCAAGAAGCTATTGTGGTACAATGACTTGGATAGAAACATCAGCTGAAACTTGGGTGCAAAGACCAATCGTTCATTAGGTAAACTTTCCCTCATCAAGGGAAGCATCCTAATCTCTAACTGCTTAAATTATGCATGGGTACCAAGGAAGAATCTTGGGAGAGTTTGCAGGACAAAGTATCATTTCATTCAAGTAGTGAGCAATAAGTATACGAGACCTTTAAGGTATTCAACGATCTCGGATCCTCCAAGTTTTGAAGTACCAAAAACCCTATCAACAAAGGTTATAGGAACCTGGAAAGATTACAGTAGTCAGTTGCCAAGCTTGACATGAACAATTCATCCACCAAAGAATCCAACAAGGAAAAAAAACACTCAAAATGCACAGAGTAAAATGGTAACACTAGCAACCATCAATTGGAGAACAATAAAAAAATTATTTTTGAATGGTGAGAAAAAAATAAAAGGGAATAATGATAATAAGATAAAGGGTAGGTTTTAGTGCTATCATCCAGCCATTAAAGAAGAAAATGTGAATCACTTGTCAGTGCAGCTTTGTGTGTGTGTGAGAGAGTGCATGCCCTTTTTTTTTCCTTTTGGTGCTTTTAGATGTAATAACATCACTAACAAACATGCTCCAGATGTGAGTTTAGTAGAGCAAGCCATGTCCACCACATCATGTAAAAGAAACAGTTTTCCAGCGAAATTTGGCCCACAGCAATAACATACGAATAAAGTTTGTACCTCCTCAATATGATACTGTTTCCTAGAAGCTCGAACAATCATTTCCATCTGAAACACATATCCTTTACTGACACATGATGTAATTATGTCCTCCAGAACAGATTTCCGGTAAAGCCTGTAAAAGAACAGTTATTTCAGTTTTGCCATTTGTCTGAGAACATTAAAGGACCAATAAGTAGATCACTTACCTAAATGACCCTGTCAAATCGGACACACCAGGCCATAAAAATGTTTGTGCAAGAACATTAGCCCCTCTACTAGTCAATTTGCGCATGAGGTTCCATCCATGCACACCACCACCCCTTACATATCTGGTCCCAGTCACAATATCTGCACCGGTCTCCAACTGTTTCCTGTGGTATACCAAAAACACAAGAGAGATCATACCTCATATATGATTAACTCGTAAAGAAAATCGGATACCTGTTATAGGATTCAACAGATCATAAAAACAACCAAAAAAAAATAAAAAAATCCATCCCAGTTATACAAATACCAGGGAACTTAACTGTCTAATAATATTTAGCTATACCTACAATTAATAAATACAACATGCTTTTAGTCTTAGTATCCCATCATCGATGGGACAGGGTACAAATAGAAAACTCTTACCTGATGAAGCTTGGTAAGTATTTAGGCTGTGGAAAAAAAGGAAAGCAAAAAAGGTAGAATCAGAGCAGGGCAGCAGAAGTTCAAGAAGAAACTAAATAAGTAGTTCATGGGCCAAGAAGCATAAATCATTTGGGACCAGTTCGAACAGAAGTTTTTTTTTTTTTTTTTGGCAGGGTGGGGATATGGAGCTCCAGTGTAAATGACAACTGAAACTTACATGATGAGATAAATCAGCATCCATTATTACAATAAAATTCCCAGATGCATGCTTCAGGCCATGAATATATGCAGTTCCTATCACCCAAAGAGAACAAAAAATTATAAGCAGCCCACAAAAGGCAATCGTAGCTTAAACAAGCACAGAAATAGAGATTAGCCAATTGCCACTGCAGACAGACTCAATGCAAAAGCTCCTTGTGCAAGCATGTTTCAGGAATAAGATCCATGCTATCACAAATGCTTGGAACGGAAATGCAGAGTTACAACACAAGGCAATCTGAACCTCATGAAAGGAAGAAGTCAATCCATTCATGCCAGAATTTTTTTTCAAACTGTCTATTTGCAGTTTATCTTATAATCAGCCTCTATCCTACCTCTGTAGGAGATGGCTAGTTTAAGTAAATGAATTTCAATCTGCTCTATTCTCACTGACTTCATTAGTAACTTGCCAATCTAAAAGTCTTTCTTCAACACTTCCGTTCATGTCATTTTCAGCCTTTATCTAAACGAAAACAAAACCATCTCAAACGACTTTCTTTCTCTTCTTTTTGTCATACTCCTAAATGTTCTATAATACATTCCTTTCCAATTCAGTCCACTGTCAAGTACTAATTGGAGGAGTTTAGGACTCAGGATCTAACATAACATCATGAACTTGAACCTAAACTTGCCTAAAACTTGTCTAAATAATGGAAGATATCATTTGAATGCTGTACATTTTGCTCAGCTGGTTCAAAAGCTTGATCAACATTAAGACGTTTTCTGCAGACATGAAAATTAAACTTCTGCAATACTTAAAATATTAAGGCCTACCTAGACCAAGCTTCTTCTCTCTCGCTCTCAGTAGCTACATCATATCAAAAGAAAGAAGTTATAATGGGCAAACTTACTTGTAAACCATCTGATAGAATTTCAAAAAATCTCAACTGAGTACTCACAATGTGATCTTCGCCATACACCTCTTGCAACTGTCTCACAATTTCTTGAGTCCCATCAGGGCTCCCATCATCAACCACAATGATTTCAAACTCAATTTCCCTAACCAAAACAAAAGGAGAGAAAATAGTTAAGCTCTTTACTCTCCTAATAAAATCCTCCACTAAAACTAGCATAACATTTTTTAGAGAATTCTGCAATGCACTGAAGACTTCTATTTCACATCTTGTGTAGGAGATTCTTTTGAAATATTGAAGACTTCCTTCACCACCAAATGGGAAGAGGGAACCACTGGATCCTCCCCCTGCAAGTGTGACCTCCTTAGGCTTTTGGAATTATAAATCAGCTAAATCCAGTTAATGCTTGATCATGTCAGCTCATTTAGAACTCATGGAAAATATTAAAGGGTATAGCTTCAAGTTTGAACTGTTATACAAAATTTTATCAGTTTAGAAATTAAGAGTTGAGAAATAAAAGTCATTGAGAATTCTTTCATCAGTGTAGAAAAATCATTGAGTAGCATTGCACTTTTATCTGTGTAGGACCCATCCTGATACTGTGATATAACTGTAAAGAATAGCAAAAAAAAATGTATTTTCTCAACCAAGTTATGGAACTAGCTACAAAAGAGAGATCACAAACAAAAAATGACAAGGAGACACATGTACCTGAGGTGCTTAAAGACAAGGTAGACAAAAAGCGCAATGTTCAGGCGCTCATTGTAGGTGGGCACAATTATGCTGTACTTATCCTTGTTCTTCTCTTCCATCTTCTAAACACTTCTTACAAACTCTTGGTATGTTGGTTGTACACGTCCTTAGCAAGTGATGAAAGCATTAGCTTGACACTAGAAAAGATAACTAGATCCTTTTTAAAAGCAATGATATGCAGAAAAGAATAATGAAATTGTAACCAGTGTTTGGCAGAGGGAACTGAGGGAAGAAAAAAGAGAATTGGAGGAAAAGAGAGAACAAAAGAAATTTGGAAATGTCCACTGGTGCTTCGAGACAAAGCTCCTACTATGAAATTTTTTTAGAAGTATCTACATCAAATTTTGACAATTGGGAAATACTATCATTTACCAGGCATAAAATGAGAGACTTTGTTCAAATTTATGTTCAAACTATTCATCCAATGGAAAGATATGCAAAACATTTGACCTCCCACTCAAAAAGGCACTTTATGGAGATCTTCAATGACATTGAGGATATTTCTACTACACTGGCCATCAATTGGAGGCATAAATAAAATAGATGTTCTCTAGCTAAAAAGCTTCTTTCAATACCTTTTTGTGGAAAGCATTAATTTTGTTCAACATTTTTTTCGGTTGATTTCTGTATCCTTTTACGTGGCCCACGGCTTCTTACTCCCTAAGGAGCCCATTTACCTCCTTTGAAAGGAATCTTTCTTTCATGGTGATTATAATTTTTTTAAAAAGAAAAAGCCACAACATAAACCAGATCTTCAATTCCTACTACCAAATTGAACATGAAAAGAGAAGAACCAGATCTTGCATTTTTTCTTGCCATGAAATGATTTAAAAATATAACAAAATCAGAAGATAGTTCTATATCCAGTTGGTATATCACTTTTCTGTGTAATATACAAGCAAGCATGGCAAATATAAAAACTGAGCTCTGGAGTAGGCTCCTAAGGTCCTAAACTATGTGTAACCAAGTTGTAAAGTCATTCCATACCATTACAATTAAGCAGTCCACAACAACCATTTGCTCAATCAACATATAAAAACAAATCCAGAAAGCCCATTTAATTAATATAAACTAGGATACATAATCAAAGCAGAGAATGGATTGGTTTGAGCAGTCAACTCACTCTCCTGGAGTAGGGTTAAACAATTCCAAAAAGTACTAAGCACACTCACCACAATATTAATGTTAGAGATTTGGCTTCTCTCAGTCGAGAAACAAAGAAACATGAGAAGTGAAGAGCCATCAAGCTCTTTTTCTATGAAGCTAACTGAGCCAGAAATAAGCCACGGAAGATCACTGCAAGCTTGTTTGCATTTTGTTATTTATCATTTATTAATAATGAAAGCCAAGAAAAAACAACTATCCTACGTAATAAGGAGATCTTTCCTTCATCCAAGGAGTTCGCAAATTGCAAGCTTTGAGTTTATAGATCTTTCTATGACACACATATCCTTGTTTGAAACAAATTCCCATCATAGAAATTGAAACAGTAGAAAATAGCAAAGTACCTGATGTAATGTACCACTCGTTAATTAAAACAATAGAAGCTTCTAGGTCCCTAATTGTACATAAGTCTTGAGTGACAGAGGCATAACTACAAAAATGTCATTTCAGGAAAAAGAAAATTGTCTGAGATCCCTCACTCCATGATCATAGTTACAAAAAACTCTGAAGCTCAACTGTTTGAGAGTGTACCTCCTAGTGGTTTAAATGCCAGAAACAGAAAAGGAGAAGAAAACAAACTCACAAGCAGAGAAACGGAAGGGGAAAAAAAAAGGAAAATGATTGTCACCATTCCATAAAACTAGGTTCAAAAAATAGAAAGGGAAGAACGAGATACAATAGGACATACCTCGATTGATGTACGGAGAACACGATGAAGACGGGAAAGAGGAAAAGGTCGAGCACTGAGAAAAAGAGATTCAGGAAGTCGAGAAGTAGATTGACGTTGCACGAAAGAAGTAGAAGGGGATATCTACAAAAGCTAGAAATCTGTTTCTTGTTGTTTTTTGTTTGTTTCAAACATGTCGGGTTCCGATTTCCCCCATGAGCTCAACCCAAAACTGGCCCATCCCCGAGAACCCATGACCTATTTCGACCTTCCTTCTAAAAATGCTCTTGTTCAAGTGAGGAACAACATCACCAATATTGGGTTTGTATCAGCCAAAATATGATACATATCTGCAATACGCCCTACCTTGGTACCAGCTGCTTTGGCTATCTCTTTCAGTCTTACAAGGTGAAAGAGCTCTTGTAAAAAGTTTAGATTATCTCCTATGGTTCATCTCCACATTCTCCTCATCTCATCTCTATTCACCAATGAAGGCGTCAAAACCCTTACCGTTTTTGGTGGATGGGGAAGAGGAACCCACACACTTTTCGGTATGTGTTATGACATGGGCATGTGTCTTGTATTATAACCTTGGAAGTTTGCATTGGGTTAGTCAAGATGGTTCTTCTCTAACCATTCAAGCTAATCTATCAGCCTTTGTCCAATTACTCATAAATTAAAACACATTCAAATGACCTCAATGATGGCAACTCATAAATTTGGCCATGTAACTTTAACATCGATGGCAGACTACTAGCTTTACTATGCCACATTTAACCCCTTTGAAGGAGTGGTCTACCACAAGGCCTGTAAACGTAATTTTAAGAGCGTAAAATAAATCATTCTATCAGTTTCCAAAATAATCTCTAACTCAATAAAGTAAATTACAGTAGCATCATTCACTTTAAGTTCTATTTCAAAATCTTATCCATTTTCATAACATGCACATGAAACTAAGTACAAAGCTGAAAACGCATATATCACATGATTCGCAAACAACCGGTGTGTAATAGACTTAATTTCCATCTCCATTGTGAGGCTTCCTAATAGTATAAGGTATAAGCTATCTCCAAAATTTATCCATCCTTCAAAATTACTCACTACATCTTTTTGTTGACTCACACGAACAATAACCTAACACAAACATCTAGGAGGCCGATCTGTATGATTTTCAATGGCCTATAAAAAAAAAACTAATAAATTTAGTATAACCATATTGAGATCCATGTAACCATAAAACTTCCTTTCGGATTAGCGTTATTTTTACCAAGAAAGGTCTCATTTACTTTAGAAGGCATAAAAGCTTATTCTCTAAGATTTCATTCATAACCTTTTGAAACATATATTCGTTCTTGAGGCTTGTGCCAAGATTTGTCAACAAAAGAAAACTCTGAGATTTCATCAATACCCTTGTATACAAAAACCAGGAAGCAACGCTCAATTAGGATGTAAGTTGACTACTTAAGCTTCCCAACATTAATAAAAGGCAAATTAGCATAATAATGTATCTGCATCCCCTTAATATTTGTTAAATAATCATATATAATCACTTCACGAATTACAGGTTCACCATCCCCAATCCCATTTCTCCATTTTAAGGTAAATCTATAGCCCTCAACATGATTAACCAGATACGCAGATTGTGTACATGTAATAATTTCCCACAATACAACAACCAACTCTCTAACATGCTTATATATGAATGAGGAAGGTAGCCAACAAAAAAGGGAGAGCATAATGTTAGAATGAAAAACAAGAAACTCACAATTATACGTTATAGAGCCTTTCACTCAATCCCACAATCTTGTACTTTCGTATTTATATGAAAAATCTTCACCCTAAGATTTTTCAACATTCATTTGGCCTTTGTTCAGTCCATAAGATTACGATGACATGTTTTTTGGTTGTCAATAAGAAAGTCTACAATTGGCATGGTTTGGCTATCATTATGGTTGAGACATCAATTTTAAGTGATAAACCCCCTGGGGAGATCCTAAAACTAGAATATAACCCTTGCACTCTAAGATTACTACTTGTGTCAACGAAATTTCTAGACTCATCCTAAAAAGGTTGTTTCACAAGAAGACAACTTTACTTTGCAACATATTGCCTTAATATGATATGAAGCCCTCAGAGTGTTTCTGGTGAATTCTCTGACTCATTATCCTATAAAACAACTTTTTTTTAAAGCCCTAAAGCACTATATGGTGGGGACGCCAATATGCCTATTGGGCCCCAGTGGACCCACCAATTATGGTTAAAATTATTTTTATTTCATCTTTCCTAATTTTACTGGATTTGATCAAATAATGATCTTATCTATTCTGAATTTTAAATTTTACGAATTTTAGTTTATCTTTTGTGATTTTATTGTATTTGATTAGATAGCGATCTTATCTATTTTGAATTTAAAATTTTAATTTTTGTTATTTAATAATAGGATGTTGAATTCAGTTTTGATAATGAATTTCTGAAACCTCCTTGATTTGGGTCTCTCCCTCTCCCTCCCCTTTCTTCTTCTTCTTTCCTTTCTTCTTCTTTCTTTTCGATTCTCCTCTTTCTAAATTCTGATATGACCACGCTTCGTTACGTATTCGTCCTGCATCAGTTTGGTATCAAAACGAATGATTTCGTACCTTTATGCTCCTCGTTATGTCTTCTTGGAGCAACGTCGCCTAACGTTCAAGAAAGAATCACTATTGTTCAAGCTACCCAACTTCCTTGCCTCCCTGATTTCCTCTCACCACTAGACGAAGGAAAAAAAAGGGAATATTTTACGATCGAACCCCTCACTGTCGCCTTGCTCCTCTTCGGCCAATACCTCCCACATCTCCGTTCCAACATCAAACAACTCTAGATCACCTCAATGGAAGAGAAACATGGGAGTGTTGAGGGACCAAAGAAGAAAGGTATGGGACAAGCGAGATTTTCTTCCCCGAGCCATCACCATCGACCAGCCAATCAGACCGTCGCCAAACCTTCAAGCTATTATCATCGGCACACTGCATGCCGCCACCACCATTTACCCAGCGACCGCCATCGTCGTCTCATCATTGAACCAAAGCCTCGACTGTGGCTCTTTTCGTTCCCTTTGAATCCCCCTCTGGCGGCTAGTTTTCCTCCAGTAGAATTGAAGAAGAAGAGGCAATGGTTCGTTGATGCATTAAATTCAGTGCCAATCCAGACGATGAGTCGGCGTCGCCAACGAATCCAGACTTCCTATTCGAAATAGATAAGGGATACACACGACCCACAACCAAGTTGAAGGAGTCCATCACCATCGCCGGCCGACAACAACTTGTTGTATGCCGAACAGAGCTATAGGGTCAGAACTTGAAATACTTCTAATTTGATTCAAATCTCAATTCATATCCGAATATCAAATGGTTGTAGAATTCTCATTAAGAGGGAAACATTCCCACTAGTTCATAATAAATTAAAAGATGAACCTACAAAAACTCCCAAATAAGACTAGGAGGGGTAGGTAATGCACCTTTAGTTCAACTTCAACTTCAAGTTGGGTGTTAGTGTGGACGAGTCCAATGTTAGTGCCCCAAAATGAAAAAGATAACCAAAACAAGAGAATGAGTAACTTGTAATAATATACTTAAATAGAGCAAATATACCTAAATACTAAATTAACCAAAATAAACATCATTACTACACTATCAATTATTTTAATGTAGAATTAAAATATATTAATATACTAATTAATTAAATAATTATTATATTTTCCAATTTTCCTTCCTTCCTTTTCTCCTCTATAGTTTTTCTCTTCTGCTTTGGTTCAACTTTCGGTGGAGTGCTCTTCTCCACTCTCCCTCGGAGGCTGGTGGTCACTGCATCGCCTAAACCAGGCGCAAGTAATCAACCCAGAAACCATGGCTGCTTTCAACTATCTGATTTTGTGAAAATAGAACTATCCATTCAGAGACCCAGATTGAATTTGTATCAAATCAAGTAGTAGTTTGATTGTGTTGTTTGGAGTTACCCACTAATCCTAGCTTCTATTGTTCTTTGGTTCTAGTGACTGCATGGCTGAAGGAAGATTAACAGTTCGGGGCGAAGGATAGGTGTTGTAGGACGTCGTCGATTAATCTTGCGAGTTGTCTTGACTCAGCCATTCGGTTCACGTCGTTAGTATGTCTTTACTCAGTTGTCTCTAGAGGTCGGTTCCTGTAAACTCACATACGATTGTAGTCAATCCATGTCAACTTGTTATTTTTATTGCGATTTGTTTATGTCAACTTCTTATTCTATTGCAGTCTTTTTGTGTCAACTCGTCATTCATTTGAAGGCAGTATGAGTCGACTCATTATGCTATCATAGACGGTATGAGGCTACTCGTATACTCACAATCGGTACAACAACTCAGATCCGACTCAGTCACCTAACTTGGCATTATGTAGTGTAAATCCCGTCATGAGACAGTTACATCAACGGAGTAACGGCCAATATGTTGTTACATTATGTTTGTAGTGCCTGATATATGATTGTAACAGTAAACTATGGTTTGTAGCGGTTGATACAAATCAAATTCGGTCCAACTCAGTCCCGTTATTTTGATCGATATCATGGACATCGTAACATATTGAAAGCAAATGTAATGTAACGGATATCGGTCAATAAATCAGATTTACTTTTTTTCCTGATTTTCCTCCTTTTATATCGAAACTTAAACTTACGATGTCGTCATTGCAAGATTTTGACCACTTGCAACTTCAAATCTTCTCTACATCTACTCTTGAGGATGTAGTATTAGTATTTGAAAAGATTTAAGGGAGTCAGAATTTGTTTGATATGTAAACAAAGACTATTATAATTGAGAAAATGCATATGTGTTCAACTTTTGTTGGGCTTCTCTCTGCAAAGGAGATAATGATGATAGATTAGTCTCTAAGTGGAAAATTATTAAGTTGTGGAGCCTAATTAATGCCTTACGATGTGTTGGTATGTGGGTTGACGATTTTCACGGTAAGGTCACCGTGGGGGTAGGAAGGGGGGCGGGGAGCCCTTGCCAGATCCACGATATATTGACTGCTTATTCATTAAGGGTAGTTTGGGGATTCCACACTTGTAATCTAATTGTCCTAATTTTTTCTTTATATTTTGGGGCACCGCTGTTAGGGTTTTATTAGGCAAGGAGCATCATAAGTTGTAGCCCGAGAGGTTAGAGAAAAACACCTGTAAGTATGTGTGTTTTCTCTTGTAAACTATTTGATCTTCATAGTGGATTACTGTAGCGGCGGAAGATAGGACGTAGTTTCACCTTGAGGCGAACTTGTATACATTTTATTGTTTGTTCTCGTGCGTGATTTTCCTTTCTTTTGTGATTATTATCATTGCTCTCGTTAGGTTGGAATTAGGACGTCTAATTCTTAACTTCATCAAGTTGCCTCCTCATAGGCACCAATCCATCCACTTGCCCACCATTCTGTCCATAACCCTCTGTGGAGGAAACCATATCCTCCATGGGTTATGAGGTGGGAGAATTTGGGTGAGTGGAAGGGGAAAGGAAGGGAGAGCATTTTTTCCTACTTTAACTTTTAGAAGTTTCTTTCCCAACATTGTTTGTCTTGGATTACCCTTTGAAGTCAACCACTTCTTGATGAAAAGCAATAATTGTCATAGTAGATAAGCTCATCAATGAAGAGAAGCTCCAGCCTTTAGACAATGAAAATGAGAGGGTCCCTTCATCATGATTAAAAAGGAGTTGAAAATTATGATTTATTGCTTTGAATATCAAGGAAATGGGTAAATGAGTTGAAAACTAACTTTACTTATATAACTTTTATTTAATGACTATGTCACTTAACATATATTCTTACCCTATGAATTGTAGGTAATAGTGTATGGTTAACAAATATTTTTCTTCATTACAAACCATTTCTTGTATTTCCATTGTTCAACCTCAAAAGAGCAGTATTTTCTTGTATTTCTTTTCTATGAGCTCGATCTTTCAGATTATATTTGAATTCCGCTTATTGAGGTGATAAAAGGTTTGACTTTTAAAAAATTCCATCCAAAACGAGCCCAAATTGAGTAGACATCAAATAATTATGAATCAGTTCAGCTTGGTGTTACCCCTAATTTTTAAACTGCTTGAATATTTTTTTCATTTCTAGAATCTCATTATCTAATTAAAGTTTGAAAATATTTTTTAATCCACTTATTATTTAAAATGATCCATGATGTGGTTGGGTCGTTTAAAATTATTTTAGTTGGTTTAACTTGTTTTTAATGTATTACAAAACCAACAACTCAACCTAATTTCTTGCAAATCAATGACCTATCCTATTCACATTGTACATTGAAACTTTTAAAAAAATCTCTTTGAACCCTTGTAGCAAAAGATATGGGTCAATTTTGATTAGTTTTGACTAGAAAAGTTTATTTTAACGAAGTTTATAGATCGACTTTGACACACTGTATCAAAAAATTTTATAATATTTTTTTATTTTTTCTTTTATTAAAGAAAATTATAAAACTATTCTATGCTAACTAGGAGATGAGAGTGAGCAGAATGCATGTGCAATCTTCTTCAGTGGCTATCTTTTGTAATAAAAACTAGTTATATGATTCAAGTTTGTCCATGATTCAACAGGATGGAGAAGAGGACTGTTGTGCAATTGTGTTTGCAGGTATGGGAGTAATAATGGGATTGCACAATTTTTTTTAGAGATTTTGAGGAGAACGAATCTGTTTATTCGACATCATTGCAGATTTGCTTTTCATTTCAACTATTTACAAAATGACGAATTTGAACAGTTGATGCTTAGGCTATGGCTGCCTGTTGATGTAGTGGTTGAAGCTCCTAAATTTAGTGCTTTGAGGACACTCCACTTTCCTCACTCAGCAATGGTGATGCATATAAACAAAATGACAAGCAAATAGTAAAATGCAACAAGAATTAAGTCGTGAGCATTTGTTTAACCTTATGCAAAGAGTAGCCAGGTTTCTCAACACCTCCCATGCTGATCTCCCTTGAACACTGTAAAAAGGAAGATTGGGCTTCCACCTTCTCTGCTATATATTTTCATAAATGAAGGTTCTTGGTCGTGAATGTTGTGGTTCACTTCACAAACAGGTTCCCTGCAAGCAAGGCTGGAAGAGCTGGAGCAATCGTTGTGGTTGAGAGAGAGAGAGAGAGAGAGAGAGAGGATGATGACGACGATCCCCCATTGTTTGCCTCATCAAAGCAAAACCCAGAAATGGAGTCGTTCAGTGGCTATTTTGATAGTAATTGAGCTTGTACTTCACTCATCTTACTAAAATCTCAGGTGGTTTAGCTCACCCGCTCAACACAGTACTCGCATTCACCACATTAACCTTGGTGATTCTTTATGAACAGTTCTATTAGTTTTCAAATGAGTTGTTTTTTAATTCGTTTCCTCTTCGAATTGACCTGAATAAACAAACGACAATATTATAAATCAATATAAGCAAGTAAATAATCTCACTTAATTGTTATGGGAGTTGATAGATCTTGCGATTTAGTGAGCCGTTCATTCATGATTCTGTCTCAACGTGGCTTCAGAAAGCTCAAGCTGTTGCCGAATGGTTCTTGGAATATGAGGTCTCCGTTAAGGCCAATTGTTTAAGATTTCATTGCGTTTACATTTGGAAATTTATGTGATGAAAGATTGCATGGAATGGGTTGGTCTGCAATCGATCTGCATGGCTGGGCTGAGAGCCGAAGCCATGTTTTTTTAGAACTTGTCTTGGTTTTATCGTCTCCAATTGGGAGCTTCTGACGGAAGGCAGGTAGCTTTCCGAGGTCTAAATTATTCATCCATTCTAATCTGCTCTGGACTCGGAAAGAACAAACGACCTCAGCCATTGACCGTAATTTTGTATCAGCTTTCAGCTGAATGAATCCTATAAAGCACCCTCATCACCTCTCTAATCCTAGCTCAGAGCTGCAGCCTTCACTACCATTCTCATCACCGTCCAAATCTTCTCCTTTCTTCTTCTTCTTCTTTTTCTCTCTCGAAACTCTCAGTCTCTGCTCAGCTGTTATAGCTTTGGGGTCTACTCTCTCCGTTTGACCTCTCTTTCTTCGATTACAATCATGGTAGTGGGAAACTCATATATGACTCTGAAAAAGAACGAGGTGGTTGCGGCAATGCTGCCATTGCAAGACCACTGGCTGCCTTTATCCAACCTCGACTTGCTTCTACCGCCCATAGACGTCGGGGTTTTCTTCTGTTACCAGAAACCGGCGAAACTCACCCATGTCTCCTTCTCCTCCGTAGTTGGCACTCTCAAAACGTCTCTCGCTCAGGTGCTCGTCTCTTTCTACGCCTTCGCTGGCGAGATCGTCACCAACTCTGAGGGCGAGCCGGAGCTGCTCTGCAATAACCGCGGAGTAGATTTTATTGAAGCTTTCGTCGATATCGAGCTCCGGGAGCTCGACCTGTATAATCCGGACGCGAGCGTCGAGGGAACGCTCGTTCCCAAGAAGAAGGACGGGGTGCTCTGCGTTCAGGTAAAACTAAACAGTAATCAAACAGTTCCATTTTCGTTCTTTGTCGATTGAGGGAGAAGGAATCACCGTTCTCGTGAATTCCATCTAACAATTCAACTTCAGACTCGAGACCGCCAACGGGATAAATCTTCCGGTGAACTGGAGGAAAAGACAGGCCTTATGTTCTTCCTGTTTGTCGTGTTCAAACTAATTCTGTCGGATTTATAAAAGCATTAGCAGTTTTTGTTAAAAAAAAAAACAGAATCAAAAGTTTTTCTGGTTTTGCATTTTTATTGGCGGAAAAGGGCTTCAAAGCAGGTTACTGTGGGGCTAAAGCATGACGGAAATGCGGTCAACGTCTCTGTACGTACCAATCGTCATACAAATAGACTATAAGCAACAAAAATCCAAGTTAGGGACAGCAAAAAAAAATTATTTGGATTTCTGCTTTTTTGTTATAAACGATTTAGTTTTATGTTTGGTGATGATTTTGCATGATCAGGCAACAGAGCTGCGATGCGGGGGCATAGTGGTGGGATGCACATTCGATCACCGGATCGCCGACGCTTACTCTGCAAACATGTTCTTCGTCGCTTGGGCAGAGACGGCGCAATCAAAATCCATCTCCGTCCACCCTTCCTTCCGCTGCTCCATGCTCAACCCTCGCCATCCTGGCTTCTACGACGCCAGCATCAACGATATGTACGTACCCGTTTCCTCCCTTCCTCCACCGGAGCCTCCCAAGCCGGGAACTGACTTCACCATCAGCCGCATCTATTACGTAACGGCCGAAGATCTGGCCCACCTTCAGGCCACCGCCAGCGCCGGAGGATACAGGAGGAGCAAGCTCGAGTCTCTCAGCGCTTACCTTTGGCAGGTCGTCGCCAAGGCTTCCGTCCGGGAAAGCCACAAGAGATGCAAAATGGGTATAGTGGTGGACGGCCGGACGAGACTGAGCGAGGACGAGTCCATGTCGAACTACTTTGGCAACGTGCTGTCGATTCCTTTCGGAGAGGGGAGCGCCAAGGAGCTGACCGAGAAGCCGTTGAGCTGGACGGCGGACGTGGTGCACGAGTTTCTGGAGAAGGCGGTTAACAAAGAACACTTCTTGGGGCTGATAGACTGGGTGCAGGAGCAACGGCCGAAGCCGGCAATGGCCAAGATATACTGCGAAGGGAGCGAGGACGGGCCGGCGTTCGTGATGTCGTCGGGGCAGAGTTTTCCGGTGAGGAAGGTGGATTTTGGGTGGGGGAAGCCGGTAATGGGTTCATATCACTTCCCCTGGGGCGGGGATTCGGGCTATGTGATGCCCATGCCGAGCGCTAGAGGGAACGGGGACTGGCTGGTGTACGCCCACCTGATGAAGGGGCAGTTGGGGCTCTTGGAGGCGGAAGCCGGTAGTTTCTTCCGGCGATTCACGGCGGAGCATCTCAACATCCAAGAGGATGGCTCTAAATTACTTTTTTAGAAGTCTGAAACTTTCGTGTTGATTTCTTCTTCACAAGTTTGAACGTCTGTTTGATGATTTGAAGTAATAGATGATGCATGTTCATAGTTGTATACCTTGCTTCCCACCGAATTTGATAGCGTTTTAACAAAAATGCTCAGAAGATTCACAAAAGGAAAAAGATTAAATAAAAAGAAAATTTTACAATTTAATCATAAACTCATGTATAAATAATGATTCTTTGACGAAAGGATCCGAAATACTGGTTCAAGGCATTTTTATCCAAAGATTAAAGAATTATCATTTTTTCTTATAATAATAAGTTCCAATCAAATGGTCCAAGGGTTCTCCTTAAGAATCTTGTGAGGAATTTGAAATTATCTGTTCACGTAAAAGAAAAAAAAAAAGAAAAAGAAAAGAAAATCACATGGGAACGGGTTCCTGGTGTTTTATCTAACCTGGAAGATATTGTTGGAATACGACGATCTATTTTCCTCTCTATCCTATATCGTCTCTGCATCATTATGTAGTTTCGCACACAGAAACGGAAGAAGAAGACTATCTACTGAAAGCATAACTCTCTGTATTTTAGTTTCTTCTTCTTATCGTTTTATGTAGTTATACATGTATTTATATTTATTAAGGGTGAATAATTACCATACAAGTCTCTGTAGCATGGTAAATTCATTGTCACACACGTTGTTGTTTCTCTTGCTTCTTCTCCAATCTTCTTGCCAGCACAACGAGCTTATCTTCAAGAAATTGACTTAAGTTGCCAACTCAACTCTTAATCACGAAGCTTCCTTGATTTGGGTTTGGATCATTGATCAAGCTTGTAATCCAACACCCCCCTTAAACTTGATCTTATGACACCAAGTAGATTCATTAATTTTGTGAAGTCTTTGCTTCCTTTTGTGCTTTTCTTCATAGGCTTGCAATGTTCTTATGATTTGCTTGAATGTCATTTCTTCCAAGTTTTCAATCATTACGACGATGTGTGGAGTATCTTCTCTATACATCTTCTAACTTTTCACTATTTCTTTTTTTTAATTGATTAGAAACAACTGCTAGACTCAGATTCTTTTATATTTAAGGATTTGAATTCACCTCTTAATGCTTGGAGACATACCTTCTTCACCTTCTTGACTCCTTTGTAAGAAGTTTGCAACTTCTTTTACGCTTCTTTGGCAAAGGTTGCACTTGAAACCATCATCTAATGCTTGATAGATGAGGTAGAGAGATTTCTCGACTCTCTTTCTTGAATATTTTAAAGTTGTCTTTTAAAGTATAAAGCATCTTCTCTTTTTTGGCTTGCTAAAGCCTTTTTCAACGATGTCTCAGACATCGTGTGCTCCAAGAAGAACCTTCATCTTAATACTCTAGTTGTAGTAATGAGTGTCGGAACTTGGAAGGATGTCACATTATTTTCCATATTTCTTAATAAAGAAAAATTTAGAAATTTGTTTCAAAGTTTATACTCTCTCAAATTAAAGCTCTCGAGAAGATGAATCCAACACCGCCAAAATCACCCTGATCGGACATCGGACAAGTAGCTACGAGCCACCAGAATGCTGCTACCAGGTACTGAGTCAACTCGATGAGTTGAACCTAGTTGATCGTGGGAATAGTCGTTTAATGAATCTAAATTACGGATTCGAAAATAAAGGGGTCGGGATGAGGGACCTGAAAAATAAGAGAGAAGAAGATACGCTACAGTCGTCTTCTCTAGTCGCATGCCAGCCGTTTGCACGCAATGCCGATGGCTGAGCTTGGAGAGAAGGAGCTAGATGTGACTGGAAGAAACCTAAAAAATTAAAGAAAGAGAGGTTGTCTTCTCTTTCTTGCTACTGGAATTCTAGAAAGCGTCTTCTCTTCTCTATTTCTGGAATTTCATAACCAGAAATCTTCGCCAGAAGCTTGGTAACGGAAGCGTTGTTTGACCTTGATCTAATACCAATGTTGGAATACGACGATCTCTTTTCCTCTCTATCTCTCTCTGTATCATCTTTGCAACATTTTGTAATTTCGCACACAGAAATAGAAGAAAAAGATTGTCTAGTGAAAGCATAACTCTCTATATTTTCGTTTCTTTTGCTTATTATTTGACATAGTTATACTAGTATTTATAGTGATTAAGGGTGAATAATCACCACTCAAGTCTCTATTACGTGGCAAATTCATTGCCACACACGTTGTTGTTTCTCTTGCTTCTTCTCGAATCTTTTTGCCAGCACAACGAGCTTATCTTCAAAAAATCGACTTAAGTTGCTAACTCAACTCTTAATCACGAAGCTTCATTAAATTGGGCTTGGATCATGGATTATGGATCAAGTTTATAATCCAACAACTATCGATATAGGGAACATTTTGAGCTTTCTTTCAAATATTCTTTGTCACCTGGTTTTCAGACGATTGGTCATGAAGGGATGAAGATAAACACATGAACCTCTGCCGACTTGGTAAAATCCGGTAAGGTTTTGGTGGATCCTAATCAATCTCATAAACAAATTCTTTTAATTGGCCTTCTCAAAGCAGATAGGTTTTTGTTGGGATCTCTCGTCTCTTCTTCTTCGGTCGACAAGGGTTACAGAAATGGTATTGGATTTCTTAAACTCTCTTCGATCGTCTCCCATATTGACTCAGAAATGCTCTTCTCCTTTGTTAACTACCTCAACACCTGATTGACATATTGGATTTTAGCACCTGGATTAACGCCTTGATTAACATTCTGCATTTTAGTATATCTCAAGACTAAAGATCCAAAGATCAAAACGAGGAGCCCGATATTCGTCACCTAATGGCGTGGGATCGTGTTTTAACACCACTCATAGCTGGATTTGTAAAATTCTTTATTTTCGATATTTAAAATACATTTAGAATACGTTTACATATAAGGGAACAGATCCCGTTTGAAATTAAAATTACAGATCCGTTATTGTCGGATCATGACCAGTTAATCTCGAATCATAAGACCCGTTAAGTTCGGATCTTCAACACTCCCCCTCAAGTTGGAATATATGTTAATGATACCCAATTTGCCGAGTAATGCCTCAAATTGGGACAAACTCAATGCCTTAGTAAATAAGTCTGCAGTTTGGTCATTGGTTCGTATGTGGGCTGTCTTAATCATCCCTGCTTGAATCTTTTCACGAACTAAATGACAATCAATTTCGATGTGCTTGGTTCGCTCATGAAAGACCGGATTTGAAGCGATGTGTAGAGCAGCTTGGTTGTCACAATACAACATGGTTGGTTGAGTATGTATGATTTTCAAGTCTTTCAAAAAATAATTCAACCAGGTAATTTCGCAACATGTAGTAGCCGTGGAACGATACTCTACCTCGGCAGTTGATCGAGCCACCGTTGTTTGCTTCTTTGTTTTCCACGAAATGGGTGATTGTCCCTGTTACTGACCTTCTTGTTTCCCTGTAACGAGCCCAATTTGCATCGCAAAATGCATTTAATTGGAGTATACTTGTAGAGGATAATAGAATACCCAGTCCTGGAGTTTGTTTTCGGTATTGAAGAACTCTATGTGTTGTCTCAAGGTATGGTGTACGTGGTTTTTCTATAAATTGGCTTAGAACATGTACAACATAGACCATATTTGGTCTAGTGATGGTCAAATAGATCAATCTTTCCACAAGACGCCTGTATGATGAAGAATCATTTAGGAGTTCACCATCGGATTGTGTAAAAGCCAAATTTTGCTCCATTGGGAACCTTGTAGGTTTTGCTCCTAGAAATCTAGCATCTTATAATATCTCCAATGCATATTTCCTTTGGGAGAGGGTAATCCCCTTTGAAGACCTTGCTACTTCTATACCCAAGAAATACTTGAGCTGACCAAGATCCTTAAGTTTGAACTGCTTGGATAATAACTGTTTCACATCTTCAATATGTTACAGATTGTTACCTGCCAAAATTACGTCATCAACGTATACAAGTATTGTTGTAAAAGTGCCTTTGTGGGATTGGACGAATAAAGAATAATCTGCCTTTGACTGATGAAACCCAGCAATCTTGAGGGTTGTGGAAAACTTCAAAAACCACTGTCAAGAAGCTTGTTTCAAACCGTATATGGACTTGTTTAGTTTGCACATTCGAGTCTCCCCCTTTCGTCCAAAACCAGGTGGTAGTGACATGTAGACATCTTCATCAAGATCACCGTGTAAGAACGCATTGTTGACATCGAGTTGATGAATATGTCATCCTTAAATAGCAGAAACACTGAGTAGGACACGGACAGTAACCAGCTTGGCAACTGGGGCGAACGTCTCTTGATAGTAAAGTCTTTCAATCTGGTTGTATCCTTTGGCGACTAGGCGAGCTTTGTAACGCTCAACGGTGCCATCAGATTTGAGCATGACTTTGTATACCCATTTATATCCAATGGGTTTCTTGCCAGGTGGAAGAGATGTGAGCGTCCATGTGTGGTTAGCCTGGAGGACTTGAATTTCATCATGCATTGCTTGACACCATTTAGGATCCTTCATGGCCCGTAAGAAACTAGTTGGTTCTTGTGTAATGGTTAATGAAGTGGTAAAAACATTATGAGATGGGGATAATCGGGCATAAGAAAGAACGTGTGAGAGGTCATAAGGTGTACCTGATGTGGTGACCATGTTGGAGGTAGAAGATTGTTCAGGTCATGACGGTAGGGTCGCTTCCACATGAAAATCCTGAAGGAAACTGGGTCACTTAATGGGCCTGGTAAAGGGGCGACGAGTAGGAGGTGGTATGGTAGTAGGCGAAGGTATTTGGGGGGAAATAGTATGACCAACATGGGGAATGTCAAGATTTGGTGACAGAGGAGGTGTGTTTGATAAAGGTATGTCTGGTAGAGGGTCATCATAAATAGCAGACATTATAGGAGGAAGAAATATGAGACTCTTATTTGCAGCGAAAAAATGTTTAAGAGGGAATTCATTTTCAAAGAAGGTAACATCTCGGGAGATAAATACTTTATTGAGTTGGAGAACATAAACCCAATATCCCTTTTGTCCATAAGGGTACCCAAGAAAAATACAACGGATGGCACATGCATCAAATTTGGATGGTTTGTGGGCGTGAGAAGAGGCAAAACATAAATATCCAAAAACTCGTAAATGAGAGTAAGTGCGGATAATATGAAATAACTGTTCATAAGGTGTTTTACCTTGCAAGACTGGGGTAGGTGTCTGATTTATGAGATAAGCAGCTGTTAAAATGGCATCTCCCCAAAATTGTTTAGGAAGGTGTGCTTGAAAAAATAAGGTTCTTGCCATGTTTAGAAGGTGTCGATGTTTGTGTTCGACTATCCCGTTTTGTTGCGGGGTGTGAACACAACTGGTTTGGTGGATAATGCCTTTGGACAAGTAGTAAGTGGCAAAAGTGAATTTAGGGCCATCATCACTGCGCACAATTTTCACCTTGGAAGCAAATTTGGTTTCTACCATACTAATAAAATTAGTTAGGTGAGTTTGAGTTTCAGATTTGTGACGCATCAAATAAATCCATGTGCATCTAGTAAAGTCATCAACTATAGTAAGGAAATATCTGGCCCCAGAAATCGATGCAATATGGTAACCCCCCCCAGATATCAACATGCAATTTTTCAAAAGATGATGTGCTAAAAATTGTGCTCAAAGGAAATGACAATCTAATTTGTTTAGCCAAGGGGCAAACTAGACAATTGTTTGAACTACAAGAATTTTTATTCAAAAATGGAAATGAAACAGATACTTGATGTGATGAATGTCCGAGACGTTGATGCCAAATACCAGATGGAGAATGTACGGAATAACATGATGATGGTTTTGGACGATCAAGGTAGTAGAGACTCTGCCGTTCAGTTCTCGTCTTAATCATCTTCCCCGAGCGTAGGTTCTGTATGGCACAAAAATGGGTAAGGAACGCGGCGATGCAAAGAGAATGATGAAGAACCTTACTGATAGAAATGAGGTTTAATTGGAAAATTGGGACACATAAAACATTGTGAAGAACCAAATTAGAAGAGAAAATTACTTGACCAACATGTGTGACATTAGCATGAGAACCATTTGGTAATTCCACTGTTCTGTTCATAACAGCTCGCGAAGACGTAAGCAAAGTATGACAGCAAACAATATGGTCAATGGCTCCACTATCTAGGATCCATGTGGCTTGCTTATTGGGAGAGGAGAAGTAAAGTGTTTTACCTGAAAGTTCGTCGTGAGTAGAGGAATTACCCACATGATTTACCATTGATGGCTTGTTATGACTGAGCATTTGTAATATTTGTTGACATTGTTCCTGAGTAAAAGGAGTTGGATATGTTCTTCTTCTCTGTGGGCTTAGTGGATTCTGCAAACTTGAGTCTTCGACAGAAATCAACAGTGTGACCCTTCAAACTGCAATAAGTACATTTCAAATGTGCCCGACAATTTCCAGCATGGTGACCATCTTTGTGATATTTTGTATAGGTGGAGGAGCCACCTTTCTTGCATGAATTTTTGACAGCGAAAGCTACTGCTTCAGGTTGAATGATGCTCCATTTATCAAATACATCTTTTTATCGTTCATGTTTGAGTACTAAAGAATAAACTTTGCCAATCTTAGGCAAATGGTCCATTGT
Organism: Aristolochia californica; assembly: GCF_029961685.1. NCBI lineage: Eukaryota > Viridiplantae > Streptophyta > Magnoliopsida > Piperales > Aristolochiaceae > Aristolochia > Aristolochia californica. The sequence continues at coordinate 30,130,737 of NW_027182290.1, read as the reverse complement.
CAATATTTGTCCACGTACGGTAGTAAAAGATTCACTTAATCCAATGAGAAACTTGATGATTTTCTGTGTTTCTCGATAGGATAGTTCCTCTTTCATAGAGCCACAACGACAATGTGAGATAGGGCAAATAGAATCTCTCTCATCCCACGGTCCTTTGATTTTTGTAAAATATGAGCTAACAGACTTATTATTCTGTACGCAATCATGTATTTCATTCTCAATGTGAAATAATTAGACGTTGTTTACCAGAGAAAAGCGGTCGTACAACTCATTCCAAACTGTTTGTTGTCTATCACAATAAAATACGCTTGCTACAATATCTCTAGAGATTGAACTCAATAACCAAGTTTTGACAAGGTTATCACAACGAACCCATTGTTGTAATTCATTGTTGGTATTGTTGTCTGGTCGTTGGAAAGATTCATCAACAAAACCAAATTTATTTTTAACTGTAAGGGCCATAGTCATGGAATGACGCCATGTGTTGTAATTATCCTCAGTGAGAAGTTGTGTTACGAAAACCAACCCAAGCTGATTTGAATGGTGAAGATACAGTAGGTGATTCGGATTAGTAAAGTTGGATGTCATATGTGCGCAGACTGTGACTCTGGTTTTGGCTCGGGACTTCGAGCTAGACTCCTTAGGTCCGAGTTGACTCGGCAAAAAACTGGCTTAGCTTGGCTCGGCTCAATATATCAGCTCTGCTCGGCTCGGCTCAGTATATCTCCTTAAATGATTTTGGCTCGGCTCAATATTTCGACTGATTTTGGCTTTGGCTCGGACCATAGATAAAACGTTGATTTAATTCAACGCATCAAGACCTAGGGTGGTGCTGTAAATATTTCTTCTTCTCGTCTCTGCAGACAGAGAGCGAGGAAAAATAAACCGGCTGTCAGAAGGCGCAGTAGCGGGATGCGCAAGACGTCGGAGAGCGGTTTGCGAGCGTCGCCTGCGACAGAGAAAGGCCGGAAGGCGGTGGCGGGGACGACGCAGTGGCCGGATCTGGGAGACATTTGGTGGAGAATAAAAGAGCTCTTGTTGTGTCTCTTGTCGATCGACGCAGGTTTATCTTCGTCCGTCGAACGAGGGTTTGGACCTCGACGGAAACGTCACTGGAATCGGAAGCGGCAATGAGACAGACGAAAAAAAAAATAGAAAGAGTGATCTCAAGATTGTCGCTCTGATACCATGTAAAATTCTTTATTTCCGATATTGAAAATACATTCAGAATATGTTTACATACAAGAGAACGAATCCCGTTTGAAATTAAAATTACAGATCCGTTATTGTCGGATCATGACCGGTTAATTTCGGATCGTAAGACCTGTTAAGTTAGGATCTTCAACAGGATTGGACCGGCTTCAGAGATTTGTGAGACTGCCTGCTTCTGTAATTCCTTTCTCCACTCCGGTCAGGATGGCTGGACGTTAATGAAATCAGTTAATCACCTGGGCATATAGCCGAAAAGAGGTACATATTGGTTCATATGATTGTGTAATTTAATTACTTTTAAATCGAATTATGCTCTACCAAGTAAATCCCATCTATCATTGTGGAAGGCTGTGTGTGATCACACTGGTTGTTTCCGTCGAACATTCAGAGGGTAATAAATTCCTCCTCTACTCTATCCTGCGTCGACTTAAAAAAGCACCCAGAAACTGCTTGACGCCGCTCTGCAACTGCAAGTGCTGGTATCGATCGGTCCTTCCGAACGCTACATTCAAATCAGAATTCAAAACCGGAATCGGCTCTATGAGAAGGGACACGAGCACTGCCGCAACTTCGGATTCGATCGAAAAGATACCCAACTATGCGGGTCAGGGGTGCTGTACGCTCCGAAACACGCCGTCCGACTCAACATCCAGCCGTCTCTGAAGCCAGTGCTGGAAGCTTCCCGTTGGTGGCGGCCGACATGAAGAGGAACCTGACGCTCGTCAAAGACAAACTCATGGATAAGCTGTTGGCGGCTCCCGTCCCTGCTGAAGCTCTAGAAAACGTCCGGCACTTCGTAGCGTCCGTGATCAGGGACGTGGTACCAGCGGAGCCCGCGGTCGAAACTGTGAGGCGGAGGCAACGCGGACGGGATGCGGGTAGTCGCGGAGTCGACTGGTTGGAGAGGCGGGGGCGACTCCTCGTCGCTGACCCGACGCGGGAGCGAGTCGGATGGGACGCTGGCAGTCGAGCTTAACAAGAGATTGTCCACACATTATGACTGCTCCTCCCGTCGCCCGGTCTCGTCCGTGTGTCGGTAACAGCACCACGAACATCAGGAAGACGTTCAATGAACCTTCTGGTGGGTCCCACCGAGGGAAATGACCGACAAGAAACAATTTTGATGTGAAACAGCTTATAAAATGAGACTAGAACGAATGCAACTAGTCTATTTAAATAAGGCAAACATTCATAATTCCATTTAAATAATAAATAAAGAAAATTATAAAAAAAAAAACTCTATTTCAAATAATTTGAGGAAGTGTCCATTGTTGATTGCACATTTTTTCTTAGAGCTCGATAAATAAGGTTCATTAAAACAAGCCAAGCTCGATAGACACCTGGATGGGTCTCATTGCCACGTTTCATTTAGATAGAAAAGCTTTGTCTCGACAAACGTCTACTCTAGCCTGCTTCGACTTAAAAAATCATCCAGAAACCGCCTGACGCCGCTCTGCAACTGCAATTGCTGCTATCGATCGGTCCTTCTGAACGCCGCTTACAAATCAGAATTCAAAACCGGAATCGGCTCTATGAGAAGGGAGACGAGCACTGTCGCAACTTCGGATTCGATCGAAAAGATACCCAACGATGTGGGTCAGGGGGAGCGACTCAACACCCAGCCGTCTCTGCAGCGCAACGACGAGAACAACGGTGGCAACAAGGGGCTGAAGCCGGTGCTGGAAGCTTCAAGGGTGGTAGCGGCGGACATAAAGAGGAACCTGACGCTCATAAAAGACAAACTCATGGGTAAGCTGTCGGCGGCTCCGGTCCCGGCTGAAGCTCTAGAAAACGTCCGGCACTTCGTCGAGTCCGTGATCAGGGACGTGGCGAATGCCGCGCAGGGATTGACCAAGGATGCCTTGCAGCGTATCAAAAACCATCTGACAGAGATCCTGCCTTCCCTTTCCCCGCAGCAAACTGCAAAGGTTCTAATTAGTGAATATGTATTATAGGGATGATCTAGGTGGTAGTTTATTCAATAACTGAAGTAAATATATGTATTACAACTATTTCTGTTAGTGTCGCAGATGATGGAGGATGCGGAGGAGGAGGCGATGGGTGCAAGTAAGGGTGAAGAAGACGATGTTTCCGGTAGTAACCAGCGGAGCCCACGGTCGAAATTGTGATGAAGGATGGCCATAAGATGTGGGTATCTATCTCTGTAATTTGGAGGCGAATGTGTGGTCTGTAATAATCTTAGTTGACGCCGGAACGGGGAGCGCATCCATAGTCATGGCCCCGATCAAATTTGAGGGAGAGGATATAGATGATTTGTAACCATAAATTTTTAACATACACGATTAAATTCCTGAAGTTTAAGATTTTCTCATCAGATAAATGTCACATGTTATTTCTGTTATACCACATCATTTAATATTTTCCACAGAGCCAATTCTCCGCAGAGATGAAGGGAGTTGTTCGTCGAGCACTTGTCGCCGCCGCACCCCTCTCCTCCCTGTTTTCTCTGACCCTATGTCTGTGTTGTCATAGGAGAAGTATTCAGGCTAGACCCATATCCGGGTCTTAAATAACAGACACCCGAGAGAGGAACCAGTGCTGGTTCAACCAGCCAGTCCGCTCCAGGTTGTAAAAACCTTTACTACAATGCTTTATCTCTGCGAAAAAAATCATTTGTGTTTTATCTGTATCTACAAACAAGTTTAAAAGTACTGATTCCAGTTAGGGAATTTCCCTTAAATAACCATTTAAAATAAAATATTTTCAAAAATACCAACGTCATCAAAATATTTCTAAAATGATCCAACTTTGACCGGTCAAATACTTATGTGTGTAGTCAAAAGCGACATGTAAGCTTTGACTGTTTATGTGTCGCCACGTCATCAGTTCAGTAAACATAGATCGACACGTTGTCTGCCACGTTATTATTTTACTACGTCATCTGCCACGTAAGCTGACATAAAAAAATCAGATATATTTTTTATTATCTAATATCTACAATATTAAATATTTATCTTTGGGAAAAGTAATAAATTTTATGTCTCGAAGCCAAAAAATTATTTTAGAGTTTAAAAATATAATTTATTTGTATAATTTTTATCACATTATTTACAAAATAAGAAATTATTAAAAATATATATTAGTTAATTAAAAATCTTACTACACCTTTTATTATCAATTAAAAATATTTATTAACTGAAAAAATATGAAAATTTTACTTGAGTTTAAAAAATAAATGTACCGGTGCACTTTTTATTACCTTATATTTAAAATAATAAGTTATAAAAATCTTACTCTTACCATTTTAACACTTTTTTATTATCAATTTAAAAATTATTTTAATAAAAAAAATTTGAATTTTTTAGTTTTGAGTTTAAAAATCAAATTTATCAATACGTTTTTTTCAATTTTATTATTACCTTGTATTTAAAATAATTAAAAATATAATAAATATATAATTAATTAAAAAAACTTACTCTTACTAATTTAATATATTTTATTATCGATTTAAAATATTTTTTAATTTTTTAATTGAGAGGGGGGCGTCGAGGGCGAGATCTGAGCAGGCACTGCGAGGGGGGGGGGGGGGGGGGGGGGGGAAGAGGAGGTCAAGGCTGAGTGACTGCAGCAAGAGGAGAGAGGGCAAGGCCAGAGGAGGCCGAGGCTGAGCGGCGGTGAGAGGGTGAGAGGAGAGGAGGTCGAGGCCAAGCGGCGGCGAGAGAGTGAGAGAAGAGGGGGCAAGAGGAGAGGAGAGGAGGCCGAGGCCGAGCGGCGGCGAGAGGGTGAGAGGAGAGGAGAGGAGAGGAGGCTGAGGCCAAACGGTGGCGAGAGGGCGAGAGGAGAGGAGAGGAGGCCGAGGCCGAGCGGTGGCGAGAGGGCGAGAGGAGAGGAGAGGAGAGGAGAGGAGGCCGAGGCCAAACGGTGGCGAGAGGGCGAGAGGAGGCCGAGCGATGGCGGCGAGAGGGCGAGAGGAGAAGAGAAAGATGAGAGGGGACACATTAGGCATTTAAAATAACTTATTTTGAAAAACAATGCGGTGGAATATGGTGAGAATTATTTAATTTTTTATTTAATGACGTGTCAGCTTACGTGACAGATAACGTGGTAAAATAATGACATGGCAGACGACGTGTCGATTTATGTTTACTGTATTGATGATGTGGCGACACTTAAACCGTCAAAGCTTAAGTGTCACTTTTGACTGCACATATAGGCATGTGACCGGTCAAAGTTGGGTAATTTTAGAAATATTTTGATGACGTTGGTATTTTTGAAAATATTTTATTTTAAATGGATATTTAAGGGAAATTCCCTTCAAGTTATATCATTTTGTGCGTTTGAAAACAATGCTTGAAGTTCTCAAAATCCTCTTTGAACTCTTATATTATTGAATTGTAATTCATGTCATTCGTCAAGTTTCAAACTCCCTTTACAAATTCGCTTTATCCTTCTTGGCACAACCTCAGCGCAACAAAGTAGAAGAGAAGGCAGTAGAATAACCAGCTGAACGAGCTTCTTCTCTTTGTCATAACTGTTTCCGTCCGAGCAATTGAATTTATAATTCTGTTAAAACACAACCCTTCAAACAGAAGCATCGTAACCCTGACTTATAATGGTATTTGGTGATGAAAGAATTTCAGGGGGCGTCCTCGCCGTCTTTGATCAGGTTGCAGATATCTGAGCACTCAACCAGGCTGAAGCCCAAAAGCAGCACAAAAAAAGCAAAAAAAAAAAACTGAGAACAGGATAACTTCTTGATCCTGTGAGTTTGAGAATTTGAAATGAGAATAGAATTGAATAAACAGGACCATTTGATCTTTTGAGGAGGAAAGAATCTGTTTTAGTATTCATACAGAAATCCCCAATTGCTAGAATACTTACCAGTAATGACGACTCCTAAAACCTTCCTTGAAAACCACGAGTGGCCTGCCCATTGGGAATCAAATATGCAAATTGATTAAGTCTCCGTGAATATCAAATTCTCACCAGGAGACAGTTAAATATGAGACGTATAGTTTGTTTCTTTATATTTATGTAATTTCAGGAAAGAGTGATCGCCAAAATCAGCTGCATTTCTGGTAAATCGATCAGAATTTTCCAAAAAGGAGCTGCAGGCGAAATAAGACCAAATCACCGTACCTTATGGCATTAAGAGGGCTTTCTCCGGGAGACCCTGCACCGCCGAGTATGCATGTGCTGACACATTTGCTAGTACAGGACTCTGCTTTACGCGATTTTGGCTTTTGGATCCTTGCGGGTTTGCCATCATCTCCTGCAGATTGAATCGGAAAAGAGACAAGTGCTTAGGTTGATGGAAGTGAGAGGTGATCGCGGAAAGCTTGCCCTTTTACCTGAGAGCGTCTGAGGGATGTTGGAGAGAGTTTCAGGCTCCGGCGGCGCTTGGGCTGCAGAAGAGAGTATCACTGCAGCTGCAAGTACGCCCACGGCAGTATTGCAGCCGGAAATTATGCCGGGAACCACCATCGAGACGCTTGTCCTCGTCCCTTTTCCCGTATTATTTCTTTCGATTATCCTTCTTTTAATTATTAAAAATTGTGTTTTTCTCGTGTTTTCAGACCCACAAGATTTCTGTGGTCCTTAACAGGCGCATGCAACCACGTAAGCGTCATGGCCACCCCAACAAATCAAACAAAACTTCAGATTTTACTCCAAGAATCTTCACTCGTGCACGCATGGAACTGAAATCGATTAAAATGGCATTTTGCTACAACACTGCAATAATAAATCGATTATTGTCGCAAAATTAAAGAAAAAAATAAGAAATATGAAAATTTATATGAAGAAGAACAATTAAACGAATATATATATTTAAAAAAAATTATTATTAAAGTTTACAAGTAAACGCATTTTTATAATACAATAAGAGTAATATTAAAATAAATAATCAAGTAGAGTTTTCATTCCTTAAATACTGTGTAGATTTAAGAATTTGATCACCGACTAAGAATAAAAGAATCTAATCAGTAATTGATTAATGATAAAAGTCAAAACTCTCGATGGTTAAAACACGAAGGTTTAGTAAAAAATCAACTAATTATCAAAATTTGAGCTTAAGTTAATATTTGGACTGATTACTAAGATCATAGTTTAATCAATGATTAAGATGAATTCGATCCTAATGGGGCCACACAAGCAAAGGAAATAGCACATAGGTGACATATGGGTGATACATGCATCGTAGGAAAACTCTACTTATGTGGCACTTTTTCAAATGAATGATGATGACGTGTCATACTCACATGAGAAGAAAATAAGATCTTGCCATTATTCTCCCCTTCTATGTACACCTAGTAAAAAAGATAGGGAGAAGATAAGCGAGAGAAAAGGTGGGTGATTGAACTATTTCAACCACACTATAAATAGGAAACCTCCATAGGGTTAAAGGTAGAACTTATTGGAAGAAGACATCCTTTGGTGAATTTTTGGTCAGATTCCTTCAATCTTGGTTGTTGATCAATGTTGACAATCAGGACCATCAATCGGTTTCTAATTTTGATGTTTAAATTTTCAAGTCTACACATATGGGGCTTTTTATACTTCATATGAGAAAAAAACGGCTTAAAAGAGTAAAATTGCTCAAATCCAAGCTTATGGAATGTAAAAAGATAAGTTTCCAAAGTGAGACTAAGCGACTCTTTCGTAACTTCACTAAAATACCATTTGAATATACATCATATTGTAAAGGGTAGTTAGCTTATAATGTATTTGGAAATGGTTTAAAATTATTGATTTCTAGGGTCAACACAAATACAAGAGATCTCAAGAGAGGGAGAGAAAGAAGAGGAAAAGAGAGAGAGAGAGAGAGAAAGAGAGAGAGAGAGAGAGAGAGAGGTGTAAGGACTAAATTGAGTCAAGAAGAAGAGGCTTAAACTTGGGTTGTGGTTCAGACTATGTACAAAGTCTTCTCCCTCGACTATAGAAAGGACAATGGAAGCCCATTTCTCTCTATAAATGTTTTCATATTTATAGGAGGGTTACCCCTCACTCTGTTTTTTTAGTGTTAATGGGAGGACAAGGGGTCTTCCCCTATCAATGCCCCAAAAGAGAAGAGAGAAACCCTACCCCACTTTTTGTATTGTGTATGGGATCTATTGGACAATGACCCACCTAACTCAGTTGGATCAACCTGTACATTGGTTGAGCCAACAACTAGCTTGGTCAATCGGGATCTAACTAAGCAACCATAAATTTTATGTTCTCTTGAGAGTCAGGCCTAGCCTATTTCCGGCCAATGTTGAAGGGTTGTCCCATCTCCTTCTAAACCGGATCGGGTCATGTCGCCTTGAATGGGTCGGGTTCCTCCGTTAACTCAACCCGTGGCCACTCTTGCCACTTGCCAGTCAGTTTTGCTCCATGTGGGTTGTCATTGTCCCTCTGAGAGTTCGTCTTCTCTCTCTCTTTGGTGACAACAGAGTAAATCGTACAAATCCAGTTCTCCAGTTCCCTTGTAGCGCTACTAGGTCTTACAAGTCTTTGAGTCGTAAGCTAATTTTGGGTATTAGAAATGAATCGGAAAAAGTGCCGTGTAGAAACTTTCAGCGCGGGAGGTTTGTGCTTGCCAATTCTTTCTGTTATCATGCGTTAATCCTTTATCTGTATAAATTTTTTGGTCTGTTTTGCGGCCCTTCTCCATGTCACGTCGCAAAACTCAAAACACAAAGATGCTTCTGGAGTAACACACTTTTTGGAGGGTTCAATTTGCCTTGTGTTGGTTTTTTTTCACCAACCTTGTATTTTATGTCTTCGGAAAGAAAGAACACCTTAAAATTCTGCCCACTTTCAGGATTAATTGTTTATTGTGATTTGTTGTTATGGGTAATTGCCGCTTGCCTTGGACTTTCCTCACTCTGCATCTACAAGATGCTGGAGCTGATTTGGAGTGTACTGCACGAGTTTTCTGTAGCTCTTCTTATTTCTGGAAGTTTCCTTTCTTTGCAAAAATTGCTTTTTGTTATTAGTAGTTTCTATTTCAGAATGGGTTATTTTTTATTTTCTTGATTTCCCACTTGTCTTTCTATAATGAGGATTTTCCTGTCTTAGCAAAAAATTTGCTTTTAGTTCTGTTAATGTTCTTAAGAAAGCAAGATTCCAAGTTCAGTAAGTTTCTATATTAAAGGTTAGTATGAGAATGTTACTATCGAGTAAAGTTCCCTGTTGGGTTTAGAACAATCCACATTAAGTTTAACAACTTAGCTCGGGCCTTTTCACTCTAAACTGGAGCCTTTGAATTGAGTGTTCCTCCTCATGGTATTAGAACAAATCCAATGGGCTCCCATGCATAACTGGCCCTCTACCCACGTTATCCATGTGTTTAGAGCAAATAAGAATGGCTTGCACGGGAGAAGAGTGTGTTGAGAATGGTCCCAATATGTATGTAGAAGTATTTTCAATCTATTATAAGAAGTTGGGTTAGGCTTCTCCACTCTAAGCTTGAACTTCTGGGTGAAATGCTTTTTTTCAGTTAGAGAAGCCCATTCAATGCTCTGGACTAGACATCCTTTTTTTTTTCTTTGGGGTTGGGGGGGGGGGGGGGGGGGGGGAGAGGTTTGGTCTCATAAGGTGTGTGATGTATCTTCATAATTGGTTGATTATCTTTCAAAAATCTTATCAGTCAATTCATCTTAACTTTATAGTGGAGAACATTCATGATATGTTTTTTTCTCCCCCTTCCAGTTGTCAATATGGTGATCGCTGAAAATTTCTACATGTGAGTCAACAACAGTCAAAACCCGATCCATTTGCATTTGGCGTCCAAAATGGCTCTTAGTCAGTCTCTGCAAATCAGCAACAACAACAAAAGCCAAACCCTTTCGGTTTTGGTTCACATAACAGTTCACAGTTGAAAAGTGGATTAGAATCTGGTTCCAGATATCAGAACCAAGTCAAGGTATGTCTGCACAAACATTTTTGTGAAGTTTACAGTCTCTTTATAGTTCTAAAAGGAGAATAAAAAATAATGAAGCTTGATGTTTGCTAATAATATTATGAGCTTTGAGATTCCACACATATGGCAGGTTTGAAAAATGTCACACCTGATGTGTGGGATGAGGTGTCATCTAAATAGTATGCCATGTAGGGACAATGCCAAGGAAAATCCTAATGAAACTCCCTCTCCTTTATTTGCCCATCTTTTTTGCCACTTCTGCTGCCACCACCTCCACCTATTTTTTTCTTTTTTCTTTCTTTTTTTTTCTTTTCTCATCCTCCCTTCTTTCTACTACTGCCATTACTGTTGCCACCTCTTACTGCTGCTGCCATCACCCCTCAGCAATGGGTTGATGGCAGTGACTGTAGGAGGGGAAGATGCTTGCCCTCTGCACCCACCAGTGGCTACAGGGATGGGAAGTGGGGTAGCATTTAAATCTCCAGGTAGAGTATCACCTTTTGAAACACAATTTTGTCTAGTATGTAAAGCCTTGTTTCCAGGTTTTTCATAAACATAACCTCATTATTTACTAACGGTACTAGTTATTAAGCTCTCGCCTATATAGGTTCATTCGGTAGCCAACAACCAATTCTACCGTTTGGAAGTGGGCCGACATCAAATGTTGAGAATCTCAGCATGACACCCTCGAATGCTGGAAGCAGCCCTTTTTCCACATCTCCAATTGCAACGTCGGGCTTTCCCTCATCAACAAATAATCAGTTGGCAAGGTGTCTTCAAAGTATCTGATACTAATGTAGTTGGTCAAGCATCTCTAACTGCTCAGTCATTGTAAGTTTATTTATAAAGCTCCTGTCAACAAATATGCATGGATGAATAGTGATAGAATATCCCTTGTTTCTTTTTGTGAACCTCATATTTTCAACAAAATGCATCATAGCTGGATTCTTTTTTTTTATAATTTGTGGTTTTTTTTTTCTCTACAAGGAGGGACGATAATGAGTATGGAAAAGACAATCATTTGGTTGAAGGCAGAATGGAAACGAGGAGAGGTAAGATCTTAATGAAGTTATAAATCTTATCCCTAACTTTCATGTTGGGGTCGTTGCCCTTGCTGCTTGTGGGCATTCTGTAGCCTGTTTTGCTGTTTAGGCCAATGGCATAGGACAAGTATATCCTTTCTTTGGTGACCTGAATTACCAAGACTGACTGCAGAGTCTTTGAGTATGACAAAACCTAAAGCTTTCATGGGAATGATTGTGGTTGTTATGCATTGTTAGGATAATGAGTTAATTACCGTCAATCCCTCGAAAAGTTGCTATGTTACTTTTTTTTTTTTTTTTTTTTTTTTTTTTTTTTTTTTTATGAAAGGTGATTTTATTAAGAGAACCAAAAAAGAAGGAGTTATCCCCTAACAACAAGAGATTTCAAGGAAGCTCCTTGCTTGGCTAAAACATCAGCCACATAATTTGCTGATTTCAAGATGCGAGACCAAAAACATTCAAACAAGCTGACAATTTCCATAATTTTAAAAAAAATGTCCCAATGGCGCCACAGAGGCGCTGAGGAATGTTCACACCAGCTGATCACCACCTTAGAATCTCCCTCGATGAGAATGGGTCTGGAGTAGTGATCGCAGAAAATGCAGGGCCCATTAAGCAGTCCGTGGTGGAATCTGCAATACCAAGAGGGCCAAAAAAGGAGATGATCTGGTTCCCAAGAGAGTCACGAATCACTCCACCAAAACCAGCTAAGTCAGGGTTGCCGAAAGAGGATATTTCAAAGTTTAATTTAAGGATATCGGCAGGTAGCGGGGTCCACTCAGAAATAATTGGGGGCTTCAAAGATGTGTAAAGTTGGGCAAGAATCTCTAGTTGTCTCTGATGGAAGATCCAGAGAAAGGGGAGAAGGTTTTTCGAGAGTGGAGCTATATAGCAATATTTCCTAAGATAGTTTCAACGACTCTTTCTTGATAATTGAACTTGGCACCGAATCTCCTTTGATTGCGCTTTAACCAGAGACCCCAAGGAATAAAAACCAAACAAGCTGAGATCATCATTTTTCCAAGACCAGGGACGGTAGTCCCTACAAGCATCCGATAGGCTGCGAGGAGATCTACAGGGAAAGAGAATTGGAATCCAATTCGATTGAGAATCGACGTCCAACTCTCCCATGAGAAAGGGCAGAGGAGCAAGTGGCTAACCGTTTCTTCAACGACATGGCAGAAAGTGCAAATGGGATCCACCCCTAGCCGGTCACGTATTCTGAGATTGTCAGCAGAAAGAATTTTGTTGAGATTAGCACTCTATATGAAGAATTTTACTTTAGGGGGTGGGGGGGCGTTGAGACGCCAGGTGAACTCCACTGCATGTTTGGAGCCTGTGAGTGAGCCAACCTCGGATAACAAGATAGGCGGAGGAGACTGAGAAAGAGTCACTCTTATCAGGCCACCAAATTAATTTATCAGGTCTGCTAGCCTGAATTCTGGTCGGCTGTAAGGCTTCCAAAAAGGCGACTGGCTTCCAAAGCTTCAAGTTTCGATAGACTCCAGCGAGGGTGAATGTTCCATCCTCCATTTCTAGCAACTTTGGTAATTGTATTCCTCCTCAATCTTGAAATTCTGAAGCCGTTTGAAATATTAAAATTACACTCACCCCCTATTTTTAGAATTTTGTTATACTCAAATACCTTGCCTTCATTTTTCATTGAACCAACCTCAAAAATAAGGCATTAAATTACTAATGTGTAATTGACAAATTTTATTTCAAACAAATAAAGCTCCCTCAGTCGAGAGACGAATGGAGGAGGGGCCTCTTTCCCCCTTCTTCTCACCATCGAAGGACGGCAGGGGGGAAAGGTGTGGGTTGTTCATATGTTTTAGTCAGTTTTAATAACTTAATTAAGTTACACACTTTTCATAGGAGTACCTCTCTGTCTGTTTTCAACAGAAAAAGAAGGGAGTGGTTTATTTAAAATTTCAAAACCAGAGCTGAGTCTATTTCATTAATTCTCCAAGGGGGTGATTGTAATTACGTTAAAGACGCATGTTGAACTATATTGTTATAATTTGATTCTGAGGAAGATGCTGGTAGTAAATATTTTGCTTATGTTTGGTTGGCCTTTATTCTGCGCTACAACGATTTCAACACCTGGCTATGGTGGATTCAGTATTGCAACAGCTGTTTGTATTGGCTCATTCTGCATAAAGATATCATACAAACTCAAAAAAGTACCTGATAAAAAGTCCAGTTTCGTTATACTTTTACTCAGTTCAACTACCTTTCTTTATGTGTTCTCGTTGGAGCAGTGTTATGTCCAGGCTAAAGTGCAATTTACATATTAGTTCTATTATAGGTGTTCTATGTTCTTCTTTGAATAAATATAGAGCTCGGATAATTAGAAAAAGAGAAAAAATGCTGTTGGATTTTTTTATGAATCCTTCTTTCCTGTTCATTGATTCTAAAGAAAAAGCTTCTTCCATGCGTTGGATTCAGTTTTCAGGATTTAGAGTAGAATTTCACTATTGAGTGTTTTGTCGAAAAGATGTAGCTTTAGATATTACTTCCATTATTATTAAATTAGATTTAGTTTATCCGTTTTTTAGTTATCTTTGTAATGGAAATACCACTTCTCAAGTTCTTTTTTTCTTTTGGCTCTGTTATTCCTCATGCTCGAAGGAGGCAAGTTGAACTGGTGTTCTTAATTTGGTCGCTCTTTGATATCTGTAATTTTACATTTCCTTTAGCAGATTCCTGAGGAAGCTCCTCCAGGTGCATTCACATGAATCTTTCTCAAGCTGGGTAGCCTTTTGCACAGAGTCTCAGTATCAGTTCCTGATGAGAGAGGGATATGGTAGAGAACGCACGTCGGCCCAACGACTTTGCTACCCAGAAGAACTGACCAAATCAGCACTGACTGTTGGTGGTCGCCGATTAAATACTGGAAAAAAAGGAGGCAGTTAATTGGGTTGAATTGGGTTGAAAGCACAGCATCTACGGCTTGGGGAATCAAATAAAACCCTTTTCCATGTGGCTCTGACGAGGGGTTGTGGATTCTCAAATAAACAGTGGTGGTTGGCGTATTATTGGATTTGGTCTCCCAATGAGCTGGCGATGGGCGAAAGTGAAATGAACGCGTTGTATTCTCCGGTAATGGTTTAAAAAGAAGCCTTCTCTCTTTTCCGATTGATTCTTGAACAAGTTAATCAAAGCGCAGCAGGGTGCCTTAACAGTCCCATCCAAGGTCCGGATTCTTCGGCTTTTGTTTAAATTCTTGACTTCACTGTCTTGAATTGCTCCCATCACTCTGGCTCTTTGCACACATGAATTCGGACCACATTGTAGCATTTTTCTTTCTGCTCTAGTTATTTGTTTCAGACGATCCCAAATTCTCTAAATATCTCAGTTGAACTGGAGACGGACGAAAGAGACGCTAGCAGAAAAAGGAAAAAGAAAAAAGAAAAAAAGGGGTGAGACTAGTATTTAATTGAACGAAGCTTTTTGAAACGGGAAACTGCGCCGTCGGCGACCGTCACATATTTTTTAAACCAGAACCGTTTCTTGCTTATCGACGGTCACCGGGGGTGGCTGCTTTCTGTCTCCGAAAGTAATGAACATTCTTCCCAACTGAGGCTGGGGTGGCGGTGGGGCAACCGCGAGTAAAAAGGAGACGACTGCTGTCTGCCAGTTCAGGCCCAAAGGCGTGGCTTCTGCCCCACCCGCACCGCTGATCAGTTCAGCTCGATTCCCGGTTTCGGTTCGTCGAAAGCGCGTTTCGAATTCGAATCTCGTAATCGAATAAAATACTCATGGGTGAGTCGTGGCGCCAGGCTAGGGCAGGGACCCACGTCTCTCTCGGACTACCGTGCGAAGCACTACCATTAGTCAACAAGCATTGACGATGAACCGGTATTCCAAGCCAGGTGAGTCACAACTCACGAGTTGACGTACTAGTTTGTCAATGTTGATGCCAGTTGTTGCAGCCACTGTACGAGGGTCCATAGGCTCAACAATCAAGGCAACATGCCTCACCTAACCCACGGCTTCTTACTTGTTACACGTGACACACGCCAGCTTTTGCCTGTTTCTTCTAAGGTTCGGGGTCCAGGCTCCCGAAAGCACTTTCCAGAGCCTACTACTTTAAAGGGGACTCGTCGTGAGCACTCGGCCGAGTTACTAAACTGAGTCTAGTGTTTTGAAATGGACGTGCAATCATGTCAGTTCCTAATAGGGAGAGACCAAATAATAAAAATCAGCGACAGAAATTAAAAATATGCTACTGAGACTATAAACAAGGGTGGCCATCTTCATAACCCCATGTGACTGCCTGCGCACTTTCCTCTCTCTCCTCCCCCACCATGCCTCCTCCCCTTCTCGCCCTTCCCTTCCTTCTCCTCTTCGCCGGTGTCTATCAGATCCCGGTCTTAGGGGCCGGAGAAACCATCCCCAGCCCCGTCACCGTCGACCCGCGTTTGAGATTCGAGAACCCCAGGCTCCGTCAGGCCTACATTGCCCTCCAAGCCTGGAAACTCGCCATCTTCTCTGATCCCACCAATATCACCTCCAACTGGAATGGAGCCGATGTCTGCTCCTACAACGGTGTCTTCTGCGCTCCCTCCTTGTCTAACTCTTCCGTAAGGGTTGTCGCGGGTATTGACCTTAACCACGCTGATATTGCCGGGTTCCTCCCTCCTGAGCTGGGTTACCTTACTGACCTCGCCCTGTTTCACATCAACTCCAATCGCTTCTGTGGTATTCTTCCCGACACCTTCCGCAAGCTGAAGCTCCTCTTCGAGCTTGATCTCAGCAACAACCGTTTCGTAGGACGTTTTCCGAACGTGGTGGTCTCCCTCCCTTCGCTCAAGTACCTCGACCTGCGGTTCAATGACTTTGAAGGCCAAATCCCGTTGAAGCTCTTCGACAAGGATCTTGATGCCATTTTTCTTAACGACAACCGGCTGCGGTTTGGAATCCCGGAAAACTTGGGTAACTCGCCCGTCTCTGTTCTGGTCATGGCGAACAACAACCTGGGTGGCTGCATCCCGGCCAGTATCGGTAACATGGGAAAGACGCTGAACGAGATCATACTGATGAACGATAACCTGACGGGTTGCCTGCCCCCCGAGATCGGGAAGCTCAAGAAACTGACTGTCTTCGACGTGAGCTTCAATAATCTGCAGGGGCCTTTGCCGAATACTGTTGGGAAGATGAAGAGTCTGGAGCAGTTGGACGTGGCCCACAACCGATTGACCGGGGTGATTCCGCCTAGCGTGTGCCAGTTGCCCCGCCTCCAGAACTTCACCTACTCGTATAACTATTTTACCGGACCACCTCAATGTCTGGCGAGCGGTGGAGGCAGGGTCCAAGACGGACGGCAGAACTGTATTGCAGGCACAAGCGGGCAGAGGTCTGCGAAGGTTTGTTCTTCCGATGCAGCTAAGGCTGTCGATTGCAGCAAGTTTAAGTGCAACACTAATGCAGGTCGTCCGAATAGGCCGAGTCCGACCAGACCTATCGGTCCTCCTTCCATTACTCCGCCCCCTCCTGCATCTGCATCTTCCCCATCGACAAGGTCGCACCCTCCGCCGCCTTCAGGGTCTCATCAGTACAAACCGCCGCCTCCTCGGGATTCAGAGTCGCCCACAAAATTCCCACCTCCTTCGCTTCCTCCACCTCTGCCACCGGTGAAAGTTACTCCGCCAACCCATTATCAATCTTCGCCACCTCCGCCACCTCCGCCGGTGCATTATCAATCATCGTCGCCTCCACCTCCACCGACCCGTTATGGTTCTCACCCACCTTCTCCCCCCGTCGTGGTGTCTCCGCCAACCTACTATCATACACCACCACCTCCACCGACCCGTTATGGTTCTCACCCACCTTCTCCCCCCGTCGTGGTGTCTCCGCCAATCTACTATCATACACCACCTCCACCTCCACCTCCACCGACCCGTTATGGTTCTCACCCACCTTCTCCTCCCGTCGTGGTGTCTCCGCCAACCTACTATCATACACCACCTCCACCAGTAACAGTTTCACCACCTTCTTATGGTTACTTATCGCCACCGCCACCTTCCCCTGTTTACAGTTATACATCTCCACCTCCGCCTCCCGTGACTCCCTCTCCAACTCCCTCTCCACCTCCTACACATGTTTCCCCACCTTCCCATCATTATTCAGCTCCACCACCTCCACCTCCTACCCATGTCTCGCCGCCGACGCATGACTATGCTTCACCGCCCCCACCCTATTCGCCAGCGCCTTCTGTCTCCCCCCCTCCCTCACCACCATCGGGATGCGAGATTCCACCACTGTCTCCTCATCATTCAACCCCACCACCTCCTAAGTATTCGTACTCATCTCCTCCTCCGCCTAAATATTCATACTCATCTCCTCCACCTCCTAAATATTCATATTCGTCTCCTCCTCCGCCTACACACTCATACTCACCTCCTCCGCCTAAACACTCGTATTCATCTCCACCTCCTAAATATTCGTACTCATCTCCTCCACCACCGCCGCCGCCCACACCACAGTATCCCGAGGTACCCCTCCCACCGATCAAGGGTGTATCCTATGCCTCGCCGCCTCCACCAGTGATACCCTACTATTGATGAGATCCGATCGTTCCGCAATGGGGGATAGCATCCCACTTACAGGCATTCTTTCATTGCATTGCAACACCAACAATGGTTTTCTTTCGTGTACTTTTTACTTTTTTTTGTTTTTGTTTTTATTAATTAATGGGTGCATTTTTGTGGGTATATGTCCATAGTATAAATCTCTGCAAATAAGAGTATTTTTATAGATTTGCAGTGTGATTGCAATGTTACAATCGGAGTGAGAGAAACCATAATAAGTCGAGCCTCTGCAACTTCAAAGATTTCTTATACAGAAACGAGAGCTCGAGTTCGAGTTAGAGTTCGAATCGCTATCGCTCGGAAGAGAAAAAAAGATGTTATTAGAGGTTGGTTGGTATTGGTAATGGGTACAGTTGAAGTTTGTGTTTAATTGTTATTAAGGAATTTGTTCAATGCAAGTGGGAGACGCCAACTTTTCTGAATCCTGAATTAACTCTCGTCGTCTGCGATGCGGAGACTCTGCTCATCGTTTGACCCACAACGCTGAAGGGCATCACTGGTTCAAACGATGGAGTACTTATTGTGCTTTATTAAAAATGAATGCGCCTTGACGGTGAAGTCTGGCTTTTGCTGTCCTCGTCTGTCATGTCCAGCCTATCCTGTAAGTAGTGGGACTGGTTTCAGATTGCAATTGCCGTGGCAAACGGTGCAAGGTGGATCAGTCATGTAGTTTTCCCTCCATCGTACGTAAAAATGCTTCTACTTTCCTTGACTTCACGATGAGTACGGAGAATTGATCCGCCTTTTTCAATGTCGAATGCGGGAGCATCATTCCGATCACGGGTCATTGAAGGAGAGTATCCTTTAGTCGGCAGACAATAATTTAACAAACTTTATGAACCAATAAAGCAAAAGTTCCCTAGAAGCGAGTCTTCGTCTTCTAGCGCTAAGGAAGATGATGACACGGAGGCGTTGAGATCGTCTGGGATCCCACTAACAGCCATGGACGCACAGTTGATTACTACTCTTGAGTTACCATGGGAAGAGTTCACTGCAATAAACCAGTCTTTGTTGTTACTGTCGCCTGCTACCGACATGGACGAGCAGTTGCAGCATTTACATCTCGATCAGAAACATGTCAGGATCCAGCGATCAACAGTTGAAGCGTGTCTCTAGTCATTAACAAATAAGCAGATCACATGAGAGAAGGCCACATAATTCAAGAAATTTAATGGACCAAAACAACCTGGATCTGTACTTTGTGGGAATCTGTTTATATGAATATATTATATATACACACAGATACAAAATAAATTTAATAATAAGAACCACGAGAATCTGCACATCAAATCGGATCCCACTAGTAGACTGAATGGAGACTCTCTTGATCTATTCATCCTTCCCTACCCTTACACGAATGGGCACGGAACCACCTCAAAGTCCCGGACCCAACACTGGTTTGATTCAGCTAAATGTGAGAATATGACCACTGAATATAGATGTACAAGGCAGAAAGACATGGGCCCTTGCTATTTGCTTTCAGCAGCGGAAACGAATGACGATGGATGAGATGTCGTCTTTACTCTTCCTTGCCAATGCTTCAGTTGTCAAGCGCTTTGCTGCAGCTTGCGGGTCTTTTATGGGTTTCACCAGGTCGACTGCTTCTTGGTTCTTTATAACCTTTACAAACGTTACAAGAAACAATATCCAAGTTACATTACTGTATAGTGCTAATCTAATGTAGCATTTCCAAACGTCTCTGGTAAATGTTCATATACCACAGCATGTTAAAGAAGCAGAGATAGTCTAGAAATTCAATCCCAACATTTGTTGTCTAAGAATAACATGAGCCTAGCCCACAAACAGAAACCTCATGAAGTAATAACATAGGAGACTGGCGCAAACTGCATCTGACAAACAAAGAAACAAACAAAAAGTACCAAATGCATCTTTGAAAAGCATTACTGCAGTACAGATGAAATGCCCCTCCAATTCGAATGTGTCCTCATCAGCCACCATGACTAGAGTAGTTGATTGGTGGAATGGTTAATGCTGAAACAACCCTTCTCTAAATTTTTGAGTGTTCCCAGTCTATTAATGGGAACCCTTACAAACAAATTAAAGCCACAGAAGAAAGGATTAGGAAGCATAGATGCTTTTTCCAGAATACTTTGTCATACCATAATCAGAAAAGCCCTAAGAGCTCAACTTGCTACCAAGTAATTTCTTTCAAAAACTTAAATAATTTAACAGAAAAATCAACAATATATACAAGAAAAAAATTCAACAGGCACACCATGCTTTACGAATCTAAAATGCAAACTGTTAGAAAATGTTCAAACTAATAACTTGAGTGGTTGTCGAAGAGTCGCTGTTTGCAAGACTAGGGCAGTGGCTGAGTGGTTTCATGGGGGGTTTTCTAGTATGTGAGCTCAGTTTGAACCTCACTGAAGGGCCCAGGTATACTCCCATTGTAATAAAAGGACAATAAAAAAAGGGAAGGGGGGTTGGTAAGCAGTTTGCAGTAGGCCACTGGCCCTAAATTACCAATGCTACATGCTTAGAAACTCCATCCTGACGGTCAACTATTCATGCAGATGACATTATTCCAAGGTTGAAGCATTTTACCTCTGCTCCATTGATTCCATGTAATCTATAAACAAGTATTATTCATATCATGAGAACTGGTATAGAAACAGTCTTTCTATCAGGTCTAGACTATCACCTAAGTAGTTTTGGAGGTATCAACAGTTTTACCATCCTGAAATACCACAAATCATTAATGGTCTTAGAAACTTGACCTCAGATAATTATACAAGTCTTGAAAACACATGTGAAATGTGAGCAACCTCCAACTTTTGATACAGGGTACAAATTAGTAATAATGTTAGAAATGTCAAGCATATTTAAGAAAAGTAAAGTTCATACTTAAGTTTCTCAAAAAAACAATATTTAAGTTTAGAATCATAAGACAGAAAATGTGTCAAGAGGATAAAATATATAATACTAATGGAGACGCCAGAAAGATAAAATAACCATGAGAGATGGGAAGGAGAGGATTATCTTCTATTTTCAGTTTTACTGGTTATTCTTCAAGTATGTTCTTGTGTTTGTTGACAGCTGTCTTTCAATTACCAAGGTAACAATGTGGGACATGAAGTTAAGAGTTATTGACAGCAAAAGGACAGGACTAACCTTCCACAGGCCATCACTTGCCAAAATGACAAACTCTACGCTTGGGTCAATTGGTACATGTCTCACATCAGGCTCTGAACTTAGGTGTGCTTTGAGGCTTTGATCACCAAAAGCACGTGCAACTGCAAGTTGGCCATTAACACGAGGAACATCACCTGTAAATTAAGTTCAAAACATAAGACAGGCATAAGTTCACTTTTGATGGACACAAGCATGAGAGAGAGAGAGAGAGAGAGATTCTAACCTGGAAGAGTTGTTACAAAACCACCCTGTTTTTCAATTCTTTTCCTCTCACTATGTGGTTCATGGTCGACTGTGAGCTGGTTAGCACAGCCACGCTCGCACAAGACAGCTCTTGAATCACCAATGTTTGCCACCCACAAATCTTTACCATCGATAACAATGGCAGTAACTGCCGTCGAGCCACCAGGCCCTAACCTGGTTGAGTTTTCAAGAATGAATTTGTCTGTGGAGCGGTAGGCATTTTTTATTGCTGTAAGTGGGTCGTTCCAAAAATTTGGCTGAATTCAGGAGAAGGAAGAGTTAAATTATAAATAGAGCAACACCAAATTCAGAGAGGAATGATATAATATCTCAGAGATGTCTGGAGTAGAAGTCTTAACTTAAAGCACAGTCCTGCTTTTAGAAGATAGCTTAATTTTCCCTAATGATAACATATCCAATCAATCAATTGAAGGAAATTATCAATCATTTTAAAATGCTATCAGCATTTCAGAACTCAGAAAAGCCTAGGAAGCTTTTAACTAGTATAGAATCAGATATGATGACACTTGAATTGATAGCTGATGGATAATTTTTTTATTTTTTTGGTTGGGAAAAGCCAAAGAGCTCATTACAACAAGTCCACTAGTAGTCAGAAACTATAAATTGAAGTTCCAAGGAACCAATAGTGAATTAGCATATTCCTTGAATAACAGTAGTTAACTAGAAAACCCATTACAGCAAGTTTATTATGCCACTTCTCCGATGAGTATAATCGTCCACTTTCAGTTATTGTTATGCATAGTTACAAAAATGAACTGAACCAAAGGAGTAACGCAATGTAAAACCAGCAAGATAAGAACAGAAACATTCGAAAAGCCAAAGTACCTCCTTAAGTATGTTATTGAAAAGATTGTCTCTCAAATAACTTGGCACACCATCTCCTAGATGCCCATCAAAAATCGCAAACAATCCCAGCTCATGATTTTTTTCAGGTCTGTACTCAGCAACATGATAGTCTTCCATGTCGTGACCTGATTTCCCTTCCACCAAATGGAATCCATGAGTCACTTTGTTACTTGACAACTTGCTGCGCCCTTTTCCGGTATCCGCTGATGACGAATTTAGACAGGCGCTCTTCACAGTGATGAGAACATGGAAACATCCAGAGAAAGAAAATTCAGTACAGTAATTCCAGATCAACTTAATCCAAACTTCAAAATGCAAACCCCTGATCAGAATTTAGGAAACAAAGATACAAAATCGCAGTACAGTTCTGTTTGATCAGGTACATAATCTAAGCATATATTTGGACGCAAGACCTCCAGTAATTGAAAACCATCAGGGTCATGGGTAAAATATCAGTTCAAACGAAAATACAGGAACCGAAAATTTGAAAAATATCGCAAATCGACCCACCGGCTAACCAACAGTCGCATAAAATCATTTAATTGTAACCCCAAAATCGATTCTGAGAATTAGACAGCAAAGTGAAAACCCCACTAATTAAAAACGACGATCATGTAATATGTTGTATAAAACCAATGTCTGGAAAAGAAAAACCCGCTAATTCGACTGGGAGACAGATGAGTAGGCAGAAGGACCGTCAGTTTCAACTTCTTCAGGTGCCCAGCCGGGTAATTGAATCATGGAACTCAGGAATTAACCACCGGAAGGGGTTCATGATGGGAACCTTGAAACGGAATTTTTCAGCTCTGAACGATAAAAAAATCCCAAACGAGATTATTGAGTAGCCACAAACTCTTGAATCGTACCTTGATCATACTAAGGAATTCGGTCCTCTTCTTGGGGTAGGTAGAACCGGCTGCAACTGGTTGTTTCTCCATGTCTGAAACATAAGAGTAAGACCTTCTTGGCCTCCGACTGAAAGGACTATTTAGCAAAGCGTGCAAGCTCGGCAGAAACAGCAAAAGGAAGAAGAGCGAACGAAAATTCAACAAGAAGCCAGTCTTAGGTGATGGAAGAAACACTTTTATTTATTCCTTGAATGTTTTCTGAACGTATAAAATTCGCTTTGCTTCTTGGAGTCTTTTCTGGAGGGACCCACCATGGCCGCCTCCTCCATCGAACCTTCCGACGCGGGTTTGACTTACCTGCGCATTCCACTAGCCGAGTTCTCCTCCTTTTATCATCACGACCAACCTTCAATAACTCTCTCCCTCTCCTCAGACGGACTCAGTAAACCATCCTTTAAAATGAAAATTTCTCCTCACCACCAACGACAATGACCCCCCCAAAAAATCGGCTTTCCTGTTGGATTTTTCCGTCTTCTTTTCCGAGGAAATCAGTGGGCCTGAGGTTTGAACTTTGAAGGGTTGATAATCAATACGTTTTCCACTCGTTCATTTACGTTTTTCCTGCGAATTTGCGATGGATGAATGAAAATATGGAATGAAAACTGCTGAAAGATTTGGCGTCGGCCATGAGCAAGAGCAGGCTGAGACTTTTTTAAAAAAGTCCATTGATTGCCGAAACCACGACGAACAGCTGGGAGGCAACGTCTTCTGGGATTTATTTATGGAGGTCATCCCTAGGCTCCCAAGAAATTGAAGACTCCTTATTAATGTTATCCCCATTTTGGTTAGAGATTCGACTTCCTTAATCTAGTATTAACTTAACGGATTAGCTCACTTGCATCAAGAAGCAATCCGTTTTCGGGACTGAATCGTTGATAAACAGACAATGTTTTCCGTTGACCCAGTCTGATGCTCTGATTATCATTTTGAGTGAAGCAGATATCTTGCAAAAGGTCTCTAAATCAGTATAAAATTTTCATCTCCCGTTAAAAAAAATTCTGCTTCTGCTTTTTCTGAAAATTGAAAGTCGTAGTAGTCATCTCAAGTTCAGACAGATATGGTCAAAGTCAGCAATTGTTAGCTTTTCTCATCAAACACCGCGTGGGCCTCCGCGTCAGCCTTAACTCCTTCGTGTTTCACGATTTTGACACCTCGGAGACTGGCCAATGGCCATTGTCCTCCGTTTATATTTCGCCATTTCCTTCTCAGAATCCCTCAGCTCCACTCGTTTGTTTTGTTTTGTTTTTTCTTCTTAAATCCCATATACATTATTGATTATCAAGATATTGTATTTATTAACTAAAAAAAATATCATTTTGAGATAAGGTCTTCTACCCAATTTAACACTTTTTACCACCAAAGTTCTCATATATAGGCATCCACCCAAAACTATTTTCATATATAGGCATCCACCCAAAATTATGACACGTATATCATTTTGGGATAGAGTATTCTACCCAATTTCTATCCAATTTAACATGGTATCAGAACAAGTTTCTCATATGTAGACATCCACCTAAAATTATCTTCGTATCACCACATATATTAGTGAGTATAAAGATCTTTGTATTCATTAACTGAAAAAAAAAAAAGTGTGAATTATCATTTATTGATCTCTATAAAGGAAGACAATTACAACATGAAGCATTTTCTGTGGATTTACAGTATATACGAATGCGAATTTCTGCTCTTGAGTTTTGCCGCATGTTCGCCTATGTCGACATCATTCGATTCGGTAGACGACTCTAAAAATTCAATCAGACCGTTTCTGCGTCCACCATTTGTGATTACGAGAACTCTGAGCACCTTGAAACCAACGATCCCAAGCAGGATTGGCTGGGCCTTGTGTGCTGCATAATGGAGACAAGTGTGACTACTGACTAGTACAAATAGATGCCCAATTAGTGAAAGATGCAGAGAAAGTCGCTTCTTACAGAGGGAGGAGGGCGTCAGGTCTGTTCTCCACGCTCGCAACAGTTCTGAAAAGAAGATGATGTGTTAGAATGGGTACAGATCGGGAAAAAAGACAATCATTCATAATGGGGTGGTTGAACTGCAAGATGGGTACTTACTCCTCGCACACCACTGATGATGCAGGCATCGTCTCCAGTTGATTCAGTTCTTCCTGGAATAGAAAAGGGGAAAGAAAGAGACTCTTTAAAAGGAGCACGGAAACCCATGTAAAGTGCTTCTGAAAAGGAGAAAGTAGAAACTAGTTGGTTGAGCAGACGAATTAATCATTCGATTCTGCTCAGTTGCTTTTGATAAACACGTTCAAGTGCGCGCGCCCTTCAATTTATACTTCTCTCGGGCCCAAACCAAGAGAGGATTATTGTGTATCGAAGCGGTACCCAGAAGCTCTGTTGAAGGCCAACATAGATAAAAAGAAAATCCAAATGGTGAATACGTCAATGCACCCATCATTGCATCCCGGATGGACCCTGTAACTATATATGATGGTGTTCTTCCAGAAATGGATAATTGACTAAGGGAGGCGTTTGTGGCAGAGACCAGGTCAGTCCTCGCCATCATGTTGCCGAGGTTGTTGCATATGAACGAATCAATCACACAGAAACTCCGGCCCCAACAGATCAAAACATTGGACTTTCCGGAATTGAACAAATTCCAGCTGATAATGATAATCAACCAAATTGGGAGCCGGATCTTTGAACAAGACTAGGAGCAGGAGGGAGCCACTATGGATCGAACCGCCAAAGGGATCAGATTAGAAGTTACAAGCTATACGTAAACATAAGGTCCACAACCATGCAAAAAAAATCAAAAGTGCCTGAGAAAGATTCAGACCCAGAAAAGAATCAATGAAGCTCGTTCCCTTAGGATACAATTGAAAGAAGATGGGTATGGGTATATCTTCCATCTGGTATCAGAATTCAGGAATACCTCGATGGACTGAATCTCCTGCTGGAGGCGAGCGATTGCAGCGGCCATCCGATGCTTCCCAATAAAAACGTCAGGTCCGCTAAGCGGGGGTAAAGCTGCCTCTTGTCTCTCCCCTCTCACTGGTGGCTCCAAACCCTCCTCTGTCATCTCCGGATGGGTACAAACTTCAAACTCAGAAATTTAAATCCAATCCGCCATGTGAGTGAAGGAAAAGATAAGTAAAAAGGAGAGCAGAAACGGGTGAGAGAAGAGAGAAGACGAGCTCGATATCAAACAAGTAGAGGATGAATTTACAGTTCGCATTGGGTTTTCTGACGGATGGTGGTGGGTACGGGGAAATGATGGTAATGGGAAGGGAATAGACAGGGGCAACTGGGTGTTTTCAAATTTTGTTTTCTTTTATATGAAATTCGTTACAGATTCACACATCTCACGTCGTGACGTGAGATTTGTGGATTAATTAAGAGGAAAGGTAAGATTGGTTTTGGAAGATAAAAAAGAAAAAGAAAAAGAAAAAGAAACAGAACAGAGATTGAAGAGGTGGGGATGGTGGGTGCCTGGGTTCATTTCTGGTCTTTAAGCAGGCGGCGGCTGAGTTGGGATTCACCGGGAGCGGACCTTAAAGATTTTTAATGTGGAGTGGGGAAGGGGGATCGGTCATCGAGAGAAGCGCCACCCCTGAGTTTCCGGCCTCCGTGCCCCTACGGTATTCATCGATGGTAGCACAATGCATTCCCCCGTCTCCTAGTCATACCAACCAGGGTTAAATCTAATGCAAACGGCTGATATGGTAGTTGTGGAGATTTTTATCGGAGCTCTCTTGCCAGGATCACCGTAGAAAGTGGCAGACAGCTCGTGTAATTAAAACAAAAAACAAAAGGAGACAATGCCACTGAAGTCCATTAAAGACGTTCTAAGGAGTTTTTTTTTTTTTTTTTGAAAAAAGATGAGAACTGAGACAGCTAAGAGGAGGTGCCTCCCTCATAGCATCTGGATTTGAAAATACTGATATAGGGGTATTATAGTCATTTGACCATCTCACATAGTTGTCATATGATTCCAACAAGTTAGGTTAATCTAGATTTAAAAATACTGATATAGGGGTATTTTGGTCATTTGACCCTCTCATATAGTTGTCATATGATTCCACCCATTTAAGTTACTAAGCCTATATTTGAGTTTCAAGTCACATTGACTTCTAAACTGAAAGTTACTAGGGATGACCTCCCTGTTCCCACTGATGATAATTGGGAAGCAGAAGACAGCTAGGTTATGACTTGGATTGTAAACAGTACAGATTCTTCTTTGTAAAACTAGGTAATAAATTTTGAGACAACCAAACTCAGGAGAGCAATCTTTCAAAGGTGTATGAGTTATAGACGGATTTCTTTGGGTTGAAAATAGGAAATAGGACAATAACAGAGCAATATAGTTATTTTTTGGGTATCTGGCAAGAGATTAATTAATAAATTAAAAATTATATAAATACCGGTAAGGCTTTAATATATTCAAGGATCAGCTTGAAGCTTCTCAGGTCCTGGTTTGTTCTTATGGGTCCTTCTGCAGAGCTCTGTAGGAATTAGAATATGACAAATAAAATTAGACAATCCAATGGTAACCACAAAGGTTTGAAATGAGTAAACATATTATAAATTTAGGAAGAACCAGTCTTCTTGGTTCAAAGCGAGTAGTTAAGGTGTGAACCAGGAAGTGATCCAATGGCGGGTCTTCTGGTTTTAGTGAATTCATGCTAAAAAGCAAGGAGAAAAAAAGACTAGTGCATATCGTCACTCTCCGGATAACAAGTCGACCAATCTTGCTGGTGGCTCCCAAAACCAGAACAGTAGTATCCTGAGCCCCAGGCACCGTGAATTTACACAAAGGGCTGCGAATAAGAACCTGATGAATGCTCTCTTATCCGTTCGAGTCATGGAAATCTGACCCAGCTCGGAGAACTTCAGCCGAACTTCATGAATATCTGCCTGCATTTTCTTCCAACTCCAACTGGGTTGATGTCGTCCACCGTGATTGAAACAAAGGGCTGCTTCCTTGTTCACCCTTTACCAAGCGCCCCCCCCCCCCCCCCCCCCCCCCCCCCCCCGCTTCCATGAATTGGAATCAGTGTCGAATCGGGATTTGGAAGGGAGACAACCAGAAAATTTGCCCCGCTTCCATGAATTGGAATCAGTGTTGACGGTCGAATTGGGATTTGGAAGGGAGACAACCAGAAAATTTGAGGATGAGTTTTTCCATTTTTGGAAGGGACTGCTCAGTCCACCATTTCTAGGACATGGAGCAATGTTACTCCCTGTCAAACTCACTGATATTTCCCTTTCTCTTCGCAACTTCAATCGAAGCAAACCCCACAAGTTTTCTGTGTAAATTTTGGTTTCTTCAATTCCACTATAGATTATAAAGTGAAAGGCAGAGTGGCTCGGTTGTATCTGCAGTATACACCACATAACACATGACATTTTTTTCCTGTGATAAGCACCATAGCAAAATCCAGACTCGGACATAATAACAAGTAAGAAGAGCAGGGAAAGAGACCGGCGAGCAAGAAGTGTGACATGTGGCCGTAAAATCGTCTCTAACTTCTGTTCAAACGTAGCAGAGGCAACCACTAAGGTGTCCCTTGATGGCACCGAAAATTGCAGTCTGTTCAGAGTACAGACATTTTCACTTCTTAAGTTCCGAATTTCGCAAGTTTGATTTCTGTTCATCGTAAACAGTCCCGGTTAACGGTTATTCTGGATAAAAGAGTTTTATTGCCGGGTTGTAGCCAAGACAGACGAACTACGGGCGTTGCCAGGGTGGTGGTGCATTACTTGCTGAGGCTATGCGGCTCTTGCTATCTCGCCCTCCATCGGCGACTGCAGCGCTTTTTTGGTTTAGGTCAAGTAGATTGCAGCATACCCAGTGTAGTAGGTGGAGTGCTAGTACTAGCAGCATTAATGTGAGGAAGCAAGCTAAGAGAACAAAAGTGGCACGTTCTGATAGGGTGTTCGACAACGAGAGTGTTCGACATTATGTCTCTGAGGGCGACCCATGTACATGTCATGCTCGGGGAGGTTCTTGAGGTATTTAGACGGCCAAATTGGCGTTCTATTGTTGATTGCACCGTCGGAGCTGCGGGGCACTCTTCTGTGGTCAGTCATTACGCAACGCTTTCTTTTTTTAGCTTTTGAAGAAAATATGTACTTCTCTTATGGTCTTCCGTCTCCAGTCGTTGCTCTTTTCTGCATTTAGCCGTGAGACAACATCCGTTTCTGTTTCAGATTGAATAGTATCAAGGATTCAGCTCCTCGAAGGAGCTCGAAATTGCCTTTTCGTGTCCTTGAAATTGGGTATCTGTATAGGCTTTTTCAGCCTGGCTGCCATTGATGAGCATTATAATGCCTCGAGTTTTCTTTTTCTAATTTCGTTGGACCCCAGTTGAGAGTCAACAGAAAATTTAGGTGTTCACTCTGAGCAGAATCATACCAACATAGAGCACATAGCTCAAGACTAATTATGGCTCATCCAGAATTACAGCTGTATGTTGGACTAGATGTTTATCCTATTGCACATGAAAAGGATCAATCCCAGATAAATGCCATCTTGAGTCATGCTTCACGGTCAGCGGATCCAAGTCTGAAAGCAAACATTCTTTTGGAAAATTTCAGAGATATAAAATCTATTCTGCATGAAGTGGACAAAGATCTCTTAGATGATCTTAATGGATCTTGGAATGTCATCTATGCAGGTTTACCTTCTATATTATTGTATGATGCTCATTATTTTCTACAACAAGAATAAGAATAATGCTGCTTACACCTTTTTTTCTCTCATTTATTTGCTTATCACCTAATTCTATGCAAGCCTGCTGAAACTTCTAAGGTGTCTTCTCGCCTCATCAAAAACCCCATTCAGAAACCACTGCCCATCATGTAGTCTTGCATTTGTTGAGGAGCAAGATTTCAACACTGACTTGTATCATTTTTGGTCTAGGTGGAAACCTAAGCATTTGAAAGCTTTATCTTGCATAGGTGAACAATGCAAGAAGAGGATTTAGTATGCTCAATGATGGACCACTTGACATGCGGATAGATCTTGGGGTAAGAATTCTTCACAATATTTTATTTTTCTAGTATTTCTATCTTTTTCCCTCATGAAATGAATCCATCATTGGTGAAACCACTTGAATTTTTATGATTTTTGTGAAATGTGAATTTGGGTCCTAGGCCCATCCCAAATTGACTAGCCAACTTAGGAAGCCTCTTTCCTAACTAATAAACTCAAAATTTTTGTACTTACTAATCCATGTGAAACTATTCCTTAACACTCATCCTCACGTGTAGGCCCTCTTTTGTGGCTCTACAAGTGGATAATTTGGGCGGAAGCCCACATATGAGTACCTGCTCTGATACCATGTGAAATGTAAAGTCCAAGGCCCATCCCAAATTGACTAACTGATAGACCCCAAATTAGTGTTACCTACTCTAGAAGGAGTAAACAACGCTTGGAAGGATAATTAGAGGGTGATTAATGTGGTCAGGGGCATTTTGGGAATTTGACAATTTTAAGTGGTTTCGGGAGGGAATTTAGAGAGCCAGCCGTGGGAGAGGAAGGGGCGTCGTTTTGTCTTCAGAGCGTGGCTCAGGGAGAGTACTAGTCTCTCGAATACCAGTGGTTATCGGCAACTATTTTCGGTGTGTTCTACATCGATTCCGATAGAGGAGTTTCTGTTTACATCTCTATTATAAGTGTGCTCAGTGATTACGGCTATTGGGGGTTCATTAGCGCTGTCGAGGATTCATCATCGACTCAAGGAGAGTTATTTCTTTCGATTTCAGCAGTGAAGGTTCGTCGATTACTTTTCTTTGGCTTGAAAATCTTTATTCTTGTTATCAGGTTGTATCACTAACCAACTTAGGAAGCTTTTTTTTCCAACTAACAAACTCAAGATCTTTGTACTTACTAATCCATGTGAGACAATTCCTTAACAATTTTATCAGTTACCAACTAGTTCTTTTCAAACCTGTGTTATGTTTGTCTTGGCTGCTTGGGTATTATAAGTGTTTGTTCAGCCAAGGCAATGTAAACTCTTGCTTGTGTTTAAAGGTGGGGCTCAATTTGTGAAAAGATGTTTCCAAAAAATGTAGACATAAAAGGTCCAATCAAGCATGAGGGTATTCCCAGCAGCAAGATTTTCAGTTCTTCAGTTCTGGCTGTCTGGTACCCTGAGTGCTGCTTCACCTATTGGCTATTGCTGTATTTCGCTCCTGTTCTTCCAATTCATTCCAATGCTGCTTCCATTCATCTCCTTTCAATAGCATCTCCTTTCTCTTTGCATTCACAGAGAAAAGCAAATTTAACAGTGCAAAATGACCTGTTTGTTCATTTGTGTAGGTTGCAATTTTCATCAAATCCATCTCTTGGTCCTGTCTGAAGGCTTATCTTATTGCCATTGTGCTGCGATTATTATTATGGCTTCAGTTTTATTTGTTGGTTTAACTTATCCCCTCCTTTTAGCTCTCATCTTCTTAATGCCTTTCATGATGTGGTTCCATATAATGAACATCAACCTGTTATGACAGGTTGGAATTGTTGTAAATTTTGCTCACTACAACTGATTGAATAGGTCTATGACAGGCAACTTTGAAAGCAGAAGACATCCCAAACTCTTGGCCCGAGGAAGAAGTAGGTCGAGTTCTACGTGACTATGGGGAAGAAAGCCACTGGCATCATCTTCTGACCAAAATTTTGAAAGCTCGTTTACAAATAAAGCTCGTTTATCCAAAGTGCAGGGCGGCATAGTTGGATCAAGACAGCAACATGGGTATTTCAGGCACTGCAGATAGCTGTCAAAGATGAGCTCAATACATTGGAAAAGGCCTTACATGCTTCTTTTGATTGCCTCTCCTCTGGTGGACGGCTGACTGTCTTCTCTTTTCACAGCTTAGAGGATAGAATGGTGAAGAAGACTTTCCTTAACATCATCAGCGAGGAAGGAAACTGCAGTGATCCAACAGATGCTAACGTGGAGAAGGATAAAAACAGGTATGAAGAAACAGAACCATGGATAAAGCAGAGAACAGTAGGTAGCAACGGTATCATACTCACAAAAAGACCGGTAACACCCAGTGAAGAGGAAGAGAAACTTAACCGCGGATGTAGAAGCACGCTAAGCTCAGAGTAATTGAGAAGACCAGATGAAAGTGGATTGGCATTTATCACCTCTACAGCCAAGTAACGTCCCTTTCAGTCCCTTGTTATCATACTGTCACTAGAAGAACACACAAGCTCTCAAATTTATGCCCCACCACACTGATACCTCATTTGGTCATATTTTTTTCCTGTAAGCTCCAATTTTGCATAAGAAATTTATTTCCGACTCACCCAGATTAAAGAACTTCTAGACTTTTTCATGAATTGGCATGTAACATTTGCAGGTGGAGTTCACTGTTACTTGGGAACAAGAAAGAAGTGTAGGTTTTTCGGTAAAGTCTTTCTTTCATTCACTATTTCA
Source organism: Aristolochia californica (assembly GCF_029961685.1). Classification (NCBI taxonomy): domain Eukaryota; kingdom Viridiplantae; phylum Streptophyta; class Magnoliopsida; order Piperales; family Aristolochiaceae; genus Aristolochia; species Aristolochia californica. The sequence continues at coordinate 30,098,434 of NW_027182290.1, read as the reverse complement.
TACATTTAAAAAAATTACAGTTAGTTATTTCTGGCTTCTCTCGGATCATTTCCAAATCTGATATTACAGAGGAATTCTTCTGTTTTTACGGATCTGGAAGACAGCTAGATGGAGGATCTCAGTTACTCTGGATGGTCTAACTCTTTTATTTGTATCACCGATGAAGCCATATCAAACTATACAGCAATAGCTGGAAGAACTGATGTCGGAGTATGATAATAAAATTAACTTGCTTGTTCGAGTCATTTGGGTGGAAGATCAGAGACGATTTCCTAGCATAATTCAGTAGAGACGGTTGAGCTATAATGTGAATCTATACTGGTGCAACTTCTGACAAAACAATATTAGATAAAAAGGTAGTAAGATTATTGAAAGCAACTATATTATGTGACAGACCTGTGCGAGAGAAAATCCAATATGAGAAGCTGTAGTTCTTCAAACAACGAAGGAGAAAATTTTGTAGAAGACGAAACATGGAATACGATTATTAAATAATTTTCCGTTTCTGACTGTGTTAGTTCTGGCAAGAACATACGGTAGAAGAACAGGAAAGAGTAAGAATGTAGCAGGTGAGTGAGAAGATGACAACACTACATTCAAACCGCTTGCACCAACATTTCCCGATTGAAGTAAAGTTCTGAAGCTCCAGATTCATTCCCAACAAAACAGCGGCGTAGAGGGCAGATATCACTAGTCATCGTCGATTATCTCCTCAAAAGCCAAAACATGCAAAGAATAATAATGCTTTTGTCCGAATTTTCGCTTCGCACTAGCAATTACACCGATTAACTGTAGGTCATCTGTGACTGTGAGCAGCACCCTCATGGTGGTCGGAGGTGGAAGGGAAACTAGGCCTTCTGAGCAGCATTTTACTGCTTCTCAGTTTAGACCTGAATAAACTAGCTCCCCTACTTCCGCAAACAAGATGCGTTGTAGTAGTTGTGAGATGCCGACGTGGCCGTCCTCTGTCATCCCCTGCCTCCGCAATAGCTGGTTCTTCCTCAATTCCCATCTCATCCTCTTCAAACGAAAAAGAACCAGGATCCACTGAAACAACCAGTGATATTCTCTCCGATCTCAATCTGCTTACACTTGCTTGCGTGACCCCTCGGCACCTCTTCACCTTGAGCTTCACCAGATTAGGACACCCCACCACAAGGGCCTCGATTCCTGGATCTGATATGGGGCAATTCTTGATACAGAGCTTTTTCAAAGCAGAAAATTTGGCAGCCACGAAACCAAGTTCAGAATCTCCGACGGAGTCTGTGTTGCACAGTGCCATGCGCTCGAGAGCAAGGCAGTTGGAAGCAAGGGCATCGAGAGACAGCACCGTGATGGGAATCCCCATGAGCACCACCTCCTGCAGGTGGGGACACCTAGAGGCCATTGACATTACCCCATTGTCTCCGACGAAACTGCGGTTGCCGAACTTGCTGCAGGCGTCAATGTGCACCTTCCGGAGCTTGCGGCACGAAGTTGCAATGGCGGAGAATCCAGCGTCTGAACAATCAGAGACGCGGCTGATATAGAGCACCTCGAGACTGTGGCAGGCCGAGGAGATGGCGATGAGACCATTGTCGGAAAGCTGGACATTCTCCACCTGGATATCAGTGAGAGATGAGGAAAGGTTCTCGAGGACAGGGTCCCACGATCCTGAGCTCCGGCAGACAATGAGAGTTTTCAGGGCCTTAGCAGCACGGAGAAGGGGAGCAAAGAGTCGGGCATTGTGGAGATCTTTCAGGCAGAGTCTTTCCAAATTGAGGGCATAAGTAGAGGCCTCCGACCATATGGACTGTTTGATGCTGTCATCTTGCGGAGTTGACTGACCCAAGGGGGTATTGTGGGCGTCTAACTTTCTAAGCCTCTTAAGGGTAAGGTCCTGAAGGCGAGGACAGTTAGTGAGGATGGAGTTGACTCCCTTGGCAGCGAAGGAGCAGGAAGCGCAGGAAAGCTTGGAGAGGGAAGGACAGAGGAGGGAGAAGGTGCTGAGGGCTTCGTCGGATAGGTCGACGCACCCCTTGAGCTTAAGCTTGGAGAGGGAGGGTAGCCCTCGCGCGAGAAGGGAGAGGGCGTTGTCATCGACGCTCACGAACTTCCGGGAACATTTCAGGGAGACGGCGGAGACGGCGGAGAAACGAGAGACAAGCGCCGGGAGGAGGGGGGAGAGGTCGGAGCGGGCAACGAGGACGAGCCGCTGCCGGCTCTGGGCGTCGACGAGGTTCCACCGTTTGCAAACAAGGGAGCAGGCGTTACGATCCTGGCAGCCCAGTTTGGCGAACACCGCCGTCAAGCACTCGTCCGGCAACGAGAGGGTGAAGTCGTCTCCCTCGCGGATGCGCCAAATTGCGGTTGTTGCCTGTTTTGGGGTACAAGTTGAAGAAGCGCCTTGCCCCATTTTGTTTTCTTCCCTTCTTTCCTAAGAGCAAAGAAGGACCCAGCACCACAACAAGGGGAAAACCAGACCCAGAAGAAGAAGAACTCACAGACGCGAGAGCGGCATTGCTAGCATCGAGGAAGAGGAAAGAGCAGATGGGGACCGGGCTTTGTATTGCCAGACCTTTCACTGCGTGACAATGAAAAGCCGTCTCTCACGAGTCCCGACCAACAACGATCGCAAAAAACAAACAGTAAACAACCAATTACAAACCAAAACTGCGAAATAGCTGTAGCACGGCAAAGCTATCCGTTCCACGGTTCTGCTTCTTCTGGATCATCAAAGAACCAACGGAGCAGAAGAGATAAAGCATCATCAAACCGATCCACTCAGCCCATTCCGAATTAAATAATAAAGAAAGAAAGCACGCCCTGCGCTTAACGTTTCAAATTGACCCGCCATTCGTTCTGTCTCAGGTCACTTCAGTCCAACGCTAGCTTATGTTTTTGGCACCTTTAACTCCTTCGATTTCTCCACCTTTCCTTGCGTCTTTGGTTCCCCTCCTGCTTTCTTTGCTTTTTATCTCTGCCCACAAGTCCCATCTACTGGGTGTTATTACAGTCTTACGCTCTCACTTCCTGCTTCCCACCCAGAAAAGGAAAAAGAAGTTTCTGGGTCAGATTAAAAAGTCAGCTTGATCAACTGTTATTCCTCTTCTTCGATTTAAACTAAAGACCCCAATAAGATTAGCTCCTGTGACGACCCTTTTTTCTTAACCCTTCCAACCCCAGATCCCATCCGAGAGTGTCTACGTAAATTTGGGATCTGATACAGTCACTGATGAGATCTTCCTTATTATGTTCGGCAAGAGAGGGACAAGTGAAGCTGTTCTATCAGACACGTGACCGATGAACTCATCAAAGATGTCTCCTTCATTATCCTTTTTCAAATTCAAATGATGTTTTCTTCAGGCCTCGGCTCCCATCATCATCTTGTTTTACATGAATAATGAGTAATAGCGAGCATCTGTTTGAAAAAATTCCACAGTAAGAAAGGCAGCTTTTTTTTTCTTTCCGTCAGAAACTTTTCTCCTCGTTGGTAACTGAGGTTGCGGCACATGCCCGAATAAGGACGCTTGCCAAGAAACTTAAATCGACCTCTCGTGATCAAGCCTGTTGACAGGGATAACTGAGAGACTAATTAGAAGAAACAACTCCTGACAAACGAAAGATGGATTTTCTGAACTGGTTGACTTGGGAATGTGGTTGACACTTGACATTATACATGAGGAGGATCCAGGCTGACACCACCGCCATGGTTAAAAACTACCAGGTAAAGCTAACTCGACTTTCCCGACGGAAAGAATGGCCTGTGTAGACATGAGAGAGGGAATACGAAATTAAGAATGCCCAAAAGTAGTACAACCTTGAGGGGCATCAGAAGAAAAAAACTTTTCCTGAATGAATCCATCATCTAACTCAATATAGGAGTTGCACAATCAATGTAACTGGAGGACAACCATCGTGCTTTCTGGCTCTTATTAAAAAAAAACGAAACGAGAAGAGGAAAAAACAAACGAGAGAGAAAAACGGAAAGAGGGAAAAGAATTCGCCATCAGACCAGTAGGATTTTGCAAGATTTGGAGAAGATGACCCCCAGCTAGCAGGCTAGCGTGGCACAGAAAAGGAAAGAAACTAATTTGGGATTTTGACAATGCAATTGAAATCTCATTATTGCTTTTGGATTTCAGACTTTCAGTAACTGAGTCCCAAGACTCCAAACTAACATTTTTTCCACAAAAATAATCCGCAAAACAAGAGTAAAAAGCAGATAGTACGCTTTTATCTTCTCCTTGGTTATAAAATATCAAATTATATTTATAACAATATTATTATCTCTCGATGAGGAACAGGGTATGTTGTTTTAAATTACTGGTTCGAATGGTGGAGTTGGAATAGAAAAGAAGGGAACAAGAGAAGGGAAAGAAGAATTGAGAAGAAGAAGAAGATAAACAGGTAAGAAGAAAAAGAGAGCTCATTCAATCATCAACAAATATTCGTACAGTTATAATCAATTAATGATAAAATAAATTGAAATTCGAAATTTAAAGAGAGATAAAATCAATAACTGATAAATCCCATAAAATCAAGGAAGATTAAATAAAATAAAAAAATTTATAAAAAAGAAGAATCACCCAACCACAATGTGGTGGATTCTGGTGGGGTCATATGCCTTTGAGTGTACACTAGGGTAGGCAAATCTTGACCCTGTAGACTGTAATTCCCGTGGCTTTAATAGTACTCAAACAAATTCGGGTCCAACTGCTATATTGTCTCACGAGAAATTCAAGTGTTGTCTGAATCTAAACACCCCAGCCAAGGCACTAAGAAACATTGAACTTCATCACTCCTAGTAAAAAAACATTTATTCATCTAAAATAGCATCAATATGGTCTTTTTGTGTTAATGGGACAGGAAGAGGAGCAAGATGTAAAGAGACTTTCAGCAGTGGGGATAGGAGCTATATCAAGCGGAATGGTCCTAATCATCTTCCTCTCTCAACTCATCCCCTAGTCTCTTCTAGCTTCTCCTTTCCTTCTCCCTCTCTTCCTTCTTCTCTACACTTTCTCTTCGTTAACCTAAGCTTCCTATGGATTAAACCCCATAATCTAATGTGATATAAGAGAAGAGATTCAAGGGTTTAAATCAAAACTTCTCAAGCAATACAAAATTGATTTAAAAAAAAAAAAAAATCTCCAAGCCAACAAAGGAGGGTTCAGCCACTTTGGTCTCTTTAATCAGCTGATTTTCTCGTCTTGTGTCTTCAATTGTAAGTTATCAAATTCATGTATTGAAATCCTTTGTTTTGCCTAAACTCAAGTCCTAACCTTTTTCTCAAAATTCGGTTTGTTTTCATTGCATGTTGCCTTACTTAATGCCATAAATTTACTTCTAGAATTTCAAAAATTCCTCTAGACAGATGTCTTTTTGAACGAGTGGTTGATAAATTAATTCCATGAAACCCTAAGTTAGGGTTTGAAGAGATTGTTTAGAAAGTAATCACTAGTTTCATTGCCTTTGAGATTACTTGCAAACCAGAATTAAGTTCATTTTTTTTAGCCAAATAAACATTGATTCATGGCTAATTAGTGCTCTGGTTTAGAGTCACAAACACCCAAAAAAATCATCCTGGAGAAAACCATGGATGGACTCAATTCTGCTTTTAATGTTCATGTTCAATTGCATGTTTTTTTTTCATTCAACAAATCTGAAGTGTTGTTGATTTGTTATAAATCTTTCCTCTTCCTTCAAGTGTTGACACTAATAACGGAATCATACAGTAAAAGAAAAGAAAATTGCAAAAATTATTACTTTTTTTTTTTTTCCTTTTTCATCTTTCAAAATGAGAACATTCTACAAAGAAACAAAAAACATTCCCCACCCCCTCTTCCCAAAAATAAGAACAAAAAAGGGGAAAAAAAAAGGGATCACCTCCGGAACTTCCCTTGGAAGACTTGGGACAAATTAGGAGAACTCTATAGTACAGCGCAATACAAGGACAAATCAAAGAATCAACCCTGAGTGGGAACCAGACCCATCAATACATAGATGGAGATCATATATATATATATCTATATGTGTTAGCATTGAAGAGGGGGGAAGGGAAGGGGGCCTTTGGCTCGTTCGTGCAAGCTCCAATCCTCAACAAGAGGCGAATCCAGACCGGCAGCATCCTTCTGCATTAAATTTCTCGACTTTGGCCAGCTTTCTCTTCTATACCAGTTGAGCCGAGCGGGGGGTACTACCAACCGATTATTGGTGTCCCAATATTTCTCTTTCCCAGGGGGGTAATTTTGAGGCCAAACCACTCTTTTTCACTGCTTAAGCCTTAACTGTACAATTGGCTTATCCTGCATTTCCTGCAACCTCTGCAGCTCTCTGCCGCATCATTTCCATTACAGCAGCCCTTCTCCGTGAGTCAGATTGATGTTGCAGCCTCCTCATATGCTCTTTCAGGTCCCTATCCAAAAACCATACTAAGTTTTTCTACATTTTTCAGGAAAAGAGCTACTGCGTGAGGTTAGTTAAGAGTACATACTTGCACCGCGGTACGTTGCACTCTGATTCTTTGCAAGCTCGTGCATGCAGTTGCAGGAGATACCACATCTTCTTGCAGAGAACACAACCTCCAGAAACACGGGTTCTGCACTGGATACCATGACGGAATAGCCCCTTCACTTGACGACAATTTGGGTATTTGCAATGTGGGAAACGACATTGATAAGCATGTACCAAAAGATCCAGCATCTTCCGGAGCTGCATTGAACCAACTCAAGTGAGAACAGCAAAATGAAAGCTACCACAACTAAAGCACAATCAAATATTTACACTGGAGTACCTGCTGGACTCTTTTTTGCCGAGCCTCTTTATTTTGTGCATCGCGCTCAGCAGAGGATGGATGATTCGTTAGCTTATGAGGATGGTCAACGCCACCATCCTTCTGGTAACAACCATTGCACACATCAAAATCAGGGCAGACTTCACAACGCCATCCCTTACCGGCTTCAATGTCATGGAGGCATACATTGCAAGTCGTGACAAAAGCCGGTTCAGTTGGGTTGTGGAGATGATACAGAACCATCATTGAGGAATGCTTAGCACGACGTAGAGTATCATACTGATAGTGATTCCCTTGGCAGAGGCTCAAAAATGCCTGCCTAGTGTCAAAAAACTCACTCTCCAGAATTTCATCTTTATCTTTTGTATCTGCAGGCACATCAGTAATTTCAACCTGCATTGGATATGATTACCCATAAATCAGAAAAAAATAAACTGATATACCATCAGATAGAAAACCATGTATCAGTTTAAAAGTAGATGACTTTTGAAGGAACTCACCACAGAGAACGAGTGTTTCTCTTTGCTATGGATAGGATGCCTCTCCTTGTCTTCACGCTTTTGCTCAGCATCATAGCACCTATAATAGAATAAAAATGACAAATATAAAATACCAGGTGAGCCCATGATCATGTAATCCCCACTTTGAGACAAGTAGGAGAGATTTAAATGCTCAAAAAATCATGAACAGGACATATGCGAGCAGCAGTTCAACTTTAATTATTAATTCCTCCATCAAACGTGGTTCGATGAGCATGTGACATCACAAGAGCCTTGGCTGACAATGAAAAAAAAACCAGGTAGAAAAGATCTTGGTTCTATCAGCTTTCTTGATTCAATCATACGATGAGTCACAAGAATCGACAGAAATTTCCATAATAACACGAACAACTTTTATAGAAAAATAGATTATAAAATAAGCTCATTGAAACCCACACAAAATAGGCTTTTAACAACAAGTGATTTACCAAACTTTTCCTTACAAAAAGCCCACACACCTTACATACTAAAGTCCACAAGACAAGGTAAAAAGTATCTGCTATACAGTTACAAACTTTGAAACAGCAACACAATTCTACATACGGGTAGCTAAAATGACCATACAAGAATTTTGTTCTCCAGCAATGAGGAAAAGCAGGCAGATAGTACATAAGATAAAATATAAGTTCCATATTAGTAAGGCAATTATACAAAGCTAAGTAAGACTCAAGAGCAACAAGTATGTCGAGCTAGATGTTGCTTGTACCCAAGTTAAGAGATCAGGAAAAGAGATACGGATGAAAAGATGAACAGAAATGGGAAAGGCAATACAAAAGAAATCACTAAATAGGTACAAAAATGAAGAAAAAAAATTTCAAGAATGTAACAAGTCATGACAGAGACAACTTAAAAACCAATAAATTATATAAATAAAACGAGAAAAGACAAAACGAGAAAAGACGTAACAAGTCATGACAGAGAACAACTCAAAAGTTATTAAAAAAAGAAAACTAATCATAAAGATTCATACATGCTATAAGACATTATTAAAAGAAGCCCTAATGTATTCTTACTTTAATCCAGTCTAATCCAGTCTAAAACAAAGATATTTTTTAAGTGTTGGAAATCTTATTCAGAGAGAAGGAGACGAAGGTCAACCCCAACAGAGAAGGGGAAGTGGGTTTGGGAGGTCTAAAACAAAGATAATGATTACATCATCTACAACAAATTCAATTAATGACTACTTATTCGAACCAAATACTAATAAATTTAAACTTCATTTTAAACTAGAAACCCAGAAAATGATCTTATATAAAATTATAGAAAGTTCCTAACAATCTCACAAAAAATTTCTGTAAAAAATGTATTTGAGATAGTTCATTGCCTATAAACTTTTTTTCCCACAGATACATTTTGAGGGAAATAACAAGTTAAACGCTACCTCTAGAGTTTGGGCAACATAGACGGGTAATAACTTCAAAAAAAAAGAAACTACAATTTGAATTCAAGTTTGATGCATAATATTTTTGAGGACAGAAAGCTGCAGCTATTAAGAAAAACACACAGCTAAGTTTATCCAAAAGAGAACAAAAAACAAAACTTTATTCAATAGCAAAAAAGCAAATTCTGGATAGGAATACAAATCAACAAAATGGAAAAGTCCTATTTTTTTTTTTGAAAAAGATGTATATATATAAAAAAGAAAATACAGAAATTACAAAGAGGGGAGCATCTCCCTGACAACCAGCGATTGTAGGGTAGCTCCGTGTTTAGCAAGCGCAACGGCTGCCGAATTTGCGGATCTCGGAATGTGAGACCAAATACAAGATAAAGATGAACAAATTTCAATAATCTCCCAAAAAATGTCCCAATGGCGCCACGGGGGAGGGGATGTACGCTCGCACCATCTAATGACCACCTTCGAGTCCCCTTCAATATGTAGGGAACCTATGCACTTGTCTCGGCAAAATGGAAAAGTCCTATGCTGTCCACAAGAGGAAATAGACTCCAATTGGGAAATCTAGTTCCACTTGCTGGAAAATAAACTCAAAACAGGAAACTATTTCTAACTTAAAACTTGCTAACTTTAGGCCACAATGATTGGGAAACAAAGACCCAAACTTAAAACAAGAAACTACCATTAGAATAGACTTTCTAATTGAAGCTTTAAACCAAAACAGTAAGTTACTTGTCTATTTAAAACTTCTAATTTCAGCATTCTTGAAATAAGAAATTGCAACTTAAAGAGACTTTTTAATTTAGGACTTTCTATTTTTGGAGCTTGAACCCAAAGTAAGAAATCCAGACCTCTTTAAATTAAGTCTCTTCTTTCTTCTTCTTTCATAATCATGAGAGATTTTTGAATGATTTCGTCTTTAAATATTTTTTAACTAGCTCATCCATATTCTGGTGTACTGTGTCATATTTCCAACTAAATTCAGGAAAGGCTACTATCTGGTTCATGAAAATTGCCATAAGAAAGATTTCCTGCAACTAAAGTTGTAACTAAAATACAAGAAATTTAATGGAACTTAGAAATCAAGACAGAAAACCAATCATATTGGCCTATACACGAAGATTACTGAGGCATCTCGTTGAAACACAATTGCAACACAGAGTACCAATAGAATAAAAGGATAAAACAATTGAATTTTTTATTTTTTTTAATGAAAATGTATAAACTATTAAAAAAGGAAAAAGTACAATACCTAGCTAAAAAGGGTCCTCCTCCACAACAAGGTGTTGGAGTGAAACACCTAATTTAGCTTGAGTGTCAGCTAAATGGTTAGCTGATCTAAGAATGTGCTTCCAATTACAGTTCATAAATCAATTGAATTTACTAATCATAAAATTAATTTTTTGCAATCACCATGATAAACAAACAGAAAATACAGAAATAAAGGAAAGTCATCAAGTGAAATACTCACTTATCACAAAGCTGAAAATTTTTGCATTGACCACAAAGCCAACGATTCCCAGAGACCATGAGATGACAGCAATGATTGCACGCATGTTGTAAGTGAACCATAATAAAATCTTCTTTCATTGGAGAGATAGTCTCACCAAGCTGAGAAATGAAAAAGACTTTGTAAAGATCAAGCAGCATTTAGAAACACAATTAGAGCAGAGAGCAATGCATAAGAATTATAAAAATAGGTTGATATCTCCTGCAGTAGTTTCCGGGAAAAACAGTATCACAAGGAGTTGCACATGAAAGTGCAAAGGTTATTCAAGACTTCACACTAGTCCTCCACAACAAATAGCCATGCTTCAAAAACCTAGAAAAGTGGGACTTATCAAACTATCATAACAGGAAAATATTGAATCTTGGGGTAGGGTGTTAAGATTCTCAAAAATAATTCACAGATATTTCTTCACATCCCTGATCTTTGAAATTTTAACTTTGAAATGAGTATGGTGCCTTCAAAAAGTAAATGCATTGCATAAACAATTGCCCATACAAATGCCAACCGCTGTTACTAGAGATTAAATTCAATTATCAGATAGCATGCTGAACTATTGGCACTTCCCATGCCTGCTACTCGAGTACTGATCAGGTAAACAAGCTTCACCACAACTAAAGGATAACTGGAGTAGCACACTATAGATTATTGACCATAAATTGTATATTAACTACAAAAAGTTTACTCAATACTAAAACAGAAGAAGGAGTATTAAAATAGAGGAGAAATTACTTTCTGCATCAGTAGAGCATCCTTCGATGCATTGCCAGAAAGATCAGCCTGGCCTGCAGCTTTCAAAGCTCTTTTTGTTATGGTCTTTTTTGTTTTTCCTTTCTTTTGTTGTCTTCTACCATCTTCTTCTTCTTGGCGAAGTTGATTGATCATGTCCTCTGCAGCACCAGGCCAGTAATCACCATCAAAATATGGCAAGCGAGCTGCAGTTATCTTCGCCTTACATTCACCCATTTGTGTAAAGAAATGATCATATAAATTAGTAAGATCAACCACAATGTTCTCCTTAGCAGCTTTCCTCAGCATGGATAAATACCTGATAAAGATCAATCCATGCAAAACAGATGATGTTAGTACACTACACAATCACAAAGAATGAGAATGCCATTCACAAAAAAAAAAAAAAAAAAAAAATCTGGTGGTAGACTCACCACTCCCTAAGTTTATCTGATTTGGGTGTTTTCTGGATCTCAGGATGGCAGTATAAAATATAATCTTCTCCCTTAAGTGGAGGACAGGCCCATATGTAACAACTAGTGAATCCACGTAACTTGCAATATTCAAGGTATGCAATCTGCAGTATTAACATAAAAGAAAAACCATCATCACCAAATATATATAATACGAAATGCTACTTGCCCAAAAGATACATAATCAACCCATAGTGATGTTAACAGAAACAAAATATTGTAGATTGTCAGTCCATGAATCCAATGCATGGATTTGGCTTGGTCAATTCATGCAACTTCTTCCCATGAGGCCTTCTACAGAGGCCTCCCACTTTTGTCTCCTGAAAAGAAACTTCACAAAAGTTCCATATCATGGGCCATCAAGTAAAAAACTGAGCCTGTCTTTGCATTGAAAAAGCTGGATAAAATGAAATTCCAGCCACTAGCTCTAAGGACTTTACTCCTCAGCTAAAAAAAAAACAGCCATATATGACTCATTTCAAAGTATACGTCAACAAGTTGATGGATATTATATAAATATTTACAGTTCCTGTGCCTGAAATTTTGCCAAAACCAATTGGAGTTTACAAAGACAAACAAAGAGCTAGTACAAGCAGTATTCACCCCCAAGGGGAAAAAATCTAGTAACTTACTTCTTTGGAAAAAAAAAAAAAAAAGAAAGAAAGAAAAGTAACTCCTGCAGAACCAGAAAAGAGAAACTCAGCCTCTATTCATCTTCTCCAACTGAACAATAATATTTATATTTATTTTATGATTAACTAAAGAACTTTATTTTACACATTAAATGCTAGAAAGAGTAACAACAATCCCTGAGATTCTTCTGATCATCCACAAGGCATGACTGACAAGTTGTCCGTGCAAGAACACCCACTAGTAGTTAGGCCACAAATTGTGTTGCTGTTGTTAACACATCATTAGTAATTTCCAAGAAGTTCATTTACTATGGAAATAACTATTATGACCACGGAAAATAGGCAAAAGGAACAAATAAATAGATACATTTAGCATAGTGTGAAAACAACTTGCCAACAATTTGATGATGCCATTCATTGCTCTTCAAATTCTCGTTGAGGTGGCAGTACTCTTTTTGATGGAGTGTCTTGTCTCAATTTTTAATCAACAAACTATTTGTACAAATATAATAGTTAAAACTAGTTAACAAAATTTCCTTCTTTTCTGGGAATTACAAATGTTTCGTATTAAAGAATTAAGTAATTAAAATGCTCATTCTTGACTAACCCCTCTACAAACCCAGAAGAAATCGAAGCAGCAGATTAACATAAAATATAAACCAGTACAAAGTGAAGACCAAAAACAAATAAGAGACTAACAAAACCAATAAAAATTGGAACGGCAAAAAAAAAATAAAAAAAATTGCACTAAGACAAGTGAAGAACTAGGTACCAGAATCTCATGGTAAACATAAGTTCGAAGAGCCTCCCCCGTCACTGTCTTTATCTCAGGCCTAAAGTACTTCACAGAGTCCAGATATGAAAGATACACACGCCTTTGATTTGGCAATTGACACTCTGAACCAAATTCTTGTACATACATGCCAAAAAGGCATACTTCTACACCTTCAATCTTCTGAAATAACAAAATGACCTGAAGCAAGAAACAGGCTTAGTACATCCTGACAGAGCTTGACGATTAAAATCATTTTAAGGGGGGCAGGAGATTTAATGAGCTAGCACAAGACGTATTCATTATGTACAGCTGCACAGAGAAGAAAAGATCTTCAATTTATATCTTTGAAATACAAAAGGAACAGCTCACCTTGGATTTATATGGAAATTCTGTTGGATAATTCTCTTCTTGGAAAATCTCCAAAAACCTTTGCTTCACTTCCAACTTTTTGTCCACTGATGACACCACTCTGATTACAAGAGACTCTGCTTCAGGCACCTGAAATGGACCATCATACAAGCATTTGAAAACCAAAGACTAGTTGTCGCAGATTATTCATATATTGTAGGTTAAGGAGGCAAAATCAAGACTAGCTATCAATGTGACAAAAACCAGTCATTATACTTCAGTAAATAAAAAATCACCTCATCAATACTCTTCCCTTGGACCCTTGCTCTATTTTGCCTCTCCTGCCTCAGTTGTTTGGCAAGTCGTTGCTCTATATGATCACTGAGGATTGTTCTTGGCAAATCTTTTGCACCAAGAACCGCACTTTGTGATAGGGGTTTACGCTCACCTCTTTCTATCTCTTGAATATAGCAATTAGGGCAAGTGTATTCAGCTTGCCCTCCATCATTCCTCCGACCATTAAATAGAGCACAAATTTGATGTTGCCAAGCTTCACATTTATCACATTGAACCCACTGGCCAGGAACATAAAAAATCAATTGGAATCTCCTGTAAACCAAAGACCCTGCTACTAAAGAGTAAAAGTAAGAGAGAACTCACCCATTCCTCTGTTTCCTCATCATTCCTTTTCTTCTCCAGACGTGCCTTAGGAACAGCACTTCCATCAACCTCAATTGTATCCCCACGAACCTCATTATAGCATGGTATACAGAAGTAGTGTCTTGTATCACCAGTTCCCACAGTATAGAACATCGCATTTCGCTTGATACGAGCACCACATGGTGTACAATATATAGGTGGTGGTTCAAAAGTTAGCTTCTCCACCGCACACAACTGGCATGAATTCTCACTCATTGAATGTTCCATTGCTTGATTTTTCTCCGCCTTTGCTTTACTCTGCAGAGAGATCACGAAGGAATCATTTACATGAAGAATAACAATAACAGTAACATAACTATAACAACAACAATGACAATAAAAGAAATAATAACAATAATAATAATACACTTTTAGCAAAAACTTTTAGGAAATTGGAAATTCATAGGCTAACCTGGCCAACCCATTGCCTGAGCCCCTTAATATGGTTCCTAACTTGTTCTGGGGTGAAAAGTTCTGTCAATGACACACCCTTTATCTTTGGCTTCCCTGATTTAGTTGTCCCAGCCGTATCAGCTGGTCGTGCAGTGTTTTCCTGTCTCACATCTACTGGAGTTTGCTCCATTTCTTTCTTGATAGGCATATTTTCTTGCTTAGCATGAGCAGAGACTTCATTCTGAATAATTAACTCTGAATCCGGTTTTACAGCATGACCAGCCACCAAGTCATCTTTCTTGACATCAATAAATTGTGGAGGTTTTGCTAGTCCAAAACTTGCAGAAGACTGTTCAGTTTTCAATTCCTTAACCTCAGTTTTCAGAGCATGATGTGCTTCCGTCTGCTTGACTATTTGGGCTTGGGATTGCGCCTCCTGCATGGAATGTGTTTGGTTCATGGAAACAACCGATACTGGTGAACTTTCAGTTTTCGGAACAATGGATGGAGAAGGATGCTCCACCTTCAAGCGTTTTGAAGATTGCAAGTCTCCTGAAGTTTCAGTAGCAAGTGTACCATTATTTTGCTTTGCTCTAGAAGCGTCACCAGCATCCACACTTTTCCAGGAGCCATTCGCTGAGTTTGCTGCACTCCCATCATCTGACAGAGAACATAGGCGCGCCGCTGTTTGTTGCAAGAATTTACGTACATGAACACACACAGGACAATCTCCCTTGCAATTTTTGTAGTGTGCTAGCAGTACCTTAGATTCACGACAACGGGGATATCTACACTCTGGCCCTTTGCACCCACCCATGTGCATCAGCAACTTCTGAACAGTTATACAGTTGATTTCTATACATTTTCCTTCTGGAGACTGACAATGACGAGCATGAAACAAGAATAGCAGCCATTTCACTTGCTTTCTAAACCGAAATGCATCTACAGGTTCACAAGTGGCTCCACTAGAGACTTGCAGCAAAGGAGTGCCTTTTGGAGCTGCAGTCTGGCTAGCCATAGACCCTTCTAAGGACACACGAGGTTGCTGAGCTTCGTCTTGTCCAGATATTCGATGGCGGAACTCCTCTTGGACATGCTGCTCAAATGAAGACTGATCTGGTAGTAGTTGGTCAGGTTTTTCAAGTGGTTGAGGATGCCATTGGCCTTGCAGAAGTGCCTCAGATTGGGATCCTGCAGAAAGGCTGCTAAAATCATTGTGCGACTCAACAATCTGCTGAAGAGGTTGCATATTCGGCTGTGACTGAATTTGATGGGAAGTCTGTGACTCAGCAACATTATACTCCCGAGGGTTAGATGAATTACAAAGTATCTGAGAACCTCTATAGACATCTTCAACAGCAGAGCTCTGCTGCTGACACTGATTTTGCAACTCAGATAGATGATACTGCTCAGGAAGTTGTGTATGCAGAACCTCACTATGGGATTCCAATCCCTGTTCAGGTATTAATTGACCTCCCATATTGGATGCCAGTTGCGACTGCCTCAAAATATCATTCTTAAGCAATAGTTGTTGATGCTGCTGGTTTTGCTGCTTCTGCTGATGTTGATGATGAGCAAACTGTGAGAAAGGCTGCTGGTGAAACCTTTGCATTTGTTGTTGGGATTGCATCAATTGCTCCCGAGTTGAATGCGAGGATTGAAAATTCATCTTTTGGGACTGATCAAGTGTCTGCGCCTTCAGATGTGATGACTGTTGCATTGTCTGCAGATTGGCTTGATGACCAAGAATGCCCGAGTTCGTCTTTAGCTTTGACTGCAACCCTACAGGATTCATATTCTGATTAGTCATGGTAGCTCCAACAGATGTCGTAGGGTTATACAAATTTCCTGACCCAGAGACGTCAGTTCCATTCATCCCATACATGTCACTAGCCAAAGGAACCATTTGCTGAGGCAATGCTGACAGGGGAAAAACACTGGCATCAGAACTTCAGAAATGCTTAAAAGGGAAGAATGATTACATTTTTACGAAGAAGAAAAAAGAACTACATGATGTACATAGAAACAAAAATTAAACAGAAATCCTCAACCTGTATATACAGACATATTAACTAGATAAATAGATAAACATAAGATTGTGCACATGTGAAACTTGTGAAAGATAAAGAGAGAAAGAGAATTACAATGAATTAGTTGCTGCTGTCGTTGCTGGTCAAAATGCTGCTGTACAGGCTTTGGAGAATTACCATAGGCAGATACATTGAGAAAACCATCAGAAGAAGCAGATCCATTAATCAGTTGCATACTGTTTCCAATCAATGACATTCCACCATTAATGGCCCCATTTCCATAACCATATGAAGCGGCCTTTTGCTGAAGATTAGATCTCACACCAATACCCATTTGACCACCAAGACTTTGCAAAATACGGCTGTTCTGATTTCCTATGTACTGCTTTGGCTGTTGCTGTTGTGATACCAGAACAGAATCAACAGTAGAAAATCCACCTCCATTAGCAGGGTCTGAACTCATAGGCATTGGTTGAGTATTATTCAGTCCAGGGGTTGGAATCATCTGAGCTCTTGGCATGCCCATAGATGACATCATATTTGCACCAGATGCCATAGAGATATTGGTGGGTGGGTGTTGATAGCCATTAACAAGAGATCCTGCACAAGAAGTTAACCTCATTCACTTTCATCATTTAGGTAATGAGGAAGACAGTGGAGAGGGGAACATAAGAATAAAAAATAAAATAAAATAATTAATTTAAATTTTTTAAAAAGTACAGACTACAGGGTTGGACTTACCGTCTGATGCACTGAAGGAACCACCATGCAAACCAACTGAACCATTTGTGGATGAAAGCACCGAACTGATTGCATTTGGAGTAACCATGCTAGTACTAGTCATAGCATTGTCCCCAGAAGAAGTAATTGTTGAATGTGAATTACCACTATGGGCCATACCAGGAGTTGGCATCATTGTGCCAATTGATGATGAAGAGGACATGTGATGGGATATCTGCTGATGCTGGTTGTGATTATGATGGAACAAACGTTTGACCAAAGTTTGCAAACGGTGCTCCAGAGACTCCATGTTCATATACTCTTCCTAATAAAAGAAGAGACAAGTATTTCAGATATAAACAAGACAACACTTAAAAATACATTATATTGGGGGGAAAACCACAAGCTGAACAAAATTCATTTGTCATATAATATGATTGGCTTTAAAGGTCAAGAACTCAGAAGAACAGAGACAAACCTTTGAAGATGCATCCTTGAATAACCATTCCTCCAACCGCCTTACAACATCAGGTAGTCTAAGGCGCATTTCCTGAGGCATTTGCCTCTGCAGTAAAAATTGTGCACTGAAAAAAATAAACAGTTAGAAGATTTAAAAAATTAATTTAAAATGTGGAAGACAAAGAATAGATAAATAAACCTGTGGAATACGTACATTAAGAAAAATCTTCATTATGGGAGTAGATATTATATATAAAATGGAGGAGTATATGTCAAGCCTACATGATGCAATCTTCATATTTCTATCTGAACAAATAATTAAAAAATTATCTTGGACCAATAGATTAATAGATGGCACAAAAAGCCAAGAAAGAGGTAGCGCACGTGCTCTTTATACAGAAGGTAAGTTTAATAAATAAAGTAACTAAGATGCTAAGATTTCCGATTAGCTCTGAACATCAAAGATGTAGCAAAACGTTGTGAATAAAACTCATCAATCAATTGGGATGCTCTCAGTTCGAACTGAAATGCTGTATTAACTGTAAGGCTGTATTCTCTTTGTAATTCTTTGTACATCACTCGAGCGCAATTAACTCATCAAGCAAAACAATACAAAGATGGTTACAATTAGTTTTAAACCGGTAAGGTGAGGACCATCTCGTAACTATATCCATAATGACCCGGGAACCTTGATCAGAAATAAGTAAAAAATAAATGAAACACTTACATTTTGTCTTTCATAATTTGGCGCAATGGAGGAAGGTCTTGATCCATGGTCCTCAAACCAGTAAGGCTTTGCATCTGGGAAGGTATAGAGTTGCCATTTTGCTGAGGTAACACAGGTAACTGTGACCCAGCTTGATTAGTTACCTGCCCCGACATCTGACCAGACATATGTACATGCATTGTTCCTCGTACTTCTATAGAACTAAGTCAAGATTTAGAAGAAGAATCATCCACCACAGAGACCGCCAACACCAACCAAAATTCGTAATACTCTCATAGCAGAGTAATCCAAAGCAACACGAGCACCTATATCGAACAGGTGACATCAAAAGCCTCATCTTTACATTACCAACAACAACTCCTTGGCATCGTCAGAAGTAAAACACCAGAGCTTAATATTCGAGTTGCAGATGATTAATCAGTGAAAGCTGCATCTGACAAAGAAGCATTCTTTAGAGAAGAAAAAGGAAAAAATCACTGGATTGAAATTTCACTACCGCTACAAACATGCAAATAGCAGCAACAAAACTCTGAGACTTGAAATGGAGGTCACAGAATAAAGAAAGTAGGGGTGGCACTTGCACGTGGAAAATAGGGGACAAGCTCCAACTCGAATAGAAGCTTATGGTACTAAACTCAGGAAACAGTTTCTCCAGTACAATGCATGGCTTAAGAAGAAACTTTTTCATTAGTCCCCTACCATCAGCTTTTGGTGAACAAGAAAACAAGCTACAGTTACATTACAAGGACTCTAAACTACCCCAACTGTGAACATGATGCTTTGTGCAAAACCACATTCCTTTGAACTGTGTAGCATTCCACTGGATGGAAGATTTTACAGATCTTCTTCAACAAAGTAGAGAGAAAAAAATTCTGCTGTTCAACATGATGAGCTAAGAGAAGGCAATTGTAGGGCCCACTCAGCCAATCCAAACTCATCAACCTGAGTTAAGATTCAAACGGAACAACACATATTTCATCAACACAAAGGCAACAGCAATATGACAAGAAAGTACAGAGAGCTTTAAATTATGCAAAAGAAAGGATTTTAGTGAAAGGTGAGGGTCCTAAACAAAAAGAGCAGTTAAAGTAAGTAGCGAGCATAAGTTCAACCAAAAGACAAGACAGGAAAGCATAAATCATACGGCAAATAATGCAGCTAAAACAGTAGATTTCCACCTGAAACGGAATCATAGAATAACGAATAAATCCCAGACCTAATTGTCCACATCCATCCTCTTGTGAAACATAGAAAGGATCAAGAGATCTCAACAAGAACTACTGATTACCTGGGTGCAGGCGATCCTCCTGAAGAATATGTACTTCCTCTGGTTTCCACTAAAGTTACGGAGTAATACACAAAGTAAGACAGAGAAATAATAAAAACAAAAGCTTTGGATCGAGCTGGATCCGAAAGCCACCCATGTATGTCGGGAAAGGGCGAATCGGGAAAAGCCCCAATTAGTCGCAACGATACCATTGAATGATGTAAAATTAACTCTGTAAAGCATAACAACACTAGGAAAGGACCATACAATTCCTGTAGAGTCCAAACCCTAACAAACCCTAGTTTCTCAAGTCTACGATTAGAGAGGATCACGAAATTTAGTCACCAGAAAAGAGTAGTAAACCAACCTGGCCAAGAAGACGCAATCCTGCAAGACAGGAAAAAAAACCCGTACGGCGAGGGATCGGAGCTCCGATGTACGGCGAAGCAACGGCACAATTCACGGCGGATCGAGCAGCGCGAAATTGGCGGACAAATTGGAGGAAAACCAAATTACGAAAAAAACAAAAAAACAAAAAGAAACCCGGGGCGGTGGACGGCCCAACAGGAATTGGCGTGGGGAAAATTCAAAAATATCGAAAAAAGGAATTGAGCTTTGATATTGCACCGCCGTTTAAAAACTTTTTTATCGGTTTTGGGGTCTTCGGGCAAGCTATTTGATTCTTGCGGACGAGGAGGACGATAGTAAACGGGGGATATGCGTTAACGCCCTTCGCATATTACTTAATTCCTCTTTCAACCCTTTCGAGCCAATCATAAACTAGGACTCCCGACTTGCACGTCTCATTCCGATTACTGGAGCCTGGATGATTGCGGCTCGGGCCCGAACAGCGGCCAGAGGCTGGCTGGGCCTTTCTCCATTTATTGTCGCACGTGCAACATGCTAATATTGCCATGCTTTGTCAATTGACCTTCACTCTCTCTCTTCTTCACTTTCCTCCCTTGCATCATTCTAGTCCCTAACTTGTAACCAAAATTCACCTGGTTTTCTTATGCAAAAGCTCTTACCTGAGGTTTAGATAATATTAATCACTTTCACCCTTATTAGTTTTTTTAAAAATAATTACTACTATCTAACTTAGATGCTCTTAAGGAAACGATGATTATGAGAAAATTGCGCTTATGAAACTTTCATGTATTCTGTGAAGGATTATCGACATGATTAATTATAATAACAATGGAAACTTGTTTCCAGCTAAACAATTTCTCCAATACATAGTTGTTACTTAACAAATTAATAACTTGTAAAATCTTTTGTAAATGCTATAATAAATCGATTAAGGTGAAATAGTGGAAACCAAGAGAGAAGGTGATGTGATTACAGAGTTAATTATGTATTAGGGCAAGAGTATTTAAATGCATGAAAAAAATGACTTATTTTTTAGGATTATCAACATGATCAATTATAGCAATGACATTATTACCTGTAACTAGATAAGCTAAGTTGTTTAAGATTTAGTCGTTGCTTCATTTATTAAGAAGCGTTAAAATCTTTGAAAAATGCTATAACAAAGAGAATTAGCGAGATTAGTGGTGGAGTCAGGAGAGCAGCTAAGCTCTACTTTATTAACCCAAATAAACTAACATTATGTTTCTTATATTGTATTTTTCATTTGCTAAAATTAACACTAAGCCATATTAATGCACATAAAAATTTGCATCAAGAGTTCACTTCTTCTAGGAAGTTAGACAAAAATAAGTGTTAGTCAATAAAAAAAACCGAAAGTAAATTCGCATCACCAAGAATATTCATATCATCTTTGTTAAGCTTGTAGAATTAAAAACTCTATAAAAAGGTCAAATTTCATTATTGTAGATAAATCTAGAATTTAAAACTCAATTAAAGATTAATTTTCCGACAAATTTATATAGCACTTGCTAAAAATTCATATTTATAGAAAAATGCATACATAGAAAAGCCAATTTACATAAACTTTCGCTTTTCTTTATTTATGTGATTTACGTTCCAAATGTAATAAACTTACCTTAATAATTCCTTCCTGTTGGCATAAACTATCTTTCTCTGTCGGCCAAATAAAAAATATCATTTTTCACAATTTCCCATTAATACTTATAATCTTCCCTGCCATATCCATATCGATGAAGATATAATATGATACTAATTGGTAGCAATTCAATGTGACTAATAGTTTGCCATGTTTGTGGGATTGTGATTATTATAATTCTTATTTTTAAATAACTCTCAAAATGAATAAAGACCCATGGGAGTGTTTTTGCCACCATAGGAAGAAAAAAAAGCAATGGAAAATCAATTTTCATTTGACTAATTTTCTCATTGGAAATTTTTTCTAGAGGAAAAAATTCTCTCTGGTCGGTTTTCTTGTGTTTGTGCTGCTATATGAAAAAACGAGAAAATTAGTTATGATTTTGTATTTACACTAGAAATAAATTGTATTTTTTATAAATAATAAAAAAATAAAGTTAAAAGTAAGAGGTAAGTGGTAAAAAAATCTCTTTAGGGTTTATCGGTTTATTTTTCCTATTTACTTAAGATAAGACGAATCAAGAAGAATCAAGAATTTGCAAGGACTGGGTTTTTTCTTCCTTCCCTTTAAAATCACTATAACTGGATCAATCTTTGATCGAGTCAGGCAGTGTAGATGTTTACAGTTGCAGTGGTGTGAGCAAAGGAAGCAGAAGAATGGGATAAAGCTAGCTTAAGCTGAGACAGCTTGGTGGCATGACCTCTCCTTTTGCTTGTCCTTGCGCATTATGGCAATAAGAAGAGACCATCCCCTCTTCCTCGGAGGGCTTCAGCGAGACCTCCCTGAGCAGAATGTGTTTACAAGGCACGTACTCACTGCAAGCCAGTCTCACAGCCACGTCTGTTCGTGAAGTCCCCTCGATGCCTTCGAATGTTATATTGGAGATCCTCACTGCTGATGTCTACACAAACAAGAGAAGAAATAAAACGAAGGCAACTTTCTATCACGATTCAGTGTAATGAGTTCTATGAGGGAGAAAGCAGCTGTTTTGAAGTTGTATTACTTTATTTGCACAGGGACGAGGAGAATCACAGTAGTGTTGGTCGATGACGATTGGATTAGAGACATTGATCATCTTTATGTTCCTGAACGCAATATTTCTGGCCCATCCATGTCCGCCCTGCCACTCCAATACCACCACGAACGATGGAAGTTTGCTGCTGTCAGTCCTGCTGTTTGAATGATCAAACTAACAAGATGCTGTTCATCCATCTTAATTTACCTGCCATGTCTTGATTCGCACGCCATTCTTTGTTCCAGTAAGCGTTGCTCCATCCACCAGGATGTTCTTCACTGTAGTTCTCGAGTACCGCTTCCCTAGGCTTCCTATACTGAAATGTTCGATGAAATGTACCAGTGAAGTCTGGCATGATAGCCGAGTAATAATGCTGGAGTAGTAGAATCGATGCTAGAAAATATATATCAGACCTTATTCCATGTCCAGGCCCGCACATTAGTCCACGTATGGTCACATTAACGGATCCCTCTCCTACTGAGACACAATCATCCCCTGCAACAGACAGCGGCAACGACAAGAAACGCAGAATAAGCGCAGAGTTCAGAATTGAATGAATAAGAAAGACTTCAAAAGCAGAAGCTTTTTTTGTTTGTTTTTGGCTTCCGAACCAGTTGCGATGGTAGTATTGAGGATGTGAGCGTTCCTTGTACGTTCAACATGAATGCCATCGGTCTGGGGACTTGTGGGAGGCGCCATTATTTGAAGCGAGAGAGCAGTTACGTGGTTGCAGTTGAGGAACTGTAAATGGAAATGAGGGCTCTCTAGAATCGTCACTCCCTTGACCTTTATATGCTTGCTATCTTCAAACCTCAAGGACTAGAATCCAAACAACAAGTACAAACAAGATTTCAAATATTTAAACAGCCGATGATCCTAAAGTTGAAGAGGGAGAAGAAAGCCCAGCACACTCACAGCAGGCATCCTTGTGCAGATTCTCTGTGACAGGGAATGAGAAAAAACCTTTTTTAGTTTTCTTTCTAAGCTAAAACAGTTAAAGAGGTCAACGTAGTTGAATGCAGGCGCTGGTGATTGAGTTACCTTGTTATTAACAAAGGAACACGAGGCGTTCCACCATTGTTGTCCTCTTCCCAGGAAGGTGCCTCTCCCTCGTAGGGCAAAATGCTTCAGGTCAGTGAATGTTAACCAGCTCCTTACAGTGCCCCAGCTTTGTGGTTTATCAGGCGCAATCAATGTGCCGTCGACCTTACCAGACGATTAAAGAGTTGAGAAACATTGGAGTTAGTGAATCGAGCCTTTGCTCTTCCATTCTCTTGCTCATCCTTCAAGGATGGCTACGAACGAGAGGATGGGGATGGCCAACAGAGGAAAGGCTTAAACTGAAACTGCAAGGACTAACGGAGGGCAAGATTCAAGTTGCGAGACATTTACCCTTAAAGAGAAATTAGCTCTGCAAGGACCGTGGAAGGTGATCGGTTTTATCAAGAATGTCCCGTTGGGAACGAACACGACTGCCGATTGCTCCTCATTACAGCCTGCAGTCCATGCAACGAGCAAAGCCTAAAGAAGGTAAAGTGCCAGCAAATTAAGATTAATCAACATGGTATCCCGTAAAATAAAAACGAACAGGAAGAACCAGAGCGCAACCTCAGTACTATCGGTGACTCCATCCCCTCTGGCACCAAAGGATTCCACGTTAAATATCAAACGACCATGGCTTTCTATACTCTGTGCCAGAACTCCCAGCAGCACGAGCACTAGTAAACTAACTCCCCAGGTGTGGATCTTCATCATCCAGACAATCAAACGTCGAAGACTCTAAACAGACTGGCTGCTACTGATTCCAGAGAAATGGAAGACGAATGCCGATGAGGAGAATTGGAAGCCAACACGAGAGATATGAGGACGTAACGAACTTGGAAGGAGAAGTAGCAGATGGGTAGTTGGAAGGGACTGAATTTGTGATTCAAGTTGCTGAACAAGACGCAGTCACGCAAGGACAGAGCGCTTAGAATCTGAAAATTGGATTAGATTTTTATAATTTTCTTTCTAAATCTGCATTAGCTTTTTAGTCCTGTAAGAAAGATAATTACGAGGAACAAGCCGTTTCAAACTCCGCTTCTTACACCATCTTGATTTTTCTCAGCTGAATTTGGTCGAATTAATTTGAACTCTATCCGCTTCTTACATCTTAACAAGAAGAAGCTTCTCGGAATTTGCTTTGGCCATAAGGTATGCTGTGCTCAAACATGGTGTTCTATTCGGTATTTGCTTCTTCACATTATTGGCGTCATCATCGTTTCTTCCCTTTATGCCAGATCCTAGTTCTCGCTCCCAGAAGAGCTGCAGTCGGATGGGAGCTCGGTGTGAGGAGTCTTGGCATAAAATGCCACCCTGAATTTTCATGGGAATTTGATTATACTACCCAATTTTTTTTTTAAAATAATAACACAAATAGCCATATTTTCGATTTAATATCATAAATACTCAATTTTGACTCATCAACTGTGTATGTGTACAATCAAAGGTGATTATTTTAACACATCTTAACATCTTTATGTAATTATTTTAATTTAATATATTATTTAATTTAATACAATATTTAGTAAAAAATAATTTAGTTTTAAAATCCTTATTCGTTGGTACAAATTTTCTACCTTATTTTTTATAATAAAAAAATATAAAATTCGTATCTTAATTAATTAAAAAATTTATTCTTACCTATTTAACACCTTTTATTATCAATTTAAAATATTTTGAATTGATTTTTTTTGAAAAATTATTTTAGAGTTTAAAATTCTAATTTATCATTACACGCTTTATTACCTTATATTTAAAAATATTAAAAAAAAAATTTAAATATTTTTTACTCTTCAAATATTTAAATAAATAAATAAATATATATATAATAAATATTAAAATATTTTAATTAAAAATATATATATTAAAAAAAGTAATATGTATTTTTAATATTTATCTTGATGACATGGTGGGTGACATGTTGTTAGACTCTTCGGGTGTTGATGTGGCACCATGTAAACAGTCAAAACTTACATGTTACCTTTGACTGTACATATGCACTTTACCGATCAAAGTTGGGCATTTGTGATATTAAGTTGAAAAGTTAGTTATTTGAGTTATTATTTTTTTAAAAAAATTAATACATTAAAATTTCCAATTCAAAAGTATGATTAATTTTAAATTATTTATTTAATTAGTTATAAAATATAGAATACTCAAACAAAAATGTTTACTTTTATAATGCTTAGATACTTGATCAAATTTTTAGTTTAACAATATCTTACTTATCACTCTTAAATTAGTAATTTAATATCGTATTAATAGTAATGAATATAATAAATAAATAAATATGGTATTTTATTAATAACATAAGATAGTTTTTAGTGTAATATAAATTAATAATATAATTATGAAGTAAAATAAAATTATTAGTTTAATTAATTATAACCAATAAAAAATAAAAAGACTTTGATAGAGGGAAAAGGGTTCGAACGATGAGAGGGGGAAGAAAAAAGAAAGTTGAGATGGCAAGAGAGAGAAGAAAGAGAGGAGTTGAGACAGTGAGAGGGGGAAGAAGAAACGACAAGAGGAGGCTGCACGGTGAGATGATGAGTCGAGAGAGAGAGAGAGAGAGGAGAGAAATGAGGGTTGGGAAGTAGAAAGGGTCGAAAGAGAGGATGGAGAGGGAAGGTCAAGAGAGGGGGATGCAAAAAGTGTCAAACTAGCAAGTGAAGGTTAATGAAATGGGTTTAGGGTAAGAATTCACATTCACTTGTTTTACACTCCGTGGAGTGAGTACGATTTCACTTTCCATCATGTGAATGCACTAATGATTTTGGGTAAGGGGGGTTAGTCCACAATGAAGTGGAAATGAAGTGGAAAATTGAATTGAAGTGAGATGAATTGCTTCCACTTCAACTCATGTTTGGGTGTTAGTCCAGGCCAGTTGAAGTGGCTGGAAAACAGATTCTAGTGTTAGTGCTCGGAAAACAGATTCTAGTGTCCTTTTCTAAATAAAGAAGAGAATGAGTACATAATTAACCAATTAATGATTACAATTCATTATAAATTAATATACTAATTACGTGTGACTAGAATAAATTATATAAAATTAATAAAAATTAAAAAATAACATAAGGGAATATAATAAATAAACATAATGGTTTAATTAATTATAGAAATTGGATAATTAACCAATTAATGATTAAAATTCATTATAAATTAATATACTAATTACGTGTGACTAGAATAAATTATATAAAATTAATAAAAATTAAAAAATAATATAAGGGAAATATAATAAATAAACCTAATGGTTTAATTAATTATAACAATTGGATAATTAACCAATTAATTATTAAAATTCATTATAAATTAATATACTAATTACGCGTGACTAGAATAAATTATATAAAATTAATAAAAATTAAAAAATAACATAAGGGAATATAATAAATAAACATAATGGTTTAATTAATTATAGAATTTGTATAATTAACCAATTAATGATTAAAATTCATTATAAATTAATATACTAATTACGTGTGACTAAAATAAATTATATAAAATTAATAAAAATTAAAAAATAATATAAGGGAATATAATAAATAAATTTAATTATTTAATTAATTATAGAAATTGCATAATTAAACCAATTAA
The DNA here is from genome assembly GCF_029961685.1 of Aristolochia californica. Taxonomy (NCBI): domain Eukaryota; kingdom Viridiplantae; phylum Streptophyta; class Magnoliopsida; order Piperales; family Aristolochiaceae; genus Aristolochia; species Aristolochia californica. The sequence continues at coordinate 30,071,286 of NW_027182290.1, read as the reverse complement.
TGATTACAGTTGATTATAACTTAATATACTAATTACGTGTGACTAGAATAAATTATTTAAATTACATAAAACAGTTAAAAATAACATAAATGAATATAATTAATAAATAAATTATTTTGTAATAACATAATATATAGTATAAAAATGCTTAATACATAAAAATAAAACACGTGACAAAAAGGTATAAAATGACAAAAACTTTCCTTGCATCCTTAGTATAATGACATTTGCCATATGGATCGATAAGACTATTGGTGACATAAACATCAGACTCCAACCCCAATTTGATAGCATATGAGTGGATCTCTTTGCTCGCATCAATTAACTGCAAGCTAGCAATTGATTTCAGAATAGTGGACAATGTTGTCTGGTTACAGTTAAACCCTTCTTTTTGCATCTCACAGAAAAGTGATATGGCTTCTTCATCATTCAAATTTTGTACGTAGGATGAGATTATAGAATTCCAAGAAATTAAATCATGCATAGGCATCAAATTGAAAACCCTTCTTGCATCCTCCATAAGACCACATTTTGAGTACATATCAACAAGTCCCACACAGACAAATACATCAGTATCAAAACCCACTTTGATCAAATGTGAATTAATTTGCCTGCCCAAATCGATCATTCCCATGCTTGCACAAGATTTAAGAATACTAGATAGAGTGAACTTGTTTGGAGTTGTGCCTAACACTTTCATCTCTTGCAACAATTCCAGTGTTAGATCATGGAAACCATGAAGAGCACAACCTACAATAAGAGTGTTCCATAAAACAATATCAGGTAGCAAAATTTTCTCAAAAACCATCATAGCAGCTTCAATATCTCCTAATTTAGCATAAATATCAACAAGTGCATTGGCTGAAAGGAATCGGCATCATATCCAAGTCGTATCAAAGATCCATTAGACATATGCAACCTTTCCATACAGCATTTACTAGTTCGCTCAATTGGCTATGCAAAGAAAAGCCTTAACTAGTTCACTGAACTGGCTATTCACAGAAGAGAAGACCTTTTACAAGGTCGCGCTGATACACTTTAGCTATCAGGTACAACAACTGTCTTCAAGCCAATTTATAAAAGACTTACTGCTTAGTTCGGTTTATGATTCTACAATAAATTCAAAAACAAAATACTGATTTTTATGCTATATCTTCTAAAGGAACCATATTGACTCATCTAAGTCAGCACTGATAAAATTTCTGGATCTATTCTCACATAATAATCTCCGCTCTGTGGTCTTCCAAACCTCCTTTCAGTGAAACACTGAATGTCACTCTACTTTACCTCAAGTTTATTTTAAAATCGTGAGAATTTCATAGAAACAGCTCCAAGAAAACAAAATGCAAAGAAGTCAGCCTTTATCCGATGGGGAAGTTTCTCCCTCAACGATATGTTGGAGACCGCCTAGCGTTTACTTTTACCTAAATTCAACCACACAACATACAACACAGAGAAGTTTCTCCCTCTGGAATAGGAGTTTGAACTTGCACACACTCAGCCAATGCAGGTACATCAGAATTGACATCCAGAAACTTAGCCAACAACAGCAGCAAATGGAAATCAGAAATTCTTTTTACAAATGGAAGGCTTTTTGCACGGTCTAAGTGGGTCTTCAGTGCCCTCATGGTGACTGGATTTATTCGGTTCTCAATTGGAAAAGAGGGCCCTGCATCCAACATTAACATTGTGGGTGAAACATATTATGATAATGGACCTAAAGATAAGTAAGAGTGGAACCAGAAATGAAAGATCAGCTACCACTAGATTAAATATCCATCGTGGCATCCAGATTCCAGAAACCTGCCTCGTATAAAACTGGCCAACAGAATAATAAGCTTCCAAAGTTGTCTAACGTTTTAAAATTAGCCACAATCAAGATAAATTATGCACAAAAATTAAAATTAACTCAAACACAAAACTAAATTAGTTGAAAAAAAAATTAGGGTTTCGGATTACCTTCTGAAATTTGGGGAAAATCAGCGTCGAATGGGGAAATGTAAGCCCAATGGAAGAAATCGACCCCTAACTGTTGAAAATAGAAGAAGATTGAAGGAAATCGAAGGATATCGAAACCGGAATAGGTTAAATCAAAGGAAATCGGGGGAGGAGGAAAGAGAAGAGCGAGAATGAGGAGGAAGAGGGAGGCTGAGAGTGAAAAGAGATGGAGGCCTAGAGGGAAAAGAGAGAGGGAGACGAGAGAGAGGGAGAGGGAAGAGAAAGGCCGAGAGAGAAAGAGACGAGAGAGGGAGATGGGGCGAAAACGAGAGATAACAAGAGAGAGGGAGCAGAGAACGAAGACGAGCGCCGAGCGAGAGGAGCAGAGCGAGCAGACGAGAGCCGAGCGAGCAGACGAGAGCCGAGCGAGCAGAGACAGCGAAAAAGAGAGAAGATGTCGGGCGAAAATTTTCGTCCAGAGACGAAGGCTGAGCGAGAGGAGAGGAGAAAGGAAATGAGCGTGATTTTTTTGTTTCGGAGGGGGGGGGGGGGGGGGGGGGGGAAGAAGCGACGCCGTCGCTCGCGATAAGTGGATGACTTGAAAAAAGGGCGGAAACAGAATTCCGTCGTTTTTGCCTGAGGAGATGAAATGGTGTTATCTCACTTCAAGTCAAGTCATTCTAACGCCATAAGTGGGATGAACTAGGTAATACGGGGGGAATTCATTCCACTTCATTGTGGACTAAGCCCCCCTAAGTGAGAAAGTGAGTGAAATCACTTTCCCTCTGGATGCACTAACACGCCCCTTATTCTAGGTGAAAACAGAAAGAGAAACAAAGGAGGCACCAGAGGCACCACATTATGAGGTAAGGAAGCAGACCTGTCCTTAAGCATGGTTTTGCAACTTGCAGGGCTGAGTCAAGGGTTTGTTCTATGCTCTTCGAGTCCTCCTGAGCTACTTGGAGTACACCTTTCACACTCACCAGGACCAACCTGACTCGCCCTGGTCCAAATTTCGTGGGTCCTTAGACTAGATTTCATGGTTTAGGTATGTAATTTTCTTTATGGTCCGGAATCTAGTTTTCGTGTATGATGAAAGTGGACCCGCGCGGAGATGTACGAAACGCCGTCGGCCTGCCCTCGCCGCCGCTTCGCCGTGCTCCAGACGGTGCACTCCACTGAATCCATGAAGCGCACGTACGGAGGATATGGCCGAATGCTGGAGCTCCTCCTGAGGGACGGCGACGACGAGCAGTGGGACATATTCTCGGTCGTCGACGGGGATTTCAGCTTCGAGGAAAAGGGTGAAGACCACCTCCTTCACTCCTACCATGGATTCGTCATCACCGGAAGCACGGCCGACGCGCACGCCCAAGACATCCCCTGGATTCTACGCCTCTGCGACCTCCTTCGCTTCCTACACCTTAACAAGAAGAACCTCCTCGGAATTTGCTTCGGTCACCAGGTACAGCGATCGTGTTCGACTCTTCATTCATGGTTTCTTTATTTTCTTTGGTATTTTTTCTTTTTTTATATAATTGGCAGCATAATCGTATCGGTGCTAGCCAGATCTTAGCGCGCGCTCTTGGTGGCGAAACTGGAAGAGGATCAGTCGGATGGGAGCTCGGCGTGAAAAGTGTTAACATCGATACTGGGGCTGTATCCAAACTTTACGGACTGCAGCTAACTTCCCCTCTCAATGTGATCGAGAGTCATCGCGATCAGGTACCTCAGTTTTGCACCTACTCTCTTACTTCTGTAAAAAGGCAGGGGATGGTACAGAGGTTCTTGCAAGGTAGTGAATGCCTTAATGGATTAAAATGTGAGAATCGTAAATCATGCCTAAATCATAATTCAGAGCATCAGTGAATTTGATCATATGAACTTGTACTTCAAAGAATAGAAAAAATGATCCCTGTTATCTAGACCACTCTGGGATGAGTTTCTTTTGGAGAAAGAGAATGAAGTACTTACAGATTCTTCAAATCTAACGAATTGTCCTTAAATATTAACCATATTTCAGGTATCATGCGCCCCTCCAGGTTCTGTGGTTTTGGCTTCTTCAGCAAAAACGAATATTGAAATGTTCTCAGTTGGAAGCCATGTTCTTGGCATACAATGCCATCCAGAATTTACCAAGGATGTCATGATAGAGATCATTGAGGGATTACTAGCGACAGATACAATAAGTGTACGTGTATCCTTTCTAGTTTTTCTCTCTTTCTTTTTTTTTTTTTTTTTGGCTTTAGGTTTTCATCATTTTCTGCCAAAAAATCTTCACCTTTATTTGTATATGTGATAATTAAGCATCTCTCATTTTCTTCACATTTGCTGTAGTAAAGCTATGAATTCTTGAAATGCCATTAAGGAAGCTATTTTCTCAGTAAACAGAAGATGTGATTAAGACAAGTTTCAGTCCAGGTTGTGGAATAGTAAGTTTCTTGTATGGTTGCAGGAATCTGGCAAAAGACCAAAAAATGTTTTTGTGGAATCAATAAGTTACCTTCATGGAAGTTATTCAACGAGTTCAGAAGTTCACATGCAAGACATATACCTTGAAATTGTTTCTCTGAACTTGTATAGCTTGATGTGGTTATGAGTTTCTGCAGCTAACTTTGGATTCAATAATCAGCTCACCTCAGACTGTACAAGTTTTGAGGTACACAAATGTGTTAAAATCATTATTCTTTAGGAAAACCGGATTGAAAAGTATGCCTGGTGACAGTAGGTGGCCTTGGTTTTGCTGTTGGATTGCATTAGTGATGAACCTTGAAAAAGACTGAAATAAGATGTGGAGACCAGAACATGTTGTAGTGGTTGCTCTAGTTTGTCCAGTTCTGCTGGAGACAACAATTCCGTGTACCATGCTTGTGCTTCAGTGTTTCGGTTTGAAATATATAATGACTTTCAACATATCTCTGTGGTAGGACAACTGCTATACTAAAGTGTTTGCAGCAGTGTGGTTATGATCTAGCAATCAAATACTGAACTTGTTCATTTTTAGGTTCAGTACTCTTGTGTTTTATCTGAGTCTGAAATATAAACTCTTTATGACCATCTATCCTGTAGGCTGAAGTTGCAAAGGAGGCTATTCAAAGTTTTGAAGAGAACAAGTTGAACCTAGATGAGCTTATTGTTCTGTGCAAGGCATTCCTGAAAGGAAACTCTGAAGAAAATCCCAAAAATATTTCTAATTTCTGTTAGTTGCAGATGGGGAAACCGGTTTTTTTACCATCTATTACTTGAGAATGTGAACCTTCCAAAAACTGACAACCATTCTATGTAAGTTAAGAATGAGTTGCAAGTGCAAAAATGAATCCATTCATAGTTCTCTATGCTTTAGTCATCTATCTTGGAAGAAAAGACTATTAAATATTAGTCCATCATATCTTGCATAACCAACGAAGCGATTCAGAGTTTCGGACTAACCTAGACGAAGCATAGCAGGATAAACAATTACAGGGAATCAGGGATGAGTTCACCAAAACCCAAACCTGATACCGAAACTTGAACCTAAAAGAAACCAGAATTGTTAAACTCAATCCCAACCCGATCAGTCTTTGTAACCCCGTTCTTGTAAACGTCCTGTTCTCTTCAATCCGACTTCTCTCAACCCCAGTTTAAGTTTTTATATCGTCTGTGAGTCAAATTTGGGTCAAGTTTTCAGGTTGGGTTTGGGAAAACCCGTTTTGATCCAAAACCCATCAGATTTTTTTTTTCCTGCCCTGTTTCTGACCACAGGGTGAAATAAAAAACCCGAACCCAAGTTTTTCAAAGTCGGGCCAGATCAAGTTCTCTGTAAAAACCGACCTATGCCTACACCCCTAGGAGGAATTGCTAAGCCAGTTTCCTCCCGGTAGTTTTATTTTGAACCTCTGCCCGCTGCAAAGCCATTTATATCAAAAGCTTCCACTTTGCAAGGTAAAATGTACGCTATTCAGGTGAATGATCACAGGGTTGATAGACAGACACTATTGCATTTCTTCAAGATGAGAGTTTTGGCACACGACCGGGTACTGTTCTTCCCGATTCAGTAATCAACATTGATTGGTAGATCCATATATTGGCCAGCTAAGTAAATGCTAATGATTTCATTTTCCATTACATTCCCTTGAAAATTTTCAAAGATATCTTACAGCCTTCTAAAACAGCGGCCTTGCATGTAGAAATCAAATACATGGAAGCAACATTCTCTCGTTGAAAAACAATTCAGGTTAATTAGCCTCTTTCTACTTGCACAGCTTCCTCAACGTCTTGCCGTATCACCGGTATGCTGCTTTGGTAGCTTTGGGTATTTCAAGAACGAGATTGCCCATAAGAGGCCATCAAGGATTAAAAAAATCGGCCTCACACTAATCTGTTTCCTCGCTATCCAATGTGAAGGAAGGTGCCACCTCTACTTCCCTGACCGCTTCGATTTTTCGCTTTCAGCAGCCAGTTCAACACCGCTTTCCAGCTCCCTTTCAATCAGATCATAGTCATCCATTGGATCCAGCCTCCGGGCTGTATCTGCAACCCGTGCTTTTTTCCGCTTCTCCAGTGCAGCCTTGACCTTCTCCTTGTCAATTTTTTTAATGGCATCTGTGGGTCCATAATTTTTAGTGCCACCTTCACTATATAAAGAAGAATTTGATGCACCTACACCTGAAGCCTTGCACAAAGAACTCTCATCCTTCTTCCACTCTCCTGCTTCTAAAATTTCCTCATTTCCATCCCTTCGTTGATCATCATCCCTAGGCTGCTCTGAGCCAACATCCTTGGATTGGTCAGAAGCATCAAGAATGTTTCCCCTGCTAGAAGAAAAGGACTCCAAATCATTATGATGCTGACGCTCTTTACCAGCAGTATCTGCTTTGTGATCCAAGCCATCTGATCTTCTCTCAGTGCTGCCAAGGGCATCATTCGTGTTTTCAGTTCTCTGGGAACCACTTAGATTGTTTACCAACATTGGTTCATCAACAGTCGGAATCTTAGATAAGGCTCTATGGCTGTTAGATGCTCCACCACCTGCACTTCCTTCTACTTCACTCCCATGAGAAGGCACTGGACGCACCCCATTTTGCTCATACAGTTCCAACATTTGATTGCTAACCTCTGTATGAAATACAAACCAGCATATAATACAATGGTAATATCTTTTTCCATTTTTGAAAATGAGAGTTTACCTTATTGATAACTATTGGATAAAACCTAATCTTACGAACCTTCTAATTGTCGTGGGTTTACTTCAAATTCTTGCCACCACACCTTCTCACCATCAGAGGGAAGCTTCACTTTAAGAAACTTTGCAGCGAGAAATATGGCACCTGCCGCAATATGGTGGGGCTGAAATTGCAGGCACAGTGATGTCCGAAGCCTGCATTACACTCCCAAGAGAGTCCATAGAACCAACTTTATCCAGAAATGAAAATTTGATAAAAAGAAGAAACTCAGTGAAATAATACCATACCCATCATTGACAAAATTCCATGCAACTTGAGCAAGGGCATTTTGAGCAACTTTAAATTTCTTTATTGCTTCAACGAGGGGCTTGTAAGGGTGTTGGACATTTAGGTCAAAGCCAAGAGTTGCCAGCACAACCCGCTCAGCTAGTAAAATAAGTTCCTTCTGTTGTTCATACGTTTCCTGTAAATATTGAATAAAACTAGTTCGCTGTTAAAAATCAAGTTGGCAGAAAGGGGAAAAAAAGTCAAAGAGAAAAAAATGAAATTGGTGATCACTAGAATGGCAGGAGGCATGACAACAGAAACTACATGGTACCTTCATACTTTTCGGCCTCGGACTCGGGACCCATAGCAGGCAACCAAAAATCCGAGTCATATCATTCAATATGGTTTGTATTGGTTAATACAGAAAGAATGAATTGGATCAAATCTTGGTCACCCTAAGACATGTCAAAAACTCTGAAAAATCACAAAAATAAAATAAAAAATAAACCTAACCTCCTTTATTGCACACTTGGGCATGAAAAGTTCGTGATAAAAGGTTTCAAGTGACTTCCTCAAATTACTTGAATAAAAAAATCCAAACTGTAAAGCATCTAACATGAGTCTCACAGTCCCCACAGGCTAGGTTAACTTTTGTCGACCAAATCAGGTTAAGTCCAAGTTTGACCTCTTGACTCGACCAGGGCTTGGCCAAGTCTGATAATGACTCAGTTGAGTCAGGAGTTGACTTGCCAAGTTGGGAAACCATGGTACCTTCTGCTTTATTCTCTGGACAGCAGCAGGATCTTTTTTGTGTATTATCTCATAGGAAACAAGAATAACATCCTTCAGTGGACAAGGTGTTTCTTCAACTTTTCCTGCAAGGAACATGCATGCAGTTGCGATGGTCTGTAGAGAACATTAGCACGAAATAAGCATCATTAGCTGGAACAAGAAATCTGATACAAATCTGAACAATTTTAATTACATATTTTTATTTGATCAAAATGGAAATAATAGTCCTTGATGCAAAAATTATGACATGCCAGTGACTGCAAGATGGCTTTCCTGTAAACATGGAGCAACCCAAAGTAGAAGCCAAATTATAACTTGTGAATTCAAGTCATGGTTGATATCTTTTTCTTTTATTTTTCACTGCAGACTAATATATAATTTTTTGTACTGAAATTGTTACTTGCTCCCACATATTGGTGGCAAAGCAAATTTCCCAATGGATCATAACCCATGTATGGTTTCAGACACTACTTGGATGCCACACCCAGGATCTTTACCGACCAAACAGGAGGCAATCAGGAAAAGTTGTGGTGCATAACACAACATGAATCGTATCTTCAGGAACTTGTGGAATAACCCCAGTAAACTGTCACTTCACCTCTTTCCTCATTCGAAGCTCACAACCACCCAACACTATTTGTGATTTAACTGATTACTATGACAAGTTGAAACTATTTTTTTTTAAAAGAGAGCAAATTCAACTATCCAATAGCAAAGAATTGAACCTGGCTACATCATATCTATTAAAATACAAGCCCAGGGGTATTTTGGTCATTTTCTTATTTTATAGTATGGCTATTAGATAGAAAATGTCTTATTTTATCTCTAGTTAAATTTTCATTCAACTTACACATGTATTTTAGGAGAGATGTGATTTTGAGGGGCATTTTTGTTCATCTGTAAATTTTCACTTGAATCCGAGACCCCCCCCATAAGTGGGGGTTGAGTCCGTGGGAACCTAGACCGATGGGCAATGGGGGCTTCTGAATCACTCGTCGATGAAGGCCAACCAAACCGGACAAGTCTTAGAGTCCTCTTTAAGGTAGGTCCTCTTCCTCCCCCGACTCAGGGCGAGGTAACACCAGCACTTATTCTCCATGGCAGCACCTGCTGAAAAACAGATACATACCATGATTGAGAACAGCTTTGGGGCACCTAGTGCCCTAAATCGGGAACAAAAAACCAAGAGACACATATTTGGATATTGGATGAAAAGTCCAAGATTGTTTACCTTTTCGTAGACCACTAGGCAGGTCCAAATCAAAGACAGCAAGGTTTGTAGGCAATGAGGAAGTTGGTGGATCATGAGAAGAGAGGTTTGTAGAAGTAATTGCAAGAGGCACTGCAAGAGCACGAGAGCGACAGTTGTAAACGTAAAGAGGCAATGAAGAACTCGATGAAGTTGGTATATCCAATAATGCAACAACAACAGGACTGTCTGAAGGAGATTCGGGTGATACAAGCTCAGCAGATGATGAAAAATATGGAGTATGTTCCAAGAAGGTCACATCGGTTGACATATATGTCTTCCTTCGAATAGGATCATAACATTTGTACCCTTTTTGTCGACGAGAATATCCCAGAAAAACACATTTGACAGAACGAGGTGACAACTTACCCATTCTAAGTATACAAAAGACCCTTTCCAGGTGCACCCTTCAAGTACTACAAAATCCTCCGAGCAACTTCTAAATGGACCTTTTGAGGATTTTCTATGAACTGGCTCACAACTCCCACAACAAATGAGACATCTGGCCTGGTAACTGTAGCATAGATCAGTTTACCTACTAACCGTCGGTATGGAGATTTATCCTTGAGTGTAGGATCCTGGGTGTCATGTAGATTATGATTAACTTCCATAGGGGTGTATATGGGTTTAACAACTAATAAACCATACTCCTATAACATATCCAATATATATTTTCTATGAAAAAGAACAATATCTCACTTGCTACGAGTGACTTCAATGTTAGGGAAGTACTTGAGAGAGCCCAAATCCTTTGTCTGAAAATGTGTGACCATATATTGTTTAACTTCTATAATAACATCAGGATCATCATCAGATAACACAATGTCATCTACATAGACAACCAAAACTACCATACCAGTCTTCCTTTAAAGTAGGAACATAGAATGATCACAATGGCTCCTATAGAATCCAAATTGTAGTACTACATCACTAAATTTTTCAAACCAGGCCCGTGGACTCTGTTTAAGTCCATAAATAACCTTCTACAACTTACACACTTTTCTTGTCTCCCCTTGAGCAACATACCCAGAAGGTTGCCTCATATACTTCCTCATGTAGATCACCATATAAAAAGACATTTTTCACATCGAGCTAAAAGAGAGGCCAACCCTTATTAATAGCCACAAATATGGATGATGAGATGAGTGTTTTGGTGTCTCGGGCGTCTATGTGATCCACCTGCAAGAGCAACTATTGTGGGGTATCGTTGGGTTTATCCTATCAAATATAATATTGATGGCTCTATTGAACAGTACAAAACTCGGCTAGTAGCGAAGGAGTATACAGAGGCTTTTGGAGTTAATGTCTTTGAGAAAGTCTCTCTTGTGGCCCGACTTACTTCTGTACGTATCTTAATATTTGTGGTCTTTAATAAGAGTTGGCCTCTCTTTCAGCTCAATGTGAAGAATGATTTTCTATATGGTGATCTACATGAGGAAGTGTGTATGGAACAACCTCCTGGGTATGTTGCTTAGAGGGAGACAAGAAAGGTGTGTAAGCTACAACAGGCTATTTACAGACTTAAACAGAGTCCACGGGTCTGGTTTGAAAAGTTTGGTGATATGGTACTACAATTTGGGTTTTATAGGAGCCATTGTGATCATTCTATGTTCCTATTTAAAAAGGAAGACTGGTATGGTGGTTTTTGGTTGTCTATGTAGATGACATTGTGTCATCTGGGTTTTAGTTTTAATTTTCATTGTATTTTGAATTGGTTTATTTTTGTTTGGGCCGTTACCAATTTTTGCAGTAGGCTAGGGACCATCGGGTTTTCTTTTTGTGTTTAATCCTAAACCTTAAGTTCAGGGGTGGGTGTATCAGTTTTCCCAAATGTATCGAATCCCTTAACCGATACATATCAGCCAATATGCTCCCATGGATTGGCCAATACACGCTAGTATCGGCCGTATTCCCCAAGGAAAAGTCTGATACTTATAAACCAATATGCGATGCGTATCAGCAATATGCCTACCCATGCATTAGTTTATAGCTATTATCGTGCTTTAATATGAGCTGCTGGATTTTAGATTAGTAGCTATATAACACGACTAAAATCTTGTACCAAAACAACCATAAAGCAATTAAGAAATCTGGATTCACTAAAAAATTGAAGCTTCTTAAAGATAAATTAAAAAGTTGGTCCAACTAAATGGCTGATAGCCTTATTTGTGTGATCTTTTTAAAAATGATTTCACCAGTATCACCAATCATGACAGTGCTCTTTGGAAGTGAAGGGCACATTTGAAGTGATTAAAAGAGAGTTACAGAAGTGGCTTGAGGTTTTGGCCTAGTTTTCACATGGAGGTTTCAAGTGTGAAGTCTTGAGTTCAAGGTTGACTTTTGATAGGTCATTGATTACTAAAGAAATTTTAATTTTTTTTCAGGTATTTACAAGAAAGAGATTGTTGACAGGCCATTTCCCAACTCTTCTATACTCAGCCTTACTTAGCAAGGTTTTCGGACCTGAACTCAGGCACCTGAAAACCCAGGTTGGATTGCCTGAGTATCAGGACTCGCAAGTCTGATGGTCTAACTCAGGGAGAGTCAGCCCAGAACAGAAGGGTTGAGTTTGACCCCTAACCTGACCTACCCCCTCCCAAATCCGAGTTGACCCATTTGAGTCACAGGTTGATTCAGTGAATCAAAAAACCATGTTACTTAGCAGCAAGCTAGCTTGCTTGAGTGGCAATCAAACACAAAGACAATGAGAAAGTTCTCTAACTGTGCAGTTGATAAAGCCATCCAGTTGTCAATGTACAAATGGATCTAGTCCACCAAGGGAGCCAACCATAAGCACGATAATAAAGAATTTACAAGAATTCAAGTGATGAAGGGTCTTATCTCTGATTTTCTCTTGTGAATCGATCTCCACAAACAACCTTTGATGGTTCCATAGCTGATCCAATGGCTGGATTTGTCTCGTTGATTGGGTAACAATTTGTACTCCCTAAACCCTAAATCCAACGGGGGAAATTTGATTTCGCTTTTGTTTGATAGTCCAAAGAGGTTAGGTAGAACTCCAAAATAGTCTCTGCATATCGCAAGCTCTGTGACAACTTCAATTTTTTTTACAAAATTGCAACAAAATTTCTGTTTGTTCCAAACTCTGTGCGGATTATGGCAGCACTATTGATGTTTGTATATTAGCGAGATTGGCAGAATTTTCTTTTGTCTAGAGCTCTAGAAAATTTCTCCTCTCCCAAAGCTCCTCTCACAAGAAGAAAGCACAAGTGAGTTCAAACTGATAAGCCTAATTTCAATTAAAGTGCATTTACATAAAAGAGGTAATTATCCTAGAGTGGTAATCAAGATTGATTAAACGAAAGCACTTGATAGAGTATTTTAGAACTTTTTTGGATATTCTACTTCTCAAAATGGGTTTTGCTCCTAAGTGGAGAAGTCGGATTAAGTGTTGTACTTCTTCAAGCATTCCTCACTCTTCCCTCATTAGCCACGCAAGTAGAATGGCTCCTACCACTTTCTCATGAACCAGCTCTATGTCTCTTGTCCAATTTGTGGGCAATGCAATTTCTTTTTGCAAGGGAGATTTTGAACAACTGCAAATTTTCAAAGAGGTTATGAACTTATTTGAATTAATTTTGGGGCAAAAGGTTGCACCCCCCTGGCCCCGTGGGGGCATCTTGTCCACATTATGGATAAACCAATTATTTGGCCAACTCCTCCAGAATCTAGCTTCACACCTCATGGTCAGCAAATATGGCTACTGTGACTCCTGGCTAAAAAAGGAGTTTACCTCTCAGAATTCTCTCTCCTCCATAGCCTTCCCCCTTAATTGGTCTATATGACCTTGTACTAGTGTAATTTTTAGATTTTTCACCTCTTTTTTTTGGCTGTTTGCCTTTGGGCTACATCTCATGTGGTGTCCTTAAGACTCCCTTCTTTCACTTTTTAATAAAATTTCTCACTATTCATTAAAAAAAAATTAACTGTCTTTTTTACAACTTGGTCTTCATTTTTTTTCTAGTCTGCCAAGTAAACCTCATGTGGACACCTATCTCAGAAAAACTTGAGAAGCAGCTGGCCACATGGAAGGGTAATCTGCTACCCAAAGCTGGTTGGCTGACTCTCTTGAATCTACACTTACAACTATTCCAATTTACTACTAGTGTGGCCGGATTGAATTGAAATTGGAGCATTATTTACTTTGGTGTAGTAGTGCCGGTACCTCAGGTTTTTTCGTCTTGTAAGAAGGGATGAAATGTGTTTGCCAAGGAAATTGGGTGCTCTTGGAGTGAAGAAGATCAGACTTACGAACAAGGCACTACTTATGAAACGACAATGGAAATTTTGTGCTGATAAGAGAAGCCTTGGAGATCTACTGTATCTTGTAAATACCGATTCTCTAGCACATGTTGGTGGCCTCCAAGTACTCAAAATCAGCAGTCCTCCCCCCTCTGGACGGTTATTTGTAAATTCTGCACTGATTTTGGTACATGTATCGGATACAAGCCTGGTGAGAGATCTAAAGAAAGAATTTGGAAGGACGTCTGATTAGGTGAGAAGGCACTAACGAATTCGTTTCCTTGACTATTTCAGCCAGCTAGAAACCAAGACACTATGATAAAGGGTTCTTCGAAGTGTCAAATCTTGGAATTTGAACTTTTCCTGAAATGCGAATTTGAACTTCAGAAAAGCACTTCTCCAAATGCTAGGAAAATGATGTAGTGTTTGCAATACTGAGTTCACCAAATAAGCTTGGGAATGTAAAAACTGACTTCTATTCACTAAATAAAGAAGGTACTGGCAAACTGACTTTAGTTAACTGAACAAAACTTGGTACCACAACTACTAACTTTAGATTTAATACCAACTACATGACTTGGTCTAGTTTCACAACTTCTGAACATCAGTATCGCTGAAGCGAAATCACTTGTTTTTGTATTATTGTGAACTTGGTACTCCAAAAGCCAACTTTGCAATGAACAATCAAAGTATATAAACAAAAAAAATACATGCTACGTCATCGATGAATCACTTACATGGCCTGTGATCAATTACATGACATGTTGAAACAAAAGTCCTACGAGTTTTTTTTTTTTTGCTGACTGTCATTCTAGCTAACTTTTTATAAAATCTAGTCGGTTCTAACAACAAACTCAAAATAAGACCATTGTATGTTTTGGAAAAAAAACTCTATCATAAAACTCAATGCATGGAAGATTTTCCATCATAAAGACATCTCCTTCTTCTCGAGTATCTTGTTAGATGTTTCGTGGATGCTCAGTTTAATTTTCCAGAATATTTTTATAAAGTTAACAAGCAATTAATTATGCTGAAATAATTTTTATAACCATCCATGTCCATAGTCCAATTGATTTATTTGAACCCTCTCAATGAAATATCTTTGCTATCCTCAACCAATGGTCTGGAAGACTCTCAACCACGAGAATATCTCTCTTTTGTATCTAGATGCTATCATGGTTGATTTACCTAGTTTCTTTAAATTATGGTTCTTCTTTATTAATTAGTATGCGAATAGCTAGTTAGCTTATTATTTCCCATGTCCTTAGTCTGTTTAATCCTGTTCTTAATTCTTATAATTTGAACCTCTTTATTGTCCTACATTGATATGGTCACTATATTTGAACTGCAACACAGAGTTACATTCTAATCAGTGGAGAACAATATTGTAGTCTATAATTAAACCAATAATCTCCATAGCAATCTGAAAGTAGTGACTAAACCAAACCCATATTTACAATTGTTTAGGTAAAGCAGCAGATGTGATATCATTTTAATCACACAAAAAAACACCATAAATCCAACTCAGGATTTAACTAGTTTCTTTAAATTATGGTTCTTCTTTATTAAGTAGTATGTGAATAGCTAGTTAGCATATTATTTCCCATGTCCTTAGTCTGCTTAATCCTGTTCTTAACTCTTCATAATTCGAACCTCTTTATTGTCCTACACTGACATGGTCACTATATTTGAATTGCAACACTGATATACATTCTTATCGGTGGAGAACAATATTGTAATCTATAATTAAACCCACCTAATCTCCACAGCAATCTTAAAGTAGTGACTAAACCAAACCCATATTTACAGTTGTTTAGGTGAAGCAGCAGATGCGATACCATTTCAATCACACAAAAAAACAGCATAAATCCAACTCGAGGAGGACAAAAGAACGCATAGAAAATATCTGCCAAATATACTTACTAAGAAAAATGTCTAAAGATACTCACCCTTCTATCATTCTTCATATGAGACTGACGAAGGAAAAACCGGTGACAAAATATTATTGCAGTAGCTATCGTCACCTGAGGGCTGTATTAAAGAACAACTGTAGTCATCATGCACTACAGAATATTTTCACCAAGTTTCAACAACAAAAATCCACGTCCATGAAAACTTTTAAAATTGAAACCAGATAAACCTGAGGGGGAACAAAAACACCTTCCATGCTCACGCAAAAAAATAACAATAAATGACAAACATATAAAGACGAAAGACATAATAGTTGTTGACAAAGTGTTTACACGATTCTTTGCAATAGGACCAGCTAGAGTGACAATTTAATACTTTATTTTAGATAAAACAAGAACAGAAGACACTCCAAAATCCAATAAAAGATGAAATCACGGATAAGAGAAGTTTTAATCAACATAATGATGAGATTTTATGGCAAAAGCACCATAGCCAAGAAGCTGGTGCCAATAAGGCCAACCCCACAACATCATGGATTTTGGAAATTTAAAGGTAACAAACCATAAGTTACAAAACCAGAAAACCCGTGGCCCTGTAGGAACTATGACAGGAATGGATTTAAATATAAGTTCTGATTCATCGACACTCCTTTCTAAACGAAACATTATCCACATGAAAAAAGTAAGTGAATTGGAGCACTGAAATGAAAAGAAAACAGAGAAGAAAAAGGTAAACAATGAAACTGGAAATGTCATTGAAAAAATATCAAGGAGATGATTTTTTTGTTTTTGTTTTTGAAATAGTGAAATGGATATGTTGAACAGAGTAGATATAAAACTAGCAAGCATTAATACAAAAGAAGAAGGAAAAAATGTGAGTTATTTGGGAAGGAAATAAGAAAAGATCAAACAGAAACTGTTAAAAAGCATAATTAATGTTCTTGATCAGAAGCCTGTGAAAACAGAATAAATTGATTTAAACAATAATTAAAACACAAAAGAATCTTAAAATAAAGATTTCGTATTTCAATAATATGCTAAACTGATTCACATATAGTAAATAATAAAAATGATATTTACATCTTAGCTACCAACCTGATCTGGTTCCATTACGGAAATTCTTTGTTTACCTTTTTTTTATTTATTCCTTTTTTTTGCAATTTTAGTAACATGTTTGGTCAAAATAATTAGGTAAATGATAAAGGCCATGGCAAGGATATACACACAATGTAAATCTCAAAAATTTAGCAGTTGATGTCAACAAAAAAAATCCTGCAAGGCAAAAGAGCGATAATGATACTTACACTTTAAGCCTCATGCCTAAATCTTGTAAAAAGGTGCAGTATGATTTGCGAAAATAAGTCTCCTTCTTCAAGTCAATGCCATCTCTTCTAGAAGGAGAATTTTCTTCAATCTCCTTTCTTGAGAAGTACCAACCAGGACCTGATTGATCATGCTCATCCATTTTTGCAGAGAAAAGCTGTATGGGCCACTTTCTGTCATTCCATGATGGGAAGGATCCCCAGAACTAATCGTTGATGTCCTTCGATTTTGAAGAGAAGCCAAACATTACTATCTGTAGATTGTCATTGCCATAGAGAGGCCGTGTCAGTCACTCAAAGTCCTGCCCATCAAGTAGCAGAATTTCAGCAGAAGTACAAAACATACAATTATAGATGCAACCTTCGTGGAAAGAAGTAACATTTTCAGCCATTATCAGAATGCCTCCTTTCTTTGGTTGATTTAGGCAAAGATGACCAACATGATTCGGCTCAATCTAGTTTTATCTACTAGCAATCACCAAAAATTTAATCTTTTTCAGAGAGCCAGATTTTTTAATTTTTTTAAAGTTTTTTGAACAGTGTCTTTCTGAAAACAAACAACACTCTTCTGCAATGACTGAAATTGATAGCCAAGACCTCTTAAAGATCCTATTTAGAAAATGTATCCGAATGTGGAGGCATCAAACTAGAATAAATTAGTTTTTTCGTTCTTTTGAATGGCGACCAGGGAGAATATGACTGGCATTGTCGTGACAAATATTTAACGACTAATCTGTCGGAATTTTTATAACTATCATATTACATTAGTTTATATTTTAAAAGGAATTACAGAGACAAATATTCCAACCAACGGAGAACTAAGACGCATCATGAAATACTTTTTACCTTTCTAATAAATCCTAACTTCATCACGATTTTTCTAAAAAATTAGATTCTTCCGTGAAAGAAAAGCAATTTCTGGTTCAGCAGCAAAAATGAATTTCAACCATCCAACAACGAGAGAATTTTAAATATGTGACAGTTATTTCAGTTCACTGCTGTTAATTCCAGCTCAAAGAAATAAAAAATGGAAAACACCGTGAAACAATTGATCAATTTCACACAGAAAATTAAAAGATCGAAGAACGCGTACACAAGGTGAGCTTCGAAATGCTATAACCCCTAAATATCTAGCTTCATAGTTCATGTCACCAACAAATCCATTAGCAAATCGTAAAACCTAGAAATCAAAACCCACAAAATAAAAAAAAACAAATAAGAGCCAGCTCAGAATTCATACAAAGCATACCTATAGAGCGCTTATGAACGAAAAATCCGAGTTTTTAGTCTTCACGGCTTTTCCAGCTTTATCGCCTTCACTGGGAGCTGAGAAGCAGTGCAGCTTCCTCCATAACAAGGAGTAGGAATACGAAGGCTTCTGGAACAGTCGCTTCGATGGCCGCGAAGATGGGGGGCATAGTCGTAATATCACGAAGCAAAAAGCACGTGATAAATGTTCAGATCGTCTTTTCACTTTTCGTCTCCTTTAAGCTCATAATTTTGGTGGGAGTTGGTCCTGTTTAGCATCAAGCCTATCGGCTATCGTAACCTGAACTCCCTTTCCCCTGGCTGGAGCCCACCTGAGTATGGTTGGCCCAGCGAAATTGAGCCTATCAACCAAGTGCCCGGCCCAACTTGATTTTATAAAATTTATTCAACTATGTCACGCAGTTAGATTCGGCTAAGTCTGTCTAGCCAAACCGAATATCTATCCCGTACGGCCTAATTTTTCCCAAAAACTAGTCAGTCTCCTTGTTCCTCGGATCTTCCACTCAACCTCCACCCTAGATGTTGCAAGACAAAAGAACAACAGAAAGACAAAAAACATGGAAGAGAAAAACCCAACTTTGTATTAAGAAAACAACTCTAAACCCTCCAGGTCACATTTGCATACTCAGCCAAGGTTGTAATTATGGGTGGAACTGTGTGGTGGGCATGTAGGCGTGTCGTCTAAACTCGACTGGTCGCCCCTCGTCTCAATCTGGTTGAGGTTCAGGGATAGTTGTACACATCAGTTGTACACTTATGGGACTAACATTAGAGTGTAACCATGTAGGACACTTACTTGGCTCCTTAAAAACAAAAAATTGTATTTGTGGATGATATAAATTTAAGGGTTTTCTGACTCGGAAGTGTTTTAGTTAATGAAAAAAATTAGGTCGGATTGTTCCAATCAAAGCCCCTACCCCTACCATCTCTGCATAAATGTAAGGGTTTCATTTTTGTCTCAATTGTAACAACATCTTGTTACCATATAAGGAAAAACAAGGAGGGACTAGAGGGAGGAGGCAGCCCTTTACCTGTCTTTTTTTTGTATGAATGGGGCAGTGCCACCCACCATATGACAAACAAAAAAAGAAGGGAGTCTTAATGCTCAAGGGTGAGGGACAATTCTACTCTCCTTTTTGTAGGGGTCACATACCCTCCATTATGCCCTTAACAAAAATCCGGGACCCATTCCCTCTCATTGTTTAAATAGAGGGGACATAATTATTTTTATTAATATAATTAATTTTTAATGATTATTAAAAAAATTATCCTTATTTAACAAATATTACTAATCATATTCAAATTTTGGCCATCTACGTAACTGTTTATGAATTACAACATTTAAACCAGCCTTCCCTGTGAAATATTTTCTGATCGTAATTCCTAAACTTCCGTCTGGTTAGAACAGCAACGGACACTATCACAGTCAGTAAAGCCACTCTTGGATTTTCCTACAAGTTACCCGTCTTTGCTCCCCAACAGGAGCTCAAACCCCTTATTCGCCGCCGCTTGTTGGAATGAAACTCCAAAACCGCGTTTTCATATCGGAGTCCAACCGGAGCCACCAGTTACATTTGTCAACTTTTCCGGTGAAAGTGGTGTTTCGATTCCCTGAAAACCAACCACAGTGAATACGGAGAGTGGTGATTGGCCCCAGAGGCAAACGGGGAAGAAGGCTCCGTCGCTCACCTCTCTGTATAATACGAAAGTGGTGAAGCGTCCACGTGCTACCCACGACGAAACCCTCCAGTTTATCCATTAAAAAGAGGCCCAGCTTTTCCGATTTTGTTTTTAGTTTGGATTTCTTTCGATTAAAAAAAAACAACCGGAACAAAAGGACACATCTCATTCATCATCTCTGTATCCAGTTTTCAGGTATATCTGACTCTCTAACAACCTTCAATGGAGAAAGCAGATCCTCCGCTTTGGATCCTTGAACTTGCCCATAACACCTCATTTCCAACCTCACTCGACTAACCAGATTCCAAAAGACCCTCCGAAAATAGGACACCTGACCTCCACCGAGAGGAGGGACCCACCCTTCATCGCCTTGTGCATGCATGCAAGAGGGGAGGGACTCTGGAGAAGCCTGGTCAAAAAGGGGTCAAACAGAAAAGGTAAGACCTCCTTGTCGACGATCTTGATTATCATATATTACATGGCTGGAGAGCCATTACATTTCCCATCTTCTTGTTGGACCCCATCGAAGCTGTCCTCCCCTATTCCACGAAGGGCAACATGACCCAAACCCTTGGATGCAATGCACCTTCCCCCAATCTCCTTTTTCCTTCCCTAACTTCCTCGTCTCAATCATTCACTCAATGAATTGCCCACATCACTCTGATATTTGTTGTTCTTCTTGTTGCTTCGCCCCCCTTATCAACCCGAATTGACAGCCGCGGCCCCCATCAATGGGGTCCATTGGGCCCACTCGTTAAGAAGTGCGACCATCCGACATGGTCATCTGAATTGAAGAATATGGAACATGCCGCTTCTTCAACTTACTACTCTCACATTGCTTTCAATACGAGACCGATCTTTCCAATTATTTGATTCTGGGCCCCACTTGTTACGTTAACCAATCAATTCACAACTGTTCCACAATTTACAATCGTCTCACACATTTTAATACGTGTGTGGAAGGATATTCGATTTCTCACACGAGTCTGCAACAGTAGAGAGAGAGAGAGAGAAATTTCCGATGCCCATGTGTTTAAGGGACCAAAAGCATGGCGTCAAAAGGAGAAATGTTGACTGCTCCGTATTCATATGCGCTTGTCTTCGCTTTCGTTCCAGTGAGAAACGGCTACGTAAACACGGGAGCAGGCAAGAATGGCTGTAAATCGTCTCTTTCATTTATTGTCAACACTGGAGATTACATTCTTCTTTTTTTTTCATGTTGATGAATTAGATACAGATAAAGGGATCGGAATTTATAATTTTTTTTTTTTTTTTTTCAGAGGGATGCAGATGGAGAAATGTCTCATTAGTTTCTGGTGAGGCTCAGAAGTAATAATCGAGATGGGTACTCCATGGTTGCAGTTGTCGGGGCTGTGAGCTACAATTAGGGGCCCTCGTCGTCACAGTCAGGGACCATTTGGACCTGGCCAGTAGTTGTCGACTGCTGTTCTTCTCTCCATATCGATCATGTGCCGCTGGTCAAGCAGACACTGGTGTAGGGAACTGGACTGCGAGAGTACTTGAGATGCTCCCATGGCGTCCGTGTCTGAATTGAAGTCGTAGAACGAACTGGCTGCCGAGAGCTTCATCGAGAGGAACTGGTGGATGGAATGGATAAAAGGAGAATAAATACTTAATTTATAAATGAAAATCTGATTGAAGAGTGGAGAAGAAAAGTCGGTCGAGTGTGCTCACCTCGACTTGGTTCTGAAGTGATTGCACGTAATTGATTATCTCATCAAGCATTACAGCCATTCCCATTGTCTGCGGGAACAAGCATTTAGAATTGGGCTATATATATCATATTATTTTTTTTTCTTCCGGTCAAGATAAGGGAGAGAATTTAAACCTTGTAGCAGCCAGGAACGAGGTCCTGCAAGCATCGCATTCTTTCGTTGATTTTTTCTCTTCTCACCTGATCAAAGATGCCGCGAAAAGTTAAAAAACACAATTTGTAATTTTTCGTCTTTCACATTTTATCAAAGAATTATACTTTCTTATCTCAGAGATAAATAATTGAAGTCTCCATTGATGTTAGAGAAAGTGACTAACTCACCCTTTCGGCCAAACTGTGGCTATCAGTCGCTTGGCCTCTTCTTGCTCTGACATGAATAACCTCCTTTGGTTTCTCCACCACTTTCTCATTGCTTTTCTTTCCTTTGCCCGAACTCTGCAGATACGAAACACAGCGAAAGAACCCAATTTAGTAATCACTAAATTATAAAACGAGAAAAAAAAAAAAATCTCACATCAAAACGAAACAAACAAACAAACATACATTTCTCCTTTTAGTAGTCTTCCCCTCCTGCCCAGAGGTATTTTCCAACACTGGATTGGAAGAATTCCCAGAGCTACTCTCCGACAAACTCGTTGCCTTCCTCTTCATGTTATTCCTCTCGACAACCCTATTACAGGGCAGGGGGTTCGAAACGACCGAAGAATTCGGGCACTCAGAGGCAAAAACGCCCGAACCATTCCCACAGAAGGAGGCCGGAAAATCCGACACGTTCGACAGGAAACCATCGTTCGAGAAAACCGTCAAATTCTGCAAATTCAAGGTGTGATTCTCCGTGGCAGCACCGCCACTCAGCTCCAAGAGCTGGTTCACCAATTCGATATTTGAATCGTTCTCCATGAAAGGGAAGACGGACCTCAGGCTCTGCAGACTGTTAGAAAACTCCGCCATGGATTTGGGTGTGTCACAGTCGTTCAGAGCTGCAAGCAAGACCCGACTCCCCCAACGACCTTATATAGCACGAGGAGCGAGATGGAAATTCAATTTTCTCAGTTTCGGCGTACAAGGCTGTATTTACGGGTCTCGTACGTATTTCGGGTGCACGTGGCGAGTCCAGGATCTGTAGTTGGGTTTGGCGGGCGGGCCCAGAAAATAAGGTGGGCCAGTGGCAGTTCTGGACACTGCCGACTCTGCTAGTGGTAGAGGATAATAACCACACGGGTGAATTTGTGGAAATATTTGTAGCATGGAATGTCCAAGATCATAAAAGCAGCCATTAATAAATCATTTCCACATCTGGAGCTTCTGCTTTGAAAAGCTGAGAAATTTCAAGCCGAAACTTCAATTATTCCTCCACTCTCTCAGTTAGTTGTTTCGGATTTGAACCGTTTGCCGGCATCGGCAACATTTCCAAAGAGCCATTAAGAGATACAAAAGGTAGACGGAAAAGATGCAGAGTGGTTCTGTATGGACTGAATATTCTTCCACTCATGGCCATGGACGGTCGCATCGGAGTTAGGGTTTCAGTGAAAGGTTTATCAATGGAGATAACTGCTCTGTTGGATTGGTATTGAAGAAAGAGAAAAAAGTCGTGTACACCCAGAAAAGAAAAAGATCTCTCCATTATGTGGATCGCCTTGGCGAAAATCATTATCCAGGGAGACCATTAACAGAAATGAAAACGACGAGAGGAGATTGAGCTTGACCTGTAACAGGAGAGGTGTCCGAAGACTACTGCTGCTGAACTACTGTCCCCACGGCACTGTCAAGATACAGGGAATGAAGAAAAAGAAAAGAAAAATCTGGGATTAGATAGAGGCTTCTGCTTCCAGTGGGACTGTGGGAGTAGATTTTTCTGGCTCTCATTTAATTTGCAAGGATTTGGTTTGAAATTTGCTTGTCTGGAAACTTTTTAAGTTTTGCACAGGCCTGTTAGAGCACCCCTGGGTCAAGTGATAATGAATTCGATTGCACTGTTACTCACATGCGTTAGTATACACACCGGCCGCCAGTTCAAGTCGATGAACCTAGTTTACAAATCTGGGAATTTTATGTCATTTATATAACCCTAAAAACCCATGCCCCTGTTTCTTAGAACGGAGCAGACGCGATAGAAAGCGAAAGCGAAGGGTCGACAAACACCATTAACATACGCTTGACCAAATGCGATCGACCTCCCCGAATTACACTGTACATAAATGTAGGATCGACGCAAGATCTGCTCATGCCGTAGACGTCCCTTTCTTCGACGCCCACAAAAACACTGGGATTTAATAAGCCCGCATCGATCATTCTCCCTCTTTTTGGAGGAATTTGGCCCTTCTAAATCTGGGCTGTGAATAGGCGGAGAAATCTGCATAAATTAATGGTTGATAGATGGTATGTAAATGGAGGAAGAAAGTAAACTTACTCCATGGACGGAATCGGGATGCTTGTCAATGCGTCTCTTTTCATCGGCACGACCTGAATCAGTAAAAACTCGAGCGGAGACGCTTCTGCCTCTCGATTCCTTTGGTGGGTATGAGTGAAGAGTTGAAAGCTTCGTTTTGGAAGAGTGTTTCAGGTGGTGATGGGTTGATGTGGAACTGGAACTGGGTATCCTTTTCTTGTTAATGATGAGGGGATTTGTTAGAGCAACCTTTGATTTTAGCTCTCAGACATTTATGTAAAGCTAATACATCCCTCTAATGCTGACTAGTGACTACTAATTAGAAGTGAGACATGGAACAATGTTTGGGCATACGTCAAGGTTCATAAAAATTGATTTGTTGAAATTATTATCATGATACTCATTTATTTGCTTTTTCTTTATTATTTATTAAATATAATTAAAATATAATAAAAAATCTTACCCATCTTTGAGTGAATGTATGTTTAAGATAAAACATGATTCAAATATAATTTATAATAATATACATAATTAATATAAATATTATTGTAATTTTTCATTAGAAATATTTCTTAAAAGCTAATAAAAATAGAAATATATGGGAAATTGATTTTTTTTAAAGAAAATTAATTAAATTGTTATTATAATTCAATATGTAAATTTGAAGTTAGTGTTTTTTTAATGAAAACATTAAAAGTTACAAATTTTTTTACACTTGTATAAGATTTTATATTCGGCTAAAATACTTCTCTAACATCCAAAACTCTAAACAAAAATTAAAAATTGATCTTCCTTTCTTTGTTCTTATTGTTCTTCCAATTTATCTATTTGATTTGATTTGATTTGTTCTTCAACTTTTAAACATTGTTAATTGATCTTTCTTTCTTCTGTTCTTTTTGGTCTTTCATTTTATCTATTTGATTTGATTTGTTGTTCAGTTGTTGTCATCAAAATTATGAGATTTTTAAGGTATGAAACCTAGGACAAACAGCCTTACCCTGACCTTTTCCTTTGGCATCTTCCTTTGTTTGTTACTATGGAATTGATTAATGTTGTAATCCTGATAATTACGGTAACACTTTTACTGGATTTAGAAAAAAATGAAATTTTATATTTATCTATTTTAAATGTTTGTTAATTAATAACCTAATCGCTGCTCCATTTGAAATGCTCTGGAAGTCATTTTGTCTCTGATCGTTCTTGAACCAAGTTTGCTTAAAAATGTCATTCGTTTTATTCAAGAAAGTAGCTAGTGCGAATTTGAGATACATTCGTTCCTCTCTCGAAGTTGACGTTTGAAGACGACGTCCCATGAGCTACTGTGTTCGGAATTGCATTCATGGATCATATTTTGGATTTTCGTCATCGAGATGTAGATTTCTTGCTTTTTTTTTTTTAGTTAATACGGGAGTACTCTTTTCTCTGGTTTTATTGCTTAAGGATAAAGAAAGAGAGCGATGGAATGGAGAACTCTTTTCTGGAATTCTATTTCATTTCCCCACCACAGAGTGAAACTCCGCTAGTATGGGAAAATCATCTCTTTGAATGTGCTTCAGTATTCCATGGACACCTACACATGACTTACTGATTGAGAAATAGTGGAATCCTACGAGTCAGTTTCAAATGAACTCTTACTGAAGGGGTCTCGCAGACCAGATACTCTCAAACTATTTATAGCATCTCATAGACATTTATGTGATCTCTGGGTGGATTTGTACGGATGCTAATAGGTTTATTGAAGTTTTGCCAAATCCAATGCGAGAAAGCATGCTCTAGTCTGTGGAAATCCGACACTTGGTGGCAGTCAAATGCTTCTTTCTCCCTCTGTTCCAAATCCTCAGGTACTACCAACACCCTTGTTATTGTTTATTTTAAAGCAATTACCTTATAGACATGCCTAAAACAGCTAAAGATACAACTTTATATTGCTCAACAGCATACTAAATCTTCAAGGATACCATGTTCTGCATAGCCTAAAAAGGGGACATGATGAAAATTCTTGATGAAGTACTTGTTGTTATGGTTGCTTAATTCATGGAGAATTTCTGCTTTGAGCCCTGGTCTTGATGTTTTGGTGCACATTCCTGAAGATGGCATACTTCTTGAATCTATGCTCATTAACTAGCATGTAAAGTGGGACTATCTATTACGGTCCTGGATCTAACACAACGATTCATAGGGAAGAAGAAGAAAAGAGAAGAATCAAGCTGGCGGGAAGCTTGAAAACCCTAGGTTCTTTAAGGAGAACACACACCTCTGAGCTCGTTGGGGAAAACTCAAAACCCTTGTTTACTCTAAATCAATGCTTGGTTTTTCTCATTACTCTTACCCCTTATATAGGGTTCACTCTTACAAGGTTCAAGATAAAATATTACAACAATGTCCCTGTGGCCTATTAATTCTTTAACTGAAATAAATTAAAGTAAAGTAAAGAAAAACAAATAATTAGACTCTAAATGACTTAGCAATGTTATTGCGTGCATAACATTACAACCCCCCTCGGAGAAAGAGCTTGTCCTCAAGCTCGTAGGAAGGGCTGCTTGCCGAACGTCTCCACCTGTTCCCATGTAGCATCTGCGTTATCTGTTTCAGCCATCTGGACGACAAAAATGGAGCATTCCACCTGATAAGCAAAATATATATATTTTTTTAATCTACATCGGAGTCTGTTCCTATCCTGTTGTCTTCAGACTCCTTTTCATGCGCTTTCCAGCTCTCATAGGCATGGTCATCTGTTTGTAGCTCATTCCTGCAAATTGGGCACGAAGTATGCTCATCCTGCCATCCCTTGAGGTCATTGGGGTGCAATAATTGCTTGCAAGGCAACTTCTGCATGTTGGCATCGATACCCAAGTGCTCCCTGAAACTGCCCATTCTGTCTCTCTCCCTAGGTTCACTAAGATTTCATGTGACTGGAAGGCTGGCAACCATCTCTTTTGAGGCCAGAGGTGGTGAATTTGGTTCAACTTTAATTTCCTGTAGTGAAGCTTCAATAAGAGAATCAAGGTTCTGCAACTCATTGATTTCGTGCATAGGATTTACCAACTCTACCATCATTGCAGTAGGAATTGCAACAGGTGGACCTATGCCCATTACAGAAGGGTCCACACCAACAGCAGCAAAATTCCTGAATACACCAAGAATTGGTAATCCTTTTGGCTCTGCAAGTGATCTTCTCAGAAGGAGGATAGCACCAGCACCATCACTTACTTGGCTCGAGTTACCAGCAGTGGTCGTGCCATCCTTCTTGAAAACAGGCTTCAGCTTAGCCAGGTTGGACACAAATATATTAGGTCGAAAGCCATCATCCACAGAAATTACAACATTTTTCTCCTCCTGAGTTTTTAGGGTCAATGGTCTTTGTAGCCACTGATGCAGTTGCTGCAGCAGCTTTCTTATGGATAACAGCAAATTGGTCTTGCTCCTGCCTGGTGACACCAAATCGATGAGCAACATTTCAGAAGTAATGCCCAGAGGAAGACAATCTTGAGGTTGCTCGAAATTCTTTATTTTAGGTGTATTGAGCCTTCCAATGCCATAGGATTTGCGGTCATCGATTCTAATCCAGCTCCAATTCCTATGTCATAGAAGCCAGCTTTTATCGCTGCAGCAACAGCGGTAACGGCCTGAAGGCTAGAATTCTGATTGGCACAGGTTCTGGAAAACCAGCATAGAAGGCTGCCATCCTGCATTCACTTGCCCTCTGAGAGTGTTGAGCCAAAACAGTCCCCACCCCACTATCTCCATCTTCACTGGGTTTTATGTTATCCAAACCCAGAACTAAGGCTGTCAAATACCAAAAAAATTTCTGGAGCATCTGCTCAATTACCGCCAAGGAGTTATCTGCAGACATCATCTTGTTGAAGAACCCATGAGCCTCTTCAGGTGGCCTGTTAGGTGCATACCCTGCTGTACTGAGAACAGCCACCCTGCAGTCATAGTTTTCAGTCATTGGAGCCCGTCCAAGTTCATCACATTGGCCAGCATGCTGTACTAAAATACCATGAGCGCAAGCACTTAAGCAGCATGCTGAACAGACCCAGGTAAGTTACCTGTAGCTGTTCTTTATCAATATCATCTATCGGATACAGTAGCTCATAATGCTGCTTCCTCACATGAAGTTCTGGATTTTGAATATTTGGGCTAACTTCATACGCCTCGTCAGGTCCAGGATACTGAGCTGCCAAACAAGCTGTAACCCAATGAAAAGTGAGGATCCGCTTTCCTTTCAAGATCCCCGTAAGGAGCTTCAAACACAACTGCAAGACATGGTGAACAACTGCAAGACCTTTGTTAAGATCTGACCAGGAGAGGAGCTGCTGTTTAGATGCAAAGCAAAAGTGGAGGAAGTCAGTCCCATCATGCTGCATACATAATATATAAACAATAGCTTCTAGTAAGCCACTGTCATCACTGTATAATCTTAAAAATGCAAAGTTCTTCTCGTTACAAAAATCCAATTCCATATCCACATAACGGGCTGCTGAACTTTGCTTGTTTAACTTCTGCACACAAGCCCCATTGCCAACAGGTTGGGAACAGAATTTGAATTTTTTCAAAGTGAATGATATATACATCAAAGCATGCTTTGTCTTGCAATAGTTGCAAGCATCTAAACAACCAACAGTCATTGGAAGTGTCTCAATAAATTTGTGCTTTCTCACCCTTGGAAGGTCAAGTGCTGGCCATATCTTCCTGGTCAAGAGTCCAGCCACTACAGTAATTTGATCAGGCTTTAAACCCAGGGCTAGTAGTGTTGGAAACAGTAATAAAGCCTCTTGGAAATAATTAACTTGTATGTACACCTTCCACTGGCCACAAGCTGAGAGGACTGAAATTGCTTCCATCAGTTGCCTAAATTCAGATTCTGAAAGCTTAGTCCCCACAAGATCTTTAAATGTCTCTCCTGTCCAACCCAAGTTTGCATACCCATGAATCAATGCATTGGACACAAAAGCTGCTGATTCAAAACCAAGACCTGCAGTGCTTGCTCCTGTTAGAAATTTGATATGGTCCCTTTTATTCCTTACATATTCCAGGTGCTGCTCATCTGCAACCTTTCTAACAGTGTTTATTTGCTGCTGTTGTGCCCCTTTCTGCACTGCAATAGCAGCAGCAAGTTGAAAATTCGTCAGACTGTTCAACCCAGCAGTCTCTCCAGTTTTTCTCACGTCGGCTACGATATTAATTCCAGAACTCACACCTGGTTGAAGGATTGCAACGAACAGTGTCCGAGCGGAATACATATGACCCAGAAAATTAAGCACGAAGTTTTCAGATTGACTGTTACTGCTTGATAAATGAAAAAGAACAAACGCACTGGTTCTGTTCTCATCAACTGTAATAAAAATCATCACCCCTAGCATGTTCTCTACCATTTCCAGAAAACCCACAAAAGCCTGAATTTCGTCAAAATTGGAGTAATCTCTTTGTTGCTCTGCTTCACAGAACAATCCCAACGCCATTGGAGAGGTATTTTGTAAAATATCAAGGGATTTGAGAAAGGAGAAGACAAAATTTGGAGAAAATCGTCTTAGAAGCTTACCCCAAAATTCGTTGAAGTCGGGTTCCCGCTGTGCTGCCAAGACCGAGAGTGAGATTGAGAGTCCCAACTGGACCTTTTTCCGACGGAGTCTCATTTTTTTCCGATGGCGAACAGCAGCCCTTTGGGGCTTCTCAGCTTGGGGATTTTCCGTCTCCAGGTCTGAGAGGTGTTTTGCTTCCCGTGAGAAGGGGGTTGTTGATGCCGAACCCAAATCAGCCCTTACCAACAAGGGTTGTGCTGAATACCCCTCCGATTTCAGATTTTTTGGGTCCCAAATTTCGGATTTCCAGGCTCTAGACTGCGCCTCTATAATTCCATTGATTTTTTCTGGCCCGTGGCCTTTCTCCCTGTCCGAGACAGCGTCTGCTCGAGACTTTTGCTCCACGACCTTTCTGTTTGCGGCCTGGGCAAAATACTTCTCGACTGCGGCCCCTTCACGCATTGCTGCCATTCCCCTTTTGAGTTTGTTGAGTTGCTGGTTAAGAGTTGGGATTTGATCCAACTGTTGCATGATCTGAGTGAACCTTGTCTCGTTTTCTGCCCGTGCCTTTGCGTGCGCATTCTGCCCTTTGATTAGCAACTCTCTTAACTCACTTTTGCTGGTATCCCCCATGTTACCTTTCTCTGATACCAGTTGTTACGGTCCCGGATCTAACACAACGATTCGTAGGGAAGAAGAAGAAAAGAAAAGAATCAAGCCAAAGGGAAGCTTGAAAACCCTAGGTTCTTTAAGGAGAACGCATACTCCTGAGCTCGTTGAGGAGAACTCAAAACCCTTGTTTACTCTAAATCAATGCTTGCTTGTTCTCATTACTCTTACCCCTTAAATAGGGTTCACCCTTACAAGGTTCAAGATAAAATATTACAAAAATGCCCTTGTGGCCTATTAATTGTTTAACTGAAATAAAATAAAATAAAGTAAAGAAAAACAAATAATTAGACTCTAAATAACTTAGCAATGTTATTGCGTGCACAACACTATCCATGTTTAACTTATGTGGCTGAACTGTAGTCCAGATTCGTACTGAGAGAACACTTCTAGGCCCTTGAGTCTTGTCTTATCTGCCTGAACTTTAATTAAAGTACCATTACTGTTGTAAGGGCGATGATATTTTGACTCAGGTGTCTGAAAATAGGATTCTTCAATTGGTCAGCTTGAGCTCTCTCAAGTATTTGCTGCGTGCAATTATGGATTATCTTTAGTAAAATTCTCTTTAGATACAAATGGTGGCCAACAACAGCTCTCATTATGTTTGCATGTCTTTGCTATATGCTCAGGGTGAAAGTGATGTGCCTTCAGGACCTGCAGCTGGTATACTTCAGGTACTCCTGTAGCACTCTTGAATAATTGCTTCTGTCTGAATCTCTTGACAACTTTAAACTTGAACCTTTTTTAGCTCTCAGTTTACTTCTCTTGTTGTTGCTCCCAATCTCTGCAGTAGACACATGCTAGGAATATAGGACCTGCAGCTGGTATACTTCAGGTACTCCTGTAGCACTCTTGAATAATTGCTTCTGTCTGAATCTCTTGACAACTTTAAACTTGAACCTTTTTTAGCTCTCAATTTACTTCTCTTGTTGTTGCTCCCAATCTCTGCAGTAGACACATGCTAGGAATATAGCTGATTTCATACTCAAAGAAGTCATGTCACCACATGTGTTGATTGGGCATTCATTTGGAGGTCTCATTGTTCAGAATTACATCTGAAATATGACTCCTTCACATGAACCTCGTAACTAGTCTAGCTACGTGGGTTCATATCTTGTTTTAAGTAGCTATTAATTTTTAGATCTTGTGATTAGGTTTCCGTTGTCTCAGTTAAAGTTATGGTATTTCACCAATTGCACCTCTGATTCATGGAACAGCCTGAGGTAATGCATATCCCTTTCTCTCTCTGTCTGGTTTCAACAATTAAAAAAAAACTAATATAAATATTTATATACAATTTTTGGTATGGATAATTGTGGATCTCTTATGCTTAATTGCAGATAAGGATAATTTACACCCAGCACTTACAGGAGCTGTGCTTCTCTGCTTTGTCCCTCCATCCGAAATAGGTGAGAAACAATATCAACATGCAATTCAGCATTAATATAAATCTATTTTCTTTAACTGCATTTAAAGTTCATTATTTTGTACTATTGTTAACTAGTGGGTTAGTTCGGCTGTATCTGTTGTCTAAACCAATTGCTGCCATCAAGGCGATGATCCAATCCTCTAATTGCCACTGATTCAGAAATTAAAACGTCAATCAATCAATGTTACTTGGATAGTTTATAAACTCGTTTTTCTTCAGTATTCAAGTTCTTTTACCAGGAGATTGGGGATGTAGTTCATTAGTTTGTGGCTTTTATTAACTGTTCAATTCATACCAGATGACTCCCAGCTTGGCTGCAAAAGCCTTTGCAATTTCTTTCCCTCTTTTCAAGTGAGAAATAGCAAAGAAGAAGAGAGATAGGAGGAGGAAGAACAAGAAAGGAAGAAGAGGCAAGAGGGAGATAGAAAGAGATGTGGAACAAGCAAAGTTAGGGCTGAAACTCCGGCCCTCTCTGTTTAATTAACAAAGTTAAGTGAAAGTCAGTCTAATTGCAATTGTGCCCCTTATTACATAAAATTCAATTACTCCCTAAATACTTATCAGAATAACTTGAAACTTGAAACATAGATTCCTATCATGTCGACTAACTTACTCCAACACTTAAAGGGACACACGAAAATAGTAAATGATCAAAATGCCCTTTTACGTGTATTTCAACAATTTTAGTACTCCTCAAACTGGAGCATAAATATCTAATAGCCCCAGCCTGTCATAGAATGAATGATACTCATGTCTTCTAAGAGGTTTGGTAAATATATCACCAAGTTCGATAGATGTCTTCACATACGGTGTAACAACCTTTCCTTGTATTACCGCATGTTTGATGAAATGATAGTCTACTTCGGTATGTTTAGTTCTCTCATGAAAAGCTGGATTATTTGCTATAAGAATTGTTGTTGATTCTCACACTTCATAACCATAGGCTGTGTGATGTGAAAACCTAATTCAACCAAAAGAGTTTTTACCCATATGAGTTAACTCACTGTATAATCCATCGCTCTATACTCAACTTCAGTGCTGAATCCGGCCACTACACTTTGTTTCCTACTCCTTCAGCTAACAGGAATACCTCCAATAAAGCAATAGCAATCCATTGTGGACCTCCTATCCATTTCGTATCCTGCATTATCCGCAGTAGAGTAGCCTAGCCCATCAATTTTGCCATGAGAGGTATACAACAAACCTTTCCCTGGAGCACCTTTAAGATATCTCAAAACTCTATGTGCAGCCTCTAAGTGTATTTTACAAAGGTGCTCCATAAATTGGCTTATTATTCCCACTGCAAAAGATATATTTGGCTTCGTAATAGTGGCATAAATTAATTTACCCACTAAGCGTATATACTAAGTCTTATCCTTAAGTTTATGACTTTGATCATTATGGAGATTAACATTGGCTTCCATAGGAGTATTGCAAAAGATAAACCTGGCCTCATAATAGTGACATAAATTAATTTACCCACTAAGCGTCTATACTAAGTTTTATCCTTAAGTTTAAGACTCTGATCAACATGGAGACTAATATTGGCTTCCATAAGAGTATCCACTGGATGTTTTGGGATTATTTGAATTGGCTTCTGGTCAAAACATAAACTGGGGAAAAACCACTCTTCTTGGCTACCACATTGATCTAGATGGGCTTCGGGATATGGCGGACTACTTGGGATGCTCTGTGGGAAATATGCCAACTACATATCTTGGGCTCCTACTTTTTGATTCTCGGCCTTCGGTCCCCTCATTGAGAAATTTGAAAAGAGGCTAGCCACTTGGAGGGGTAAACTCTTATCAACAGCGGGGCGTCTCACTCTCCTTAAGTCTTGTCTGTTGGGCTGCCAAATTATCTGTTATCATTCATGCACTGTCCGGTCTCCGTTTGCTCCAAAATTGATGCCATCCGTCTTCGATTTCTATGGAGAGGTTCAGAAGACACCTTCAGATACCATTTGGTTAATTGGAAGGATATTTGTAGGCCTCATAATAGGGGAAGATTGGGCATCTGGCCTACAAGAGATGAACAAAGCTCTTATGCTCAAATGGATTTGGAATTTCAACAACAAGCATAACAATTTATGGAGGAATATGGTGAAATTCTACCTTCAATTTTCAGGTGCCTGGTGGAGCTGCTCGCCTCCTATCCTCGATATGGAAATCAATTTTCAAGCTCCTTCCAGTATGCAGAGATGCTACCTCGTTTCACATGGGCAATGGAAGAACCCTTCTTTTCTGGTTGGTTGAATGGTGTGGCCCCCGATCCCTCTCGGAGGACTTCCCGGGGTTGCATAGGGTGGCTAGCGACCTCTCTTGCTCTGTGGCTACTTCATGGAGCGATCAGTCGTGGAGTCACTTGTTCCGTTAGGGATTAAATGATGAGGAATTGTTGGCTTTTTGCTCTCTCCTTACCAGACTCAGCAGTACTATTATTCCGGAGCACTCAGCTGATAAGCTGATTTGGAAGCCCAACAATAATGGCCGATTAACTGTTACTTCTGCTGACTCTCATATCGGATAGCAAGACTACAATATTCACGAGCACAAGGCAAATCTGGCTTGGAAACTCTCAGCACCAAGCAAAATCAAAATTTTCATGTGGTCGGCCATCAGAGAACAGATTCCTACTTCGAACAACCTTCATAGAAGAGGCTTCACCGCCCCCTATCTTTCTTGTCCCCTTTGCGCTAAGTGCGAAGAGACAGTCCAGCATGTCCTCTTACACTGAATTTTCGTGACAAGTTTGGATGAAGATTTTTCAGAAAATTGGGCTTCAAGTGGGGCTGCATCAGAACCTCTTTGGCACCTTTGAGATGGTTCGAGGGATTCTCCTTCCTCAACTGGGCAAGTTAATACTTTCGGCCTGTCTTGCGCATGTTCCATGGTGTATTTGGCTCGAGCGGAACAACCGGAGATTCAACTCCAAAGCTAGCACCCCGAACAACACGACTTCTCATGCCGTTGGCCTCATCTCGAGTTGGCTTCATACAAGGAAGGATTTCACCACTCTATCGGGGGTTTCCCTTCGGGAAAATTGGAATTTGATCGCTTATATGTCTGGCTCCAGCAAAACTCCGAGTATGGCAATCTAGGATCCTCCCCCTTGCGACTGCATTAAGCTGAATTTTGATGGTAGTGCTATTGGATGTCTTGGGCCAGTTGGAGCAAGTGGTGTGTTCAGAGGTCAATGGAGACCCTATTCTTTTTTATATTGGTCCGATGGGCATTGCCGATTTTAATACTGCTGAAGTTATTGCTTTGCTGTTCGGCATCCAAATCTTCAGGGATCGTCTCCATGGCAAGTTAATCATTGAAGGCGACTCGAAGACGGTTATTAGTTGGTGTTCCAAAGGCAACTTCCCCCCTTGGCGCCATTGGCCCATCACTGATAGTATTGCTGACATTGTATCTTTTACTCAATTGTAATTGGAATCTCATTCCTAGATCAGCCAACTCTTTGACTGATAAATTGGCAAAATTCGGAAATTCCCAACAATCTCTTATAGTTTGGGAAGGCTTCCCTCCTTTGTAAATTGCTCTTTTGAGCTTTTGTCTTAATAAAAATCAGCATCATTTAAAAAAAAAAAAATCCCATGAACTTAACCACTTAACTAAAATTTTCATACCATGCTTGTGGACTTTATTTTAAACCATAAAGAGCTTTCTTGAGTCTACATACCTTATTCATCTCTTCTTGAGTAACATACCCCGAAGGTTGCTCCATGTGCACCTGTTAATATCTAGCTGAAATAGAGACCAACTTCGAATCATTGCAATAGAGACCAGTATTCTAATAGAGGACGAGTGAGCAACCGGAGATATTCTCAAATACATTTACTCCAAAAGTTTGGGTATATCCTTTAGCAACAAAACGAGCTTTATATCTTTTAATCGATCCATCTGCATTATATTTTATTGTATATACCCACCGACTGCAGCCCTAGGAGGTAAGTCAATAACTCCCAAGTCCCTCTATCAACTAGTACTTTCATCTCAACATGTATGGCTTTCTTCCAATGAAGAGACAATAGAGCATCCTGTACTGAAGAATGAATAGCGCAAGTGGAGATAGACAATGCAAACTTACGATAACTGTCAGAGAAGGAATCAAAGGAGACAAAGTGAGATAGAGGATGACAAGTACCTTCATGGACACTCTTTCGAAGAGCAATAGGAAGGTGTAGATCATTTACCTCTGGATCAAGAGATGATGTAGAGCCATAGTCCGATGTGAGAGAGAGGTCTAGAGTAGAATGAGATGGTGTATGTTTGATCCGATATACCTACAATGGTTTCTTAGTAGGAGCATCATGTGAAGTCTGAATACAGTCATCAACTGGAACAAAACATTCATATGAATCATCATAGTTTGAGCAATCTCAAGTCATCTTTTTGCATTCAACAACTCTATTTTGCTGTGGAGTGAACACGTAAGAAGTCTGATGAATAATCCCTT
Source organism: Aristolochia californica (assembly GCF_029961685.1). NCBI lineage: Eukaryota > Viridiplantae > Streptophyta > Magnoliopsida > Piperales > Aristolochiaceae > Aristolochia > Aristolochia californica. The sequence goes on along the minus strand of NW_027182290.1, from coordinate 30,035,223 downwards.
GAGATTGACAAAAAGAGTTAAAGTTTTGATTCATAAATTCAAGACCATTGTCTGTATGCAAGATTCATTATAAAAAAATTGAAATACATAAAAAACTTCATATTTTTCTCGAAGGTGATAAATCCATGCACATCTACTAAAATCATCAACGGATGAAATAAAATACTTATGACCGAACTGACTAGTCACAGGATAAGGACCCCAGACATCTGAGTGGAAAAGCTCAAATATTTTACTTGTCTGATGAGATCAAACTGGATAAAAAAACTCCGGTGATGCTTGCCCAGTTGACATGACTTGTGCTGAAAAGTAATTCTAGAAGGAAATTTTGGAACTAGAATCAGCTTTGCAGGTGATGGATGACCTAGTTTGAGATGCCACTGTAGAGGTGAATCAATTGTGTGTAGCGCATGTAGGGTATTGTCTGGTTTGTGGCTGTCCAAATAATATAATCCCCCTCTCTCACGAGCAAAACCAATTGTTTTCCTCATCACGAGATCTTGAAAAACACAATGATTAGGTTAAAAAGTTAAAGAACAATTCATGGACTTAGCAACTTGTTTGACAAACAACAAATTTTAAAGAAATTTGAGAGCCAGTAATGCAGACTGAGGTGTAAGAAAAGAAGCAAGAGTAACATTTCCCACTTCTTGTATTGGTGAAACTGACCCATCAACAAGTTTTTTTTTTTTGGGATGAATAGTGCGTATATTGAGAAGAAAAGAGAAAAAATACAACCTAGGTCCAGGGGCCTGACTCCATAGAAAAGTGTTGGAGAGAAATGCCCGCCTTGGCCTGGGAGTCTGCCAGGCGATTAGCAGAGCACGGAATGTGATTCCATTTACAGCTTAAAGGGGAAAATAAAATTATATATTTCATTGAACATAACCCAATGATGTCATGGGGGTTTGATGGGGGATGCACACCAATTGATGACCACTTTTGAATCGCCTTCAATACAAAGGGGATCAGAGAGGTGGCTAGAGAAGATTTTGAGCCCGTGCAACAGTCCTGAAAATTCTGCTGTGGTAGAGTCTGAGTTGCCAAGGGGGCCTGCATAAGAGAAGAGGAGGTCACCATTTTCATTGTGGATAACACCACCGAACCCTGTTGGACCCGGGCAGCCGAGAGCACTTCCATCAAAATTGAGCTTTGAGTGCCTGGGAGGAGGGAGGGCCCATGTAACCATGGTTGGGGGGCGAGAGGGCAGAGATAGCCCAACGAATGTCTGCCAGTTCCCTCTGAAGTTTGTATCACTGAAGTTTCTGAATTCTTTTTTATTTAGGAGCTAGACAGTAACTTGGCTAGTGATTTGCTCAGTCAGAACCTCAATAGGAGAGGTTTTGAATTTGAATTTCTTCCTATTACGTTATTTCCAGAGAGCCCAAATTATATGGCCAATACAACATGATATAATCATTTTACCTGTCTTTGGGAGTTTGGAACTGATGAGTGAGAGGATAGTGTCTGCTAAGTTTCCCGAGGCACAATATTGGATGCCAATTTTGTTTAGAAGGGATATCCACACCAAGTGGGCAAACTGACATGATAGGAGAATATGGGTTGCTATTTCTGGAGCATTTTTATAGAAAGGGCAGAGAGGGTCCAAGATAAGGGTGCTCCGACGGATTAAGGAATCAGAAGTTAAGATTTTGTTCCTACATGTAGACCAGATGAAGAATTTGGCATGTGGAGGGGCAAGGAGGTCCCAGGCATAGGCTGCAGGATGCTTTGGGTGAGCTGTGGAGAAGTTGCGTAGGAATTTGTAGGTAGAGGATGTGGAGAAAGATCCTTGTGGGCAGGGTGTCCAGATTAAAGTATCACCTGAGTTATTTGGCTTTTTGACTGGGAGGTTGTGAATGAGCTCGGAGGCAAGGAGATCTTCAGGATCAGTAAGGCGCCTTCTAAGGTTTAAATTCCAGCCCCCATTTTTATACCAGATGTCAAAGATAAAGACCTCTGAGTTACCAGAGAGGCCAGAGATTTATGGGAAACTATTTTTGAGTGGGGATTGGCCAGCCCACCAATCATTCCAGAATTTTGTTGAGATTCCATTTCCAATGTAACATTTTGCTGCCATTTTGAATTTGGGGAGGAGCCTAATGATTTTTTTCCAAGCAGATGAGAGTGAGTAAACTCTCCCCCCCTCTGTCCACTAGCCAGGGTGGAGATTTGCTTTATTCGCAACGAAAACTCTCCAAATCAAAGCAGATTGCATATTAAACTTCCTAATCCACTTAAGACGAAGAGCAGAGTTTGTGGTGGTGATATCCTGGATACCCAGCCCACCCACCCACCCATCAGCAAGGTTAACGTGCTTAATAAGGAGAGACTCTTTTAAGTCAAAAAATAAGGAAGACATACCTGATATATGTTTAGTAGCTTAGGAATCAGGTTCCCAAGATGGGGAATGAGACACTGTAAACATATAAATACCTGTGGGAGGAGCAGTATAAGCCAAGGATGCAAAAGGAGAAGGAATGGAGAGTTGTGTCATAAGTTGAACAATCTGTTGCTATTGCTGAATTAGTTGCTAAAATTCACCTATGGCACTAGGTGCAACAAGTGTTGTAACTTTAGGTATAGGTGCGATGCCCTCTTGAATAGTAGAGTTTGCCCATGCAGACTTCCCAAACTTCATCAAGCATCTATCCGAGTAATGATTAGTGCATCCACAATGAACACACTTTCTATCAGAATTGCCATCCCCTCATCCTCGTCCCCGACCTGAATAGTCTCTGCCTCTGCCTTTGCCAATCCCTGTGTGTCCTCTAGACGACTCAGTGGAACCGGTTGTTGCAGCTGATGTATTAAGAGTGGTGGCTTCACCCACTTTTGCATCTTTCCCTGCTTTGGGCACAAATTTTCAGCTCTGATTACCCTATTAAAGGTAGTAGAGAGGTTAGGTACTTCATTAGAGGCGAGGACTTGTGCCTCTATGTTATCAAATTCAGCACCCAGACCGTCAAGGAAGTTTGCCCCTAGGAGCTCATTTTGTTGTTTCCTGAGTTCTCGTTCATCTGTAGTAAATGGATGATAAACATTGATTTCTTGACAAATACCTAGAAAAGAACTATAATATTTCGTTACTGTCCTGTTGCCTTGCTTCAAGCCAAAGAAGTTTGTATATAACTCATACACCGTGGAAGAATGCTCTCTTGAGCATATAAAGCTTAGAGATAAACCATATAGCTTTGGCCGTCTCAAAATTCATAACTCGATTCTAAAGAGAAGAGTCTATGCTATTGACAATCCAAGTCTCTATGCTATTGACAATCCAAGTCATAACTTGGCTGTCTTCTGCTTCCCAATCATCATCTTGAGGTACAGGAGGATCATCCCTAATAAATTTTAGCTTCTTCCTGCCTTTTAAATACATTCAAATAGATTTGGCCTACCTAAGATAATTGTCACCCTTCAATTTTTCCAAAGTGATAGTGATAATTTCTTTCCCATAAGAACTAGAAGTTTCTTTAGATGGAGCATAAACTTCACCAGAATTAGCCATAATGTGTATATAAAAACACTAATCAGATCAAATAAACTTTCCAATTTTTTTTGTATGACCAGCCTAGGTAGGCCCCACCACACAAAGAAATATATTGTCATGTGCGCAGTTCAAAAGACCAAAAATATAGCATAAACTTCAAATTCCAGATCAAATAACCCAAATTATCATCAACTAGGGCTGACATCAGCATGGGCAGATTGGGAGTTGGCACACATCCCAAGAACAGCTTAAAAAATACCCTTTGGGCAGTTTAAAACATGAAGATCTGTTCTAGGAACAGCAAAACCAGTAACCCTAGGGTTATGGCAGAGAAAAGAGAAGAAAACATTAGATTTTTACTAACCATTAACCAGAGTACCTGAGAAGATCCCTCTTTTATGTAGACATCAGCTTCAAATGATAAAAAGAATGACAAATAACCTTCCCAGATGTGATCTACTGCTTTGATACCATGAAAAAAGTAAGAAGAGAGAGATGGACAAAGAGAATGAGAGAGAGAGAGAGTGGAGAAGAGGAGCTCCAAAAAAAGAGCTGTGTTGGGGATTGTGTACGACCCTCAACCTATTTATTAAGAGTTTGAACAAAAACTGAATTTTGATGGATCTTCTCTTGGCAATCCAGGAATCGCGGGTTTTGGGGGCGTCATTTCGGATTCATCTGGCAATCGTTGTTTTTCCTATTATGCTGGTCCTTTAGGCACTTCCGACTCAACGTCGGCTGAATTACATGGCCTTCTTAATGGGCTGCGGGTGTTCAAAGACAAATGTAGTGGGCCTATCCACATTGAAGGGGATTCCAAGGTGGTGATTGGTTGGTGCAAGCGCAATACTACTCCCCCATGGAGGTACTGGGACATATTCTAGGAGATTTTGGATATTGTATCTTCTTTTTCATGTATTTGGTCTCACATTCCGAGATCTGTAAATTCGGCAGCGCCAAAGAGGGAGTTTTCCATCAATCTCTTGTTGTAAGGGATTTGTTCCCTCCACCTTTGTAATTTTATCTTGTTAATAAAAATACTTCTTTGTAAAAAAAAAAAAAAAGAGGTTGAACAAAAATTACAAGTATGCCCCTCACTTAAGTGAAACCCTAATCTCCTTATATCTCCCATTATACATGAAATTGGACCATAGACATAATTCAACATAAGGAACAAGATTACATCAAGATATGTGAATAAGAATAAAGTGAAATGACCAAAATACCCTTATGCTTGTTTTTCAACAATTTCTTTACATAAAAGTTACATTTTGAGGGCAAATTTAGTCACCTTCAAGTATCACTGAAGCATCTAGTGGTTGGACTGCTACGACTGGACATGTCTCTTGAACCTCTTTTTTTATTCTTTTGTAACAACAGTTCTTGCTTCTCTTGCACCTGAACATGTTAGCTTCTCATTTTATTTATTTATTTATTTATTTTTTCTTGTCAATGCTTTTCTGCTGATAGGGAAAGATAATCCTTCTCTAACCCCTTGAAACAGGATTTTGAACTAGGTTGTATTTTGCTCCGTATTTTTCTTTCTTACAGATATCAGAAGTTCATGAAGGGAACAAAGGCCCCTTTATTTAATCTCAAGAAGCTGAATGCACCATTGCCATCTCTTGCAGTGCCTAGAGATTTTCTAGACTTACCCATGTTAGGGGAAAGTGATACTTCATAGTGGTGAGTGCTGAGGTATTAATTCCTTTTAATGTAGGATGCAATACATTGACCATGGGAGACATGTCCGGATTATTAATAGTCCTGATTGCCCAAGGAGGCTGGTGCCTGGTGAATAAGCTCAGTGGTTTAGTTGGTCATCTGGATGAAAATAAGAAAATAAAAAAAGCAAAAAAGAAATATATAGCTTTTACTTGAACTTGATACATGATTTCCTAGGTGAAGATCTGCGTGAGAGAACTGAGGGTTGTCCAAACAATATCTAGGTCTATATGAGATAGTAGAGCCAATCGGGAGAGCCTAAACAATGGCCTTTGATGGCATTAACCAAAGCAGGATGCCGATACATAATCTCTCAGTAGAAATACCTGAAACTGTGAACAGCTCATTGGATAATCTTGACCAGGATAGTGCTTCTACTTAGTCAGAAGGTTATTTAAAATGGGCTTACAAGAAAAGCTAAGTGAAAATAAATAAAAGAGAAGCTCCTGGAGTACAGTTTATTTGCAGATAACTAAGCATGAAAATCTAGTCTGTCTTCCATTTTGTATGAGCTGTTGGTGATGGAAATATTATCATGATTGTAGGATGCTGAGGGACTCAATGAAAATGTCAGACATTAGGGGGTGCCACCAGTCGGTGTTGAAGGGGTTGCCCATGATATGATACTCGATGTTTCATGGAAGAACGGGGCTCAAGTGATCTCGTCTTGGCTACACAGTCTGAACGTTTAGAGAGCATCTTTTACCAGTTCAAAGTTCAAACTATTTTACTTTTCTTTTATATAATTTGGTTCCATTTCTCTTCTCGCTGGTCCATAGCGGCTCTTCTTCATTAATGAACGGACCAATGGCCACTGGAGCTAATCAGAAACGTGCTACAACTGGTCATGTTGTGGTGGGTTGGTCTCGTGACCATCCGATCTGGTTGGGTTGTTGTCATTGGATTGAAGAGTATGAGAGAAATTACTCTTCGTAGAAGAAAACTGGCCAATAAATCAAAATTAATAAATGGTCAAAGGTCGGCCATCTGCCTCAGCCACCCATGACCCATTTTTTTGACAGAGACTAGACCAATCGCTCTGATCAATTTTCTCTCTAGTGTGACACAGGAACCCAAGGATAGCCGCGAAAGAAAGTGATGGTGAATCCAGAGCCCGTTTAACTTCTTCTGTGGAAACGATTTCGCTGATTCTGTAAGGACCCACTGCTGATAAAATTTCTAGGAATTACACATCACAGTCCTTTTAATATACCATAAAAATGAAGCTCATTAATGATCTTTTAAAACTGTTGCTGATTTGGTCTTAAGCTATGCAGGAGGCTTAACAACTTTCTTGTCCTGCGCTTGGAATTATCTTTTTCCAGAAACGCGTCCAGAATCAAAGTCGGGAGCCAAGCACGGCAAAATCAAATTTCAACGGTAATATAGCTCGAATTGATGAATATCACCGTCAAATCTTTGCAGTGGTAATTTTCCAGTTCTTTGCCACTCCCCTGGAGCGATGATTCTGATCATTGCAGGAATCCTCACCTTCGGTAACAAAGTCTTGTCATAATCATGACAATTATTGTTGGAATGTGCCACACGCTTCAAATTCGCTGTTCGTCCTTGGTTCTCTTTCTCAATTCCTGAAACAGTACTTGACAAGAGCATCACATACCAAAGTGAATGGTTTGTGACCCAGAAATGTTATAAGCCTTCCCCGTATCAGAAAATTCGACTTGAAAGCCCCCATCAATAATTGCCTCTCACGCGCCCAGATCAATCCCCTTCTGTCAATTTTTTTTTTGGCCCAGAAACAGTTTATGCTTATTCTCCCAAGTACAGGTGGAGGAGAACTGCTGCTACAAAGTAAGAACAATCAGCAAAAGTCGTGTTGGCATGAGCTGTCTTCCGTAAAATCAGAGGAGGAAGTCCTCCGAGAGATAAGAGGAGGAAATCGTGTCAATCTATGTATTAAGACGAGATAATACGAAATAAAATTTCACGGGAGAAAGCTAACAAGTCGATTGTGAGCACTCTTTGTAATTTCAGAACGAGTTGCTTCGAATTCAAACAATATATTTTGTCTAATGCTGCGGCTGACTCGGTGGATCTACGATGTAAAGAAATTTGGATTCTCCACTTCATCGGAGCTTCTACATTCGACAACAACCATGAGACTACTGTGATTCAACACTGTTAAGGTCTTGCTGTAGCAAAAAAAAACTGGAAAAATTAAGTGGATTTCAATTATCTAAACTGTAGATGAGGTTAGTAGTTTAAAAACACTTTGATTTGTCATCTTCTTCTTATCGCCGATCAATCATGGAAAAAGCAGGTTGTGTTCGATTAGTTCTAATGTGCTTCTTCTGTGGTATCAATCGCTTTTCAACTGAAGCTGTTGCTGCCAAATGCCAAAGATGGCACGAGAGAGAACGATAACCTCGACCCAGGTAACATTCACATTGCCATTTCGGATGTTCTAACGCTTGCAAATTCAATTTTTTTTTCTGCTTCTCATCTATGATTCTGTTTGGTAAATATTTTCTGAAATGTTTGAGGCGCATCTTGACTACTCGAACAGAGAACAGTGACAGAAGTCAAATTTTGCTGCATTGACACGTCTATGGACTAAGATTGGCAGATCGGCGTTCCACTTGCTTTCTCCTTGTCTGGTTGATGGCTGTGAAGGAACAAGAAACGCATCGGAAAATGAAGTGTTCTTTCTTTCCTCACACCCACTGAGACATCCTTTTGGAATTCAAGCAAAAGGGTATGCGGTGATTTCTGAGTTTTTTAACTGCTTAAAGTTGAAATGCAGACAAACCAGGAAGAAACGAGAAAAAAAAAACCACATGTTTACATTGTTATTTAATTTCGATGTTCTGTTGTTCAGTCAAACACGTTTCAGATTAAAGAGAATCTAGAAACTAAGGAAGTTGAATGACCGATTCCCCATGAAAGTCGGGCTTCTTTTCCAATAACGAAAAGCAGCAAAGTTTCTATTCATTTTGGCATTTGAGGTCTTGGTCCTTGGAGATTTACCCCCAGAAAATCCAATCCTGATTCGTTTTAAAGCAAGGGATTTGATCGGAAGAGTCGAAACTCCAGCAGGCTTTTACTTTTAACTACTCTTTCCTGCTGGGTCCCTATAAATCTTTCCAGTCGCTACAAGCCGTCTTTGTGTACATTTCTTGGTCTTCTTTGAGTCTAGAAAAAGGCAGCAGCAATGGCCTCCAAAGAAGCGGAGCTGAGGAAAGGGCCATGGACTCTCGAAGAGGACAGTGTGCTGATTCACTACATATCTTCTCATGGTGAAGGGCGTTGGAATCTTCTCGCTAGATGTTCGGGTATAGACGAGTTTCTTAGAATGGGTGAATTTGTTTTGATTAATTGATACGCCTTTCATGCCATGTCCTCTACTGATTTTACTCTTTTCACAGGTCTGAAGAGAACTGGAAAGAGTTGCAGACTGAGATGGCTCAATTACCTGAAACCCGATGTGAAACGTGGAAACCTTACACCAGCAGAACAGCTTCTAATTCTTGAACTCCATTCCAAATGGGGGAACAGGTGAGAAGTTCAGCCAGTTTTGTTAGCTGATTCTTTCTTCGCCCATGTTAATTTAGTTCAGCATTCTAGAAAGCACATCCATGTGTTAAGAAGAGGAAAACATCAACAAGTTGTGATATGGTCATCTATTGCTTCAAGGTTTGCAGTTTTGCCTGCCAAATCTAATTCTGTAACACGTGCATTTGTTCTTTTTGATGGTTTACTCTTTTAACTGATCGTCAAATGAAATACCCAAAGAGTTATCATTCGAAGTTCTTTAGGAACAAAACAGTGTTTTAATCTAGTTTTTCTGCAATTTGTTTGCTACCCAAGAGATAGATCGTGTTCTTTTGATCTTGCAGGTGGTCCAGAATTGCACAACATCTCCCTGGACGGACAGATAACGAAATCAAGAATTATTGGAGAACAAGAGTTCAAAAGCAAGCGAGACAATTAAAGATCGACGCAAACAGCACAAAGTTCCGTGACGCAATCCGTTTCTTCTGGATGCCCAGACTTCTCCAACAGATGCAATCAACTCAGATGCAGTCCTCTTCAGCCATTGACGCGTCGAACTCGACGCCCGCCATCTTCAACCAGGCCTTTGAGTCATCCCAACCGGATTCCCCAACAAGCGACTGTAACAAAACCCAGAGTAACTCCAACAGTTTGGGGGATGACTGTAGTCCTAGCATCTCCTCGGACACGAAGAAGATCACTCAATTCCCAGAAATCCCAGAGTTTCCAACGAGTCCTAACAATGCCTTTGACAGCATTCTGTACAACCCATTACTCAGAGGCTACTGTGCTGACACCAGCTACGATTTTGAGTCATTAAACCTGGGGTACGCGTCTGCAGCAGGGCTGGACTGTGCCGCCACCGATTCCTCCATGGCCGATCGCAGCTGGGTTCACGACATGACAGAGAATCTGTGGGACATGGACGAGTTAAGGCCAATCATGAGGACCGCATCATAGTGCAATTCAGGGACCGTGGAATGAGGAATCCCATTGTACATGTTTAGTTTGCAAAGGTGCAAGTTGCAGGTACGAAAAGTTTGCTAAACCTAGGTAGATCCTTTTCTTTTAAATTTTCCCCTAAAAGTCTGCTGTAAGTGTAATGGAAATGTTCTTAGGATTGAAGTAGCAGAACTCGAGAGCTGCGAATCATTTGCCGATTGATTAAGTGGTCCTCGGCCAACTAAGAGGATCATGTGCACAGTCACTTCATGTAAATCTAAGAGAATGTGATTGTTTTGGAAGCGTACTTGGTGGAGCCTTCTCTTACTGTGTTAGCTTTCTTTCTTTCTTTTTCTGTTCTCTTTGATTCTCTTTCCGAATCAGTGGAACATTATTCCTGGTAACTTGTTGATCTGATACAATGAAACAAAAGGGTTCCTCAGCCTTGATCACTATTATACTGCTATGTTTCCTCTTACGGAAGATGCCCCGTTCCACAAGAATGGTTTTGATTCTTTGGACCGATGACGCTACTACATGATGAATCAATCATGGCGGATTGGACTCCTTCGATGATCAGCCACCCACAAGCTCAGAAATCTTTTACCCTTCGCAAGTGTCTTCGTGTCCCCACCCCTGGCATGACGATCTATGCGTTTATTGCGTATGCCTTTGTCAAAGAATCTCTTTTCTGGAGAATTTGGCTTCACTGAACCTGGACAGTTCCGCTTAATTAACTTGGAAGATTGGTTTTATACCATTTACATTCAGTAGCCTAGTCAGTCCAGGGAACCAGTCGTACCCAACTGGTAATTTGGAAAGAAGAATTTGGGAATTTTTTTTATTTATGGGCAATTCGAAGATTAGTTCGTTGGAAGAGGAACCATGGAAATGCCCAGCAAGCTTGCTCCTGCCTCAGAATAATGGAACATTTAGCTGCCAGATCTTCCGGTGTGTGCCAAACCCCAAAAGTTTTCCTAAAAAAAAAAAGGCTATAATTTCCACCAAGCATCATAATGCGGAAACTATGCAGATCATCTTGGGAAAGGGGTTTTCATGTAAAAGATGGTCACTTTCAGGAACCTTATCCCAGAAGATAGTCGGACGTCGTCATACGTACAGTGACGAGCGGCTGAGCTTTCGGCGGTCGCCTTTCAATCTCTTCGACCTTTCACTTCACAGAGACCCGTGAAGCGACTGAAGTCTCACAGAGGCACGGTTGTCCTTCAAAAGAGCCCCCTTCCCTTCCCTTAGTCGTCTCCCCATCAAAATCCAAGCCAACCCCACGTTGCATGGACTCTGCTTTCCATGGCAGGGGGCTTATCTTAAAGCCACTCATGAGTCGCAGAGATCCCGGACAACCAGAGTCTACAACCGAAATGAACCACCTGGGTCTCATCGGTCTTTTTCCTCTTTTGGATGGGAAAGGATTTCCAGGGCTCGGGGCAAAGTTTCGTTTGGATGAGAAACAATACATCCTGAAACGATCGAAATAATCTAATGCAAACAGTTGTTATCCCCTCGGAAGTGGAGCCGTCTTACTGTGGAGTTCAAAAGCCTACTGACCAATCAATAATGGTTTCTACAGTAATGGTGGGTCACCTGGAGAATAAATATCGACCTCAGTCATCAACGGAAGGTCCACTCATGGTGGCTCAGAATTTCCAAAGCTTTAACATTGTTTATGGCTTCAAAAATAGTAAACTAATCAGTGCTTGATCATCCTGAAACTAGTGAGAACTACGTCAGAAGCATGGAAAAATGTAAAAAGAAGATAAACTTGCAAGTTTTTTTTTTAGCTAAAGACGATTACTAGGACTAAAGAGGAACTCATTCCATCATTTGTTCCGTGGAAAGCACAGATAAGGCTGTAAACTGGCCAGTTTGGATATGATATTCTATGATTCTCATCCGTTTATAAACATTAGGAAGAAAATCACGTATCAACTCCCCCGCATATATGGCATCCAAAGTCGGATTGAAAAGCTGGTTTTTTTTTTCGCATCGTTAGCTATACATTGATATTCTCACGACTTGTTAGTGGGAATAATCCTGCATGATTAATACATTGAAAATTTTGGCTGTTAGTTATTTGGAAAAGATTCATTACTTGGGCTAGTTATTTTAAAATAAATATAAACTAACTTTAACACGGTATCAAAACAACATGTATATCAATGTAAAAAAAAAAACTTGAACCAAAAATTCATTTTCATTTTGGTGCGAAACGGTTATCTCAGCCGTCCGATCATGATCAACGCCGTAAAATGAAACCCAGTTCCCGCTCCTCTGCTCCCCTTTCTTTTTCTCTTTTCATTTCTTGCCTAACCCATAGCTCTCCCATCCCTCCTTGTCGTCGTCGACTCCCATAACCTCGCCCTTGTTTCGCGCCGTTGATTATGATTACATGGCTGAGAGAGTGTTTTACCTGTTTCGCATATATATAAGGGTGAATCCAATAAGAAAAACTATTTGGTACGAAACATACAAAACACTATCTTATGATCATACGGCTGAGATAGGTGTTAACCATGATCGGATGACTGAAATTTTGCACCAAATAGCTTTTCGTATTATATATATATCCGAAACTCCGTTTGGAATAATTATTAAAAAAATTGGATTAAAATGCTTCCGGTTTTAAGCATCTAATTAACTGAGACGGGGAAGTTGGGTGTTTCAATCTTATCCTTTCCTGTATCAGCAAGGACAGAGGACAGACGAGAAAAAGAAAAGCTTAAGCAAAATAAGGAACAACCTAGTAAGAAACAAACAAACTAGGAAGCATGCGCTTGTCAATAATAGGAGCCCGCTGGTTCTCTGACTTATCCTCCAATGCGCTTCTGTGTTCCGAGCCAGAGAATCCAAACCATGATTGAAGTTGTTCGGTTTCCCTGAAAACTAGATGAAAGCTAAAGATGGAAAATGTGCCTAGGGGTTGCCGGATACTCTCCTCCCCAAGGAATCGATGGTCTGCTTCTGGTCCTTTCTTACATCTTTTCGAAATAAATTCACCAGGACTTGTCGAGGCTTGGGAGAATATGTACAGATTGAGCTCTCTCATTCCCAGAAAGGAGAATACATCGTCTCAGTTAGGTCCCACTACGCCGTTACTGGCTGCTGAATGATGAAGATAGAGAAGGGAGTCGATAAGAGCAAGAAGGCAGATTGGAATTCCTTTGTCAGGACTCCTCCAAGGGAGAATGTTTTTCGCTGAGGAGTCCTGTAGAATCATGAGACTCTCAAATGAACAACAACAGAATGATCTAGTTTTTTGTCAACCCATACGAAAGCAAAGATTGGATACCTCCAAACTGTAACATCTGTTCTTCTTTTTCGCATTCAGCTACCAGTTTGAAGGTTTGCAAAAACTACAGATCAAAGAAAACTTCTAATGATCTTCAATCACCCTGTAGCAGGTCATAAAAGTCATGGTTTCTCCCAATAACTTGTAAAGTTTAACTCTACCTCCATTCATTCAAAACTTTTTATACTTTAAGTGTTAGACACGTTCAAATATGACCCATCTTTGAAAAAGGAGTTTAAGCGGTTACGGATCTGGTCTAGTCTGTGTTTTCTATCAAAGAGTTTCCGAATAGACAAGTCTGTTCTTATGGAAATTGATCGCCATGATTAGATTTAAGTGACCGCTTCCGTTTATAGGTTATGAATTTCATGTTGTATTTAGAAATTCATTTAATCTAACAATAAGAACTTCGAAAGGAAGCCACACATGAATTAGGGTATTGAGAATAGTTCAACATGTATCTATCATCCAAGAATAAATTACTCGTAATTTTAAATTAATGTATGCAAATCAATATAAATACTCGATTTCTTGGCCTCAAAACTAGTGAAAGATTTTAGTGCACCGGTGGAGCCACTTATGGCATAGCATGTTGCTAATGGAACTTTCCCTAACAATGCATCTGATATTCTAGCCTACAATCTTCTATATGTAAATGTAAAGTATTTGTATTGCATTAAGGCACTAGGTTTGAGGTTCTAGAAATAACTTTGAATAGGGGTTTAAAGCTCGTATTTCTCAAATTGTTTCCTTTTTTAATACCAATTTTTAAGAAATTCACTTCAAGAAATGAAGTTTTGTTTGGGGGAAAAATTGCCAAAAAAAATAAAATTTTGCTACTAAGTTTACTTTCATCGACCAATTTTGCAGTTGGTAACATGTAAAAAATAATGTTTTGGACAGAAAATTCTGCTGAAAATAAGAAAATAATTGACTGCAAAATATTTCACCAAATTTTGTTTTTTACTAAAATAATTATTGGCAAAGAATTATGACACCTAAACTATGAAAATTCTTATTCTAATATTTTTTTTAAAAATCGGTGACATATTTTTGGAAGTTATTTTTATTTTAATTTTTTTAAATAGTTGTCAAAATATAATATTATTTCTAAACAGTTATTTGTCTACAGAAAAATTTTACCATTCAATATATTTTTATTTATTGTGAAAAAAACTTGTGGCGAAAGTATCTGTCGGCGATTAAATATATTTTAAATATTATTTCAAATATCTTTGGATGAAAAATAACAATGGCATTGTATTTATCAATTAATTTCTATATTATCACAATATGTAAAAATCCATTAGTAATAGGAAAGTTTTGCTGGTAAATAATTTTTTTTTAATTTTTTAAAATTAATACAGTGCCTTCTTAATGGTTTGGCCCCTATAAGTACCCCCCCAAATCACTTCTGCAAGGGATGTAGAAGGCTTGGATGTGAAAAGTTATAATGAAAAAGTATCTATATAAATTAGACAATATCAGTATTGTTTATAAATAAGAAAAAGGGAAGATGCTACAAAGCTACACTACCAAAGGGTCACACTGCAGGCTTAAGCGGTTAGATGCCTCCACTCGTGAACAAGGGGAAACTCTGGCTCGACTCGGGCTGTTGTCAATGTTGTTGAACCACAACACAAATGTTTTAAATTACATATTAATAAAATTAATTATTGTGATGTTGTGTTTAAATCTATCATGGGCCACCGCCCAGTTTCTCTGTCTTCAGCCTCATCTTCCTCTCCCTCATCTCTTCTCCAACTTCATCTTCCCATGTCTTACACTTCTTCTAACACAGTCTTCCTCCTCACCTTCCTCAATAATGAAACTACCATTTGGTCGCTTTATTTACATCTGAGCAGCTACCCCTTAATGTGGCAATGAAGTAGACTCAAATAGAACATCTGTCTTAACTAGCACTACTTCTTCATTGTCCTATTGGATACTATGAAGTAATCATACACAATTCGATTCATTACCCTTTATTTAACATACCCATGGACCACCATCTTTAGGGTCATCTATGTAGAACACTTGCTCTACTAGACATGTCAATGCAAAAAGGCTATCGATGCACTTTGTGCTAACGTGCTAATGTTAAGCCTTCAGTTACATACATCAAACCATGTATATTTTAGTACATAAACAAAAAAATTATGTAGGTTGCATAACTCTATTATCTCAATTATTACCCCATAATAGTCGATATCAATATCGTTATTGTATTATGGTATACCTTTAAGGCTGCCATAAAACTGAGTAACAAGTTTAAGGTTTTTGTCATAGTGCCTAATTAAAAACTTTTTGTTAGCTAATTAGCTAATTATACAAAATGAAATAAAGTTATCAAGACAGCCAGTTCGAAGTTGAGTGAAAGTTAAAACGCCCATTGGTAACAGTTATTTGCTACATAAGCAACAAATTATAAGCAAAGCAAGAGATGGAACCCACCTAGAAAGAAATATTCTCCACCCAGTGCCTTGATGGGAAGATCACCATTTCCCAACGGCAAAGAGGAAGAGCGAGGGGGGGTCTCCACCCTCACCTTCACCGTCTACTTGAATGGAGACTGGGGGTGGTGTAGGCTCTTCTCCCACCTGTTAATTTTTTAGTTCCACTAAATCGAGTGGGTGGAGAGGCCTCCCTACGCCTCTTCTTGGTCTAAGCAATTAGAGATGGGAGAGGGGAGATTATTTTCCCCCTACCTACTGATCATTCAATTCAGTTGAAAGGAAGCCAAAATTTTGGTATGCATGTAATACTGTGAGAACCACTACAAGAACAGGTAAATTACCTGCACATCTTTCTCAAGAAAGAAAGAAAAAAAATACATAGCACAATAACATCACTTTTCTTTTCCTTTTGAATAGTGACTAAAATATTTGACAATGCAAACTTGCACTTGCCGCACTTACTTGCTGCCACCTTTGGTATAGGAATCCCGGAGGGTGACTGTTCTGTTGAAGACAAGTTTCTCTGGGGTTGAATCAGGATCCACCGCAAAATAACCTGAAACAATAAAAAATCGAGTGTTCAATTCGATATTTTGTTTGAATGCACCGCCTGAGCTCACCACTCACTGGCTTTATTAGGTGGAATGGGTGGGAGGGTAAATCCATCCTCAATCTGATAATTCAAGACTTCCACCTCGTACATCAACATTTTTCTACTAGATAACATGGATGAAAAATATGTTTGACTCAGAATAAATATGAGCAAGGAAAACTGCTTTATCAATCCCTTGCCGCGCTACCCTTCTATGCCACATGCAAGGCCTAGCACTTTTTCTGAGCAAAATTTCTCCAGATGCTCCCATTCAAATAAGGTCCCAAAATTACCTACTTTAAAACGATGAAAAATGTTCATATTGAAAGAACCAAACGAAAAAGTAGGGAAGTTTGATTCTAGGGCTGATATAAGAATTTTTTGGGTTATTCTACTCATAGCAAAGCTTATAGAGTTCATAAAAAGACATTTCTGCAGATACTTTCATTTTAGCTGACACAGATAAAATTGGGAAAGTAAGGCAAGCATACAAGATCACATTATTAGGAAATTTCAGAAACAGCAGGATCGGTTCTGCATTCAAATCGGCATGTTGTTTTTCAATCTTATAATGTTAGTGGGCGAAGACACAGATGGCCTAAATTTTGATGGCTCATCTCTTGGCAACCCTGGTATTTCTGGTTATGGTGGAGTAATTTCAGATCATTCCGGCAATCAGCTCTTCACGTATGCGGGCCCCCTTGGTATTTCTAACTCTACGAATGCTGAGTTACAGGCTCTCCTCTCCGGTCTTCGTGTTTTCAAAGAAAGATGTAGTGGGCCCCTCCAAGTTGAAGGGGATTCAAAAGTGGTGATTGGTTGGTGTGAGAGTGTTTTCTCCTCCGTGGAGACACTGGGATACATTTAAGGAAATTTTAGATATTAACTCAATTGTTTCTTGATGTTGGACCCACATTCCGAGATCCGCAAATTCAGCGGCAGATGTACTTGCTAGGCAGGGAGCTACCCTACAATCACTGGTTGTAAGGGAAATGCTCCCTCAAACTTTGTAATTTTCTTCTGTTTTATTAATACATCTTTTTCAAAAAAAAAAAAACACAGACGGCCTGAACAGTAACCAAGATACGGAGGCCGGCCTTTGAATTTAAAGAACTTAGAGCTGAGCAGTGTTAAATCAAATATATAAACTGCTAATTTATACAAAAATTCCAAAAGAATGCAAATCTGGAAAAAATGAGGAAGAAATGCTACAGGCACCAGTTTGGTTTGATAGCTGGTTTCTTTCTGACCTGATTCAACCAAGCAAAACACATACAGTATGAACTTATACTTAATCATCTGTTTTAACTTATACTTTTCCAACAAACTATCAAACTGGGGAACACTGCAGCCAGTTTATTGGGAACAATGCTTGCCCAGAACATAAATGACCTGTTTATGACACGATAATAAAACTAAATGACAAAAAATCATTTTTCCTTTGACTAATTTTCTTATTGGAAACTTTTCCTGATGAAAAATACCCTTTTCCTAAGTTTCTTGCATTTTTTTTTTGCCATAGGATACAATAGAAGAATTAACTGTAATGTTTGCGTCCATCAATAATAAAAAAAAGTAGAAGTAAGAGTTGAGTGATCAAGAACCACTTGAATGTTCCTTCGTCGTTTTTCTTTCTTGTTTAACATTCTTTAAAGGCAAGAAGAATTAAGAGGAACAAAGAGAAATTTTTTCCCATCCCTAAAAAATGGTACAAACAACCAAAAAAATTCTGTCAATTACTTTTTGCTATGGTTTCCTATCAGCACATACATACACAAAAGGATTAAAAGAGTCTGATTCATAGTTAGGGCTGGTTCTTGTACCATTGCCTACAAATTAACTTGAAAAGATTAGAAAATAATAAGAGTCACTACTACGGATGACAATAACCTGACCCAAGCTCAAACCATGGCAGGTCAGGCTAGGCTTCCATAACCCCTTGGTGCGCGCTCGATCTTAAGCTTCAACTAGAGCCAGTACATGAACCAATGCTCAACTCAAATAAAATTTCATTGGCTCAAGATCGACTCGACTACAGGTGAGGGGGAAGAGGGTGTGAGCCTCCTTTTCAGTATTTGAAATGGCAGTGGCATGGCGCTGTTTACAAAACGAAAAGATTAAAAAAAAAAAGGAGGAAATGGGATGAGGAAGAAATTGGGTCAAAGAAGAGGAGAAGAAGTTGGGAGGAAGATAGAAAAGAAGAAAGCACTAACGTCCCTCTGATATTCACAAAAATAGGGGGCTGCTGCAGCTGCCCCTCCCAGTGTTAAGAGGGGAAGGGTCACACCCCCTTCTTCAAGTGGCGGGGCCACCGCCATTTACAAAATGGAAAAATGAAAGTTAAGAGGGGGGGTGGAGGCAAATGCAGTGCCAAAAGGATGAGGAAGAAGAGGAGCAGATAGAAGCATGGTTTTCTTACTTGAAATCAAGACCTGATTTCCAAGACGGATCGAGTCACCCGACTCAGCGGTCCGACTCGGATAACAGGCTCCTTAAGAGCAAAACAATGCCAAAAAAATTTCAAAAGTTACAAAAAGAAAACTACAAATATAATTTTTTATATTATTAAACTGGTTCCAATGACCTGGTTAATTAGGTGAGACTGATCAATGACACACACAATGCACTCCTCTCTCCCATATTCTGCAATTTGGGTCCTCCGTCTAGAAGAAAGAGATCCCAATTCAGAAACAAAGGAGCTCATTAGACTAGAAAAATGGGAGCTAGGAAAAAGATGCAATGATAGAGTGGTGAAGGGAGAATTTTCCACCCAGACAATATATGAATTATGGAGCCGGAATGTGAGTTTTGATCCCCTATTCTCTGTTTCCTTAAATTCTCCTGAAAGACATCTGGAAGGATTTATAAAATTCCCAACAACCTTTGGAGGTATTTAAATGGAGAGTCTGAGATGGACAACAGATTTAAGCAGGAAGAGATGATGCTGAAAATAGAGAGCTCTGACATGGACAATGACTATCACTGTTGAGAAGAGGCCAGACTTGCCGTCCAGCACCAGATGGATATGAATCAGATAATCGGCCGGCAACCGCAAGCCTCCCCAATTCGACCACCTGACTTGTCTGATCCTTATTTTCTACAGCAGTTCTTCAGGGAGTTGGGGTGGTTCGGCCCTTCCAACCCAAATCAATCATTTGAAAGAGCAAGTCGACTCAGGCTAGTCCCAAGTCGGCGAGTCGACTCGCTGAGTAACAAAACCATGGATGGAAGAAGATAGAAAGAAGAAATCCGCTGAGGGAAGAAAGCAGGAGAAGAAACCCCACCTGAAGTTAATCTCCGCTCAAAACCCAATAACATATCTACAGCATTTATAGTTTTTGACAGGGAAAAGTACAACATCTACTATTTTAGACAGAAAAAGTACCTTCTTTTAACAGAGAATTTATTGTGAATGGGTTAGAGAAGGAATTACGGAGTGAGAGAGAGAGGGAGTCATAGGTGAGAATGAATTTGAACCCAGTGAAATTTTTTTCACCTTAACTTGAGGGAATGAGCTGCTAGGGAGCTTGCAAGCTGAACTTTAGCTTATGTTAGCTCGGCTTATTTTGGTTACCAAACTTGATTTAGAGTTAGAGTTTGGCTTGAGGTTGATAAAAACCAAATCAAGTTGAGCTTATGCCCAAACCACTCACGAGCGAGCTTGGCTCAGTGCCACCCCTAGTCACTTCAGATTATTTGAGCAAGTTTGAATAAGGCAGACTAGTGTACCAAAAGAGATTAGAGAAAGACAACTGGTTTCAAAAATATTAAAAAATTAAAAAATACAAATGACATGGACAGGTATGGTGAGTTAAGACTAGTGTAATCTACCAAGTGAAGGCTGCATGTAGCAAACTTGAACAGAATTGTAAGTCAGAATTAACAATGATCATGATCATGATCATGTGAAACTATTTCAAAGAATATCTCTCGAGAGTGGCATGTGTTACACATGTCCACATTACACAAAGCAATTAACAAACGTCTGACTAATTCATGAGCATACACATCTTGATATGACCAAGATGCCAAAAATAAAAAAATAAAAAAGAGAGAGAAAAGAAAAAGATGCTCCTAAACCCAAACAAACTAAGTATTAAAATACTAGTCCCCAGTGGAGCAAAAATCCGACATAAAATTTTTAGGACTATATGCCCATGTTATAGAAGCATAGTTGTTACTTTTAGGGAGATTTTTTTTTCTTTTCCTTTATTTTATCTTGCAAAAAAAGGCATGCATACAAAAACAGCTTTTTATCGTGTTCAATAAACAAAAGCTAAGGTCTCCTCTCCAGACTCAGCAACACTACTATTCGTGAGCGTGCTGTTGATAAACTGACATGGAAGCCCAGCATTAATAACCGATTCACAGTTGCATCCGCCTACTCTCACATTAGAAAACAAGATTACAGCATGCATGAGCACAAGGCAAACCTGGTATGGAAGCTCTCAACGCCTAATAAAATCAAATTCTTTGTATGGATGGCCATCAGGGAACAGATCCTCACCTCTGACAACCTCCATATAAGAGGTTACACCGCCCCCGATCACACTTGTCCCCTTTGTGGTGTGTGTGACAAGACAATCCAGCATGTTCTCTTACATTGCGACTTTTCATGGCAAGTCTGGATGAAGATATTTCCGAAGATTGGTCTCCAAATGGGGCTACATCAAGACCTTTTCGGCACCTTCTCGGCATGTCTTGCGCATGTCCCATGGTGTATATGGCTAGAGCGAAACAACCGTAGATTCAACTCCAAGGCTAGCAACCCGGATAATATAGCTTCTCAGGCAATGGGCCTTATCTCGAGCTGGCTACATTCAAGGAAGGAGGTTGTTTCTCTATCAGGCGTCTCCCTTCGAGAAAATTGGGGTTTGATAGCGCACATGGCTGGCCCCTGTAGGAATCCGGTTATGGCCACCTGAGATCCTCCCCCTTACGACTGCATCAAACTCAATTTTGATGGCAGTGCTTTAGGTTGTCCTGGGCCGACTGGAACTGGTGGTCTTTTCAGAGACAACAGTGGAGACCCTATTCTATCCTATGCAGGGCCAGTGGGTATCGCTGATTCAAATAATGTTGAAGTGAGTGCTCTTCTATTCGGCCTCCAAATCTTTAAAGAGCGGCTCTGTGGCAAGCTGCTTATTGAAAGCGACTCAAAGACTGTCATCAACTGGTGTTCAAAAGAAAGCTCCCCTCCTTGGCGCCACTGGCCAATCACTGATTGTATTGCTGACATTGTGTCATCCATTCATTGTAATTGGAACCTTTTTCCTAGATCAACCAATTATTTGGCTGATAAATTGGCAAAATTCGGAACCTCCCAACAATCTCTCATTGTTTGGGAAGGTTTTCCCTCATGTAATCTACTCGTTTGAGCTCTCATAATAGAATTCAGCATCATTTCACAAAAAAAAAAAAAAAAAAAAAAGCTAAGGAGACTTGGACTACAGAGCAATGGTCTAGATTAAGGTCTCAAGTTTCAGTTTCACTAGGCTTGACAGTAGTAAACCCACTGTAATGGAGATAACCAAAAAAAGTAAAAAATGATATAAAGGCTAATTTTTTAATATGTGATAGTACACCTCTACTTGGAATATTTCTATTTATGCAACTAAAACAACAATTAATTGACCATGCTGATTAAGAAGCGTGCTAAAAAAATAAGGAATAAACCAAAACAGTTTGAAATGCATTTCAAAATAAACAACAGAACAACCGTCTAACAGGTTTCAACAGCATACCAAGCCTTTCAAACTGAAACTTATCTCCCATTACAGCAGAACAGAGAGATGGAACAGCATATGCTTCCGGTATCACTTCCTTAGAGAGTGGATTCAGATCAGCAAGCCAGTCATCAAGTTCTGCAGGATTCTGTAAGCACAAAGACATGGTGAAACCTTGATTTAGTTTCGCAATGATAATAAACTTTTAACAAAATCACACAATCAGCTACAAATATTAAATATTTGTAGACCTCTCAACACTTTAAAGGACTACCTATAGTCAGAACTATCCTTTTTTCTCTAAAATCAGGAATTTTTCATCACATCACATATTTAAAATTCAAATAATTATGAGAAGTTTGGTTCTGGTATCAAGAAACTAAACAAATCAACCTAGTATTGTTAGCTAAATGGATGTGGTAGCTTGCAACTGAGAAGTAAACATAATTAGGGAAAGAAGTGGTATGTTCAAAGTACGACAAGCATCTCTATTTGGCTAATCACGGCTACTGAGCATCTTCCACATCAAAAGCTATATGTAGTCTGAAATCCACTTCTTGCCAGGCCTCGGATACCATGTGCAAGATAATATATCAGTGCAGAGGTTGGCATTTAAAATATATATATATTGTAGTTCCAAGTGTCAAGGGTATTTTGGGTATTTAATATACTTGGTTTTACCCTCTAAGGTCAAGAGAGTATTCATTTGTTTATGAAGTACATTAGGATCAATTTTCAGGTTTATATGATGTGTATATCAGGAAATATAAGTAATTGTGTCTAGAGGGACATTTAGGGTTTAGGGACTTCTGAATTCTCTTCTTCTTCTTCTTCTTCTCTCTTTCCTCTTTCTTCTCTATTCTCTCTCTTCCACGCAATTTTACATGGTATCAAAACAAACGATCCACCTGAAGTAAAGTTTCAGTCAAGTTCTCTTCCCCTTCTTTAACCCTAGAGGGTTGTTTGAGGATGTCTCTCTATTTTGGTGCTGGCGTAAACTCCCAGACTAGTTCCCAGAACTGCGTTATCTCTTGTTTGGCATGGAATTGTGTAATTTAAAGTGATTTCATGCAACAACAACCTCTATTGTGCCTTGTTGTCGTGTTGCCAATCTGATGTCCTAAATTTATCAGTCCTGTGTGGGCCCACATCATCTACTTAGGGAATTTGGTGAGTTTGTGTGATTCTGGTTAGAATCGTGTGGCTGAATTGCAAGTTTTCAGATTTGGGAGAAGTTATTTCTTCGGTAAAATACAGTGCATTAGGAAGAGAAGGAAGTGATTGTTATTGCTACTGAAAAGGTTGAGTGGCTCAAAGTATTTGAGTTTGTCAATCTTTTAAAATTTACCTCAAAGTCAAGAGAAAAGTAATTATTTGGGAGAAGATCCTCCTAAGCTACTTATAAATGATTAGGAGGCTAAAAATAATCAGGCTATGCCCCAATAGTATGGATATAAGGTTTAAGAGATAGGTCATCAATTGTGAGACTTAAATAAATTTGACTGTTCTTGAGTCATTATATGCTCAAAAGAACAACCTATCTAGAGTATATCAGCGTAATGCTCAGTTGTATGCCTTAAAAAGAGGAGATAGATCTTGGTAGATTACTTTGGTAAGCTACAAGGGATTTTACAAGAGAGAGATTTATCATCCATTAAATACCAATGAAACAAATCTTCAAAAGTAACATGGTAAGTTGTATGTGGCAAAGTTTCTCAATGGTTTGGACCAAAGTAAGATATAGTTTGGGCCCAAATTTTTTTTTTTTTTTTTAAATAGTGCTGAATTATATTAACTGGCTCAAAAGAGCAAGATTACATGGAGGGGGAACCATCCCAAATAATGACAGATTGTTGGGATGTTCCAAATTTAGCTAACCTAAACCCTAAACCCTAAAGGAATTGGCTGATATAGGAATGTGATTCAATGTACAAGAAATTGAGGATACAATGTCTGCAATAGAGGAAATGATTGACCAATGGCACCAAAGGGGGGGGGGGGGGGGGGGGGGGGGGGGGGGGGGGGGGGGGGTGGCTGGGCTGGAGCACCAACTAATGACAACTTTGGAATCCCCTTATATCAACAGCTTCCCGGGAAGATGGTCCTTGAAAATTTTCAATCCATGATGAAGGGCAGTCACTTCAGTGGTGTTGGAGTCGACAATACCAAACGGCCTCGCATAGGAAAGAACAGTCTCCTCTGTGGTTTCTAAAGACTACCCGCATCTGCCGGCCCGGGGCATCTCAAAGCACTCCCATCAAAGTTTAACTTAAGGCAGTCGCTAGGGGGAGGCTCCTACACTACCATGGCCGGTATCTTTTTGGGACCCACCATATGGGCCAGAAGACTCCAATTCTAGCGAAGGGATATACCAAGCTGGGGGGCAAATTCCTTTCTGGTGTGTAGCTAGCTAGAGATCATACCCACGACATTAGAGACAATACTTTCCAGGATGCTGAATTTGGATTTAAATCTCCGGTTATTACGTGCAAGCCAAAGACACGACGGGATGTGAGCAAAGCATGCAAAGAGAGAGGCAGCTTGCCAATTCTAAGCACACAAGTCCCCAACACCATTTGGAAAGTGTCGAATAGGTCCTGATGGAGGCCCACTTAAATTTGAGCCCAAATTCTTGCAACAACTGACATGTTTAACAAAGTGTTTAGTGAGGTTATTCAGGTCGAAATAGTTGTAATTCCACCTAGTAGTAAGGAGAACAAAGATACAAAGGTTGTTGCCCTTATTATTCAGCCAACACAACAGCACTCAAAGGCTAGAGGTGGACATGGTCGAGGAAGATGTGGCCTAGGAGGGCATGGCTAAGGTCCAAAGAGAGTAGAAGTGGTAGGAGGTGTGTTCATTGTAGGGGTACCAACCATTACTCAAATAAGTGTTGGGATAAATTTTGTAAGCTTGCCTAGGCAGACTTGTGTGCTACAAAAAATGGGTAGTCCTTATCTTTTGGTACAGTTTAAATTCTTCTTGAAACCTTGATGAGCTTCAGCAACTAGCTTAGTGTATAGCTCAACTAACTTCTTCCTCCCCATCCATAAACCAAATTGTACCTACTTCTATGATCACTATGGCCAGTTCAGGTATGTCAGCATTTCATGTGACTCTAGTCTCTTAGTCAATCATTGATTAAGGTGCTTCTATACACATGTCAAGTATGTCAAATGTGTTTTCTTTTCTTAGATAGTCATATTCTTTTTAAAATGTTACACTAGCAAATGATTTTCTTTCTTATGTCAGTGGTGTTGGGATAGTAAAGGTTACTTCATCTTTGTCTCGAGATTCTATTTATTTGTTCCCAAGTTTCCAATCAATTTGTAGTTTATAAATCAACTTACAATTTTTTTTGCAATGTTCTATAACTTTCTTTCGTACTCGAGGCTTGGACTTCCATCTTCAAAGAAGCTTTGTCAATTGTTTCCAAAGTTTCCTTCTACTTTGGCTTGTCAATGTGATTCATGTCAGTTTGGGAAGCATTATAGATCATCTTTTCCTTTTCGTCCACAATATAGTTGTAGTTTGTTTGAGATTGTTCACTCAAATGTATGAGGTCCATATCGAGTTTTGAGTCTTTTTGGTCACCTATATCTTGTCTCCTTTATTGATGATAATAGTAGGACAGAGGTCCATATCGAGTTTCGAGTCTTTTTGGTTATCTATATCTTGTCTCCTTTAATGATGATAATAATAGTATCTCCTTTTGGAGAAATCTGAAGTTTTTTATGTATTCCTCCAATTCTATAATGAAATAAAAACATAGTTTGCATACTTTTTTTATGGTAATGGGCTTGAGTATATTTTTTATATGAAAATAAGAGGTTTATTAAAGAGGGGGGAGATACAATAGCTAGCAGGGCACACTCTCAACAAAGAGAATTTGAAGGGAGGCACCTTACTTAGCCAAAGAATTGGCTGAACGAGGTACAAGAAACCAGAAACAACAGGAACGAGGTACAAGAATCCAGAAACAACATGGGGGGGGGGGGGGGAGGGATGGGATAAAGTCCACAATCTGATGATAAATTGCCCAATGCCTCTAAAGCAGTTCCACGGAGGAGGAACACCATCTGATCACAATCTGATAATCGCCCTCAATGAGGTACCCGCTGAGGTGGCATGGAAAAGTATGAGGCCCTGGAGGAGAACAAAGAGTTTGACTTCAATGGAGTCTGCAATGCCCATCGGACCTGCATGGAGATGAGAGTAGCACCCTAGGAATTCCTGAAGATGCCTCTAAATCCTGCAATGCCCAGGCAACCACTAGCGTTGCCATCAAAGTTGAGTTTAATGAAGCCAGGTGGAGGGGGCTTCCAAGTAATATTGGGGGGAGGGTAGGGAGGCGCAGATAGGCTAGCCAGGATGCACCAATTGTTGCAAAGGGAAGTACCCTTGAAGCAAGCAAATTCTTTCTAGGTGTGGAGCCAGGTGGAAATCTGCCCAATGAGATGCAACAAAGTTCATCAGCATTCCTAGATATGTAATTGAAACGCCTATTGTTATGCTCCTTCCAAAGGGCTCAAGGAATATGAGCAAGGTAGGCCAAGAGCAAAGACTTTCCCAGCTTGGAAAACCGAGCACCAAGGATGAAGTGACCAGCCGCAAGAAGACTATTCGGAAGGCAAAGCTGGACGTTGACTTTGTTCAGGATGTTGCACCAAACAATCCAGGCATAGTGACAATGAAGAAGCAGGTGCGTGATTTCTTGTTCAGAATTACAAAATGGGCAATGCTCGGTGGCGTTATTGTTCCCTATTTGCCTCAAATTGTCGGCCGTTAGGAGCTGTTACGGATGACAGACTAAAAAAAGAATTTGATTTTCGGGGGAGCCGAAAGAAACAAGGCCATAGTTGCCTCATGGGGAGCAAGGTTCTCAGACCAGCCACCGATCATATGGTAGGCCGAGGAACGGAGAAAATTCCACTACTCTCTAGCGCCATAGAATACTATCCAGAGAATGATCTCTAATTCTGATCTACTAAAGAAGCTGAAGGAGGTCTGCCATGAGGATGGATTCATCAACTGGTAGACCCCTGCGAAAGTACATATTCCAGCTCTCGGAGGCGTTCCACATGTCAGCAATGGTGGTGTCCTTCCTCATACTGATTTGGAGGAGGGAAGCTAAGGAGTTGCAGAGTGGACCAGAGCCGATCCACCAATCATACCAAAATCAAAGAGAGGAGCGGTTGCCCACAGGATACCTGACACCTTGCTCAAAGTGGTGGAGCAAGGGGAAGAAAGAGTGCCATAGAGGGGACAGCAGGTTCCGTCTTCCACCAGCTAACCACCAAGGACTACTCAATTTCAGTTTAGAAGCAATCATTGGCCTCTAGATTGTCGTTGGGTTGAAGTTAAAATTCCAAAACTATTTTAAGAGAAAGACACGATTCATGTCCCTAATGTGCAAATGCCCAAACCCCCCACACTGCTTTGGTTGGCAGACGTCCATCCAGCTGACCAAATGGCATTTAAAGACCTCGCTGTTTCCACGCCATAGCAATCGGTGTTTAATGGCATCAAAGTGATTGCATACTAAGGCAGGGCAGCGCATAAAAGAAAGATAGTAGTTGCGGATGCTTGCGAGACAAGATTTCAATAGTGTTTCTACAGGCGTTAGATAAGAGGCAACCTCTCGAAGTAGCAAGTCTGCCTTCTAGCCTCTCAATAACAGGATACCAGAGTTGTTTGTTGGGTCAGCAGTCGAAGAGAGGGAGGCCAAGGTGATGTTAAGCACCTAGCCAATACTACCCAAAAGACCGGCCTGGTAAGTAGGGGAAAGCCAAGTACTTAACCCCAGGATCATAACAATACTCCCGCCGTTATGAGCCGACGTCCACGGCGGCTCACTCTAGTGGCCCACTCTAGCAGCCCACTCTAGCGACATTGGCCCGACTCACTTTTTGAGACTAACAATAATTTTAATCTGGCCTCTAGGTCGCCCCTTCTAGGTCACTCTGATACCAAATGTTAAGCACCTAGCCAAAAGACCGGCCTGGTAGGTAGCGGAAAGCCAAGTACTTAACCCCAGGATCATAACAGGTGAGTGATGGGGAGTAAGCCAATCCCACAGCCGAGGAAGGATGCCATTTGGCAAAGCAAGTCGTCCTCAATATGGATGCCAATGATAGACGTCTTTCTCCAATTGACCTTCTGCCCAAAGGTGAGTTCAAAAAGATTCAGGAGGGTCTTGATTCTTTTAACTTCGTCAAGAGTACTGACTCCAAAAAAAAAGTCCGCAAACTGTAGAAGGGGAATATCAAACTCTAGAAGAGGTGAGGTTGTTTGTAGCCATTCCGTATTCTAGGCAACGAGAGTCATTGCCGAGAGATGCTCAACCACAACTTTGAAGAGAAGAGGGGAAAGACGATCCCCTTGTCGAATTCCCCTCATTCCTTTGAGGTATCCAATCACAGTGCCATTAAGGAGGGAATAATGTGCGGAAGAAATACAACTTCAAATCCAAAATCTCCATTTGTTTCTGAATCCCATGTTATCCACTGTGTCATCAAGGAGGTTTCAGTTAACCGGATCAAAAGCTTTTTGCATATCCAACTTAAGGATAAACCTTGGTCTTCCAGAGATCTTGAAGTGGTGTAGAATTTCATGCGTAGCCATGGTAGAGTCAAGCATTGATCGATTTTTAATGAAGGCATATTGACCTTAATTGATGACAAGGGGAAGAGCAGCTTTGAGCTTTCTTGCAAGGAGTTGGGCCAGAATTTTGTAGGGGCTGGAGATGAGACTTATAGGCTGATAGTCCGCTAGCTGCTCAGGCGAGTTACTTTTGGGGCCTAGTAAAATGAAGGAGGTGCCTATGCTTCTGAATGTAATGCCAAGATGGTAGAAATCCTACACCATTGCCTGAATATCCGACTTGAGGGTAAGCCAGCAGCGGTAATAAAATTCACCATTAAATCCGTCAGGGCTAGGGGCCTTATCAGCGGCAATTCCAAGAGTGGCTTTCAAAATTTCCTGGGTTGAGAAAAGAAGCTCCAATACAGCAGCCATAGATAGGGGATTTGGGAGAGTTGAAGACAATTAATTTTAGGGTGCCTAGGGCATTCCTCTTTGTAGAGATCTGCATAAAAAAACTTATAAAAGCTGTTAAATTGGGTCCAAGGCCCTATCCCAAAATGACTAGCCAACTTAGGAAACCTCTTTACCAACTAATAAACTCAAGATCTTTATACTCACTAATCTATGTGGGACTATTCTTTAACACTCCCCCTCATGTGTAGACCCTCTTTTGTGGCTCTACAAGTGGATAATTTAGGAGTAGGCAGTTTAGGTGTAGGCCCTCTTTTTTGAGGCTCTACAAGTGGATAGTTTTAGGTGTAGGCCATCTTTTGTGGCTTTACAAATAGATAGTTTAGGTGCAGGCCCACATATGAGTACCCGCTCCGATACCATGTTAAATTGGGTCCAAGGTCTTATCCCAAAATGACTAGCCAACTTAGGAAACCTCTTTACCAACTAATAAACTCAAGATTTTTATACTCACTAATCTATGTGGGACTATTCCTTAACAAAAGCGTTAGAAATAGTGGACCTGTCTAAGGTCACCCCTCCATTAAGACAAAGAGACATGACCTTGTTAGTCCTATGCCTAGCAGAAGCTATGGCATGGAAGAACTGGGTATTTCCATCCCCATCAGTGAGCCATTTGAATTTGGCCGATAGTTTCCAGCAGATTCGATCCAAATGGGAGAGATGTTGGTGCTGATTTTGGAGAGAAATACGATTCTGAAACTCAGCAACAGAGAGAGGCCGACATTCTTCGATGCTGTCCAGATCAGCGAATTCAGCAAGGATGGCTGCTTTCTTCGCGACTGCAGTGGTCCGAATGTTGGAGGCCCAATCCTTCAATTGGGCTTTGAAGAGCTTAGTTTCTGAGGTAAATTCCAAGCAGTAGGACCCACTGTGTCGATGCTTAGCTAGAGTTCGGTAATAAGCTTATCAAAATCCGCCTGGTAGAGCCAAGTGTTCTCAAATCGGAAGGGTCAAGGACCCCATTGCCAATTTTGGTATCCAAGAGGATAGGCCAATAACCGATGGTCGTTTGGTCTAGAGGTATTCTTCTTATATAAGGTGCGTCAGGTCGCGAGTTCGAGTCGCGCCACGCCCCTCTAAAAATAAAATAAAATAAAATAAAAAGTGGATAGGCCAATGGTCTGAACATATTCTATTGAGGACCCAATCAATGGTCTGCTGATAGAGTTGGAGCCATTCTCCATTGGCGAAGAAACGGTCAAAGTCTAGAGAGAACAGGATTATGCTGGCGCCCATTGGACCAGGTATAGTTCTTCCCTGAGAGGGAGATTTCATCTAATTCACTTCCGCCAATGAAGTCAGCAAATTTTCTCATGGAAGAAGAGATAACAGCGACAAAGAGGGGATTTGTCCCCACAGAAACGGGTGACATTAAAATCATTTGTGATTAGCCATACCTGTTGCCAAAGTTGGGAGAGGGAGTCGAACTCCTCCCAGAAGTTGTTGCGCTCCATGTATTGAGTCAGCTCATATACCCACACAATGAGCCAGTGTAACGATCCCGAATGTAAGGCTGGTTGAGAATGAGACAATGTGCTCACTTAGGACCTCAATGAAGTTGGTGTTCCACATGGCCAGAATACCCCTAGAGTGGCCAACAACGTGGACAGCAGTCCAAGCAATTGAGGAGCAATTCCAGAGATCACGGATGAGCTGATCATCCATGGTTTGAATCTTAGTTTCTTAAATAAAACCAATAGAGGCTTTTGAGGAGGAAAGGAGGTTACGGATGGAGGATCATTTCTGTGAGGTCCAATTCCACAAGCATTCCAGGAAAGTACAATCATTTCTTTTTCTTGGGAGCTGATTAGTACTTGACCAATAAGCTTGTTTGTTTTAGCACTACCAATGGTATTCTTCACTAGTCCTCATGTATGTATACACCTCAATAGAATGGTGTGGTTGAGAGCAAGAATCGCTGCCTACTTAAAGTTGCTCGTACAATGATGTTTCAAATGGAAGTTCCTAAACATCATTGGGGTAAATTTTGTTCTCACAACTTGTTTTTTTATTAATAGAATGTCATCTTCTATACTTGGTGGACAAATACCTAGAACCCGACAGTGAGTTATTTCCTCTTTGCCCATGTGTATTTGGATTTGTTTGCTATGTTCATAATCATGGTTCCTCTATTAATAAATTGTCCCTTAAGAGTAGTTAAATGTGTGTTTCTTGAGTATTCACATTCTCAAAAGGGGTATAAATGTTATTGTCCATCAATAGGAAAACGTATACCTCAACAAATGTTATCTTTTTTTAAAATGTTCCTTTCTTTTCTCAGTTAGTCGAGTCTACTGCTCTACCTATGGATGTTGATATTGTTGTTCCGTTTCCTATGGATGATGTTCCAAGGGTTGTGCTAGTTCCTGCAGTTGTTCAAGAATCACCAAAGCCATTGCAAGTATACAAGCAACGAACACCTTCCAAGAGTACTTCTACAGTGCCTCCTCCTCCACCCATGCCAGCACCTTCCTCGTTTGTTGTTCCTGAGGTTAGCGATTTGAATCTTCTAGTTTCTCTTCTCAAGGGTATTCAATGTGTGTACCCAAAAAGGCACCAAACATTCTATTTCCAAATTTATGTACTTCGATAACTTGTCAAATTCCAAATTATCCTTATCCAACTGCTTTTTTCCTTCTCCAATACAGGAAGCACTGGTGTCACCTCATCAGAAACAAACCATGGATGTTGAAATGGAAGCTTTGACTAATAAGTGAACATTGACTTTGTGTGGACCACCACCTAACATGACCATAGTAGGATGTTGGTGG
Source organism: Aristolochia californica (assembly GCF_029961685.1). Classification (NCBI taxonomy): domain Eukaryota; kingdom Viridiplantae; phylum Streptophyta; class Magnoliopsida; order Piperales; family Aristolochiaceae; genus Aristolochia; species Aristolochia californica. Next base: position 30,003,642 of record NW_027182290.1, on the reverse strand, counting down.
GTGTATATGGCCAAATATAATACTAATGGTTCCATTGGGAGGTATAATGCCAAACTTGTGACCAAAGGTTACACGCAAACTTATGCAGTGTATGTCTTCAAGACCTCTTCTGTTGTCGGGTTATCTTTTGTTCAATTTTTTATATCTATTTCAGTTAATTAGCGCTAGTAGTTATACAAACTTGATATCAAAAATACTTTTTTTGTATGAAAATTTGTTCGAGGAAGTGTATATAGAGCAACCTCCTACATATGTTACTCAGGAGGACAGGAAAAGTATGTTGATAATGTAAAGCGATCTATGGCCTCCGGTTCGAGAAATTCAACATATAGTGATGTCACAGAGAAGTCACTCTGATCACTTATTGTTTATATTGAAGAGGTCTACTATTGATTGTGAACGTTGATGATATAGTGCTATCTGGCAGTGACAAAAAGGTTATTGAAGAGGTAAAAGAACATCTAACAAGTCACTTTCAAACCAAGGATTTAAGGACACTTAAGTACCTCCTTGGGATCGAAATAGCCAAAAAGAAGGCAAGTATTGTTCTTACTCAAAGAAAGCAAGTGACTAATATGCTACATGAATATGGGTTTCTAGGAGCTAAACCTGTCAAAACTCCTATGTAAGTTGACCATAATCTTCATGAGGGGGACAATGGTAAGCTCAAAGATAAGATTATGTATAGGAGGTTGGTAGGCAAGCTTATTTATACCAAAATGACTAAACCTAATATAGCCTTTGCAATCAGCATGGTCAACCAATTTATGGAGCACCCAAGAAAGACTCAACTAGAAGTTGCATAGAAAATATTGCGATACTTGAAGGTGCATCAAGAGAAAAAGTTGATAATGAGTCAGATGGACATTTGCAAATTGTAGGATATTATGGTGTTGACTATATTGGTTCTAAACTAGATAGAAAATCTACTTCGGGATACTATGTGTTTGCTGGAGGCAATTTAGTAATTTGGAAAAGCAAAAAACCAACTATGGTTGTCCATTCTTATGCAGAGATTGAGTATAGAGCAATGGCTATACAGTTAGTGAGCTTATGTAGAGTAAAATTTGTGTTATAAGAATTGGGCTTCCTTGTTAAAGAGGTTATGACTATGAAATGTGACAATTAAGTTATCATAGTCATTCTAAGTAATCTTGTATTTCACGAAAGGACTAAACATTTGGAGGTTGATTGTCACTTTATCAGAAATACAGCCATGAGTGGAGTAGTGCTTACACCATATGTCAAGTCTACTGACCAACTTAGTGATGTGTTTAATCAAGCTCTAGAAAAACAAGATCATGAGGTTTTTTGTAACAAGCTTGGGCTTCTAGATAAATATGCTCTAGCTCGAGAGGGAGTGTTAAAGTTGTAAGTGTCAAAGGTATTTTGGGTATTTTACATACTTAATTATCCCCTCTAGGGTTAGGAGAGTATTCGGCTATTTTTTATGTATATTGAATTCAATTACCAGGTTCAAATGATGTGTATAATAGGAGATATAAGTAATTGAAATGTGAATACTAGGAGATATAAGTAATTGAGTCTAGAGGAGCATTTATATCATTGTACTAAGTTTTCACTTCAATGACCTACTTAATGAAGAGAGAGGTCCAATTCTGACCTCTGAGAAGAGTGACTCGCATTGCAGCATTTCTTAATTCTCTTCTTCCTTTTCTCTCTTTCCTCTTTCTTATCTATTCAATCTTATACACTCAATTTTACAAAAATTTAAATGGAAATGTTCCAGGTTGCTCAAAACCTGATGTCTCAAAAGTTTGAAATGTATCAGGTTGCTCATAACATGAGAACTCTTAGACCTTCCACATTATGCAACACCTAAGAAATTCAATAAAAAAGTGTACCGAATGTTCAAGTAACCTTGTCAATGTTATAATAAAGGGACATTCAAGAGGGTGCATATTGTTACATCCCCACCAAATCTGAGGCGCCTCCTCACTGATGCTACAGTGTGCTTCTGGACTGATATCTGGGTGAGCACAATGCACTTTAAATGGAGTTCCCTATATTATTCAGGCTTGCCATGAACCAGAACATATCATGGCTGTGTCAAGGGCTCAAAACCCTTCAACTCCAGCTTGGAACCTCAACTTTCTGAGGCATCTTAATGATGAACAAACTGATGAGCACATTAGGCTGTTATAGCAAATAGACAGAATCTCATAAGAGGACAAGGAGAAGAGAGCAATATGAAACCCAGATTCCTCAGGGCTCTTCCCTCCAGCATAATTTTATATCCCCAATGAAGCATCATAGAAAGATATCAGGAGCTACAACTTAAATTAAAAGGACCAGCAAAGACTTTAAACTTCTTATCGAAAGCAGCATTGAAAGAAAATCTTAACCTGTGAAGAACTAAGCAAGAGAAGCCAGTCTATGATAAACTCTTTAATTAAGCAGTGTGGACAAGAGGAGAGTAGCCAGCCACATGTTCCTTCAGTGTAAAATAAGTTATGAAATCCGGGGCTATTCTCAACAAATTTAACATAAGCACCTGTTTTCTAGACAGCTATCTGAACTCTATATATACAACATAGCAAGTCCTTTTCTTAAAACTGGGAGAGCACTATGGAAGGTTTCTCTAACTGCCGTTCTAGGCATACATGGAAGGAACAAAAAAATTGGATATCCAAAGGAGCACAAAAATCAGTTGGAAGGATTATTAGAGAAATACTACTATCCATGCAGTCAATGGGACATGCTTTGGGGCATGTGCGTATTTATTGGAAACCCCTGGCCAGAAGTGATTGGAGGTAAAGTAACGGACTGCTCAGGTCAGACACTGCAAACCTTCTCCAGTCCAGCAGGGCACCGTGTTTCAATAGAAGCAGAATTGAAGATTCTTTTCACAGGAGTAAGGTTGTATTCACAGCATTTCACCAACCCACTCATAGAAAAAGGAGATTCAACACTTGTAATCAATTGACTAATAAAAGGCTCTCCAAGGAGGAGGATCAGACACATTTGATGAAAACAATGAAATATGCAATTGTATTCGGGTTGTATGGCAACCCATAGTATGTGCTGCAAATGGTTCAGTAGATACGCTGGCAAAGGATGGGGTATCCCATCAACCTCCAGATTTTTGGATTCTCTCGTGGGATGAAGCATGTTTCTCCCTCTGTTATTCTGCTTTTCATTTATTAATCATTATGAAAAGTAAAAAAAGTTGAACTCTTAAATAAAGAAGCTAATGCTCTAGAAGCATACAGGAACCTGATTCACATTGGGAGTTTCGAAACTGGATAGACAGTTCTAGTATTAATTCCAAAGCCCATATACACTGGGATTTATAATACAGCTCAATCATCCAGACTTGCCCAGATTTTGCCAATCTGAACGTTTTATTTTCCATTTTCAAACTCAATGAATGTCACATTGCTGCTTCTCCAAACCAATCAGGTCAGATTGACCTGTATTCGTTTTCCTGGATCAGTACTGTCAAGGATCCATGCAATCTGAAAAATTCAAGTCAGATCTGCATTGGCCCAATCCTGCTTAGAGCAGTAGCCAATCCTAACATTACAGACTCATGTAAAGGCAACTCCAGTAAGATAAGCATAAAAAGAACCTTCCATTTTGCATATGATGGTGATGCAGATAAAGAAAAAGTTGCAACAATCAGGTCCTAGTTAACTCATTCCAACAGACAGGCAGTTTGCGAACCTCAAAATGAGAAGGAACCAACAAACATGAATTACACACCTCTGATTTGAATAGTTTGTCAAACAGTCGCACTTCAATTTTAAGGGGATCAGTCCCAGGGGAAGGCTGTGCCACCCAATGAAGAACACCCTGCAATATTCAGTTGCTCAGATAAGTTCCGACCATCCAACTTTGCTACTTCTTTTGGAAAATATAGCACTCAGATAAAACAGAACAATCAAGAAATAAAACCCCAAACCTTGGGCTTTGACTTCTTGGAAGGATCATACTCCGCTCGGATCTCTAAAATTGTCTCCTTATCATCTCCATATATAACTTCAGTGCATTTTATAGGGAAAGCGTATCTGTGTATCAAAAAGACGGGAGGAAGATGGATGCACCACAATCACAATACAAAAAGACAAAAGGAGTAAAATCCACAAGAGACAACAAAGATCAACAACAAACCTCAAGAGGACTGATTTTCCAGGAGCAAGTCCAAAGTAATCTTTTGAATCCTTAATCCGGAAGTCCGAATGTTCAATGTAAACAACATTTGTAAAAGGAACCTGAAGGGGGAGACATATAAGTCATTGGTGAGGATGAAAAGTGTAACATCTGAAAAATGATCAAAATTGCTACATCTAGAAAATGATGATAACTGTTACATCTGAAAAATATTTAACCCCATAAGCTGCAGAGCTTCTAATCTTTGTCACCTTATAAGACGTTGATACATCGTCTGCCAAAGCATCAGGCCACACTTTGGCATCAAGATGTAGCATAGATCCACCCTCCATATTTGTTATAAGAACCTGAAAAATATGGAAAAATAACACAAAAAACAGTGAAAATTAGAAAGTGAAGATAAAACTACAGAAATCAGGAGCTTAAAACTAAAAGCAATATTAAATAAAAATACACATGGAAGAAAATGAAAGGTACATAATAGAGCAAGATTATAAAAATTAATAAAAAATCACTTTTCCAAAAAAATTAAACAATAAAAAAAGCTACACAACAGAGCCAATTGCGCAAAGAATAAATAGATATAAGGCTCCGAAGACCAAATTTCATGGGAGAGCTCTGTATTTCAAATTGTACAATATGTCAGCCAATTGGCTTCACAAGTACCACATAACCAAAATAAATGAACAACAAAGTCAATGTCAACATTCACTTTTCCAAAAAATTAAACAATAAAAAAAGCTACACAACAGAGCCAATTGCACAAAGAATAAATAGATATAAGGCTCTGAAGACCAAATTCTCTGTATTTCAAATTGTACAATATGTCAGCCAATTAGCTTCACAAGTACCACATAACCAAATTAAATGAACAACAAAGTCAATGTCAACATCCACATTAAAGGAACTACTACTTGACATACTTTAAGGGGACGCAACACCACCATAGTGCGAGATGCTGTACGGTTCATTTCTTCTCGAATGTGATATTCAAGACGATCTAAACGAATTAAACTGTTATCACTGCCACATCAGATACAGGTGGACGTGAGTACTTTGTGCTATACAAAGATATGCATATATTTCTAATGACATAACAAGAAATAGTCTCATCATCATATCTTCAAGGTATACTATCACTTTCCTTGAGAAATGTACAACAATGAAAAACTAAGAAAACAAAGTGTCACCCTCATACTTAGGACAAAAAATTACCTCCACTTCTAATTCAACATACGCACGGGTCCCTCTTAAAAGGAACTATATGCAGCCATATTGCTGACAATATCATATATATATCCCATTGACATGTATATATATATATATATATATATATATATATATATATATATTACACACAGATTAGTGATTTTCAGCTTGAGCCTTCACTTTAATGACAACAGTAGGGGATTTAGCACACAATGAGAGATGAGACCTCAATTAAACTATCTAACACAGACATAATAGGCATATTAAATGGCCATATATAAATAGCATAGATAATACAAAACACAAATAAACAAATGATAACATATATTTTATATCAACCTTTAGTTCAATGACTACAAGCGGGGTTCTTATTAAGAGGTCATGAATTCAAGTCTCAAAGGTAATAGGGTACTTGTGTGGGTAAATAACAAAGATTCAAAACAAAAAAGCAGTTTATATGAACCTTCTAGTGATTCCAATTCCTCGAACAAAGGCATTAACAGAAGCTGGAGTCAATCCTCGACGACGTAAACCAGCTAGGGTCATTAGACGAGGGTCATCCCAACCATCCACCCACTTTTCTGTAACTAGACGATTTAACTGCAGCAGTTTAACAAAGCAATAATATTAAAAGAACTTTCAAAACGAAATATCCATATTGTAAAGGTTGCAGTTTAAAGTTGCACCTTACGCTTTGACATCACAGTATTGGTGACATTCAGACGTGAATACTCCCAAACATAAGGATGGTAGAGATCCAGCGCTTCCAGTAACCAATAGTATGATGCCCTCCGTGTCTCAAACTCAAGAGTACATAGCTGCAAGATGAAGCTAGGAACAGGTTCAAGCCATTCATACAGACAAAAGCGGCTGCCAATCCCAAATTTGTCAATCTGACTGTCTAAGGTTTCAGCACTACAGAAGTTATTTCATGAAAACAAGCAATATCTAAAATTGTAAATGTATGATGTCAAAATTTAAATCAGAGTTCAAAAAGATGTTAATGTAAGATAGCAGATCAGTGGCCACTAACCCTAAGAAGAAGAGCAAAGAGAGAAGTGATATGATGAAAATCTGTCTTAGAAAGAGAAACTCCTAAGTTCCAACAAAAGGATGTCCCCGAATTTTTGAAGATCTATGTGAAATCATGGATCAGGAATGAGATTGGGAAAAATAAAAACTCACCGAATGCGTGATATTCTCGAGAGAATCCACTATGCAGTGAGCATAATCATAACTAGGATAAATACACCACTTGTCACCAGCACGTGGATGTGGAGTAAACTGCCTTAACAAAACAACATTGATGAGTAATGCAATTGAGTACAAGTTACATACAAAAACTTTGAAAATATGACTTGCCTTTATTCTATAGGCAATCAAATCATACATATTGTAGTTATCACTCTGCATATCTTGTTTCATTCTGAGTGTTGCTTTGCCCTCATCAATTTTGCCTTTTCTCATATCATCAAACAGCTTCAGTGACTCTTCAATTGGCCTCTCTCTCCATGGACTGTTCATTTTTTTTTCTCTGTACTCTTTTATTTCTTCAGGCAACTGAAAATCAAACACAAAATAAAACAAATAGATATCTCAGCCTCTTATATCAAATTATCCCATCAGTATTGAAGCTCGCATGTATGCATCAATGTATAAGCAACACTTATTCCTTTGTTTCTATTTGATTACAACCTGATGATCAACATATGCATGACCCCTTCGTATCAGCTCCACAGCCAGATCATAAAGATCTTGGAAATAGTCACTGGTGTAAGTAATCTGTTGGAGTTCATGAACTCAATAAAAATTGCTTAACAACAATGATATGATAATAACAACAACAAATAGATTCATATGAAAAACAGGTTGTCATGTCTATTGAACATGCTTACCAGGAACCTGTTTTGTGTCTGAGAGTAAACATGTTATTCTAGTACGTTAGGCTAAGCTAAAATTCATCAACACTCTTCATCATGGAGAATTAGCTTACCTTAAAAGGTTTCCAGCCCATCCACTGGACAATTTCTTCAATGTGATCAATATACTCCTTTTTCTCAGCTTCAGGATTTGTATCATCAAACCTAAATGTCAGGAAAAACAAATCACCTTCTGCATGTAAACTTAATGTGAAGCACAGAACCCAAGCATGAATTAACTGCTCGGATTTATTAAAAAGCGAACTACTCAGTCTTTAGAACTTTAGTCAGACAATATTTCAACCAGTACTAGTAAGATAGATTGTGGAGGTGGCATAGCTTCAGAAAGAATTTTCAGTACCCACCAGCCTCTTGCAGAAGTCATCAACCATTGCAGAAGCTATGTCATGCAGAGCCCACTAAGGAGCTACTCAAATGTAGCCCTACCTTTTCAGAGTTGGATATCAAGTTATAAATGCATTTTCCTTTACCTTTTATACATGTTTTCTTAAAATGGTTATGAGGAGAAACCCATAATCAATTCATTCTTAATTTTTTGAGAATCAACAATCCCAATTCCTCAGTAAAACAGAAAAACTATAGATGTTTTTTAAAAGAAATGAAACTCGCATATTCTAAGAATAACTTCAAGGGAGTTTTCATATCATAAACAGAAAGAACAGTGAGTTTTGAGAGCCTAATGGGGGGAGCAAGATGAGCAAGATAGAATGAGCACTGTGACAGCGAGAAGGAAGAAACTGTGAGGAGCAGTGACGATCGGAAAATTATGATCGCAGTCATGACAATGAAGATTCAGGGAGCAAGAAAGAAAACCAGAGCAAAAAAAGGAGCAAGAAAGGAGAAGAAACAACAGCGAGGAAGACGAGCGGTAGTCTCAGAAATGGAATGGTGACAAAAACAGATGTGAGACTTCACTGGAGGAGGAAATTGGAAGAGAGAGGTTGGGACTTGAAGGTCAGAAACAAGAAGAGGAATGGGAAAGCGAGCCTGATGACGAAGAGTTGCAGTTATTTTTTTTTTATGAAAGTGTGAATTTATTAAGGCAAAGACCAGAAAAGATACAACCTAATTAAGAGGGGACTCCCGACACATCAAATGATTGAAGAGATGTGCCCCATCTAGCTTGATAATCTGCAAAGTGGTTGGCTAATCTGCACACATGTGCTCAAGTACAAGGGAAGAGGCAATATTAGATATGTCAAAAAAGACATCTCAATGTCTCCAAGGGGAGCTTTGGATTTTGCACACCAATCAATGACCACTTTTGAATCTCCCTCAATGATGAGGGGCCAAAAGAAGCGGTCCCGGAAGATACTTAAAACCATTGAAGAGGCCCAAAGGCTCCGCCGAGGTAGACTCTGATATGCCAAGGGGGCTAGCAAACGAGTGTAGAAGGCTGGCATTACTTCCATGCAGTGGCTTCAGCAAGAAGGAGGACTAACCGAGTTACTTCATTATTCATTGATAGTGAAGTAACATCATATAGGGCCTCTATCACAAATGCCTTAATTAGCTTCTCTACAGAGCTCTATATTAAAGAATGTCATGCTAGACCAACACTCCTTCGCTTGCAATTCACATCGATTTCTACCATGATGGTTGCATTTCTTGAGTTTCCCTTTTCTGATAAAGAGATTGAAGATATCGTCCTTGGCCTACCTAGTGACCGGACACCTAGACTTGATGGATGTAACGGAGATTTCTATAAGCGATGCTGGCCGGTTTTGAAAGAACGCATTCTCTCTATGGTTTGCAGGTTCTATGACAAGGGCATTTCTTTCAAGCATTTTGGGGCATCCTTCATTGCCCTAATCCCTAAGAAAGCCAATGTGGAACTTCCAAGATGGTATCCTAGACCAGGTTACAAGGAGATGGTCAAGCACATACAAGATTATTGATCGGCTCCTTACTCATAGACTCAAGACTATCCTTCCGATGGTCACTCACCGTGGTCAAAGTGCATTCATTCGAGGGAGAGACATCTTGGATTCAGCAATGGCCACCCATGAAATCCTTGACTATTTCAAGAGATTTGGGCTTCCTCGATGGCTTTCAATCAGGTTAACTGGGCTCTTATGGATGATATCATGGAGTGCATAGGATTTGGAGAGCATTGGAAATTCTGGATCCGCAGTTGTATCTCTTCAGCCTCTTACTCTCTCCTTCTTAATGGCACAATTAGCGGGTATTTTAAGGCCTCTAGAGGCATTAGAAAAGGCAATCTTCTATCCTCCCTCCTTTTTAACTTCATTGTTGAATACTTGTCCTCCATGGTCTACTCAACAAAAAAGAGTGGGGTGGCTTAGTGTGATTGTCAATCAAGAGGAATTTGACAACCCTTTGTTGCAGTTTGTTGTTGATACTATTTGCTTTGGAGATGGTATCCTAGACCAGGTTATGAGGATTAAGGTTCTTCTTGGCATTTTCAAGCTCACCTCCAGACAGAAGATTAACTGGTAGAAAACCACCATCTTAGGATATCATATTAATCCAGATTTGCTCCATACTATGGATGACACCCTGGGGTGTGCCACCACCACCCTCCCCTCTACTTACCTCGGGCTCCCTCTAATTGACAGTAGGCCTTGGATGGGGCTTCGGGCCCCTATCATTGAGCATCATGAGAAGCACCTTTCCACTTGGAGGCGACGATTGCTTTCGAAGGCTACACGTCTTACCCTTCTTAACTTTTGTATTGTGGGGCTCCCAAATTTCTTTCTTTAATTTGTGCCTTATCCTACCTCTATTTTTCGCCTCATTGAATTGATCAAGAGGCATTTCTTATGGAGGGGAACTAGCAACGAGTTCAAATATCATTTGGTGGTTTGGAAAGATTTTGTATGCCGAAGCACCTTGGGGACTTGGTATCTGACACACTAGAGATATGGGATAGGCTCTTTTATTTAAATGGTTTTGGCAGTTTAACTCCGCTTCAATTGCCATTTGGAAGCCTATGGTTATTGTAAAACTTCAGATAACCAGGTCGAGGCGAATTATCGAAGGCAAACGTCTATCTCCAATCTGGAGATCTATCTTCCATCTTTTACCGTCCTTCTGCTCGACAACCCGATTCTTTGTTGGAGATGGGACTAGTCTAAACTTTCGGACCAATGGGTGGAATGGAAATGGCCCTCTCATTAATTCCTTCCAATCCCTACTATAGATCACGAAGCAACACAATATAACTATTGTTGAGGCTTAGGGGAACGGGTCCTGGAATTTGCAATTGAAAAGAGGGCTCACTGATGAGGAAGCCCTTATTGCTTGCAACTTTGTGGATGGCCTTAACTCTGTCAAGATCCAGGCTCATGTGAAGGATAAAATGATTTGGCTTCCCAAAGACAGCGGATAGTTCACTGTTTCTTCAGCTTACCGGCATCTTATGGCTAGTGAGGGCCCCTGGTTGAACATAATGTTGTTGTTGATTGGGGTCTCATGGATCCTAACAAGATTAAATTCTTACTCTGAAAAGCTCACCTAAAGAAGATTCTTACTACAAATAATCTCCAAAAACGTGGCAACATTCTTCCTAGTACCATTTGCCCTCCTCCACCCCCCCCCCCCCCCCCCCCCCCCTCTTCCCCCTTCCCCCTTCCCCCCTTTTTAAATAGTGCTAAGTTATATTAAAAGGCTCAAAAAAGCAAGATTACAAAGAGGGGGAACCGTTCCAAACAACGAGATATTGATGGGATGTTCCAAATTTAACTAACCTATCAGCCAAGGAGTTGGGCTGATCTAGGAATGTGATTCCATGTACAAGTAATTGAGGTTACAATATCTGCAATAGAGGAAATAATTGGCCAATGACACTTAAGGGGGGCAGACCGAACTGGAGCACCAACTAATGACAACTTTATAGTCTCCCTTAATCAGCAACTTCCCATGAAAATAGTCCTTGAAAATCTTCAATCCTTTTGCCCCCTTTGCAACCTGGAAGAGGAAATTGTGAGTCGCCTACTTCTACATTGCCCCATTGCATGGCAAGTCTAGTCCTCTCTTCTCAGTAGATTGGGTATTTAGTTTTGTCTCTCTCGAAACATTTGTAGGATGAATAGTTTGTCTCTTGGGATCCGTATACCCAAGATGGGCAAACTCTCTTAGCCTGCCTTGCTCACATCCTTTGGTGCCTTTGGAAAAAAAGAAACAATCAAATATTCAACTACAAGTACAGTACTGTGGATGAAGTTGTTTGTCATGCCACTAGCCTTGCGTCTACTTGACTTCATGCTAGGAAGGAATTTGATAGCCTGAAGAATGTCCCTCTCGGCACCAACTAGCATGTAGTTGCTTAGATGCCCATTCTCGTAAGTCTCCTACGGTTATGATTTGGCAGTCTCCCCCATTTGGAAGGTTGATTCATTGAAGGTGACTCCAAAGTAGTGATTGGCTAGTGCTCTTCCCTGTCAAATCCTACTTGGAATCATTGAGATATTTTTTGGATATTTCTGAGATTGTATCTTCCATTTCATGTTCTGGGTCTCATATTCCCGGATCAACAAATTTTGTTGCTCACTCTTGTACTAAATTATGAGCCTCCCTGCAATTTCTTGTTGTAAAGGAAGTGTTCCCTTAATGTTTGTTCAGTTTTCCCTTGAAAATCATGACTTGCTTAAAAACAAAATCATGAACAGAAATAAGTGAAAAATATTTCTATGCTGTAATTCTTAAAAAACGTTCGTAGTCCAGACATTTCTTTCATATTATGATCAGATTCATGCCAAGTTCAGTGTTAACAAGTATGCAATGACACATTTGCATGTCCAACCATCAACTACAAAAGGAGATAAAGCTCTAAAGACAAATAAATCTATCAAAATTCACCCCTTTTCAGACCCAAAAAATAAAAATAAAAATAAAAAATAAATCATCATAGTCTTATTCCAACTATATTTTTTTTTTAAAAGGCTTATTCCAACTACGTTGATGTAGGACACATGAATCTTCCTCCCATTACACATTTGCTACCTCTATTGCAAGGTTGGCTTCTTCAAGTAATACCTCACTAGTTAAATTTAAATAGTGCTAAAGATTAATTAAGTAAATAAGAAAATCTAGAAAAGATTTAGAAAACAGAAACATAAGTGCTTAACAGAGTGACTCATACCTAAGGTAGCAACAACCATCCCTTTCTTTAGCCAAGCCAAAGTCAACAAACATAGCCTGTAAAGTTCTTATGAGATGTCATTGCAGGAAAATCTATGCTGACTTATATTTTCTAACAGCAAATTTCACGTACCTTAGCATGACCAATATGTAGATATCCATTTGGTTCAGGAGGGAAGCGAGTGAAGACTTTGCCCCCAGTTACTGCCAAATGCCTTTCAAGTTTCTGTTTTGTATTATGAGGCCTCCAAATGGACCCATTGCTGAAATATATTTCTGTATGCACCTGACAAACCCATAAAGTATGATCCAGTTTTAAAATCGCAGCAAACAGAACAAAACACCAAACAAGTACAAGCAAGCAATTATCCAGTATGAAATAGTCATGAAGAAAAACCAGAATGAAGAGAACCAAAATAAGCAAACAATACTTTAAATAGAAAGATAAAAAGAAAATGAAGCAATTTCTTCACAGTGACAACATTATCCAGATGAGCATTTAATCAGAATTTTTTCTAAGCTTCAACATTATCACTTAAAAATAGTGATAGGTAAATAGAACCAAAACGAATTCCTCACAACCGTTCTCTAGGTTGTTGTCCACTTGGTACTGGTTGGCATGGCACTCTATTTATTTGTCCGAAAGACTGCAGCCTGTGCACATAATTAATGCTTGCTAGGAAGCAGATGTGTACTGTCCCCTAGACACTAAAACAGTGGATCCGTTCTGGCTGCTAGTCTAGATAGTATAAGATTTAACTTTTATACAAATATTTCAGTGTCAATTAGATTCTCTAACAATTACTGGGAAAATTCTTATATGCCAATAATATGTGGACATTTTTATTTACACAATGATAAATAATATTGTAATGTTTATAACATGAAAAAATATTGTATTGAGGACAAAGTAAATTCATGCCCATAGCCTGTTGATATTTATAACACCAACAAGGTTCAGATTTATTTTCTAGCCTTACTTGTACTTGGACCCATGTTCCCTGCTCAGCTAATTCTCTAGCTGATACGCTTGCTAAAAAAGGAGCCTCCCTCGAATCCCTTGTTGTTAAGGAAGGTCTCTTCTAGTTTGTATCTTTTTTTGGTTTTCTTTATTAAATTATCACTTATATTAAATAAAATAAAAAATCCAAGCTAATTTACAACTATTCTCATAAAACAACTTTTTCTTAACTCACCCAGGGGAGATTCTATGGAAGACATACTCCCAGAAAAAAGCCTCACTCTCAGATAACTAACCTGAGACGTGTAACAATGTGCAGCAACAGAAAGGCAGGACTTTTTACCCACCAACAAGAGCATTAAAAAGAAAGAGTTCAAGAAAGCAGCTTCTCAAAAGAAGCAGTGTTGAGGATCATATCAAATAGAACCAAAGATTTCCTCTCAAGCTTAAATTAGTTTACCCTTCAACATTAGCCCAACAAATACCACATGCTAGTTTTCCTATAACGAAGGTTTTTGTATTTATGTCAGTGAATAAGAAGAAGAAGAAGAAGAAGAAGCCAAGTCAAGTGAGGGCAATTACAATTTGTGCGTTAAAAGAATGATTGCGGGTTTTAAAAAACACACAGCAACCTGACCTCCCATTTCATTCTCTTTTGGTTATTGTGAACAAACTTTCAGTTTATCATTCCACAACCTACTTGTTTTTAGATTTTAAAACCTTAATTTATAAGTACTGCAATACTACAACAGAAAGACTAGGTTTCCCCCTCAAATAGGAAAATGGGTAAATTGGTCGACAGCATAACATTTAAGACAGAAAAATACTAAACACCTAATAACAAAAAAGGAAAAGTAGCACTGATGAATGAAAATATAAGCAAATGGCAAAAGGCTTCACGAGACTAGATAAAAAAGGTTTAAAAGCTCAAAGAAGAAAGTCGAACAGAAAGCAATGCATGATGCAACTAAAAGAAAAATTTACAGCAAAACTACCTTCATATTTTCCTCAGGCTGGGGAAATATGGTAAAAGGATTCAATTCCTCCTCAGATGACTGTGCAGAAGAATTATTGATTGCAACAACTTGTTCCTACAAAAGTTCAAACTAGAAATACTTCTTTGGTTTTGAAAGAAAAAAACATTAAAATAAGCATAGAAGCAGGGAAGTGCACTATCTCTACTTTAACAGGCTTCTCCTTCTTCTTTCTGGAAGGCTTTTCATCATCAGCAGTAGTCCTCTCACCAAGCAATCCGTGAAGCTTATCATCTATCATTTGCTGTAACAGATAAGGGCCGATAATCAAAAAATGAGATGGCATGAAATGTGCCTAATTTCAAATCCAGTGTCTCTTAGTAACACTAGGCATCACTCTTTCATGTATAGACAAAGAATTATATTTCACGCACAAAGTAATATTATTAACAAGCAGTTTATTATATGTAGAAATTAATCATAAACCAATCAACAAGCAATTTATAATACATAGAAGTTATTCATAAGCTGATCAAAAAGTAAATAATTTTTCAACATCAATACAAACGAGTAAATATTATTATCATTCGTCTTCACCCTCAGCTTATTCTATCAATAAGTTGCACCACTTCCATCCATATATTTTCAGCTTTCTTCTACTCGTTTGGTCCCTCAACCAATAACAAAAAGACTCCTTAGTATGGATGTGCTCTACTTCCTTCAAAATGGGCAAACACAATAAAAAGTGTAATGGCAGCACATAGTTGAGGGTACAAAAGCTCATTGCACTACAGTTAGTCAAGCCAACTTGTTTAACCAAAAAGCACAAGACACTATAATTATGGTGTTCCCTTCTCTGGTTACATCACTATATCAGAGCCTCATTCCAACCAGGGTGAGGTCTAGTACATGAACCTTCTCCTCCAACCTTAGTCTACCACTACCCTCTGTCATTTCCATGGCTACATAAGGAAAAAATTAATTCAGATAATAAACATTCATTTCATATAACTACGGAAAGTGCAAAATATCACCTTCACAATTTTTGCATCTGCCCATGGCTGCTTTTTTCGAACTTGTCCACAGAGATTGCCAACTGGAACACAAGAGCAGAAATCAAACATCAGAACCAAAGAAGGGATCTCAGAGTATTATTTGTTGTCTTTTAATTGTCTAATATGAGTGCATCCACTCCATGATGGGTACTAACAAGTCAAAACATGAATGAGGGATGAAAAGGACCAGAAAGTGGCAACTAGAACATTTAGGAAAAATATAACAAAAAAAAGTATACACTACTATAAATAAACAAGTCCCAGTTCTGATTAGCTGAAAATAAAAGAATAATGACCATTTATTCGATAACGCTGCTCCAAAATGGCTTCCTTATTCTCATTCAAAACCTCCACAACTGCACACTCAATTTGTTCAGCAGAAACGTTCACCCCTGATTGAGTACAATCAATGTTAGTCATAAATGTATTTTATAAATAGAAGTTCATTAACAAAGGACAAAATGAACAAGGATAGATGAGGAACCATTGCCAAAAAGGAATGGCTAATGGATAGACCTACAGAAAAGAGAAACACCTTTTTAACTACCGTAACCTAATATTAAATAGTCTAAAAAAAAAAAAAAAAAAAGCAACTGGACCCACCAGCTGCAAGCTACCTTCGTTTTATGCTAGATAAGACACAAAAACATTTTACATGTCAAGTTCACAGGTGCCAGTTTTATGATAGTGGCAAACAAATCTGAGGGCATCTTAGCCAAACAATGATAGGGTTCCGCTGAGACAATATGTCAGTTCAGAGAGGTTTAAACACCTTAACAAAAGTTTGACAGGAATCTGCTCAAAATAAGGCCCACACATTCCACCTGATGTTTCTGTGTGATAGTGACTAAATAGAAACTTTATTATAGAAGAGCATACCAACACCACAAGCTTCTTCAAAATCATCTATGTTAAAACTTTCTGAACCAACTGTTCCCAAAAATGATAATGCTGCTTCTAACTGAGTTGGGTTCTTTATCTGCCGTGAAAAAAAAAACAAAGATATTTATAGTGAGAGAGCCACCAGGACTATCAAATTTCTATTATATAACAGACAGCTGAAGGAACTCAAGATCAAGGATATGCACATGATACCATTTTCACTTGTCTTCTGAAGAAACAGTAAAAAGGATCGAAGACATGCAACAAACAATGAGATTATCACCTTTGATGAGACAACATATTGGAGCATAGTTGGTCGATGTTTCAGTGCACTAGCTGGAAATTTTGTGGCCACCTGTTTTGATGGCAAAAAGATGTTAAAAAATGTTGAAAGGGGCACTCAGTATTGATATTTCTAAATTCTTTTCAGGGCGCTAGTAATATACCATGTAAAGAAGGTTCCCAACAGTTTTATTGCATCCATCAACAACACCTGCCTGTAAATTTCACACACAAAAGAATGAAAAAGAAGAAGAAAAATATTTTAACCAGAAACGGCTTAAAACTTAGTTCATGCAGTTGGAGTATAGATTAAGACATTTCCAAAAAGGTAATGAAGAAGATCAATTCTAGCAGAATCACAGTCCAAACACAGTGGAATTAACTGACTAGAAGTATTTTCAGGGATACTATAGGACACGGGAATGAAAGTACTTAAGTTCGAAGAAACATGTCTAACGTTGGCCTCATGAGACACGATGCGCCTTTTTTATTAAAAGTAAAAGCCAGTTAGATGTTCAACTACGTATCCAGAAGATCAATGACACAAATCTTCAAAGTAATTAAGTTATTAATATGTCAATAAAAATAAATAAATTAGAAAAATGAGCATGGAATGGTGAGGTTGAATATAGAAACAAATGATATGGACTTCAAGGAGGAAAGAACAAGAGCGGGCTTCCTAGACAATACACGGAAGGATTAAAGGATCATAATAATGTATCAGAAAACATGAGCGATGTAGAAAGGACCAACTAAATCCATGTACCTCGTGAATGACGGCCGTTAAACTGGCTGTAACCTTAGCATTAGCTAGCGTATTTCGAGCTGTCCTCTCGTCCAACCCAATTTTTAAGAACAAATCCATTTTTTCTCTATTGTCGTCCTCTCCAACTCCCATATTTCTAACACGCCCGACAGAGGAAACTCCCAATCTATGAAAATAAATCCCTGTCGAAATTGATGATAAAACCCTAAAGCACCGACAAGCTGAAAGTGATGACAGACAAAAACACCAAGCTGAGAGATATTTAGAGGAGTGTAGTGAAGCTAGAAGAATGTTCAATTTTTTTCTTGGTAAGCAAAAAGAATCTGCAATTTGAAGGTCAACAGGAATGGGATATTCCGTGGACCCCAAGTCTCAATCGTAACCTTTCTAGTTTAACCTGGTTTTAACCATCGATTGAGCCGGCAACCGATTGAATCAAATTAAACCATTTCCCTGTTGGGAGAATAAGGGGGATTTGTAAAGAGGAGAGAAAGGTTCCACCAGTAGACGAAGAAGGATGCCAGTTGAACTAGGTTCTTATGCTTTTTATAAGAACCTAGTTATTACAACAAATTATTGTAGATTTTCTATGACTTCAAATTTTTATATTTTATCTCACCCTATGAACTTGACTTGAATCTTGTCCAAACCCATGATGGGTTTTTGCTAAATGACTTTTATGGAACACAACTCGTGCCCACTCGTACCTAGGGAGAGTCATTATGGACTCTCTTATGGCAATAGGTATGGTTTTCAAATTGTCTAACCGGTGTCTAACCGGGTTTGAGTATGGAAAACAATACCTACTCTCACTATGGCAATTTGAATAAGTATCATTTCCAAATTAGTAAGGAATTTTTATTGCATGATCAATCACCCTTTATAGCATATTTCTGGCGCATTCCATATGATCGATCGTGTTTGAGATAATGATTTATCATGCTTTATAAGTTATGTCAAACTTTATTTTGGATGATCAATCAAACCCATGTAGGTCGATTGATCATGTCATATCTCAATGTACTATTCGACATATGAGCTACCCAAGTAATAATGCCTAATATGAATTTAATCAATTTTTTACCTTTTTAACTCGCCCAACTCGTTAGCTCTTACTATCCAAGTAAGGCTATGGAAATGTAAGCCTAATTTGACTATACCAAGAACTTTCAATAATCTTTTCATGTTTTTGGTTTGTAAGGTTTTCAATATATTTTCATAAACTAGGCAAAAGACATTCAAAGTAGTCACATTTTATCTTATTTTGACTTACATATGCTCTAATGGAAGTAAGACCTAAAGATTGTCTAATTATCTTCTAATAGGATCTTATTTCATTCCAATCACATTAGACTTGATTAGTTTGTATAGATGTACATAATTTCACGGGTCTCATTTCTCCAACAAATTAACCTTTCCTTCGTCGTGTAACCATTATAATTTTAGGAAAATACCTAATGAATAGTTTACCCAAGTATATTCAAATATCATGACTTGTCAGAATAGCAAATTAATGATTGTCAACTAAACTCACGTCAATAAAGTAGTTAATTTACTAATTATTGATATTGTTTATCAAATTCGCTTTGTCGTGGGTATAACTACAATCTAAGTTTGAACTTATGACTATGGGTTTGATTCTGAAATATGTTTTAAATCAAAAGTTCACACAAGTAGCATGAGCGATTACTCAATTAAGTTGTTAAAACTATAAGTTAGGGTTTGAAGAATAGTTTTGGGAAAGTAATCATTAGTTCTATGTTATGGTCCTGGGTTAAGTACCTCGGTCTTCCGCTCCTAACAGACTAGCCTTTTGGATAGTATTGGCTAGGTGCTTAATATTTGGTATCAGAGCTAGCTCCCTCGTCGCACGTTTGAATCCCTGAGGGGGCGACCTTAACTGGGTAGGGCACCGCACATGCAGAGGGGGCGACCTTGACGGAGTAGGCCACTGCACGTGCGGAGGGGGCGACCTTGGCGGAGTGGGTCGTCGCAAGTGGGCCACCGTGGACGTCGTCCCGCAAAAGAGGGGTGTGATGTTATGGTCCTGGGTTAAGTACCTAGGTCTTCCGCTCCTAACAGGCTGATCTTTTGGGTAGTATTGGCTAGGTGTTTAACATTCTAGTTTATTTTTTATTGCTTTCTTACCTGCACCTAGTTCATTTTTTTCTTTTCTAATCACCATTGATTATTGAGTGATTCAAATTCTGGTTTAGAATCCCAAACAACAATTTTTTTTAATAAGAGGTCATGCTCGTGTGATCTATTGGCTGGTTTCCTTGTTTGTTACTTGTTGAATTTGATCACTTGAAATTACATAGTTTTGCATTCCAAAACGTCAAATATTTTTTAGTTTTGATAAAGTCTTGTTCTCTTTCCTCCTAAGTTCACCTAAAGGTAATGATTTTCTACAAAAATAAAAAAATAAAAAATCGTAAGTCATAATATCTTAATTAACAAATACTTCATCTTCCTCTACATATGCTAATTTTAGCAAAGGTGATCCATTGAGGATTACTACAATTCCACTTAAGGCTTGAGTAATTACTTGTCTTAGTCCCAATGTGTGAAAAGTTTTCTAATTACTAGAAACCTTGTTGAGCATATCAGTCAACCATCTATGCATGTGGATCAACTCTCTTACCATAAGTGGTTGAAGGAAGACAAACTAGTTATTAATTGATCGATTAATAATATAGAAGAACATGTGCCAAACAATGTGGTATACCTAGAGACAGCCAAAGCGATCTAGGACACAAATTTTGAATTACATTTTTCCCCTAATAGTCTACAAAAAATTTATGAAATTTTCAAGAGATGTGCAACACAAAGTATAAAGACAATCTTCATGAGTACTTTGTCTAATTCAGAGAGCTGCTACGAGAGTGGAAGGTTACACAACCATATGCACTTGATTTTGCCACACAAAAAAAGCATAGGGAAGACCTGGTCTCGGCTATATATCTTGTTAATCTACCACCCTACTTGGATGTTGCCAAGTCAAATACTTAACCCAGTTGTAAAGCCTTCTTTTAATGATGTATGGGCAACCATGCCACATATTGTAATTAAGGAGTCCAACAGTCAACCAAAACAAGTGAAAAGCTCAAGTATGTTCTTCCAAGGGAGACAAAACAACGATTCTAGTAGAGGTAAAGGAAGAGGTGGAAAAACACCTGTCAGAGGAAGAGGTAGAAGTGGGAATGCTCCTACCTCTAACACTAGTGGTCAACAAAGGGAGTATACTTTTTGTGGGATCAACAACCATCTAGATGAAAATTGTTGGAACCTATATGGAAAACCACCTTACTTCAAGGTTAATCAAGCATCAACCTCTACTACGTCTGCCAATAGTAAAGCACTCTCAGAGTCTTCTACAAGAAGATTGACTCTATCAGGAGAGGATGATGATTTATTTCAAAAGTTTACAAGTATGATGGTTGCTCCCCAAAGCAACACAACCACCACAGTTGATACTATTGGTATGTATTCCTTTATCTCATGCTCTAGTAGTTCACCTTGGATCATTGATTGTGGAGCCTTTGAGCACCTCATAGGTAAAATTAAAAATTTGTCATATGTGACACCATGCACTTTAGATCGATTTGTCTCATTTTTTAACAATTTTTTACATAATTGACTAAAATTGTTAGTTTCACCAAAAAACTTATAAATAGGGACTCGAATTTATCCCTTAGCTATTATTGAGCATTTATTAGAAAACCTAAATAGTCAAGAAAGATTCCCTAAACCCTAATATTACCCTTCTACAAGAGAACTCTGATTTTGGCAAATCCTTCGATCCTCTTGCATGTTTTTGACATTCTTAGTTATTCCATGGCTACAAACACATTCTCATTCATACCTAGTTTTGAAAGTTTGGAGACACTTTGGGAGTAACTATATCTCCAAATAAGGTGTAAGCTTTCTATTTTAATACTATTTTCACTTTTTAAGAGGTTTTCTAACATCTTTGTCTAAAAAATAATTACCCACTAGAGCTAGAACTTAATTGTTTGTGAATCTCTTTGGGAGAAATTGGGAAGTCTAATTGGTATCATTCTCGGCTAAAAAAAATTGGAATTTCTTTCGTAATTTCAACTAATACAACATATTAGTGAAGTTAGGGTTATTGGGCAGTGATTATCAGTAAGGAACATCGAAACCAAAAAATCTTGGTCTCCTTGTTGTGTGTGTATTTTTGTTTAAAATTTAAAATTTTAATTATAAATTAAACACTTTAATTGTAATTATTCTTCTCAATTCATCACCACTTAAAAAGTCACCTGGACCAACACATCACTTTTGAATTGTGAAGGTTATTGGAACGAGCTCCCACAATAGAAAAGGCAAAGTTAAAAAGGGTTGTCCACTATGAACAAACTCCCAAAGTGAAATAATAGAGGTAAACGAGGTTGTTCTAACAAATGTGACATTTGAATAAAGTGAAACAAGAAAGAACTTTGGCAAGAAGACGACTATTTGAATAGGGAAGATATCTGTATAGTGTGGAGAAACAAATAGCATTGTTGAGAAAGCCATTGTTCGACTAAAATCAATATTTGAATGGCCTGAACCAATAGAAAGTTTTTTTAATTAATGAAGTGTTGAATTAGATGCACTACTTGAGTACCAACTTATGGAAATTTTTATGATAGATGAATGTTCGAATAAGGTTGATATTCGAATAGTCCCCCCTCAGTAGTGGCTCACTATACAACATGAATATTTGAACATTGGCAATTTAGAACACCACAAAGAAATTTTTTCAATCTCAATTCAACTTCCATAGTTCATCAAAACTTATAAGGGAGCTAACATTTTTATCGATAGTTTAAAAAAAAATTACTTTTATTACACATTTGAGTAATGTTTTTCTATAGAATAAGATGTCATTTTTTTGTGGAAAATGGCCTTTTTATTGCTATAATTCAATTATTCTTTAGTTCTCTCTCATGCTTGTGTGACCTTTGATTTGAAAAAAGATTCTTTTGAAGGTTTCAAATCGAGCTAAGTATGTTTTTTCTTAAAAATTTTAAATGAAATGATTGTACTTAGTTTTTCAAAGTTGAACCCATGTTCCCATATTTGACATTAATTAAATTTGCTCAACTTATATATCTGACTTGAGCTTATGAGTTTTTTACTCTCCCTATGAGAAAGTCCCATAGAAGCTCTCGAAAACCACATATCTCAATGCAAATTGACTTTGATATCATTTTTTACATTAAGTTTGGGTTGTTTTTACCTTGGTAGAATCACCCAAAATTAAGTGTATTCATTTTTATCTTATAATTGCAATATTAGCCTAATTAGAGGTAAGTTGGTTATATTCATAAAACAAGTGATTTTTGCATTATATATCCAATCAGTTGGCTTGTGTAAACTAATTGGAAGTTGAGTCTTTTATAATATCCTAGTTGTTGTTTGTAAATCTAAAGGTGTGGGTAATAACTGTAATTTGGATATTTGTGGTATTTTGCTATAAATTTTGTTTGATTGATTCTTAGTTGATTTAACTCTAACGTGCAAATATATTAAGAGCGAATGTAGCAACTTAAGTTTGGATTGTGAATCACTACAAATCATTGTGCACTTGTGAATTGTTTGATTTTCACTTTATTTATTGCATTTCTTGCTTGTTGAATTCAATTGTTTGCGATTAAAAGTAAAAATTAGTCTTTAAGTTTGATAAATCATTTTACCCCATTTACGTTTATCTCTGTAGGACCTATGAGGAGGAGGAAATTTTTGCTTAATGATAAAGTTATACATTTTTAGAAGAGGAGGCAAATTATATCAGGAGTATGTATTATAGTAATCCAATGAGTATCATGATAATTCATTGAAACACAATATATATCTTATTTCCCAAGACCTGATATGTGTCATATTCTCCAAAACATCAATACATATCATATTTTCCGAAGCCTAATTGTGTTTAAAAAAGCTTCATATTATCATGTTTCTCAAAATTCGATACATATCGTGTTTCTCATAATTAGATATATGTCATATTTCCTAAATATAATATGTCGTGTTACTCAAAATCAATATGCATAATGTTTTCCAAAATTTTGTTCCCCGAAACTTGGTTCTCATTGTATAGTCCGAAATAATAAGTCAATTGTTGGGCGTTATGTGTTACATGTCATATTTTGTAATGTTTATAACGTAAATTCTTATAATTTATATTACATATTATACAATTATATGTTATATAACGATTTCACCTGAAATTTGAGATAAATCAAACACTACAAGTAATTTGATGTTGATGTACTCACAATTAGACAACTAAAACAACTAAGAAGGGGGCGATTACCCCATTGCTCCTAGGGGTGTAAATGATATATGGACGAAACAAAATAAGGTTATTCTATAGATCGTTCTTATTATCATACTTGTATTTCATATTTATTTTGTTCGATTATTTTTAGGTCGTTTTGATTTTGTTTATTTACCTGGTTATTGGCTACGTAAACAAATGATTAATTAAATATAAATAGTAAAAATAATAGAAAATATATAATTTTTTAAAAATTAAATATTAAAACATGTTTATAATATCTAAAGACAGTAAAAAAATTATACATTAACATGCATACTAAGTTTTTTCTAAGGAAAAACTTATAATAATACCCATACATAATTAGTGGTTGGGTAAAAAAGGATAAAAATAGGTATTAACTAGTAAAATTATCCGATTATATATATGAATAATAATTTTTATTCCATACTGTTCCATTTAATAAACAAAAAAATTGAATAATTGGATAAAATTGGCTTTACTTCATTTTCTCTAGCTCTTGCTTCTACCCTCTTCTACCTCCTTTGATACCTACCTATGATAAATTAAAAAATTAAAAAAATTTAAAATTAAGTTGCCTCTTAACTATAAAAATTGGGTAAAAGTTATTTAATTGTGACGTGTATGTGCATAAAATTTTTTGTGGGTAGAGCGTTCCTTCGAATGGGTAATAGAGTTGCATCATAGCTCGCTACTCGCGAGTCAGTCTAGCGCCTCCATAGATCAATCCAAGTCATTGAGGTTTAATCCATCTCTGCCGTTCTTTATAGCTTTTAAAGGTCCTTCGCACCTCAACTAGGGTTTTGGGAGCCGGAGAGGATTGTGCTTCACATTGTTATACTTTTTCTCTTCCGTATCCGACTGTTTTATCAGTCTTACGTGGTTGAGGTATATTTTTTACTCTTCTTACGTTCGTTCTGTTCTCTAGTTTGGCTCTCATCCTGGTGTCAAAGTTAACCTGTCGGTTTCATCTTTGTGCTTAAGTTTGTAAGCAACATAAGCACTTTTTTTTTTTTAATTGGAACTAGGTTTTTGAACTAATTCAATTACGCTTCCCATCCTTCTTGCTCCATCACTCTGTTTGTTTTTATCGGTAATTGCGTAGATTTCTTTACTGGTCTATGTTTAATTGGGATTCAATTTCCTTTTTTTGGGTTTCATTGTTCATTGTAGAGTGAGGATACGAACTTTTCAGGTTTATATATGACACTTGGTGGCCGATGTTTTCCCCGGAGTCTTATAATAGTTTTGTTGTGTAGTTTTAATCTATTATTAGCATGCGGTTATATTTCTGCATATTGGATTTTACAATGTGATTCCACCCATTTTGACTATCCACGACATAGAAGTAGAGCAACTAATGATTGACAAAATGAGCTAATAGGATCAAACTGGTGTGGTAATATCAAGTTAATTTTCGCTTGATTTACAAAGTTTAATTTTTTACAAATGTTTTTTTCAGATAGTTCTATTTTATTCCTTGACCACGTATTTTTGGCTATATGACTGAAATTGGTGCTTAAATTTGGTCATGCTATGAAGTGATATACTCTGGTCATTAGTCTATGTACGATCTATTTGATTTATGTGGAACTCATTGGATGATCTCAGGGTCTTTTATGAAAACGAACCTTGTTTGTTATGTTTTGGACCTAGATACCCTATATACTATTTGAGGTGACATATGGAAGTGTTAAGTATTGTTTGATCTTATGTTTACACATTTTTAATATCCCTGAAAATTCTTATTAAAATGTGGATCGTACCTCTTACGTGCAATTAGTTCTTCATCATGATGAAATGCCACTTTAAAATTTGTCTGAATTAGTAGAATTAATAAGAATCAGTACTTGATTTTTTTTATGACAGTTATCAATAATTACTACTGTGTTTTTTTTATTTTGGGAAATGTATGAATAGTGGTTTGTAGAGGACAGAACAGAAAAAATTGATAAAACTCGGGAGGTATAAGAGCTGAAAGAAGATGAGTTCCACGGTTTTTTTTTTTTTTTTTTTCTGTTTTCCCCTCTGCTTGACATTCTTGATGTGTGTCGTTTTATTTGAAACCAATGCGAGCAGGCATTTGTTTCTTGCAATTCTGATTTTCTTATAGTTTCCTCAATTACTATTCAGGAAAGAAGCCCTTTTTTAAAAAATTTCTGAAAATCATTTTTCTGATTTTTAGAAGAAAACTATAGCTGATTAGCATCTCCTTGTATCACTCTCTCATGAAATAATGAAGTGACCCCCTTTATAATTTTTTTCCTTATTTTCATTCTTTTGAAGTATCTAAATTTGAATGTTGCCCAGGTGCTGAAAAAATGATGGATTAGGTTTCTTTTAGCATGATATTTTTCTATCTCGTTATTTGTTTTGTTTCTAGGCTGTCTGATATTGATTTGTGACAAAGAGTTTTAATTTTGCCTTGTATTTGCTACTTCTAAGTGTATTGTATAGGTTAATGATCTCCATGCATCAGTCTGCGCATGTATAGAACTGATACTTTCTTATGCATGCTCTAATTTAGCATAGTTTTGTAGGAGGCCATTGAACCAATATGTATACGGCAAGGAGGAAAATCCAAAAGGACAAGGATGTGGAGCCCTCTGAATTTGAGGAATCAGTGGCTCAGGTAAATTTTTACCATAATTTAATTAGATTTGGATTGAATTTCAATTCTTACCCGTGTGTTTTCTTGATGGCCTAACAGGCGTTGTTTGATTTGGAAAACACCAACCAGGAGCTAAAAAGTGACTTGAAGGATCTTTACATAAATTCAGCTGTGTAAGAGCATGTCTCTTAGAATTTTCCACAAGAAAAAAGCTGATGAACGTTTCCTTTTTCTTTTTTCGGACAAAAAGGAGCTTTCTGTTTGATGAAAAAAAAATAGTCTCGTTCTGCATAAAGCTATAGTTGGAGCTTCTGTTTATTTCTTTGTCATGTAATGAAATCTTGCTGCTTTCAGAAAATTATTAAAATGATCACTACTTCTTGCAGTCAAATGGATATTTCTGGAAATCGGAAAGCTGTCGTTGTACATGTGCCTTATAGATTAAGGAAAGGTTTTCGGAAAATTCATGTGAGGCTCGTGAGAGAGTTGGAGAAGAAATTCAG
Source organism: Aristolochia californica (assembly GCF_029961685.1). NCBI lineage: Eukaryota > Viridiplantae > Streptophyta > Magnoliopsida > Piperales > Aristolochiaceae > Aristolochia > Aristolochia californica. Next base: position 29,976,912 of record NW_027182290.1, on the reverse strand, counting down.
TGGAAAGGTAGGATTGTGTTGTTATATAATGCCTTCTTTGTTCTTTTTAGTTGCAGACAATCTTGGGAAGTTGTTTACTACTAGTCAATTCAACTGATTCAGCTAGTCCATTTGGCAGGTTTTACCCTTTTTTGTTAAAGCATTATTTATTATTTTTTGAATGATGAAAGTGTTTTAAATTCAAACTAGACTTTTAATGCAGATTACTGTGTGACGTTAAAAAAATATCATTAACAGATATTTTTGGAGGTTTTCATTAGGGAAAGTGTCAATAGCATAACGACAGATTTCAGTCTCACCACTGGAATGAAATTCCATTTATTTATGGAGAAATTAAATTTTATATAAACTCTTCATATGTTTGTTCTTCACCTTGAACAGGACTGCTTCATTTGTTTTATTTATTTGAAAAATAGCAGTACTACATTATTATTTGTCCTTTGATTTGGTGGAATTTAAAGTAGGTTCAAGCTTTGATTAAAGGAAAGAATAGGTTCAAGTTTCCTTTGAAACACAGGGCATTTATTGAGATTTCTACTATGTCAATAGTGTTATGCTGCTGTTTTCAGGACATTTTTATGTTTCACATAGTGAATGAGGAAGAGTTTTGCCGATTGGACTATTCTTGTCTTCTCATTTGTTGTCTTTTGCTTTCTTGTTCTCTTCATATTCTTATGCATAACAAAATGTTTCCTCATCATTCTTTTAGCTTCCATAGTTATTCTCATTTTTGCTTTGCTAACTTTGACTGTTACCTTTGTCTAAACCGTTCTGCCTTTGTTAACATGTGCATAGTTTTATATAATGTTCTATATGGGTGTTATTCTTTTCCAATCATCTGCCACACCACCTTGTGATCTAATGCTTGTGCTATTTTAGGATGTGGTCCTTATTGCCACTCGGAGGATATTGAGGCCACCCAAGAAGGGTTCTGCTGCTGTGAGACCTCGAAGCCGCACTCTTACTGCCGTGCATGATGCAACATTGGAGGATGTTGTCTACCCCGCAGAAATTGTTGGGAAACGCATCAGATACCGCCTTGATGGCTCTAAGATTATGAAGGTGAGTTCAGAATGCATGTTTATAATCTTCCAAATCACATAGGGAGTACTCTTAGCATAATCTGAATTGATAGTGTCCTCCACTTTGTATTTTCAGGTGTTTTTGGATCCTAAGGAACGTATTAATACAGAATACAAATTGGAGACATTTGCAGGAGTTTACCGGAAACTTGCTGGTAAAGATGTTGTGTTTGAGTATCCAGTGACAGACGCCTAAAATTGGGAACCAGAACTGTTTTTGTAATATGTTTCTATTTGCTGTCGGCATGTGATGCTGGTTAGATTTTGGAATTCCAGATTTATTGAGATTTTTACAGTAGGATCATGAGTTGATATTGTGTCTTACTAAGAATTGGTTTCGATTATATCTTTGTAATCATGGTAAGGCAACTAGGTAGGATTGTCACTATTGGAGTGATCTCTTCGGCTCTTCAGTTATATTCTTATTGCTTCAATCATCATCCGATGATTTATCTTGGTTAGCCTTCAATTGATCCCAGAACACAAAAAAACAAAAATCTTCCAAGTGACGAAACATTGGAGCATGAAGACGGCACTCTAGATGAAACTCTGTTCCTGGCTTGCTCTGTAAAAGCTGATCACTGAAGAAGAACATGATGGTTGGACTCCGAGTTTGACTTACAAAAACGGCATGTCGGCTCAGTGATTCTCAGTCACCTACTAAGAAATGAGAGTTTATTGATTGACTCTCTTAAGCCTTAATTACAGCAACATGTTTACTTGATTTAACTATTTAGATCTTCTAAATATGTGGCAAATATCTTTAACTCAGAATACCAATCTCTTCTCAATTATTTCAGTGCAAGATCTAACCTTCTCCCTACCAATAAAGAAACTATTTGAAGAACCTTTCATAAGGATCACAAAAAAGGTGGAGAGAACCAAAGAAAATGTAGAAGAACCTCATAATATCAGTTTTTGTTCTGGTACCTGTTGGCTTTTCTGTTATTAAATTTGAGTCTCTGACTTCAAAAAACGAAAGAAAAAAAGAAAGAACATCTTATTTCTCCATATAAACATACCAACAGGTACCCATTACGCTAGAAATACATTTTGAAGTTTTTTACTATAAATAACTTTAAATTATTAACTAAAGTACATATTTTGAAGCAGTGAAATTATATCAAGAACTTGCTGTTCACTCCTGCTCTGTATAATAGCAATCCCGTGAACGGAGCTTTAATGGTAATCTCAGTCCCAGCCGGTATGAAGAAAACGTCTCCCTGTGCAATCATCTCTTCAGTCGTGCTTGTCCTCATCAATCCTTCCCCTGATGCAACTATGAAAATAGATGGACCCGGTGTGACTGGAAATTCAACAGACGCAGCCGAGGGGAGGGTGTATTGATCTACTTCAAACTCGTCAAATGGAGGAGAGTACCTTCTTGCGTACTCGTTCACTGGAACTCCATGCAAAATCTCAGGGAAACCCTGCACGGAGAGTAGCTGTAAGATTTCATAGTTTAGAAAAAACATTTCACAGTCATGTTTAAGCGGGATGGCTTAAGGAATCACAGGAGTCACGATTTTAGCAATCCATCCAGAGAAAACTTGAAGGTTCCACAACAGAAGATAGATGTACTGCCAAATCAATTACTATTTGAATCATTAACTCAAGGATAAGATTCTCACCATAGGGATATCAATGATTAAAGAAGAAAAAGAAATCTCCTACTCTCCAGAGTACTAGGAAAACAGAGGCGGCAAACTAGTAAGAGGAAGGAAAAGATGACTGCTCCATGTGCAATTTTGTTTATTCAGAGGAAACCAAAGAGCTAGGAGGATGCAGGGCATCAAACATTAAGAACTTTAAACAAGTCAAAAGCAGAGCAAAAGCAATGACTAACGATGGCATCAAACAGGTAATTGAACAACACTGGATTGGTGTAATTGAACATCCAGAAAAAAAAGAAGGCAAGAATAGACATCCCTATATTCTGCATCAAAACGAAATTCTTCCACCATGTTGCAAAAATTTATCTGCATCTCAATCCAACCTTATGCTTTACTTCTCATGAAAACATACAAAGTTTGAGGGTAACCCCCTGTGCAAAGGATAAGAGTCAGTATTATTGACCTGTTTGTATGTCAGCATGGAACAAAGAGTTTTAACATCCCGGTACTTCTGGGTGAGACCGGCACGGACAACATTGTCAGAGGTAGCCATGCATTCCACACAATTGCCATAGATGTAGGCATGAGGTTCATTTGCATCAAGGTATAACGCTTCCCCAGGCTCAAGATGCACATAGTTGAGGAAGAAGGCTGCCAGTACTCCAACATCAGCTGGATATTGCTTTTCAAGGCGTAATGCTAGCTTTTCCTTATCGGTTAATGCCCTCATCTGACATGCAATACACAAATCACAACCAATAAAGAAGAATCAGTTTCTACCAGTTTACACTGAATAGCAGCAAGAAAAAAATCACTGCATACTTCCTGCTACCTTATTTTCCATGTCCAGGCGGCTTTTCATTTTGTTGACCACCTCAGAAACTGCATCTTTACTTGTTGACATAAGCTGGGTGAAAATCAACTTCAATGCAGATTTCACTTCTTCCTCCCCATCTTGCTCTTCTATCTTGAGAAACTGTTCTGCAGTGCTACCAACCAGTTCCACGATCTCAGGAACAGTAGTAAGTACACTCTTAAGCTCCTGTATGGCATAGCAATCCCAAGCAAAATGGTAAAGGAGATCTAACTCATCACCATTATAAAACATATTTTCTAAAGCAGAGAATGCATTTGAAGGCCTTTTCCAAATCGATCAGTATTCACATCAGAAATTTACGCATGAAATTTCTGCAGAAATATATTTGTAATAGCAGTGGTGACAAGAAAAAAGGGAACAAAAGTTGAGACGAGAAAAACTATAATTTTAAGGAGATGCAAAAGCAGGAACAAGTTGCAGCATAAGTGGGTTTCCTGAATGCCATAGCAATGGGAGAGCCAAAAAACAGGGAGAGAAACGATCACGACCTGAACCCGTAAAATGTAAAAAAATTGCTTTCAAACAATGAACATATACTTGGAATGTACAAAGCTTAAAAATCTGCACAAGGATTTTGTTTTGGATTATTCATCTCTTTTGATGGATACAAGTGGTCTAGAAGAAAGAAACTAGAAGTACATAAAACAAAATCAAGCAAAAGAACTAAGATAAGGCTTAGTAGCCTTTGAAAATCCAGAATGGTATTTTCTCTATCAAAAGCCACCAATATGATAATCTTCATGAGCTCCAAACTACAACAACACATGCTGAGTTGAATCCAATTTCTCGTTCTAATCCGTCACAAACTAAGTATTTAAATGCCGCATTTATGAAGGGTTAACTACATCAAACACTTTGATCTTCAATGGATATGATTCGCAAGTACGTTCTGAAACAAGATAATGATTCTACTATCTTATTGGGTTTGAACAGACAACAAAATACTGCGACTACACCAAATAAATTACAAAGTACAATCAGTTTTACCTCGAAGCTGACAAATCCACACAAGGCCTCAAATTCAGTGACGGCTAGAGCCATTTCAGGTTTGTGATTGGGATCCTTGTAAATACTTGGATGTGACTTGTGGAGATGCCGAGCCAATTCCTTGTCGGGATGAGCTTGTATTGATAAAGCTTTTGCAACTGACAGAACCTGCCACGCATAACATGGAAATCGAACAAGAGGAAATCCATAAAATAAGCAGAAACAAGTCGTTTTTTTTTGTCCGGATAACTATTTTTAGATTCAAACTTAGTTACCGAATAACACATACAAAATAGAACCAATATTTTGTCAAAACAGGTGAAAAACATAAAGAAATTTATGCCGATTAGATCCATGTTAAACTGAAACAGCAGAAAAAAGTAATATCAAGACTAGCAGAATTATAGTACCGTTCTGGTGCTTGAAACAGAACAAAAGGTAAAAAGTAATTCCTCCCTCACCCAAAAGCAATGAGAGGGGGAAAAAACTAGCATCAAAGAGAAGAAGAACGAAAAAAAGTTCGAAAAATTCCAATAGAGAGATAAAAATCCAAACTGAACAAATACCATAAAAAAGCACACGTCATAGAAAAACAGAGGAGCAAACTTCTGAAAAACAAAGCTAAAACTACAAAAGAGATAAAACAAGCGACGCATATTTTAGCTTTACATACCTTGAACAAAAACGGCAAATCGCTCCCCCACTTCGCCAACACTTTCTCACCCAATGCTTTAGGGTTTTCACGAATCCACGACTTCAAAGACACGGTAGTCCCCGTTTCATCATGAATTCCGCTGTCCACCACAAAGGACGGCCCGGAGGCGTGGGTACCCATCCAAAGTTCCGCATACGGTTTCCCGGCATCAATGGGCTCCAGACAGTTCCGGGAGAACAACGTGGCAACATGTGACTCTTCACCAATTTGGCCCCAGTCATAATTCTGGACGGAGCATCGCAGACGAAGGGGACTCAGTGGCTTCATAGACACGGACGATCGATCAACAATTTCACATAAATCAGAGAAGTCCGAGATAGAAGTTGAAGTAGAAGGATGGTTTATAAGGGAATGTTTCTGGTCTGATACACAGGCCATGATAGGAGTTGAGTTGCTCTGTTTTTTTTTTTTTTTTTAAATTCTCGGGAGAGAATTCAGTTGCTCTGTTTGGAAAGAGACGACGACCGGAGAACTGACCTGATACAGAGGGACAGCGAAAGGCGTTTTTTTCTCTCTTCTCAACGTCGATTTACTAGTCGGCTCATGGCTGGCTGCTTATCAAGAAAGAGTCGGCTCAATGAGTCTCAGACCCGAGCCGCCGAGTGGGTGCATGGGGACGGTTCCGAGGCGGTGACGGTTTTTCCGACTTTAACTGAAGGGGGGGGGACCAGGAGAGAAACGGCTCCCTTGGCTATAAGCCGAGCTGGTGTCCCTACTAGGAACGTAGCTCGAGAAGCAAAGTCGCGCGCCAGCCAGGGACTGCGGCATGGCACGCGTATCTATTCCCGTATTTATCCGATGCCAGGGTCATTTAATTAACCACCTTCATGTCATTAATTACAAGACAAGCCATTCGAGCCTTCTATTCCTCGTCTGCTCTAGATTGTCTTTTTGCCGCATTTGGCCTTTTGAGATTCCCGAGGCGCCGTCCTTTTTTCCTAGTCTTTATCTGCTCATCAATGCCCGACTCGCGACCGCGAAATTTCCTCCCTTTTTGTCCTCTTGGGCTCTAGTTCCGCTAAAGCCGACAGATACCGGAGGGTATTCGATGTAGTTTTTCGGCAAAAGTCCGTCACACCAATGTGCGTCTCCGCCGATACGGGCCCTGTAACGTAACGTTTTAAAAATCTGAAATTGAAATATTAGTAACATTTCATCGAGCTTGTATAAAATAAAATATTAGCAGACATATCGGGCGATACGTTGTATCAGTTTGACATGTAATGTCAACCTAAAAACCCGAGACGTATGGCCGAAACGGGCAACAACGCGAGGATCATAAAAGAAATAGTGCAGGATCACGTGTTAAATATTACAGAAGCGGATATATGTTTTTTTGTCTTCCAAAAATAGTCAACGAATAAGTTAAAATTTACCAACTTAGCCTGGCCTTTTCGTTATAATATATGTGACAAATGTGACGTCTCTATTCGTCTCTTCTCACAATAGGTAAGTCCCTAATGAGATGCAAAAGTTGGTTTGACGCATGTCTATGGTAGCTCCTTCATCCTCAACATCGAGTACACAACCTTCATGTCTTACGAGCACTCTAGCCAGGTCAGCTATGTCTATATTACATGTGTGTCCTGGATCCTCGTGGGCTATTGACTCAGGAACATTTACTAGTATGTTAGGTATGTTGACCTTGTTTACTGGTTTGAAAGATTCTTCTTTGATAATGCATGTTACATTAGATGATGAGTCTATGTCACCTATTCAGGGAGTCGGTAATGTCACACTGACTCCATTTATGGTTCTTATGTTTGTGTTACTTGTACCTAAATGTCCTCATAACTTAGTATTGATTAGTCAAAATACTGAGTCTTTTGTATTATTTTGCGATATTCAATCATTCTTGATCTGTGTTTCAAGATCTCACGACGAAGAAGATGATTGGTTCCGCATGTGAGAGAGAGGACTATACCACTTGGAAGGAACATCCTAGTTGCCTACATCTGCATTACACACTGCGGTTTCACCTTTCCAGCGGCATCTACGACTTGGACATCCTTCTAATGAGAAGTTGACTCATGTTTTTTCTACTTTTTTGTCGAAGTTATCAGTTCAATGCGAGTTGTGTCAGCTAGGCAAACATTAGTAGAGTGTTTTTCCATTGAGTTAGAAGAAAAATAAAAGAGCATTTGAACTTATTCATTCTAATATATGGGGACTTTGCCTAGTTTCTAGTATATTTGGATGCAAATATTTTGTTTCTTATGCATGTAAGCATTGATGAATTCAGTTGCACTAGTTGGGTGTATCTCCTATGGGAGAAATCTGAGGTGTTTGATGTATTCCACACTTTTTGCTTTAAAATAAAAAAATCAATTTGATCTTTCTTTTCATATTATTTGTACTCACAATTGGTTAGAATTCATGAATCATAAATTTGCTACATTTTATTAGAACCATGGTATACTTCATTGGTCTTCTTGTGTATTTACTGCACAATAAAATGGAATATCAGACCATAAGAATAGGCACTTATTGTAAATTGCTTGGACATTCTTCATTCTTATGCATGTACCCAAGTTATCTGGGGGGAGACGTTGAACTTATTGCATGTTATCTTATTAACAAAATGCCTTCCTATGTGCTTGGTAATCGAATTCCTCTTCAAGTGATGAATGTGTTTGACACATTATTTTCATTCTCTTCAAATTTTTGGTCGTGTTTGCTTTGCCCCATGTTTTTTGTGCTTTTACAGATAAATTGTCTCATCATATTGTCAAATGTCTTTTTCTTGGGTATTCTAGGATGCAAAAGGGATATAAATATTTTTCTCATTCTCTTTGCAAAAAAAATGTCTGCTGATGTGACCTTCTTTGAGAATGTACCATTATTTTATTTTTCTAATACAACAGTTTGACCTCAGTCACAGTTCCTAGTGTTGTTGCACTCGTACCAGTGGTAAATTTTTTTGTTTGCCACAATCTATGATTATAGAAAAGCCCTTATAGGTCTATCAATGCAAGCAACAAGGTTCACAACAAGATCTAGTTCCCTCTCTTTGCAAGTTCGAACACTTTTTTCATCTTAGGAGGTAACTGATTTAGATATTCCTATTGCTCTTTGTAAAGGGGTTCATTCTTCTACTCATCATCATTTGTCTCATTATGTTTCCTTTGATCCCTTATCCACTGGGTACAGGTGGTTTACCTTGTCTTTGTTCACTTGTGTCATTCATTCCTTTGTATAAGATGCTTTGTTGTTGAGACAGTGGAAGCATGCAATAGATGTTGAGATGGAAGTGTTGACAGATAGAGGTATGCGGAGTTTGTGCGATGTTCTTATTGGTGCAACAATTGTGGGGTATCATTGGGTCTACATAATGAAATATAGAGCAAGTGTGTCAATTGAGAGGTATAAAGCCCGATTAGTTGCAAAAGGGTACACTAAAGACCTATGGAATTGATGTGTTTGAAACCTTCTCTCGAGTTGCCTATTAAACATCTATTCATATACTTGTTTCACTTGTTATTAATTAGAATTGCCCACTCTCCCAACTTGATATTAAGAATGCTTTCTTGTATGGTGACCTAGCAGAGGAGGTATATATGGAACAACCTTCAGGATATGTTGCGTAGAGGGAAACCCATAAGGTATGTAACCTGAAGAAAGCAATTTATGGGCTCAAACAAAGCCCCATGGCATTGTTTGAAGAATTCAATCAAGTTGCACTATCTTTTGGATTCTTTGGAAGTCACTATGATCATCCATTTTTTGTTATGAAAAGATCATTTGGCATTGTGGTTCTAGTTATATATGTTGATGACATTGTTTTGTTAGGCAGTGATGTTCAAAGTATTGAATAAATGAAATCAAAATTGGCTAAGCATTTTTTAACAAAGGATTTAGGTGTCTAAAATACTTTATTGGGATAGAGGTTGCAAGAAGTAGAACTAGCATTATATTGACATAGAGAACGTATGCCACTAACATGCTACATGAGTATGGTTTACTAGGTACAAAGCCTATAGAGACACCCATGGCAGTTGGAAATAACTTTTATGACGAGCAAAGTGAAGAACTCAAGGAAAAGATTGTATTTCATAGATTGGTTGGGAAACTAATCTATGCAACTATCACAAGATCAGATATATCCTTTCCGGTTGGTGTGTTAAACTATTTCATGGAACACCTACGTAAGGTTCACTTAGTGGTAGCTCAGAGAATATTGTGATACTTGAGGTGGTCACCTAGAAAAAAATTTATTTATTAGGTTCCACAATCATTTGAAAATAGAAGCCTTCTCAGATACTGACTATGTAAGCTTTAAGCTAGCTAAAAAGTATACTACTAGTTACTGTGTATTCGTGGGAGGTAATCTACTCAGTTGGAAAAGTAAGAAACAAAATGTAGTGGTCTGGTTAAGTGTTGAAACTGAATATAGGGCAATGACCTATACAATTAGTTAAATAAAGTGGGTGAGATCAGTGTTGCAAGAGTTGAATTTATGAGTTCATGTACCAATGACAATGTACTATGATAAACAGGTTGCCATTTTTATTGCTAGCAACCTAGTATTTTATGAAAGAACCAAAAACATCGAGGTAGATTGTCATTTTATTCGAGATGTAGTAAAGAAGAAGGAAGTTGATGATCCTTATGTCCGATCAGGTGATCAGCTTGGTGACGTGTTCACTAAAGCTTTGGGCAATTGAGAGTTTGGGACTTTCTGTAAGTTGGGACTACATGATATATACACTTCAACTTTAAAGGAAGTGTTAAATGTATTGGAAGGATATTTTAGTTATTTTTCAAAATAGATCGTATCTACAGGATTGTCATTAGTTTTAGGAAGTTTAAAAGTGCCTATGGTATAAGGTTCATAATATTTGGATTTTTATATATGGAGATATTAGGTATACATGATAGAGGGGTAGAGGAGTTTTTTCCTCTAAAATTCACTTAAGTTAATAAAAGGGGTTAGGGGGGTTTGTGTCTTACCCGAGTCCAAATTGACGACTTCTCCAAAAGCTGCCTCCTCCTCTTCTCTTCTTCTCCTCTCTCTCTCAACCCTGTATCTAAAGATGATGTGTGCTTTTAGTTTGTGCTAATGTTGATGCTTTGGGTATAGGCATATGGGTTCATGCTTATGTAGAGAATACTTTGATGAATAGAAATGGGTCCCTCGATCCAACACTCATAGGCATGTATGCCAAGAGTGGTTGTGTTGAGAGAGCTCTCCAAGTGTTTGACAAAGTCCTTGGAGAAGATCTATTCTCATGGACCTCAATCATTTGTGGACTTGCAATGCACGAACATGCCACAAACACGCTTGATATCTTCTCTAGAATGATTTAAGGGAGCGTCCAACTAGATTATGTCACATTGATTAGGGTCCTTATTGCATGTTGTCGTGCTGGTTGTGAGAATAAGGATATCAACATTTTCTTGCAACAGAGAAAGTTTACAGTATCTTTCCAAAGATTGAACACTTTGGTTGCATGGTTGACCTTTTGGGTCAAATGGGGGATTTGAGAGAAGTATCTGATCTTATTATGAAGATGCCAATGAAGCCAAATGTTGTCATATGGGATTCTCTACAAAGATGTTGAGCTAGGTGAAATTGCAGCACAAAGAATGTTTGATCTAGAACTAGATGACTTATGGGTCAAGACAATGTTATCTAATATATATGCAAAAACATGTCTATGGGATCAAGTTATGAGGCTAAGAAAATAAATGAAAGAAAAATGAATGACAAAATTGCCCAAATGCAGCATAATCGACGTGGTTCATGAATTTCTTGTTGGGGATTGATCACACTGGTAAGATACTCAAATCTGCTTCATGTTGAAAAAACTTAAACACAAGTCAAAGATGTCTAGAGAAAAGCTAAATTTTATAACAATGGGGAGAAATGGAGAGGAGAGGAAAGCGTCTCTCATTCTTCACTTGGGAGAGGGTCCTCTATTGCATACGGAAAGGGGGTGGATCACTGCCCTGTCTCCTCTGACTCTACCTTTCTTGTCAAGATACATAAAGGTGGGGAGGGTGAGGGAATTGCCCCTTTCCCCTATTGTTCTCTTCATTCTCTACCTTCTCAAATTTATATATTAGGCTTTTTTTTAAGTCGTGTAAATTTTGTGATATAAACTATGTCATTCAATAAGATTTTACTTGCTTAAGCCAAGGTTAGATTGAGCCTCTTTTCATTTTGTTTCTTAAGCAATTCCACTAGTTATTGTATCTACTATTGGACTTGAAATCACTCAATAATAGTCTTTGTTAAAATACTAGGCTAGGCATATTTTGGCCATTTCCCATATTATATTTTTCTCCTATAATATGGTTGTTAGATTGATAATATCTTATTTTATCTATGGTTCAATTTTTATTCAATTTAGACACATATTTTAGAAGATATGTAGTTTTGAGTATTGAAAGTCATTTTTATCCTTTTGTAAAATATCTCTTAAACCCTGATTAAAAAGATGGAGGACATGTTGTTCTGGCACTTTCTCCAAGTCAGTGAGGCTGATCTTCTTATTTTCTCTTATTTTCTCTTTTGTATTCTCCCCAAATCTCATTTTTTCATTGTATTAGAGCAGTAACATACATCTTGGGTTGATTTAATTCATTTTTGTGGACCTTCTCTCCATTTTAGCAATCTGCTTAAAGAATTTTCCTAGATTTCTGGACTGGTAGAGAAAAAATTTCAATTTTTTTCCTTTTTCTCCCTGTCTTAGTCTTTTGGCTAATGACTACTGATTCTATTTGGTTGATTATTGGGATTTAGAAGTGTTTGGTGAATCCCAATTTGAATAAAATTCTGAAATCTACCTATGTCATTAACCCTAATGCATGCATCATCATTCATATGATTTGCATCATCCTAATTTATTATAATTACTTTATTCTTTCATCGATTTATGGTCTTAATTTTTTAAGTTGATCACTATTGCTTAGAAATTGAATGAATTGGGTGTTGAATTGCCCTAATTGACTTCGGTGTGGGCCTACTTGACTACACAAGCATAAAAATTTGAGAAATGTATTTCTCTTTGATTGATTAACGGTCTAGTGTACTGAATTGTGGTGCTTAGTAATTGTTGATTTTTAAGACTCCGTGGATTTATCTCATGGACAAAATGAGAGATACCTATTGGGAGAAAACAATAGGGAAAGAGGTTATGGATTTATTGTCCTAACCTTCCCCTTAAGCTCAATTTATAGTCTTATGAAACTATAATATTATAATAATACCCCTAAAACTTAACCTAATTACATCAATATCATCTCTATGAGATGACTCTTTATTAACCATCCTACCATCACTATGTGGGCATTGATCTCATCTTTTGGATGTGTGGGCCTTCGTTGGTCTTATAGGTTTGAGCCTATCTTCGCCCATCTTCCAACATTCCTCCTCAAGCTAGGGGTGAGAGAACATCATGAACGCCCAACTTGTTGCAAATAGTATATAAGATATTCTCGTATAAGATGGCAGTCCTCCATATCTTCCAACACTCCCCCTCAAGCTGGTGGTCTCTTCCAAGAGGCCCAACTGGCATAATATAAGTGAGCGTAAAATCAGTCTAAGTCATAAGACATCGCTCCATACTCCAGTCAAGTAACTCATGCTAGATGTAGGTAGGGGTGGCATCGAAGCGAGCAGGTTTGCGAGCGGCTCGAGATCGGCTCGGTTCGATTTTATTTATCTGGATCTCAAACCGAGTTCGAAATCCAGATAAGGCTCGTTTGAGTTAACGAGCCGAGCCCCGTCCCCCCTCCTCCCTCGCGAAGACATCGTGCGACTTTTGCTAGTGTGGCTTTCGCACGTGCGAGATCATAAGTAAGTGAAAAAAAAATTCTTTCTTGAACTCTGACTGTCCCTTCCTCATGGCTCTTGAAGATACTCAAATTGTTTGAGGTACTCTCTTAATGTTAACTCCACTCAAGTTTTTCAGAAAAAAATAGATTGATAGCATTTTAGAACTGTTGCTGTATGAATCCATGCTCTGAAGAAAAAACAAAAAATGGGCATACGATTAAATCATCCAAAACTATTTTTCTAAAACTTTTTCTCTATCTCCGTGATCTAGTTTTTTAGTCCTTGAATCATAACGATCTGATTGAGTATAAATGGACAAAACTAGTGTTGGTTTTCAAATGAATGTTTTTGTGTTTGATTATATATAATTATGTAGTTTTTATGAATAATTTTATGCATGTTGTATAGATAATTTTATGCTGAGTTAATATATAGGGGTTATGTCCAATTTTAAATAGAGGTTATGTCAAATTTTATGTAAAATGTATGCATAATTTTATATACAATCTATTTGACTTGTATTTTATGCAAAGTTTTAAATATAGGTTGGAGCTCGTGCTCGAGCTCGAACTCGATAAAAATATTGGGCTCGAACTCGATTACAATTTTAGGCTCGAGACTAGACTCGACTCGATGCCACCCCTAGATGCAGGGCACACTCCTATCTTTTATAGGTAGTGGGTTTATAAGCAATGTTCAAAAGTGTAATAAAACTCCTCTATCATTGTGTCCGTCCACAGGACATCGACTCTCAAATGGTATGAGTAAAAATGCCAATTAAAGGGGTAATGGGTAAATACTGGGAAGATAATATTCTGGGGCCACCATATGTTTTCTTTTTCATCACAATAGCCAATGCTGAAAATAATAAAAAAACAGAGAAGTCCTTCTTCAATAATAATGTCCTATCCAAAGAGATACAATAACAACAACTAAAAATGGTCTGGGTCCAATAACACGTACCAAAAAAAATCCTTAAAAAATAACCCATGAAATAATCCGATGCGAGTATTTACACCAAACAATATGCTGACTAACGAATGAACTATCAATACTTCAAATAATAATTTAGCCAAAGAAAGGGAATCGAGTCAAATAGTAAACCAATGTAGCTGAGTTGCGGAAGAAATAGGTATAGAACTTGGGACCCAAATATGTATATCGAGGTAAAAAACAAACGGGCCAAGTCAAGTTGAACTGGACCTGAGTTGAGCTGAGTTAACTCGGCAGAACATAAGCTAAACTCGGGTCGGCAATGTCGCTGGGTTAAGTCAGCCCGGTCCGGGTTGGGTCAAAATAGGCGCGGCCGGATTTAATCTACCTCTTCCTAACTTAGGAAAACATTGAATTTGGCAAGTGAGTCTTCTTCCCTAAAGCCGAAGGACTCGGCGAAAACAGTGCCTCGGCATAGCAGCAAGGCAGCACCTAAGGGGGGGTTAGTCCACAATGAAGTGGAATGAATTCCCCCTGCATTACCTAGGTCATCATAAATAAGGTGTTAGTGCAAAATGAATTGAATTGAAGCCAAATAACACCGTTTCATCTCCTCAGGCAAAAACGACGAAAACCTGATTCCGCCCATTTTTTCAAATCATCCACTTACCGCGAGCGACAATGTCGCTTCTTCCCCCCCCCCCCCGAAACTAAAAATCCTTTCTCATTTCCTCTTTCACCTCTCCTCTGCTCGCCCTTCATCTCCCGACGAATTTTTTCGCTCGACCTTCTTCTCTCGTTTTTGCTCTCTGCTCCCTCTGCTCCTCTCGCTCGGCTCTCGTCTTCGTTCTCTGCTCCTCTACTGTCTCTGCTCCCTCTACTCTCTCGCCTTTATCTCTCGTTTTCGCCCCATCTCCCTCTCTCGTCTCTTTCTCTCTCTACCTTTCTCTTCCCTCTCCCTCTCTCGTCTCCCTCTCTCTTTTCCCTCTAGGCCTCCATCTCTTTTCACTCTCGGCCTCCCTCTTCCTTCTCGTTCTCTCTTCTCTTTCCTCCTCCCCCGATTTCCTTTGATTTAACCTATTCCAGTTTCGATATCCTTCGATTTCCTTCAATCTTCTTCAATTTTCGACAGTTAGGCGTTGATTTCTTCCATTGGGCTTACATTTCCCCATTCGGCGGTGATTTCCCCCAAATTTCAGAAGGTAATCCGAAGCCCTAATTTTTTTTCAACTAATTTAGTTTTGTGTTTGAGTTAATTTTAATTTTTGTGCGTAATTTATCTTGATTGTGGCCAAATTTTGGGATGTAGGGTTAGGGTTTATGGGATATAGGGTTCATGGGATATAGGGTTCAAATTCGTGTTGACAGAGTTTAATTTTGGGATTAGAGTTGGGGTTTGGGACTTATAGGGTTTTAAGGTCTAGGGTTTAGTTTTGAAGAGTAGCTTTTGTTTAGGATTGAACGACGTAGATCGTCTCTCTCTTGTAGTAATCTTGTTTGGAGCATTAGCCAAGGCAACCTTGAATCAGTTGCCTGGGATGAAAGTCAAATATCCCGTGAGAGTGATCCTCTGTTTTCTGTCTTTCAAACCAAGTCTGTTGCAAGTTACAGCAGAGCAGAGATGCTATAAATGATATTGCCTCTGGGTTTGTCTCAGAATCTACAGTAAAAGACGGGAGGTCCATTGCTGTACTTGCAATGCTTCCAATACCTTGTGACTTCTTTTCTAAGCTAGGCCTGGTTGATGGTCTTGGAGCTTGTAGACAGGGCCTAATTCTATTCTATACTTGAATCATTGGCTCTAAATAGTTTTTTCCTCCAAACTTGATCTTGCAAACTGTTTATGACAATAACAGACCAAAATGGTTTGCAAATAGCCTCTGTAGCTCCACCGAACTCATTTCATTCAAAATTTCTTCTGTAGAACATAAAGGCCATGTAGATACCGACTGATACAAAATAATGCACAATTAAGTTATAAGTGAAACCAATTTTCTTACTCTAATATAAATTAGCAATAACTTTGAAGAAACATGTAGTAGTTTCTGTAAGCATACATATGGCTTATATAATTCGAAGTGTGGTCCTTGGTTCAGTGTTGATGAGAGAAAATTCAATTGCCAGTCTCTCACTATGACTACAGAGGTTTTCCTCCTTTTCTTATGAATTCAGGCCATGCAACACAGACTGTGTCAGGGAGAAGACCCGCATCCTTCAATTTCCACTCCAAACTCAGCTTTTGCAAATATCTCCTAGACAGAGAGCATGATGTCTACCCTTAATATCAATTTCATTGTAGCCATGTGGCTTAACTAATCCTGCTTTTCTCATCACTTGTTGAATCATAGCAATTTCTCTCCTATTTCCTTTCCAGTAGTGGTGTTTGTTGTCTTGGATTATCCTGAGAATTTTTCCGGGGTTGGTTTCTTATGGTATATTGGTATTATTTCCAGAACAAGACACAAGGAACTTTCCTTTAGGGCATTAGTGAAATTGTAGAAGCAGGTGTTGCTACTGAGGATTGTAAAAGTCCTTGGCTCTGCTGCTTTTCTTGAAAAATATTTTTTCCTTGCAGAAGTTTACATGTAGAACTGGTCAAATTTATTTTGTTGCGATAACAGATTTGTCTTGAGAACTGTTACTGATCAGTTGATTTTATTTCTCAGGTGCTAAGTTGTGAATGCTCTCTGATCTTCTTGGTAACTCAGGGTCCCTCACAGCAATCTCAAAAAAAAAAAAAGTGGCGCTTGGCAGCTTGCAGAACAATGCTGCAGAAATACTCTGTAGGAGATGGTTGTTGTCTTTTTGTTGCAGATGGAACAAATTTTTCCCTATTACCATCAATGGTTTATCCAAATTCAAGATTAGGTTAGTGATTGCTGAAGAAATGTCTGTGAGAAGATTATAATCATCCAGTTTTGGCTAGTGGATTTCTGCAATCTGCTATTTGTATCTTCTTAATATCCTTGTTGCTTGTCTATTGAGTTCACTGCTACACAAGTTATTGTTCTTTCTAGAAATGCTTAGGCATGTTACATTTGTAGAGAAAATAGATGTATTCAAGGAATGGACATCTAGGAGGTGGTGGAAAGAAAGAAAGAAGGCTTCTAAAGCTAGAAATAATTTGCATATGAGTTTCAGTGAACATGGAACCAGAATGGTTTTACATGATGGCTCACCTTTAGGTTTCTTCTGCATTTTTCTCTGTATGGGAGAGTAGTGCATTCATTGTGTTGCTTTCTGTTCAAACTTTTTTTTCTTTGTCACTTCCAAATCTACTAGAGAAACTAGCTTTGATCCAAATTTCTGTCTCAAAGTTTTTCCTTTTCTAATCCTATTGTACCATGATTCCTTGGGGTTCCATGGACTGTTTGATCGAGGTGAGTTTGCCACAGAGAACCCCAAGGACAATAAACTAATACAATAGGAACCCCAAGGAAACTAAAACAGTAATCATAAACTGACAACTTAAGCACATTAAGAACTAATACTATACTTCTAACACTCCAATAACGTGAAAAATCTGAATTTTCCTTGCAATGCTTTCCTTCCTCTTGCAAAGTCCTATGCTGCTTCAGTTGATACATGTTAAGGCACTGAACGCATATCTATTGAAGACCCATTGATGTTGGCCATTGTGGGATGTCATCACTCTGCTTCTTTTGAATTTTCTGTTCTACTTCTGATAAAAAAACAGATCACAACCCATGGAAGTTGTATTTCATTAGTATAATAATTTATAATAAAATTTAATCATTAATTGGTTTAATTATGCAATTGCTATAATTAATTAAACAATTAGGTGTATTTATTATATTCCCTTATGTTATTTTTTAATTTTTATTAATTTTATATAATTTATTCTAGTCACACGTAATTAGTATGTTAATTTATAATGAATTGTAATCATTAATTGGTTAATTATCCAATGGCTAAAATTAATTAAACCATTATGTTTATTTATTATATTCCCTTATGCTATTTTTTAATTTTTATTGATTTTATATAATATATTCTAGTCACGTAATTAGTATATTAATTTATAACGAATTTTAATCATTAATTGGTTAATTATCCAATTGATATAATTAATTAAACAATTAGGTTTATTTATTATATTCCCTTATGTTATTTTTTATTTTTTATTAATTTTATATAATTTATTCTTGTCACATGTAATTAGTATGTTAATTTATAATGAATTTTAATCATTAATTGGTTAATTATCCAATTGCTAAAATGAATTAAGCCATTATGTTTATTTATTATATTCCCTTATGCTATTTTTTTATTTTTATTAATTTTATATAATATATTCTAGTCACGTAATTAGTATATTAATTTATATGTAATCATTAATTGGTTAATTATCCAATTGTTATAATTAATTAAACCATTAGGTTTATTTATTATATTCCCTTATGTTATTTTTTAATTTTATATAATTTATTCATCTCACACGTAATTATTGTTTTAATTTATAATAAACTATAATTATTAATTGGTTTAACTATCCAATTGTTATAATTAATTAAACCATTATGTTTATTTATTATATTTCCTTATGTTATTTTTAATTTTTTTATTAATTTTATATAATTTATTATAGTCACCCATAATTATTGTTTTAAATTTATAATAAACTATAATCATAAAAGGTTACTTATTCTCTTATTTATTTAGAAAATGACACTAAAATCTGTTTTCCAAGCACTAACACTGGAATCTGTTTTCCAGCCACTTCAATTGGCCTGGACTAACACCCAAACATGAGTTGAAGTAGAAGCAATTGATCTCACTTCAATTCAATTTTCCACTTCATCGTGCACTAAACCCCCCTAAATAGGAAATTTAATTCTGAAAAAATCATTATCTTCCCCGCTTTCGAACGGAGCAGAATTATTGTTGACTCGCTGAAATCCGGGAGGCCAACTCGGGAGTTATTCTCGGCAAAGGTAAGGAAACTTTTCGTAAATAATTCGATCTAGCATGGAGCTTCCAGAAAAATAAAATGTCCGAAGAAAAAGGTGGCTAATGGCTTCAGGGAAAGATGGCAAGATGATTCGGCGGTGACCGAAAAAACTATTGTCGCTGCTGTTAACAGATTCGCCAGCGAAGGAGACCGAGGAGACAGCAGAGGCAGAGCTGTCTGCTCGAAGCCTCTACTGCAATGCCGCCAATTCTTTCTATTCTCAGCAACTCAAATAATCAACGTGCATAATAATCATTTGGCAAGTCCGAGCCTAGAAGAAATCGGCAAGCAATCGACAACACAGAGGAAGGCCACGAGATTTTCTGAAAAAAAGAAGAAGGTAACAACATCATGTTTTCCGTGAGGATAGACGGAAGGCACCTCTGGTTGCCAATGAAGAACTTCCAGAAATAGAACAGTCCAACTCAGATACTTTCAAATTCGAAAAAGGCTCCGAACTCATTATTTCGGATACTGTCTGAACCTTCTATATCTTCGGTCACTAAGTCGATTCGGACGATGAAATCAATTTGTCGGTGTCGTCTTCTCCGGCAACAACAATGATCCAGTCCTCAGCTTGAAGAAGAATCCAAATGGTGCACAATCCAGAACAAAAGCGATACAAACTGCTCTAACGTATCTATTTCAGCCAATGCGGATGAAAGACCACAAACAACTCCCACTCTTTCAACTGTATTTGAGAAGATCATAAAACAATACTCGTTTAAAGGCAATAATATTATCTTAAGCCATTGAAGATGAGCCAAGAGCAGGTGCACTGTAATGCATCCAACCGAAGGTCTCTCTCATGTATTCCGTTGACTTGAAGCTCTGCATTAGCTTAGTCACTAGAAGGTTGTGGACATCAATTTCTGGATGTTTTGCTATATTAAAGTCCTTTTATGCGTATAGAATTCCTATTAATATGAGAAAGACAGGTATCACTTGAAAACCATTAATATGAGAAAAATGAACTATTAATATGAGAAAGACAGGTATCACTTGAAAACCATACCTGTGAGTTTTGAAAATCAATGATCTGATACCATGTTGATTTTCAATACTCTACGAATTTAGTTCACAGAGAAAAGGAGACAGACACCCATTGTGTGAAAACAGGAGGAAGAGAGGTTATAGGCTTATTGTCCTAACCTTAATCTCAATTTATAGATTTATGGAACTATAATATTACAATAATACCCTTGAAACTTAACTTAATTATATCAATGCCATCACTGTGGACTTGTGGGTTTTTTCCTTGATATGTTGGTTTTGAGCCCATTTTCCACATCTTTTGGATGTGTGGCTTTCCTTTATCTTATGGGTTTAAACCCATCTTCTATTACACTTGGACGTGTGGGCTTGGGGTTATCTTCTAACAATAATATTTAATAGTTGAATCCAACACACAAGTTACAGTGGAGAGATTACTAAAGCTCAAATATAAAATTTTCTTAGCCTATTTAGATAACTACGATCTGGTTGAATAAATCGAGTTATGTAAAATGGTCTACATCAATTTTGATATATTTTAGGGTAAAAAGAATGACCAAATATATAACGGATAATCCCCTAGTGCCTATGACTGAATATTGGGTGACATAAGGTGGAGTTAGTCAACAAATTAGAAATTTGATCTTGATCTTAATCTTATGCACCTACATGATCTTCATCTTCGAAATGGGTGTTAGGGGGGGTTAGTCCACAATAAAGTGGAAAATTGAATTGAAGTGAGATGAATTGCTTCCACTCCAACTCATGTTTGGGTGTTAGTCTAGGCCAGTTGAAGTGGCTGGAAAACAGATTCCAGTGTTAGTGCTTGGAAAATAGATTTCAGTGTCATTTTCTAACTAAAGAAGAGAATGAGTAACCTTTTATGATTATAGTTTATTATAAATTAAAACAATAATTACGTGTGACTAGAATATATTATATAAAATTAATAAAAATTAAAAAATAGCATAAGGGAATATAATAAATAAAAATAATGGTTTAATTAATTTTAGCAATTGAATAATTAACCAATTAACGATTACAATTCATTATAAATTAACATACTAATTACGTGTGACTAGAATAAATTATATAAAATTAATAAAAATTAAAAAATAACATAAGGGAATATAATAAATAAACCTAATTGTTTAATTAATTATAGCAATTGGATAATTAACCAATTAACGATTACAATTCATTATAAATTAATATACTAATTACGTGACTGGAATATATCATATAAAATTAATAAAAATTAAAAAATAACATAAGGGAATATAATAAATAAACATAATGGTTTAATTAATTTTAGCAATTGGATAATTAACCAATTAATGATTACAATTCATTCTAAATCCTTTACTATAAAGTATCTCTGCCATTTTTGTAGGTGATAAAAATCCTTTACTATAAAGTATCTCTGCCACTTTTGTAGAGTGGCTTGTGGGAACCTAAAACCTCTCTTTACCCTTCAATCCAGTGTAGCTGATCTAATAGTAAATACAAAAATTGTGCTTGTTGTAATAGCAAAACCTAGATTTGAGACATGTCCACAACATCAGTTGATGCTAGAAGCTAGCTAACTAGCTTTGCCAACAATTGCAGCTACAATTGTGCTGTTTCTCATCTCTTCTTTTACACCAGACTGTAGTTTCCAATGCCAATTCCAGCAGTCCTCTCTAATTATCACACTAACCTCTATCTCAATTGAAGCTTCAGATTGGAACCCCTGCATTTGTTTCAATTTTTTAAAATGGTGATTAAGCATTTCATTGCTAGTTTCTTCCTAACAGTCTCCTGAGCATTTTTCAATTCTAAAGCCCCTTCATTTTTCCCCTCATTGTCTTGTCAGACATTGGTGGATGTAAAACCATAAGAGAAAATGCTTGGATGTCAAGAAGATCAATCTTCTATACAGCTGCACTATGCAGAACCGTCTTTAACTTATCAACTTTCACTTCCAACTCTCGCTCCAAAACATTAACAACATGATCTTTCAAGATTGACATAAGCTCCTTTGACCCAGAAGTTATCACCAATAATTCGTTCAATAGTCCAACAACATATATTCTCACATGTCCATGAAGAAATGCAGTGTCATTGGGGTCAAGTTTTGAATGCTTCTCTCCTTGTCATTTAACCTTACAACTGGACCAACTGTTCCATTTGCAAGTGAAGCTATAACTTTACCACACATGCATACATAAACAGGGCACCATGATTATGCAACCTGATTGAGCACTTTCTTATGGAACCAAAAAGGCCACATAAAACCTGTTTATAAATTACAATTATCTAACTTTGGGCACTAGAGGGAGATTGATCTCATGGTCCACAACAACAATTGACTGAAAAACAAACTCTTCTAAGGGAAAAAATAAAGAATAAAGAATAAAAGAAATATAGTTGTGGATGGCTTACATTTGTCACTTTTGGACAGACTTAAACTTGACATTGTTGCTTTCAAAGATCTTTTTAAACATGGAAGATGCTTCTTTTGGCCACTCTTGCAAATAATTCTGCCAAAATGCATCTTTAAATTAAACCACAAAAAAAAAGAAGACAGAAGTAGTGATGCTTTTAAACAATAACACTACTAAGTCCAACCAATCACAATATGATGCAATCAAATAGAAGAAAGTTTAAGAAGAAAATCTAATAAACACGCGAGTGCAGGATACATATTGTGAGTTCAACATGAGGTCAGCCAAAGTAATTATCTTACAAAGGCTGGATTTAAGAGAAAGCACCACATTGAAATCACAACTTTAAACCTCACCTACACAACATCTTTTACCTCAAAAAAAAAAAAAAAAAAAAAACTCTCCTACTGTCCCACATATCTGTTGGCCTTCTTCCTTGCCTATTTTTCATGATTTGAATTCATAAAGATGATTAAATATTCACCCTGTTAAAATACCCTGTTAAATTGATGGTCAAATGGAATTGAACTGGATGAAGAGAGGACACCAACATGGATAGAAAAACATTTTGTCTTCAACCTAATCATGCAATTGTTAGGAAATAATAAATGTGAAATAAGTTGAGAGCATGTTTGGCTCCAGTCACATGGTTGGCTCAAAATAAAGGGCTTAGTCTCCTTCAGGAAGCTGTTTCATGCCTTCAACAAGCAAAGCTCTAATAGGATGTGAGCACAAAGGAGAAGCAAGAATAGCTTTTGACAAGAGCAGCAGAGAACCAAGAATAGCTTCTAACGAGAGAGGGAGAGGAAGAGAAAGGCCGAGAGAGAAAGAGACGAGAGAGGGAGATGGGGCAAAAATGAGAGATAAAGGCGAGAGAGTAGAGGGATCAGAGATAGCAGAGGAGCAGAGAACGAAGACGAGAGCCGAGCGAGAGGAGTAGAGGGAGCAGAGAGCGAAAACGAGAGAAGAAGGTCGGGGGAAAAAATTCGTCGGGAGACGAAGGCAGAGCAGAGGAGAGGAGAAAGAGGAAATGAGAAAGGATTTTTAGTTTCAGGAGGGGGGGGGGGGGAAGAAGCGACGCTGTCGCTCGTGGTAAGTCGATGATTTGAAAAAAATGGGCGGAATCAGGTTTCCGTCGTTTTTGCCTAAGGAGATGAAACGGTGTTATTTTTATTTTTTTTTGAAAAGGAAATAATGAAATTTGATTGCTTTCATTGAGAGTTGAAGTCAGATAAAACGGTGTTATCTGGCTTCAATTCAATTCATTTTGCACTAACACCATATTTATGATGACCTAGGTAATGCGGGGGGAATTCATTCCACTTCATTGCCTTAGTGTGGGCAACTTCATCTTCATCTTCATCTTCGAAATTTAAAACCATTGATTTTATTAATTATAAAAATAAGTTAATTAAACCAAGTGTTTGAGTTAATAATATTTTAATTACCACCATTAAACCACTAATATAATAGAGTAAATAAAAAAATTTATGATTAATGAATAAAAAGTATTATATTAATAACATAAGATAAATTTGCATGGTATTAATTAATAATATATTTTGACAAAATTAAAAGTAATTAATTAATCAAATACATACTTTAATTATATTTTATTTACCAGAGACTTAAATATGAAGTGTAATATAGTAATAAAATTGAAAAAAATAATAAATAAATACATATACAACTTTGAAAATAACCTAAAAAAATTATTCAAATAACGAGTTCGTGCCTTTAATATTAAAATCAACAAGTTACAAGTTTAGCACATATAAATGACTCATGTTCAAAAGTAATAAGAGTAAATCATCATTTATCGTTCCACATGGAAGTCGAAATGGCATCTCAAAATTGTGCGGCTCTTGTGGATTCTAATGCACTCTGCCTCCGAATGCTTGTTACTTGGTTATCCACATCCTCAAGATCATCGCAATTGTCGTTGTCTGTATCATCCATTGCACCTAATTGGACTGCATCACCTCCTCCATCGAGCTTGCCACCCGAATCATCATCTTCATCTTCAAATATATCATCATAATCTTCTGCACGTATATAATTGTGCAATATGCAATAAGCATGTACAATTTTCACCTGGATCTTAAAAGAAAATGGAGGAGTGCCTTTTAACATTTGAAATTGAGCCTTTAAAGCACCAAAAGTTTGCTCAATAATATTCCGTAAAGATGAATGTCTTCGGTTGAATAATTCTTTTTCATTTCTAGGAATATTATCTCCAAATTCTTGTAGATGATATCGGGTTCCTCGATATGGAGCCAAAAATCCCGAAAGATTTGCATAACCAGCATCCACTAGATAATATTTTCCTATAATAGAAATTGTATACCACATAAAACAATTGAAGATAAAATAGATAAAAAATGACACATAAAAATATAGTACTTACCTTCAGGTACAAAGATTTTATCTCGACGAGTCAATGTGTCCTTCAGTACACGGGAATTTGCTGCTGACCCCTCCCATCCAACAAGTACATAATTGAATTGCATATCAAATGAACATGTTGCCATCACATTTTGTGAGAGATAGCCTTTTCTATTCCAAAACCTTCGTTGATCTTCAAGTGGAATGTTTGCTTTGATATGAGTTTCATCAATAGCTCCAATACAATCCTAATTATACATTTTCAATTAATATTTACTAACTTTGTATATTAATCTAAAATTATTTAGTTATAGGAAGTGATGTTACCTTGAAGTAAGGATAAAACATTGAATTGGTTAAAATCTTCGAGTGTGTGCGTTCCGAAGGCCGTTTGAATATATCTGCCAATTTGTGAAATACCAGTTGGTTCATCCTGTAAACTTTTTGAAATTTAACTAGTGATTTGTCTAGTGCCTTTTGCAAATACAATGGACTATTCATCTCACAAGAACGTGGTACATGTTTGTTGTAATGGTACAGATAGTATCTTTCCATGGCAATCAATAAAGTTGTAAATGCAACCGTAGTTGCAACCTTTTCATCGTCTGTCATAGTATCCATGGAAATCCACAAATTCAATCGCCTAAAATTCATAAACTTAAGTAAACATCAATCTTCAATCATAACCTATTTGCAATCACACCTATCAACATCCATATTCATCCACATTCCCACATCCTATATTCAATCACATCCCTATGCAACCATATTCATTTAATTGTCCACTTCCATACTCAAAGCACCATATTCATCCATGCAATATATAAACACAACAACATATCAAATTTAAATGCAAACCATACTAATAAGTCCTGCAACGTCATAATTCAAATATCATACCTAATGCATAACAATATTCCAAAAGAATAGTGTATTTATAACGCATTACAATTAGTTTTCAAAACAAAATTTAAGCCACTCGACGCGCTCTTCCACTGTCATATTCGTAAACATGACATTCTTACTTGGCATATCCAACCATGAAGAGAGAGAAACTTCAATTCTGTTGGCAAGTCTGAGATTTCCCTGAGGGCTTTGACCCAATCTCTTTCAATATCGTCTTTCATCATGAAATTCTCAAATGTCTTAGCAATTCGATCTATTGCATCAAAGAATCTTCTACTAGTGTCATCATCGGGCATTTCGGTTCTCTTTCTACGATGAGTTGACTATGATCGTTTACTTTTTTCAGATTGATTCCCTAGAGACTCATCCATGCTTAATAATGGTGATGAAGTATCCCTAACTATATCAACATCCTCTGACTCATCCATCGGGACATGTTCCGATTCACAGATCACCTCATCGCCCTGATCTACAAAGGTTGCACCTCCTGACCCTACCACTATTGTGTTTCCCACCACCACAACTAATTTGTCGTACAGGGGGCAGCCTTCACGTCTGTACTTCTCTGCATCTTTATGCTCCTAAAGGAATAAAACATCATTTAGACGTCTTGGAATAGAGTTATACTAACGCGAAAAACATAAAAAATATTTTATAGTACATCATGCAGTCAAGCCATATAGATTTACTAACCTTTATGTAGTCAAGCCATACAGAATTACATGCAGTAACTCGTTGTGTGGTTGCATCCCAACCAAACCCACTAGTGTTGATACAACTCGTTACCGTTTGGTATGTTTTCTTCCATGCTCTTGTTCGATTCTTCACCTGCTCAACAATTTTTTTCATGACTGCGTCTTCATTGAACTTATTTACACAGTCCATGTATACCTCATGCTTCCACACTCTGTTAGGCAACTTGTTCCCTAGATTGACCTGCTCGACCAAGAGATCGAGCATTTTGCTATCATCATCGAATGTCCAAATATCATATGTTCGACCTCTTGGTTGTCTTCTTGCAGCCATGTATAATCTAAATCCGAGAAGGTCCTCATGGAAAAAACTTTATCAGACAACCTTTACTCGTCACGGAAACACAAACCATAAAAAAAAATACCATGTGGTGGATATGTATAATACCTGAATCTCCTCACCACATGGCAAAAACATTCCATAGCACTTCAAAAATTCTCAACAACATTCTCACACATTTCAAAATTAATTAAATTATTTTCACTAATGCATATGCACTAAACAATGAGAACACACACACACATCAAGTCCAAATTCACCGAAGACCCCTGATAGAGCCCCATATAACTTCGCAGTCACTATGAACTGTACCTCGTCAATGATGGGGGTCGGGTTTCGTTGGCTAATAGACGCCCGTGTAGGCGAGTCAACCTTGTTTGAATTGGACTAAAAACCCCTAAACACTAATTCCAGAATTTAATACCTTAAAAGCCCTAAACCTTAAACCCTACACCCTAATTCCAAACCCTAAACCTAAAAAACCCTAGAGCTTAAAAACACAAAAACCCCAAAACCTTAAAAACCATAAACCCCCTAAACCTTAAAAATCCTAATCCCTAAAATACCCTAAATCCTTAACCTAAACCCTAAACCCGAAACACAAACCATAAAAAAAACCTAAACCATCAAACCTTAAACCCTATCACCTACTAAACTCTAAACCCTAAACACTAATTCCAGAACTTAATACATTAAAAGCCCTAAACCCTAAACCCTACATCCTAATTCCAAACCCTAAACCCAAAAAACCCTATAGCTTAAAAACACAAAACCCCCAAAACCTTAAAAACCATAGTCCCTAAAATACCCTAAATCCTTAACCCTAAACCCTAAACCCTAATTACAGGACCCTTAAATACCGAGCAACAAACCCTAAAAATAATCCATACACGAATCAAGAATTTAGACTATAAACTGTAACCCTAAATCCCAAAATAATACACAAATAACCCCCAATTACGCACTGAAAATAAATTTAAATAAAATAAAACACTAATTTAATGAAAAAAATTAGGGTTTAGGCATACCTTCGAGATATGAGGCTGGAGACGAGAGGGAACTGAGACAGTGGTCGGAGACGAAGGATGAGATCAATTTTATGGCAGCAGAGACGTCGGGGGCGCAGGGAGACGAGAGAGGGAGTGCGGGAGAGAGGAAGAAAAAATGAGAAATGACGACGCGCCGGGGGGGGGGGGGGGGGGGGGGTGCGAGGAGAGAGAGGGGAAAAGGTCAGCGTCGCCTGTCCTTCAATTCAAAGAAGATCAAACAAGGCCTTCTTCCATATGATCAAAATTAAACCGTAGAGAAGAAGGACCCCTTTATCCCCTGCATCGAGATGAAGCTTCATCTATGCTCCACTAACGACTTCAAGTGTTGAAGGGCGTTAAAGATCATCTCATCCTTCAAGTTAACTAACCCCTCCCTCTTCAAATAATTTAATAAGATTCATCTGCAGTCTTACCGATAACATTTTATATCAGGGAAGTCCATTTTTCTATTTTCACGTAATGAAACGTAGGGGCGATGATATGATAACCTTTGCCAAAATTTGCCTCTTCTTTTGTTATTACCATTATTCAGATCCACTTTGCCCGGAAGTATTTAAAAGTACCCTATAAATGGTGATTTCTACCAAGAGTCGGACATTTCATTGGTAATTGCAATTTCGTTCAAATGAGCCCAATTATTTGGTCCACGTCTGTGTGTCCACGCTCTGAACGGGCCCTATGCCTTTCCTGAAAATTCACTTGATCAAAGAATTCCCTGGTAGCTGTGGATTACCGGACTCACTGGTGCCCATCACCGCCACACCGCGAGCTGTTTCTCACAAAATTTTCTTCTGATTCTTCTTCCTCTTAATTGATTGATCGATTTCTTGTTCAACTCCTTTACTTTCCGTCTTTGGGTGAATATTACTGGAGCGAGCTTCCTGTCACTGCCTCTCTGACATCGTAAATTAGGTAAAGTGTTGGTTCTGGATTCCGATTTAGTTTTCCCTTTTGGAGTTGAAAATTTCTGTAAGAAATCACCGTCCGCAGGGTTCACCTATAAATTAAATTATGGACGATTTTTCTGTGCTAGAGGTTCTAGGGTTTTAGGCGAAGAAATTTCGCTTTCATGTTGTAAACCTCAGAAAAAATCTGGATGGTCTCTGATATTGCTTTACAGTTGATAGTTTTTTTTTTTTTTTTTTGCGGTGGGTTGCAAATTGTTTCAACTACATAACTAGTTTTTAGAGATAAAATATGTCATTTAATGAGAGATAGCTTCTGGGACTCTAGTATTTGACTGAAGTTGTAAAATGGGTTGTGAAATCATAGAATTGGTTCGTGATATATTTGACTTTTTTTTTTTTAATTCCGAACTTATGCTCGGCTTTGGGTTAGTCGACTCCAATTACAATGTCCCCTCCCCCGTCCCCCGCTTTCATTTTCCCTTTTTGCCTTTTAACAAACCCCTAGGAGCTTCTGGAGTCTTTTTCGCTCTTTGTTCTGTGTAATCCCGCAGAAATTTCCTTCGTTTTCATCTCTCTCTTCTTTCTCCCTTCTTTCTTCGGCTCGGAAATTTGTTCGAGTACCCAGCAGGTGTCCAACAATCACCTATGTTGTCTCTGAATCAGGTCAGAGTTGCTGTTTAATGTTTTCATTCTCTTACCATTTCTTGCATTTTTTTCTTGTTTTGAGCTTACCGTTATAGTTGCCGAACCTTCCATCCAGCTTTGCTTGTTTGACGACCTACGATTCATGAGTTTGAATCGAATCCTAAAGCAGTGAATTTGTTTTCTTTCTTTGCTTTTTTATCAGAGAAACCCCTTTCATTTCGTGTTTTCTTTCTTAGCGCGTTTTTATCCTGTTTTTGTATTTTGGTGTCTCATGGTCAGGCTGTAGATCCTAGGTCAAGAAAGAGAATGTTCTCTCCATGGATACTTACTCTTTCTGGTCTGCGAGTTATCAATTTACCATCTGCTCTTTTTCTTATTTGACTTTTACTTGGTGCTTATTTTCTCTTTTGTAGTCTTTCTTAGGGTAATGTTTTGGAAGCTTGCAGTTATGACTCATTAAATTCAAGCTCAACAGACCACATTGCAGGTTTTTCTTTTCAGAATTTGCATGTCTACCACCCTGCGGATCTGAGCAATCTATTTTAATTGCTATGCTTTCTGAGGTTTCGATTCTTAGGTTTAATTTGTTTCATTTCTTAAACAATTGTGGCTTCTTCTTTGCCAGGGATGAGGCAGTAATGTGCTATAGCCATTCAGTTTTTATTTTTTCTTCATTATTTCTTTTTATGTCAAATTTTTGCTGTTTCAGTAATTTTCGTTATAGGTTTTGGATCCAGATATTACCTGAACGAATTGGATGAATATCCTACTTCAGAGAATTTGTCGGATAAAGATTTTGGATTTATCCCGATTTTGTTAAGCAGATTGGATCCAGATTGTATCTCTGGATTGGATCCTATCCGCTTAATGTCCTATAGCTTAGTTTTAGAACAAAATTGGGATGCAAAATGCATCAAACATTTTCTTGAGAATAATATTACAAATTTTCAGTCCGCAAAAAAGTGAACATGATAATTTTATTTTCTGTAACCTCGTATGAGATTACAACATCAGTTATCTGCGGTTTACTTTTTCTCGTTTCTGGAAATCTTTGAAGTAAGCTATGATCAATTTTATGCAAAAAAAAATAGTTCCTTTATAACAAAATGGTTGTCTGAACTAGAAGTGAATGTTGGTGGCTCTTAAAGATCAAGCAGTTTATTATTTTAACGGTGGGAATAACTGTGGAACAAATTTTCTCTCAAACAGGAATATTTTGCGTTGCTGGTTAAACACGTGTGGAAGAAATGGAACATCAGGAGGATGAGTGTCGTGTAGTTGGAGAGCATCATAGCAAACAAGATGATGAGGTGAGGTGAAGTTGGGTGATATTGATCTTTCATAGCTTTGTTATAACTTGGGAGTGTAGTTTATCTGAAAAAGAAGAATGGAGTAACTGTTAATTTCGATAATACGATATAGAGGATGCTGCCATCTTCTTTTATGTCTTTGTTGAAGTGGAAATGATTGCATTTGTCGAGCTTCATTTTGTCTTTCAATTGAATATAAACTCCAAGGGTCTGCCAGTTTGTTGACTTTGACAATGAGATTGGGTATATAGTTTGTTCCATTTGGGTAGATGGTCACGCTGACTGTGTGTTTGCAGGTATTTGTGGTGTTAACTGCCGTTGATTTTTTTGAGTAACTTTTTTGCTAAAATTTGGAAATATATTTATTTCTATTTTTTTTTTTTTTTTTTTGAAAATGAGTGTGCTTTCATATCAGCAAAAGAGAATTACAGATTAAAGAAACCCTGCCTTTACAACAAGGGATTGGAGGTAGGCTTCTTGTTTGGCAAGCTTGTCAACAAAGGAATTAGCATATCTAGGGACATGAGGCCAAGAACGTAAAATTACAGAAGTGATATCAAAACCCATAAAAAAACATCCCAATACCGCCAAGGGGCTCGCTCAGCAAAGGAAACACACCAATCAATGACAACTAATGAGTCACCTTCATTTTTTTTTTTTTTGAAAATGGTGAACTTTTATTAAGCCAAGAAACAGTTACAAGCAAACAAGGGGGAATCTCAAAACATTTCAAGTCACCTTCAATGAGTAAAGGGCTATTGAGGTGATCGTAGTAAATAATGAGGCTTTGCAGAAGGGCAAAAAGCTTAGCCAAAGTAGACTATGATATTCCCAATGGACCCACATAGATGATGTGGGGCTACCATTTGAATCGTGAGAACACCACCAAATCTAACCACACCTTGATTGTTCAAAGCACTGCCATCAAAATTGAGCTTGAGGGTGCCCATTGGAGGAGGTTACCATTCTTGCATAGAAGGTTTCCTGGAAAGGGCAGACATTTGAGCCACAACACGCCAATTGATGTGTGGAGAGGAGCCTTGGACAGGCAAATGAACTCCTTACTCGAGTGAAGCCAAAAAGAAACATGACCAATGATGCGGCTAATGATGTCTTCCACACTTTCAAACTTACAATTGTACCTTCTATTGGTTCTTTCTTTCCATAATCACCAAGGAATGTGGGCTAGACACGGAGAGACGAGAAGCTTCCCCAATTTGGGTATCGTGGTCTCCAGAAGCATTTGGCAGGTGGCAACAAGGTCCTTGGGGAGGCAGAGTTGCAAACATGCAAAAGGACAATTAAGGAAGATGTGGGTGACACTTTCTTCTTCAATGTTGCAAAGGGGCAAAGGCTGTATGAGGGAAGATTGCTATATTTACAAAGATTATCCAAAGTGAGAATCTTGTTCAGGTAGGTGCTCTAGAGGAAGAAGCTTAGTTTTTTGGGGGGCAGATAAGCGCCAAACAATGATTGCTTCATACTCCTCATTCCTTGCTGTCCTTCCTTTGATATGTCTGTGCACAATAGAGACTGAAAATTTCCCGCATCCATATCATTTTGTCTTGGACATGTCCCCTAATTTTGACCATATCAATATCCTTAAGAAGATGACACATATCAATTGCTTCTCGATTATTGAAATCTTGGTAGAAGTCAAGGTTCCAGGAATGGTTTTCCAAAGGGTTAGTAACAGTGATCTCCTGATGCGTAGTGATTTGCATTAAGGGATTCAAGCAAACATTTAATGGCCCTTGCTCAGTCCACCAGGCATTTCAGAATTGAATTCGACAACCATTGCCCACAAAGAACTGAACCACAATTTTAAATGCCGAAAGTAGGAGGAATAAGAACCTTCAAAGAGGCGAAAGCCAGCTGGGTCTTCCTCCCATGGTCCACAAACATCCAATGAAGTTTTGCAGCAATCATAGGCCTCCAACTACTTGTCGGAGAACAATTGAACTTCCAAATCCACTTTAATGAAAACGCCTTGTTCATGTCATCTATAAGACGAATTCCCAAACCACCCATAGGCTTTGGCAAGCCCACGTTGTCCCAACTCACGAGTTGGTATTTAAATGCATTTCCAGTACCTCTCCAGAGGAAGCGCTTCTTGATTGTTTCAATGCAACAACAAATAGAGGTTGGGCACGACATGAAGGATAAATAGTAGTTCAGGAGCCTCGCAATGCAAGAGTTGAGTAGTATAACCCGACCAACATTATAGAGAAGCCTCCCTCTCCAGGTGGCGAGGCGCTGTTCATACTTCTCAAACCAAGGGATCCATAAATTCTTCTGTGGCTGACAATCAAATGAAGGAAGGATTTTCAAAAAAATAAAATAAAGGAAGGCAAGGCAAGTAGTAGGAGGCGAGGCCAAAGTACACCCCAAATAATCTGCCATAGCTCGAAGTTGCTCTGAGTTAATATGGTATCCCAATAGGGTGGTTTTTTCTCTAGTTGATTCACTGCTCCAGTGATAACTCAAACAACCCGAGCAAAGCCTTGACTCTTTTGATCTGCTGAAAGGTACCTTCCCTAAAATAGATAGTGTCATCCACGAACTAGAGAAGGGGGATATCAAATTCCACTTGGGTGGCAACAGGCCTAATCCAACCAGCATCTTTTGCCGCATAAACCATGGAGGAGAAATATTCTGCAATGATGTTGAATAGCATGGGAGAGAGGCCCCCCCTGCAGGATACCTCTTGTGCCCTTAAAGAACCCATAAAAGAGTACCGTTGAGTGCGAGGGTATAAAAGACCAAAAACACAACTTTAATCCAAAATCGCCACTTCTGCCAAAACCCATGATTCCACAAGTCATCGAGAAGCGCCCAATTGACTTGATCAAAATCTTTCGCGAGGTCAAGTTTTAGGGCAAATCTTGGCAAACCTGATCTCTTGAAGTAATCTAGGATCTCGTGGGCAGCCATAATTGAGTCAAGAATGCTTCTCCTCTACACAAAAGCACTTTGTCCCCTGTGGATAGTCATTGGTAGAACCACCTTGAGCAGATGAGCTAGATGATGTGTAATGATCTTATAAGAAATGGAAACAAGACTAATATGGTGGTAATTAGTAGGGCCATCCATGTCTGCTTTCTTGGGAGTGAGTGCGATGAAGGAAATACCCATACTTCTATATGATATGCCCCTTTGATAAAAGTCATGAACTAGGGCAAGGATATCCTTCTTGATAATTGACAAACTTCTTCTGAAGAACTCTCCATTGTAACCATCTAGCCTAGGAGCTCGATCACATGGCATACCCAGCACTGTGATCTCCATCTCTTTGGCAGAGAAAGGTAACTCAAGCAGCGAGGCAACTAAGGGAGAGATAGATGACATCCAAATGTGTTGGAGCTTTGGTCTGCAATGACATTCTGTTGAGTACAGCACTGCATAGAAGTTAATTAAAGCATCAGTAATGGAGACTCTATCCGACTCGGTTAGTCCTCCTTGCCGAAGAGACCGTGGCTAACAACTCATAATGCAGCTAACAACCCATAATGAAGTAATTCTATTCTTATTGATAACTTATAATATGCAGCTAATGCAGCAGCTGACAAATTAGCTAGAGATGGAACATCTGGGCTCTACTTTTCTCTTCCTATCTCATGATAATAAATTTTTTCACCTTTAATACTATAAAGCTCGTAACATGAGAAATTCTGTTGCTTTGCAGGAAACTGTTGCACGTCTTGAGGAGCACAAAAAATCAATTGAGGCAAAAATTGCTCTACGCCAAAGTAACTTGAATCCTGAAAGGCCAGGTTAGCAAATAGTGTGGTAACTTGTTTTGGTTGTATTCATCTATTTTGTGAAGGTAAAGTTGTACCGTACATGCACTCACTCTCACTAAAAAATGCATTAATTAAATTTGTGGAATTATATATTGTGAAGAAGCACTAAGTTACTTATTTATGTATTTTTTAAATGTTAATTTCACACATAGCACACCCATTACGCCTGGTGAGACTTGAAACCAAAACCATACACCAAAAACTCTCCATGTGACACATTGATCTCATGGCTCGATCGACTTCTAATTGTTGTTTTGAATAGCTGCTTATCCTTGAAGGAGAATATTTTAATGTTTAAGTTTGTCTGGTATTTATTACTTTATCTAAAGTTGTTCATCATAATTCTTTTTTTTAATGCTTATTGTGTGCTCTATCTTTGTATCAATCAGTTGGTTCCAATATTCTGTTGGGCCCTTTTGTTGATGTACTTGAATAAAACATGAAAAAGGCATCCAGGTGGCTTGGAGCAGCATTGAAGTTTAAATAAAATTCATCTTGCTTACAGATTCAGGGTTTCTGAGGACACTGGACTCCAGTATTAAGCGCAATACAGCTGTCATTAAAAAACTTAGGCAGATAAATGAAGAACAGCGCGAAGGACTCATGGAAGATCTACGGAATGTCAACTTAAGCAAATTTGTTAGTGAAGCCGTGACTGCTATCTGTGATGCAAAGCTTAGGTCATCAGACATACAAGCTGCTGTTCAGGTGTTCTGTAGATATCCTTGTACATGTAGATAGAATAACTTAATTGCTTCATAGTTGTTCATTTTCTCTTGAACTTGTTCTGTATATGGAACTTTTGTGCACACTTTCCCAAGTTATGGTCACCTAGTTCTATTTTTTGTGATCCTGTTGTTTGGCTCTGTTTATTAATTTTCGCTATGATGCAGATATGCTCTTTGCTTCATCAAAGGTACAAGGACTTCTCACCTAGTCTAATTCAGGGGCTGTTGAAAGTGTTTATACCTGGGAAGTCTGGAGATGATTCCGATGTAGATCGGAGCATGAAGGCAATGAAAAAGCGCAGCACTCTGAAATTCCTAATGGAGCTCCATTTTGTTGGAGTTATAGAGGATGCCAATGTTTTTGTGAACATCATAAAGGATCTTACAAGCTTAGAGCATTTAAAGGACAGAGATACAACTCAGATGAATTTATCTCTCCTTTCTAGTTTTGCTCGCCAAGGAAGAGTCTTCCTGGGACTTTCTCTGTCAGAACAAGGAATTCATGAAGAGGTAAAATAGTCATGTAAAGTAATTAACCAGCTATTTTTCTGTGTTCTTCTCATTGGGAGGCAATATTGTTGAGGTGTAGTTTTATACTGAGCAGATGTCTATGCTTGTGTTATTTTTCTTATCTAATTTATGTGTAATTGTGTAAAATTCTTTTCATGCTGTGTAAAATCCTGAATTTCATTGTAGCTCTCATATATGGGATTAGGATGAGGAATGGATAAGAGGTTTCTGGAAGTTGACTAGTCAGTTTTCGGTTAGCTGGGTCAGGTAACTAAGTTGAAGGTGAAATTAAATTATTGGAGGTGTGAAGCAAAGCAATTGAAAGCATATAAAGTGTTTAATAACTTAGCAATGAGGTACCATTCCATTTTAAAAAAAAATATGAGGCAAATCAAGCTTTGGAAGCTACTGCTTGGTGGTTTGGATATGAGCAAATGCAACAAGTTCCAAATCTTGCATGTGACTTTGAGCACTACCACAACTTCATATTTGCAATATTAACATTAAGACAATTGGACTGTTCTTCAGAAACTTTAATTACTTGACTATTGCTTGATGTATACTTGCAATAAGCAGTTTGTGTATTGTAACTGATGTGATTATCTGTTCACACTTTTTTTTTTAAATGATGCTGAGTTTTTTTAAGAGAGCTCAAATGAGCAGATTACAAGAGGGGAAACCTTTCCAAACAATGAGAGATTGTTGGGAGGTTTCGAATTTTGTCAATTTATCAACCAAAAAATTGGCTGATCTAGGAACGAGGTTCTAATTACAATGAATGGATGACACAATATCAGTAATACAATCAGTGATTGGCCAGTGGCACCAAGGAGGGGAGCTATCTTTTGAACACCAGCTAATGATAGTCTTTGAGTCTCCTTCGATAAACAACTTGCCATGAAGCCGCTCTTTAAAGATTTGGAGGCCGAATAGAAGAGCACTCACTTCAGCAGTATTTGAATCAGCAATACCCACCGGCCCTGCATAGGATAGAATAGGGTCTCATTTTCTCTTCACACTAAAAATAACATATGGAAAGATATCTAGGAAAGGACACTGCATGCAGTGACCTTAGGACTTTAGTTCATTTAAAAAAAAAAACCTTAAGACTTTAGTTGAGCTAAGCTGATCTTGTCCAATAGTGGGCTCATTGAAGTACATCTGTTTCCTCTTCTTGTAATTTATATAATTTGCATTTCTTGTCTTTCCAAAAGAAATCTTAAAAAATCAATTTGTATTTCTTGTTCCTTTATTTTGAAGTGCTCTCTTTCTCTGTCTTTATTTATTTATTTATTTATTTTTCTGGTCTCATGGAAAACATTTTGCTTGTAGAGGTATAAGCTATAAGATAGTAAATAATGCAGTATATCAAGCAGGGTAGCGTTCTTAGAATCTGTAATGTTACAATTTTAAAAAGTTGTGTTGTTATATCAGAAATTTTTTCATTCATTCTCTGCTTTTGTCCTTTTATTTTTTAATTTAATTTGTTGTTGTTTTGTTTCTTATTTTGTTTTTTAAGATCGTTATAATTGGCAATGGGAACCTTGGTTTATTTGGATGCATTAGCTGATAGTTCTTTCCTTTGCTGGGATTTTCTACTTCTTTTATGTG
Organism: Aristolochia californica; assembly: GCF_029961685.1. Lineage (NCBI taxonomy): Eukaryota > Viridiplantae > Streptophyta > Magnoliopsida > Piperales > Aristolochiaceae > Aristolochia > Aristolochia californica. Next base: position 29,939,647 of record NW_027182290.1, on the reverse strand, counting down.
GTCTTTAGATGTATTTTTCCTGTGACTTATTTAAGTTTTGACTTTAGTGCTGAAATTCTTTGTAGTTTTTCAATGGACTTAATATCACGGCTGAGCAGAAAAAAAGTTTTAAAAAGATGATTCAAACTTATTATGAAGCATCTGCTGATCTACTCCAAACTGAGCATACGGTAAGTCCAACTTTCCCTTATTCACTATGCTGTGTCTTTCTTAAGATTGTTACATAGGTCAATCAAATGTAGTTCATTTTGTCCTGAAGCCTCATAATTGTCAACTACCGAGCTGAATTTGGATCGTACATCCAAGAGGGTGTGCATTGGAATGACTTAAATGGGAATATCTTTCAGCTTGCACCTAATGGAGCTGGGGCAGGTTTTTGGCAAAAACTTCCTGCCATATGAGAACGTAAAAAAGATAGCAGAACTGGGCGGGGTTTTGGTGTTGTAACATGAAATGGCTTAAAAGGGTCATCGTTCCTACATGCAGGAAGCAGAAAAAAGAGTTTTGCAAAACTATCTGTACGAGGAAAAATAAATAGGAAGTAGCTGAAAGCAGGTGGGGGTGTAATTGGGGGAAGTTCCTTTATTGTGAGCAGGACAATGCTGTGTTTTTTGTACTTAGCCTGAAGAAGTACTCAACCTGACCAGTCTCGCACCACTTCGTTTTGCATATATGATGTTCAATTGGAAGAAATTTCTCCTAGGAATACCCGATCTTTGTTTCTATGACTGCCACTTCTCACTTGGTAAAAATAAAAGAAAAAAAGTAAAAACAAATTCTCTGCAATACTGAACACTTGTACCTGTTGGATTTGTAGAGAGCAATATTTGGCCATGGTGTGATTAACTCCGGCATCCTATAGTCTGTATCAATCTGAATTCACTAGTTTCTTACTTGCACCATTATGTACCAGTCAATTTATCATAAACACTGACAAGTATTGTAATTTTTTCTGTACAGTCACTACGACATATGGAACATGAAAATTCAAAGGTTTTGAATGCCAAAGGGGAGCTCAGCGATGAAAATGTGAATGCATATGAAAAGCTGCGGAAATCATTTGACCACTTATTCCGGGGTGTCTCTTCGTAGGTTTCTTAGCTAGCACTTTTTCCCAAATCTTACTGAATCTTGGCTCTCTTTTTCCATAATGAGGTTGTGTTTGACAATGAGCTTTCTTATTACCAGTCCAAGATGGATAGCTTATTGTTATCACATTCATCTGGGTCTTTTCCTACTATGCTGCATTCAACTCTATGTATCCTCATTCTCCCTTTTTTTTCTAACATGTGCTTGTTCCATTAGCCAGATTTATGTTTTCAGAAACATTGAGTTGTGATTGTTAATTGTCACTGTTTGTAAAATATTTAGTGTACATGAAGCTGGTGAAGTTTTCAATGTATATTATTGCTTTTGACAATGCCTTTTACTGTGGGTTTATATCTTACTTGTCTTTAGTCAGAGTTTAAGGTCCTCTTACTTATTCTTTCAAGAGCCTGGGACTCATTTTTAAAAACTAATTGATACTATTTTCTATAACATAACCTGATGACTTGATTTTGTCGGCAACCCTCTCCCTATTTGATTGGTTTATAATTTTCTGTATTCCTTGAAATCTCTGTGACTATTGTATCTTTGTCATGTTCTGTCCAAGCTTCGACTTTTTTCTAGATCTCGCTTTAATGGAATGCACTTTGTCACTGGTATGAAAAAAAATGATTTTGAGGCATTGTTTTAGACATTGTTATGAGCTAAGAGAAGCACTCAAATGACTCTAGTATTAAGGGAACAGTAGGTTCTTCCTAAATACTGGTCAGTGTCATGATTTTTTTTTATTTTTTTTTTGGAGAAAGGCGCAATTGTATTAGGAAGGTAAAGGCAGCAATAAATCAAGGAGGGCCCCTTACAATAAGGGATTGAAGAGAGATTCCCTCTCTAGCTAAAGAGTCAGCTAAACTATTGGCTGACATCGGTACACGAGTCCAACAAGAGACTAAATCAAACAAAAGCTGCTGAATTTCAGCTAAGTGTCATGAAATGTTGGTAAATGATTTTGATTTATATCAGAGTATGAAAGTTTGACTGACTTATTAAGTCCCAACTTCAAATTGTACATGAAATAATTTATAATTTATATTTTTTGCAAGAGTATGTGATTGTATTGTTCATCTTTACCTGGATCTTACCTGACTAAAATGCTGCATGGGGTTCTTATTTCATCTTCTTTGTTCTCTTCATCATGTTGGGTCCTTGCATTGAGATCATATTCGTTACAAACGAAGGGAATTTACATGAGGAAAGTATGCTGTGGCCATTTTTCCCCATAATTTCGGATGTACTCAACAATGGAGGGTTTTGGAAGAAATTATTTTTTTAGTTTCTTTAAATAGTAAAACTATTTTTTCATTGTATTCTTTTAGGAAGACCAGTCTGATAGTGGAAAAGGAAATCTGGAATGATTTTGTTTCCTAAAATGCACTCATTGCTCTGTTCTTTACTTTAGTTGCTTCTGTATAAGTCTATTTATTATCTTGTTGACATGCTTTTTCATTATGTCATTCTCTTTGCAGTTTGGCTGAAGCAATTGATATGCAGCCTCCTGTAATGCCAGAAGACGGTCACACAAGGGTTGCAACAGGAGAAGATACCTCCTTTGCAAGTGCTGGGAAAGAATCTTCCTCTCTTGAACCTGTTTGGGATGATGAAGATACGAGGTCCTTCTATGAATGCTTACCTGATCTCAGGTTTGTTTTCTTGCAATTTGCAGATGTTTCTTTTTTCGCATTAGTTGTTGTTATTTCTTGGTAATCTGGAACTACTTTTACTTTTTTGCCAATTGATTTGCATGTCCAAAGTGTCAATGTGTAAATTATTGTGAAAAGAATGTTGAAGTTGACCTTAAAGAAAAAAAAAAAAAACCCATAGAACCTCATTTTTTATGTTAACTAAGTTATGCAAATTGCTGATGTCCAGGGCATTTGTTCCAGCTGTACTATTGGGTGAAGTAGAGCCCAAGACCACCGACCCATCAACCAAGGCATCGGAGCAGCAACCTGTAAGGATATACAGCTTACAATGGGTGCAGGACCAAATGAAATATATGTAGCGAATGTTTGCTGATGTTATTTTTGTTGATTCTAGGATGTTTATTCAGAAGGTTTTTTGATGAACATATCTTTCACCTCAAACTATGAGCCTCTCTTTCACAAATATTACTTTTTTCAAATATTTTTCTGAACAAGGATTTTTTTTTTTTTTTTTGGCTACTTGGAAAGGATACCATGACAACTGAATAATATTTTTTTCTGTGTTTATCTTCCTGTTTACCAGGTTTATAAGTGTTATATCTTTAGATGATTGAGTAGGCAACAACAGAGGATGGGTCTCTGTTGCTGCTGCTGCTGCTGATGCTGATGATGATTATCCATACTTGAAAGGAGAATCTGCTGACATTATTTAATATTTGCTTGCATTATTAGGAGATATGAACCAGCATTTTGTGTTCATTGCAATCTTGTGCCTTGTGTGTTCTTGTAGAAGGAGAATTAAGAAGAAAAGAATGGACATGAAGAAAGAGAAGAAAAGAGAGAATCAGAAGCCTTTTGTGTTTTTCGAAAAGGTGTGTGAGGAATTCATTGAAGAAGAGGGTAATACAATAGTTAGTCCCCCCCAATATGAAAGGGAATAAAATATTACGGAATTACAACTTCAAAAAAGACAAACTAAAAGAAGAAAATCACAACTGAAAACCTGATTACCAAATAAAAAAAGGGTAGGGAAAACAGAAAAGCAGAGTACGCACCAGAACTAATACAACCAAAGAAACAAAAGAGTTGAGTGTAAAAAAATAGAGAACAGGAAATAATAAGGGGAGGGAAATGAACTGCTGGTGGGTGACTCCCTCGGCTGCTAAACTGTTAGCTATTCGGTTGGTGCCTCTATGAACTTGCTGCTGACTGGTGGACCTGGATTTATTACTGATTTCCTCGATTTCATCAAAATACGCCATGAAACACCCTAGAGGGGGCTTTTAGATGGACATGCTGCCAACTGATGGACCTGGATGTATTATTGATCTCCTCAATTTCGTCAAAATACTCCATGGAACACTGTAGAGGGCGCTTCTTCCTAGAAGTCCAAGAGATAATTGAAGTAGAACCTCTCTTAACAACTAAGGGTGGCTGCAAGCCTCTTGAAATAGAGCCTGAGGCCCTAGCGAAGCCGTCAGCTCTGCCACTAGGGACTCACATTGCTCCAAGGGCACAGTTAAAACAAGAAGCATTGTCCCAATCTAAGATCCTGGTGATCCTCCATCTCCTACAAGCGCCAGTTCACCCCCCCCGGTAGAGATGCCATCAAAGTTGAGCTTCAGTGGAGGGCCAAACAATTCGCTGAATCATTTGATATGGCCATTGATCTCCAATTTCTCCTAATGATAGAGCTGGGAAGAGGGAAATTTCCTTTAATTTGCTTGCCCAAAAAGAAATGCAGTGCATTGTCTTCTGAATAATTCTTCCCAAAATTGATTTTTACCTTTGGAAACCCTTCTATTGTGCTCATTCCAAATGTTTCATGTGACAGCGGTGCTGATGGGACCTAAAAAGGCCTCGCTAGTCTTGCACTAGGGAATTGATTAAAAGAGAAGAAACTGAAACCAAATATAAGGGTATAGGCTGCCTGGGGCCAAATCAATAATCTCCTCTATTTGATGTGAAAGTCACCAAGGAGGATCAGCATTAGTCTTGCACAACAATATTAAAGCAAAGAATGTCCTCCACAATAAGAGGCTGTCTCAAAATGATCTTTGACAATGTGCATACCATGAAGGAGGCCATTTGTCTCCGCTGAAATAGAGTTAGAGAAGCCAGTAGGGCTAGCATAAGAGATAATTTTGTTTCTTGTAGCCTTGGAAAATGCCACCATATCCTGCGGGTCCTAGATCGTCATGAGCACTACCATCAAAATTGAGCTCAACTTTTTCTAGCGGAGGGGAATCCATTGCATAAGAGCAACCGCTTTTACTGATCTGAGAGTAGCAATCATAGCCCAATATCCCTAATATGGCATGAGAAAATTCTTTCTTGTGAGAAGGCAGGAGCAATCATAGACCAATATCCCTGAAATGGTAAGAGAAAATTCTTTCTTGTGAGAAGGCAAGAGAGAGTGGTACAAATATCCTGATCAAATACTTATGTAACTGATTCAGCTTTGCCATTGAAATTGTGAATTTTTTTTTCTTGTGAGAAGGCAAGAGAGTAGAACAAGTAACCCGATCAAATACTAAGTAACTGATTTAACTTTTCCGTTGGAATTGCTAAAAGTTTTTTTCTTGCGAAAAGGCAAGAGACAGTGGTATGAGGAACCTGATCAAATACTTGTGTAACTGAGTCAGTTTTGCCATTGAAGATTCAGTTGTTCCTTTCATTCCAGATACACCAAGGTACGACTGCCAATATGGTTCACTGTTGCATATTCTCAAAGTGAGGAAGAGGATGGAGGGGTGAAACATCAGCTCAGAATAAGAGAGGGAAAGACATAGTTAATATTGAGCAATCCCCTACTTTTATTATTTAGTTAATATATTGCGGTGACTAAAAAACCTATTAATTGAATCAGAAATTTTACTGCTTAATCTTAAAACACAATAATGAGACACTCTAATACTTGGCAGTTCTTGTGTAAAACTTCAGATGGCTTATGTTATTCAGATACTTGTACTTTCTGAAGATATGTTAAAGCATTTAAGTGATATTTGTACTGGTTGCTTTTTATGTGTCATAGTGTTTATGCTGCTGTGTCATTATGGTGAATGCACCTGTCTCTCACTTTTTGGGATTCAATTTTCTCTGTTGACTTGAGATAATTTTTGGTTCAAGGAACCAATTACAGAGGACCAGGGTCATGTCGTGGGACAAGAAAGTGGAGAGACCTCTTTAGATTCTGAGGCACTAGATGGAAAAGGTGAGGACAAAGGCAAGGACAAGGAGGACAAAGATAAGGAAAAAATAAAAGAATCGGATAGAGGGAAGGACAAAGATGGTGAGAGAAAAGGAGAAGTGGAGAAGGAGAAGTTGAAAGGTCATGAAGGATCAAATTTAGATGGTCTGTTGCAGAGGCTCCCTGGCTGTGTGAGCCGTGATCTTATTGACCAATTGACTGTAATCATCAATAGCTTAATCTTTCCTTTTGAACTCTTTAATGTTTATTATTGTTGGTATGGGAAATTTATGAGATTTATCATTTCAGGTGGAGTTTTGTTACTTGAATTCAAAATCAAACCGGAAAAAGCTTGTACGGGCTTTGTTTAATGTTCCTAGGACTTCTTTGGAGCTCCTTCCATACTATTCTCGTATGGTAGCAACATTGTCAACGTGCATGAAAGATGTCTCTTTGATGCTTTTGCAAATGTTGGAGGAGGAGTTCAACTTTTTGATAAATAAAAAGGTAAGTTAGACTATTTTATACACTGCCATAAACTTGGTCCTATTGTGTCAGGTCCTGTATATACTATGTCAAGATTTGCTTTGTTGATATTTCTCTTCTCTTTTCCTTTTCATCTAATGTTTCTATAACATTCTTTAGGACCAAATGAACATTGAGACGAAGATAAGGAACATAAGGTTCATAGGAGAGCTTTGCAAATTTAAAATTGCTCCTGCTGGACTTGTCTTTACTTGTTTGAAGGTGAGGTTATCTCGTTCAACTCTAGATATCCAATTGTCATTTTGTGGTATGCATTTCAGCTATGCATACCTTTTTCTTCTTGCATAAGTGATGCAGAGGGCCAATTGCCCATTTGAATTCTATATTGTTGGAGAGATTTGCTATCTTGCATTTGAAAAGTAAGAGAAAATATCCAGACATGGATATTGGGAAAGTATAAAGGAAGACCCCGGGATATAAGGAGTGTTTGTTGATCACGATGACAGTAGTCAGAGCCAACTAACCGATTTTTCTGTCCTTTTTAGCATGTGGCTTTCCAACATCAAGAGGCTTGCAAACCAATCAATTGCAGCATCTTCCATTTGCAAAAAAATGTGGCCTTGTCATGCTATATTATTATTAGAGGCCATGGAAAGTTGACTACAATTTGCAATTAATTTGTGTTCTTCTGTTTCCATAGTTTATGAAATGGTTCCAGACTTGTATTTATTTTAGTTACCAGGTGTCTGTAATTTAATTTGTCTAATAGCAATTTTGGTATCACTGGAATCCTTTATGTAGGCTTGTTTGGATGATTTCACTCATCACAACATTGATGTTGCTTGCAACCTCTTGGAAACATGTGGTCGTTTCCTATATCGATCTCCTGAAACTACAATTCGAATGGCAAACATGTTAGAGATTTTGATGCGGTTGAAAAATGTAAAAAATTTGGATTCTCGGCATAGTACTCTTGTTGAAAATGCTTATTACTTGTGCAAACCACCTGAAAGATCTGCCAGAGTTTGTAAAGTCCGGCCGCCATTACATCAGGTCAGTAAAACAACTTTTGATTTTCATTGAGGTCATGGAGTTAAATTGTTGAAAGAATTTGTGTTTTTTATTTTGTAATCTTCTGAGTATCAGTGACTTTTTCTCTCTCTAATTCTCACTGTCTTCAAATAATCTGCAGTATATCAGAAAATTACTTTTCTCAGACCTGGATAAGTCCTCCATTGAGCATGTTCTGCGCCAGCTGCGTAAATTACCTTGGGATGAATGTGAACCCTATATTTTAAAAAGTTTCATGAAAGTTCACAAGGGGAAGTACAGTCAAGTTCACTTAATTGCATCACTCACTGCTGGTTTGAGTCGCTATCATGATGACTTTGCAGTTGCAGTTGTAGATGAGGTTCGTTGTAGTTTTTTCTTCCATGGTTTCATGTGATTGTGTATTGGTTGGAGATTGTTTGGGAGATTAAATTATTTATTATGTGGCTTATTCACTTGAAAAAGAACATGCTGTAAAATGTTTTGAAAGTTTTTAATGATTATAGGAGATCTGATGTTTGATGCTTGTTGTTATGTGATCAAATTTCCTAATGTATTTCTTTCTTGAATACTGAATGAAATTTTGTATTGAAAGATAGGATTGGGCCTTGCGGGGTTTCAAGTCTCACCAGGGTAAGGGGTGTAGTGCGTCTGTGAGCACATAATTAACATTCAAAAGACGAAAAACAAAGAAAAAGTTAGGAAAAAAATGTAACTCATCAGCTTGAGTTGGAAGGACAACAGGAACAAATATAAGCTGCTGAGCAGCAAAGTGTTGTGTTGTAGGGTAGTAGCTGCGAAATATAAGCTCCAAATAAAATTGTTGGCTCTGTTTATACTTTTCATCAAGCAGAGCCTCAGCTTATGAAAACCCATTTAGACAGCAGCCTTTGGTAATTAATAGCAAGCTGAGTTCCAGGTAAGATGGACAACAGAAACAAATATAAGCTGCTGAGCAGCAAAGTGTTGTGTTGTAGGGTAGTAGCTGCGAAATATAAGCTCCAAATAAAATTGCTGGCTCTCTTTATACTTTTTATCTGCCAGAGCCTCAGCTTATGAAAATCCATGTAGACAGCAGCCTTTGGTTAATAGCAAGCTGAGTTCCAGGTAAGATGGAGCACATGTTAAATTCGCAACAGATGTATAGGTAAGGGAACCCCCAATTTATGTGTTCTTCTGTGATTTTATAGACTGGCCTGAGACCAAACATTTACAGTAAGGAACCTCAGCTGCATGTTTGAGGCAATAAATATCTAACTTTGGTGGTGGGGGTGGGGGTGGAGTGGTCAGGGTCTGTGAGGGAAGTATTTGATATGTTTACTGTACCCTCTTTGGTTGATTTGACTCAATTGAGGTGCAGATATAGGCCCTCCTTTTGGTTTTTAGTGTATCTGTAGATGAGCACTTTCTCAGATCTTGATGTCATTGAAGCTGAGTCAGTAGCTGTTATCAGCTGGAGGTTGAAGGAGAAACCCCTACCATGGTAGATTCTCTCATTTTTCAAGGAAATTGGGGATCTTTTTGGAGATTTGTTTATGCGGGTGTCTAGGTGTGCTAACCATCTTGCTGGTTACTTTGCTAAGTGGCAATCTCCCAACAGTACCTTGTTGTGAGAGCACTCTACCTTTTGGTTGACAATGTATTGGTTGGTTTTGTTTTATCCTTGTCTTTTTGGTGATTTAAAGTTGTATGATTATGTATCATCATGTAATCAATATGTCCCAATTTGTGCTTGTTAAAATATCAACTCATGGGGCATTTTGGTTATTTTATATATTATGTTTTTATCTTATATGATGTCTGTTAGGTAGGCAATGTCTTCATATGCCTATGGTTCAATTTTCTTTCATTTAGAGGTGTATTTTAGGAGATATGTAAAAGTTTATGTTTTGGAGGGCATTTTTGTTTTTTTATATAAAATCACTTAAAACCCTGATTAAAAGAAAAGGGGGCGTCCTTTTTTAGACACACTCCAAGGCAGCAGCTGCTGCTCCTCTCCAAGCTTTTTTCTCTTATTTCTCATCTTTTTCACCCAAATATCAAAATTTTCATGCTATCAGAGCAAGGTTAAACACTTTTTGGGCATATTTCTCTCATTTTTTGTGGTTCTTCTCTCAATCTTCAGTAACCCTTTTGGAGGATCTTCCCAGATTTATGGATTGGTAGGGTAAAAACTTCATTTTTTCCCTTTTTCTGCCTGCCGTAGCTTCTTGGCTCTTGGCTACTACTCCTTGTTGAAAGATTATTGGGGTTTTGAGTCATTTAATGATCCCAATTTGAGAAATTCCTTCAACTACTCCTTGTTGAAAGATTATTGGGGTTTTGAGTCATTTAATGATCCCAATTTGAGAAATTCCTTCAACTACTCCTTGTTGAAAGATTATTGGGGTTTTGAGTCATTTAATGATCCCAATTTGAGAAATTCCTTCAACTACTCCTTGTTGAAAGATTATTGGGGTTTTGAGTCATTTAATGATCCCAATTTGAGAAATTCCTTCAATACTGCATGTGTCACCCAAATTTCACGCAATTGAGTTGTTTATTCTTCAATTCCTGGTCTTGATTGCTGAAAGTGATTGTTATTCATTGGAAATTGGTTGGGATTACTGCTGAATTACCCTAATCGGTTCAATTGTGGGACCCACTTGGCTGCACATGCATAAATTTTGGGGAAAAGGTTCCCAGTTGATTCATTGACGCATTGTTGCGCTGAATTGTGGTAGTTTGTATAACGGCTGAATCCAGTATGCAAGTTCCTGTCCAGAGGACCAAATGAGGTCTCCGATGTGAAATTCTCTCAGCCTATTCAAATAACTACGATCTGATTGAATAGTTCGAATTATGTCAACTAGTCACATTCAGTTTTCATGTATTTGAGGGTCAAAAGGATGGCCAAATACATAACAGATGATCCCCTTATACCTATTATTGGGGATTGGGTGGCTGAAAACAATTTAGTGATGACCTGGTTGGTTAACATGAAGTGTGGCAGTAGATCGCTAACAGGTTGCTTCACTGAGATGAGAGGGGAGTACAAAAGAAATCAGCACATTCCATCCATTTATTGCGAATGTTAAAGATATTCGTAAGAAAGAAAATCAGATTCAAGTGGCTCGGTTTTTAGATGGTGTGGGCTCCGAGTATGATGCCATTTGAGCTCAGTTATTGGCCAATGAGGATGTGACCACCCTAGAGCAGACATTTAATAGGGTTATTCAGGTCGAAGGTGCAGTAGTGAGTAAAAATGACTCAGGTGGAAGTTTCTCAGATGCAGTTGCTCTTAACCTCTTGCCCTCTATTGGCAGATTTGATGGTCAGTTTCATGGTGGTAATAATAGATGTAGTAGAGGTTGCTCCTTCTCTACCCGTGGTCGTGGTCAGAATGATAGGGGGGGATAAAAAATGTGTTCACTGTGGTAGGTCAAAACATATTTCTGAAAAATGTTGGGAGAAATTTGGTAAACTTGCCTGGGCCAACTTTATAGTTAGAGAACAAGACACCTCTTCTCACACTGGTGCTTACGAAGAAATTCAACTGTTAGTACAACAACTAGGCCAATTGACTGCATCATCTGTTACTTCTCCGATTGTAGACACTCATCCTTCATCCTCAGCAAGTGCCACAATGGTGAGCGCAAGTATGACTGCATCGAATATGTCCCACTCTCCCTCCTGGATAATTGATTGAGGAGCCTCTACCCATATGTCAAGTATGTTTTCCTTGTTTCAGTCTATTAATCTGTCTTCTTCATATCGTGGAGTTACTATGGTTGATGGGTCCACCTCTCCCATTCAGGGGGAGGGTACTGTTCACACTACTCTACAAATATCTCTTGTCTGTGGGTCGCATTACTAAATCTTTAAAGTATTATGTAACTTTTTATCCTAGTACTTGTGTTTTCCGGGACTTGCAGACGAAGAAGATGATTGGTTACGAAAATGAGAAGGGAGAACTCTAGATGCTGGATGATGTATCTGTTTCTCTAGCTATGACACTCTCTACTAAAGATTTATCCTACTTATTGCATCTACGCTTGGGACATCCGTCACTAGTTAAGTTGCGTCGGTTTTTTTCCTTCATTGCCAGCAAATATCTCATTTGATTGCGAGTCGTGTTAGTTGGGAAAGCATCATCGGTCCAGTTTCCTAGTTAGTTCTAGTCGTAGCACCAAATTGTTTGAGTTAATTCATTCTGATGTATGGGGCTATGTTGGATTTCTAATCCATTTGGTTTTAAGTATTTTGTGTCATTTATTGATGGTTTTACTCGAATAACTTGGGTGTACCTCCTACTGGAGAAATCTGAAGTCTTTGATGTATTCATGAATTTTTTTTGTCAAATTAAAAATCAATTTGGTGCTTGTGTTCATGTGCTTTGTACTAATAATGGTTAGAATATCTTAATCATAAGTTTTTGATATTTTGTGCCTCCCATTGTATTACCCATCAAACGTCTTGGTCCTTATACTTCTCAACAAAATGGGGTGGCAGAACATAAAAACATACATCTTCTTGAGGTTACTCATACACAATTACTACACATGAACGTTCCTAAGTCATTTTGGGGGGATGTTGTTTTAACTTCTTGTTTCTTAATTAATCGCATACCCTCCTTTGTTTTGAATGGTTAGGTTCCTTTCCAAGTTTTAAAACTACATTGTAAACTATTTGAAGTGGTACCTCGTGTTTTTGGTTGTACTTGTTTTTTCTATATATTTGGAGCTTTAGTTGATAAGTTGTCACCTCGGTCAATCAAATGTGTCTTTCTAGGGTACTCTCGCCGACAAAAAAGGTACAAATGCTATGACCCTGTTCACCAAAAAATATGTGTCAGTTGATGTGACCTTCTTTGAGCATACCCCTTATTTTGAGTCTTCTAGTGAGATTCTTGTTTTTTCCGAGTCTTCTTCAGATAGTCCACTTCCAAGGTTTGTTCTGGATCTCCCAATTCCATCAGGTTCCTCTCCACCTCTTTGTGTCTGTAGCCGCCGTCTTCGTGCTACTACAGTGCCTCCAACAGATAAGCCTACAAATTTACCTTCTCATGCCCCGCCGTCTTCCTCTTTGCCTGTAGGTTCTGTTCTATCAGATTTGGTCTACGGAAAGGTAAACAGTTTTGCACTTCTCATCCTATCTCTAAATATGTTTCTTTTGACTTTTTGTCCCCTCCCTTTAAGTCCTTTGCTATGTCCTTGTCTACTTCTACTATACCCCGTTCCAAGCAAGATGCTTTGGGTTCTCCAAAGTGGAAACAAGCTATGGATGATGAGATGAGTGTTATGCTGTCTCGGGGAACTTGGCATCTATGTAATCCTCCGACAGGAGCTACTATTATGGGGCGTAGTTGGATTTATACTATAAAATATAATGTCGATGAATCTATTAACAAGGCCTGATTGGTAGCAAAGGGATATACATAGACCTTCGGTGTTGATGTGTTTGAAACATTCTCTCCTGTAGCCCGACTTACTTCGGTATGTATCTTAATCTCTATAGTGGTTAATAAATGTTGGCCTCTTTTTCAACTTAATGTGAAAAATACCTTCTTGTATGGAGATTTACATGAAGGAATTTATATGGAACAACCTTCTGGGTATATTGCTTAGGGGGAGACATGGAAAGTATGTAATGTCAAGTGGCTAGCCAATACAACCGAAAAGGCCGACATGTTAGGTGCGGAAAGCATAACACACTTATCCAAGATAATAGTGGATGGAACCACTCTGACACCCACCCTGCCCATTCTCTACCTCCTCTCACGGGATTCGAACGCGGGATGTGGCGTGCCCAACTCTGATACCATGTCAAGTGGCTAGCCAATACAACTGAAAAGGCCGACTTGTTAGGTGCGGAAAGCATAACACACTTATCCAAGATAAGAGTGGACGGAACCACTTTGAAACCCACCCCGCCCATTCTCTACCGCCTCTCACGGGATTCGAATGCGGGATGTGGCGTGCCCAGCTCTGATACCATGTCAAGTGGCTAGCCAATACAACCGAAAAGGCCGACCTGTTAGGTGTGGAAAGCATAACACACTTATCCAAGATAAGAGTGGACGGAACCACTCTGACACCCACCTCGCCCATTCTCTACCGCCTCTCATGGGATTGGAACGCGGGACGTGGTGTGCCCAACTCTGTTACCATGTCAAGCGGCTAGCCAATACAACTGAAAAGGCCGACCTGTTAGGTGTGAAAAGCATAGCACACTTATCCAAGATAAGAGTGGACGGAACCACTCTGATACCTACCCTGCCCATTCTTTATCGCCTCTCATGGGATTCGAACGAGGGACGTGGCTTGTCCAGCTCTGATACCATGTCAAGTGGTTAGCCAATACAACCGAAAAGGCCAACCTGTTAGGTGCGGAAAGCATATCACACTTATCCAAGATAAGAGTGGACGGAACCACTCTGACATGTAAGCTACAAAAGGCCATTTATGGACTTAAACAGAGTCCTAGGGCGTGGTTTGAGAAATTTAGTATTGTACTAATGCAATTTGGGTTCCACTAGAGCCATTTGTGACTATTCTATGTTCATACTTAAGGGGAAGACTGGTGTAATTGTTTTGGTGGTCTATGTAGATGATATTGTACTCTTTGGTGATGATCTTGAAGGCATTGCTGGAGTTAAATAGTACTTGGCCACATATTTCTAGACGAAAGATTTGGGTCCCCTCAAGTACTTTCTTGGCATTGAAGTTACCTGCAGCAAACAAGGTATTGGGTTCTACCAGAGCCATTGTGACTATTCTATGTTCATACTTAAGAGGAATATTGGTGTAGTTGTTTTGGTGGTCTATGTAGATGATATTGTACTCTCTGGTGATGATCTTGAAGGCATTACTGAAGTTAAACAGTACTTGGTCACATATTGCCAAACGAAAGATTTGGGTCCCTTCAAGTACTTTCTTGGCATTGAAGTTACCCATAGAAAACAAGGTATTGTTCTCTCCTAGAGGAAATATATATTAGATATGTTGCAGGAGTATGGTTTGTGGGGTGCTAAACCGGTAGATACTCCCATTGAAGTCAACCTTAATCTTCATGACACAGATGGTCCTGCTCTCAAGGACAAAACTCAATATCGACGCTTGGTAGGTAAATTGATTTACGCTACAATTACCAAGCTAGATATGTCATTTGTTATGGGAACTGTGAACCAGTTCATTGAAAATCTACAGAAAGCACATTTAGAAGTTGCGCAACGGATTCTAAAGTATTTGAAGGGTGCACCTGGAAAAAGGTCTGTTGTATACTCAGAACGCATAGATTGATGTACTTGGAAATTTTGATGCTGATTATGTTGGGTGTAAGATGGATAGACGATCTACATCAGGTTATTGTCGTTTTGTTGGAGGTTACCTAGTAAGCTGGAAAAGTAAAAAACAAATAGTTGTGGGTAGATCTAGTGCAAAGGTTGAATATCGAGCAATGCCTCACAAGATTAGTGAGCTTATGTAGATTAAATTTGTTCTTCTTGAATTTGGTCCACTTACTAAAGTCCTCTGGTCATGAAGTGTGATAATAAGGCGGCCATCTTTATTGCAAACAACCTTATATTCTACGAAAGAACTAAACATATGGATGTTTATTGCCATTTTATTAGAGATGTGGTGATGTAAGGAAAAGTGGTAACAAGTCTTTAGACCAGTTGGGGGATGTGTTTATGAAGCCATTGAGAAGATATGTACATGTATCCTTCAGTGACCAGCTGAGGTTGTTTGATATTTACTCTCCAGCTTCAGGAGGAGTGTTAAAGTATCAACTCATTGGTATTTTGGTCATTTCATATATTATGTTTTTATTTTATATGATGTCTGTTAGGTAGGCAATGTCTTCATATGCCTATGGTTCATTTTCCATTCATTTTAGAGGTGTATTTTAGGAGATATGTAAGCTTATGTTTTGAAGGGTATTTCTGTTTTTTCTGTAAAAAATCAGTAATACCCTCATTAATAGAAAAGGAGGCATCCTTTTTGAGGCACACACTCCAAAGCAGCTGCTGCTAATCTCCAAGCTTTTCTTCTCTTATTTCTCTTCTTTTTCACCCAAATATCAGATTTTTCAGTGCTCTCTCTCTCTTTTTTTTGTTGAAAATGATGGTGCTTTATTAATGAGCTGGAGAGCATTGATGTTACAACATTTTAAGGTATAACATAGGGTACAAGTCGCTCAAGGAGCTAGAATACAAGTGTGGCCTGCTGCCAGGCTGTCTCTGCCCACCCCCTTTGTGCTCTCTTGACTCTTTTGTCTTTACTAAAATACTATTGTACGTATTTGCTCATTTCTAGGGATGCTTACTGCCTTAATTCCTGGCTTACTGATTGTTTGGACGACAAAAATATCTGTTGAAATCTAAAACAACTAGATGAGGAATTAATTAATATTAATTCTTGCATTGAATCCTTCTGCTGTTGTTCATCTAATTATATTGAAAAAAGTGGTCACTGCATTCTGTCTCCAAGTACTCTCTTGAAATGTAAATAATAATATATCAGTTGAAGGACCCAACATGACAGAGAATACCCATCACAAAATAAGACTCCTCCTGTGCCATTTCTGTCTGGCCAAATCCAAATTAATATGAACAGTGTAACCACCTAATTTTGAAGAAAACACCGCAAAACCTTTGTTCAACTTGATGTTTTGGAATTGGGATGCTAGTCAAACTTCCATATTGTCAGATTAGTAAAAAATTAGTTACCAACAATTCAAGATGCTGGCCAGTCATTTAATAAGAACCCATTGTTCCCTTAACATTAGTGGCACTTGTGTGCTTCTCATAGCTGATTTCAAAATCTCAAATAATGCCACAAAACCAAGATATCACATGTTAAAGATAAATACTATCAATTTGTTTTTTTTAGTTTTTAAAGATAACTAATGTCACTAGAAAGAATTAATAATAGGATCCTAAATTTTGACTAAAGTTAGACGTCAACACACGGTAAAAGGCAATGTCAAAGCTGTAATTTTTTTTTGTTTGAATAGCAGGATTTTTATTAATAATAAATATCGAAAGATTTCTTATTCTTCTTAAAAAAAAATATAATGAAAGATTACTTTAAAACAAAAAGAGAATTACGACATCAGGATGGAAAGATAACATGTTGATGTGATCTCCCATCTTTTGCTAAAATATCGGTTAATGTATTCCCTGATTGATTACATGCATGAAACTAATTTGCCTAGCTTGGATGAGTTCGTCTATTCGAAGAAATTCTCAGTCAAATTGCCATGGTGGATCAGCTATAATAAAGATTCAAAACTTCACCATTTTGTGTAGTCTAGATATTTGAGAACTGCACTGTGCAGGGATAATACTTACCTCAACTTGGCCTTTCAACAAAAATAAAAATAAAAAATAAAAAAGGATGCTTGTTATGACTTAACTCCTTTCAAAAAAAGAAGAAGTTATTACTTAACTAGCATAGTCAGGACTACATCATGCTAAAAATGATAGATAAGCTGACCTTCTTGGACCAGAACTAAGCATGGCAATTATGACTTAACAAAAACACTTCTTCTTATAAAATAAGAGAGGATGACAAAAGATTCAGCAAGATCTGGATAAAAGACCAGTTTGAAAAAAAAAAGTGGATAAATGAAACCTTCACAGATGCACCCCAGGATAGTGTTCAAATGAGTTTCTGCACCTTTTCGTATCCTCTTGTATTGTTGAGCTCAGCTTTGGCTTTCAAAACCTTGGAACATTCATACTCCATCGGTCACAGTGATGAATGCTGAGACTCGTGTTATTCTCTGATCAGTTGATTGTTAGATGCTTGGAAACTCTGTTGCTAACCATCTTGCTAATTTATTTAAATATTTACTTGAGAGAGAGTTTTAGCTTGTTTTGACACAAAAGCTATCATATTTATCTTTTCAGCTTCTGGAGGAGATTAGACTAGGATTGGAATTGAATGATTATGGGATGCAACAAAGGCGTATTGCACACATGCGATTCTTGGGAGAACTGTACAACTATGCGCATATTGAATCATCTGTGATATTCGAGACACTTTATGTGATACTTATTTTTGGCCATGACACACCGGAGGTAAGCGGTTTATTCTTGTGTTCTGGTAACTTCTTATTCACCCAAATTTGACTGGGAGGTCTTTGAATGTGATGCTTTGGTTTATCTTAAAAGATTATAATTGGTTTCAGCTATGGGAAACCCAGAGAGACACCAGTTGAACTGGTGTAAACTTGAGCTGGTCTTTGCCCAGATTTGGCTTACTTAAAACACCTGGTTTGGAAACCCCAAAAACCAACCATGTTAGTTGAATAAAAAAATAATAGCAATAGTGATGCAGCACGGTGGTTTAGATTTGAGGAATAACAAAATTGAATTCTTCTTCTACAGTATGGATAACCTATATTTCAGCAACAACTTAGAAAACTTAATGCAAGTTTAATAGGTCAAGCTTGAAGGACAGAAAGTAGGATTTTTGCAGCTGTTAAGAAAAATAGAAAACGGATAAGAAAGAACACCTAGGATAAGTTTATGCTACAGAGAACAAAAACCAGAACTTTATCCAATTAGCAAAGGAATAAGATATGTGCTGCATATGAGGGCCTTTTACCGGCATACCAATTAACAAAATGGGAAAGTCCTATGCTGTCTAAAATAAGAAATAAACTTCAGTTTGGACTTTCTAAATCTAGTTTTACTTGCTGGAAAAGAAATTCAAACTAGGAAATTGTTTCTAAAGACTTGCTAACTTTAGGCTACACTAATTTGGAAATAAAGACTCAAACTTAAAACAGAAAATTACCACTACAAAATACTTTCTAATTGAAGCTTTTAACAACAAGTAACTTGTCGCACTATTCATAAAAAAAAAACAACAACAAGTAACTTGTCTAGTTAAATATGCTAACTTGAGCATTCTTGAAATAGGATATTGTAACTTAGAGAGACTTTCTAATTTAAGAGTTTCTATTTTTCGAACTTGATGCCAAAATAGGAAATTCAGAGACTCCTTTCTCTTCTTTCATAAACATGGGAGATTTTGG
The DNA here is from genome assembly GCF_029961685.1 of Aristolochia californica. Lineage (NCBI taxonomy): Eukaryota > Viridiplantae > Streptophyta > Magnoliopsida > Piperales > Aristolochiaceae > Aristolochia > Aristolochia californica. The sequence continues at coordinate 29,921,146 of NW_027182290.1, read as the reverse complement.
GGGTGGTGTCTTATCCTTAGATATTCTTCAGCTAGATATTCCATATTACAATGTGCTGCATCAAATAATCAGTTGTATGTTGGTTTTAATTCTTCTGTTATTTAAAGTTGTATGCCCAATGGTCCTAAATAGACCTGGTCTCTGCTTTGGCACCTAGTTTGTGGAAACATTGGTGCCTCCAAAAGACACGCCACTACTGGAAAGAAGGATGTAATAAAATATGTACTGGTGATGCTTCAATAAAGTGCAACTACTGGAGCATCTGTGATTCCATGCATGTGCTAGAGATGCTTCCACTGTGGAACCTTTACTTCTGGTGTCATGCCTTTCTGCTTATTGTTTCCAGACTTTGCAGCTGGGAGTAGTTTCACATCTTATAGGATGTTGAAGATGTTGGAATCCCCCAGAGTCATGTTTGCTTCCTTGGCCCCTGAATTGCATCATTGACTTTATTTATGATTTCAATAGTCAAGCATGAATAAGAAAAGAGTTCGAAAGAACAATGATTATTTGGACACAGTTGGAAGGTTATCAATTCTAAACTACAGTAAACTTTCCTCAGAGACATCTGATAAGAAGATCATATACATGATCCTATTATGTTCATAGTCTACAAATTATAATGATTGAGTAAACATTTTTTCTGTTGAAGCATATATATCTAAAATGACAAGAAATTCTAAACTATAGTAAACTTTCCTCAGAGACATGTGACAAGTAGATTGTATACATGATCCTATTATGATCAAAGTCTGCAAATTATAATGATTGAGCAAACATTTTTTCTGTTGAAGCAGATATATATATATCTAAAATGATATGTGATGGGTTGCTATCATTAGGCAATAGATGTTTCTTATGCTACCTTTTCCTTGGGGAATAGAACATACTCCTATAGAGTTGTTCTCTATTGATACATTAGTTTTCTACATTTGCTTTGTATTTGGCTCCTAACTTTGGACTATATTTCCTTCGCTGCATTAAGATCCGATGATGTCACATCTTCTAATTGAGTCTTAATTGTTTGTTTTTTTTTCCGTAAAGCAAGATGTACTGGATCAGCCTGAAGATTGCTTCCGTATTAGAATGATTATTACACTTCTTCAAACATGTGGCCACTACTTTGACAGAGGTTCTTCCAAGAGGAAGCTTGACAGGTTTCTGATATATTTTCAGAGATATGTTCTAAGCAAAGGTTCAATACCTCTAGATATTGAGTTTGACATTCAGGTCAGTGGTAAAATCTTTTGGCTACAGTATGATGGAAATGCCGAATTTGCACATTAATCCGTCTATGCGTGTTACCCAACTACAAAAGAATTTCAGCTGAAGTTTTGAGGGGTGTATATGGCGGATCTGTATGCAGACTGAATAAGCACACCTACGTCTGCTACATCTGTTATAGTATGTTGAAAGCAAATCACATTTTTATTGGTGACGAATTTCTGCATCGTGGGCAGGACAACCAACACACACCTGTGATGCATCAGTTCCTTGCTTAAACTGGGACTGTTCATTAACAAAACTTTGAGTCGAATTTTAATTATTTGATAATTTTCCATTTCTATGTGCTTTACAAATTATGAGTATCACTTTTAGAAAAAAACAGATTATATCATCCAGGTTCACATTTATGCTTTTGTTGTGCCCTATTTTCTGTGCACTCATAGATGGAAAAAATGTGCAGGATCTTTTTGCTGATTTACGTCCTAACATGAATCGCTACTCCTCCATTGAGGAAGTTAGTACAGCTCTGGTTGAACTTGAGGAACATGAGCGTAATGTTGCAACTGAGAAGGCTACCATTGAGAAGCAAACAGCAGACATTGAATCCCACAGACCTTTGACCCAGATGAATCCTTCCATCCTTGCCTCAAATGGACCACGCTCAGTTGCAAATGGAGTTGAAGAAAATGGTGGGGTACACGAAGACATTGAGAGCAACAGTGATTCAGATAGTGCAAGCATTGATGTGGAAGGCACCCATGATGATGAGGAAGAGCTCTACGAGGATAAATCAGATCACCATGATGATGGGTGTGACAGTGAAGATGATGAGGGTGGTGGGCCCATGGGTTCTGATGAAGATGAAGATGTTCAAGTCAGGCAAAAAGTTGTGCAAGTTGATCCTCAGGAAGAAGTTGAGTTTGAAAGGGAACTGAAGGCCTTAATGCAGGAGAGCCTGGATTCAAGGAAATTGGAACTACGTGGTAGACCAACCCTGAATATGATGATTCCAATGAATGTTTTTGAGGGATCTAAGGATCATGGGAGGGCTGGGGAGGGGGAAAGTGGTGATGAGACATTGGATGAAGAGGGCAGTGGAGGGCAAAACAAGGTCCGTGTGAAGGTACTGGTAAAGAAGGGTCACAAGCAGCAGACAAAGCAGATGTTTATACCTGGTGACTGTACGCTTGTGCAAAGCACAAAGCAGAAAGAGGCAGCTGAGCTGGAGGAGAAGCAGAACATTAAGAGGCTGATTTTGGAATACAATGACCGGGAGGAAGAATTTGTTGGTGGAACTGGCACCCAGCCTATCAATTGGATGCAGACAGGGGGGAGCAGACCTTCGGGTCGTGGTGCATGGGAAGGAGCTAGCAGACCGGGTGGCATGCGACAGCGGCATCACTCATATGGACTTTATGGAAGGAGGAAATGAGTTTTTCAGGTCAAGGAAGCAAATATCTTCAAATAAGCATACTGGTCAGATGCTTCATTTGTCTTTTCCCTATACATAACTGTTGAAGAATCTGGTTCAGAACTAGGCATAGGTTATTCTCGACCTTTGCGGCAATTCAGTCAGCACCTGAGATTGACTACTCTACACAGCTGAGTTCTGCACCATCTGTTATTTTGCCTCTTGAAGAGAGCTGCAGTTTGTCATGTTCTCTCTATTCTTACGGCCATGTTTTGGAAGGGCTACTACTTGTATCCGTATCAAGGCTACGTCTTGCAAGATTGTGTTGTACAGAAGATTTTACAAACTAAATAGATTTGATCACTGCTGTGGTTTTCCTTGCTAGCACTTTTCACTGTTTTTTTACAGTGGGATCACTGCTTTGGTTTTCCGAGTAATCATTTTATCTGTGCTTACAATGGCACAACCTAACTCTTTGTACTGCCAGAAGATAAGAAATAGGAACTTTTCGAATTGGCAATTTTTTTTTTAACCTCTAATTAAACTGTCAGTTTGATCACTGCTACTGTGATAGTAGCATACAGTAGTACAATGTAACCAGGTCCGGATGGGGAAATGCTTTCCGAACGAGTGAAGTTTACTAGCCGCTTCATAGAGCAGCATCAAAGATCAAAGTATCTATCTAACTCGCTCAGAGCCAGTATTTATCCCGGTTTCCCCAGTGTCAAATATTAAAAAGTCTTTACAATCTTTCAGGAATTTGTATTCCCTGGTACTCGAGATTTTGGTTATCGAAAAATCATCGTTGGGAAATGAATCGATAATTTATCGTACAGTGATTGAATGAGAAATGTACAAAAAATGTATTGAGGCCTCTTATCTGTATGGAAGACGCTTAGAATCGAAATGAAAATGAAAAATATAGGTTCCAGTCGCTGGTTTTCAACTAAAAGTGAATCACTGCACAGCTACTTTTTTACTCTTAAAGAACAATTTCCCATTTTCTATCTTGAGTGGAAAGATGAGTGCAAAGGCTTATCCTTAAGTCAATTGCTTGGACAAACTTCACTGGGTTATCCTTTGACAGCTGAGGGAAAAAGTATGATGCTTTCTATTTTTCACTTTGTGGAAACAAAGAGCCATTCACAGTAAAGGTTCAGTTTTAGAAATAGTTCAATATTTGTCATTGTTATCTTTCTTTTCCAAAGGTTGCATCTATGACCTCATGGATAGCATCCAAAGCACCTTCCAACTTTGCAAATCTAAAATCTTGGATGTACACATTAGATTAGTTTATGTCTCTGTCCATAATAAAAAAATATGAATCATTTTCACAATGTCAAATTATGTGCAAATGATTAAACCTGATGCAAGTAAAAGCGTCTATGCCTACTCTGGTCTGGTCCTTTGGAATTGACTTGCTCTATATTGAGAATAGTCCCACATAGGTTGCAAAGTGATGCACAACCTATTTGTGAATTAGAGTCATGCTTCTGCAAAAAAATCAGAGTGGTTTATCAAGGCTAACTACGGGGGATAAGAACAACCAAGGAGGGTGACCCTCTCTCTTCCCTCCTCTTTATCCTCATTGTTGAATACCTATCGTCAATGGTCTACTCAGCCAAGAGAGTGGGATGGCTTAGTATGGTTGTCTTTCAAGAGGAGTTTGACATCACTCTATTGCAGTTTATTGATGATACTTTTTGTTTTGGTGATGGTACTCTTGACCAGGTTGAGGATTAAGGCTCTCCTCAGATCTGGTGGATGACTTTAACTTTGTCAAGATTTAGGTTCATGTAAAGGACACAATGATTTGGCTTCTTAAGGAGAATGGATGGTTCACTGTTTCTTTTGCTTGTAGACATCTCATGGACTGATCTTGACCTCTTGTTTGGCGTCTCATGGCTCCCTAAAATTAAATTATTTCTTTAGAGTGTTTGCCTTAATAGGATTCTCACTATTGATAATATTGAAAGACATGACATCATTATCCCTTGCCCCCTTTGCCCCTTATGCAATCTTGAAGAGAAAAGTGTGAGTCACCTACTTCTGCACTATTCATGTACTTGGCAAATCTAGTCCCCTCTCCTCGGTAGTTTGGGGAATTCAATATTGTCTCCTCCAAGACCTTTGTGGGATGAGCCACTTCTCTTTGGGGATCCGTATCATCAAGTTGGACAAAGTCCTCCTCTCAGCCTACCCTGCTCACATTTTCATGTGCCTTTGGAAAGAAATAAATAATTATACATTCAATGGCAAGTACAAATTGTTGATAAAGTTATTTGTTGAGCCACTAGCCTTTTATCTGTCTAACTTCACACCGGGAAGGAGTTCGATAGCGTAAGGAATTTCCCTCTTTGCACTAACTAGCGCGTGGTTGCCCAAATGTCTATTCCTTCACACCTCCTACGGTTGTGAGTTGGGAGCCTCCCTCACGTGGGACTCTCAAGTTCAACTTTGGCGGGAGTGCCCTTGGTAACCCTGGAATTATAGGCTTTGGTGGTATCTTCTGTGATGCTGATGGTAGCTCTTTCATCTCATAGTTCTTTGAGCGTGATTGACTCTACTATTGTTGAGCTTTCTGCCCTTCTTCATGGTGTTCTTATTGTTTGGGATTGTCTCAACGACTCTCTCATCATTGAAGGTGACTCCAAAGTGTTAATTCATTGGTGTTGTTCCTTGTTGATTCCTCTGTGGCATCATTGGGATGTTCTTTTAGATATTTTTTTTATATTGTATTGTCCATTTCATGTACTTGGTTTCATATTTTCACATCAATAAATTCTTTTGCTGATTCTTGTGCTAAACTAGGAGCATCATTGTAATCTCTTGTTGTAAGAGGAAGACTCTCTTAATGTTTGCTCTATTCATCACTTTCTAAAAACAACAACAACAAGTGAAATAGATTCCTACCTCAACATAAATTAGCTTGCAAGCAAGAGCATGGCTAGTTTAATGAAGAAGAACAGTAATGAGCTTGAAAGGAGTTAGCAACACTGTCCTCCATAACTACAAGTTACAAAAATGTAACATGAGAATGTGTTAAAAGACACCCACGTGTAGAGGCTTAACATGGCTAGTAAATAAGATTTTTTATAGAGATGACATAGAATTAAAATTATACAAGCTGATGTATATCCTCTAACGTCCTTTTCTATTTGAATCATGTAGCCCTAAGGGCATTGTAGTTATTGTTAATACTTTGCCACAACTATAAATACAACCTCAATGTATGAAGTAGAGCATTCAAGCATCTTCCTCTTGGCTCAAATTGTCCTTACACATCTCTTTTCCTCCTCTTTCTCTCCCTTGGTTTCTTCTTTGCTCTCTCCGAAAAGCTAGAGTTACTCTCTCTTTCTCCTTCCCTTGAGATCTTTTGTGCTTATGTGGTGGTCCTATAAATCAACACACACACAAACACATAAATAACATGTAAAATTATCTTGAAGGTTGTTTGGGAAGAGAAGCAAAAACTATAGGAGATCGAAAAGTAAAATTATGTGTTGCTTATGCACCGGTAAAACCCTTCAGAATCATTTTGAAATAAACAACCACAATCAAAAGAAATATCATTCTTTTAACTAACCCAATCCTGAGACAAATTATTGGATATAACCTTGCCTAGGCTCACATTCTTGTATATGTGCACATAGTTAGTCAGTGTGTGTTGGGCTGAGGGGGACCAGGCCTAAAGCGCCACGTGTGCAAGAAGCCAGTCACACGTGGGGTGGGAAGTTTCCGTCGTTTGATCTCGTACTCTACCAAACAGGGAGGCCGTTGCAACTCGCCAGACCCGTGAATCGAATAAAAGCTTCAAATCTCTTCATTTATTTGGAAACCCATCTTTCCCCGTGACTTCATTATCTATCTTCAATCTCCTCTTTAATGTCTTCTCTGTCAGCTCATTGCTTGCTGGCTTCCTTCTTCCCGATTTTCTTTTTTTACCATGTTAAGCTTTCTCAGGCTCGCATTTATTGCAGAGAATTCCAGGTGACAACACACGATTGATATGTTATTTAACAAGTGTGCCGTTATCGCTTACCTCTCGTTTTAACTCCCTCTTGTTCCTTTGCTCTTCCGCTGCACTTCGTCGCGGCTCTGTTTACAGACATGAGGTGCTCGCTTCTGCTAATTACGTCAACGGCCGCCGTTTTGTTTGGCTTTTTTCTTCTCACTCCGGGTTCTGCGTTTACCGTGATCATGTCGGACTCGAGTGCCCCGTCTGCGCTCGTTGACGCCCCGCAGACTGGGTTCTCGATGAAGAAGGATGGGGGGCGGACGGACCCGCACGAGCAAAAAGCCGTGTACGAGATCATGAAGGCAACCGGGAACGAGTGGGCGACCACCATTCTGGACGTGTGTAAAGAACGATGGCATGGCATCGAGTGCATGCCTGACAAGGATCAGACCTACCACGTTGTCTCCCTCTCCTTCGGAGCCCTTTCCGACGACACCGCTTTTCCGACATGTGACCCGGCGCGTTCCTTCCTCTCCTCTGCCCTAACCAAGCTCCCCCACATCCGCACGCTCTTCTTCTATCGCTGCTTCACCGGCAACCCCCAGCCGATCCCCTCCTTCCTGGGCCGCCTCGGTCCGACGCTCCTGTCGCTGGTTCTTCGTGAGAACGGTCACTTCGGTCCCATCCCCACTGAGCTAGGGAACCTCACTCGTCTCCGGGTGCTCGACCTCCATGCTAACAATCTCGCCTCCTTCATCCCTCCCTCCATTTCCAAGCTCACCAGTCTTCGATCACTCGACCTCAGCCACAACCGCCTCGCGGGTCCCATTCCGGAACTTCCCACGGAGTCGCTCACCGTCCTCGATCTCAGCAACAACTTCCTCGCGGGTCCTTTACCTCCGAGTATCGGGTCCGCTCGTTCCTTGATCAAGATGGATATGAGCCGGAACCGTTTATCGGGTCCCATCCCGGACACTCTTTCGGGTATGAGCTCCCTGACATTGCTCGATCTCAGTTACAATCAGCTCTCGGGCCCACTCCCGACCACTCTAGCCACCAGCCTGGTCTCCCTCCGGACTCTAATACTCAAATCCAATCCGATGGCATCGACCGAAATCCCACCCGACGGATTCTCTCGGTTAAAGAATCTGACCGTTCTGATTCTTGCCCAGACGGCTCTGGGTGGGCCCATACCAGAATCCCTGGGTCTGCTACGCGGCTTGCGGGTGCTGCACCTGGACCAGAACCGTCTAAACGGGACCATCCCACGGAGTCTCCGGGACCTGAAGAACCTGAAGGAGCTGAGGCTGAACGACAACCAGCTGGTGGGCCCCATCCCCTTTCAGAGGGAGATGGTATGGCGGATGGGAAGGAAACTGAGGCTTGCCAACAACTCCGGCCTCTGCTGTCAATCCGGTGACGACAGCGTGGGGGACCCAGCCAGCGCCTCGTTCTTATTGGGCATCGGGTACTGCGACCCGGAAGGCGGGCCCGATGCCTGGCCGTCGACCACGCAACACCTTTCCTCCCTCGTCCCCTCCCCGTCCCCTCCCGGAGAATCAACCCTCGCGGTCTCGTCGTCTTCGCGGACCTTTCCGCCCCATTGCGTCAACGCGCTGGTCCTCGTCGTCGCGCTTTGGTGGTGCGACTGTGATCGTATTCGTCGCCGTTTCTGTAAAAAAAATGTAACATGTAACTGTACGTGCTAATTCGCTCACCCATATGCGAGATTTGAACGAAAACAGATTTTCTATTAATTCCACGAACAATAATGGCGGCTTTGTGGCATTTTCTCAGAACGCGTAGTCGATGGCAGTAGGGTTATTGAATACACGCTTTTTCACTATCTTTACAGAAGACATGAGGACACAGGAAAAAAGGGGGAAAGAGGCAAAGAATCGTGGGAGTGATAAGTAGAGTGGGTCGTCGCTGTAATGGTAATCGGCTGCGTATTTCTATCCAGTTTTCTCTCCGTCGTGCGGGGAAGTAGTGGCGTTTTTATCGGGAAGTTGAGTGATTTATTGACTCGGAAGCTGAAATGTAGGAAATGGAATCGGTCCGATATTTATATTATACATTATGAGATTGAAAACAAAATATGAATTTGCTTTGATTAATTTAATTAAATGATATCTCTGTCATCAACTAATATGATTTAGTTTGAGCTTTTCAACACCACAACTACCATGATTAAGGCAATTTGCAAGTCTATTAGACTTGATTGAGCAATTGACACTGAGATTTTTTGGGTTAGGTGGAACAATTAAGATGTTGACCGCTCCGTCAACCTTGTCAACTGTAACCAGGCGAGCAGGAGATCAAATAAAAGACTTGAAAATGAATTCTGAAGAATACTTTTTAGGAAAATTCTCCTCTTTTCTGCTTTGCCTTAATCCACTCTTTTTTAGTTTACTAAATTTTCTTACTTTTTAGGTTAAATATTTTTAGTTTTAGTAAGGGGTTTTGTCGCTTTGTCGCCCTCGGACTGGAACGTGGAACGAGAACATCCGCATCCTTCAAATCCACGCCATCCTCGAAATACCCGAGAATCTCGCCGGAGTAAACCGCGTCTTAATAAGTTAGTCTGCTTATCACTCTTTGATTTTGATAAGCCAAAATGATAAATTCGTCCGCTTATACGTTGCCTCTTCCTCATCCCTCGTTTTCGTTTAGTATTTTGTTTTGTTTGTTAGCTTTCTCTTCCCACTGTTCTTTTTCCCTTTGGGATTGTTCCGCCTTGGACCCAAATAGGTTTTGTGGTTTTAGAAGCCAGAGCAGCGGAGGAGTTAAGATCTGCTAGTTTTTTGGTTGGGGTGGAAGGAGAATCGGGAGGTGTGTGATAGCTACCTCTCTTATACCCTGTTTTGAAGATTTTGTTTTAATTTATTTATTTCTTTTTTTTGGGCTGCAGAAAAAGGGTTTTAGTTTGGAATTCGGACGATCCTTAAGGTTGGGAGATTTTTGGCGTTGATCCGGAAATATGACTTCGCTCAGCAGAGAGCTCGTCTTTCTTATCCTTCAGTTTTTGGAAGAGGAAAAATTCAAAGAGGCGGTTCATAAGTAGGTTATCATTTTAAAAATCTATGTCTTTTTATGGATTGTAATTGGATTTAACGTTTTTTTTTTTTTTTTGTCTGAAGATTGGAACAGGAATCAGGGTTTTACTTCAATATGAAATATTTTGAAGATGCTGTTATTAACGGCGAGTGGGACGAGGTGGAGAAGTATCTTTCTGGTTTTACTAAAGTTGATGATAATAGATACTCGATGAAGATTTTTTTTGAGATCCGTAAGCAAAAATACCTGGAAGCGCTTGATAAGTATGTTTCTCTAATTTTTTTCTCTTCCCTTCTCTTTATTTACTTTTCAGGCTTCTGGATTGAGAGAAGCGAAATGGTTTGATACATTTGTGTATGGAATCTGTAGGCATGATCGGTCAAAAGCCGTCGACATCCTTGTTAAGGACCTGAAAGTGTTTGCGGCATTCAATGAAGAACTATTCAAAGAAATAACACAATTGCTGACACTGGAAAATTTTAGGTAAAAGCTCTTTAATTAAACGGGGTATCCGGCTGTAGATACTTTTTGCGAGTTCCTACTTAAATTTTCAGCCATTTGACTAGTTATGGAACCCTTTTGTGCATCCAATTGTTCAGGGAGAATGAGCAACTATCGAAGTATGGTGACACCAAATCTGCAAGGAGTATAATGCTTGTCGAACTTAAAAAGCTGATAGAAGCTAACCCACTTTTCCGTGAAAAACTTCAGTTCCCTGGACTGAAGACTTCCAGGCTGCGAACCCTAATCAATCAGAGGTAAATTGCAGATTGGTTTCTCTCTCTTATTCTGCTTATCTTTCAAATTTTTGTTGGCTGTAGACTGTTGCTGCTATTCTCCTATGCTTTTTGTGGTTGGTGTGATCTGGTTGAAGTTGTCAAATGTATGAAGATGATCAATGTGGCAGTCATTAGAGAAGTTTTGCTTTCTAGAAAGATACATGTTTCATCAATCCTGAGCTTGGATTTACTTAAACGTCATGATTGAATAGGACTACTTGCATGGTGGGTCTCAAAGAACATATTATCTTCCTTTTTTTTTTTTTTAATAATGACAAGAAAGTTGATCCCATTAAGAGAGTCCCAAAGGAGATAAAGTATAAAGATTTAATGATACAAAAGATATGGCAGTAAGAAACACAAGATACATGAAAAAAAAAGAATCAAAGTGGGAGGCTAGTATTGACAATGGGTTGCCACCAAGTCGGCCCTTCCCATTGCCAGTGCTTCAGCTGTGCTCACATTTATATCTTTACAAATGTCTTCTATTATAACGATAAATAAGATGGATTATAATTATTTTTAATGTTTTAATGTATTAATTAGATGATTCTCAATGCATTGTAAGAGTGCTACAATAATAGGAGTTATGTATATGTGAACTTAAATTGTGTCACTTCTGACATCCTATATTTGGCGCTCTTGGAGCAATCTAGTATAACCCTTGATTTTACCTATATGTTTATCTTTATTTGTTTTAGTTTACTTTGAATATCTTCTTCTAAGTTTTGGGTGATTTGAAGGTATTTGCAGTTGGCACCTTGTAATTTTCTATATTGTCACCTTCTAATATTTGAATGTAGATTTGATTTTGATGAAACTGCTATATAATTTCTTCATATATATTTTTTTTCAGTTTGAATTGGCAACATCAACTTTGTAAGAATCCGAGACCAAATCCAGATATTAAGACCCTTTTTGTTGATCATAGTTGTGGACAACAAAATGGGGCTCGTGCGCCTTCTCCTGTGAATAATCCAATGATACAAGGCATGCCCAAACCCTCAGGGTTCCCCCCACTTGGGGCTCATGGAGTAAGTGGCGAATCATGATGCCCTGGCTTTATTTGTAAAACAACCTTTTTTAATCTGTTGGGTACTGATTGTGGTGTTTCTTTTCTAGCCCTTTCAGCCAGGATCTGCACCTCTTCCTACTTCACTTGCAGGGTGGATGACAAATTCCTCCCCTGTTCATCCTGCTGTTTCAGGGGGACCTATAGCCCTAAATAACCCTATGAATGCAGGTGATTGAAGTTTACGAGTTGTGGAGCTCAGTTGGTTCTTTACATAACTGGAGTTGTAATCTGTTACTGATTCTATTTGGTGTTGTTTTCTCATCGTAGCTGCTATCTTGAAGCGGCCAAGGACCCCTCCAATGAACAGTTCTGCCTTGGACTGTCAAACAGCTGATTCTGAGCATGTTCTGAAGAGAACTCGGCCAATGGGCCTAACTGGTGATGTATGATGTCATATTTTTTTTCTAACTTCAAGTACCATTCTTTTCTAGAAACTTTTTTTCTGTTTTTGCTGATTAGTTATTTTCTCTAAGTTAAGGGAATTATGTGTTTTTTGCTAAAAGTAAATCTTGTTGCAGGTCAATCTCCCTGTGAATATTTTACCTGTTGGATTCACTGGACAAGGTCATTCTCGGAGCCATTACTCTACTGAGGACCTGCCCAAGACCGTAGCTATGACTCTAAATCAGGGCTCTTCTGTAATGAGCATGGATTTTCATCCTGTCCAGCAGATCCTTCTGCTTGGTTAGTTCTTCTGGGCTTTTAGACCCCCCTCTCCTCTTCCCCCCATCTTCCTGCACTTGGTTGACTGAATCACTTGGATGATTGTAAATTCAGTTGGTACAAATGTGGGTGATATTGGACTCTGGGATGTGGGATCTAGAGAGAGACTTGCTCTTAGAAACTTCAAGCCTTGGGACCTAGGCACATGTGGGGTGCACCTTCAGGTGCGTCTTGGCATTTGTAAATTTGAAGCTTTGACTTTTACTTTTTTTCTGTTTAAACAGCAATCTGTTGCATTTTTTATTGTAAGCATTTTTTATCATATCTTGAAACAGGCTGCTTTGCTCAAGGATCCTGTCGTGTCTGTTAACCATGTCATGTGGAGTCCAGATGGATCACTCTTTGGTGTGTACTCCTTTTTCTGCTCTTATTGTTCTGATATGATGATAACTAGAGTAGTTGATTTCATGTCTTGTGAGAAGCTGGATTCTTAGGTTGTCAAATGCATTGTTTATGAGGGGTTGAAATTTTAATCTTTCAGGAGTTGCTTATTCCAGGAATATTGTGCATGTATATTCCTACAATGGCAGAGATGATCTGAGGCACCACCTAGAGGTTCTTAGCATAGTGAATTGTCATCTTTATATTTAAAGATTCGCCATTGTATATCATTTACAGAATTACCTTTTTGGTCATGCAGATAGATGCCCATGTTGGCAATGTTAATGATCTTTCTTTTGCTAGTCCAAACAAGCAGTTGTGCATAATAACTTGTGGTGATGATAAAACCATAAAGGTTTGTTGATATCTTCACTCTCTAAGTAAGTGGATTTCTGGAATGCTTATTCATTGCTTGAAAACTATATGCTGTTGCAGGTATGGGATGCCATTACTGGTACCAAACAGTTCACTTTTGAAGGGCATGAAGCACCGGTGTTCTCAGTTTGTCCACACTACAAGGAAAACATCCAGGTAGTATTTGCAATTCCATATTTGTGCTGTGGAGAAGGTGCTAGCAGTATCTTCTACAGCTTAAGACTCATTGAGCCTGAAAGTTAGTGTTCTTATACGTGATACTTCTTAGTACTATAAAGCATATTTTTTCGAATCAGATTATAAAAATAGCTTGAAGCTTATAAATAGTTGTATGATAGGACTATATAATGTGAATGGTTTTGGAAAAGAAAAATTAATGATAATGTGAACCTTTTATTTATTGCATTGTGCACAATAATAGCTTGAACCGATGATAAATGACATTGTCCTATCAATTGAGTGTTAGGATGCATGTAATCTAATGTGTTTCCTTTTTAGGACATATTGATGCTGGGTGGCAGAATTGGTTGGCCTAATATTTTGACAAAAAGAAAATTTTGATATGCTTTGTTTGTCTATGTTTTCTGTTTCAGTTTATTTTTTCAACAGCCATTGATGGAAAAATTAAGGCATGGCTATACGATAATATGGGCTCGAGAGTTGACTATGAGGCACCGAATAGTTCGTGCACAACCATGGCATACAGTGCTGATGGAACAAGGTCTACAAATTTTAGCATCAGATATTCCTTTATTTACTCCAGTGTTTTTGCGCTATCAACTTTAACAAAAGACCTGTCTTTTGCCAATTTATAGGCTTTTCTCATGTGGAACGTCAAAAGATGGGATATCTCACATTGTGGAGTGGAATGAAAGTGAGGGTGCTGTAAAGCGGCAATATCAAGGTCTTGGAAAGCGATCCTCAGGGATTGTGCAGTTTGACACCACAAAGAACCGGTTCTTGGTTTGTGGAGATGAGTTTTTGGTCAAGTTCTGGGACATGGATGTGGAAAACATACTGACCACTACTGATGCAGAAGGTGGATTGCCGGTAAAGGGCTGATCTCTGTGGGTTTTTTGTGTTATAAAGGCTATCTGCATAAAGGCTTAGCCTATTGTTTCACTTGTGTTTCAGAATTCTCCTCGTGTCCGGTTTAACAAGGAAGGAATCCTACTTGCTGTATCTACAAATGACAATGGGATAAAGATATTAGCAAATGCTGATGGGCTTCGACTACTGCATACTCTTGAGAATCGCTCTTTCGATGCTTCTAGAGTTGTTTCTGAGGCTGCATCAAAGGTAGCTCCTTGAACGTTTTTTGTGTACTCAGATTTTAGACATGTATATGAAAATACTAAAGTGCTTGTATTATTGAAGTCTCTTCAAGGAGTTAGTCCTCTGGGACCCATCATTACTGCTGCTGGTGCTAGTATTGGTGTTGGTGATCGAGGTGGTCCAGTGACTGCTGCAGGAGAACTGGTAAGTCATTTGCAAATTGTTTGCTAGTGACTTGTGAGAAATGATCAAATGCTGTACATGTGTAAGGATAGATTTGAGTTGTTGCCAGGATCATTCACATTGTTAAATATGATTGAATTTTTATAGAATGGAGACCTCCGCAACATTGGAGACATAAAACCCAGAATTGATGATTCGTTAGAGAAATCCAAGATATGGAAACTGGTGGAAATTAATGAACCTTCCCAATGTCGCACTCTCAGGCTACCTGATACTCTAGTAGCCATAAAGGTAAGGGTGTTGAAACGATTTTCATCTTTAATGGTTCAAGAAATGAAGCATATCAAAATTTTACATTCTTCTTCTTAATGATAAACTCTGCATTTCTGTTTCTCAAAACTCTGCAGTATTATTTTTCAACTCATGGAGGTGTTTCACCACTGTTGCAATCCCTGTTCTTGTTTTGAATCGTTTCAAATTGTGGGTTTTGTGCATTCAAACCAAGAAAATAGTCATCTTTGGGAAAAATTTCTATATTTCTTCTCTATCCTTTTCCATGTCCCTCCATTAGCTTACCAATCTTCTCTTTTTTTTAGGTTTCTGTTATACATTTGTGAATGTCATAAGAACTAGAAAAACAAGAGTACTTTCTGGGGGAAAATAAATTCTTGTTTAGTGATATGACCTTTGTCAGAGCAAAAAACAAATGCTATTTTCTGCAAATATTCATTCATTCTAATGAATCAGTTAATTTCTAGTGTGAGGTTTTTGGTTCAAGTCTCACCTGGTTTGGGGTGTAGTGAGCAAGTGTAATTGAATTATGTGGTTTTCTTCCTAGTAAACATTTCAGCTCTTCTTTTACTAATACCACAAATGTGAGAGCTGGTTTTCGATATTTTTGTGGGTACACATCTTTGTGGATGCATAGAACTTCATCCAGAAAATCTGTGTCAATGATTGCTGCTTTGAAAATGTCATAGAAACTGACCCTCTGAGGTGACTGGGTCTGGTTGAGCCTACTTAATGGGTTTTGACTGCCGGTTGGCATAGTATGATGTCATAATGTTTACAAATAAAAAATTAAAAAATTTGTATCTCAAAAAAAATTGTTTGATTGGGGTTGTGGGAACTTTCTTCCTTCGATCTTTGTATTATAGAGGGGGAGGAATCTCCTGCTATCCCCCATCATTTAGAATGAAGGGAACAGGGTTGCTGCCTGCCTCAGGGTGAAGGGGGGACGTTGATCCCCTTCACCCCCTTTTCTGTTGGCAAGGGAGGAGTCCCTGTTCTTTGTCAAGCTGGGAATTTCCAAGTGTTATAGAGTGACCCCTGTGATTGGGCCTGGTCAGCCAGTTCACCCAACCTAGCATGGTCAAGTTTCTGGATCTCATCACTTCTTGACCGGGATAGATACGGGGTTTGGTTGAATCTGGTTCAATCGGCTGATCTGGTCTAGGTTTATAGCATTGATAATCAATTAGGAGAAGGATTTCTTTGTTGCTTTGGTCACAATTTCTTGTGTTCTCTTCTTTCTTAATGTGATTCATGTAACATTAATTCTTGTTCTTATTCGGTGTGATCATGCCGTCTTCTCTTCAATAGTATTTTTACCTTTAATAGTCTTGATAGCTTTGTAGCTTGCCTGTCCAAAGACTTTTAAAAAAAGAACCTTTTAAAAAGGCTTAAACAAAATTAGTAATTATTGTTTCTATATAAATAGTTTTCGTAAGCCCTCAGGTATTGTTCTTGTTCAAATCATCTGAACATAAGCTATTGATCCTTTCTATTTATATAGAAATTCTTGTGGTTCCTTTGATCCTTACATCTCTCTCTAATAAATCATTCCAGGTGTCTAGGTTGATGTATACTAATTCAGGTGTTGGCATACTGGCTCTAGCATCTAATGCTGTTCATAAACTTTGGAAATGGCAAAGAAATGAGCGAAATTCTATTGGAAAGGTTTTGGTTATTTCTTTTCTTGGAGCTTTTTCTTTGAACTCTGTAAAGGATATTCAGCATTTAACTGTCAAATGTTTCTCCAGGCAACTGCGAATGTACCCCCAGTGTTGTGGCAGCCAGCAAGTGGTATATTGATGACAAATGAGATTAATGATAATAATCCTGAAGAAGCCGTGCCTTGCTTTGCACTCTCAAAGAATGATTCCTATGTTATGTCAGCTTCAGGAGGGAAAATTTCTCTTTTCAACATGATGACATTTAAGGTAAATGTGATACGATGCAGAAAATTTCACCTGGGTGCTCTGTGGTGTAGCTATGGAAGGGTTAAGAATGTGAGCTCAAAGAAAGATCTTTTGGTTGTCAGCCTATAAAACCCTGTTTCGTGATATTGCAACATGTAGCCATCTTAAGGAGTTTCAAAGAAAGCATATCTGAACAAATGACGAGACATGGACGTTCACGTTTCGTCACTTATTTGTGTTGCAGTATTTGAAGTTTTTTCCAATTGCAGACAATGACCACATTCATGGCCCCACCACCTGCTGCCACATGCCTTGCTTTCCATCCTCAGGACAATAACATCATTGCCATTGGCATGGACGATTCTCAGATCTTTATTTATAATGTCCGCGTCGATGAGGTTTGCACTTCTTCTGCCTTCATAAGAAGCTAAGCTATAACTATGTTTTACTGCTTACTGCTCATGGTAATTTAAAATGAAAATTAACAGTTTTTTATATGTTTTCGACACAGATTAAAAGCAAGCTCAAAGGACATCAGAAGCGAATTACTGGTCTTGCATTCTCCAATGTGCTAAATGTCCTTGTCTCATCAGGTGCTGATGCTCAGGTATGCTAAATGATTGAGAAAACCCTCTCTCTCTCTCTTCCTCACACACACACACACACACACACACAAATATGTGCACACACCGAGAGTCTATGTTGTGGAGGAGACGAGGTGATTTGATCATGAATTTGGTTTTTCAGCTATGTGTTTGGAGTACAGATGGATGGGAAAAGCAGGCCAGTAAATTTTTGCAGGTTCTGTCTGGACGGGCAGCAACATCTCCTGCAGAGACACGTGTCCAGTTTCACCAAGATCACATTCACTTTCTTGCTGTGCATGAAACACAGATTGCTATATATGAGGCTCCCAGCCTTGAAATGGTTAAACAGGTTGGTGCCATTTAGGTAGTGCTTCATGAGTGCCTTTCTTATCATGTTTCATGCTTTGATATCAAAATTTGTTCCCCTTTGCCTCAAAAGTTTTCTACTTAACACCTCTACCTTTGACATGTTAATCTATTTCTTTTCTGATCATGATAACTGGATTTGGTCACAGTTTGTAGCACGAGAATCAAGTGGGCCCATCACGCATGCAACTTATTCATGTGACAGCCAGTTGATATACACAAGTTTTACTGATGGGAGCATAAGTGTCTTCACTTCGTCAAACCTTAGATTGAGGTGTCGGATTAATTCCACGGCATATCTACCAGCAAATCTTAGGTACTCACGTGTATCATTAAGTGATCTGTTGGAGGCTACAAGCTGAATGTTATTATTTAATTCGTGTTGTTATACATGGAGAATGCATAAAATTGTGGCGGGGATGATCTAATTAGACTTAGAAAAAGCAAAGCAGATCCCTGAGTGGCAAGCTGAGAGTGCCTAAATGCTTCTGCTCTTAAGAATTAATAGGGTTGTCTGAGTAGCATGACTATGTGGTGCACCCAGTTCTACGATAAGTCATTGCTGTTCTATTTTGGACTATGTGATTCATTTTTTATTCTTTGCTGACTAACTATCAAAATCTTTTCAGCTCCACTGTATATCCACTTGTTGTTGCTGCGCATCCCTCTGAATCCAATCAGTTTGCTCTTGGTTTAACTGATGGCGGAGTCCAGGTCCTTGAGCCACTGGAGTCAGAAGGAAAATGGGGTACAGCAGCACCACCCGAGAACAGCGGTGGTCCAAGCGTTGCATCGAGTTCAACCCCTGTTACCGATCAACCACCAAGGTGATAACGTTGGAGGCATTGGGTGCCTATACTGCAAGAAAGAACAAGTACAGTGGGTGTCTATTCTGAGTCCATGTTTGAGCCCTTCTTCTGTTCAAGGTACCTTTGGGGATACCCCGGAGAAAGAGAACCTTCGGGTCTTGCAGACCGCGCTGAAGGGAAGTATCAATGTTTTCTCTGTATGAGGCCCTGTTAACTTGGAAGATATACAAGGGTAGGGCGGCAAGAATTCGATATCAGATGGCGGAGAGTTGTCAATCATTTGTCAGTCACAGTGGAAATAAGGAGTAGCGAGTTTTATTTATTATTTTTCGATTTCTTGATTGCTCACATAGCTTATATATACCTTGTATTCAGAACTTTAGGGATGGTTGTCTTGTCCATTCAATTGGTTATGTTTAATTCAGAACTTTAGGGTTGGATGTCCTTGTCCATTCAATTGGATACATTTTTTGGTTCCTGTATCGAGAACTAAGAAGAGTTGTCACTGGGGATCTGTAAATTCAGTTAATTTCATTATTTTCCATATCATTTCCCAATGGCATATTGACCGATTTCTAAATCGAGTGAGGGGTTGGCTTTTTTAGGTATCTGGTTTTAGAATCAGAGTTTTGGGTCGATATCAACATTGATGTATGCTCCATGAAAGAACTGTTCTATCCCTAAGTTCTGAATACAAGGTATATATGAAACAAGTGTATCTCTTGTAGGCTAAGAACATCCTCCAGTTCCCTTTGAAGGTAACTTCTCTTCCCGAATAAACCTGAGCATTTTGTACTCCTACTACGGGGGCCTGAACTGCAGCTTACTGGGATTTTAGAACGTTGATCCTATGTTTGATGTTACCAAACAGAGGCCTTGTTCTATATTGTCAATGTCTCTTTGCTTGCTTCTAGTTTTGTTACCATAGTGTTAGGATATTTAGGATGCTCAAAGCAACATTAGAGATGAAATATTAGAGTTGAAATGAAGGAGTAAAGGAGAATGATCTGATGTACCTTGAGACAAATGATCGATTTTAGCTAGTGCACGATCTTAACGTTCACCCACTCCCATTAGACCAAAAGTGTATGTGCGACAAAGGAATCTAAGGTCCACTACCTCAGTACTGAAAACAAAATCTTTCCCCTGTTAGTACTCTTAGTTAGAAATTTATATCCCAGGAAAAAGGAAAAAATGGATTTCCTATTATATATATTTCCAAGAAACCTTCAATATAAAATCTTATTAGTGCCTTACTAAGAAATTATATAAATTTCTTAACATTTTCTCATAGATCATGTTAGTGCATTTTCCAAGGAAATAAATAGAAATTATTAATCAGTTTCGTACAATAAAATTAAATTTCTAAAAAAAATTGATTATGTTAAATCAACTATTATATTCTATATATTGTCCTATATTTGAGCTATTATATTGTTACCAAAAGAATTAGTTAATTCAGATTGTTCATTTCTCCTTCATCTCCTTAATATTGAGACTATAGGCTGGTTAATTAGTTACTCCAAACCATCTTCTTCTTCATCTTGATTTTATCCAAATTTTACATCATCCCTAATAATTTTTACCGTTTCCTTTCATTCAATCCCTTCATCATTGAGATTTGATATCTGTATAAAATTTGTGAATAACGTAACATGAAATGACAATTTTCACTTGAATCATGTATAGGTATGGAAGTGCTCAATCTAAAATTGTAAACTGTTGTTTTCACATACCAAAGGTCCTCTCAGTTGTGCATATTAATAATGAATGTCGATGGTTGAATAACTCTCGTACTGTCCAAAGGGAGATGATTTTCATCATATTCATGTATATGATATCTAGTTAAACAATAAGGTGTCCAAAAACCAAGCAAGTTAGCATACCCAACATCTACCAAGTAATACTTTCCTATAATATGAAGCAATAATAGTAATGAATAAAATTAAAGCAAACGTGTACAAAAATAAATAAATAAAAAAACATATTACCTCTTGGGACGACAAGTCCGCTATATATATCTAATGCGAGTATCAACTTTGGATTCTTCCCACCCAACTACTACGAAAGTAAACTCTAAATTAAAATTATAAATTGGCATCACATTTTGTGATACATACTATTTTCGATTCCCATCCCTAACAGTATCCTTGCAAATAATATGACCTTTAGGTAAGTCCTATCAATAGTTCCAATGCAATCATGAAACTTGCATATTAAAAAGTAATATAATTATTCTTTTAAAAAATACATAAACAATAGTTGTTTACCTTAAAAATGGATAATAATTACCATTACTCACTATTTTTTTATAAATATTTCTAGTTGAAGAGGACGTATGTAATTATTTTTAATTTGAGTATCGTTTTTAGTATTTTATTGAAACATGTACTAATAGTCCAACTGAACATCTAAACCATTCAATTGACACCGGATATCTTTGGCTCTAACCTATGTAATTGTGAATATAACAACTTATTCTTTAACTTTAATGCTCTTGGTGTCCACAAGATGTCTCCTGCTTCTTAGCAAATTATAGAGGTCAGTGAAAGTATAGGGTCTCATCTATAACATGTTTAAACAGATGTTCAGTATGCTCTAACACTAAGTGTATATGAGCTCTTCCACCAATCCAATTTTTTAAGGTACAAATA
The DNA here is from genome assembly GCF_029961685.1 of Aristolochia californica. Lineage (NCBI taxonomy): Eukaryota > Viridiplantae > Streptophyta > Magnoliopsida > Piperales > Aristolochiaceae > Aristolochia > Aristolochia californica. Next base: position 29,900,085 of record NW_027182290.1, on the reverse strand, counting down.
CATTTTCAAGTTAAATTGATATAATAACTAGAGACGTTCCTATTACTCCTAAAGTACTAGCAACACCCTCATTATTAGTAATCATGGTAATCTTGATACCTGTATAAGGATAAAATATTAATACCAAACTATATAACAAACAGATAAAAATTAAAAACTCATCAATACCAATATGAAAATTCACATATATAACTAAAAATTCATATATAATACTAAGACAATTATGCTCAATGTCAACAAGTGAAGTCATAACATAAAATATAATTATAAAAATTCATAACATAATGATCATAATACATAGAAACTAACAATATCACTTTTTTTTAGACCTCATCCTCCTATTTCTACTTTCTTATAGAGGAACTCTAAAAAATCCTTCCTTTTCCCAATATCATATCGAAAAAATAATACTTTCTTTTCTTTTGTATCCTACAAAGAAGGAGCGGGATGGCAAAGATTTGTGTTTAAATCATAAATTTCTTGAATAACATCAATCCGTCTATTTACTTCAAAGCTTTTCCCAACTTCTATTAAAATTTGAATTGCAACAGAAAATTGTTCAATATAAGTCACCATTGCTTCGTACCTCTCCTCCATTACTTGAGCTCGATGTTTAAACTTACTCAACAAAGGAGTTTGACGACACGTCTATGGGTACTAGTTGAAGCATTTCCATCACTTGATCCAAGTGTTTGTTCAATCATTGAATCCGTCGCTCCATGTCCTATGTACACTTCATCTTTCTCATTGTGACTATCTTTTGTCACTTCCTTTGTTTCACTGTCGCCTCCTTCCATAACAACATAGCTTCTCGTTGCTAAATTTTCTCCAACTACGATATAGATGATTTCGTAGTTGCGACAACTTTAATGGTTAGGAAAATTTGTGACATGTCAAATTCTAATATATGGTTAGGAACCAGTTCCAAAGCATAGGTTTGGTTGTCAGTCGGGGTGGCACTAAGCCAAACGGTTCGAGCTCGGCTCAAGCTCAAACTTGAAATAAGCTTCGTTAAGTACAACAAGCCAAATTCGAGATTTTCCAAGCTCAGCTTGTTAGCTCGTGAGCCGATTCATTAGCATAAATTTTTTAACGAAAAATGCAGCCCTTTTGGGTCCCTCAACATCTAATGTTATTGTTTGTTAATGGAATAAACACTACTAATTGAAGTATTTGTTCTTTCTTTTAGGTCTATTAAGTTTATTATTATACATTATTATGATCTATTGCAAAATCTTGGACTCCTTTGTGATAACTTGCAGTTCAATGGTATTAAGTTCTTAAAAATGTTCTCTTTATTTATTTTTGTAATTTTTTATTTTTATAGTTTTAAATATAGGTTGGAGATCGAACCCGACTTGAGCTCGAGTTCAAACTCGATTAAAATTTTTGGGTTTGAGCTCAATTCCATTTTAGCCTTGAGGTTAAAATGGATGCCACCCTAGCTGTCTGTAAGCGACTACTTACCAGTTATATTTTAGTAAGATCAGCTTTTAGCCTCTTACAATCCAAGTTTCAGATTCGTGGTAAACCAAGGCATGGCTTGTAGGATGTACCAAAGCTTTGTTCCGATTCAATTATCAACTGCTATAAAACAACACTTCAGAAGTAGATATAGTAAGGTTTCCTGTTGAACAGAACTCATATACTCCTTTGACAATATAAATTTTTCCACTTGAGAACGATGTGGAGCGACTTTATTCAGTGCCGGCTGTAGGAGAAGAGGAAAGCTCGTCACTCATTTGCTCTCAATAGGGTAGCAGAAACTGCTGAAACCAGTCAGCAGATTTCTTTGCATATCGAGGGAGGCCTGGCGACTTGTAATCCACATAATGAAGACCAAATCTGACTGTGAATCCTGAGGTCCACTCCCAGTTGTCGAGTAAGGACCATATGAAATATCCTGTCACATTGCAGCCGTCTTCCCTGCCACCATCACCATCGCCGAAACGTAAATATCCTTTACTCATAACAGAGACGAAACTTCGGTTTTCCTGTCGTTAGTGCTACTTACTTGATAGCAGCAAGCAGGTTTTTGAGGTATTCTCTGTGATAGTCGATTCGTTTCTGGTCTTGGAGTGCTTCCTCGACAGAATTATGTGGTAGATTTGCCTCATCTATGCCTGCAAAATGTAAACACCGCCACCCATATCAAGCAGGATTAGCTCCTCCGTGGATGTTAATGGCGGACTATTGATCAAGTGAACATAGTTACCATTTTCCGTGATGATGACTTGTGGGTTCCCGTAGCGGTCCTTGATGTAATTCACAGCCTTCCTGATTCCCCATGGCACAACGTATAGCCATTCTGATGCACCCTACAGCACACCAGAACCAACATCGATACATTACTATTTAAAAAATCCGAATCCACAAGATTATAATAGGTTCAGAGCTCACGGTCTCATTACTGATGGGGACTCCATCGATTGAAGCTGCAGAAATGCAATGAAATATTGCAGTCAGCCTACTGGAACGAAATGGAACTAAACTGTACAACAGGCAAGAGAAGAGGAAAAGGCACTTACGAAAAGGTAATACTCCTGCATCCACAAATGTGTCGTTGTTGAGAACACCTTTCGCCAACGTGTTGTTGGAGATGTCCCAAGCATAGTAAGTAGTGTAGTGATTGATGCCCACGAAATCCAAAGACCCTTTGAGAGCCTCCGATTCATTCTTGGAGAAAACTGGGAGCCTTTCCTTCACTTTTTCTCTCATAGACGAAGGGTAGTCACCAAAATAAAAAGGATCCAGGAACCTGTTTTCATGACCTCACTGATATCATACAAATATAGAGCTGATACGTTTATTTGAAGGGTATTTGTTCTTACCATCCAACTTGAAAATCAAGGGCTACTTGAACTATCTGAGAATCTTGTGTAGAATTTGACATGGGTTCAATCCAGATCATGTCCAAAGTTATCCCAATCTGTCCTCCTTGTTTTTCCTACATTTCAGATTGAAAAAGGGTTGGTAACTACCAGCTGCAAATTGGAACTCAGTGATGGGTACCTGAAATTTAGTCTTGTAAGTCGTTGATGCAGCTGAATGCGAGAGGAGGACATTGTGTGCTACTATATACGGCTCAGTAGATGAATTCCCAACAGAGCAAGTTGAGTTTGGAAGATGAACGGAGCATCTACCAGGGGCTCCCATTCCAAAATCATATCCAGTAATTATAAAACCATGAGGCTCATTGAAAGTTATCCAGTGCTTAACTCTGTCTCCAAATGCTGCAAAGCACAACTCTGCGAAGTTGGCGTAGTCCGTTCTGCAAAACCAGTGCTCATGAAAATCATTCTGTACTTTCCGTCTTGGGCATTCATCAATCAGAATTCTTGTAATTTGGCAAACTCAGCCCGATATTAGTTAAAACGAGATCGCATTCTATGATCGCAGCGACGAATTGAAAAGCTACTGGGAGACTAAATTACTCACATTATTCTTGGACTAAGCCAGCCACCATATGCGTCTTGAAGAGCTTGTGGTAAGTCAAAATGATATAATGTAACGACAGGGGCAAGGCCTGTTTCATTTACACAGGGTTTCATTTATTAATCAAATGCAAAAGTGGGTTCCTAAATCCAAATGAAACCCCCTGAGATTTTCTGAGCTGGTCCTGGCATGACACAGAGTCAGAACTGTCCATTTCGGACCCAATGGACAGCTATGATTCTTTGTTATGATGAGATATGGCTCAGAAAACCCAGTTCTTGGAAACCATGGGAAGTTAAAATGAGAATTCTGGTACCAGAAGCAACGAGAGTGTCGATCAGATTGTTGTAGTAATCAACCCCTGCTTGGTTCACAGTCCCACTACCATCTACAGATATATGAAACAGCAAATATGAAGTTAGAGAGATTGCTCTTAGTTCTCTTTGCCTTATAATTGTTTCAGGAGGTTGCAACTTCGCATGTATAAGGTCATACTTTGGAAAATCCGAGACCAGGATATGGAGAACCTGTAGGCATCCACTCCCAGATTATACATTAGATCGACATCCCCCTGCATTCATGGGTACTTGGATTACAGATGAGCAAAGAAAAATGCAACCTTGAGCGAGAAAAATAACAATGAAAGAAAGAACTTGCAGACCTTGTACAAGTGATACTGATCAACAGCCACTTCCCCGGAGCTTCCATCCGCAATCTGACCTGTAAAACATATTCTTACTTTATGAGCACATACATGATCAGCTACTCACAGATGTTTAGATATAGATTTACCGGAATTCAAAGCATAAGTGTCCCAGATGCTGCTTCCTCTCCCATCCAGCTTAGCTGCGCCTTCATACTGTGGGAAACTGATGCTGCTTAGTAAGTGAAGCTGTTAAGAAAAAGCATGAGGGAATACTAGAGTTGATGATACTGACCTGGTAAGCAGCAGCAGCAGTGCCGAAGATAAATCCTTGGGGAAAGTCCCGGCGGCCTAAGCTCTCATTCTTTGCAGCTTCAGCGGCGCAAATCAAGAGAAGAAGAAGGAGATAGCGGTATCCCATGGAAGGAGAGTTGGAAGTGATCGATCCTTGTGGAAGTGATAGCATGAAGAAGAAAAGAGAGGAACAGATGCCAGGTAAAGGAAATAAACAACGTCACTCAAGAGAAAAGCCGGCAAGGAAGGAGAGATGCCGGCGGAGCAACAATGTACCTGACGGAGATTTAGAGAAGATGGTACCCAGGGGAACCGTTATAGTATTAATTTCTGCATTGGTTGTATAAGTTTGTTCACGAAACGCTTTAAATAAGATTTCTCATGTTGGATGCACTTGTTTGAAACAAACAGGTCTCTCGACTTCTACACAAACGTTGGGTTTCTAGGCCCATCACGCGCATATTTACCAAAATACCAGTTTGAAAAAACTTATTTATGAAAACAACCTCCTCAACTTATTTGCAAAACTACCGAACTTTGACCGGTCCACTGTATAAGTGGACAGTCAAAGGTGACATGTAAGCTTTGATTGCTTACGTGTTGACACCTCATCAGTGCGGTATGGTAGTTGAATACATGGGCTGCCACGTCATTATTTTTACACTTCATCTGACACATCATTATCAATTTTCCTCTTTGCCCCGTCATCCTCGCCACGTCAGCTAAGTCATCCTTTATATTTTTTTCGTTCTAATGTTTCTTCCTCGATCTATCTCCTCTCCTCTCCTCTCGCCCTAGCTCTTGCTGCCGCCGCTCAGCCATGACCTCTGCCCTGCTGCCGCAGCTCGGCCTCGGCCGCTCCCCTGCTGCCCCGCTCGGCCTCGCCCTTGCCCTCGACGCCCCCCTCTCAACCGCTCTCTCTACGTCTCAGCTTCATCTCTCATTCTTCTTCTCCGTTCCCCTCTATTCATCCTTTCGCCGCCTCCTCTCTTAATACCTTATCATTTCACTCTCTTACCGCCCTTTCTCTCAAAACCGAAGCCCTACTCACCCTCCAAACCCGAATTTAAATTTTAGAAGCCGATTTAGGAGGGTGAGTTTTTAGGGTTTTTGTTAATTGAATCTAATTATTGTATTTAATTATAATGTTGATTTGAATTTAGGTGTTTAATTACTGTATTGATTTTTTTATGATTTACTATTTAATTTCTGATTTTATGTTAATGAAATTTTTGCCAAATTAAAATTATTGTAAAGTTTTGTAAGATTTTTAATTAAATAATATATTTTTTAATAATTTATTATTTTTTAAATAAGGTGATAAAAAGTTTAAAAATAAATTATATTTTTAAACACTAAAAAAACTTTTTTGTATATTTTTTAAATTTATAAATATTTTAAATGGATAATATATGGGTAAGACTTAAGAGTAATTTTGTTTCTATTTATAAATATTTTAAATGGATAATATATGGGTAGGACTTAAAAGTTAGATTATTTCTATTTATAAATATTTAATTTTCTAAATATTATTATTTTGTAAATAAGGTGATAAAAAGTATACAAATAAATTGTATTTTTAAACTCTAAAATAACTTTTTTGTATATTTTTTTAATTTATAAATATATTAAATAGATAATATATGGGTAAGACTTAAGAGTAAGATTTTTTAAATTTATAAATATTTTAAATCCATAATAAATGGGTAAGATTTAGATTTTTTCTATTTATAAATATTTAAATTTTTTAAATATTATTATTTTGTAAATAAGGTTATAAAAAGTATACAAATAAATTGTATATTTAAACTCTAAAATAAATTTTTTGTATTTTTTAATTTATAAATATTTTAAATCTTATTAATTTACTTATTTTATTTTATTTTTTAAAATATGAAGAAATAAAAAGTGTAATGATAAAAAAATTAATTAATAAATATTTTAATTGATATTAAATGGGGTTAAATAAGTAAGAGTTAATTTTTTAATTTTTATTAATTTTTAAAATAATTTATTATTTTAGATATAAGGAAATAAAAAGTGATTTGAATTTTTTAAAATTTATTCAAAATTTTATCATGTAATGACATGGCCGCTGACATGGCAAAATACGTGTCAACTATAATGACGTGGCAGACAATGTGTTAATCTACGGTGTCGCACTGATGACATGGCGACGCGTAAGCAGTCAAAGCTTACGTGTCGCATTTAACTCTCCACATATACAGTGAACTGGTCAAAGTTCGATATTTTTGCAAATAAGTTGATACCGTCATTGTTTTCATAAATAAGTTTTTTCAAACTGTTATTTTGTAAAATTCCCTTAATGGAATTGTGTTTCTAGGCATCGAGTGCTAGAGAAAAAGGTAATATAGAAGCCAATTCCAAAATATAAACCTGTAAAATTACCGAGGACAAATATTATGTATTGATTCACCTCAAAAAGTGTATAAACCACAATAAGATTACAAAGCCAAATCTCTCATAAGCAAATGTAAAAATATTAATAAATAAAATTTTAAACACTAAATAAAATACACAATGATCAATTTCACATGCATTAGTTTTATTACCCACGATGACCTCCATGCTCTTAATCAATAGGCGGTTTTTTACATATAGCCACATATGGTGGGGGTTCTGCCCCCGAACCCCTGGGGAGGGGGGCTCCCCGCAATGACCTTACCGCGAATGTCGACCCGTGTACTGAATCAACATAAAGTGTTAATTAGGCTCTACAATTTAACACGCACAATATCACAATATCTTCCTCGTTTCAAACTCATTACAAGAGCAATCATAAGACTACAAATCAACTTGTACCAATTGGCCATGTGGTGTAGTTACTTGAAATTTATGATAATCAAATCAAACATTTCCCTCCCACGATCCCTCCTCTTCATAAAAAATTATTCAACCCATGAACTGTAGCATTCAATCACATTTGCATAAATAACGATCTCGCACCTTTCAATACACTATCTATTTGTTTTTGGCATATTTGTAGTTATCTTTCCAAAACGTCTATTGCCATCATATATATATGTCCATTGAGGTTTAAAATTTGAGTTGTCAACATTCTCTTTGCACTTTCATTTATGACTTCAATGAGATCCATAATGACATTGAATTTTTACTTATCAGTACCTTCAATAGCCCTTCATATCAACTTAACTAATTCATCATCTTTAATTGTTCTCTTAAAGTTATCTATAATATGACACAAATGATAGTAGTGGTTGAATCTATGGGATGAGTAAATAGTAGGTACAACATATGCTAATCCTTTATGCCGATAAAAGAATATAGTCAAATTATTTTTCAGTAAAAGTGTTTGTAAATGCCACAAAAATCATTCTCAACTTTCATGAATTTCTGACTCAATAACCACAAATAATGAAAATAATCCACCATGCTCATCCAATGCAGTTGCTATCAACATTATGTCAAAGTATTTGTGATATAAGTGTGTCCTATAAAAAAAAAGGTCTAATATACTCAAAGCTTCTTATAGATGGACCAAATACCCAAAATAAATGTTTAAACCCTCGATCCCCGATAAAATTTATACACTATAATCTATAAACAAACCCCAAGGTTTGCATCTTGCATGAAAGCAATGCATATGATTCAACCTAATCACCATGAATCACTTTTAATGTAAGACACTTTGCGGTCCACATCTTTGAATATGAAATTTTAATTAAAAACATCTTTAGTGGACCACCTAATATCGGCAAGTGTCATAATAAACTTGATCTTTACAATAGGCATAATATGTTTACATATAAATACTAAAGTTACTACCCATTACCATACTAAAAGATGATATAATGCATGTGTGATCTCTATCATATTTTCTTAATTTAAAATAAAAACCAAATCAAATTAATGAGGTTGACACCATCCATGGATAACAATCTATCATACAATCATTTTGTCAGACATGAATAAGTTATTTGATGAATAATTTCTCAATATTTCTTCCAATACTTTCTTACTTTCAAAAATTAGACCAACATTTCTATTAATATTATTACAATCTACAATATCATTAACCCAATCATTCCCATCTTTTGCACCCACCAAAACATCATTGGAAGCTGCAACTATTTACTCCATCTTTCTCTTTCACCATTCATACCTTTTATGTTATCAAAATTAGTACCGTTTATGCTATTTTTATCATAAAATTTTCATTTAGACCTTCTACCAAACTCAAGATCTTACATATTTTCTCCAATATTTACATTAAGAATTTTTTTAAGAATCTCACTTCCCTATCTGTAAAATTTGAAATCATACTTTTGGGATTTTTTAGAAGATTCTTGACTTGTTGGATGCATCCACGAGATGGTTTGGCATATGTATTAGCAAGAATAGTTCATGCTTCTTGAGAAGTGGTTGCTCAAACAACGAATAAGATAATTGTAGGAAACAGATAACCGGTGAGGGCATTAAGGATCAGTAAATATTGTCGAACCCAAACATTGTAAGCTGAATTTGGTGTTGTAGAGTGGTTCACAATGGACAAGGTTTTCAGTGGATAGGGTTTGCAGTCATCAATGTACCCCAGGAGATCATAACCGATAAAGAGAGTTTCAAACAAAAGTTTCTATGAGAGACAGTTGGTAGAGGTGAGTTTGAGAGGAGTTTGTGCAAAAATATTGATGGTAATTAAATGAAATTCATTGGTGTTGAGTGTACTAGAGCAATTGGAGTTTCATTTGTAGTGGTCATAGTGGTAATAGTGATGGTACCAAACCAAAAAAGTCAGTAGACAGGGCACTAGTTAAAGTTGATGGTTTGGCTTCCAAGTAAGCAGATGTTTCGTGATCTATGCAAAAAATATAATAGGTGCATGTCAACTCTATTGCGCAGTTGAATAAAATTTTATTGATCGTAATGATGAGGCGATTTTAAGGGTTCCCCTCAATCAAATACAGGGGTGGACAAAAGGAACGAACTCATTTGAAATTGATTCAAACATGGTTAGGCCAGACTCGGCTGGTGTCCTAGGATCAATGGTGCAGAAGTAGAAAGACTAGATGAGCGTGATAGCAAAATAGGGCAAACAACTTTGACAAAAGCTATAACAACTGATTCAGTCGATGATGGGATGATTCTAGGAATCGTTTTTGGGTTTTTGAGATTGTAGATGGGTCAAAAACGTTGGTTAGTGACAAAAGGAGAAAAAATGGAAGGAAAATGAGAGAGTACGAATTGATGGTGGGCGTCAGCACTGCAAGAACTCTGTGCAAACAGCTGAGAGAGGAAGGTGGTAGGCAGCGGGCCAATGTCACAAATGATGGCAGGGAGGTCAATGACGGAAGGGCGACGACATTCAGAAGCAAAATGGAGCTGCTATTTCTAATTTGGGTTGTCGATGCAGAAGATTACTCGCCCAAGGATCTTCAACTCTGATACCATAATATGATTTATTGTTTGTTGAACTAAATGACAAATTTTCTATTGAATATAAATCATTTATATAATACAAATTTACAACAAGAATCACCTACACAGAAGAATGATTCAAAGCTAATTTAACTAACCATAAATTAAAAGAATTTATACAAATTAAAACAAGTCAAACTTCAAAAGCAAGTCTGTGTGGTAAGTTCATTTTGTTGGGGCTGCTCAATATCTTCGTGAGTCTAACATTGTTTCAGGTTTGCTTTTATATGAATTATGCGATTTTTATAGATATTTACATAAAAAAAAGGAGTTTTATCGTCGATCGTCGTGGACAAATTACTACCAATCCAATCCGTTGCTGAAAATAACGTTTTTGTTCTTTCTGTCGATGAGTAAAGGAGGTTTGATGTATCCGAAGAAGACAGCCTCTTTGCCACCTTCAAAAATTAAATGTTGCCTCCGCCACTGGAAGAGGAATCAAACTTTTAAGCGGATAAACCTCTTTTTCTCTTTTCGAGTACTTTTCATTAACCACACCTCCACTGACAGATGTCTTTACAGTTCCCACCGAGTGACTAGATTGCCCACTGGCCACTGTTGTCATTGCGATTGACTCGTGAGCTTAATCCAGAAAGAAGATAATCTGGTCCCTCCCCACTTACACAGGTCAGTTCTCAACAGCCGGAGTCCACTCGTAATTGCATCTAAAGAAAAAACAAATAGAGAATGAGTCGTAACTCAGAACACAACTGATTGATTGGTTGTTCCTTGTACCAGTGTACTACTGAAGAACATCACAGGGGCGACGGCGCTGAGGAATGGATAAGATCTACCTTGCGTGGACTCCGGACTTGATTCTTATCCGAACAATCTCCTATTTTTGTTTTTGATTCTGAAAGGCATTTCAATCTCTGTATATAACGCCTACTAAAATGTCTTTCCGCAGCCGTCTCTGTTTGCCACCTAACGCAATGACAGCTGAAAGCGGAAGTGGAACGCACGCAACGGAAAACTCTCCCACTCTTCCAGTCCAGGTCCACTTCTATTACTAAATCGCCAGTGCGACATAATTGCCGGTCAAATGCCTCAGATCCAGATTGCCTTCCCCCACACATGGCGTCTTCCCAACGCACCACTCATTTTCTTCCACGTGGCCCTGATTAAAAATAAAGCCTAGCTACTCTCAAAAGTTTCCGCTGTTTTATATGCGGTTTTAAATGACTAAAACACCCTTAACCCGACATCGCCGTTAAAATCGCCTTCGACCTTGGTCACCGCTTTTTGTCCATCATGTGACATCATTTCACCTGAAATCGCTCTACCAACACCAAATCAGTGCTTACTCGTGCCCCAAATTTCGCCCTCCCCCTGGCTCTCGTTTCTTACCAAGTTGTGCAAAAAACCGGCATGAGAAGAACTTTCTAGACGGATCCCACGGTCCCACCCTTCGCTAATTCACGCTGGCCCCCACCCTGTCACATGTTCTACGTCGAGAAAGAGGCTGATACCTTTCGAACAACCCCTGTTGCCGTTTTTACCCCTGATCTGTCTGAGGTAGAGCCGTAGCAGTATTCAGCTTAAGGAATCTTTTAACCTAAATTTAAATGCTAATTATGAGCATTACCGACTTGAGTTCCGTTAAAGTAGATTTCTCTTTAATGATTACTGATTAGATGATTTAATGAGTAGAATTTTTTAGGTTCAACAAATTTTGAGCACATCGGCGCGGGAGAGTAAATAGGCGGCACGTTGGTAATTTCCAGCGCTGGGGCGGTTTAATTGGGTCATTACGTCTACGTTTCTGGATCGCGATGTGGACGACGAGCTGGGGCCTTGGTGCGAGAGGAGAACTCTTTTCCTCTTCAGTTATATTCACTCCCGAGTCACGAGGCCTTGGGCGGCATTAGATGGTGACGACAGAAGACTCCAGCGAGGAACGACCCAACAATTTCCCAAACGTTGGAGGACTACTTAAACGCAATGGATTAGATTTTTAAGTGGAAACTTTGGAAGTCTCTTTCGGAAATCTCTTGCTTTCCTCCTCTCCCGGTTCCTTCTTCAATGGCGCATGCTGCGCCAGCCTGATCTGCATTTGCATGTGCTGATCTTTGTCGCCTGCGTTTTCAGCTCCTCTCGTTTATCTGCGCGTTGATCTTGCTTATTTGGTGCGAGAAAGAGGAAACTAACGAAGGAAGATGCTGGACGGTTTGCTTGGCCGGGGGTTTTCCTCGAAATGGTAAGAAGGAGAAAAATCTTTCATCTCATCTTGTCCGTTTGACATTCTTTCTTCAACTTCCAACTCCAATTTGGTTGACGACTTTCTCCGGTTGGTGGCAGCAAATCACTGATCGCGAAGCTCAAGAACCGTACGGGCATTCTGAAGAGGAAGAAGAGAGCGGTCATTGGATACTTGAAGAAAGACATAGCTGACCTTCTCCTGAATGGTTTTGATACCAATGCCTATGGCAGGGTCGGTAACTTATCCCATCTTCGCCGTTATTCTTTTCTTAGATTGGCGGAACATGATTATTCTCTTAGCTGAGTCTGTCAAAGCGCTTCTTCTGCAATTGCCTCTGAGCTTTCGCGGAGGATTCACTTTTTTTTTTTTTTCTTTCTAATCTCCTGTTGAATTTGTATATTTTAGCACTCCGTTAATGTAGATTGCCAGCTATTATTCTCTGGTTTGAGATATCCAGTAATTTTCCTTTTCATTCTTTAACTTTTTTTTTTTTTTGTGAAATTTATCCGACTTTACTGTTGTATTAAATATTCTTGTTCTGTATTTTAAAAAAAGTATGTTATACGAAATATGTAGTACTACTACTAGCCTTCACATTATCAGTTGACTGTTTTCTATTTTTCATGTCAATTACGTCAGTTTTTGAAATCGTGATTTAATGATTCTCTTTGTGCTTGAGCTACTGATTTTAATGCGATGCTACTTTGGAAAAAGAGTGTCATTTGTTTTTCTTAGCACGGAAGCTAGACATTTGATCTAAATTGATGGAAAATATGACCTATCAAAGATAGGAGTTTGCTGGGCTTTGATCTACTTAACCTCTTCTCTGATAGTCAAATCCTTGGCCAAATTGCAGTGATTTGCAATTTCAATCTGTTTGGAAAACTTCTATTATTTGTTGTCTTTTTGGAGAGATAGAAGCCCAATGTTTTAGGGCAGCACTAAAAGTTTGACCATGGTTTGTGCTTGGCGCTTTGCCTTTGTGGATAGCTCAGCAGATAGACAATCCAGGTTTAAGCTTAGACCAAAGCATATAGTGAACTCAATTAAATTTCTTTCAGGAGCATCAGCGGTTCAATATTCTAGGGTATTCAGGGATATGAGGTTGTCATAGATATACTGGTCCCCTCTTTGCAGAGGGACTGAGTTCAAACTTGAATCTAGTCATTTTGTTACTTCATCAAATTGCGCTCATACCTAAGTAACAGTTCTCACTTCAAAGATGACAAGACTGCCCCCTTTTTAGCTTTATGGAAGAAGATGACATTGTAGACCACCCCTGGATGATACGGATCATTCCAACTTGCATTTCAGCATATCTCAACCTTTTTCGTTGTTATGAGGGAAATGTCTCTGCTGTTTGTGCTTATTAGAAGGATGTTTTGTGTGTTACTCTTGCCATATTTCTACTGATGTGCGAGAAGGAATTTATTATGTTTCCTTCATATGCCATGTGACAGGTTGAAGGACTGATAGCTGAGGTTAACCGTGGTTGCTCTTATGAGTTAATGGAGAAGTTCTGTGATTGTATCTTGAGCCAGCTTTCATTGATGCGGAAGCAGGGGTATGTATGACTTTCTGACAACTTTGTTTTGGTAAATTTCTCTTTTGTGGTTGGTTTCATAAGTCTGTCAATGTGACATCTTTTAGTAGTACTAGTTTTTCTAACATATTCATGTTGATACACTGCTAATGAAGAGTAGGATGGTGATACAGTAATCTCAATGAATAAAAAACATACAGGCAGTCTTTGGGGCATGCTCATGGTCAGCAAGGAATATTCCTTAACAAAGAGTCTATTATGCCCACATGATTGTCTTTATTTGGTCACAAATAGTACCAACAAAATGACAAATGGCTTGGGCCATTTGGTTAAATGGTCACATGGGGGGATTTCTAGTGTGAAGTCTTGAGCTCTAGTCTCATGAAGGTAAAGGATTTCAACATTCAAAAAAAAAGTGACCAATTATATATCTAAGAAAAGAATAAAAAATTATCAATGATATGTTCAAAAAAAGTGTAATACAAAACAAAACTTGTTGATGGTTAAGCTGCAACTGCCGGAGGTATGTTCGGATGACTGGCTTGTTCTTGAATGGAGAACTTGACCAGATTATTTCATGTCAAAACTATGCAGTTCCAAAAGTGGAAGAACTAGCAGCCTGCAAGAAGACTACTTTGCACTTTAGGCTGTTCAGCATCATATCCTAAATTAGTTAAGCTGGAATTTATTCTTTACTTTGTTTCCTCTAACTATAGAAACCGACACTTTTGTCTTTCCGATAAAAGAAAGAAAAATACAAGCATTCGTTGCTTGTGTACCTCTCTAATTTTGTGCTCAAGTTGTTTAAAAGTCAAATATATGTCTCAAGATTTGGCACAATATGTACTATATACATGTTCTGGTTTCAAGGATTGATGATGTTCATGCATAACCGGATAGAATGTTGATCCCATGTGTTTAAAATGAAACAATCAAGTATCTCATTAACATCGTTTTTTATCTTCCACTCTGAGTAGTTAGATGGATCTGTTGTCCTGATTAGATTGACCAAACTACTTCCTACCAATGTAAATACTGAAACTTCATCAATTGATTGGGCTCTATTAGAGGGTTCAAGAGTAGATTTTTTTATATCTTTTGATGTACAATGTAATTGGATGGATCTCAGCCATTTCTAAACGACGATTCGTAAATGCATTTGAAACATTAATTTTCATTTTGTAGGTAGTCACTTATGTGTACTGACCAGGAAGACAAAATACCTTCTCTATGCTAAAACTTTTTAGGCACCTGGTTTCTGTTTGCTTGATATGGGATTCCTCACTTAACGGGGGGACAAGGTATTTTTTCTCAAAAAAAGAAAAAGAAAAAAAAGACCAAAAGGCATTTACTCGAGAGAACTGTGCAGAGGTTGTTTAGATATGTGGAAAGTGATTTGGCTGCCAGATGATTTTTTTTGTTTGTTGAATGGACAGATGAAATTGGAGGTTCTATATATCAACATCAGTCATGATTGATAACCACTCTGTCCTTCTTAGAAAAAATAAATAAATAAATTTGATAACCACTTTGGATAGTTGGACTTTTGCTCCTAACTTGTTTAATGATGTGATAATACCCATGCTTTTGAGTTGCTGAGAAGTTCAAAACTCAATATACTAGTATCGTACCATCGAACTGCATATCATTATTTTTTTATCCACCTATTCCTTTCTGTCCCACTTTATGTTTATATGAGTGGAAACATGACTGCTGTTTGCACTAGTAAGGCTATCTAATTATTTCTTTCCTCAATTCTTTTTTTTCTGAACACATCATATTTTCAATTTTTACAGGGACTGCCCTGAAGAAAGCAAGGAGGCTGTTGGTACTGTGATGTTTGCTGCTGCAAGGTATGCTGATTTGCCAGAATTATCTGACCTCAGGCGAATATTTACAGAGAAATACGGTAACTCACTGGAGTCATTTGTAAATCAAGAGGTGATAAATCTCCTCCTGCTCTCTATATGCCTTCTGAGTGTCTATAGTTCAAACTTTATGTCAATGATTTTGTTTTTTATTAGTTTGTTGACAGAATTTCATTGAAACCTCCCTCAATAGACCAGAAGCTGGAGCTGATGCAAATTATAGCTTTAGAA
Organism: Aristolochia californica; assembly: GCF_029961685.1. Classification (NCBI taxonomy): domain Eukaryota; kingdom Viridiplantae; phylum Streptophyta; class Magnoliopsida; order Piperales; family Aristolochiaceae; genus Aristolochia; species Aristolochia californica. Next base: position 29,884,414 of record NW_027182290.1, on the reverse strand, counting down.
TTTTCAATAAGGTGGGATGTCAAGGGATTCAAAGGGAAGATTTCTAATCCATCTACAATTCCAGGCGTAAGTACCACCGGTATTCCATCTAAGTGGCTGTTGTCATATTTGAGTTCATTAGACAAACGATGAAAATAAAAGAATGCTCTACATGTTGACCAAGATATTTGATGTATTAATTGCATTCCTATATAGGCCATAAGGCGATAATACCCATTCCACTTGTAATCGAGTATGATGATGATAAGTGTAGGGTCTTTTTCCAATGTAGCTATCCATGGAACATACAGTCTAATGAACTGCTATCTAATAGTTTGAACTTCTTTTTATGCAGGAATGGCAAACAAAGCGTGGTTCTGCTACCAATGGTAAGGACAATGCAGCAGAAAAAAAAAAGCAAGAGGTTTTGTCTAACAGAAATGAATTCAGTCGTGGGCCTCCCAGAAAAGAAGTCAAAGCAGAAGCACTAGACTCGCATGAGAGGCAAAGCTACTTATCCCATGGAAGGGTGGAACTCCATACTGGCCCTGTCTACACAGAAAGAAAAGAGGTGAAAGCAGACAGAAGAGATGCCCATGAGAAGGAACATCTTTCATCTCATGGGAAAGAGAGAGCAGAACCCAATCCTAGAGCTAAATTTACTAACCAACCAGAGTTCAGTAAGGACAATAGGAACCATCATCCTGTGGCAAGCGATAACAAGAATCTACCAGGGCTAAATGCATCAGTTTACAGTGAATCCACTACTTACTGTAATACTATACCTCCCCCTTATGTTAAACCAAATGGACCCAGAAACAGGAACAAGCTGGAGGTGCAATATTCTGGATATGATGATAATGGGTGCAGTAGCCCACTGAAGCAGAGGTTGCAAAGAAGCCAGATGGGGTCAAATCCTATCCACACTGAAAGAGAGGTAACTCGGTCTCCTATAAAGTTTGTTAGTCAAGGGGACGACGATGACATTGACCATCATAAATTTCTGCCTGATGCAAAGCCAAAACCAAGATCTGTTAGGAGGCAACACAAGAAACCACCCTCAGTTGAGGAGGAATGCCCCACTGCTCAAGAAAGTATCACAGAAAAATCAAATGGAGTGAGAAGCCAAGGACTCGGAGGGGGTGGGAGGACTACTTCTGATCGTAATGCTGATGAAGAGGAGATGATGGACAAATTACTCTTGCATTACAGCAAGAAGAGCTCGTCGACCTCACTGGATACCCGCAAAAAGACAGAAGGTCTGAAAGTTATACCCCCTGGTAATGATGAGGCCCCATGTCTTCGGAAGAGAAGAGAAAGTTTACGTCCGGAGTCCATCCGCGTTACAGCTAGAGCAATATCGCTTCCCTCGCAGCCAGCAACGGAGGTCACAAAGGTGCCTACTCGAGCCACTTCATTTGAACCTGATGGTTGCAGTCCGAACGGTGTCCACGTCCATCCTAAACTACCTGATTACGATGAACTAGCAGCCCGATTTGCTGCACTGAAAGGAGGGAAGAAATTCTAGTCATAACTCTTATTATCATGATATATCAAAGGTTTGTCCCTGGATGTCAGCCCCCGAGCCCCAAGCAAAGCTATTATTTTTGCACTGTTAAATCCTCTTTACTTCATTTGTTTCATTTGCAAAGTATATGCAAATCCATTTGCTGCGTGATCCTATACTCGAAATTTAATAGATATGCAAGTTCCAAACATGACAAATTGAGATGTGTAGAGCAATCTTATATATGAATATAAAAATGTAACATCATTCATTTTTGTGTATGTTTCCCGCCTCACCAAAACAATAGACTGTCAAAAGATTCTGAACGCATTACGCCACCTATGCCCTAGATGGGATCTCAAACCTATCTTAGTTCAGTGGGACCTGTTCTAATCACATCGAGCTAGGTGATTGGTTTGGTCCAGGAAATTCTTTGACCAACGGGTACGGGAGATCCCTTCTCTGCCCCTATGCCTTCCCTACACAAGAAAACAACAAACACCCGTCTATCTTTCCCGCCAAATCTAAATTCCATGTAAAAAACCTAAAGTGTCTGAGCCACCGGTCTCTAGACTCTGGTTTTCGTCTCAGTCTATCTCGCTGGTTTTCTTTTACCGCAGGCACAGGAATGTTGAAGTTGGTTTTATGGGGAATGTTAATAATGGCCTCAAGCCTCCTCATAGTATTGGGTCTTCTCCTGGTACTCTTAGCCGAGCTCTACTGCTCCCTCCTCCGCAGCAGCCCTGACAGGAAACAAGCGGACGACGAAGAACAGCCACCTCTGTCCGGACGAGAAAGAGTTACGACTAGCCTACGTCTCATCGGCCTCATCTCCGCCCCCACTCTCGCCGCCAAGGCCACCCAACACCAACCAGAAGACAACATGGACGAAGAAGTTGAGGCCGATGTCTCTGATTGTAATGACCATTTATTTTACATTTCAAATCCTATTTACGACCAAGTCGCTGCGGGTGTCGGCGATAACGCTAGTGGAGGTACCGATGACAGTAGCACGACACCGTTTGAGACCCCGGATTCTTCTCCTTCCCATTTTGAAATAGCAACAGAAGGTAAAGAGGGAGACGCAGATTCCCTCTCCCCTCCAATCGTACCCATGAAGAAACTTCCTCCGAGAGCTGCTTCCATCACTCTCAGCGCGACCACTGATAGCAACATTGCGAGTTCATCGTCGTCTTCTTTCTCCCCGCCGTGTAATTCACCTTCTTGGTGATCCAGGGGATGAAACGGCGGCTAGGGAGGTCTGTATGCACATGGTAGTTTTTGGTTCTTGTGAATGGTGAAATTTACTAATAATATAATGGCTTGACTTTAAACGCGCCTGCGCTTTCTAATCCCCTACCCCAACGTTCTCTTCTCTTCTTTCCCTGGCTGTGCTGTTTTGATGATTTCGATGTTCCGTCCATTTTTCTTATTCTGTACGTGGTTATTGCAAGCTTAGAGGAATCCAATGCGTTAGCAAGTTGGGATCTGGTTAATCTACTGGCATTCGAGAATCAGTCTGAAGGGCAGACTCCAGAGCACAGTATGCTCTGGACAGAGATGAAGCCTGAACATATAGGGTACAGATGCATCAGAAAAAGAGAGCTGTACCCTTCTAACTTTGTATCACTAGTGAAGCCTATCCACGTGGTGCCACATCACCAAAGATGTTTACATGGCTTTTTTCCTCTTTTATTTTTCGAGGGTGACAGAATGCAGATCGAGGGGGTTAATAAACTAGACGCAGGAGATGAACTTTAGCGGCATTACTTAGTTTATCTCCTGACGTCGTTAGTGGCATCTCAATGACTAAAATAAATCTGAACATCATCTCCATGTTATAATTTATGGAATCTAGTTTTCGATCCTTTTTGTCAATCATCCAGATAAAGTAAACGTTCTTTGATTTTGACATTTAGGCATCAATTACTTAATTTATACTTCGATTAGGCATCGATTTCCCCATTCGGCTTCAATTTCACCCTTAGGCTTCGATTTTCTCAAATTTAAGAAGGAATGATTAAACCCTAATTTTTTTTCGATTAAATTAGTGTTGTATTTTATTTAATTTTAGTTTCAATGCCTAATTTGGGGTTATTTGTGCATAATTATGGGATTTAGAGGAATTACTTCTGGCCAACCATGCAAATATCAAAACGCGTATCATGCCCTCCAGGAAATTGTTTTTCGTGAAGATTCGGCTGCATTGTTTAGAGGAATTATTGCAAACATACTATCAAGGATGGCTGGTGCTAGAGTCCTAGCAAGATATGATCAACTGCATCGCATTGCTTCCGAATATGATCAATCCCTCAGAGGTTTGAAATGACAAGAGTGAAGTTCCTTGTCTGCACATATGTTTCTAAATTGCTTCCTGCAAACTGAGGGTGGGCTATGAGGCATTGAGCCTCTGTATACATAAGCCTTCATTGGCTCCTGTCAAATGTAAATATGGATTTATACTTTAATTGTTACATAAAGTAAAATTTGATGCATTTATTTGATGGTCACACTGGTCTGGAATTCGTCTTCTGTGCTATTTCCTTTTAGTGTGTTATGAGCTGACTATCAAAGGAAACTTTTAACTAACCGTTTATCATTCTTATAATCATTCTCCATGCTCAATTCTTCATTGGATCTCAACCGGTTTAAGAGGTGGACACTGATTCCCAAATTTTAACTTTTCTTATGCACTCGGTTCATGTTAACCAAATTCTTCTTTAGATAAGAGTCTCTAAGCTTTGCGATATTAAAATTTGGAGTTAAGAGGACTATATAGGGGATTTGGGTTTTCATTACTGGAATCACCATTTACAAGAGAATATAAATAGTAATCATTAACTAATATAATATATAAGTCAATTAATTAGTATATTAATATATTTTAGTTGTAAATTAAATTAATTATTCGTGTAATAATAATATTTTTTTACCTAATTTAATGTTTAAGTATTATATTTTAATTAAGTATACTATTACAAGTTACTAATTCTCTTATTTTCCACATTTTTCTCATTTGCAGGAACTAGGGGTGGCATCGAGCCGAGCCGAGCCCGAACCTGCCTATATTCGAGCTGAACTTGATTTAAATATTTCGAGCCGAACCTCGTCTCGAGCCTAAAATTGTTATCGAGCTCGAGCCCAAAAAATTTAGCCAAGCTCGAGCTTCAACATACATTTAAATTTTTTCAAAAAATATATATATAATAAATTATATATAAAATTATGCATATATTTTACATAAAATTGGGCATAACCTATATATATATAATACATGTATAAGATTGGGCATGACCTCTACTTAAAATTGAGCATAATATATGTATATAATACTTATATAAAATTCGGTATGACCTCTACTTAAAATTGGGCATAATCTATATACATAATACTTGCATAAACACTCCATAAAATTGTTTATACATTCCATAAACACTCCATGAAATTGTTTATACACTCCATAAAATAGTCTAAACACTCCATACATTGCATAACATTATGAATAAACTCCATACAATAATCAAACACAACAAAATTAAATAAAATATCACTATCAATTTACAATCACCCAAATAAAACTATGAATCCTTTAAATAAAATCCTATTACTATTAGAGACTTACTAGAAAATTACAAGAAATATTTTAAATTTTTCTTAGGAAATAAATAAAAAATAATAATTAATCTAATATATTATTATACTTATTGATAAATTTTTAATAAAATAAAATGTCAAACACAAAATTGCTATAAAAATTGCCACATGCTAAAAGTATTATATTATCAATTGTCAAATACTTATTCAAAATTTTTCTATACGATTTTCTAGCCCATCTTGGCAAGAAAATCTTACTTAGAAAATTATATGATTTTTTAACAAGAATTTATAATTATAAAAATATTTTCAAAAAATATGAGGCACTAATAGTCCCTATATTTCTACTAAAAATATTTTTTTAACACTTATTAAAAAAACCACTAATAGTCTATAGAAACGTATTTCTACTAAAATATTTTTTCAATTTCTTCAAGAGTCATGAGGAAGGGACAAAGAGTTTTTTTTTTCCTTGTTTATGATCTCGCACGTAGGGGAAGTTTCAAATAAATTATATATAAAATTATGCATACATTTAAAAAAAAGAATGATAGGGTAAGTTCAGGATTGAATTTCAATATTGGATTAAAATGTACCAATATTAATTTTTTTGCTCACAATTGTTGTCTAGCTTGTTTAGTAATTTTTGAATCCGGCCATAAATTTACTATGGCCTCCTTAGTGTCCTTAGATGAAAATTTATATTCTAGGAAAAACTTGAAATATTTTTCCTATGATACATATTCCCAAAAAAACTTTAAATAAAATCTTATTACTTTTAGTGACTTATTAGAAAATTAAAAAAAATATTTTAATTTTTTTTAGGAAAGTTAAATGGACCTTTTATTGCATCTTATAGGGAAATAAATAAAAATTAATAATCAATCTAATATATTATTATACTTATCAATAAATTTTTAATTAAATAAAATGTCAAACACAAAATTGCAATGAAAATTGCTTCATGCTAAAAGTATTATAGCATAAATATTTATTCAAAAAAAATTTATATAGTTTTCTACCCCATCTTTGTAAGAAAATTTTACTTAGAAAATTATATGATTTTTAATAAGAATTTTCAATTAGAAAAATATTTAAAAAAACATGAGACACTAATAGTTCATAGAAACTTATTTCTATAAAATGTATTTTTAATTTTTTCAAAAGCTATGAGAAAGGAGTGTTTAAGGAATTTTTTTTTTAACTTGATGATCTCGCATGTGCGAAATTGTATGTGTGAAATTATTTTCGCGCGGGGGAGGGGGGAGATTATTTCTCCCCTGGTTTTGGTTTTCCGCCGTGACGAGGAGGAGGGAAGGGGGTTATGGCACTGGAGAGGGCATGTCGTCGGGGATGACAGAGGCGGCGACCAAGGAAACAGAGGCGAGGGTGAAGAGAGGAAGAAATCGGATGGACGACCACAAAGGCGGCCGGCGAGCAGCTGTCAACGACGGTAGAGGCGGCGAGTAGCTGTTGACGACGGTAGAGGCGGCGAGCAGCTGTCGACGACAACAGCCGACAGGAGGGGCTTGGCGGTGACGAGGGGAGGAAAAAATTTTCCCCCCCTCGCTCTCGCTCACGCTCCCCCACTCCCGATCCCGACTCACCTCGAGCCGGCTCACATGTTGGCTCGGTTCGAAGCCACCCTTAGGGGGCGCTAACACTGGAAACTGTTTTTCAGTGCACATGAACTTGGCCATACTAACACCCAGTTCGAAGATGAAATTCATGTAGATGCATGAAATGAGGACGAAGGTGAAAATGAAAATGAACTTCAAATTTTCGTTTTGTTGACTATCCCTATGGATTGTGTAGTTATTAATTTCATAGGATAATTTAAAATTTTCAAAAATATATTTTTTACTAAAAAACTAAAAAAATGTTTTCTTTTCTCTTTTTTTTTTTTCTGGCCACTTTCTAATTAAGAAATTAAAAAAAAGAAAAAAACCAAGAATTCTTCGTTTCTCCGTCTTCCTACCCATATTGGCGGCCTCTGTCTGTTGCCTGTTGGGCGATAGCATTCCATTACTTCCAGTCGAGTTTGCATGTAACCAACTAGGAGAAAAGAGAATGGAGGGGGATGCCGGTACTCCTTCCAGCGGTTTCGATATGTCTGAACTCGTGATGAGCGAGGTGCACCTGGGATGTCCTCCTCGTTATTCTGGACCGCATATCACCCGCTTCACTTTCCGCCTCCCACCTGGTAAATCAATCTAATTTTTAACTATGAGACTCGTAACATTTGCTTATCCTTTAGGTTGATGCAAATTTCTGTTGGTTAAGGGATTTCTTGTCTGGCGTTAATTTCTAAAGAGGGTTCTCAAATTTCTGCATTCAGTTCGAATACATTTCTCTTTCGGTATTTCTTTTTCTTTTTCAAATTTACATCAAGTGAAGTCTTTTTATTACTTCGGATAATTATTCGGATTCCTCACTAAATTGCCTCGTTTGAACCTCTAATTTACTGTTATTTCTGCAAGCTGTAGCTGCCTGTTAGAGCCTAGGGAACCTATTGATATAGAACAGGGCACTGCTCATTTTCTCTATCCATCGTTCGAAACTATTGGCGGACTGTGCTGAGTTCTCTTGGAGGAGACATTATTCTCTACTTGAAGTAAAGAGATTAAAACATTAGTCGAGGCAAATAAACATACAAGGTAAAAAGCTTTTCTGAGCTGTCATGCATGATTGGACTAAGTAGAAAAAGGTTAATCTCTTTCTGGGTGGCGTATTTGGGATGCTTTTTGTCGCCGGGGGATAATTCTTTAGATAATTCAATTGTATGGCATGTGGAATAAATTGAAACATTTTATATGCTTGTACCAGTATTCATTTGCCAAAAGAAATTCTCAACATGAAGTGGCATCTAGAATTCAAGTGAAGTTTTAACTCTGACATAAGTCTCTTCTGACATATTTGTTGAACAGGAGAAGGTTTCATCTGACCTTCTTGAAACATTATTGTAAGAGCTTGTTAATTGTACAATTTTTCAACGCATATTGCACCCAACATTCAGTCAAATCAAGTTTTTATGATTAGAGTAAGCTTTGATGAAAATACAAGACATATTAATAGAAACTTTCACGACTTTATCTTTTCTAAGTACCATCTGTTAAAAATGTGATTATTGTTAAGGCTCTTTTTGTGAGTTAGAGCCATAACTTTGCTTTCTTTTCTATATAAGGGCATACCCATACACTAACCAAATTTTTCCTTTTCCTTCCTCATCATCCTTACAGAACATTTCACTGTTTGATTTGTCTAGGACATAATGCCAGGAAGGCTTCTTGTAGCAATTTTGTGGAAGGACAAACCACTTCCACAAGTCATCTGCTTACTGTGGATGAAGATGGTGATCTTGTTCTGAGTCGACGAAATCGTAAGTCTACTTATAAATTATTCACTTTAATTGTTCGTTTTTTCTTATTATTTATGGTGACATCTAATTTCTTAATGCTACAAGGAGACGTAGAAAAAACAGAAAACTGGTTTAATTCGTTATCTATTTATTTCATAATTTATGTCTTAACATGTTTAAGAATGAGGATTGTTTGAGCAATTCTGATAACTATCGTACTTGCAAGTGTTTCCAGGAATTATAAACTGATTATGAAAAAGTTTTCTTCTTGAATGAGTTTGGGTTTGTCTACAAGTCATTTAAGTAATTTACTTGAAGAAAGTTTGAGGAGGCTAAGGTTGGCTTTCAGGGTCCCAAGATAACTCAGCCATGTCAAAACTTAAATCACTGATCTTGTCAAGTCGGACAATGAAACTCCAGACCTTACTCTTGGAAGGAAGCTAAAAGTTGTCATTGTCTACACAGTGGATTAGTTTTCTTGTTACCATACTAAATAATAGTTATCTGTGATTGTTCACATGAGTACTGAGAAGAGGAACAGCTCCTTGTTGAACAGTCATGACTCAAGGGGCTTGCAGAGTGCTGTGCTGCATTATCTGCTTCAATGTATCAATGTTAGTATTCTCCTGGTGAGGAATAACATATAGATTTTTCTCTAACAAATAACGACTTCATTTAATATATATAATTTGATAATAGTGGGTGTTCTAGTGAGGTTGCTTACCTCATTATCCCTAAATCAAATAGGCCAGCATAAAGAATGTCATACATAGAGCTTAGCGGCGAAAAACAAAAAACATCATTGCCCTTTTTTAAAAAAAAAAATAGTTTTTAATTGTCATTTTTTTGCTCTCTATATTTTATTACAGTGCTAGTTATCTCTACTAATAAAATTTTCCTTTTCATTGCTCTTTAGATGTGGAAGCATCTGAACAAACTGCAATTACTATTCAACATATGATCACATCATCAATTCCTAGTGTTGGCCTCCAGGTAGTGCATGATGCTTCTTGATGATCTCATGCAGATGCAAAATCATGATTCTAAACTTGTTTCACCTGTAAAAGACTCACTATTTTTTAATTTTATTTTTCTCTTATATATGAAAAACAAAATCGTCAACTCTTTCCTCAGGTGTGGAAGGCGGCCCTAGTGCTGTCTGACTTTGTCTTGCATAAAGTTTTCTCATCTTCGGACTTCAACAATGTTGTTGCATGTGAAGTCGGGGCTGGAACAGGTGGAATAATGAATTCCTTGTTTTGTTTGCAGCATTGGACCATAAACACCAATATTGAATATTTCCATCTTTGATAATCTTCAGTTTTATTTTGCTGCTTTTACCAGGTTTGGTCAGTTTACTACTTGCACAAGTGGCAAAGACTATCTTCATTACAGGTACATGCTTCTTCAAATTTATTAGTTGATATTTCATGCTTCTTCAAATTTATTAGTTGATATTTGGATGGAAGGGCCTACTTAGATTGTTGAGAAGCTGGATAAATTAGACTGGTCTGGCCTGTCGAATTTTGTCATATTTTTTAAGTCACTTTTTATTTTATTATTGTCCATGTATTTTTATTTATGATGTTTTTGTGTATGTATGTGCATAGTTTATGTTTATATATATGTATATATAAAGTTGATAAATATTATTTATGTTGTTGTAGAAGGAAACCAGTTGGCAAACCCAGTTAAAGTCGGTTGAACCAGAACAGACATTGCCACTGGTTTGATGGCTGGTCCAGTTTTGTTAATTTGGTTTCAAAATCAGTCTTCTGTTTGGGCATAAAGTTTTACTTATCAGTTACGAGGGTCTCTTCTGGGATTTTGGTCAGAAGAGACTAATGGATTAACTTTTGATAATATGTGTAACGTAGTACAGATTTTGGCTTTCAAGTCCTCTACAATTGTGCAAGTAATGTTAAGCTCAATTCTGGGATGCTGAAGTATCATGAATCATCTGTTTATGTACGTGAACTTGATTGGAAAAGATCATGGCCTCCTGCTTCGAGGGTGCACCCACGTGATTCCACACCACAAAGGCCGTGAGTATTTTTGTGTTAATTTATTATTTCTTTTATTCTTGTTTTGCTCCTTGTTTCATTTACAACAAGAGAGGAGAGTGACTTTTGTTGATCCTTCATAAATCCATTGATGTGGAGGGACAGATATTTGTGGTCACTATGTGAGATCGAGGAAGCTGAAGGAGCATCTTTGCTTTTAGCAGCTGATGTAATTTATAATGATGACTTGACAGATGCATTATTTGAAACATTGGGCAAACTGATGTCAAAAGGTTCTGAAAAGGTATGACGAATGGCGAATATCTATGTCAGCACAATGCTGACTATAAAAAAATTTCAGCATTATTTCCTTAATTTATAAAAGTCCTTTCTTGAAGTCTCTCTTTCTCTCTCTCTCTCTCTCTCTCTCTCTCTCTCTCTCTCTCTCTCTCTCTCTCTCTCTCTCTCTCTCTCTCTCTCTCTCTCTCTATATATATATATATATATATATATATATATATATATATAAAATTGCATATTCAGGGTATTCTTTGAGGAAGCAAATGGTGCTAGTTCTGTTTTATGCCCTCTTAGGTATTATACTTAACCTTGGAGAAGAGGTACAATTTTACCCTCGATGATCTTGATGTTGTAGCTAATGGGTATGCTTGCTTTCGGAGCTATGTGAAGGAAGAAGAAGGTACATAATTTATACCCTGCAAAAGGAAGTTTACCTCAAAGTTCTTTCTGAGTGTTATACTTAATAGGAACTGATTTCTTGTTCAGAAGCCAGGACAATTGGACCATCTGAGCGATGTTTTTTGGGGAAAAAAATTGATCTAGTGGAAATTCCACAATACATCCAAGAATATGATAGAGGGAACGAGTTGGAGCTTTGGCAGATTAGATATGTTTGAAGAACCTCATTCAGAATTGTTTAAAGAAGATGCTTATGACATAAATGTTTCATGATGGAAGACTTTTGACGAACATGGGTTCCGTAATATGGGAAGAGCGTTACACCTTGCACCAATAACAAGTTAAGATCCTACGAAGCCCTCTACAGAATGATTTCTCTTGTTAGCTTTGGACAGTTTTTGTTCAAGAAGTTTGTTCTTCATTCAGGATGAAAAGCCAGCATGTTTTTGGGATTCGAAGCCGCAAGTGCCTGCAGCTGTTGAAAGTATCCAGCCCAACATGCGAGGATTGGATTTCCTGATGCCGAGTTTCCACCTGAATGGTGACTTTTAGGAAGCAAAGAAGCGACTCTTTCACAGGACCAAATATTTACCTGTGTTTCTGAAAGTAAATTCTCTGGCAACGATTACCATGGGGAGGTCTCTTTCAAAGTTCCTTTTTTTTTTTTTTAAATATAATTTTATTCACGGTGGACCTTGGACCCAAACCGAGGCTTGACAGTAAGAAATATAGATTTTTCATTGAACCAAAGGTTTAATCCACAAGAGATGTACATCTTTCAAGCGACATTGTAGTTCATCTTCATGTAACCTACTGGATTTCAATATTATTTACATTTTCAGTTCCCGGTGATAAGGCCCCGAAGGAGACGGCGTGCAGGCGAGGGTGAGCTTTTATGCATCATCTTGTTTTCTCTAATTGGATAAAATTTGGAAAAACTTATAAATACATGAAATTTTAAAATTAAAAATTAGCCAGTCTCAGGTTAAGTGACACAACTGCTATATACTTTATGAGAAATAAAGAGGTTTGAAGGAGTTTCCCCTTGTTAAAAGGCACTTATGTGTGTAAGGGTGATATGGTTAGTAAATAAGGAAAATTTTCATAGAGATGACATAAAATTGTAATTGTGCAAGTTGGTGTATATCCTCTTATGTATTTTTTTTCTTATGAACCAAGTAGTCCTGAGGGCATTATAATCATTATAAATACTTTCACATAACTATAAATATAGTTTTAAGGCATAGGGTAGAGCATTCAAGCCTCTTCCTCTTGGCTCACATTCGTCCATACACCTCTTTCTGTTTCTCTCTTTTTTCTCTCCCTTGGTTTTTTCTTTCCTCTCTCCCGAGAGCTAGAGTTCATCTCTTCTCTCCTTCCATTGAGATCTGTCTTTATGTGTTGGCTCTAGAAATCAATATGGTATTAGAGTGGGCATAGGTCTGACATTGAAAAGGAGAAGAAAAGGGAAAAGAAAAAAAAAAAGGAGTTTCTCGTTCCCTTAAGTTTCTTTCCTAATTCTTATTTTTATTTTTATTTTTTAGCTCTCTAACCATATGTTTTATATAGAAAAATGTATACTGTTGGAAAGATATTTGAGTCAAAATTTTAACTCAAGAAGAATTGTTGGAATCATATTCTAGAAAGAAAAAATGATATTTGGAATAGCAAAGGTCAAACAATAGAAAATTTTCAAGTACCAGCATAAACTTCAACTTTCGGAACAATTTGTATCGACATGACTGAGAAGTTATATTGAGAATTATATCTCAAAAGAAATCTATGTGAGTTTACTTTTTATCCCAATAAAAAATTTCTCAATATGATCTTTCAGAGAAAGATATCCACATTAGAAGAATCAAAGTTTATGTTAGTAACCTATTGCATGTGAAAATCAGAATTTAAAGCCGATTTTATTTATTTATTATTTTTTTGTTTCATTTTTTTGAGTTGCCAACGTTGATTGACTTTCTTATTCATTTTTAAAGTCTAGTCAAAATTTTACCAACTTGAGTATTTTTCCTTCCTTAAAATCTTTCGTTCTTTAATTTCACATTACATTAGTTTCCTTACGAAAAATCTTTCTATATGAGTTTAGTTTCTTTTTTACAAAGTCTAAAATTTTTGAATTAGAAAGTTTTATTTCCTAATTATAGATTCCATATATTGGTGTCCTAAATCTCCCTTATTCCAGAATTTATCTCTTCAATATTTTTTTTCCAAATTGGTGTATGAAAAAGTAATTGCTTTATATAAGAAATCTACTTTTAGAAAGTTTTTATTATTATGTTTCAGCTCACAACCTTCTGAGATTTTTTTTAAGTTTCCCCAATCATCATATTCTTAGAAGAATTATTTTTTTTATTTTCCTCTTGAGTCAAACTTGCTCAACCCCCAAAAAACATACTTGCTCAAGTTTGTTAAGTCTCCCCATGTTTTTTTTTTTTTAAAAAGGTTAGATTCTAGATTCAATTGGAAGTATGAGTGTTGTATAATTGCATTCTTCCAGTGAAAAGTTGTTTTCCTCTTATATTTCTTTAGCTTATCAACTTGTGTTTTCATCACTTCAAAATAATGCCTAGACCCACTATCTAAATGTATATGTGTGTGTCAAACATCCAGCTTGAGTCATATCTTTTATTCTTCACCCAAGAAACGATTTTTGTTTGAGCTACCCTTAAAAAGTGAGTAGTCTCTTTGTTGTGCCTCAAGTTGGGTTGTTTTTCTGCCATTTAAATTTAGCGGAGTATTTTTCAGACTATTGACTAGTATATGGAGCTTTGTTGTGCGGCTAGGAGTGATTTTTCTTCTCTCACCGTTATGTTATGTAAAGTAGGTTTCTTTGTAAAAAAAAACAATGAGATCCCCAACTAGAGGGGGGAAAATAAAAGAAGAAGTAGAAGAAAGAGGTAACCGATAATGAAAATTTATACGTATTGTGGTAATCAAATTTTATGTGACTAAAATATCCAAGGGGGAGACAAGATGAGAACAAGATGAAGATTACAAGCAAGATGTGAATAAGAACAAGATGAACCAAAGCAAAACAATCAAAAATTATTTGTAAAGTGAAGTTAGAAACACTAGCTTGAGAGAGGGTGTTAAAAGGAACCCATGTGTGTAAGGGTGGCATAGATAATAAATAAGGATAACTTCAATAAAAATTGTATAAATTTATAATTATGCAAGTTGGTGCATATCCTCTTATGTCTTTTTCCTTTTAAAGCATGTAGCCCTAAGGGCATAGTAGTCATTGTAAAAACATTCACAACACTATAAATACAACTTCGAAGCATAGGGTAGAGCATTCAAGCCTTTGTCTCTTGGCTCACATTCGTCCATACACCTCACTTTTTTTTTCTCTTCTTTCTCTCCCTTGGATTCTTCTCTTCCCTCTCCCAAGAGCTAGAGTTCTTCTCTTCAGTCTTTCCCTTGAAATCTTTTGTATTTATGTGTCGGCCCTAGAAATTAACACCCCTTGAGGAGAAAAAACAATCTACATGTAAAGAGTTTTTATGAAAAATAAAAATAAAACTCCAATCCTGAGCTTGCAAAAAGGTATAAACCTTAGAGGGTGAAAAACAAATTCAATTATTATTAAAAAATTGTTTTTTTATTTGTCCTATAATTGCCTCTGATAAATCTTTTATTGTTTAATTATATTTTTAATTATTAGCAGTAAGACTTTTTAGTTATTTATTAATTAAATAAATCATCCACTTATAAAGGTCCCTAATTTATATAATTGTGGGAAGGGGAAAAAAAAATAGGAAACCTTTCCACTTCTCATAATATCAAAGAGTAGGCAAAACAAAAAAAAAAAAAGATTAGAGACGACAAAGCTCTAAAAGAAGAGAAAAGTAACTGTTACCTGCAAGCTTTCCACTTCTAAAAACATTGATTAGTAGGCGGAAAAAATTAAGGATGGCGATAGATAGCCTAAAAGAAAAGAAAGCAGCTAGTTTGCTTGTGTTCGGAGATCTTTTTCAGGTACCTGCAGGCTTCTTGAATCCTATCCTGAATGCATTTCTGAGAATCAACAAATACAAAATAAAGAATAAATTACAAGAGAAAGAGCATAAGCCAGAGAGAAGCCGGCCTCTCCTCATTGTTAGCATAAATAATAACGGGATTCATGGCGTACATGCAATTAGCTTTAACTATAAATAAGAAGGGGTCTTTCATGGTGGTCAGAAGAGTCGAGGGAAGCCACATACAGGTAAGGAGAGAGTAGTGAAAGCACAATGGCCAAGGCAACTATTCTTCTCAGTTTGGTTCTGATGCTCTCTCTTTTACTCGTCATTTCCATGGCGGAAGGAAGACAAATCGGTTGTAAGACACTACTTTTTAGCTTGTACTCAGCATGCTTTACCTTCATCGCCTCTCTGTCATGACGTTATTTTCTTTCCTGCATGCAGTTGGTTTCGGTTCTGGAAAGAAAGATGTGGCGCCTGAGTGCGATTCAGTTTATGGAGTAGAACAAGGCGACACCTGCTTTGATGTAGCACAAGCATTCAACGTCACGACTGAACTCTTCAATGGATTCAACCCCAACCTCAACTGTGATGCCCTCTTTGTGGGGCAATGGCTCTGTGTTGAAGGACATCTCAACTGACCCCAGCTTTTCACTCTTCAGGAGGATTAAACCTATTACTAAGTTGTTAAGAAGAAGACTACGATTCCATGTATTGGATACGTATAAGTATCCTTTCGTGTATTCGTGAATAAATGCTGCTCCTACATGAAATTGATTATTGAATTTACTTTCAGTTTTTAAATATTATTGTTGTTACCCTTTGGTTTTGTTTCAATCTGAAAAAAAAAAAAATAGAAGCATACTTCATTGAAGTAAAAATATTGTTAATTTAAAAAAAAAATGGAGGGGGAGGGGGTACTCTTCACCTTCTCATTGTGTTGGGAGAGAAGGGGCGATACAGGTCACCTCCATCACTTGATCCAAGTGTTTGTTCAGCCCCTAAATATGTTACACTGTCATATCCTATTTGCACTTCAACTTGCTCTTTATGACTAACTTCGATCGCTTCACTTATTTCTTTGAACTCTTGTTGCACTCTAGGCCATGTATAACTCTTTCATTGGCCATTTTCTAATTTTGATCCTCTATGGACCTCCTTGAAAAGATAGAAAGGATAGTCATATCATCACAAGGAGTTCATGTTTCATATAATCCCCGTTATCGCTTACCAGCCTTCAGACATCTATAAGATAACATACAACGAATTTTAGTAAGCTTATTTTTTATAAAGACATATAAAATTCATCACTTTTTTCCTTGTCGTGCAAGTGAAATCTATTGACAAAATCATGGAAAGTTTTGGTAAACTACAAAAGAGAAATATGAATTTGGATTTATCGATACTAGAGTTCAATATCCTAATGATCTCTTCATTCATACCTACATCAGTTAAATTCAGGTTTCCTTTTCTTTATTTTCTTCTTTGTGTAAGTTCTTCTTCAAAATCCAATAGATCCAACAAATCTTAAAGCAAAGACAGGTTTTTCTTTTGTTTCATTGGATGAGAATGGGTTTACTCTAGAAACCATGTAGGCTCGAGTCAAACAAGGGGCTAGCTTTAAAAGCTTGATTTTGGTTTTTGTCTTACTTTAAATTGTAGAATAAGATGCAAAAATAATAATACAAAAAATGAGAAGTGAAATATTGGACAATGTGGTTTATGTTGCAAATATATTCTAAGTGAGAGAAAGAGAAAGAAAAGAAGAATATCCAAAATAGGAAGGAGAGAATAGAGTTTGGATTGCTTGATCTCTCCTCTCCTTGGCTCTCCTCTTGGCTCTCAAGAGTGAAGGGAACATCATCATGGCCATGGCAAACATTCTCCTCAAATATCTGGTTTTGATTCACTGCTGCTGGTCATTTCCATGGCTGAAAGAAGATTATTCGGTTGTAAGTAACAAAACCGGTGTCTGTTTTAGAGGCTCACTAAATCCTAACTCATTCATATGCAGGAATCGACCAAAAGCTGTAAAAAGATGCGACTCACACTTTCAATACGCAATTATTCATAAAGATTAGTTTCAAGTGGCACAGGGAGATATACATTTTCAAATATACAGCAAAGAGGGAGCTAGCTTCTCAAGACCACCAGTTCTAGTCAGGCCACGCTGTTCATGAACCATCAGCTCCCAGTGGACATCCTTTTTTTCAGCAACTTACAGGGAGCAACAGAATAGGTTTCTCCCTCTTTCTTGGCTTCCATTTTGCAGCTTTATGCGAGCAGTTCGTGAGGGGCAAGCTTCTGCTACTCGCTTTGCTGCTAACAGTGACAAGTAATTCATGCTCAACGTGATATAATATAGAAAAGGACAAGATAAGTGGTATCAACTTACCTATTTCGTAGAATAGCTCATTCACGTTTTGTGCAGTTTTAGCTGACGTTTCTGAGAAGTAAAGCCCATTTTCCCGAGCATACAACTCTCCTGCCTGCTAAAAGGAATTGGTTAATCAAAATGTCATAATTATTTATGCGTTTTTTTCTTTCGAAAAGCCGGTTATTCTACATATATGCAAACTTCGAAGAAATTTTAACTCAAGAAGAATTGTTGGAATCATATTCTAGAAAGAAAAAATGATATTTGGAATAGCAAAGGTCAAACAATAGAAAATTTTCAAGTACCAACAGAAACTTCAACTTTCGGAACAATTTGTATTAACATGACTGAGAAGTTATATTGAGAATTATATCTCAAAAGAAATCTATGTGAGTTTACTTTTTATCCCAATAAAAAATTTCTCAATATGATCTTTCAGAGAAAGATATCCACATGAGAAGAATCAAAGGTTATGTTAGTAACCTGTTGCATGTGAAAATCAGAATTTAAAGCCGATTTTATTTATTTATTATTTTTTTGTTTCATTTTTTTGAGTTGCCAACATTGATTGACTTTCTTATTCATTTTTAAAGTCTAGACAAGATTTTACCAACTTGAGTATTTTTCCTTCCTTAAAATCTTTCATTCTTTAATTTCACATTACATTAGTTTCCTTATGAAAAATCTTTCTATATGAGTTTAGTTTCTTTTTTACAAAGTCTAAAATTTTTGAATTAGAAAGTTTTATTACCTAATTATAGATTCCATATATTGGTGTCCTAAATCTCCCTTATTCCAGAATTTATCTCTTCAATATTTTTTTTCCAAATTGGTGTATGAAAAAGTAATTGCCTTATATAAGAAATCTATTTTTAGAAAGTTTCTATTATTATGTTTCAGCTCACAACCTTCTGAGATTTTTTTGAAGTTTCCCCAATCATCATATTCATAGAGGAATTATTTTTTTATTTTCCTCTTGAGTCAAACTTGCTCAACCCCCAAAAAACATACTTGCTCAAGTTTGTTAAGTCTCCCCAAGTTTTTTTAAAATAAAAAATAAAAAATCAGAGTCTAGATTCAATTGGAAGTATGAGTGTTGCATAATTGCATTCTTCCAGTGAAAAGTTGTTTTCCTCTTATATTTATTTAGCTTATCATCTTGTGTTTTTATCACTTTAAAATAATACCTAGACCCACTATCTAAAAGTATACGAGTGTGTCAAAC
The DNA here is from genome assembly GCF_029961685.1 of Aristolochia californica. Taxonomy (NCBI): domain Eukaryota; kingdom Viridiplantae; phylum Streptophyta; class Magnoliopsida; order Piperales; family Aristolochiaceae; genus Aristolochia; species Aristolochia californica. The sequence continues at coordinate 29,865,698 of NW_027182290.1, read as the reverse complement.
ATCCAACTTGAGTCGAAGTCTTTTATTCTTCACCCAAGAAACGATTTGTATTTGAGTTACCCTTAAAAAGTGAGTAGTCTCTTTGTTGTGTCTTAAGTTAGGTTGTTTTTTTGCCATTTAAATTTAGCGGAGTGTTTTTCAGACTATTGACTAGTATATGGAGTTTTGTCGTGCGGCTAGGAGTAATTTTTCTTCTCTTACCTTTATGCTGTGTAAAGTAGGTTTCTTTGTAAAAAAAAAAACAATGAGATCCCCAACTTGAGGGGGGAAAATAAAATAAGAAGTAGAAGAAAGAGGTAACCGATAATGAAAATTTCTACGTATTGTGGTAATCAAATTTTATGTGACTAAAATATCCAATGGGGAGACAAGATGAGAACAAGATGAAGATTAAAAGCAAGATGAACCAAAGCAAAACAATCAAAATTTCATTTTCAAGCTACACAAGATTATAATTTCTTTACAAGCACGCAAAACTCTTGACCAAAATTATTTGTAAAGTGAAGTTAGAAACACTAACTTGAGAGAGAGTGTTAAAAGAAGGGTGGCATAGATAGTAAATACGGAGAACTTCAATAAAATTTTTATAAATTTATAATTATGCAAGCAGGTGCATATCCTCTTATGTTTTTTTTCCTTTTAAAGTATGTAGCCCTATGGGCATAGTAGTCATTGTAAATACATTCACAACACTATAAATACAACTTCAAAGCATAGGGTAGAGCATTCAAGCCTTTTCCTCTTGGCTCACATTCGTCCATACACCTCACTTTCTTTTTCTCTTCTTTCTCTCCCTTGGATTCTTCTCTTCCCTCTCCCAAGAGCTAGAGTTCTTCTCTTCAGTCTTTCCCTTAAAATCTTTTGTATTTATGTGTCGGCCCTAGAAATTAACACCCCTTGAGGAGAAAAAACAATCTACAAGTAAAGAGTTTTTATGAAAAATAAAAATAAAACTCCAATCGTGAGCTTGCAAAAAAGTATAAACCTTAGAGGGTGAAAAACAAATTCAATTATTACTAAAAAAATTGGTTTTTTTTCATATGTCCTATAATTGCTTCTGAAAAAAATTTTATTTTTTAATTATTAGCAGTAAGACTTTTTAGTTATTTATTAATTAAATAAATCATCCACTTATAAAGGTCCCTAATTTATATAATTGTGGGAGGGGAAAAAAAAGAAGGAAACCTTTCCACTTCTCATAATATCAAAGAGTAGGCAAAAAAAAAAAAAAGATTAGAGACGACAAAGCTCTAAAAGAAGAGAAAAGTAACTGTTACCTGCAAGCTTTCCACTTCTAAAAACATTGATTAGTAGGCGGAAAAAATTAAGGATGGCGATAGATAGCCTAAAAGAAAAGAAAGCAGCTAGTTTGCTTGTGTTCGGAGATCTTTTTCAGGTACCTGCAGGCTTCTTGAATCCTATCCTGAATGCATTTCTGAGAATCAACAAATACAAAATAAAGAATAAATTACAAGAGAAAGAGCATAAGCCAGAGAGAAGCCGGCCTCTCCTCATTGTTAGCATAAATAATAACGGGATTCATGGCGTACATGCAATTAGCTTTAACTATAAATAAGAAGGGGTCTTTCATGGTGGTCAGAAGAGTTGAGGGAAGCCACATACAGGTAAGGAGAGAGTAGTGAAAGAACAATGGCCAAGGCAACTATTCTTCTCAGTTTGGTTCTGATGCTCTCTCTTTTACTCGTCATTTCCATGGCGGAAGGAAGACAAATCGGTTGTAAGACACTACTTTTTAGCTTGTACTCAGCATGCTTTACCTTCATCGCCTCTCTCTCATGACGTTATTTTCTTTCCTGGATGCAGTTGGTTTCGGTTCTGGAAAGAAAGATGTGGCGCCTGAGTGCGATTCAGTTTATGGAGTAGAACAAGGCGACACCTGCTTTGATGTAGCACAAGCATTCAACGTCACGACTGAACTCTTCAATGGATTCAACCCCAACCTCAACTGTGATGCCCTCTTTGTGGGGCAATGGCTCTGTGTTGAAGGACATCTCAACTGACCCCAGCTTTTCACTCGTCAGGAGGATTAAACCTATTACTAAGTTGTTAAGAAGAAGACTACGATTCCATGTATTGGATACGTATAAGTATCCTTTCGTGTATTCGTGAATAAATGCTGCTCCTACATGAAATTGATTATTGCATTTACTTTCAGTTTTTAAATATTATTGTTGTTACCCTTTGGTTTTGTTTCAATCTGAAAAAAAAATAGAAGCATACTTCATTGAAGTAAAAATATTGTTAATTTCAAAAAAAAAAAAATGAAGGGGGAGGGGGTACTCTTCACCTTCTCATTGTGTTGGGAGAGAAGGGGCGATACAGGTCACCTCCATCACTTGATCCAGGTGTTTGTTTAGGCCCTAAATATGTTACACTGTCATATCCTATCTGCACTTCAACTTGCTCTTTATGACTAACTTCGATCGCTTCACTTATTTCTTTGATCCTCTATGGACCTCCTTGAAAAGATAGAAAGGATAGTCATATCATCACAAGGAGTTCATGTTTCATATAATCCCCGTTATCGCTTACCAGCCTTCAGACATCTATAAGATAACATACAACGAATTTTAGTAAGCTTATTTTTTATAAAGACATATAAAATTCATCACTTTTTTGCTTGTCGTGCAAGTGAAATCTATTAACAAAATCATGGAAAGTTTTGGTAAACTCGGAAAGAGAAATATGAATTTGGATTTATCGATACTATAGTTCAATATCCTAATGATCTCTTCATTCATACCTACATCAGTTTAATTCAGGTTTCCTTTTCTTTATTTTCTTCTTTGTGTAAGTTCTTCTTCGAAATCCAATAGATCCAACAAATCATAAAGCAAAGACAGGTTTTTCATTTGTTTCATTGGATGAGAATGGGTTTACTCTAGAAACCATGTAGGCTCGAGTCAAACAAGGGGCTAGCTTTAAAAGCTTGATTTTGGTTTTTGTCTTACTTTAAATTGTAGAATAAGATGCAAAAATAATAATACAAAAGATGAGAAGTGAAATATTGGACAATGTGGTTTATGTTGCAAATATATTCTAAGTGAGAGAAAGAGAAAGAAAAGAAGAATATCCAAAATAGGAAGGAGAGAATAGAGTTTGGATTGCTTGATCTCTCCTCTCCTTGGCTCTCCTCTTGGCTCTCAAGAGTGAAGGGAACATCATCATGGCTATGGCAAACATTCTCCTCAAATATCTGGTTTTGATTCACTGCTGCTGGTCATTTCCATGGCTGAAAGAAGATTATTCGGTTGTAAGTAACAAAACCGGTGTCTGTTTTAGAGGCTCACTAAATCCTAACTCATTCATATGCAGGAATCGACCAAAAGCTGTAAAAAGATGCGACTCACACTTTCAATACGCAATTATTCATAAAGATTAGTTTCAAGTGGCACAGGGAGATATACATTTTCAAATATACAGCAAAGAGGGAGCTAGCTTCTCAAGACCACCAGTTCTAGTCAGGCCACGCTGTTCATGAACCATCAGCTCCCAGTGGACATCCTTTTTTTCAGCAACTTACAGGGAGCAACAGAATAGGTTTCTCCCTCTTTCTTGGCTTCCATTTTGCAGCTTTATGCCAGCAGTTCGTGAGGGGCAAGCTTCTGCTACTCGTTTTGCTGCTAACAGTGACAAGTAATTCATGCTCAACGTGATATAATATAGAAAAGGACAAGATAAGTGGTATCAACTTACCTATTTCGTAGAATAGCTCATTCACGTTTTGTGCAGTTTTAGCTGACGTTTCTGAGAAGTAAAGCCCATTTTCTCGAGCATACAACTCTCCTTCCTGCTAAAAGGAGTTGGTTAATCAAAATGCCATCATTATTTATGCCTTTTTTTCTTTCTAAAAGCCGGTTATTCTACATATATGCAAACTTGCATACATTGTACATACATCTGGTTTAGTGCATCAGGCCAAGTGATGAATAAAGAAAAATGAAGATATTTATTCAATCAGTATGTTCAACCTTCTTTCCTAAAACAAAGGGGTAAGGTAAAGTTGATGTTCCAATGAATCACACGTTGAGATATTGATAACACACATAGAGTTAATGGTATTTCATAATTAATTGATTGAGTAGCAGCTCATAGACCACCGAAAAGGAATATTTATTATTTGATCCATATCCTGACATAAGCAGTTAAATGGGGGGCAATACTCGAAATGGCAATCCATATAAAAAAAAACACCTCTAATAAGATCAGCCAGAACAAGTTGATAACCTAAAGGAATTTCAAAATAACTAAAAAAATGGATATGGCCACTATAGACGGGTTGATACTGAATAATTGATATCCCCCAGATGGGAGAAAATTCTCTTTTAAAAGTAGCCTAGTCCCATCTGCTAGAGCTTGAAGACTTCCCAAAGATCAGCATATTCAGCCCAATACATTGTTGTAATGCTGCAGATATTTTTCTTTCCAACCACACAATCACGAGTACTCCGATTGTGATTCCCAATATAGATATATGGATATAGACTTCTTCTAGATGCTCTAATCTGGAAAAAAAAATTGATAGCTTGTATTTCTGTCATATCGATTGTCATTTCAATGATCAACCTCTCCCATAATGATATCTATACTACCTAGTATAGTCATGATATCAGCCAATTTCATTCTTTTAATTAACTGAAGAAGATTTGCAAATTGATGAAACCTGGAGGACGAATTTTCCATCTCCAAGGAAAAACACTATTATCTCCTACCAAAAGAATTCCTCTCTGCCTTAGGGGCTCCTACTCTTAATAAAAATTTTGTTTCGACAATCCAAAAGCAGGCAAAGGTTTTTTACTAATGAATCGATAGTCAAAATCATTCCATTTGGAATGCCGCACTTCTGAATTCTCATAGACCCTTCCCAAAATTCCTACTATAGCATGTTGGATAATTCTTACAAGTTCCATCATTTCACTTATTCACACTAAATAACAACTTAATAAGACTCCTTTTTGCCACTGTACTTCCCAATCGAATCTTTCGTCACACGCATAATGATCAACTTTACAAAAATCCTCTTGGATTCTAGAAGCTCGACACATTGTTTCTGATAAACCCACACATTGTTTCTGATAAACCCCAATTTATTGCTTCTTCTCCACAAATAATGCTTACTCCTTCAAGCCATTGCAAAAAAAAAAAAAAAAATGGGATTCTGAATAATAAGTTTTTTTATTTATTCCACTAACTTTGTCAAAAAATAACCGCAGAAATCCTAACATTTATCTATCCAACCATAAGGTAGATCAACAACTACTCCAATATGGAAGTAATTGTGCATCATCTCATTATTGTGGCAGAATCTATTGCAGTTCCCTTCCTCTAAAAATATAGAAGAAGAAGAGATCATAAGGGGAAAGAGATGCCGATAGTAAGATGTTGTTGAGTAGCTCCCTCTCTAGCTAAAAGGTCAGCTACACAAAGTGCACCCCATACAACCTAAAGCCCTATAGGAGGGCCCTTAGCTCTATTACAATGGACACACATGGTTCAAACAAGTAGAGAAGACCCCCCTCCCCCCCCCACACACACATACATATATGGGGGGCATTGTGTCGAGTTTCACAGGGAACCCGACCTGACCCGATAAATCCTGGTGTGGGTTTGGGTTTTCATCCATGAGTCAGGGATGGATCAGGGGAAAAAACTGTCGGGTTTCCTCAAACCAGTCACACGGGGAAGGGGTGGGATATTAAAACGGGGTGGGGATGGATCAGGTTTATGGAACTAGGAGAAGATAGGTTCGGTTTACGAGGATTGCGGGGATGAGGGTCAGGATTTTTTAGGGGGTTTAATAGGGGTCGGGGATTAGAGTAGGGGTCAGGTTCAGGTTTTTAAAAACCCAACCCATGCCAACCCCTACAGATATACACACACACCTATTGGCCCAAGATTTCTTCTAGAACCAATATCAAAGTTGAATTTCAGGCATCCCCCTTCAAGCAACCATCCTGGCCATATGATGCAGTGCAAAGTGAAAAATGCACATCCAATTCCTTCTGATAACGGAGCCAGGGAGATGGAATGTTTAAGCATGTTATGTGCCCAAAAGAATACAGTGCATAACCCTTTCAGTGATTCCTCCCAACAACCTTTGTTTGCTTTCGAAAATTTTATTATTGCGCTCTTCCCATATGTTCCAAACTATAGCAGTCAGGGTTAATACAAGGAAGTCTTTCACAAATAGAGATTAAATATTCAAGTGATCTCTTTTTTTTTTTAATTCATCATATTTTTTTGCTTTAAAGGAAGATAAATTTTTCAACTTATATCCTTATGCAATTTCTTCATTTTTCTGTTTTTGTTAGTGGTTTACCACAAGAGCGAAAAACTTAGGCCAGAATCATCATCATGCTTTAAACACCTCAACCAACAGCAATTACAACAATGGTCATAAGTAGATTTAGGTTTAAGCTTCAACAAGAATATAGATGTGACAACCAGAGTTGGACACAGACCTTCAGAAAAATAGAGTACCAGTGAAGCTTTCTGTTCTTCACTTTGCAATTTAAATTAGAGATGTAAACTGAGCAAGGAACACAGTATCAATTTGGCTAAGTCCATCAACTAGAAATCCATTAATGGTTCAAAGAAGTATCAAATCAAAGCCTATCATCAATTAACACAACCTTAATAAGGAGCTCTACAGTTTAGAAATAAGAGAAACTTTCTATCCTCAATGAGTAATAATTCCAAAAAATACGTGAGGCTTGCAGCTAGAATATAAATGATTTTGTCTTGTTATGTTTGTTTATTACAGGTTACTGGCGTAAAAGGAAGCACAGGCAAGACACAGAGATCTAATCCTTAAATATGCACATGATCTACCAAGCCAAGTTGGAGTATTCTTCAATAGGAACTCTTTCCACACTCAAAAAGCTAGCCTAAAACTTGCGGCACACACCCAGTGCAATAGAACAGGGGAATTTTGTCCATCAACAATAAAAACTAGTAAAAATACATAAACCTCAACAAATTTTCTGCTATATCACAGTTTCACACTCACTCAATATATTCGGGTTCCTTTGAAACATCTCATAAATATTCCTGCTGGCAAAATTCATATTAAACCCAACAAATGAGACAATCAGGAAAGTGAGCATACCTTTGTGTCCACCTTTCTTTTTGTTTCTAAATCAGCCTTATTAGCAACCAAAACCATCACCAAACTTGGATTTCCTGCACCAAATCAACATTTAGAAAATTGGGCAAAACAAAAGAGAACTATAAAATGTATCTGAAACTGTCACATTTTCTATTTATTACAAGTTACAGTTTCTCAGTCGCTCCAAAGTTCTGCACCAATGGGGAGAATTCATAAGAAACTAATTTCAGGATAACTTCCAGATTATGCTCTTGAGATACATCAGCTTAGCTGACAATTCCATTCAGATGAAATGTGTCAATGTATTTTTCGGTAATGGGATGAAATATGTTATTCTATGGTTTAGTAAGAACTTGGACAAAATTGTGCTAAAAGCCTCACAAAAAAGTAATAAAAGAGTGATCATTCACATCAAGACCATAACTATCACCTCTGATTATCGAGGTAAACTCAAAGATTTCCGACTCAGAATCGGAAACCAATTGGGTTCCCAAACTTAGAGTCGGACTGGGAGAGTCAGACCGGAACTGGCAGTCCAGCCGAAGTTGGAGAAACTCGCTCATTGTAGAAAGGTCGAGTCTGACCCGCTGACCCGACCTGCCCTGTCCAGAACCCGAGTCAACCCAGCCTAGTCGCGGGTCAATTCAGCAAGTCAGAAAACCATGGGTAAAACTGTCTTTGATCTTATACAACTTGTGATGGATGCATTGTAAATAGAGCACAGCAAATTTTGTTTTTATGACTCTAGTCCCAAGGTTAATATGATAAAATCTCCATTTTAATAAAGTTCATGTCTTGGTTGCAATTGCTCAGGTTCCACAAGATTAGAGTAAAATTTCAAATATGTTCACTTGGCCAAAGGTTACATACAACATGAGCAGGAATTTCCTGACTAAACAACTAATTTTACCAGCCTTCTTTGTCAAAAAAGCAATGTAGTTATTTGCTTCTGTTGGGACCATGTATTAGTGACTTGAAAACATCAGAAAAGCTCGAGCCAAAAATTAACATATGTACCTTGTCTTTGGAGTTCTTGAACCCATTTTTTTGCTCGGAGAAATGAATCCTGAGGGTTTAAAACCAAGTGGATGAGCAGGAGAATGTGTTCTTATGGACAGAATAAAAAGGAACAAAATGAAGAGTATGGTGCATCTAGAAGAAGTAGGAACACATGTGAACCATGACTTATGGTAATAATACATTCAATTTTAATACTGTTGCCATTTTCAAAAACATGTATTTATAGAGAAATAAATAAATCTTTGTACTGAAAATTCAAGGTTTGGTGGAACAGTTGCATCAATGGCATCCCATAGAAACAGCCACAGATATGTTATATGTATGTGGATTATATGATAGTATTACCACACTAGCCTCAGAATTAAAACCAACCTAAAGTCCTTAGAGTTTGTCCATACTCATCAGGAGAGCTCTACATAGTTATCTACTGATTTACATGGTGAAAAAATTGGTTAAAGACCTTCAGGGCACTTAGTCACAGACTCTTATATGACCTAAGACACTTTGTAGAACATTAACAAGATGGCACTGAAAACATTTCAAGTATCAAGTGAATAAAAAAACCTAATCACCCTTGTAACATATACACTTGAGAAAGATACAAGAAGTTCCCTTTTATATGATTTTTCTTTTGGTTAACAGCCTCCGGCAATGGAGCTTGCAAATAGATAAAGAATAAAAATGATATGGATGGAAAACATGAAGAAGGAATATTGAGGTAGCAAATGATAAAGCAAAATGGAGAAGACTATTAATGGTTAATGATCATGAACCAATATTTTTGACAGGAATTTAGATTTGAAATTTACTAAAAATGATATGGATGGAAAACATGAAGAAAGACATGAAGAAGGACTATTGAGTAGAAAATGATAGAGAAAAATGGAGAAGACTATTAATGGTTAATGATCATGAACCAATGGTTTTGACAGGAATTTAGATTTGATTTTTCTTAGTAGCAATAATCCCACATTCATTTATGTTTGAAATTGTTGAAGAGAAGATATAGAAGACTCTTACATGACTCTCATAGGAAGACGTCTCACAGAGCCAGAATTAATATGGTGGAGTCTTACAATAGTCTCACAGAAGTGTCAGTTCAAAAGTGTTTTAGTTCAGTTAATCTTCTATTGATATGCAGTTGTTTGATTATGCTAGGACTTATCTTTAAGTGTTAGACTTTGAGTGTAATTGGGACAACGGAAATTTAATTGTAATTGGACTCTACTACTTTCCTTTATTATAAATAAGGGCTCATGTACTCAGATTATAACAAGTTAATAAAGTTTTTCCCTTTTCCATAAATGCAACAGAAATAATCTTGGATGAGTCATTTTAGGATGAACCTAAATCCAACTTTAACATTTTATTATCAGAGTAAGGCATCTCTTTTAAAGGGCTTATTTTATGTCCCATTTAGTTTGCGGCCATTTATATTCTCCACAAATTAGATCCGTCATTTTATTAATTTTTAACATTGATTACATGTGCAGTGTACACTCTATAACCCAATTAAAACTTAAACCCAACATCCCCCCCCCAACCACCACCAACATCATAAAAAAAGGGCCATTGAGCCAAAGGTTTTGTTTGTTTAGGCATAGATGTGAGAGAGTGTGTTAGCAGGAATAATCCCGCATGGATTTCAGTTTGGAAATATTGTGAGCAAGTCAACTTTTATGGACTTGAACCTGAATTTGACAAAATTACAAGTCTTTGCTCTTCAAAGTACATCATCATCGTCATTTTGAGGCCTTGTCTCAACCATTACTGGAACCAATCATTCATAAATAAACATTGCCACTTGCTGGGGAAAAAGATCCAACTAAACATGTATTCCTATATTCTTAATGAAAAGCAAGAGCACAAGCGCTTTGAAAGTATGTAATCTTACTAATTAAAAAAATAAGAAGACAGAGAAAGAGGGAGAGAGATTAAACTAAAGTCGGAATCATACCATGCTCGTGATATCATACACAACAATAGCTGCAGCTGCACCGCGATAATACATTGGAGCTAAGCTATGGTAACGTTCTTGTCCAGCTGTATCCCATATGTCAAATTTCACAGTAGCCTCATTCAAGGATATTATTTGGGAGAAGAAAGCAGCCCCTATTGTTGATTCCTGAAAATAAAAACTAATATTAGGAGTCTTTACAGCTTCAAATTTGAAATTTCAAATTAGAAATAACAATATTATGATAAAGTTAGAAACATGAAATAAACATAAGAAAGGACATGAGATAGGACCTGGTAATGGAAAAATTGACCTTTGACAAACCTAAGTACTATGCTTGTTTTTCCAGTACCCATGTCGCCAAGAAGCACCTACACAGGAATTAGTTATAGAAAAAATAATGAAAGATTATAGGATCACGTATTGCAATTAAAATTATCGTAAATAAATTCAGTGAGAAAAGCGTCAAAATAGTAACTTATGATAGATATAGAAACAAATCGCTTGTTTTTTTCTCTATCTATAAGTTGTAACGCAGCATTTGTTACACCTTAAACATATCATTTTTACGCCTTACAGTATCACGATTTTTTTTTAATTGAAATTATCACGGAATATTCGGCGAGCAACTACCAGTTTACCAATTAGATGGATAGCATTTTGACATGAAATGATCAAATGAATGCTAACTGATAACAACACAAAAGAATCCTGATTTTTCAATGATCCATGCATGTCTTAAAACATATATGCTAAACTTAACTCGTTTCGTTGATTCTTCATTAACTCCACAGACCAATACTAACTCCAGCCCTTTATGCAATTCCAAAACAGAGACAGAAAAAACAAAACAAATTAGAACAAACCCCTCTTTTTTGTGAAGAAAGCCTCTTTCCTAACTAATAAACTTAATATCTTTGTACCCACTAATCCGTGTGGAAATATTCTTAACACTTTTCTAGTACAGAAGAAACAAATGATTTTCCCTGGTTTTGATCGTCATTTAGAATCTAGAACGCCCTTTGTTGATTCATAAAGAGACCAAGCTGGTCATATGAAAAGAAAAATAAACAAAAAAAATGAAGAAGGAAGAACGTATGCACCAGCTTAGCTTGGATATTGTTATTCGCCCCCATTCTCGCCGTAAGATGGCCGCAAGAGAAATCGAGTTTGAAAGCAAATTGGTGTTTTACATTGATCCCGAAACGAATATAAGAAGAGTGTCAGCAGTCTTAAGATAAATTATAAGATAACAGGAAGAGGCCGTTAGCTTCAAAGTTTTGACTGGTAGCTTTCTCGAACCCGGCGAGGCACCTCAGCGGTCGCAAAAGAAAACAAAAAAGGAATTTCTATTTATCTTTCCCGCCTCCATTACCGGGGTGGTTTTGGCGCAACGAAGATTGAAAATCTCTCTGTAAATGGGCCGGATCCATGAACCCAGAGACAAAATCTACTTACACAAATAATAGTAATTTTCTCTTCTTTTTATACAGGAAATTATGTTATTCTCATTTTTTATATTTATTATTATATAATATAGTGTCCATTTTAGAAAAAATTTCAAATTTCTTCTCAAAAGGACATAAAAAAATGGCTCACATAAAATGTATTAAAAAAATTAAATGCCAAGAATTTTTACAATTTTAATTTTTTTTAAAATTAAATATTTCCCTTCAATATAAATTTAATTTTTATTTAAATTTATTTAACTCTCTTGAGGATATTTATTTAAACTACTTATGTTATTTAGTCTTAGATTGATCTCAGATTTTGTATCTAAGATATTTATGCTTATGATATTTATATCAAATTTCAAATATTTTGAAATATTATATTACTCGTATAAATACATTTCCACATACTTTGAAATACTGAATTTGTGCTTAGTCTTTTATGTTGAGCTTTGGCTCATTTTCTTTAAAAAAGTTTGATTGAGTTCAACATTTGATTTAGGGTTTGATTATACAAATCTGAATCTCATTCGGTACTCTCACAAAAGCAATTTTCAAAAACTCTTGTTCGGGTATAATTTCATTGAGCCTCGATTTTAAAATCATATTTTTGAAATTGAGTTTGAGTTACTATTGCATTTATAGGATCACTTAGGTTAGGTGTATTCTTTCTCAATTATACTCAAAAATTGGATTTCTCCAATATATTTAAGCTTCTCTTGCATTATAAACTTACTCAATTAGGAATTGTGGGTTGAGTTGAAGTGTATGTAAGTTGTAAATTCTTTTATGCGTTTAGGCTAATGTATCTAGTTGGCAATACACGTCCCTAGGGAGCGATTATTGTGATTTGCTCTTTTGCCTCAATTGATTGAAGGTGCTCAATTGATGGCATACCATATGCCCATTATGGTCTTAGCTCATGGAAAGGCGTATTGGTGCTTTCAATAAATCTAGATATCTCAACAGAGAAACAAAAAAACCAGAATTTAGAGATCCCAATCTTAGCACAATGGATTACAAAAAATCAAAGAATGAAAAATTGGTTTATTGACTCAATGAGTCCGTCGCTAATGCAACGATTTATTCGTCCTTCCACTGGCAAGGATATATGGGAAGTCGTATAAAAAACATTCTATGATGGATCAGACAAAACCTGTCTATTTAAATTAAACCAAAGATCTTTTTCTACCAAACAAAATGGCAGACCATTGTTAACATACTATAATGAACTGGTTGCTATTTTCCAGGAGATTGATCATAAAACTATATCTCAGGAAGGAACAATCGAAGTGCTAATCCAGTTGCACTCTGCGATGGTCATACTTCGAGTTCATATTTTTCTTAGGGGGCTTAACTCCGAGTTTGATCATGTTCGGGGGAAAAATCCTGTGAAAAGACCTCAAACTTGATTTCGAGAGTACATATGCATATGTCAGAAGAGAATATCAACAAAGACAGACAATGGGGAGCCATCGTCCAATCTCTGAGAACTCGGCTATGCTGGTCAACCAAACTCGACAAGGATCATCAAACAATCGGAACACTCAATCCTCTTGAAAAACCAACAACCGGGTATGCACTCACTGTGGGGAGAAAGGTCATTCGCAACAACGTTGTTACGAGATTATTGGCTATCTAGAGTGGTGGGATTTTAAAAAAAAAAACATGTAAAAAGATTATTGGGAAAGCTATGGTGACATCCATAGAAGAAAATCAGTAGCTGCCTACGGCAAATGTTGCCCATCCAGGTTTTATCGGTAAAATATCATTATTCTCTGTAAATTATAATATTAGAACTTGGATTATTGATACAGGTGCATTCAATCACATGACCAGGGATTCCAGTCAGTCACCATTTGTCCTACCTTCTCCGCATTCTATTATTTTCACTGCCAATAGTAGTACCTTTCCTATTATTGGGGAAGGATTTGTTATATTGTCTAATAATCTTACATTAGATATTATCCTTGTGGTTTTATCTCTTGAATACAATATTTTATTTTTTAGCCAAATTACTTCAACTCTTGCTTGTACTGTAACTTTTTTACCCTCATTTTGTGTCTTTTAAGACATTTTAACCCGAAAGATTCTTGGTTGGGGCAAACTCTACTATTTGGAGTTGACAGAGAATGGGGGATCGAAAATTAGTCAGGCAAATCAAGCTAGCAGTAAAGACAATGCTCAAACAACTATATGGTTATGGCACCGAATATTAGACTATATTTTCTTTGGTTATCTTAAGAAATTGCAACCATAGTTTTTTTCATGTTTGAATGATTTAGGTTTTCATTGTGACATTTGTGAACTGGTTAAGAGTCACCATATCTCTTATTTATCGAGTTTGAATAAAAGTTCTGAACCTTTTGAGGTTATTTATTCTGATGGTAGGGGTCCGGCAAAGGTTCCCTCTATTTCTAGAGCTCTTTACTTTGTGACATTTATTGATGAAAGTACTAGAATGACTTGGGTATCCTTGCTTATAAAAAAGAGATATATGTCTAACATTTCAAAAATTTCACAAAATGATACATTCTCAGTACCAAAAGCATATTCATGTTTTGAAATCTGACAATGGTACTGAGTTTGTTGATGCTTCTCTCGAATTTTTTTTAACCAATCATGGAATTCATCATCAGACTTCATGCACCTATATTCCCCAACAAAATGTATTGGCAGAGAGGAAAAATATACAACTTTTGGAAGTAGTGTGTGCCTCCCTCTTCGGCATAAACATGTTTCGGCTTTATTGGGGCGAAGCTGTCAAATCTGTTGCCTACTTCATCAATCGAACACCTTCTTGAGTAATAGATTTTCAAACTCCTCAACACAAGCTGCAATCCTTGATTTCCATTACCATCTTTCGAACCTTGAACCCCAGATTTTTGGGTGTACCGCATATGTTCATATCCCAAAATTTTGCGAAATAAACTTGATCTATGTGCCAAACGATGTGTATTTGTTGGCTACTCTGAATTTCAAAAAGGATATCGGTGTTATGATCTGCACACTCGAAAACTCCATGTAACTCTAGATGCCTCTTTTCATGAATTAGTATCTTATTATTCAGGGGGAGTCTTTTGGAATTCTCTTCAGGGGGAGAACTCAAGTGAAGATAATGCTCAACAAGAGAATAGCGGAGGTACTGAGTTAATTGAGTTAGAATATTGTGATCACAACCATGAAGCCGAGAGTGAATCATTAATTTCTTCTGAAGAATTCTCAGAGTTGCCTCCGTCTGCACCATCAACTGAAGAATCAACCCAGAATGTTCCTCCTCAGGTAAATACGAATCATGTATTTGATGAGTCTAATGAAACATGTGTTCCTATAGAAAATATAACTCCTAGATATCCACAAATATTGAATAGGGGAGTTCCAAAAAAATAGTATGAACTTGATCCTGAAGCCAATACCAAATACTCAATCAACAACTATGTGTCCTCCCATAGGTTGACTAAATCATATGTATTTACTATTGATCAATTATTCAGGGTCTCTATTCCTAGTAATGTGTAGGATGCATTAGTTGACCCAAAATGGAAAAGGCGATGAACAAAGAGATGGAGGCTCTACAAAAGAATGTCGTTTGGGAATTTGTTCCACAACCTAAAGAAATGAAGATAATTGGATGTCGATGGGTGTTCATGGTGAAACTCAAACTAGATGGAAGTATTGAAATATATAAAGCTCGGCTAGTTCCAAAGGGATAAATGCAAAAGTATGGGATAGACTTCCAGGATATTTTTGCACCAATAGCTAAGTTTAATAAAATTTGCATTCTTATATCTATAACAGCAAATTGAAACTGGCCTCTACAACAATTTGTTGTTAAAAATGTCTTTCTCAATGGAGACTTAGAAGAAGAAGTCTACATGGAACTACTACCTGGAGTTAAAAGTGATTCTTTGTGTCAAGGTGAAGCCTGTAAATTAAAGAACTCATTGTACGGGCTGAAACAATCACCTAGAGCATGGTTTGGGAGATTCTCGGCTACAATAAAAGAGTTTGGCTATAAGCAAAGTAACTCAAATCATACTTTGTATATAAAATACAAAGAAGGAAAAGTAACAGCTTTAATTGTGTATGTTGATGATATGGTCGTGATAGGAGATGACCCATGTGAAATGCAAGTTTTACATGAGTATTTAGCCACTAAATTCGAAATGAAGGATCTCAGACAACTTAAATATTTTTTGGGAATTGAGGTTGTAAGATCGAAACATGGAGCCTTCCTTTCACAACGAAAATATGTGTTGGATCTTCTAACCGAAACCGAAATGTTTGATTGTAAACCAGTAGAGATGCCCATGAAAATTAATCATAAGCTCAGAATTCTCCCAGATCAAACCTCAGCAGACAAAGGGCGTTATCAGCGATTAGTTGGAAGATTAATCTAGCTATCCCACACAATATCAGATGTAGCATATGCAGTGATCGTTGTGAGTCAGTTCAGGCATGCACCAAGTGAAGAACACATGGAAGTGGTCTATCGGATCTTGCGATACTTAAAGAGTGCTCCAGGAAGAGGTTTGTTATTCTTAAAAAAATTTATCTCTAACATTGAAGGATATACAAATTCTGATTGGGCAGGTGATTAGACAACCAGAAGATCCATGTCTGGTTACTTTAATTTTGTGGAAAGAAATCTTGTAACTTGAAAAAGCAAAAAATAGAGGGTAGTATCAAGATAAAGTGTTGAAGCTGAATTTCGAGGCATGGTTCATGGTATATGCGAGTTGTTATGGATAAGGAATATACTGAAGGACTTAGGAATTGAATACGTTAAACCTATGAATCTCCACTATGATAACAAGGCAGCCATCGCAATTGCACAAAATCTTATTCAACGTAACTAATATGCTCACGAAGGTAGTATCACGGAAGACATTTCATGGTATAATTGACAAGTTGGGCATGATCGACTTCTATGCACCAACTTGAGGGGGAATGTGTGCAAAACTGTAATGTAAAATTATGAGTTGTCTGTAAAATTTGTTAGTGTGATTGTAGGAAATGATTTGTTTCCCTGCTTCATTTCCTTGATTTTAGGATTGGACCTAATTTTAGGTTATAATGTAAGTTAAATAGCCACCTTTGAGAGAATAATACATAGTAAAATCATTATTTGAAACTTTTCTTTGTTGTTACTCGGTTTGACTCTCCCTCAAGCACCTTTGTGACTGACGGAATGTTTGTCGAAATGCCAGTTACGGGTCAAAGTGAATGGAAAAAGGAAACAGAGAAGGAATCTCGATAGGCGTCTTCGTCAATGGCGATGACGTTAATGAAGTGGCGTTCAACTGCCTTGAAGCAAAAAGCTATGAACATTAGATGGGATAGCTGGACAGATTCGAAATCCACTGAGATTACCAGGAAGAGGGCCCTCATTACTGCTTTCAGAAAGCTTTTGAGTGCGTCCATCATCACGACCTTGCGATTCTTGCCCCGGCTGTTGCGTTGTCGGCAGTGAGACGATAACTCTCTGCACTGCCCCAATTATCATTTTGAATTGTAATATTTAATTAACTCCATCAGAGGATCAGAATGTGGCTGATGGAAACCAAATCAAGGAGTCATAAGAATCAGAATGTGGTCGTTCCTGACTGATTTTTATCTGCAAGTAATTCATTTTACTCCTATGATCGAACAAAAAAATTAAGATAATAAAGTAAAACAAACAAAAAAAAGTATCTTCTTCACATGTTAGCCGTCTTTTATTCTTTGGCCGACCTGGAGATGTTCTCGTTGGAACTTGCGATAACTTTAAAAAAACAGAAAAAGGTTATGTTCAGACTTCAATTTTCCCATTTCTCAACGCGTTTTCCTTTCGGTTATTCAATTCTCTTTACTCTCTAGCACACGCTGCATCAAGCTTTCAGTAAATTTATCCGAACCGAAGCTTCGAAGTATTGTGCCTACTCCAATGATTGTTTTCCCTATCTCTTTTGTTCGCGCCTTTTGTAAATAAATGCGACGTGGGAAGCTGCTGGGAATCTGCTGGAGATCATGCGCCCAATTGATAATTCGAAGCAAACTACTAAACTCCGTTAATCAAAGAATGAAAAACTTAAAATGACTAAGGAAATAAGGAAACAGATCGTCTGCTCTTAGTTAAAATCTTTTCACTAAGTGGGGGTTTAGTGCACTTAGAGGGAGGGGGAGATGGAAAGTGAAAGTGAAAATGAACGAAATAGTAAAAGTGACATTGAAAATGACTTATTTTTTCGTGTTAGTGTGATTGATGGAAAATGTACTGGAAAGTACTTTCTTGTGTTAATGCCCAAAATGGAAAATGTAGTGGAAACAAGAGAGGGCTTATTTTTTCTTATGACTTTATAATGCCCGACTGTTAATTGTCGTTGGATTTTGCATACATTGATGGGGCTTCCAAATTATAAAGTACTGTATTTTTTAGCAATCGAACTGTCCAATAAAAAATTGTATAATTAGGCTTCGGTTACTTCAGAATTGTCTAACTACATTTCTTCTTTAGTGAGCATTCACTGTTTCTCAAGAAATTTCTTCTCACTTCCTCCTTATTGAGATGAGTGGAAATAGTTTTTGTCCTTGGATGAAGACAGTGACAAATTAAGATAACTTCATAGGAGTTCTAAACAAACAATTAACATAATACAAAGAAGAAAACATAGAGAGCAGAGAACCATGATATCTCCAAGAAATGAAGGATGGTCAAATGTAATAACATATGATACAACCCAACAACCAATCAAGATGGTCTACAACTCGAATTACGATTAAAAAAATTGAAAGGAAAAAAGAGCACCAACAGTAATGACGAGTAATACATTCATGCTAGGAGAGTACAATCCCCAATTCTTTTGTCAAACTAGGAAGAAGAAGGTGCAGAAGCCTGAGTGAGAAGGCGCTTGCTCGAGTCGACAACTACTAAATACATCTCACCTGCGCAACCTTCTTGGTCCATGAACAAATCATCCATCTTCCTCACCACTGTGTGTGCCAACACAATCACAACTGCTACAAGGAGGGAAACCAAAATTTCGGTAGTGGCATGTGTAAGGAGCAGCGCGACAAGTAGGGGTGGCATCGAATCGAGTTGGTTCTCGAGCGGCTCGAGCTCAGCTCGGTTCGATTCGATTCGATTTATCTGGATCTCGAACCGAGCTCGACTGAACCATAGTTCTGTTAGAAAGCTCGCGAGTCGGCTCGTTAACGAGCTCGAGAGTCGGGACTAGGACCGGGACCAAGAGTGGGAGCGAGAGCGAGGGGGGGGGGGGGGGGGATTTTTCCTCCCCTCGTCACCGTTGAGCCCCTCCCATTTGCTGTTGTGGTTGCCTCTGTCGCTGTCAACAGCTGCCTCGTCAATCGCCTTCGCCGCTGCTCGATTTCTTCCCCCTCATCTGCCTTCACCTTTGTTTCCGTCACAACTGTCATCCTTGACGAAAGTTCCTCATTGGCACCACTAGAGCTTTTCCCTCTGCATCGTCCACGGTGGAAACCATAGGACCTAAGTTAGAAGGGAAAAATAATTCCCCCCCCCCCTTGCGAAAAGACGATTTCACACATACGAGATCATAAACAAGTGAAAAAAAAATTCTAGGGACTATTAGTGCCTCATTTTTTTTTGAAACATTTTTCTAATTGGAAATTCTTATTAAAAAATCAGATAATTTTCTAAGTAAGATTTTCCTCCCAATATGAGCTAGAAAGCCGTATAGAATTTTTTTGAATAAGTATCTGACAGTTGATGCTATAATACTTTTAGCATGAAACAATTTTCATAGTGATTTTGTGTTTGACATTTTATTTGATTAAAAATTTATCGATAAGTATAGTAATATATTGATTGATCATTAATTTTTATTTATTTCCCTAGAAGAGGCAATAAGAGGTCCATTTAACTTTCCTAAGAAAATTTTAAAATATTTCTTGTAATTTTCTAGTAAGTCACTAATAGTAATAGGATTTTATTTAAAGGTTTTTTTGGAAATAGGTATCCTAGGAAAAACATTTCTAGTTTTTCCTAGAATATAAATTTTCAACCACGGGCACTAAGAAGGTCATAGTAAATTTATAGCCAGATTCAAAAATTACAAAATAAGCTAGACAACATTTGGGGTAAAAAAGATTAATATTAGTGTGTTCTAATCCATTATCGAGATTCAATCCCCAATCCCCCCTGTCATTCTTTTTATAAAATGTATACATAATTTTATATATAATTTATTTAACATATATTTTATGAAGAGTATTAAATGTAGGTTAAGCTTGAACTCAGCTAGAGCTCGAGTTTGAACTCGATTAAAATTATTAGGCTCGAGGCTAGGGTCAGCTCGAGCTCGACTTTGAAATATTTAAATCAAGCTCGGCTCGAACATAGGAAGGTTTAGGTTCAACTCAATTTGATGTCACCCTTATGCCTAATTTTATGTAAAATGTATGCATAATTTTATATATAATTTATTTAACATGTATTTTTTGAAAAGTTTAAAATAAATGTTGAAGCTCGAGCTTGATAACAATTTTAGGCTCGAGGCTGGGCTCGGCTCGAGCTCGAGTTCAAAATATTTAAATCAAGTTCGGCTCAAACATAGGAAGGTTCAGGCTCAGCTCAATTCGATGTCACCTTTATGCCCAATTTTAAGTAGAGGTCATGCCCAATTTTATGTAGAGGTCATGCTCAATTTTATGTAAAATGTATGCATAATTTTATATATAATTTATTTAACATGTATTTTTGAAAAGTTTTAAATGCATGTTGGAGTCGAACTCCAAACATGTATTTTTTGAAAAGTTTTAAATGAATGTTGAAGCTCGAGCTCGAGTTGAAATTATTTAAATCAAGCTCGGCTAGAACAGAGGAAGGTTCAAACTCAGCTCAATTTGATGTCACCCTTATGCCCAATTTTAAGTAGAGGTCATGCCCAATTTTAAGTAGAGGTCATGCCCAATTTTATGTAGAGGTTATGCCTAATTTTATATATAATTTATTTAACATGTATTTTTTGAAAAGTTTTATATGAATATTGAAGCTCGAGCTTGATTAAAATTATTAGGCTTAAGCTTGATAACAATTTTAGGCTCGAGGCTGGGCTCAAGGGTAACGATGGCCAATAGGAAGACACTAGAGGGAATCTCAAAATCATGGAGATGGATGATTCGGCATCAGAACGGTTTGGCATTGAGGGCACGATAGCACGATGAGACAGTGATGAGCCATTAGAGAGAGAGAGACAAGAGGGCATGACAGGAGGCGAGATAGTGGGGAGCTGAGAGAGAGAGTGAGAGACTTCGTAAGAACAGTTCGGCGTTGAAGGCACGACAGTACAATGAACCGACAAAGAGCGAGAGACACCATCGAAACAGTTCGACATCGAGGGCACGACAGCATGACGAGACAGAGGCGAGCCAATAGAGAGCGAGAGATGAGAGCAATGAGGGTTGAGAAACAAAGAAGGTCAAAGAGAGGAAAATGGAGGGAAGGCCGAGCGAGAGAGAGAGCGGGGGAGGACGTAGAGATCCAAGTGTAAATGAGTGAAAGTGAATAAACTAGTTTTAAGGTTTCATTGTCACTTTCTATCACGTGTGCGTACTGACACAGTTTTGGATAAAATGAGTGTGAAATCGCTTTTTACTTTCACTATCCATCGTATGCACTAAGAGACGTAAAAAAACACTGATCATCGCCAAGAACTAATAGTAGATTGCCGCGGCGGGATTTCTGCATCGCCACGAGACGAGACGAACATAATCCAAGAACGAAGACTTGACGCAAAGAAACTAAAAGCGTAGAGAGAGTAGAGACAACAAATCGCACGACGACGCCCCCGAGGTCCCTTTCACAAGCATGTGACACGCGCGCAGCACATCGTTACAAGTGTTAAAAGCGGGCCCACGGGGACCCAGCTGTTCTCTGTTCCGATTTTTGTATAGGGATAAAGGAGCGCCGGTCCAGCTGCTGGCTCGCTTTCACACCTCAAACCGTACCTGCCTTCCTTTTTAATTAAAAAAATCAAATTTCTCTCTTTTGACCCTTTTGCCCTTCTTAACATTCAAAAAATAGGATGTTAATATATTTCGAATTTTAGGCAAACACAAGCGTTTATTAAAATAACGGTCACCGATTTTATTCCGAAAATGAACGAATTCTCTCGCTCGCAATAACTAATAGTGGCATTTCCGTCATATAAGGAAAAGCAGTGGTTACCGTTACTGTTTTGAATAGAATTGAAGGCCGTTCCCGTAGTCTCAACCCCCTCCTCCCGCGGAAAGATGCAGCGGCTCCGTCTAACTTCACCCTGAAATAGAGTAGACAAGCGCCTCAGAGAAAAGGAAATATCTCATCAGAACCATAAAGGAAAATCGAAGAAACCTTCTTTATTAACCAAGGTCCCAAACGTTATTTTCTGCATTGCTGTTTTCTCTGCGGCTGAAGCTTGAAGGTTCCTTTTGTAGAGGTCGCGGAGAGGAAAACGAAGGAAACCATGTATCTCAGAGCTTGCCTTCTTGTTTTCTCTACGTTTTGTATCTGTGCTTGTGGTCTTTCTCGATTGGAGCGCTTTCAAAGCACACCCACACAAGGTTCCACTCTCATGGCCTCGCATTCTTTTCATTCACTGTTATTACGTACTTTTCTTTGATTTTTCTGGCTGGTGTTGTGGTTTGAGAGGCTATCTGCGTCAGAATGTGAGATGGTGATAGTCGTTCCGGTCGTTCATTTTGGTTTAGGTATTAGTCGGTTAATGAAACTTGTTTTTCTTCTCCGATATTCTATAACTGGTTTTTATTCGGTGCTAATGCCCACAAAAGCTGTTCCCCTGGCTATAATATATTCAGTTAACAGACATGAAAAGGCAGGTTTGGGCTTTTCAAGCTGAATCATTTTTCTTGTTCGACTCTATATGTATACGTGCTTTTCCGTCTCTATTTCCAGTTAAAGAAATAGCGTGGTTTTCAGATGTCTGCGTAGAACTTTTGCCCTGACTTTTCGAATTGTAACGAAAAGTTGGTTTGGGTTTTTTTTTTTTTTTTTTTTTTTTTTTGTCTTCTGACAAATGGTTTCGTTTGGATTTTTTTTTTTTTTTTTGTTTTGTTCTTTTTATCCATTTTCTGTTATCTGTATTTTTTTTTTTATAGAATGTGTGTATCTGTATTCTTTGTGTTTGAGATTTTATCTGAAAAAGCTTCTGAATGGCCGAGTTCTTCATCATAATAGTTATATAGGAGCTGCGCCCATTGTAAATTAGTTGCCCTCTAGTTCGTCATGAAAAGTTTTTATCTTGCTGAGTGCAGACTTTTATCTACATCATATATTGGTTGAATCTTTAAAATTTATAAATGAACTTTAGAAAATTGAAGAAAGAATTTAATGATTCTTTATAAAAAAGCTAACACAGTTTTTTTATTTTTCTTTTATTTGGGGATTTTGCAGATGTAATAGATCACTTGGTTTTAGTGAGGAGGTCTGTTGCTGAAGCATCGCCTCCTGCTAGCAGTGTAGGGAACTCCTCTTTCATATTAGCTGCAGAAAGAACACGCAGGAAAGACCCTTTGGATAATTTTAAATATTATAAAGGTGGATGGAACATCAGCGACAACCATTACTGGGCTGTGAGTTCCTCAACTGACAAATTGCTTTCCTTCACGAATTGCCATATTATCTATTTGTTTGTGTCAATATGTTAGCATATTTCGTAAATTGGACCTTGTCTCAGTGGCTACTTATTTTTATTTTTATTTTTTCTCTAATGTGAGGTCTTTGGTTCAAGTCTCACCTGGCTTGAAGTCTTACTGGTGCATGAGACGGAGTCTATGTAATCAACATTCAAAAAGAATGCTATCATATTTTTAGTTTTCTTCTAATTAATCTTTTTCCATGCAGTCTGTTGGTTTCACTGCTGCCCCTCCGTTCCTTGTTGGTGGAATATGGTTCGTCATTTTTGGTTTGATGTTATTGTCAATGTGCTGTTACTTTTGCTGTTGCCGTCGAAGAAGTTACTCCTATTCTCGGACAGCTTATGCACTCTCCCTTATTTTACTCATACTGTTTACCTGTGCTGTAATGTGAGTTTCTTTTTGTCTTTTCTTTCCTCGAGTGGAGGTTTAATTAAATTTTATAATAATTTTTTACCCCTTTTGGTTTACTATTCTTTCAAATATATCTCTTTTGACATTTTAATTCATTCCCCTGTGGTTGTTAACCATGTGGGATGTGTTTCTGGACCTTTTTGGACACCTAAACAGTTAAGTGGACCCTCTCTACGTTTAACCTTTATCTCTCAGGGACTTTTAATTAACTAGTTAGTTATTTTTCTAGTCTAGAGAACAACAAAACGTTCTCCTTCATTTCTCTTGCCTTGTTATCTGTCATGTCTCTATGCCATTTAGATTTTTTTAAGGACCATTTGTGAACAAGTTTTCTTAAAACCCGTTACTTTTCTCAGCATGAAGTTAATCGTTCTGATAGTTTCTGTTCCATTTCTTTCAGTTTTTAGGTTATTTTGGTTACTCTATTGAGGCCAGACTGCTTTTCTGTGCTTTGGTGCCGCATTTTTTTTTCTTTATGCTGACAAAAACCCTGTTATCTAGTTGACTGAGTATTTCTCTATGGTTCCTGATTGATGTAAATATGGTTATGTGAAGAGAGTCCATTTCCACGTTACTCTGCTACACTGAAAACTTTCTTGCCATGCTTTGTTGAAACTTCTGCTTCAAATTGATTCCACATGTAGTGAATTAATCTTGTTGTGCCATTTTCTCTTCCAGCATTGGATGCATTGTTTTGTACCATGGGCAAGCCAAAGCACATGAAAGTACCGCAGATACTTTAAACTATGTTGTCGGCCAGGCTAATGTCACTGTGGAGAATCTTAGGAATTTCTCGAGAACTTTGTCTGAAGCTAAGAAGACGCGAGTAGATCAGTTTTTTATGCCTTCTGATGTCCAAGCCAGAATTGGCAAAATCCAAACTAAGGTCAATGAGTCTGCTGATACTCTGGCCCGTCGTGCAGATGATAATTCTGATAAAATACAGGATGTGTTGGATAATGTGTAAGATTCAAACCTTAATTTTCTCAGTTATATATGATTTAATATATTCTAATTGAGATATTTTGCGTTTGAAGTGGCAATAAAGATTATGTACTTCTTTGTTGACTTTGATGTGGTTCAATGTTGCTCTCACCTGCAGGAGATTGGACTTAATCATTGTCGCTGCTGTAATGCTCCTTCTGGCATTTCTTGGTTTCTGTAAGTTTGCATTCATTTTACTCTAATACAATGTTGTCCTTGTTTTTGGTGTTTACACTAAGTTTTGCAACTGTATGTGAATTCTTCTTTTTGATGTCTAACTTATTTCATTGTGGTTATATGTGCAGTGTTTTCTGTACTTGGTCTTCAATTCCTTGTTTATATGTAAGATACTAGTTTTCCTTTTAACAGTAAGATAGTAGTGGTTATTGCTCACTTTTCTTACTGAAGCTTTTTTCTTGTTTCTAAGTGTTTCAATAATAAGTGTCTGCTTTTGAATTCTACCTTGTTGCAGACTGGTTCTAGTTGGTTGGCTTCTTGTTGCTGGAACATTTATTCTGTGCGGAATATTTCTTCTTTTACACAAGTAAGGCCATGATTCTTTTGCGTTTTTGTCAATTAAGTCTTTATGTTAGTTGTGAAGTTGGATCCAAGATCCATCCAAAAATGACTAGCCAACTTTGGAAGCCTCTTTCCCAACTAATAAATTCAAGATTTTTGTATTCACTAATCCATATAAGACTATTCCTTAACACTTCCCCTCATGTGTAGGGCCCTCTTTTGTGGCTCTACATGTGGATAATTTGGGTGGAAGCCTACATATGAGTACCTGCTCTGATATCGTGTGAAGTTGGATCCAAGACCTATCCCAAAATGACTAACCAACTTAAAAACCGTTTTTCCAACTAATAAACTCAAGATTTTTGTGTTCACTAATCCATGAGGGACTATTCCTTAACATTAGTATCAATAATCGATAAAAAAAATGTTAGTATCAATGACAATGAATTGATGCTAATTTGTTTTTGTGGGTGAATCTTATTTGTACCTCTGTCATTTATTGATTGTTCGATTTTGGATTCTCTTATAGACTGAAAATCAGATAGTCACAAACTACTTATGATAGGTTGCCAGCATTTCGGTGAGGTGCAAGCAATCATTTTCATTGCCCATGTCTATTAAATTTGAGCAAAACTAGTCAAGACTCATTAGGCATGAATAGTGTGCATTGATGACACTGCTTATCTTTGTGCTCTTGTTTTCTTGACTGATAATTTTGAGCAAACTCTTTGAGGCATATATATATCATCCGTGCATGATAAGGTTTAGTTGACTTTTTACCTAGTGTTTCTAAAAGACATTCTGGCTCGCATCAACTAAATAAATAACCAATTATATACATTGTCAGAGATATATTTTTTTTTTAGGTGACTGCACTGCTTTATGACAACTAAACTAGAGCTGTCAACATGGAGACTGATCACCCCTACCTGACTTGAATAACCACTCGCTTGTCACCCAACTGTCAATTATAACCAATAACTCTTATATTTCCATCTAATAAGCTATACAATCTCTTTTTTTCTCACCTACCTATTGAGGTGGTAAGGTTAGGGTAAGGCTTAGAGAATACTTATCCTTACGATAAGCCACAACTCAGCGTAGTGAAAGTCATACCCTACCCTTATTCTATTCACTAACATGTCTTCATAGATATGAACAATGAAGACTTTGACAAGGTTTCTGTAAGCAGGTTTCTTGTTTATGAGAACCTTGTTGTCCAATAGAAGTCAAAATTTATGCATCTGGTTTTGCATTATTACAGAGTGTGAAGAAACTTATTTGCTCGAGGTTAGTAGGGTGTGTTTGGCATTAAATTATTGTAGGTATAACTTTTATAGAGTTTAAACATGTGAATATGGAATATTTGGTGATGGATTTTTTGAAGGTTTTGAATTAGAGTGTTTGAGAACCCACAGAGGAGATGCTTGGTGAAGCTTGAATGCATGCATGTTCCTTATGGCCTTCTAAAGATTGACCCTTTCTCCAAATATTGCATTTTATGGGATTATCAGGGAGTTGACAATTATAGATTGTGAAATTCCAACTCAAAGAAAACTGAATAAGAAGAGACGTAGTGTTTATTTGAGCTTATTTGTTCAAAGGCATGCAACTTGAAATGTAGGAAAAGTAAGAGTAAGGCAATAGTCATGGTAGAGTCGAAAAGAAAGCATGGAATATCAGTAAGCAGCCTCAAGAGGGCAGGCTTGGTGGTATTTCCAACCAAGTGGGGTTTGGATGGTGAAGAAAGAAAAGAGAGAACTGAGCAGGGTTTAGAGTATCTTCCTAAAAGAAATGGAGTATTGATTGAGAATAGGTTTATAGAAAGATGGAAGCTTCCTTGAAAAGAGAACTCCTGAAGTAGAAGGCATATCTCGTAGCTAAGGGGTATGCATGGAATGAAAATGTGGATTTATGACACTAATGATGAACCACACTTCTATTGGGTTTTGTTTGATGTGATGGCTATGTACTGTTTGGAATTTGAATAGTTTAGACTGAAATTGCAGTTCTCTATGGCGAGTTGGAGGAGGATATCTATGTTGTGTAGCTGGAGGGTTTTGTAGTTGAGAGTAAAGGGTAACTTTTACAAATTGAAATTGCATTTTTCTTTTCTGAAAAAAGTCTCTTTATGGCTTTAAGCGGTCACTGATATAGTAGTGCATGTGCTTTGATGCTTTCATGGTGAGTCATGGTTCTCATTGAAGGTAGACTTGGAATATGTGTATATTTTTGGTTTCTTACATGATAGGTCTATTATTCTATTGACATTGTGTCTTTATACTTTATACAAGTATTAAAATATATATATAACATTATCAAGTTGAAACAAGAATTGAGTGAGGGAATTTGGTATGAAAGATCTTGGAGGAACAAAGGAAATCTTGGGTAATCCATAGTGATATAATGAACAAGTAGTTTGGAACGTCTTAAAAATATTTGTCACCAAAGACACCAGTCAAGTCGAACATAAAGGAGGCTGAACTGGTAAGTTGTCTCATGTGAGTACCCTGGAGCATACATAGAAAGAAAATTACATGCTCAAGGTACTATACTTTGGTGTTGTTGGTTTTTGACTTGTTCTAGGCTTGATTGTCTCAAGCAATTCATGTGTTAAGTAGATACCTGGTTGCCTTTAAAAAAAAAGTTGATATGGTTGATCCAGGTCTTGAATATCGAAACACTTTAAAATGAATCTTTTATTATCTAAAAAGGAACCAGTGATGCAAAAAAATTGTGAGACAAAAGCATGAGATGTGTTGTATCTGGTTATGTGGATTCTAACTATGCAAGGGATTAGATACAATGAGGTCTATGGCATTTATTTTTTTAGTTATGGTGGGTGGTCCTATTAGTTAGAAGCCTATGTTGCATGACAATCTCGCCTTGTTTACTAAGGTTGAATATGTTGGTTGCTATGGGATTGACAAATGATGTGGAGTGGATTAAGGGATTAGTTTGTGAGTTAGGGATTGTTCAACAAGGTTTTTATTTTGATTGTTAGAGTGCATTTTTCTGATTAAGAATACCACATTGATGTGAAATATCATAAGCACAAGGAGTTGTGAGGGGTATCAAAGCTAGAGAAGATCTCCAGTGTGATGATATAATAGAAAAAAGATGTAGTTATACCGGATAGCAAGTTCAGCATTGTTTGGACTTAAGTCATGTTAATTATAGCAGGTGCAAGGAAAGGGTTAAACTTGAGCTTGAGCTCAACCTCGAGCCTAAAATTGGAATCGAGCTCGAGTTAGGTTAGAACTCCAACCTATATTTAAAACTATAAAAATTTAAAAATAAATAAAGAAAATATTGTGATGAACTGAGTACCATTGAACTGCAAGCTATCACAAAGGAGTATAAGATTTTACAATAGAGTATACTAATGTATAATAACCAGCTTAATAGACCTAAAAGAAAGAGCAATGGTACTTGCTGAATGATCGATCATCTTTGAGGTTTGAGGTAAATAAAAGCAACCGTCAAGGCACACCACCTAAGTGGTGAAACTATAGTATTTTCTTTTATCTTGTGGTATTTGTTTATAAGAGAGAAATCGGATACCTTTAAGAAAACTCCCAAGGGAGAGATAGTACAAGAATATAAATTCAAAAGGGTAACCACAACAAAAAGTAAGGAAAGTGGCTCATATGGGGAGTGAAGTGCTAACAAGATGATGCCAGCTGACTCCTTCCTGAGCCAAAGTGTTAGTAATGTTGTTAGCATTCCTAGGGGCCCAAGGTGGAGAAAAAAAGGAAGGAAGAAAGGTGATTTGTAAAAAAAAAAAAAAATAGAAAGGAGAGAAAATTTTGGGGAAAATCATTAATCTTTCTCAAGCTGTTGTAAGTCAATTTTATCGGTTTTCTTGTTAATGCTTAGTGAAAAAAATTTCTAGCTTTTCATTAATGTATCGTTATGATAATTTTTACTGAACCACGCAAAGATTGTGTGCTTATTCAAAGAAGAAGAAGAAGAAGAAGAAGAAAGAAGGAGAAAAGGTGGATAGAAATGCATGAGTTTATTATACATGTGAAAATGTGAGAGTCAACTATTAATGGAAGTTTTATAGAATAGAAGCTGATCTTAACATATGTGAAGATATGTGTTTTGTTATTTTATGTGAAGATGTGTGTTTTGTTATTTTCATTATCTAACTCTGTTTCAGACAGTGCTAACAATTCTTTTTAAGCAACGTTAATCATGTTTAAAGCTGTTAGGGGCTAAATTCTTTGGAGGCTATGTTTTCAGACAGTGCTAACAATCCTTTCTCAAAGCTGTCGGGGACTAAATTCTGTGGAATCTATATTGCTGACACTTTTGTTAAATGGCAAGAGTTGTACTCATTTGAGCAAAAGTAATAGATTAATGGTGTCAGCAACAAACTCTACCGGTTTTGCATATGAGTTACTGAGTATTGTTGGGTCATTGTAGTAAGCATGAAATGATTAACTACATCTCCTGACTCCTATTTCAAGTCATTATAACAAGTTCCACTGTACTAACTACATTGAAAGACTTTGAAGTTTCATTTATGATTTCTGTTGAAGTGTTTAACCTCTTGTCTGTCATTTTATTGTTCCAGTGTGACTGCAGATGCTTGCATTGCTATGGATGAGTGGGTCCTGCATCCTGCTGAGCATACTGCTTTGGATGACATACTCCCATGCGTGGATAATATAACTGCTAACGCGTCCTTGTATCAAAGCAAGGAATCCGTTTTCCAACTAATCAATGTGGTCAACCAGGTCATCAGTAATGTCTCAAATCGAAACTTCCCTCCATTTATCCCGCTTTATTTCAACCAGTCTGGACCATTGATGCCTGTTCTGTGCAACCCGTTTAATTCCGATCTGAGTAGTCGTGAATGCAAGACAAGAGAAGTGGGCTTCAATAATGCGTCTCAAGTAAGTGAAGAGTCCACTTTTGAATTGTTTTCAAGCTATATTTCAGAATCCCTTTTATTTTGATTTCCCAAATTTCAAGATCTTTTTACATATTTATGTTTGGAAGGGTAATCAAATATATCCCCTGTGAAAAAGTTTAAACCTCCAGACGAAGTCGTTTCTCTAAACGATTTCAGTCTGTTATCTACTATTATTTCTGACTATGAGAATTATGCAATCATGAACATACACTGACCGCACAATCTTACATTTCTTCTTTAAACTCTTTTTTCACCTCATACAGGTCTGGAAGAATTATGTGTGCAATGTCTCCTCAGCAGGGATATGTGTGACAGTGGGACGAGTAACTCCCTCCATATACAATCAGATGAAATCTGCTGTGACTGTGAGCTATGGTTTATATCGCTACACTCCGTTCCTTGTGGAGCTGGAAGATTGCACGTTTGTGCGGGACACGTTTACAACCATTAGCAAACAGAAATGCCCCAGCCTTCGAAGATATACAAAACGAATTTACATTGGCTTGGTGATGGTCTCTGTTGCAGTGATGCTTTCTTTGATATTTTGGGTCATATATGCTAGAGAGAGGCGGCACCGGAAGTACAACAAGCAGTTTATTCAGAATTAAGCACAAGTTTCCCAGAAAAGATGAACAGGGAAAGAGGGGCTTTGATGAACTATATTGCTAAACAGTTTAGTTAGATGGTGCTTTCATTGGAGAAGTGATGTTCTCAGTTGTACATAGGTGAATAGAGTAGTTAGATGTGTTATATTGCTCAGTAAGCTTTCTGTTTGGAATTGAGAGATTGTGTGAATACTGGAAGTGTTTCTGTCAGGGAGATTTATTTTTGTCCTGTGAAAACTTGTTGTAACCATTGTTTGAAGCTGCATGTCTGGTGGAAATGCATTGCAGTCTGTCCTCCACTTCAATTCTTCCACTCAGTCGAGGTGGAGCATGTATGTCTAGTAATCCTAGCTTGATATAAAATTTATTGAAATCTTGTTTTTAAAGAGATTACATCACCAATTTGTTCAGTAGACGTAATGTATGGAGTAACTACTTTGTTACTAATCACTGGATCTCTTACAAAGTGTTGATCAACTTCACTCTTGGAATACCGAGTTGTTTGATCACAAGTAGCAAGTCTTTTGAAACAATTTTTAACTCTTTTTTTTACATTGATTGTATCCACATGAGTTCGCTAATAGTATGAGTCATTGATCTGTATTATGCATCAACACTAAGTGTCACAACGTTTTATTTTTTATTATTTTCCAACTAATAAGATTTCTTTCAACAAGCTTGAGGTTGTTCTTTTATGCTCAGATTGTTGTTTGTGCTCCTTTCTAAGCTGATAAACCAATACAGATTTCTATGGAATAGATGTAGAAGGTACGGTGGAACTATCCATAGCAAGAAGAAAAAGAAGAGACTCATGGCCACTATAGGAGTAAAAAGTGACTCATTGCTAACTTGATTAGTAACATGAGGCTGCATAAAAATTTAACATCTGAGTTTGATCTCATGTTAGATCTCTGTCTACCAACGCGACGGGAACAGAAGCTTCGTCCCAGTTCATTTTCAAGGATAACTTTCCGTAACTTCGTCGTCACCTTTTCTAATCAAACAAGAAAGATCCATCTCATCTGTTCATTCCGGGACAAAATTAAAAGAGCAAAATGTTCATTCCGGGAATGCAGCCACCATCTTGTCAAATGCAAGCAACGCCACGACAGGGGTAGGTTAGGTTTCTGTCAAGATCCCTGTCTTCTTTCATCTTTCAATTGCTCATGGCGTTTCAATTTTTTCTAACGCAGATACAGGAAAGTCCAAACTCGACTGAA
The DNA here is from genome assembly GCF_029961685.1 of Aristolochia californica. NCBI lineage: Eukaryota > Viridiplantae > Streptophyta > Magnoliopsida > Piperales > Aristolochiaceae > Aristolochia > Aristolochia californica. The sequence continues at coordinate 29,833,820 of NW_027182290.1, read as the reverse complement.
TTCCTCTTGCTTCCCCGCAACTAATTCCGTCATACACCAAAACCAGAAATCGGAGGTTCAAAGACCGGACGCAACTTGAAAATGTGGCGTTCTAGAGAAGCATAAGATGACTAAAATCGTAAAAATAAGGTGAAAAGCATACTTACTTACCATGGAGAGATCAAATGCTGGCCACATGAGAGATTACGAACTGAAGTTCGCACTGATCGTTACGTTGAGGATTTGAACTAGGGCTTGAAGGGAAGGTAGTAGTAAAAGAGACTAGGTTCTTTTTACCAATTTATACCATAAAATAAACCACAATAATTTATTACCATATATCAATGAAATTATGCCTATATTACCCTTCTTCATTTTTGTTGTAGAAATTACCATCCATCAAAGAAAAGGGTAATAAGATAAAGATTTTGAGAGAAATCAACCGTTTACTTTAGGAGAAAGCAGTCAATTGTTTGCCCTAACCCAATGTTATTGAAGTTCCTAATATAGTATTTAACTGTGTTGTAATGTATTTTATGTCAACTATCTATTTGTAGGCATAAATATTTAATTATAAAAATTAGAACCTTGATCAACGATTCAGATTATTAACTTTGATTAGCGATCAAGGTTAAAGGAACTTAATTGTCACTTAACCTATGTTCAAAGTCAAAACTCTCAGTGGTCAAGACATAGCGGTTTTCTGAAATAGTCGGTCAGTTGTCAAAATTAGATCTTTGGTCAAAATCTAGATCAATTATTAAGATTATAACTTAAAATTGAGAAGAAAGTCACCTAAAAGCTAATGCAAATGGGTGATATATGGAGTTGCAAGAGAATTTCACCCAAGTAAATGAGGTGGTATATAAGTGACACTTGACATAGTAGAAAAACTCCACCTAAAGGAAAAAAATAGTACTATTTCAAAGGGATAAGATGAGGTGTCATGTTTCCATCGGAAGAAGAAAAAGGTTTTTGCATGTTCATCTCTTCTTGCATGTGTAGTTAGTCAAGGGAAGAGGGAGAACATAAGGGAGATAAAAAAAGGAAGGGTGGTTAAACCACCTCTACCACATTGTAAATAGGGAACCCTATGAGGTTAAGGGGATAACTTTTGGGGGGAGGAGGAGAGCGTTTAGAAATTAAAAATCATTGGAGAAACTTGCAGGAACTCCAAATCTAGAACTTTGCTAAAATCTTCATAGAGCTTCCAACAAGTAAAAATCATATCATTATGTTACCAAATTCCCTTGAAACCGTCATGGAGGTTGCACCAACTAGACACTTCGCCACAATTCTCTCATCCCTCATAATGCCTCAAACTTCAATTTAGCCTGGACCCTTGTTGGGTTTCTATAGTAATAAGCAATTACCTTTGTTGTTATTGCCACCATATTTAAACTTATCGTTGCAGTAGATGGCCAACTTTCCTCATCAAACACCAAGTGAATAATAGCTATAAAAAAAAACTAGTCAACTAAGGGAGGCATCAATTCACCTATTAGGTCATTCAAGACTACTCGAGTTCATGTGTAGAGATTGAATCAGAGGACTCTTCAGAGATAAAAACCTTATATCACATGCATTCGCGTAACTTTCTTTCATTGTTGTACTTACTATCATCATGCTTCATAAATTAGATTATTTTGTATGTTAACATTTTCTGAATATCCAATGGGTCTTCTTTGCTTCACATCTTTTTCTCCACAAATTTCAGAAAAAAATCAGCTCCATATCATGGCATCTCAATGTGCAAAAAAAAAAAAAAACAATGATCTCTCACAAGCTCAAATCTGAATTTGTTAAGTCCAAAGAAGGTAGATCTAATTGTCATCCATTCAAACCCAAAAAGGCAGTTAGACACACAATCAATCATGGAGCCGACAAAGCAAAAGAACGAAGTTCTTCCAAACACTACAATAACTATTCATTTAGGTCCAATCATTTGAATAATAACAAAAGAATTTGGAATGGCTGAAATTTTTCCCTCAAGTGGAAGGAAATAAAGGGTTCAAGGCGTTTGATTATGCAAGAAGATCATATACCATGTTGATCTTTGCATAGCAACATCTGTAGCAAATGTAGACAAAAAACTTCACCCCAATACTCCATTAGAAAGTGTCCCTCATTCTTCAAGTTTTAGGGCGTTAGTGATGTTAAAGCAATATAAAGAGCATTGCAATAATTCTTCTAAAAAACACGAGGAATCTCCAATCATCACGAAAAGAAAAGTTCATCACAACCAATCTCTAAGAGTTAGTGTATTTATCATGACGATAGAGCTACAATAAGCGATGAAGGAAAGAGACAAGCAAATCAAGGCAAGAGACACTCAAATTGCATAACTTATATCCAAAATCGAGTAATTGATGGAGAATCTTGAATATTATTTTCATTCAAAAAATCATCCTCAACTTTGCTCAACTTCAAAAATTACATCTTTTGCTATTATAACAAGTCGACAAGTTCTTCAATAGGTAGAAAGAGACACATTATCCATCGACTCTCTCTAATATCATTCAAAAAATTTTTGAAGGCCTTCAACTAATGGACAAAGCACAAAAGACATCTCAAGCTTATGTTTGGCCTTACAGTAGTACAATCCAAGTTCTAAAAATATTGCATGGGTACCAACCTGCCAACTTCCAACAATTTAATGGAAATGGCAACCTAGATCACCATGTTAGAAACTTGTTTGAACAAGAGACCTGCTAGAATTTTTTCAACCCTTAAGAAATGGTGAGTACGAGCCCTTGAACACTTGAAACTACCAACTTTGCTTTACTTTTGATAAACTTATTAAAACCCTAGAATCCCTGCTCTAATACCTTGTTAGATTCTAGGGTTTCATGTCTAAAAGAGGTTAGGGTGTATATATGTGTGTGTGTGTGTGTGTGTGTGTGTTAAAAATCCTACTACAAGTGAAAGAAAAAAAGGGACTTAAAGTTCTACAATATTACAAGTAGTGCTACTTCTCTATATAATTATAAGATATGCCACTAATGCTTCTTAATAGACTCTCAATTAGAAAGGTCTTCTATTGTAGTAAAAATTCAATTTCAAATCCTTTTGGAAGATTAGACTCTCGATTTGAAGTCTGCTTGAAAAATATAATTTGTTGAAAGATTTTGATCCAAACTTACAACAATATTTTCACTATGCATTTATAAACCCAAGATTGAAGAGTAAACAACGAAAGTGCTTAAAGCCTTGTGCATCCACATGATGAACGTAGTCATGAAGGGCGAATTTATAAGCATAAAAATTTTAATCATCAAAATTAGTACCCTGATTAACGTTTCAAATCATTGATATTGATCAACGATCATGATTGAAGGAACTTTAACCAATGGTCAAAGTGAAAAGTCAGTCAAGGCATAGAGGTTTTGTCGAACAATCAATCAATTGTTATTAGCGTTTCAGTCAAAATTTGAATCAATTATTAATATCATAACCTATAATCGATTATTAAGATGAACAAGATAGTAACGTGGCTACTGCCAACATCAAATTAGAGAGGAAGGGCACCTATGCATCACATAAGCAAATGAGGTGACATGTGGCAATGCTCCACCCAAACAAGGCACATGGGTGACATATGGCATTGTCGAAAAACTCTACATAAAGGGAAGAAGTGACACTATTTCAAATAGAAAAGTTGAGGTGTCATGTTCTCATTGGATGAGAAAAAGATTTTGCCAATTTTGTTTTCCATTTACATATGTAGCTAGTCAAGGGGAGAGGGAGAAAATAAGAGAAAATAGACTATCTAGGGGAGGTGGAAAGCTTTTATAGAGGAAAAATAGTTGGAAAAACCTGTAGGAGCTCTAGATCTCGAAGTCTTCTAACGTTTCATAGAGCTTGCAACAAATAACATTGTCATCACTCTATCAAATTTCTTTGAAGCTGTCATGGAATTTGCACCAAGCAAGCACTTTGTCACAATTTTGTGATCCCTCTCAATGTCTCATGTCTCAATCTTCAACTTAGCTCTAAACTTTGTTAGATTTCTACAGCAAAAGTAACAACAAGCAATTATCTTTGTTGTTTTTTTGCCAACATCTTTGAACCCACCGTTATAATAGGGCGCCGATTTCCTCTTCAAACACCAAGTAGATGCTAATTGTAGGACAAAAAATAATCAACTAATGGAGGTTGCAATCTACCGATTTGGTCACTAAAGGCTCCGATCAAGTTCATGCATGGAGAATAAATCAGGGGACTCTTCGGAGAAAAGACCTTACATCACTTGAATTATTATAACTTTTTTTTTCGTTATTATACTTATGGTTGAACCGCTTTACAAACCAAATATTTTTGTATGTCTCCATTTTTGGTATACCCGGTGGGATCTCTCTGCCTCTCATCTTCTTTCTCCACAAACTTCTTAAGAAAATCAACCCCAATATCATGGCATCTCAAGGCATAAAATGAAACAAGGCCATACTATTAGAATATTTGACAATGTTGTTTGCCTACTTACACGAATCTACTGCTCAGCCTAGAGAGCACATAAAGAGTAGCGGGTGATTTGTACTCGCGCGAGTAAATTCTGCATGTGTCGATTTCAAATAGGAGGGAGGCGGACGCGTATCCTACACACTCCCTGGCCTTTCCACGCCATAAAGTAAGTGAAGATTCGCCGGCATAGTCACCCCCTGCGTATACAGCCGAATCTTCTTCCCGTTTTTCCGATACATGATTCAGGATCTACGTGGCTTCCAGTAAATTGTTCCATCACCGGTGGGACCCGCTTTGGAAGATTCCAGGCAACGAGTAAAGTGCCCTTCTGTACACGCGTCAGATGACAGCCTTTACGGTCTTAGCTGCACTGGGAGCGGCTTCTCGTTTGTTTCCGGATTTGTTTATGAGCGTTGATCCAATGGGTCGGGCGAGCATCAGCCGTCAAACTTCAACTAGGAAACTCAAGTAATCAGGTAATTTCCTAACGAAAACTAGGATACCGAAGTAATTTCGATGTGGATTTTCCGTTATAAGAAAACCCCCCCGACGGCGAAGGATACTCACTTGTCTCCACTCCATGCATCAGACAGAAACCAGAAAGCTCGAAGCGAAGCACACAGCCATGGCCTCTTCGTCTTCTTCCTCCTCTTTTCCAGCGAGGCCACGGATTCCTTCGCGCACCTGCTCGTGCTCTCCTACGACTCATCCCGGCTCGTTCAGATGCAGCCTGCACAGAAACGCGCGTAGGAATTCGAGTCATCGGGCTGCTAGCCACGGCGGCGCGGCCTCTATAGACCGGCTGGAATCGTCGCTTAGGTCTTTGAGGGCCATTCTTCTTCAGAACATCAGACCGTCCAACCACAATCTTCGCAGGCGGAGGAATTTCCATCCGAAGCCTTCAAGATTCTTTCTCATGAAATAGCAACGATCACGGAGTCACAGTCGCTTGAATCCTTTCTTGGAGAGGAATTCGGTACGCGATTTTGGTGAATTACATAATACTGATCTTTATGTAGGAAGTATGGAAGTGATGTTGTTATGTACATATTGAATTTTCAGATCTGCATAGAGAATGGAGAAAATGGATGTTTTTCTTTTTCCTTTTTCTTTCTCTGGAACAAATTTGAGATCTTGAATGGATTAAATTTACAGTTCGGAGTCTCAAACTATGATACCTCTCTCTCTCTCTCTTCTGATTCACTATCATTAAGTCTATGAGAAAGCCTTCAGATGCTTGAATCTTGATTCTCGTCGAACAACACGGCTAATCCAAATCAGTTACCCATTGAATTCGTTCTCTCCCACACGAGTGATGAGTCACAACACCTCAGCTGTTCAACTGATTAACTGAAAAGCATCTCGTAGTGAGAACACGTGTATGAGCATTAGAAGTATAAAAAGCTTCTCGGCTCGAGCGTTCTCACGGCTTTTTTATGGTTCAAGAAAGAGATTGGATAAGATTTCATTCGGTTTTACCAAAGCTGAGGCATCGAGAATCGGACAGCTAGTCTTACAAAACTGTTCAACGGTGGAAGCGCTCCAAGCTTCCACAGTTCAGTGTGGGTAGAAGTGTAAAGAAATATAAAAATCTTGTGGATTAGTTACAAGTTCATGCGATCGGGGCTTGTTACGTGTCACGCGTCACGACGAAGTTTGTTGATAATCAGTTACGCTACCCCGTCATTCCATGACAAATTTGGCGTTCATGAAGTTAGCTTTTGAGATACAGGCTTGAGCAAATAAACTCCCCTCTTTCGGGAATATCTGCAAGATATTCACCGGGAAAATTTCCACCTCTCCCAGCAAAATAAAAAAATTGCTGGGAGAAGTAGTTTTCTCAACGAAATTGAATTCCATGGGCAATGGATTTTTTCCCACAAATTTTAAATCTTGCTCGAAGAGGTGGGATCTTTACCAACGAATTAATTTTTTTTAGGAAAGGTTCTTTTATCTCTACTTTAATTAAATAAATATTAGATGGTCGTTTATTTTCAGGACTCATGGATTACATCACGGAGAGAGAAAAAAAACACACGTTGAGGAGCAAAGGAGGAAGAATGGAATTTTGGACTTATTCAAAACCCTCCCCCTTAACTCTATTTATAATTGATTAAAGTAAAATATTATAATTTTACCCTCAACCTAGTAAGAGTCAAGAATAGACAAAAAATATAAACTAATTACATTAATGACATCCTATTACATCATATCTTCCAACACTTCCTCTCAAGCTGGGAGGTACTGGTAGTGATCCCAATTTGAAACAAATAACATATGTTTAGTTATAATCTCTTCTATTACGGTGTCCCAAGGATAAGTACAACACCAGGCACAGGCTTCCAAATGGTAAAAATGGGTTATAAGTCGAAACGAACCTCAAATGATTTTGAACAAATATGGTGATAATAATCACTAAAGTGGGTAATGCATGTTATTTGCAAGACGGTGATAAAAAAATCCAAGGGTACCAATAAAAAGTCTCAAGGGATTTAAAAACACCCATATATAAAAGGGACGCAACTCTCAAAAGGGTTGCCCAAAGGGATAAGTGAGAGTCAAATAAAGGACGGTAGGAGAAAGGCCGCCAAATAATAAGGGGGTAATATGCTTTATTTTCCTAAATTCATATCTCCAACTTATGAACCAATACGAAATAGTCGCAAATAATGAACTAAAGGCAAACAACTGAGAAGTCCTTCAATAATAATGTCTCAATCAAAGAGACCCAATAGCAGCAACAGAAATAGGCTAATGCCTAAATAACACGTACCAAATAATGTAAGTCCTTAAACGTAATAATCCAGAGTGAGTTTATCCGTGAATAAGGAAGTTATGCACCAAGTAATAAATTAGAATTGAGTATTAAGCGGCCAAAATTCCAAGATAATAATCAAGTCGGAGCCAAGGGACCGAGTCAAAGTGAGTCAAGCAACTGAGTCGAGTTGAGTCAGTGTCAGACCAATATAGCCAAGTTGCAGAACGAATCAGTATAGAAATCGGGACTCGAACCAGTATAAGAAAGGCAGAGAGCAAGTGGACTGAGTCAAGCTTACTTGAGTTCGAGTTGACTCGGTTCCAGTTTACCCAGTCATAAGTTGTCAGAAATGTAATTTTTCCCATAAGATGATCCCCTTCACCTCTTTCTCGCAGTTTCCTTCCCGTCCCTATAGTAGACAAAGCGAAAAGGAGAGAAACACGGTAACCTTCAATAGAAAACCAATGATAGATGATGAATCTTTGTAATTGGCAAACCAACATTACTCTTGCATAAGACACTAGCATGCAAAGAAATAATCTTATTGTTTCATAGAGAATTTAAAAAAAAAAAAAGAACTTATCTTTTCTGAATCGACATATGGTGGTTTTCTTCAAATCAAGCAGCAATGAAGCAAATTGAAATCATGAAATCTCTGTTTTGATACCATGTTGATTTCAGGATTTCATAATATTAAAGCCTTGAATGTAGTGTAGAAGTGAAGAGAGAAAGAGAGGATGAGAAGAAACAAGGTGAGAGGAATGAAGAGAGAGAGAGAGAGAGAAAGAGAGGGAAGGGAAAGTGAGAGAATAAGGGTTGTGGAAGATAATCAATCCTCCTCCTTAACCTTTACTTATAGATTAAAAGATACATAAATTATAAGTATGCCATTTACTCTAACTTGTTTATGTCTTTCAAAAGTCATCAATCCAGCAACTAGCCAAGATAACTTCAGCTTGCCAACAGAGAGTTTTCCAATAATAGAAAAAAGTGAAGATACGGTAGATCAGTGAGTAATCAGTATCTTCCAATAACGATAGCTAGTTGAAGAATGACGCAAAGAGATTTACTCGGAGTCTCGGGCAGGATGATAGTGGAGACGAGGCAGAGTGATTAACAGAGACAACCACGAGACATCAACAAGAATTAAGGGATTGCAACAAATATTCCCACCAACGAGATTGACGAGTGTGCAGGAAATAATAGTGAATTATGAAACTTATGCTCGGGATATCTGAAGTCTCTGGACAGAAATGCAGCAACAGTGATAAGTGATCAAAGGAAGGCCAAACAAGTTCCAGTAATGACAACAAACTATCATGTTGAGAGTAGAGTAATGCCAAGCTGGACGAAGATACTGAAAGAACCAATAACATCTCTAATGATGACAATAGCCATACAAGCTGCAAGAAAGAGAGAAGCCAGGCGGAAGTATGATCAACAGATGAATAATTTCATAGCAGATGAGATGTTGTTTTTGCTGGGGTCACAAGTTGGGTTCACCAAAAACCATAAAAAAATTCCAGTCCGGTTTGACCCCTCCAAGGCAATATGAGCAATTCTCATGCATAACGATGACCAGAAGGCAACAAGAGATAGAGATGCACTCTACATTTCTATAGTGATCAGCATTGAAAAGATTATCAACCAGACCAACCAATTGACCAATCTACATGAGACCGAGAGAGATTAGTAGTAACAGAGTGCATGATCATCAGAGAATACCATCAGGCCATGATGAAGCGGAAGCAAAATTAACAAATTGTGATCAATCGATTAATACTAGAAGACAGAGAGAATCTTAGAGTAAAGAGATAGAAGTAGGTATAACAGAGGTTACTAGGTATTTAGAAAATGATTAAAGGCAAGATACCATTAACAACAACGTAGCAACTAACAAAGACAACAAATAAACCAACCAGATATCATTAGCAAGTCAATCATCCACCGAGCAATAACAAGTTTGGAATTGTAAAAACACATAGCTACGAGTCCTGAAAATCAATGCTTTAATACCATGTTGATTTTCAGGACTCTATGGATTATATCATGGAGAAAGAATAAAAACACACGTTGGAGAGAAAAGAAAGAGGAAGAATGGGGTTCTGGACTTATTCTAAACCCTCCCCTTTAAACTCTATTTATAACTGATAAAAATATTATTATAATTATGTTATTCACCCTAGTAAGAGTGAAGAAGAGACAAGAAATATAAACTAATTATATCAATAACACCCTTTTTCCAACAATTGTAAATAAAATAAATAAAACTAATAAAAAGGTAATCAATTATATTTTTTTAAAATATTTACTAATGGTGTGTTAACTTAATTGTCCATTAGTTTTAAATAATAAATTTTTATATGAAAATATAATATTTAATAGATTCTATTTTAAAATGCGGTATCTAACAAGTCCGTATTAAAGAATTACTCATAATGATGTGAATATTATCGAAAGAGTAGATATAACGGGTTTTTCCCAGTATTGTGCACATCATATGTGTCATACATCTCTCCCAAAATCATAATGGGTAGTAAAATTTTAATAAAATTTGGAAATTAGACGTTATTTATTATTAAATAACTGATTACAAATTATTAAATGAATAACTGATTAAATTTAATAAAATATTTAATTAGGTTAAAATATTTATATTTTTATTATATAAATAATAGATAAAATATCCATCTTGGTGCGGAATTCTTAGCGTAGCTGCCTCTCTTGACTCCCATTAAACCTCTCCGCATGGCTTAATTGTTCACCGCTAAAACACAAGACCGAGCAGTTGAGTTGCGTACGAAATGGTCTAGACAGGGACACCAGATTGACTCATCTTCAGTTTCCTCCCTTCCGCTGGAGACCAATTTAGCGTTCAATATGAGAAAGAAAGTTCCATTTTGGTGCAGCAAGTGGCTTACCCAGAAGCGACCGCCATTAATGTTTTTTTTTTTTCTTTCTGAAACCACGCCGAGAAAGAAGACTTGTTTAGAACAAATATATGAACAAATAAATGAACTTCTTCGTATTGATGGAGACTGAAGAAGCTTCTTCTGCCCAGGTCGTATGAACTTGCCGAAGCACCAAATCCTCTTCTTTCTTGGTGATTAAGCATCTGCTACCTGTAATCACAACAGCTGCAAACAGAGTGAGAGAGAGAGAGCGACAACCATAGTAGAAACCTTATCGAGTTATCTTCCTCAGTTTTAAGGATTTGAAACCCTTCATTAAACACTAAATCATCGTCTCCACGGAGACTTACTTTTTTAATAATAAGTAGATATTATGGAATCGACAAGTTGGTTGAGTGCAGCAAATCGCTGCTACCTAACCAAATTATATGACGGAAGAAGAAACCCATTTGGTGAGATTTGGCTCGCAAATGACAACCACCATTCTTTAGTTTTAAAAACTCGATACCCTTCTTCTGTTACTGTCTTTTCATATAAAAAAATTAAGCAAGAAAGGCTTTCATTAATGCCTACAAATGGCCTTTGCTCCCTTCTACGGACGTTTTGACTAACCTCTGAAAAAATGTCCCAAAATACCCAGGCAATCGCAGCTGCAGAAAGACGTGGATTCTCGTCGATCCCTTGTCCCACCCATCAGCCATCACGCAGCGACATTTCAGGGGGGTCCACGATCACATGCGCTAACTCGGACCAAAGGGTTCGGCCTTGTCGTCCGTGGCTACTCCGTGGGGAAACATATGTCACACATATGTAAGAGTCTGTGACCTGTCACGTAAATATGTTCCATGTGTCCGGCCAGGTGGTCCGGCAGGACCAAGGCGGTATTCTCTACGGTCTGGGTGGTTTTTAAAATGGGATTTAAATCGAGACGTGGATTAGAATAAGCGAATTAGATAATGGCTAAGCGGCGAGCGCATATTGTTGGCTTGGAATCGGGGAGAGAGATTTGGGAAGCTAATTTCTGAGAAAATTGGAGTGAAAGGGAAATTTGACAGCTCGGTTGCAACGACTTTGTCGTCGTCCGCAGCCGGTTGGCTGCCGTTTCTCGTTTCTCTCCGCCGTTCCTTTTAACGGAGTACCCACACGGAATCAAGGCGACCGCTGTCACTTAGCAAGCAAGATTCCTCTCCGGCGCTTCCCCCACCCGAAACCCTCCCTAACAAGTTATGTATCAAGGGGAGAGAGAGTCAAAGGAAAGACAGAGAAAATTCCATAACTGCCCTTCCGCTTCAAAGTATAAAGCTAGCTCTGAGGCCGGGTCCACGTTGGGAAAATTCAAACCTTTGACATGGTATTATGGTAATTTTGCGTACGGACGCGAAGAGAGGAAGGCTACATTAGTAATTCATGAGGAGACGGAAGCGTAAATTCAGCGCAAGCCGCGACAATCTCGTAAATTGTGCAAAAAGAAGTGTCATTTGGGGGGACTGGGAGGGCATACGTGGCGGATGTTTGGGAGCCCCAAAAGCTGTCGTAGAAGACGTCGGAGTCCCGCCCACTGCTTCTTGTCTGGAGGAGCCGTTGGATCCTAATCCTGAGGGCTCTTAACCAGGGTTCCGGTCTGGTTAGGTTAACCTTCAAGCCTCCCATTTCCCTACTCCTATAAATGAAACGCTTGAGGCGAGCCAGGTTTGCCAAAATAGAGAGCCGATAGCCCTCTTTGGGGGAAATCTTCACCCTTCTTTCTCTAGTCTTGTCTTCTCTTCCCGGTCGCCGTCTTCTGCTTCGGATCAGCAACCTCAATGGCGACTTCTTCTAGAAGCAGATCCAGTGGACCAGTACTTCCTATCAACGGACTCCGACGATCCACTTCCCCTTCTGGAAAATTTTGTTCCTCCTCCTATTCCCATTCATCTTCGGCCTTTGCCTCCTCTTCCGCCAGCTTCTCGGCAACCTTTTCTTCTCCTTCTTCTCGTTTCCTTCACAGATCTGCCTCGCCGACCCGAGTCAATCTGTGTGGCCCTATGCCATCCGCCCCTTCCGTGCGATTCTCCATCGATCGGGCCCCTTCTCCCGGCCGATCGTTCGCTGTGTCTCCTCGTGAGCGCCAGGTTGTAAAAAATCAGCCCAAGGTTTTGTCTGCTCCGCAGAAGAGAACGTGTATGTGCTCCCCGACGACGCATCCAGGTTCGTTTCGGTGCAGCTTGCACAAGGGTTTCGGTAGTCACGCGGTCTACTCGCCTTCTAATCGGCTTAACGCCCGGCGATCGGCGATGACCAACTCCCTTGTGCGGATCGGTACCGTTGAAGGAGATTTGGTTAAAAGAGCTCTTGCTGCCTTGATTCGCCCCTCTTCCCATCAGCAAAAGAGGAGAGCGGCGTTCCAGCCACGGCCCAGTCGGCTGTCCGTGATGTCCAAGTCCGATGACTGAACGTCAGTATCTTGTGCAGGTTCGTTTTCATATTTTGGATCTCTGTGTCTGATAGCTTTTTCCACGGTAAGCGGTTTTGCTGCTCCGAAGAAGTCGGATTCCGGCTCGAGGCGTCAGATCTGAAAGGAGACGGAAAAGACTTACCGTCCGATCACCAGAGAAATTCTTTTCTTTCTTGTACTTTGGAGACCGAAACAGGAACCCTCCAGCTTTCAAGACGGACACAGATACCAGAAACCCCTCTTGTACATATCTTTTGGAGCCAGTAGTGGCTGTTGAAGGAGAATTCTTAAGATATTGAATTCGTTTCTTCAGATCAAAGTGGTTTAAAAGGGATAATTAATCTAAAATTGGCAAGGCTAAAACTTCACAAATCTGGAATGTTTGCAACACAGCACCATTTCCGTGAACGTGTACATAATCCCGTCATATTTGCAGTGTGTCACTCATGCGTTCCGTTGGGTGTACCGTTACGTTTGCCGTTGGTGGTGCGATGGTGCGTTCATCTTCTCCGTTGGTTCTGTGGTGCGTTCGTCGTCGTCGTCTGGTACGTATTCGTATGCCGTAAATCTTTGATGTGTTCCGTGAAGGTAAAGTATTTGATTTGATTTTATACTTATTATTATTGTTATCTATGAATTGTTTTGTGACTTACCTCATTACTATTTTTTTCTTTTAAGGTAAGGTACTCTGGTTTGTTGCTTCCGTTTTTTTGTTTGCAGGCTACTGCCCTGTGGACGGCGTGGCTGCTGAAGGTTGTTGTCACTTAACTTACAGAATTAAATCTTCCGTGAAGTGGAAAAGGATCCAAACCCCAATTTTGGTACAGTAAATTAAGAGGGGGAAGCTGTATGAAAGAGAAGTAGGATTAGAACTGATCAATCAATGGCGTTTTAGAATGCACTGGTTCTGGATATACCTTTCTGCGATTGAAGAACGACGAAAATCAAGCGGCGGCATGAACTCGGAGAATGATATTTGGGAACTGAGCATGAAAAATATATTTTAACATTAAAAAAAAGATCTGTCATAAAAATTAGTTAAATTTTAGTTGATACATGATAGAGGAACCAAAATCAAACCGAAATTGAAGATCAAGAAAGGAGAAGAAGAATAAGAGTTGTGAACGATAAAAAGAGCAAGAAGGGGAGAAGAAGACAAATTTTACAGAAGGTGACAACCGTCCGAAAATCAGGTGGCGAGCGGTTAGAAAAACAAACCAGAAGGACCGAATCGGCCACCGCCCAAAAAAAAAGAGCAGTTATGATCTCTAATGACCACGGGAAGGAGACTACAGTGTAGGCCCACCTGTAACTGCTTTCAAACTCACAACTGTCAGAGAAACGGGAAAGAGAGTGAAGAGCCATTAAAGCTAACAATAAAGCAGTTGGTATCATTAAAAAAACTAAAATTTGAACAGAGGTTTTCAGGGTCGGAGAGGCGCCGGAGGAAAACCATTCAAATCAGACTCTTGGTTGGATCTTTTTTTAGTTTTGCTAAGACCAGCCTTAGTCGCCTTCAAGGTGGTAGGGTTTGATTAGTTGGACCAGCCGGGAGTTTTTCCTAAGTTGTAATGGGTTCGGTACCAGAAGCTTAAAAGTGACGGAAACCCATGTGCATGACAAAAAAACAAAAGTGATTACAACATTCAATACGAAGAAAAACGAATTTTGAGGGGAATAATTAGGCATGAGTAAAACCAACTTGAATTAAATCCCTCGTAATGTGAAACATAAGGTGTATCTTATCTGATTACGGATAGAACTTGTTCGAGAGAACTTCAGAGCATTTGCTCCTCTTGAAGACTGGCCGAACCCTTTGTTGCTTTAAAGCTGAATTGGGTTCACTTTTCACTAGACTTTCATAATTTGATCAACTTTACTTTAAATCTTAGAATTCAATCTTTGAAGAGGAACCCTATAATTCCTATCCGGTGAAGAGGAAGTGAACACCTGTTTTATCTTCAAATTTTGAAGCCCTAAAAGCTTGGTGAACATCTTTCCCCTTCTTTTGGTATTCAAATCGTTTCACATATTAATTTATTTAACCTATTTGACAAAAGAGTCCTAATGATTTCCTCCGTATATGTCTCTTTCTCCTATAATAGAGTTATTACAAAATGCTCACAAGACAGTGGAAGAGAATCTAGTAGATTTGCACCCTTTGACTTAATTCTTCTAAGACAATTAATTTGAATGACTCTTCATTATGGACAATTTCTTCAACTATAACTACAAATTCAATACCAATTTTTTTTTGGCTGAGGTGGCTTCTCAAGAAGGGGTGAATTCAGATATTCAAATTAACAATAACTTGTGTGTGTAATTAAAATATCTTGCATAAAATAAATTTAAAATAAATAACAACATGCGCACACCAAGAGGATAGATAAATTTTTTGTTATTGATGTTCCCCTAGTGGTAGTCACCACCTGTGAACCCGTGTTATGGAAAATTTCACTATTACGCTCCAATAGCTTGAAAACTACAAAAGAAATTTCAGCTCTTTTTGGCCACATGTAGCTCAATATATGATTTAACACAAGCCAATCTCCCCAAGAGATTTCTACTAGATTCTAGCTTTAGCTAAGCATTCCTATCTAGATTAACAGGTTCTAGATGAACCTTTCACAATTTCATAAAAAAGAAAGGGAAAAATTACACTCTTACTTGGAGAGATGGTTCTCCTTAATTGATTCAGGTTGCCTCCTCCTTTGTTCAACGTTGTGAATAGATCAAAGAGCTTGTACTATTATGTATGCAAAGATGAATGGAAGATTCTCTCTCTCTTTTTCTCTAAAATACTTTTGGCAAGTGGCTTAAAGAT
The DNA here is from genome assembly GCF_029961685.1 of Aristolochia californica. Classification (NCBI taxonomy): domain Eukaryota; kingdom Viridiplantae; phylum Streptophyta; class Magnoliopsida; order Piperales; family Aristolochiaceae; genus Aristolochia; species Aristolochia californica. Next base: position 29,818,452 of record NW_027182290.1, on the reverse strand, counting down.
ATGCCAATAAATATTCATTCACTCTATTACTCATAGTATGGTAGAGTATTTATAGTTTTTCCAACTCAAAGTAGTCGTTATTTGCCCGTTTGAAAAAAAATTGGACCGTTGATTGATCGATTACTAGCAAGTGACTTATTGATCAATGGACTGATTGTCCAATATGTTACCGTTGGTCCATAAAATTTAAGTTTATTGATCATTGCCTTTGATTGATCAATCAATCGAGATTCACTCTTGTTGTTCAATACAAGTATGTCGATCAATGCATTTTTCTTTGATTGATCATGTTTGAAGTTCCTCATTAGTAAGGTTGTGATTGATCGAACAATCTGGAGGGATGATCGATCATTCCATGAAATTTTTTATTGCTTGGATAGCTTTGATTGGTCATTGATCGTGCTTTGTATTTCTAGCCTACACACTTTTGGATGATTGACCCTTATCAACGACGGATCGATCGTTACAATACTAGATTAAAAATGTAGACTTTATAAAGCATGAAATTTTTTCTTTAAGTACTTTAACATGTTTCTAAATGATGTATATGATGATTCTAAATATGTCTATATACAATTTATATTCTAAAATTCTGATTTTACAAATACTCAAGGAATAGGAGTTTGGAATACTCTTGTACAAAATTGATTGAGTTTAGATGCTTGTTTATGACGCTTGAACTCGAGTTTTCTCGTTGTTTCTTCCTTGTGGGTACATATTCAAGAAATGTTTTTCAATTGTACTTGAAATCTTCATTTTAGGTTTGATGTTTTATAACTTGAGATATTTTTGAAGGTGAAGTATCTGAAATATTTTATATTTAAAAATTGTTACGGTGAAGTATCTGAAATATTTTATATTTAAAAATCGTTAGTTCTTTTGTTCACTACCTTCATCTCAGCTACGGGGAGCTTTCACCGTACAGGAGAAATCAATGCAAAACCAATGAGGAACCCAAAATCCCCTCTTTTCCATTTATCCGTATCTCTTTCCTCCCTCTCTGTTCCTTTTCTCCTATCTCAAACCCTAATTTATGGGTTTCCCATGCACAGACACTTTTCTCTTTGTCTGGATTGCTTTTTCTTAGCAGAGTCCCTCTCAGCAACGGTGGCGAAAAACAAAAAAAATGGAAATCGAAAACATATAGCAGTTACTCCGTGATGAAATCAGACGAAAAAAGGAAGGGTATCCTCGTCCGCAACTGGTAGAGAGAGAAATATCCTTCCAATGTCATCGACCTTATCCAAATGAATCCCAAGTTCGATGTACGCTAACTTGATGACAAACTGCGGCAACGAGCTTCTGTGCCGCCATCTCCAACCTGTGGGCTCCAGAATACGAGCATGTCGATAATAAGATAAGGCGCACACTGAAACATATTCCATCAATCAAAGTTGCAGTGCTGTCGGTCGAATGAATTTGCGACAGACCCTGTGTGTAAGAGCTGAAAGCGCAGTATTCAATTCTTCTGTGGCTCGAGAGGACTCTGAATGAAAGAATTCAAAATAACTGTAACTGAGCAGTGAACGAGATTTGAAGCTGGCATCCATGGCGTTAGTGAATGAGCCGATAATTGCAGAGAAGAAAGAGGTCGCCCTGACGAGCCGACTCCAGACTCGATTGTCCGTCACGCAATTTCTGAAAGTGAAATTCGAAGGTGCGATATCATTGACGATACGACAAAGACATATGCTTGCAGAACGATTGAGTCCGATGTGCTGCACTCGGAAACGAGTTGAGCGAATCATGGCGTCTCCGAATGAAAGATCGGAATTCCATGGTTAACAAAAACTTTTCATAGCTTCATTTTATTCACGTATCCATACTCTTATTGACTTCTCAAGTAGGATCTAATTTGATTAAGATTTGGATATTATAAAAGTAAGGATTTGTTTAATTATTTTATTTTTATATATTTAACTAAATAAATAATCTTAATTTATTTTAATTATTTATTAATTTAAAACAAGTAAAAATATATTTTAGTTTAGATAAATAAAACTATCTAATAAAATTAAATCTATAAAATTAATTTTGTATAATCAAATACCCTCTTTTATTTACATTAAATTATTTTTTTTAATATTTATTTTAAGAGTGAGAATTTAGATATTAAGAGAAACAATTTGATTAAGCATTTGGATATTATAAAAGAAAATTTTGTTTTATTATTTTATTTTTTAATATTTAAATATATAAATAATATTAATTTATTTTAAATTATTTATTAATTCAAACAAGTTAAAGTCTATATTAACTTATTAATAAAAATAAATAAAAATTATCTTATAAAAGTTAAGTCTATTATAATATTTTATTAATAAATTTTTTATGTACTTTCCATTATACTTTTCACTATCCACTATTAAAAAAATTATTTTCCACTATTTTTCACTATGTACACTAATACAAAAGTAATTCTCTTTTACTCTCACTGTTATTTAGGGCTTTTAGTGCACCCTAAGGGAAAGTGAAAGTGAAAGTGATTTCATTCTCACTTACCCAAAAGTGTCAGTGCACACATACGATGGAAAGTGAAAATGAATTAACTAGTTTAGACACTTTGACTTGCTCCAGTGTAAAACGAGTGAAAGTGAACTCCAACCCTAAACCCAGTTCATTCACTTTCACTCGCTCACTCGACTGCGTCTTCCTCTCTCTTAATGTTCCTTCTATCCTCATCTCTCTTCCCAACCCTCATCTTTCTCGTCTCTTGCTGTCCGCAGCTCACTGTCTCGTCATCTCTCTAAACCCTCTCGTCGTCTTGCGGAACCCTCTCGTTATCTTAGTTCATCTTTTTCTTCTCCCTTTTAGTTCATAATTAAACATTTTTTAAATAAATTATTTTATAATGGCTTTAAAAGTATTAACCTAAATACACTCTATCAAAGTTTTTATTTTTTATTTTAATAATTAATTAAACTAATAATATTATTTTACTTTGCAATTATATTATTAATCTATATGACACTAAAATCTAACTTATGTTATTAATAAAATATCATATTTTTATTTATTATGTTCATTACTATGAAAGTAAAACTGAAAATGAATTATTTTTTGTGTTAGTGTGGTCAATGGAAAGTGTAATGTAAAGTACTTTCTCGTGTAAGTATGCATAATGAAAAATTAGTGAAAAGTAGAGGATGAGTTTATTAATAAAATACTCTGATATATTTCACTTTATTAAGATAGTTTTATTTAACTCTTTGAATTAAAAATAAGATAAATAATTTAAGAATTTATAAATAAATTATTAAATTAATTAAATATAAAAATAATATACCTAAACAAACATGGTTACTTTTATAATATCTAAATTATTACTCTTAAATTAGTAATTTGATATACTATTAAAAGTCATAAATATAACAAATAAATAAATATTTTTTTATTAATAAAATAAGATAGATTTGTTTTATCTTAATTAATACAATAATTATAAAGCAAAATAAAAATATTAATATAATTAATTATAAAAAAGAATACTTAAACAAAAAAATTACTCTAGATACTTGATCAAATTCTTATTTTTACCATATATTAATTATTATTCTTAAATTAGTAATTTAATATAATATTAAATTTTTTGAATATAATAAATAAATAAATTATTTTCTTAATAAAATATATAAATATTTCCATTAAAATCCAACTAAATTATTTTAATCTCAGCGTAGGCGTCGAGTGAAAATGAATTCAGTGGTTTCATGGAGTGAATTCACTTACACTCCTGTTTTTCAGTCCCCACTTACACAATGCATGCTTTTGGAGCCAACTTTAGGCTCTCAGAGTGCACAACCGTGACATCCCCTCCGTTTCGCTTCGGTATGACATTTTAGAAACTCTTCCCTCTTGCAAACCGGAATTCTCTCTCGAGCAAGAAGCCCATGGGGTGGAGCAAGTGCGGGACGCAAAGCAGGCTCAGAAATGATGAAGACCGTCGGGTCGATGATCGATCTGTCGGAAGTGCAAAGCGCAAGGATTGACCTGTCAGCGACTCTTTCTATCTCTCAGTGGGCGAAGCTGGGCCAGGAGGATGTGGATCGTGGAAGGTGAAGCCCTCGCATATGGGTCTCTCGCGATCTACTGCCTGTTCTTGCTGCTAGTCGGAGATGCGGAGGCGATTACAGTCCTGATGTCGGTGTTTCATAGCGTATCGGAGAAGTCGGAATCTTTCTTGTACGAGGGACCTCTCTGAGATAATAGGAGATGGAAAACGACTAGATTTGAGGGGAAGCATCCCTAATTACACTTATGAGACAAAGATCGATGGTGTGAAAATGCTTGATTTGAAGAAGCAACCTTAAGTACAGTTGTGAACAAAGATTGTCAGATATTGAAAAGAAGGAAATAAAGTTTTTGCATTCTTATTAGTTTGTGTTAAATTTCTGAAAAAAAAAAATAGTTTAACTTTGGTGTTATGAACCTCTATTTAGAATAGAAGAAACAAGTAAAATTAGATTACGAGTGAAAAGATAAATCATAGAATAATTAAATAATTAAATAATTAAATATAAATAGAAGACTAACATAAGTAAAATAACTTTAAATTGATACTCTTTTGTAAAACCTTCTTCTCGTGTTACTCATATTAGACTCCACCATATTAATTTTGGTTATGTGAAACTTCTAGTTATGAGAGTGTCATATAAGACTCTCATATACTTATTCTATAACACTCTCCTATACGCTAGAGTTTATAGCTTTTGCTTGTAAGATTTAAATAAATCTTTGTAATCACCAACAATTTATGGTAAGGATTTACATTTAATTTATACTGATTATACAAAAGAAAAATTACAACGGTAATCATTTTTTCTGCCTCTGATTCTGGTCATGGAAACCTAATCGTCAGGCTTCTGTTATGTCGTGAAATCCTTCACACCCCCCCCCCCCCCCCCCCTCAGAGCGAGCGTGCAAGTTGAGTGTTGGATTGGAACAAACGTGAAACTTGGAGCGAAAAAATTCAAAAAAATAGCATGGAATACTTTTGGTGAAAATGTCGACAACCTATAGGTAAGATGACACATACTACATGTGAAGTTTGCCAACAACAACAAGTTCTTGAAAGAAATGATAATCTAATTCAACATGTTTGGCTCGCTTGTGAGAAACTAGATTGGAGCTCGAGAAGATTATACTTTTGTTGTCAAATAAGAGAAGAGGTTGTTGTGGGATAGAAATATGAAGATCACAAAGGAGATGTGTACGCCAAATAAGTTCAGTTGTAGTGTCCCCAAGGGCACAATACTTAGATTCACAGCTAGAAAGTGATACAGTAGGTTGCTTTTTAGCACTCCAAGATAAATGGAGTAACCGGAGGTACAACAACAAGTGTCAAGACAGCCTACCTAGTTGGCATTAGAGTTAGGAAGAACTAACAAAATGATGTACATGTCCAAGGCAATTATGACATAAATTATAAGAAACATGTAAAAATTTATTCGTAAGGACAGAAATATGGGCAGAGTTGTCACGCTCCAGCACATATAAGTCGCCATCTCTCTTACTAGTTGCAACCGCCCTTCCTCTAAGACGATTCTGAATAGTGAAAAGACTTTTAGTAAATGTAACAGATAAAGGAAAATCAAAAGTTAATTTAATAATGGAGAGAGGATTTTTGGTGAGATGAAGAACAACTAAAATATCTAACAAGTGAATATTTGGGTAGGAGAGAAAATACCATTCTGTGAGATAGGTAAGGAGTTATTATTCCCAATAATTTTAGAGTCTTTACCTGTGTACTGAGTGGATTAATCCAGGATGGATGGGTCATTGGATATATGGGCCGAAGCTCCAATGTCCAAGAACCAGTTAGAAGGCACAGATCCATTTAGAGAGCACGATCCTGTGAAAACCTCAACAAGATGAGAGTGAGACTCATTGTGGGAATAACGTTGTTTGTAGCAATCAACATAATGACCGTCAAGGTGACATATTTGGCAGCAAGGAAGGTGGTGCCCTTGACCAGAATGGGTTTGGCCTTGGTTGACATAATGGCAGCCATAACCATTGGGTCGGCCATGGGTTTGACTAGAGCTACAGTGGGTTGACCGGTTAGAACCACGATATGCTAAAGTGAAAATAACAGTGAGGAACAGTGCTCTTGAGTGATTTATGGAAGAGCTCATAGCTCTCAGCTTTGAAGACGAGGTCAAAGAAATAGGGGAGAAATGTGATGACCATTTGTATGAGGGAGAAGGTGAAGAAATCGATGCTAAGTCCATAGAGAAACCAATGGAGTTTGTTGATGTTGTCGATAGGTCTGTTGACCGCGTGAAAGTGGTCACATAGACTCTTGAAAACACGGTTGTAGGTGACAATTGATTGATTGTCGCACTTCAGCTACTGGAGGTCGTCCTTAAGACCGATTTTGCGAGCTTTCAATCGGCTATTGAAGGCATTTTCCAACGTGAGCCAGACCTCGTGTGCAGTGGAGCGGCCAACGGCTTCGGCCATTGCCTCCTTGGTGAAGGAGGAAAGGAGGAGGTTGAGAAGGCATTGATCCCTTGCTTTCCATGCCAAATATTCGACAGTAGGGGTGGTAGAATCCGTGGCGGTAAACTGAGGTGGTGGTGTTAGGGTTTCATCCTCATAGCTGAGGAGATTCTGAGTCTCAAGAAGGGAAAGAAGTTGGTTTTTCCAGAGGAGGTAGGTTGTGGAGGAGAGTCTAATGGTAATCATGTGGATTAGGGTATGGAAGGGGATAAGATGATGAAGGAATTCAACGATCATTGATGTTTGACCCGAGAGACTGACTACTTCGAGATCAATGTCTTGGATAGGACGAAGAGACGAAGGATTTTGGCCGAAATTTTTTGAAGATAGGTGAAAAATTTCTGACCTATTAGAGTTTAGTGGACTTTTGTTTACTATATAAATTGTGAAGTAGGAGAAGGAGCCGATCGTGTCAATGTTGTTTGACCGTAATTTTCATGGCATGGTCAAGTGGAAATGATAGTGGCGATTTCACCGACTACGGTCAACATGTCAACGTGCCTGATCTCAAGTTCGACACATATAACGACGATGTTGCTGGCCAGTCTAGAAACTTCACTCACTACTCTGATGATGCCAACACTGATGACCAATCTTTTAGAAGTTACGGAAAAAATGGCAACAACATCGGCTCCAGTTTCATGTATATGGTAATAACAGTAGCGTGATAGGGTCCACTTTCACTCATCCACTAGGCGCAACTCGCTCAGAAACGAAAACCCATCAGAGTGTGTGAAGAAGTACATGGAGGATGACAGATCTCGCCACCCTGAGTTCTCCACAACCGTCATCGATGACTTCATCGTCTGAGAAGCTCGAGTCACTAATAGACTCCTCACCAATCGTTTATGTGTTGGAAAACATGAATTGCCAAGTGTGATTGAGGGTAGTTCTATCCTTCGATTTGTAGTCACAATGCCCAAAATGGGAGCTACCACAAGGGAGATTCTGGTTTTTCTTCTACCCATGGATTGTGCGGATGTCGGAGATCCACTACTCGACTACTAGGACTCCTGATACCATGAAAGATTTAATTAAATTTGTGTAATCACCACCAATTGATTGTGATGATTTAAATTTAATTTATACTAATTTTACAACAAAAAAATTACAACGATAATTGGTTTTTTTGCTTCTTGACGAACTAGTCTTTTGCCTCTAATTTTGGTAATGGAAACCTAGTCTTCGAGCTTTTTCTATGGTGTGATATCCTTCACAGTGCTTGAAATAAAAAAAAATTCTTGGTCTTCAAAAAAATTTCATGTAGCACTCTCCATGACATAGATATTTTGGTCACATAAATTTTGATTACTACAATACATGGAATTCTCCATTATACATTATACTTCTTTTCAATTGATACAACACCCATACTTCAATTCCAGAAAAAGGGGTAACCAGTGCAGTACTCACAAATTCTTACATGTACTAAGAATATAAAGAAGACGTACATTAAAGTAATAGAGTAATAAAAGTAAATAGACTTAGTTCATCTTGTAAAATCCTTCATACTTCTCTTTCTATTCTTTCATTCAAATGGGAAGGTATCACAGTAATCCCAACTTGAAGCAATATATATATATATATATATATATATATATATATATATATATAATATTTATCTCCTCCATCAAAGTATCCAACTGACCTCATACGATTTCAAACAAAACGATGATAATAATCACTAAAATGGGTAATGTTTTTTACTCAAAGAACAACGTAAAAACCACATTACAGGTACAAATAAAAAAAATCTTAATGGACTTAAAAACATCTATATATAAAACAAAGAAACCAATCGAAGCAATGTACCTAAAGGTTGGCCCAAAGAGATAAACAAGAGGAAAAATAAATATGGTAAAAGAACTGTAAGTGATAAGCCACGGCAGAGCATCCCAAGTCCATCAACGGGGAGTGGTCATATTCCTCATCCTCTGATGTCATATCAGATTCAAGTAGCACCAAAGTTTCAACATTAGGAAGGGAGAAAAGTAGAATGATATTCTGAAGTTGCAATTAAGTGTGACAAAATAATGAGGTCCAAGACAGAGTGAATGGTAGGCAAGGTTCAGCAGGACCTATAGTGCTTGTGCAACGGGTCAGCTAGGCAAGACGAGGTGAATTGGTGGACTGGATCGACCTAGTTCATATCTACAGGTCAGAAAGCATTACTAGCTGTGGTGTGATCCCCAAGGATGGAGACCCACTCGAGTTCTTCAATATGTGGGTTGGGTTGACTCAAACCCAAGTGAGTCTATGGCTGGACTTGGGAGGGATAGGGCTGAGGACCCAGTTGAACATCTAGTTTACCAATATTACTACATGTAAATGGATAATCAAGAGGAATAGACAAAAAAACCTTTTACCCATATCCCTTATGTTTAAAAGCAAGTACTGAAGTAAAATATACCACCTCTTTTGCTTACTTTTTTAATGGAAATGCTACAGATGGACCAAAGTAGGTGCCGATACCAGTAAACTACGATGAAAGAAAAACTGTCAATTTACGATTCGCGGAAATTTTTGAATGCCTCGTTTGGTGGCGATTGCGGTTGCCCATCGAGCTTGGAGCATTGCTCCTCATTTCTAAATGACATACGAAGCTTCCTCTGGTTCGAGAAGCTTAGTATCTTCCTGCCATTGTCGTGGGTTCCACCTGATTCTTCTGTCTTGCCATTCTAGAAAGCAGACCGCTTGATCCCGTGCGAGTGAATTCCCACTAACATCCCTGGTTCTCCATCTCACTATAAAGAAACGTGATGGCAACCAACCAGAGTTGCCTAGCTAAGGCCTGAACCAGGAAGCTTTGTTTGTGGAAATGACAATAGAAATGGGCATAAGTGGAGGTGATCCGAGGAGTCCATGGTTGGGGCTGGGAGCTGCACTGTGGATTCAAATAGCTGCAGGAGGGCACTACACGTTTCCCCTTTTTTCTCCTTCTTTGAAATCGGTCATGGGTTATGACCAGCAGCAGTTAACCATTCTGGGCGTCGCAAACGACATTGGAGAGAACGTGGGAATTCTTCCTGGGATGGTTGGCGATAAATTTTCTCCTTGGGTCATGTTCTTTGTCGGCGGTCTCGCCTGCTTTCTGGGTTACGGCGTGGTTTGGCTCGCTGTGAGTGGCGCTGTTAAATCCATGCCTTACTGGCTGGTTAGTCTTTCTTCCCTTCCTCCAGTTTCATCCAGTCTATTGTTCTTCATGAATTTGGATTTACGCTTTAATACAATTTCATGCACTTCTTCTTTTTCTTATTTCTGGGGAATATATAATTTGAACACGAGAATTTCTTTCGTTTGATAAACGAGCAACTAGATCCATTATATATTTTTCGTAACTACTACAGCCACGGAATCACAGATAAGGAGGTGGTCACTGTCATTGGCTGTCGGTCGTCTTCTAGTTACAGAAACGAAACTTGGTTGGAATTTTCTACTGCCTTAGTCGGTTGGCTAGCATCGACTTACTTGCCGAAAATTTACAGAGGCAATGGCTGCCACCCGTGGTAGCTGAGGATTCAGATTTCAGTGTAGCTTCACTTTATTAAAACAATCAGAAACGATGCAATGGTCGGCAAAAGATTGAGTTTTCAAGTGAAGTCGTCCATTTGCCGCCTAACTTGAATGACGTTTTGTCGGGAAAACCTCTTCCAAATGAGGATTTGCGTTCGAGAATTGAGATGTAACGAGGAATGATGTTAACAGCTAAATATTCTCAGATTTCATGGATGGATTTCGTCATTACAAGGCAGAAACAACTTTAAAATGTCTCTCCCCTCCTGTCACTTCGCTTTATACCGACTGGTACTCCCATATTCCCCTACCCACATGAATTAGTAACCTGAGTTTCTCTGTTTTCTTCTTCTTCACATAAAAAAGAAAAAAAAAAAGCACTTTCCTGATTCCTCCGGCATTACATTTACAGTATTTATCTTTATCTCATCTTCTTTTGTGTACTGTTTTGACATTGAGGCAAAATATTTTTCCTGACTTAAAAAATCAACTTTTTTTACTACGAATGGCACAAATAAACTCCACAAATCTTGTCTAGAATTTGAACTTCTACCGATGTAACTCGTCCGTAGCTGCAGTCAAACAAGGCTTATACGTTTCAACAATAGAGCTTCACAGAAAGAAAGCAAGAGAGAAGGGAGAATTTAATGTGATTCTCAAAGGCAATTAAAGAGCCACTGGTTTTTTACAAGATGAAAACGAAATCTCTGTAAAGTTGAATACTACGACAGGGCTACAAGGCCCACTGCTAACGTTGCTTGCTTTGTTACCTTGAAACTGAGATCGACGTGTCCTCTTCTTCTAGGAATTCGGACGCTTGGTCTTTCAGACGAAGAAGACGCCAAATTTTCTTACACGAACGTTTTTTCGGCAGTTTGGTCCCTGGAAATACATTGAAATATTGGTTGCACGCTGGCGGCTCTTCTCATCTTGAACGAATCTCACTAAACCCCAGTATCTGAGAAGAGCTCTGGGACCGATTCTGCTTGTAGCAATGCCTGTGCTGAAAGCGGGGACTAGACCTCCGTGGGTTGGCCTCGGAGCCGCAGTTTGGGTCCAAATTGCTGCAGGAAGCCCCTATAATTTTCCTCTCTATTCCCATTCTCTAAAATCTGTTTTGGGTTACTCCCAACAGCAGTTAACGATCCTAGGAGTCGCTAACGATCTAGGCGAGAACGTGGGCCTACTTCCTGGGATTGTATGCAATAAACTGCCCCCATGGGTTATGCTTTTGATCGGAACACTTTCTTGCTTTCTTGGGTACGGGGTGCTCTGGCTCGCAGTTAGTCGGAATGTTGAATCTTTGCCTTACTGGCTGGTAGTTTCTGTACTCTTGTTTCGGATATTCTGCTTTTAGGAGCTATTTTATTGGATGATCGCGGTTGGCTATAAATACTTCTGGTTAAAATATTTTCAGCCGATTTGATAGGCTATGACTGTATTTCTCTTCTCCATACTCGATTCTTGCATAACTAGTTGATTGTTGTGTAGTGGTTGATTACGCACTATTGTGCTACACCTGGTTGAGCTCATGCTGCTATTTTTATTTTTATTTTCATTTTTTGCAGATTTGTTTGGATTCTATATTACAGAGTCTGTGATATTTCATGTGTGGCTTCCTGTCTACCATTTGGTAAACTGGCCATTTCAGCGTCTATTCATGGTTTATTCTGAATCATTCTGTAAATCTGAGCTTACTCTGTTCCGGATTTGATCTGTCCTTGATTTCTGGTTATGCTCCTACTTAAAGGACTCCTACTATTTCTGGTTATGCTCCTACTATTTTTGCGTCCGACACATTTGGCAATTCTGTTCTGCTTGCCGATTTTGGTGTGCTTCATGGGTTGCTTGACATGAAGCAGGGGGTGCGAGTCTGAGGAGTGTGAAGAATAGGGAAAATCTATTGATTGTTTTTCGGTCAGGTAGTTCAATGGAAAAGACAGCATCTTCATCATCATCTCTTTGTGATACTATTTCCCTCCTTAATTTTGCCTTCAATGCCCAATCTCTCCATCCAGTTTTCAATGTTGCCCACTGCATTAGCTCTTGAGCTGAGAGCTAATTGACAGTTTGGTCAGGACTTTCTACGTTTGTATATCAGTTGAGTTCGTATGGACTAAAACTTCCTTTTGGTCTGAACTTTCTACCTTTGTATGTCAGTTGAGCTTGTATGGGCTAAAACTTCATTCTGTTGTGCTCTTTGAGGATTCATCTGTTTCTATTACTTCTCTATACTATTATCCTGTGTTCTTTTGCCTGTGTGCTGTTTCTTTAGGTGAATATGCTTTACAATTTTAGATTTTAACCATTTGTGAATGATATCTTGTTTTTAACTTTAATTGCTTTCCCATACTGGATATATCTATTGGGGATAAATAGTTTCAGTTGAATGCTTGATCAATCCCCAGTAACTGAATGAGCAGTGACAGGGTCACCTTGCAAGTATTGTACAAAGGCTGAAGACTACTTTGATATAGTTTCACTGCTAGTATCTAGATTACCATCATGAAAGACAAACCTGAGTTGCTAATCCCGTCTAAAACCTTGAGTCAGGGTTTGTTGTTAGTATCTTTCATTAGTGGTGCATTAGTTTCACTCATTATTGTGAAGTTGGAGGTGAGCTGGTTTTGTAGGAGAGTTGTTTCAAAGTAAAAAATCACATAGAGTTTTTGGATGATTAGGGTTTAAGTCTTGTAAAATATGGACCAATATGCGGCCAGGTCATTGGCTTGTGCAAAGACTTGCCGGTCATTCTTTTTGTCTTTTGGCATTAATCTTGCTTTAAAAAAATATTAGTAAGGTTTTAAACTTCAAATTAGTTTAATCGGTTTGAAAAAATTATTGAATTCACCTGTTCTGTAAAGTTTGATGTTTAAAGGCTGGAGTTTCTGGGAGCTAATGTCTACTGGTGTTTTTACTGGGATTTCTGCTTGTGCAATATTCTAATATGGGTTTGAAACTTTACTCTTTAGTTTTGTCCACTTGAATCGTGCATTTAACATCACCTGCAAAGAAAAAGTAACCTTGAATATTCATACGTAGGACGGTGGATTGGTGGGGGCATGTTTACTCTAGAGCTGAAGATCATGAGGTCTTCTGTTCTTACTTTAAAGTTTACCTAGAGAAATTGCTTGATTGTATTCATGTCAACAGTTTCTGTAGGTTTATTTGAAGGGCAGAAAAGAAATTAGAATAGAGTTCATCTGGGCACATGTACTTAAATGTATTGTAGCTTGGAATGTATTTGAGAGGCAATTATGTCGTTGATATATGGGGAAATCTATCTTATTGAGTTCATTTGGTACATAATGAAGGATTCTCAATTTATCTGTGGTATGTGCCATCTTTTTGCTTGTGTTCAAGCTGATATTCTGGTTTCTTTTGTGGGTATGTGATTCTTGGTTTTTTTGCTTTCTTAATAATGGCAAATGGCAGATGAGAACACTGCCTTATTGACAAGCCTCAGGCCTTAGGCCTGGAATTACCTAACTTCCAAAATATTAACATAGATCGAAGACCAAATTTGGAAATTAGCATGTTATGATCATTCCTTCAGGATGTATAGTGATTATATAAAATCAAAGGATGATGCAAACAGAGGATTTAGCAGGCTATTGCTTATAAAACTTAGATATTTGTATTAAATTAGATCTTGTTGTGTTCTCCTAGCTTTTGTTGTGGTGTTGCAGATTTTGTAGTTTGAATCATCAACCCCCCCTCAACTCAAGATGTTTATGTTTTTGTGATTTTTTTTTTGTTTCTTCTTGATTTCCTATTTTTTATCCTTGATTTTCTCTTGGATACATTCAGGATTACTTATGAAAGTAAGGACTTGTCATTAGGTGAAAAATGTGTGGAGCTAAAATAGAGGTTGTTGTGATTTAAATCATTCCAGATAAGAATTGTGGAAGAAGCAGATCAGGTATCGGGCCTTAAGAGCTAACCATTCTAATGCCTGTTATAGGTGGTTGATTGATTGATGACATTTCTTAAGATGATCAAAGTAACCAAGAACCCCTGAGATCCCGTGTCTGGCGTTGAACCCTAGGCACAAACCTAACGAGTTAGGAGCTGTGACCCATGTAAGCAGGAAATTTAATCAGGTACCCTCCAAGCCGCCACTCAACGTTGAGTTTTGATCTAGCCCTGTTTAAGCCCAACCTTCCCAATTTGACACCATTGGCAAGGACATCCCCTTTGATATTGAATAACAAGTTTAATGTGTATGCAATAGTGTAGCTCCAATATGATTTCTTTTCCAACAAAAAGAAAAACATAAATCTCATATTTGTCAGAAACTTTGGAAGGTGTCAAAGCCATTTCAAGAAGACTCAGAGGGAACTTTTATGAATTTTTGTGGGAAATGTCTTCGAGTATGTTATAAACATGCCAAATTTTGCCCATGAAGTTTCTCCTAGTATTCTCATAAATTCCAACACAAATCTTTGTTAGAGCTTTAAATATTTTATTTATCTTGTCTTTTCATCAGATGCATTCTCTTCTTAACTTTTTCTTTTTGTTATTAGAAAGTATCTTTCTTGCTTTTAAATTGGTTCCCCCTCTATCTCACTTCCTAGAGTGGAAAATTTCAACCCAGTGCCTAAGTTTAAGTCTTAGTCATTTCCCAGGGAGGAATAAGGAATTCGACTTGCATATGAGTTCCTTGAGAGAAGAGAGAGAACCACATCTCATCTGTAGCAGTGCTTAGCTAATGAAAATCTTCCTCCTGGAAGTGATTGTTTTTATCTCCACAAACCTCCATAATTACTAAACAAAGCAGTTTATTTGGATTTTAATCCTTTTGCTCCCACTGCACATTGACTTTTTTGGCAGGAAACTCTTGGTGGACATGTATATCTGTTAGAGAAGCATCTCTGAAAGAAACGCTTGGCAATTGCCTCATTTTGATTGGCTATGCTTATAGGAAATTATTTGAAGGCCTGGCAAGGGTAGATTGGCCAGTCCAGGAAAGGGGCTTTCTGACCAGCTGGATAAACTGTTATCGATCTTTTCTAGAATTGAGAGGCAAAGTGGTTGGGATCGGGGGATGGCTCAGAAAAATAGTAGATCCACAAAGGAGGAAGGGATTGAGGGATGGCTCAGAAAAATGGTAGATCCACAAAGGAGGAAGGGAATGTGAACATTACCATCTGTGGACAGAACAAAAAGAACATGAAGAAGCTGGGAATCTATGTGTTGTTAGTACACAAACTTAACCCAAGGCTCCAATACCGAGGAAATAGTGATAAGAGCATACCATATTGTATTTGTTTTCTACTAAATTCATTATCACACAGTCACTAAACAAAATCTCTTGATGTGAGTCATTCATTTTAGGTTTATGCATGAGGTCATGTTTCGTGTTCAACAGTTTAAATTCTACTGCAACCTTTTTGTCTTTGAGCCTTACGTTTCTGGTTCTGCATGACACGTTTGATAGTATTAATTGATTGAACACTGCAGTAGCTCCAATGTGTCAGATATTTGTTTTTTTCCTTTTCATGTTTCAATTTTTTGTATTTCAGAAACAGGTACTTACTGTAATTTGCAATTATCTTGCAGTTATGGGTGGCCTTGGTTGTCGCCACTCATAGTAGTGCATGGCTTGGGACTGGCGTACTAGTGACCAATATGAGAAATTTCCCTCTGAGCAGAGGCACAGTTGCTGGCATTCTCAAAGGTTATGTTGGTCTTAGTGCTGCAGTATACACAGAGATCTATTCTGGAGTTCTAAGTAATTCATCATCAAATCTCCTGTTATTCTTGACTGTTGGGATCCCTGCCATATGTCTTGCTATGATGTACTTTGTTCGACCTTGCACCCCTGCTTCAGAAGAAGACTCATCTGAGAAGAATCATTTCTTGTTTACTCAAGTTGCCAGTATTTTCCTGGGTGCTTATCTTCTTATAACAACAATACTGGGTGATGTTCTTTCTGTTAGTTCAGCAGTTTCCTACACGTTTGTTGGTATCATGGTCCTTCTTCTCCTTGCCCCACTTGCAATCCCTATAAAAATGACAATTTTCCCACAAGCCAGAATGTCAGGGATGTTAAGCCAATCTCCTTCTACAGACCACCTGATTTCTGCGGAGCAAACCGATAAAACAGAGCCATTACTTAATGAATCTTCATCAACAGCAAATCTTGGGAACTTACAGAATGGGGAAGATGTGAGTATGCTTTTGGCTGAGGGTGAGGGTGCAATCAAGAAGAAACGGAGGCCTAGGCGAGGGGAGGATTTCAATTTCCGACAGGCTGTGGTGAAGGCTGATTTCTGGCTTCTGTTTTTGGTTTACTTTTTTGGAGTTGGTTCAGGAGTAACTGTTCTCAACAATTTGGCACAAATAGGAATTGCACTTGGTGTGAATGACACAACCATCTTATTGTCTATCTTCAGCTTTTGCAATTTTGTAGGCCGTCTCGGTGGGGGTGTCGTTTCTGAGTACTTTGTCAGGTTAACAGTTCTTCTTTTCTAGTATATATGGTCCTTCTGAAAAAAATTGAGTAGTTCAGTTTTTATGTGCCAACATCCAATTGAAGGTGCTGCACCTTAACATTTTTTTATCCTTTACTTGCATCAGAAAATGAAAGTTTAGGCTTCAAACTACTTCATATGTTACTATCCTCAATGCTGCTCTCTTCCATGGCAAGAGTCTGGAAGATCCTTTTTGTTACCCCAAGGTGCACTTACCATCATTATTTTTGTCTTACAGATCAAAGACAATTCCTCGAACAATTTGGATGACATGCACACAAGTCATAATGATTGTCTCCTACCTTCTATTTGCTTCAGCTCTTGACGGAACCCTCTACGCTTCAACAGCATTGCTTGGCATTTGTTATGGCGTTCAGTTCTCTATCATGGTCCCCACTGCCTCGGAGCTTTTTGGGCTGAAAAACTTCGGGATAATATACAATTTCATGTTACTAGGGAACCCGCTTGGTGCCTTTCTGTTCTCTGGTCTGCTTGCTGGTTACGTGTATGATAAGGAGGTAACAAAACAGTTTGGAGATATGATCGGCTCAAGTGTTTCGTGCTTGGGTCCCAATTGCTTCAGGCTCACATTTTATGTCCTCGCGGGAGTCTGTGCTCTGGGTTCTGTATTGAGCGCAATACTGACTTTGAGAATCAGACCTGTGTACCAGATGCTGTATGCTGGTGGCTCCTTTCGTCTTCCTCAAAGTTCCCTGCACTAACAAATATGAGCAGTCTATTGAACATTATCATTTTATGCTGCAAACTAGTAAACTGGAGCTTCGATTCTTTCATCAGCCTGTGCAGCGGTCCACTTGGGGATTCGCAGGTGGATGTGATGGAAGATTGCCTTCTAATCTGGGTTGTGTTTTGTTAAAGCTTAGGTAGTGATGGGAAACTTGAAGATCTTAAGAGAACCGTTGTAACATGAAGCCCTTTGTTATTTATTTGGGTCGATAAAACTCGGCTTTCAATCCTTCTAGACGTTGAAGCAGTGGATGCCTTTGATGGTGGCTATTATCTCATTGGGTTATGATTCTGAATATACTGGATCTTCCCCATTTTTTGTATGTGACTGAAAGCAAACTTAATGGGACTCTGAACGCAAACATGATTATGGATCGTCAGTTCGATGATCTCTATTACGTACTTCTGTTCTTTTACCAAATGCGTAAATCTGCCGGGGGCTCTCGATGGGCTAGTCGAAAATTCAGAATGGCACTCTTTTGAGTCACAGAACACACTTTTTCGGATTAAAAAGAAAAAATTACAGGAAAGAATCACAGACACAAACTACCGACAATCAAAACCAACCACTGTAGATGTTGGATCTCAACACTGTTTCTTGCTTCCTCTTACTAATAACAGGCATGCGCAACACGATCATTTCCATCACAACATATGCTTCTGTTCTTCATACACAAAAGCAAAGTGGACACTTTCATGGCAGACCTAAGGTGGGTGCTCTCATGATCTTGTTTCTAATTTAAAAAAAAAATAGCAGGGACGAACTAGAGAAAAGAAAAAGGAAAGAAGCACATCAGGTTTCAAGCAGAAATGATTAGTGGAAGAAAAACAGACCCAAAAAACAAGAACAGGATTCTTCTCTTACGCCTCCCCAGCCAAGATAGCTCAAAAAAGGGAAGGAATGACAAAAAGTGAGAAAAGCCGACAGAATTCAGGTGGGTTTCAGATCTTGAAAGAGAGAAGCCCACCGGATCTCCTCCCCGCCGGTTTTGGACAGATCAACTTCATCAGCAACGTCGTCGTGTTCGTTGTGTTGATGGTTACCATAAACCATGGGACTCCCACCATTAGCGACTCTAGCACTCCCATCAGTGATCATCAACCTCCCTTGCTTGACCCCCATTAACGTCCTATTCCTCTTCAACAAAACGCTCCTCCAGCGTCTCCCACGAATACTCTTCGTCGGCACGACGACAATCGCCGACTCCTCCCGATGAATCCAGGCGTGAAGATACTGCGCAATACACCTCTTAGTCTTCTTGATCACCGCCAACAGCCTCTTCACGGGAGGCGGCCCTCTACCCACCTCCTTCTTAGCGAGCTTCAGTATCTCCAACCTGTGTTTAGCGATAGAAATGCCCATGCTCTGGAGGAACTCGTGATTGAAGAAACCGATGTCTTCTTCCTCGAGCTCATTGTGCGCGAAGGCGAGGCCGTACTCGTAGATAAGCGACGGTTCGAGATTGGTCTTGGAGAGCCAGGAAAACCAGTCCATGGACTCAACGAAGGGAGAAGGACCGTCAGTGAAGAAGAAAAAGAAAACGGAGCTCGTCCTCAAAAGTAGTTGGACAGTAGATTTTTCTGGCTTCGCTTCTCCTTTTGAACAATGGGAGAGGGTTGAAGGTGATGAAAGGAGGGACCCATGAAGATAAGCCCGTGAGAAGAGGAAACTAATGGAGCAGCGTCTCAGTTTGCTAATGCCGCCCCTTCACGTGTTTGTTAGAGATTGGACGATGATGGAAAGCGGGCCCCGTCATGAAGGACTAAACAGGTGGGCCCCCGCTACGTTGTCCGTGTGGGTCTCTGTCCGAGCTTAACCTATCACCATTCCTTGGACGTTTAGCATAAGACGCACAGGAGAATCAATCCTTTAGGGTACGTTTGGAACCATAGAAAAAAAAAAAAAAATAGAATTTAACTAATATTATTCTAAAAAATAGTTAATAATTATTTATTTATACTAAATATTTTTAAAATAATAATAATTAAATTCTCATTTTTTCTATATATTTAAAGATTATTATAAAGAAACATTTAAATTTAAATTAACCCAATAATTAAAGGCTTAAAAATCAAATCTTCTCACACGCATCTCATTTTAGTATGCCTCTCGCCGGACATCCGCGGTGAGCCCCTCTCACATGGCAAACATACCAAGAGATTGAGCCGAGATACCCCTTCAGCCACAATCACGGCACATAGCGAGGGGGGATTGGACACAAGCCCAGTAGGGCCCACTTAATAAATGACACGGGCCGCTCTCTCACTTTAAAACACGCCATCCTTAAAAGGGCAGACAGACCAGGACTTAATTTTAGGGTCAAGGCCCACTTGGGTCCCAGCACCTATGAACTGACATGTGATGAAGATGGTCAAATCTGGCCGTTGATTTATTGTAATCGAGCCAAGTCAATGGGGACCTGTGGTTCTTCGGCTTCACGGGACTGCGACTTGTCCATTAACGACCCAATTGTTTTTCCCGGGAGAAGGTTGCCGCCATTATTGAAAATCCGTTTGGGGAAGAAGATTCGGTCCAATACAGCGACGGTGAGCGTCTCTCAACTCAACCCATCTCTGTTCATCATGTCATATAATAATACCTAATCCGCATTATAAATCATCATTTGTTTCATCAACCAAATTGGGATCAGAAACTTGCAGTTGAAGAATTTCAGACTCTCGCTCTCAATGTCTTCAACTACCCGATTTTTTAACGATAAAAGCAAGAAAGATATCTTCTGATTGCATCAATCAATTACGTTTCAGATTTTGTTTGGCCCCTCTGAAAACATCTATTTATGGCTCTCTGGTTAACAACAGTTGAATCTCTTCTCCGCGACGACACGGCATCTTCCGTTCTTCCCAAATAAGCAGTCTTTTTCTACAGTCAGTTTCATGCTTTTATTTTTTCAACATGCAGACAAAACTCATAGCGACGATATCTACCATTTTCGATCCTTCGCAATCAGTCCCCACTCTGAGAGCTAGATACGCAAGAGTCTTATGATGAATTAAGAAGGTGATGCCCAACTTGTGGGCAATATCGTTCGTTAATCAGTAGACTGGCAAAAGACAACTAGAAAATAGGCTATTGCTTCAGATTCTGGCCACCCTCTGCCATCATGATGCCATTACTGGACAAGTGAATTATATGTAATCGGTGGCCCGGCCTGAACCTCCTTAAACCTCCTTAATAAGCCATTACCACATCAAGAAAAACTCCAACTGTCACCCATCTCATGAACAAAGAGTAACCAAAAGGGATGATTTGCCCACGATTTAAACAAACTATTAGGGCCTGTTAGAACAGCCATGAACAGCCATAGGGATAATGAAAATCATTTCACTGTCACTTGAAAAATAATTTAGTACATGCACACCATGGAAAATGAAAATGAATTCAGCCCCTCTTGCCGTCTCAGCTCCTCTCTTTCTTCCCCCTCTGCTATAAAATTATTTAAAAAACGAAACCGTTCTGATCAACTGCTTTTTATTGATTGTTCACAAAAAAAACATTGTGGAGTACCTAATCAATACTATCCAAAAGACCGGCCTGTTAAGAACAGAAAATATAGGTACTTAACCCAGGACCATAACAAGCACAGGAAATGGTTTACCTTTCAACCATTAGAAAATAACCCATAAAGTTATTATGATATAGCTGGAGGAGAAACCAGAAGAGAAATACCAGTTTACTCAAATGTTCCAACTTTATTTATTTTGAATACATATTAGCAACATAAAGAAACTACTAAGTAAAAAACCTAAATTTAGACGCAAAAAGTATGCAATAACAAAGGAACATGGATTACTAGTAGTATACACTGACGATCCAACTTTATATTGGATACATATTAGACAAAAATAAAGACACGCAATTGAGAAAAAATCTAAAATATATACAACTGAATCTACCAGCTGCTGTACTCTTTGGAATCTACGGTTAGTCAGTCACCTTCATGGCCACTACCTTTTCCTTGCTCCACAATCGAAGAACTGCACATCAAAATACACTATTAATACCAAAACTACCACAGTCCGATATGAAGTTTAAACATTACCTGCTTTACATCTTTGATGGAGCTTCTGAAATGATCGATCAAAAAGGATACCTAAGCCAGCGTTGAAAACATTGACCCCCGTCCCTAAAACTGTACAACATCCATGCACTCATTCCCAATATATACACAAACGCTGGGCCATGGATGAGAAGTCCTATTAATAAAGCATCTGAGGAATAGAGCATGATTTTGCACAATTCAACCAGCATGAGAAAACAGCAGCAAAACCACTCCCTACAGGGTGTGCCATATCCCTCTGACGTTTCTGCAGAACATGCAGGAACTCTTCTGAACTAATACTTCCATCATTGTTAGAATCAAAGACATGGAACACGACGTCAACCACATTATCGGTCAGGACAATCCCGCAGACCTAGCATCAACAGAGCAGGCAGTTAGATTGTAACTTACAAGACAAGGAACCAATTAATATGACAGCTGCATGTTGCATTCTTCAAGCTTCCCACTCCACAGCTCACAAGTGGCAGGTGACCTGTGATTGGGATAATTTCATGGAGAAAGAACTTCAATGCACATGACCAATGGTTAAGAGCGATGGGAAGAGGGAATGAAGGTTTCTAATTGCAGATTTTCTATTAGCAGCGTCTCATACAACATGAGTAGGCAGCTTATATACTCTGGACCGGGAGAAAACAGCAAGATGGTCTAACATGAGTAGGCAGTATGTATTCTCTTGACCAGGAGAAAACACCAAGATGGTCCACCAGAAGCCTGACCCCCATCTCACCAAAAAGTCTAGGACGTGTCCAAGAAGTTGAGAGGCTTAAAAAAATGAAGCGGGGTGAGTAAACTTAACATTCTGCCAACAGATATAAAAGCCTCTAAAACTACAGCATACATGGGATACAGCACGACGGAAGTCCTCCTTCGTCAGCAATCCATTAACTTTGCCATAACCAAATATAGCTAGAGCCAATGGTTTTAATCTTTTCCTCAACTCTGCAAAGGCCTTGAACTCCTATATTGCCAATAAAGAACACAGACAAATTAGTAACTAGAAAGCCCACAGGAATGAAGAAAGAAATGTGGTACCTGTCTGACCTCAAAGGTGATTTGCACTTCTCGGAAATGCGGATCAGCAGGCAGTTCATCTACCCGATCAAGAAACCTGTTGATGTGGTTCATATCAGCAGAAGCAACCATTGACAGTGCGAAGTCCTTGGCTGATATTGTTCCACGTGATTTATAGTCATAATGACTAAACTCCAAGCGCAAAATCTATCAAAATCAAAGAGATGATGATCCAACAATCACAACATAAAAGAAGACAACCATCTAAAGACAAGAAAGAGCCTCTTGTAAATGAAAGAGACAGAGTACGTGATCAAATAGGGGAAGACAAGTAATGACAGCACATCGAAAGACCAATGGTAACTACAGAAAATGAGACATAAGACATCCATGACAAGTGTTGCAGTTTCCAGGTAAAATGATGATCATCATCCTAATAAAAAGTAACTATTATGGAAAAAATTGTAGGAATTTTTGCATTATTTTGAGTGCTTTTCACTAACTTGTTTACTGAAAAAGTGAAACTATTTAAAAACATATGGTTTGGCATGAATGCAAATTTCACTAAAATTGGCATCTTATACCCATAAAGCACAAAGTGGTCCACACAGGCCAAAAATAATAAAGAGCACTTAAAATCGAAGACCTGGTTTTTAGAATCAATACTTTTACTTGAATGCTGTCAATGTTCAAAAAATGCTTTTCAGACAATAAATTTGGTCCATTTCATGGCAAACCCATATTAGCATGACAAATTTGAAATCCTCCTGGAAGCAAGATCAACAATGTTATTTGACATGTCAGGATGTCAGCACAAAACATCATCCTCTCTTCTCCAAGTGTTTGGCTTCAGCTTTCTGAGCCAGCACAAACAGGACCTACAGATCATCGCAACCAAAAAGGGACCCCAAACTTAGCAAGTGATCACTGGGGCTTTTGCTAGTGATATGGGGGCTATGCTGTTCAATTCCTAAGGAAAAAAAAGAAGGTACAACCTTATATACTGCAATCCACCACAGATCAATCAAACCACATATTTGTTTAAAATGCAGGCGCAGCCATCATCCACAGCTCATATACAAGTGGCAAATATCACTCATCCAACTATAAAGGATCACAAAATATGGACCAAGGATGTATTCACTACTTAAAACTAACAGGATGAGATGTCAGACGCTAGCCACAAAAGATACCCCAATAGGGCTACACAAATCAAATTCAAAGCAAAGAAAACATACTTCATTGTGCAAATCTTTCAGAAATTGAACAAATTTCTCATGCTGGAGGTTTCCATCGCCATCTTTTCCAAAGAAGTACTCTAGTAGACCCCCACTCTCAACAGATTTTTGTACTTTTAAACCATGACGCTTTCCATTCTTATGACGAGCTCCTTGCCTATTAAAAGACCGCATCAAGGCCATCACCTTCTTAAACTCCTCTAGTGCTATCTTCCTGGAAAAAAAATATAATTGATCAAACCTACTATCTAAATTGGGAAACAATATCAATTTTCTTTTTGTTTTTTTTAAAAGTGATATCAAACATTTCTCACAAGGCAAAGAGAGAAGAATGAACTCAACAAGGTATGGCAAATATAATATCAATTGATGGAGCCTTGTTTGGGCATCAAAGCTATATTCATGGCTTATGATACAAATGAAACATCAAAAGATACTACTACTATTTCATTATTTCATTTTGTACACATTGAGTGTATTATCGGTTCTATTTTGGTAGCAAATACTAAAAATGAAACAGTTGAAAAACAAGAACAGGGGCATTTTGGTCATTTCACTTTGTCGTTATTTATATTTCTTGATGTAATCTTGTTCTACATGTCAAACTATGTCTACCAACCAAATTTCATGTAAAGAGGACACGTAGAATAGGAGATATAGATAATTAGGGTTTTCACTTAAAGTAGGGGCAATGAAAATTGTACTCAACCTTCTCAACCCTAAGTTATAAATAGAGGCTGGGGGGCGTGCATGTCACCCATCTCAAGTCTCTTTCTCAATTTTTCTCTTCTCCACTTTCTCTCCCTCTCATTCTTTCTTTCTTATTTTTTTCAGAAACATCAAAAGACACTGCTACAATTTCATTATTTCATTTTGTGTACAATGAGTGTATTATCAGTTCTACTTTGGCAGCAAATACTACAAGGCTTTGTTTTTCCCAACCACCTCTAAAGGAACCTCAGCTTGACATCATAACATTAACAATGAAGAGAGCCACAGCACGATTCTGCTCTATCTTGAGCCAACTCTACTCTAGAGACACAAACAAAAGGTACTCACCTGCAAGATTTTGACACCAATACCTCCCACTAAGAAACACACAATATGGCCTCTGAGCAAACAACGAACCAAGCCATATACAATATCTATGTAGGATTGTTTTTATCTGTTCTTCTTTTACACAGTTTGCAGCTACTTCACAAACCCAAAATTCAATTTAAAATAATGAGCAAAGACTAAAAGAAAAGAAAGGCTAGTCCAAAAACATTGACTTTGAAATGACATGGTACCAACTTTTATTTTTTTTTACGAAAACATAGTTCCAACATTAATGGAGACTACATTCATGTTTGGCAAAACAACTAATGAGATTTATGTCAGAAAGCAGGTTATACATACCCATTGTGGTCAAGGTCAAACATCTTAAATGCCACGGAGAAGCTTGTCTCAGGGATGCTAAGAAGGGTGACAAAAAAAATGTACCTGTTGCAGAGTATGAAATCAGACCCAGGACATTAAGCATGATCACCAATATGGATCAGAGTGCAACCATATCATAGTAGGTTATGATCAATGAAACTAGATTAAGGATGAAATCTTGACAGTAGACAAAGAAAATGGTAAAAGGTAGTGGCTAAAAAAGTGTATATATTTGGGCCATGGATAATCAATTCAAGGCCGGTTCAACTGGTTCAACCAGAATTTCACCCTACACATCATAGCTAATCTACTCAATTGAGCTTCAACAAGAGAAGTTATTATCATAATCTTCAAGTATGTACAAACAGATGTAGGTGAAGTAGTGAAAATAAAGAACCTCTGAATGGTGCCAACTTGTTCAAAGATTCTGTATACTACAGAAAATGTTATGTAGAATTTTTTTAAATTTGCCATGGTAACCAAACTAAAAAAAACATATTATTAAGAGGTATCATCACTGATGAATTCCAGGTCAGCATCCAAGAACAGAAAACATAAAGACAGAGTTGAGGGCCCTTCAGCAGGGGCTGAAGTTCTATGTTGAGAGGTTTTCCAGCCCTCTAATGGTCGAGGGATACAGTGTAGTGGTTATTTCTTGGGCTTGAATAAATTGCAATATCCAAAACCTTAGATGGCAGCATGTTCTCAGAGTTACCAATGGATGAGTGAATAGGTTAGCAAGGAAGGGAGTTACTCGCTAGCAGCTTGCTTTGGGCAACTCCCTCCCACTGTGACATTCTTCAATTTTTTTTCCTTTTTCTTCTTTGTCTTTTGCTTTGTGTTGTATTGAATGAGTAACTATTTCCCCTTCCTTACTTTTCAATTAAAAAAAAAAGCAATTTGATGCTTACTCAGGGAAAGATATAAGTCCATCATTGTTGGTATCAAAAAGCATAAAAAAACTTGATGGAGCACAGTTCAAATCTCCAGGACGCCGCTCCCCCCTCAGGTATCCCTCCCTAACAATGTTTGATTCAGAAGGAGGGAACACAGGAACAATTGCACGCATCAAGTCTGCTGGTGTCATAAACACCTCTCCATCTGAAGCCCGGTGAGATGCAAAGTATTCAAAAACCTGGAAGCAAACAATGTCACCAAGAGATTTTCCAAAAAAGATGCAGAGTCACCCAAACCAGATCCTTTAAAAAAAAAAAAAAAAAAAAAAACCAAACCAAAACACATCCTTATTAACAGAAACAATAACGAAAAAAATAAATTGAATTCGCTTCAAGGACAAAAGAGAAAAAGATACAAACAAAAAGACTATACACACAAGTGAACATCTCCTACACCTCATTCAATTTTACTAACACAATATGCACAATGTCTTTTAGTTGAAATTGATCCAATAGCTAATAACCCATTTCACTGGAGTTGAAAAGGAGACAGGAGAAGGTAGTAGTGACAGTAATAGTAATAGGAAAAACAACAGCAGCAACTATTACTACAATAAAACTGGTAATAGTACGAAAACAAAAATAACATTATGATAGCAATAGTAGTAAGTTAATAAAAATAATAATATTATTAATAGTAGAAGAAGAGTTTACCATGTGCACAACCTGTGTATGTTAATTAGTTCATGAATTCACCATGGCCCAGTCAGTGTGAAGAGATAGAGTAGATTTTTGTTTTCTTGGTGAGGGGAATAAGGGGAATGGGGGGAAGTTAATACATTAGATATTTCACATCAGAAAATGACTGATGGGATGGGTATATGAACATGGGCATTTCAACATCACTTCTTGCAAAATAGCAACAATGTCATGTTTTGGCAATAGATCCTTCAAATTTATTGAATCTGACTTTTGAAGGATTTTCAATGAGTACCTTTTCAGGAGAACTTTGTGTCCTAATCCGTTTCTCATAGTTGAAGAAAACCCTTCTCCTATATGAATCTGCACAAGGACAAACAATGCTAATGGATAAAGACCGTTTGGCAATAATACTGAAAATTGATTTTGATTTATTTAAGTGGTTGGACCAAATAATTAGGTGAATCTTCATAAAATCATATTTTTGTATGAAAATACACAATTTTTCTTCCCACAGCTGACATGTGAGAGAAATGCTCATATATTTTTATACGAGAACATGAAAATATATATTCAAAATCAGCATGTGAAAAAACTGAAAGACAGAAATAGATTTCATGTAACAAATGTGGCCTTCGCATGAAAATAAATGGAATATAAGATTTTCTAATTCTAGAAATTTATGTACCCTTATAAAATGGAGGTGTTTTTATGTGATGAATCAGTGATGCCATACACATGCCACATGAGAAGCACAAGACCTTTAACATCTCTTTAGCAGTTCCTACAAAGGACTAATCCAGTACAACACCAAAAAAATGGCTTCAGTGTATTTTTACACTCAGGGAAACAAGAATGTAGTTTTCGGTTGAATCATACCAAAATCTGAAGTTGAAGCTCACTGTAGCTGACCTAGTTAAGATCCCTCCCACCCAGTCTATCTTTAGACAGAGGGAAACATCCACCCTATCATTTTCCTCCATACAAGACTCATAAATGTGGGTTGTTGTGTGCAGCATATATGCATATCTATGAATATAGTTAATTGTTCTCAATGAATATAAGAAAAGCAGTGTCACCTACTTTAAATAAAAAAAAAAAAAACTGATGTGGTACTGTTCCACTACCATGCAAATGATATGTCTGGCCTTCTGGACGTGCACCCAAAAGGTTATACTCTTGTTGCATATCTAAAATGAATTTCTTTTGAGATAGAACAATACCTTCTAGCTTCAAACAACCTCAATACCAAGTAAATATTTCAGCTGTCTTAAATCTTTCGTCTAAAATGTTTTTGCCAGTTACTATTTTACTTGTTCAATTACTTTAGAATCACTCCTTAACAACGCAATGTCATCCACATATACAAAAACAACAACTCCAAATTGTCTTCTCAACACAAACATGGAATGATCACAATAGATTCTCAATAACTACTACACTAGAATTTTCAAACCACGCATGGGGACTGTCTCAGGCCGTAAATAGTCTTCTACAATTTGAACACCTTCCTAGTCTCCCCCTAAACAACATAACCAGGAAGTTGCTCCATAGACACCTTCTCCAACAAATCACCATAAATAAATGCATTTTTTATATCCAACTAATGTAAGGCTCATCTTTAATGTACCGCCACAAAAATCAAAATTTTGACAGAGGTAAGATGAGCGACTAGGGAAAACGTCTCAAATACATCAATACCATAGGTCTGGGTGTAGCCTTGGCCACTAATCGAAATTTCTACCTTTCAATACTGCCATTTGTTTTGTACTTAATGGTATACACCCATCAGCATCCTACATTAGCAATACCCATAGGTGGCTCACAAAGTGTCTAAAAACCAAGGCCTCCATCTCTAATTGATAGTTCGTTTCCACTTAGGCAATGCTAAGACATCCTACACTATATGAGGGATAGAAGAAGTGGACAAGGACAATACAAAAGATTTATAGGATGGTGAAAGAAAATCAAAGGACACATATTGAGATACTGGAGGAGAAGTACATGACCTTTTTCCTCTTTGGAGTTCAATGGGTAAGTTGAACTAGATTGTTTAGAATCAGATGAAGAATCCAATGGTTGGACTTGGGAAGGAGGCTTTTATTAATGTACACGACATCATTGATACAGCTGCAGTGGCTTCGAAGATGAGGATAGTGAATGAGTGGGTGTAGTACCTGCACTAGAACCATCCATAACAGCTACAGAACATAGATTTTGGACCACTAAACTTTCTTCAACACGGTTCAATGTAAGTGACGGAGACATACAAGATGATGAAAAATAGAGTGACATATCATTTCAAAAAAAAAAAAAAAAAAGGGTGACATAGATTTTAGACCACTCAACTTTCTTCAATAGGGTTCAATGTAAGTTGTGGAGACTTACAAGATGATGAAAAATAGGGTGCACTATAAAAAAAAATTAACATCAACAAACATATAAGTTTTTTTTGTAAGAGGATTGTAGCACTTGAAATAATATAGTGCGGACAACCCCAAGTAAACGCCCTATTATTTTGTTCAGTAACCCCATGTTGTTGAGGGATATATGCACATAAAGTTTAATGTATAATATGATGCAATTCACAAAAAGAGTTATCTATACGGAAGATGTGAATAGGATTCCCAAATTGGGTTTTTATTTCATAGAAAAACTTTGTAAATATATCAAAGACTTCCTAATTTCCCTTGAAAGAGGTATACTCAAGTTACTCTACGAAATTATCTTTTAGAATTATCTATAAAAGATACAAAGTATTTGAAACCAGAAATACTTGGCCTCCACATGGACTATATGTGGGCAAATCTAACATATCTGTGGACGCTACGGAATCAATGATCCATGAGGGACTAGAGGATACATATAGAGCAATCATACCTGAGTTTGCTATGGTGGCACTCCAATAGAAGAAGATTCGATGTCCTAGGTTGCGGGGGATGATGACATGAGTGTCAATTGGCTTAACCATTGAAGTAACTACTGAGTTTCTCCTCGAGTTTCATTATTTCTCACCTTCAGTTAAACTAGAGTTTGCACATGTTGGTTTCCCAAATTTATCACAGCACTTGTCTAAGAAGTGATTATTTCTTCCACAAATTTATCACCTCAATCACTACATCCACGACCACGACTTGAACTATCTCAACCATGACCTCTTCCACCCCCTCCACATCCTCTGAGGGCTGTTTAATCTAGTGAGAGTAGAGTTGAGATTAAGAGCTGAAGCTTCATTTAATTTAGTTTCCTTCTCACCTTTATTCGCTACTGCACTTTCAGCCTGAATCACATGATCAAATGCTTTTTCGAGAGTGATTATCTCATCATCAACTACAGTCCAAGCCCTTCAAAGAAACGTGCTACTTGAATCTGATTATTGTCTTTCTAGAGCTAATATGCATTTTTAGTAAAAGGGTGAAAAACACTAATTTCCTACAAGACACTGCGCATCTCAGTACCGTAATCTGTAGTAGAACAATTACCCCGTCGCATGTTGAAATACATGGCATACAAAGGACGTGAGCTAAGAATGATTAATTTCCTTCTTTATTTTCTTCGGATGATTCTTCATGCACTTTAAGCTTCGTAAAAAATATTATATTTAATTCCACATACAAATCTAAAATTTGCTGGAACGTGCCTACAAGCTTCCAAGCTAGATATTAGGCTTACCAAGCCCATTGAAAATCATTCTGGGATCTCCTTCTACTACAAGAAGTCCAGAGAATATATTCTTGAATAGCTGGACACTCAGATGAACTGATGCCGATTCTCTTTTTGCCATTCAAAGCATCTGTTTTTCATGCATACACACACACATGCACACCTATGATACCCCAAAATACCCAAAAGAATGAACCAGAAATGTAACATTACGAAACCTCCTAATGTGGCCATTGAGTTAAAACCTCAATCCACATGTGGATGCAGAATATAAAGTACGAACCCCACCTACAGAACTAAAAAGTCATAGAATGGTCACTGCTTCCTAGTTATAAAGGTTTGCCTCTGCAAACTGCTGATATGGGTTTCCGAAGAAGCTCCAAATTTTTAATCTAATGAAACATGGAATGGAAACTCCCAGCCAAATGGAGCAAATGCAGAGGAAAGCTCATTTTAAGAGCATCTCAACGATAAGAGTTTCACCTTTGAGTGGATTTGACCAAAACGGACATCAATTCTGCAACATTCTTATAAGAAGACTGCCAAGGCAATCTTAAAGAAAGCAAATAAATAAATAAAAAATCATTTATATAAGCAGTACGCATGAAGCTAATCATATGTCTAGAAAGGATATCCAAGATTTCCCTGGGAATTTTGCATTTTCCGGAGTCACCATTTAAGAAGAAAAGTGTAACTTGCTTGTGAAACGATTCTGAAAGTAACATGTAATCAAAGAGAGGCAGAAATGGCGAGAAGAAGGATATCAACTTACCCGCAAAAAGATATCTCGTCTTCTTTGCTTCTTGCTTGGGCTGAATAGCTTCGACGACCTCCACGGAATCAGCGAATGTGGAGGAAGACGAGGCCCACAAGCAAACTCCTACACCGGAGGCCACGACCACTCCGGAAAGAGCTCTGAGAAGCAACCGCCCTTTAGTCGAATCTTCGCACTGAGTGGGTTCTTCGAAGAGCGAGGAAGAAGAGGATCTGGGCAGGTTCGAGAAAAGGCGAATGTGAGAGTTCCGGGCGAGAGACGACGAGGATCTCTTCAGGGACGACAGCAAGGCGCACATGTTGTGGGTTCCCGGCAAACAGAGAGCGAGAGGCAGAGGAAGGATAAATGGAGGAGGACGGGAAGTTAGGAAGATTTGACCGAAACAAAAAGGATCGGGATCTGGAGATCGTTCTGGTATTTAGAGAAAAACGGGGGAAGGCAGAATACTCGCTAACAGACACCGGATTAGTATATCCAATCTTCCCCTCCTATTTACCGTCTCGAAGACAAAATAGACAGTTGGGATGATTGGAGTAGCCTGATCGAGAAACCAAAGATCCATAGATCCAGATTACAAGTGGCTCACACGGTTTTGGGCCCAAAACAACGTAAACGAACTGCTTTCTTAAAGAATCTCCAAAACCTGACTTGGTCGGTCGAAAAGCGTATAGCTTCGCCTCGCATTAAAGCCCTATTCTTAACCAAAACTTATATTTTTCCTTTTTATCAGAAGGCTTTTCTTCTTTTCTTAGCCAAAGTCAAAATATCTTGAATGTGATACTTGAGAGGAGCTTCTGCGAAATTTCCTCAGCAACGAGTACACTTCGAACCATACGCAACGCGCCTCAACTACGAGTTCGAACCGACTCTTTTTGTTTCAACTGATTCATTCACCTCTCAGTAGTCAGAGATGACTTTAAAATGCCAGTCTCTTCAAAATTTTCCACAAGAGTGGACGATTTACATAGTTGAGGCTAACAAGGAACATTAATATAAACAATTCAAAGACCTTTTTAAATGGTTTCCCCTTCTTGTTGCAGTTCTTCTGCACATCCAACGCTAAAAGCAACCAGACAAACTTCACATTCCTCATATTTTTACCAGCTGTAGTTTAAAAGCATCTGTGGAAACCGCTGTGCGGTTCGTATGACCAAATGCTTCTTCATGGATCGTTCCGATTACAATATTTATCTCATAGTACAAGAAACTGGAAAGAAGTTCAGCGAACCACCCCAAGTCTTCTTTCACTGTCAGCCGTTCCCCGATGGACCTCACTTAAGTGCGACGCGAGAGCATCTCTCAATGCCTCTCCTTCTACACTGTTCTCCTCTGTAAATTCGGGGAAGCTCTGTTCCTGCAAAAAATCTGCAATCTCACCCGGTGGGGGGTTCCCACACTTTATCAAAAAATTATGCAAAAGGCACCCGGCCGCTATTACAAATGGGAAGGCTTCCAAACACTCCTCTTTCCACCGGTCGGAGAGAAGCCTCCACTGTGCCAAAACCCGCGCAAAGGCCTTTTGCACCAAACTCATTCTATTGCCGTGGATTGAATTAAACACTTTCTTGGAAAAAAATTCAACCCCGTCCTCCTCCCGAAAGGGTGTGATCAGCCAAGGCAAGAGAGGACAACATGCATCCCCGACTATGTATTGTCGAACAGTGTCCCCATTGGAAAGCTCGAAAAAGGAACCATTCAGCAATTCTTTGTCCGTCTCAACGCGAGAAAAGAGTTTCGTATGCTGCAATATGACGTTCGGAGAAACCGTGCCGGGCCAACCCGCTGAGACATCAAGAAATATTCCATCGGAATCGACCAATCCTTGAACTACCAGGGTTCCCTCGCTAGTAAAGAAACGGTGAAAACCCAATGCTCCAAGGCAATTAGGGAGAGACAGTTCTTCCATATGTAGGGAAGACTCTGAATGTATACGGAGAAGATGCGATAAATGATCAATAATGGCTTTGACAACACGGTGGAAGCCACGACAGGCAGAGGAGGAAGAATCGAAACCAAAACGACGGGCCACGGCTTTGTAGGGCGCGGCGTGGGCCAAGCGAAACAGAGCCGCGGCAAGACTGTAGTCAGGGGTAGGGCCAAGGTGAGGTGAGAGAGTCTGAAGGAGACGAGTGAAAGAATGCCTGGTGACACGAAAGTACTGAAGCCAGAGGTGCTCAGAGTCGGCGGTGGCTCCGGAGAGGAAGCGGCGAAACCAGCTAGGTGAGCAAGAGGGCGAAGACGGGACAGAGGGAGGAATTAGGGTTTTAGGGGACACATTGTCGGGAATAATGAGGGAGTGGAGTTTGGAGAGTGAGAGGGCCGTGGACTTAATACAAGACTCGAGGGTTAGGGCTTGGGAGGGGTGGAGGAAGAGATCGTTCATGGAGAGGAAGCGATAAGCATCCGAAGCGGCGGAGGCGACGAGGGGGATGAGAGCGGCGATCTCTTCCTCGGTGAGCTTCTTCTTGCTTGGTTTTCTAGTCTTCTTTTCAACGGGGGAAAAGAAGAGCGCAGGCATGGCGATCACAATATCGTCGTCGGCCATTGAAGACGCCGGAGATGCCGAATTTTCTTGTAGTTTGGCTTGTTACAGTCAGGAGGACGAAATGGTCCGCCATGAAACGGATCCCGTGAGGCATAGATGACTCATAGCACGACACCAGCGTGCAGTCATAACACGTGCCGAGTCACGAAGAAGTTAATTTTTTTTCTTTCAATTTATTTATTTTTTAGTTGAAGAGTTAATGTCGGTCTTAAGACGTGCCGGGTCACAAAGAAGTTAATTTTTTTTTTAATTTTTTTATTTTAATTTTATTTCGAATTAATATGACATAGGGGCATTATTGTTATATTTTATATTGAACCTTGTTAGATTAAATGGGTAAAATAAATGAGAAAAAGTAAGTATTGATTTAGAGTAAATAAGGATTTTAAATTCTCATCAATTAGCTCAAGAATATGCGTTTTCCTTAACGAACCTAGGGTTTTCAAGTTTTTTTCGACTTAATTCTTTTTTATCTTCTTCTTCCCTACGAATCATTGTGTGAGATCCAAAACTGTAAAAATGTTGCTATGTATTTATATTTTTTTTCTTGCTCTCTCTTCAAGAAAAAGAGTAACCAAGTTCTAAATACCTCACGGAGTCCTTCATTGCAAATCACAAACCTATACAAATAAAGGTAACAATGGAAAATGGCAAAGTAGTGGGTAAGTGCTTTTATAAAAAGTAAATATTGAACTGAGGTAGAACTGAGACTAGAGAAAGTGACAACCCTTGAAATAAAAAGAATCACTGCATATGAATACAACTTTAGTGAATAAAAGTGATGATATATATTGGAATTGGTGTTTGTATCAATCGGGTCAGTCATTGTATAAGATTCATGGGATTGCTTTCCTAAAACAGTTCGAGCCTTTTAACCCAATGGTTTCGATAATATATAAACCATGTTCGATAACAAAATAATCCACCTTTCACTTCAATTGGGATTGTCTACCTCT
The DNA here is from genome assembly GCF_029961685.1 of Aristolochia californica. Classification (NCBI taxonomy): domain Eukaryota; kingdom Viridiplantae; phylum Streptophyta; class Magnoliopsida; order Piperales; family Aristolochiaceae; genus Aristolochia; species Aristolochia californica. Next base: position 29,783,931 of record NW_027182290.1, on the reverse strand, counting down.
CTTACTATAGTATCCCTTCACTTTTGTCCTGTCCCATCCCGGGCTCGAGTGTTTCTCTGGTCGGCAAATATGCAAGGCTGTGGTTGAGCGGTAACCACGAGTCTCACGATTCCTCTCGCTTTCCTTTTCGTCTTTGCTCGGGTAACGCCACTGCCGTTTCTTTAATCTGATTCTCCGTCTCCCTCGCTGGCGTCTCCATTTGTCCCGGTGATTTCACTTCATTAAATTAATCCGAATTGGGTAAGATATTATCATTGCCTCGTCAGGTCAAAACTCAAAAGCCGGGAAACCAGAGGTGATGAATTCGGAATCTCCGACTGTGATTACCTTCTCACCAATTCTCTTAATTGCGCTTTATAAAGAGCAAGAATGCAGATTTGGCAGGATTAAATTCAATTAGTGGAACGATGCGGGGTTCAACGGGGAATAAATGTTCGTAGAAGAATCTCAGCCCGCATTTTTTGGATTCGTGTCTGTATCATTAATTAAGCAAAAAAGGCACTAAACTGAGTTTTAATTGAGTTTAATGCTTTTGGTGAACAGTGCTGGCAGCTTTTGTTTATTCTCGTCACGCAGACTGGACCATTTTTTTTGGCGAAGCTTATTAACCGTTTGTGTATTTCCCTATTGTACCCCTTCCCTAGGCTCGTTTTCTTCTCTTCTTCCTCTGACTTTGGAAATCAGATTTGATACAGGGCGCCTAGCTACGTCTGCGTCTCCATTGTTGGACGCCTTTTTCTTTTCGCCTTCGTTTTTCTCTAGGTTTGTACTCTTTGTTTCTCTGAATCCGGAGTATCTACTGGAACGAATATCGAACTTGGGCTCAGACACGCGAAGAGTTGGAGACTGTTGGTTCTGGTAAGGGTAGCTTCGACCTTTTTCTGTAAGTGTAACCAGTACAGAGCAGTTTTGCTTATTTCGGCATTCGAGAAAAATGGTCGGTTTTGGGCATTTCTGATATTTTGCGTCTGCTGGACGTAAAATTTAGATCTATTATCGTACGTTTTCTCATCCTCGGCTCTCCCTTCTGTTTTTCCCGGAAACTTGGAAGTTACGGAATTTGTGGGACCAAAGACGTCCCTCTTTCAATTTTTTATTTTAAAGCACAAGGAATAGTCGGATTTTGAAGCTTCTGTGGCCGACATAGGCATTAGAAAAAGGAAGAAATGAATGGATATGTGCAATCTCTAGCTGTTTTCAAGGGGAACTTGACGAAGATTGCAGAAAAGGGGTTTTTTTGATTTTTTTGAGGATTCTCTTTGCAGAACGACCACTTTTCCTGATCAGTATGTTCTTTCACTCCTGTAAATTGTTTGAGATTTTTAGTTTTTAGTTTTATTTTCTGTAAATTCGGGGAGAAGTGTGAATTCCTTGAAACTGAGTTATTGTATCGGAAACTTGCTTCTTCTCATTTGGGTACGAATATATGCACAGAAATGTCAAGTTGTTTTGTAAAAATCTAGAATTCATGCGTTTTTTTATTTTTTCAGGGGGAACTTGACGAAGATTGCAGAAAAGGGTTTTTTTTTTTAATTTTTTTGGGGATTCTCTTTGCAGAACGACCACTTTTCCTGATCAGTATGTTCTTTCACTCCTGTAAATTGTTTGAGATTTTTATTTTTTATTTTTATTTTCTGTAAATGCGGGGAGAAGTGTGAATTCCTTGAAACTGAGTTATTGTATCGGAAACTTGCTTCTTCTCAATTGGGTACGAAAAATATGCACAGAAATGTCAAGTTGTTTTGTGAAAATCTAGAATTCATGCGTTTTTTTATTTTTTCAGGTTGGGTTTCCGCATTAATAAACGGTCAACTTGTTGGCCTCTGACCGGAGTCATGTACATTTCTGGTGTTTTTAGCCCCGACTATTGACAATTGGTGAGAAGACTATTGAATAGAGGTGCCATGTCAATCTTGTGGTTGTTGCTGTTTGTTCGTGAACAATTAGGGTTTTTAGGATTTTGAGAATTTAGGTGATTTATATACTGCTTGCCGGAGGAGCAAGGCATTTGGATTGTGGTTCTGAAGTTTTGCCAAACTCGGTTCAGTCAGAATGGGAAAGCCAAGTGGAAAGAAAACGAAAGCTACCGGTGCCAAAACCAATGATCCAAATCTGAAAAAGAACAAGCCCGTGGAGATGAAATCCAAGGCCTTTGACGAAGATACAGCAATATTCATAAGCATGTCTCAGGATCTCAAAGAAGAGGGCAACAAACTGTTCCAAAAGAGGGACCATGAAGGAGCCATGTTGAAATACGAGAAAGCCATAAAGCTCCTCCCCAGAAATCATATAGATGTGGCATATCTCAGAAGCAATATGGCTGCTTGCTTCATGCAGATGGGTCCTGGTGAATACCATAGAGCAATCAATGAATGCAATTTGGCTTTAGAAGTCTCTCCCAAGTACAGTAAAGCACTTTTGAAGAGGGCTCGCTGTTATGAATCTTTGAACCGGTTGGAGTGGGCGTTTAGGGATGCTAGTTTGGTTTTAAGCTCAGAAACAAATAATCTCATGGCACAAGAGATTGCTGACAGGGTAAAGCAAGCATTAGAGAGAAAAGGTGTCAAGGTGGATGAGAAAGAGCTTCTTTTAGTTCCAGAATATATAGAACCTATGCATCTATCGCATAAGCTCAAAGAGAGGAAAGAAAAGACCAAAAAGAAGAAGCAGAGTAATGTTTGTAGTGACAAGACTGAGGACAAGGCAGTTATTGATGAGAAACCTAAAGTCAAAGAGGAGCCTCCTAGGACTATGAAATTGGTTTTGGGGGAAGACATTAGGTGCACTCAAGTACCTGGTAACTGTTCCATTTTGCATATGAGGGAAATTGTTAAAAACCGTTTCCCTGGTCTGGAAGCCCTTCTCATCAAATACAAAGATAAAGAGGGTGATCTAGTGACTATCACCACCACAGATGAGTTGAGAGTAGCAGAGGCATCATTTGATCCCCGGAGCTCTATCAAGCTGTATATTTCAGAAGTTAATCCTGATCAAGATCCATTATTTGAAGAGGGTAGAAAAGTGGAGATGAATCGAAGTAATCCGTCTGAGAATGGCTCTATGTATCAAGAATCAGAAAAAGAACCTACTTCTGTGGAAGACTGGATTGTTCAGTTTGCTCACCTGTTCAAGAATCATGTGGGTTTCAATTCTGATGAGTATTTGGATCTTCATGACCTTGGAATGAAGTTGTACTCTGAAGCCATGGAAGATGCTGTGACAAGTGAAGAAGCACAAGAACTTTTTGATATTGCTGCAGACAAGTTTCAGGAGATGGCAGCTCTGGCTTTGTTCAACTGGGGGAATGTTCACATGTCTAGGGCAAGGAAGAGACTCTATCTGTCTGAAGATGGTTCTAGTGAATCCATATTGGCTCAGGTAAAAACTGCATATGAGTGGGCTCAAAAAGAATATGAGAAAGCAGGTGCAAAATATAGTGAAGCCCTAAAAATTAAACCTGACTTTTATGAGGCTCTTCTTGCTCTTTCGCAGCAGCAATTTGAGCAAGCAAAGCTTTCTTGGTACCATGCAATTGGATCGAACACAGATTTTGAGACATGGTCTTCAACAGATATTATTGATCTTTTCAACAATGCTGAGGCAAACATGGTGAATGGGACATACATATGGCAGCAAATGGAGGCACGACGTTCGATGGAACTGGGGAATCCTGATAACGAAAAAGAGAAGACAGTTCTTAATAAACTGGGCTTAGATGGGCTATTGAAAGACGTATCTATGGATGAAGCAGCTGAACGGGAAGCTAATTTGAGGTCTCAGATCAACCTTTTGTGGGGAAGTATGCTTTATGAGCGCTCGGTTGTAGAGTTTAAATTAGGAATTGAATATTGGGAAGATTGTCTAGAAGCTGCCATTGAGAAATTTGAAGAGGCTGGAGTTTCTCCAATGGATATTGCTGTCATGAGAAAGAACCACTGTTCAAATGCAACTGCTCAAAAAGGTAAAATATTTGGACTCGTCTCAAACATAAATCAGTTGTTACTTCTCTATTTTGTTGCGGTGCTATTAGGGAAACTTGTGCTGATTTTTTATTAATCCTGGTATTTGTTGATGCCTTTTCTAAAAGCAGTAGAATAAAAATATTGCTGTTTGTAAGTGTTATTAATTTCATGGCAATATTTTTTTGGTTGCAGGATTGGTATTCAAGATTGATGAAATAGTACAGGCTTGGAATGAGATGGAAAATGCCAAAAGGTGGCTCAGTGGAGTTTCTTCTTTCCGTTTAGAACCATTGCTTCGGCGACGGGCCCCAAGATTGCACTGTGTACTGGAGAGTGTTTGTTGTTAATTGAAGTAGATAAGGTTGAGCGGCATTTGTTGATTATTACTTCCTGTTGCTATATTGTCCTAAGACAGCACTGGCTGCTGATTTGTTGTAGGTAATAAGTTCATCCATAAAAATCTCCTTACCAAGTTTTGTTTGTTGCTATATCCTTGAAGCAAAGTTCACTAATTTACTTTTTAACCTGCAATAAAACTTTGCTAACTGTTTGAGAATCTAAAGATGTCTTGTCCCCATTTATTTCGACTATTTTAGACTTAAAGTGGAGCATGATTTGTGTAGTTTGATTGATTCTCCATCAATGTGAGTAACCAGAAAACCACTTTTCAATAGAACTCCCAAGTTTGTTAGTTATGGAAAATTCTAACCCCTTGAATATTGTTTTGTAGGTCGAGTTTATCCGTATGGGTGTTTTTTTTTTTAGCTTTTCTTTCTTTCTGAAATTTATCTCTACTAAGATTGTAGAGTATGTGCTTTTTCTGTTCTTTAATGACATCTAACCTCACTGCTTCAGGAAGAAAAACAACAATGTTGTTGTTGGGTTTTGGAGTCGGTTTTTGTCAGGCAGTTCCCACTAACTTATTTTCTGTTATGAATCTTTGTTTGCAAATTCACCTGGAGATCCCTTCCAGTTTATCCTTTTGCCTTTTTAAAATATTTTCTTGAAGATAATGATATTGTGTTCACCTTTTTTCTTTAATATTTTTAAAAAAGAATCTAGATCTGTCTTGCTTTTTCTGTATGACGTTCATGTTTGGACTTGGAAAAGTGGGTGGAGATTTCTTTTGTTTACATTGACATAAAATTTTGTTTGTTCTGGATGTATTTAATTATTGTTCCACTGAAGCCTATTCTGCAGGACTTCTTTGTTTTCAATATATGCACCATTATTAAAAAAAAAAGCATATTCTGCAGGTTGCTATCTCCTGTCCTGTTGAAATATTTGCTTTCCAGAACCTTCTTGACTATATTCTTGTCAACTTTTCTGCCTCATTGTTTATACACATACACAGTTGCCATTTTTCATAATATTAGAGGATGCCTATTGCTGGTCTTACTAGTAATGAAGGATTGGTGCTAATTAGAATCTTTGGTGTTCAAGTAGAAAGCAGGGCTCAAAAGAAAGTGTATTAACAACCTTACTTGTCATTTTTCATATTAGTATGACTGCCTGGATGTGCTTTATCTTCTGACCCTTGCCCTGGCTAAGCTGTTCTGTTGCTGTCTGCACTCAGGTGTGGAGAACATGCAAAGAATAATGTTTCCTGGAAGGATTTTCATCAAGTAGGGTTGTCAAAAAGATTATACTTTGAGCCCAATGGAAGATGAAACTATATCCCCTCAAGCCCTTCTTGCATAGTTTCTACTCGATCCCCTTCAGTAGCTTTAGGAATTATTATGGTCAGTATATTTAGTAAACATGAGTTGTCCTTGTCAGCTTTGAAGCAGGACATATATAACCTATATTCTATCTGAGTTTTATGGCGTTTTAGCTTGCAAGAACCTTCGTATCTTCCACATCATTTTGCATTATCAGAGGTGAATATCGTCTTAAAACAAAGTGCAATTATGCTATGGTTAAAAAGTTAATTCTTCTCTTACCCATGGCAATCTTTTTCATCTTTTAGGCAGCTCTTTGACACTGTATTGTAATATATGAGCTTGATTTCTCACCTCGGAGGGTTCTTGATTCTCTGCAAACATAATCTAGCGAAAAAAGAAAAAAAAAAAGGTGTAGCATGGGAAAGAAAAGAGATGAAATTCTGAACTCGGTATTCAGTTAAATTTGTATCTTTTTTTTATGTTTGTTCTAAGTTGATCTTTTTTTTTTTTTTTTTTATGTTTGTTCTAAGTTGATCTTGATTTGAGCAGTGATGAGATAATTAAGAATGTGGACAGGGTTCCCACTATTTCTGCCTTCCGGATGATTTCTTCTAACCTCTTTGAGCTCATACTTCATAAACTATTTTCTTGTCAAAAAAAAAAAAAGTTGATCTTGATGGTACTTTTACAGGTGGGTTTGCTGTTTGGGCTTTGGAATATGGGATCTATGATGTGCCATGCGATACAAGTTCAAGAAAAAACGAGGTTTGTTTGCCAGATTGTTTGGAACAGTCAGTTTAAGTATTATTCGTCCTTGGGGGTGCAATTTCACTCCCTTACATTCACGAGGCAGTAGATGTCCCTTCTTGCTGTTTTTTTTTTTTTTTTGATTATTCTTGCTTCTGATCACTCTGGTCACTGGTTATTGGAAAAGATTGGATTTGTAATATTTCATTTTGCTTGGATGATTAATAATGTCGGAACGATAATTTCTGTTCAATTGCTTGTGAAGCTAATAAGTCTTTTTGTTTCTCTGTTTTCTTTTTCCGTATTGCGCCCCATGAACTCGCACGATAAAAAGGGGTCACTCATTCAATTATTATCTACTCATGAGTCATAAAATAATTTTTAATCAGATAACATAAATTTTCATCGTTAAATATCATTAAAAAATTTTAAAAAATTAAAAATATCGACTTTTTCATGTATTGATAGTAGTTTAGGAGTTAAGTTAATAATTAAAGTTAATAATTAAATTTATAGTTATGTTATTTGCTTTTTTATTTATTTTCGTTAATAAATCTAAAATATTTAAACAAGTCAAGCATTCAATTTTTAGTAGAATATTTTGCCTAAATAATATAGTTATTTAATTATAATTAACACAAATTCAAATATTACATTGAGTATATACAAGTTTAAATTAAATGGGTCAGAAAAGTAGACCTAAACGAAGACCATTTTGGTTAGGATGAGTAGGAACTCATTGGTATTTCTATTTTGAACTCTTAGGGCTACGTTGTCAAACCTAATCTAACCTGATTATTACTTTTACGAGACTGAGAACATGAATCTGGCCAAATCGGGTCAGAATTTTTGCCACCCCTAGACACCGACGGACGTGTTCCAATTTACGCGCAAAAAGTGTTTTCCTGTGCTATTCTTCTTCTCTGCTAGCAGAAGCGGACGCGTGCGCGAATCTAGCAATCTCAAAAGCGACTCAAAAAGGAGTGCGAGTTGGGCACGGGGCACCCAAAAGGTGTTTGCTGCGTGGCTCTCACGCTGACGAACATCTCCTGCTCCTATATCGAATCAAAATTTGCCTTTTTGTAGAACGATTTTTATTCTCTCTGCCGCTCGGCTTCGAGTTATTCTTACTGCTTCTTCCTTCGCTTCTAGTCTCGATTCGAAATGGAGAGAGTGATCCGAAGAGCTTCACATGCGGGAACTTGGTACTCTGATAATGGTGAGTGCATTTTCTCTCAGAGGGTTTTCTTCCTCCTCTCTATTGCTTTTTTTTTTTTTTTCCTGTGCAAGGGACTTGCCATTCATCTATTTGATAACCGCTTGTAAGTGGCGGGCGCTTGTAGGCTTCCGATGGTATGCAGAATCTGATGATGCTTGTGGTGTTGAATTTGCTTGTTACTGAAGGTATTAGTAGAAATGGCATCACTAAAGAGAAAATGTACTCGCTTCTTCCTTAAATTGGCTAAAAACAGTCGCATTATCTATTGTTTTATGAAGAAGAATTGGAACTCTGCCGATTTCTTTTTTTTTCTTCGTCTTTATTGGCTGATTTTGTTTGTTACAATTGTCTGCCTTTTCCAGCAGAAGGGGCTTTGTTAGGAGCTTGGTGTCACATGTTTTAGATACTGCCCACTGGGTTGTGTGCTTTCTTCCGGTGAATGTGAAATTAGTGTGGAGCTTAGTATGAGGTTCTACAAATAGCATTGAGAATAAGAAAATACTTAAATAAAACAATGAGCTTTCAGTTTCCAAGAAAGATCTCACCTGAACTTATGAGAAATTAGTGTGGAGCTTAGTATGAGGTTCTACAAATAGCATTGAGAATAAGAAAATACTTAAATAAAACAATGAGCTTTCAGTTTCCAAGAAAGATCTCACCTGAACTTATGAGAATCTGTTCTTCCTTTCCACCCAAAACAAGGCTTTCAAGCTTAATTTTGATGGCAGCAGCCACTCTTTGATTGTTGTATGTTAGTTTTTTTTTTTTTTTTTTTGTGTTCCTTTCGGTTATGGCTGCTCCATGGAAGCAGAATAAGAGCCCTCCTTCATGCATAAACCATTTCAAATCTCCTTCCAGTGGGAGGGGACTCAACTATAATCTTCTGGGCTTCGAGAAGATCTCCCTCGTCTGGGCATTATCTGCACCTATTTGAAGACATCGATGATATCATTGCTCCTCTGGCTATCACAATAAAACATGTTCCTAGGAATGTCAATTATGTTGCTAATGTCTTTGACATTTATCTTATTGTGGGAAACACTTTCCAGATTGATTGGGTGTGCTTTTTAAAATTTGTATGTATTTTATTTTCTTCTATTTTTTCTTGCCATCTCTTTTGTTGTATTTGCTATTCTAATAGAAAAAAAAGGTTCATCAATTTGTTCTGGTTAAACCTTTCCCTCATCTCTTCTCTTGTGCTCATTTTTGTTTTCTTTTTGTGGACAATGAAAATTATATTATGGGGGGAAAGAGGGGCTAGAGACACCACTGAAGAAAGTATCTCAACGCCAAAAGAGCAGAAAAGGAAAAATACAGCAAAGGAAAAGATTAAAAACAGATTTTTAAAATAATGTAAGGCAAAAATAATACAATTAAGGGGGTGATCATCAAAGAGTATCAAGTTGGAGAGGGAAACTCCTTCCTTGCCAAGGAGTCAATAGCCATCTCAGCCGATTGAGGGGTATGGAGGCAAGTTATGTTTAGAGCATCTGTGGGATATCGGTTTCTTCCATAATGCGAAGGAAGTGGCAAATGGAGGGGGTTGTTTCTTCTTGGTGCACCAAATAATACTGCCGAGTGCTCCTCATCAACCAGGGGAGCATTCAATCCCCCTCATCAATCACGGGAGCATTCAATCATGTCATTTGCTCTTCACTCTTGCCGCTGCTTCTTCTCCCATCTCTCTCATTTGTGGCTTATTCGTCCTCCTTGTATTTTTTATTTTTTTACTTTTAATCTGTTTCCTTTGGAATAGCATGTTGGGCGCTTCTGAGACTTGATCTGATTGGAGTCTCCATGTTGATCTCTACTTTCCCATCTTCCCTTTCTTTAATGACCAAAGCTTGTAAATTGAAGCTTAATTTGATAAAAAAAATTAATTTTGCTATTCAACAGGCTATTTTTAACTTGTGCCAAGGTTAACACACCATCCAGAGTCAACCTGCTAAGAGCCACAAGAAGAATTTCCCAACTATTTATAGTGAACTGAACCAACATTGAGGCTTACTACTCATCATTTCTAGTCATCTCTGTTCTTGTCAAATTGTTTGTGTTAAATGTACTGAAAGGGTATTTTAGTCATTTCAAAATATTCCGATTGTATCCAGAAGAGTCTCATTAATTTCAGGAAGTTTAGAAGTGTCTATTATCCAATTTTCATAATCTTTGGACTTGTATATATGGAGATATTAGGTGTGCATGTTCGAGGCATGGAGGAGTTTTTTTCCTCTACAACTCAAGTTAATAATAGGGGTTGGGGGGGGCTCGTGCTTTACCCTAATCCAGAACTCACTACTTCTCCAAAAGCTGCCTCCTCCTCTTCTCTTCTTCTCCTTTATCTCGCAACCCTATTTCTCTCAATATTTCATAGTTTGTAATCTTTTGCATTTCAGCTCACTGCTGAACTCTTCTCATCAAATTTGAGTTTTAGTTTCCAGATCAAGCAAGCTTTGTTCCCAGCTAGTGGATTGGGTCCTTAGTTCAGTGGCTACCTTGGAGATTTCTAGGGTGAGAGCTTGGGATTAAGTTTCACCAGGGTATGGAGTGTAGTGTGTGTGGGTAATCATCATTACAAAAAAAGAAAAAGAAAAAATCTTTGTTCCCTGCTGTCTGTCTCTCAAAGAAACTTTGTCATTTCTTCATTAGGAAATGATACCTTTTTTCACTTAACACATGATGAAAACCAAATGCCTTCCAGTCAATCTTCTTTCTTTCATCTCCATTTATTTTCTGGGGTTTCTCTTCAATCTCATTAATCAGATTGTAGAGATCTTTATGGGTGCATAAGATCCTCCATTTTGAAATTCCTAATTATCCAATTTTTGCTTGTAAGCAAAGTAACTATTCTTGTGGTCTTAGTTTCCATTTCTAACTCACACAAATCAACCCAATCTGGAGTTCAATACCACTTATATTATCTCCCATGTTATGTGTGAATAGTAGCTAATAAATTTCAAAAGCACACACAGCACACAAAATTCACTACACTATAACATGAATAAATCACTTCACCCTCTCAAAGATGCCAAACTTACACCGAAAATCCTTCAATGGAAAGAAAAAACCACATGATGATTCTCAAAATTTATCGAATATAAATTATGAACTTTCACAAGGAGCTATACTTGAAGTCACATTTTTCATGTGCTTAGATAGGTCTTGTATGAGAATTTCTTGTTAGACAAAAGGCTCCAGAGGTTGCAAATTTTTTCTAATTTTTTATTTCGGATTCAATTCGATCCTAAGTGTGAACTTTTATGTTCCCTTTTAGCTAATAAACTCGGTGAAGAGCTTGATGGATGGCTTGCAGCAACTGGTCTGACTAAGTCTCCTGATATAAGAGGTGTAATTGCTCCGTAAGTGCATGTTTTCTGCTTAATTGCATTTGCATATTCCATCTTAGGGTCATGCAAGTTGATGGGCTGCGCCTTTTTGTGGGTAATTGCTGTCTCTTCACATTTGAGCTGATGTATTCCTGATGCCACTCTTCTTGTAGTTTGGGTTGGAAGCTATCTTGTAATTTTCTTCCATCTAGGGGGAAATATTGCTACAGCATTTTAAATTTTACTTCAATAAGTTTTTGGTGGTTTCGATATTACAGGCATGCTGGTTACTCTTACTCGGGTCGGTGTGCAGCCTTTGCATTCGCAAATATAGATCCATCAAAAATGTATGTTTATCTTTCTTTTTTTTTTTTTTTTTTTTGTTAGTTCATAAAAAAATGCAGACAATCTTCAGGATTTTAACAAAAAATACCATGTCAGGCTGGCAGTTTATGGTCAAGTGGCTGTTTATTTGTGTTACATATTTTGGAATACGTATTCATTCTCTTTTTAAGTATTATTTCATTAGAGAGCATAACAAAGCATAATCCTGAGAATGCAAATGAAAAATATACAACTGGAAAGAAAGAAAGAACAGAAAAAACACTGATGAGAAGAGAGAAAAGTTCTCACTTAGTGTTTCTTGATGTGTGATGCCAATAAATATTTACATGATTATCATGTTCCAACATTCACGATGGCGACTGATCCATAGGACTAGAAGCTTCTCTTCCTTACCAGTTGTAGAAAGGTTAAAATAAAGAGGAGAAGAAGAAGGAGAGAGAATAGAAAAAGTTGTATTAATTACACTCTAGTTGAGAGGCTCACGTCCCCTTTCTCCTTTTATTTCACTTAAGTGAGACTTAATGTCTTTTTACAAAAAATGCCATTTAAGGCTCAACACTACATAATTCACTAACTACAATCCAAATAACATACAATTTGAACCATAGACTTCTAACATTAATCCAATCCAACTAACTCTCCTATAGACTCATACATGATATGTAAACGACCAAAATACCCCTACGCACATAACTTTAACACTCCCCCTCCTCAAGCTAGAGTGTATATATTTAGGAGCTTTAGCTTGTTACAAAATATCCCATGGTCTCTTTTTCCAAGAGCTTTGATAAATACATGACCTAGTGGATCAAAAGATTTGACATAGGGAGTGACCACTGTACCATTCATTAATGCATCTCTAATGAAGTGACAATCAACCTCTGTATGTTTAGTTCTTTTATGAATATAAGGTTATTTGCAATGAAGATGACATCTTGGTTGTCACAGTACATAGCCATAGATTTTTAAACAAGAGTCCCAATTGAAGTAGCACAAATTTCACCTATAAAAGCTCACTAATTGTAGGCGCCTTTGCTCTATACTCAACCTCAACACTAGGATGGGCAACAACATCTTGTTTTTTACTTAGAAAGACTCACTAAGGTTCCTCCAACAAATACACAGTACCTCGATGTGAATCTTCTATCTAGTTTTAAACCAGCATAATTAGCATGAGAACACCTTACAACGTGCAAGTGTTCATGTGGCTCGTATGGTAACCCTTTCATGGTGTACCTTTCAGGTATGGCGATATTCTCAATGCAGCTTTTGGGTGAACTTTCTCGAGTGTTCCATAAACGGGATAATCACACTCACTACAAATGCTATATTAGATTTGGTTACTATGGCATAAGTAAGCTTGCCCACCAGTCTTCTATACATAGTCTTATCGTGGAGTTCATTATCGGTTTCATCACGCAAATTGTTGCCAACTTCCATGGAGGTTTCAGCAAGTTTGGCTCCTAACAACCTATGCTCATGTAACATGTTAGTCACATACATTCTCTGAGTGAACAATACTTTCTTCGCTTCTTGCTACTTTAGGTCCAAAGGAGTATATAAGTACCCCTAGGTCCTTTGTTTGGAAATGACTAGCTAGATGTTATGTAACTTCATTGTTGCCCTTTTTTGTTATTACCAGACAACACTATACCATCAATATTCACAATTTCGTAGGACCTCTTCGACACAAACAAGGAGTGGTCATAATAGCTCCTCTTAAAACCCAAGGACATCACCACATGACTAAATTTCTCAAACCAGGCTCTTTAAATTTTTAAAGGTCATATATAGCTTTGTGATATCAGCATACTTTCGCAGTCTCTCCCTGAGCAATATACCTAGGAGGTTGCTCTATATAGACCTCCTCAACTAGATTCCCATACAGAAAGGCATTTTTTATGTCAAGTTTATATAATGGCCACCTACCCTGCTTAACTACAAGAGAGATTAGAAGTCGGATAGAAGATAATCTGACAACGGGTGAGAAGGTCTCAAAGACATCCACAACATATGTTTACATGTAACCTTTTGTCACTAGTCTGGCCTTATATTGCTCAATAGTATGATAAGCTTATATTTGACCCACCCGCATCCTACAATAGTAGCATTAGGTGGTGGCTCACATAAGGTCCACATTCCACTATCAATCAACGCTTCCATTTCAACATTTGTGCCTATTTCCAATGAGGTGACACTAACGCTTCCTACAATGAAGAAGGAATAGAGTAGATGGAGACGGACAATGTAAACATTTTAAAAGACTCTGACAAGTTTTCAAAGGAAACAAATTTTAAATGGAATACTTTGTACCTTTCTTTGCAAGAATGGACACCTTTATGAATAGGCACATGGGGATGCAAATCACTTATTGCTGAAACTTTCTGAAGAGGAAGGTGTTGGCATGGGTGGAGAAGGAGGCAATATAGCAGACTCTTGGAAGGTACTCGACGCTTATATACCTGCTATGGCTTTGGTAATTCTGGTAAAACTGCTGGAATTGATGCAACACTCGGAACATCCTCCATGGGAAGTGGACTAACAACCTCACTACCCATAGAAATAGTAGCAGACTCAATAGCATAATAAAAGTAAGGAATGTTCTAAAAAAAGGCTACATCTGCGGAAGTATAAGTTTTCTTAGAGGATGGACATTAGCATTTGTATCCTTTTTAGGTACACGAAGACCCAAGGAAGACACATTTAACAACTCTAGGAGACAATTTATCAATAGAAGAATCAAGAACATGAACATAACATACTAATGTAAATACATGTTGACAAAGAGGGAAGAACTCACATCCAAGCTTGAGAACGCACAGTGGTATTTGTCCACCAAGTACAGAGGATGGCATTCTATTTACCAGGAAATACGTTGTGCAATATCACCCCAATAATGTTTTTGAACCTTCATTTGAAATAATATAGTAGGAGCCACATCAAGTAGGCGGCAGTTGTTTCTCTCTACCACACCATTTTACTGATACATGTATACACATGATAACTATTGAATAATACCATTTTGCAAAACAAAAGGAACGAAACTGATTATTCGTATATTCAAGCCCATTGTCAATATGTAACACACGAGATGAAGTACCAAACTGATTTTTTATTTCACTATAAAATTGAAGAAATACATCTAGATTCTCCCAAAAGAGATACATTTAAGTTACTCTACTATAATCATCAATAAAGGAAACAAAATAACGATAACCAAAAAGACTTGGAATCCAATATGGATTGTCGACATCAGAGTGAACAATCTCAAACAGGTTTCAACTATGTTGTGGACGAGAGGAAAAGATGATCTATGGTGCTTCCCAAGTTAACATGAATCACACTAAAAAGATAAAGTAGAAGGCAACTTTGGAAATAACTGATGAAGCTTCTTTGGAGAAGGATGCCGAAGTCTCAAATGTCATTGGAAGGATGATGTTGTAGTCTAAAGCGTTGATAGGGATAGAGTAATTTATCCTTCCAAGTAGTGGAGGCCTCCACTCTCACGCCCTGAATCAATTGTCCTCCTCGTCTGAAGGTTGTGAAAGACAGGTATTATAGAATGTTACTAAACATTATAAAGCCTCTGTTAGTTGACTCACCGGCAACAAATTGACTAAAAATTTAGGAACAAAAAAGACAAAATCCAAAGACAATGATGAAGTAGCCTTAACCGTTCCAACACCAATAGAAGAGAGAGAACCATCTGCTACTGTAGCATTTTCAAAGGGAGATGACTTGTTAAGAGAAGAAAACACATTACACATATTTGACATGTGTGAAGAAGCACCAGAACAATGAGCCATGAAGAGACTAGAGTTGCATGAAAGGCAGACATACCTGAATTGGTCATAGTGACTGTAGCATTGGGAACAGTCTAATGCATAGATGGAGAAGCCATCAATTGGGCCATACGTTGAGCTAGCTATTGAAGCTCATTAGGTGCACCGGGAATAATTCCTACTAACCTAGTAAGCATGGGCTGCAGACTTCATGTAGTACTGGAGTTCACCTAGGCTGATTTACCATACTTGTCCCAGCATTTGTCTGGGTAATGGCTGGTGCACCCTTAATGAGCACACCTCTTGTCACCACTACTCTCTCCATGACCTCTGCCTCGACCAGAATTATCTCTATCCCTACCGCAACCACCTCGGCCATATCTACCTCTAGAATCTGAACGCTGTTGTGCTGGCTGAATAATAAGGGCAGCAGCTTTTGTGTATTTATTTGCTTTGCTACTAGGTGGAACTACAGTTATCTCAGCCTAAACAACTCAATTAAACATCTTGTTAAGTAATGGTATATCTGTAGCTGCAAGAATTTGGGTCCTGACTGTATCATATTCAGATCCTAAACCATCCAAAAATTTAGCCACATACAGTTTATCACTATTTCCGAAGGTTTGCTTCGTTCATAATGAATGGGTGATATATCTCAATTTCTTGTAGAATCCCTTGTAACTCACCACACCAAAATAATCAATCACAGACTTATCTCCTTTTTTTAGCAAATAATTGAGCATACAACTTTTAGAGGATAAATTGCTCTCCTAAGCATAAAAAAACTTCAACCTTAAGTCAATGCTATATAACCTCACTATCCTCAGCTTCCCAATCATCTATAAATGGTTGGAGAGGATCTTCTCGCAAATACTTTGCTTTCCTCTTGGCTTTCAAGTAAATTTTGATAGATCCAGCCCAACTTAAGTAGTTTGGCTACTCAGTATTGTAGTAGTGATTAAAAGTGCATTCTTCCCTTCCGAATGCATACCATCTCTTGATGAAGAGATGACTTCACTTAAATTCCGCATATCACCTAAAATTGTTCAAATATAATAAGCATTTGCAATCAATCAACACACAAATCACAAACTTGCACTAAAAAATACCTTGTGTAGATGATGTGGACCGCACATACAACCAAAAGTTTGGGGCTTTAACTCGTCAACACTCCAACAAGACACAATACTCCTCTCTATAACGCAGCACCTTTAGTAATCCGATTTCAAGGAATTTCATAGTTGTCATAGTTCCATACTCTAATTTGAAACTTTGCACAGTCATAGATAATTGCTCAATTGGCAGCACATCCATTAACCTTAAGGTTATGGTACAAAATAGAAGGAAACAAATCAAATCTTTACCTCAGATCAGCAGTAATCTAAGGAAGTCTTGCTTTACCTCAGATTGATTGCTCTCATGAAAAAAGGTTAATACTAAGAGGAAAAGGAAGGTGGAGAAGAAGGAGAGAGAAGAGAAAAGAAGAAGTGCGTTAATTGCACTCTGATAGAGAGACTCAGTTCCCTTTCTTCTTTTATTTCACTTAAATGAAACTTACACCCATTTCGAATATGAAGATCATGTAGATGCATGAGATAACGATGAACTTCGAATTTCCAGTTTGTTGACTAACCCCCCCTTAATGTCTTTCTAAAAAACTGCTCCTTAAGGCTCAACATTACATAATTCACTAACTACATCCAAATAACATACAATTTGAACCATTGATTTCTAACATTAATCCAATGTAACTAACACTACGATGGACGCCAAACATTTTTTTTTAAATGAGGTGTATAAACTATTAAAGAAAGTGAAGAGTACAAAGACACCTAGCTAGGAGGGTCTTCCTCCACAACAAGGTGTTAGAGTGAAATACCCGTCTTGGCAGCTAAATGTCTGCCAAATGATTGGCAAAGCGAGGGATGTGCTTCCAATTACAATTTAAAGAAAAAATTAAATTACAGATTTCTGAATACATATCCCAATGACGCCTTGGAGGTCTGATAGATTTTGCACACCAGTCAATGACAGACTTTGAGTTCCCTTCGATGCAGAGGGGGCCTGTGAGCTGGCTAATTAAACACTTTAATTCCGTTCAACAATCCAGATAGTTCTACAGTTGTGGAGTCAAAGACTCCAAGTGGCGCCGCGAAGGAGAAGAGGAGATAACCGTTTGCATCGTGAATAACTCCTCCATAGCCCGCAAGACCAGGGCAGCCAAGAGCACTCCTATCGAAATTTAGCTTGAAATGGCCTAGGAGGGGGGGGGGGGGGGGGGGGGGGAGATTTAAATTCGAATTTTTTTCTGTTTTTCTTTCCAAAATCCCCATATTATATGCCCAATGCAACATGAGAGAAACATCTTTCCAAGCTTTGGGAGACTAGCACCAGTGATTGAGAGGATAGTGGATGAGAGATCTTGTGCAGCGTAGTATTGGAACCCAATTTTATTTAAAAGTTTGGTCTAGATAATATGGGCATAATGGCAGGATAAAAGTATGTGATTAGCTCTTTTTGGGGCATTTTGGCAAAAAAGGACAGTAGGGATCCAGGACGGAGGTTTCCCACCGAATTAAAGAGTCTGAGGTGAGGATTTTATTTTTGTAGGTACTGCAGATAATTTTTTTTGCGCGAGGCGGGGCAAGGAGGTTCCAGGCGGAGGCCGCAATGTGATTAGACTGATTTGAAATGGGGTTATTGAGGAAATTGTAGGTTGAAGTAGTTGAGAAAGTAACTTTTGTACAAGGTGTCCAGATCAATGTATCAGGGTTAATTCTGGGTTTGGCTGTGGAGATGCTCAAGAGGAGATTAGATGCCAGGATGGCTTCAGAATCCGAGATATCTCTTATGAGGTTCAAATTCCAGCCCCCTGTTTCAGACCAAAGATTTGAGATAGAGGCATCGATATTTCTTGCTAGGATTGAGATAGACTCATAGCTAATGTTGAGGCTGGATTGGCTAGACCACCAATCGGACCAAAATTTTATGGAGGTCCCATTGCCAACGTAGCAATTAACAACTTTCTTGAAGTTTGGGAGTAGCAAGACTATTTTCTTCCAGGCTGGGGACAGACGGTAGTGTCGTCCCCCCTCAGTCCACCAACCCAAATGTTTGTTGGCTTTGGCAGCTTCTAAAGCTCTCCAAATCCATTTTAGGAGAAGAGCAGAATTTGTACTGGCAGTATCTCAGATACCCAGTCCGCCAAGGAATTTTGGTTTGCTGACCTCTTCCCATTTTACCAAGTGATACTTTTGTTCACCATTTGGACCTCCCCACAGAAATCTTCTTTTGATGAGTTCAATTCTGTTTCTAATAGAGGTGGGGCACCGGAACAATAGAAAGTAACCAAGGATTCCATGAAGGCAGGATTTTATGAGGACCAACTTACCAGCTTTAGAGAGGACTTTTCCTCTCCATGGATGCCAGGAGCACTTGGAGGGTAATCCAGGGGTCAGGTGCATGGAGTCATCTTCGTTTTACATCCAAGGTAGCTGGCCATGGAGTTCAATAGGTGGGGTTCAATGTTAAAACCATTAATAGATAACTTTAACCAACTAACTTTCTAACCGGATGAGATTTCAAATAGATTGAGCGATGCTTTAATGTTATGAATTTGTTTCAAAGAGCCTTCACAGAAGAAGATGGTGTCATCCGTATATTGTAGGAGGGTGATGTCCTAAGCAGGATTTGGCCCTATGGACATTGCAGATTCTACCACTGCTGAATGATCTTCATCTTTGGTTGAAGATTTTCTCAGACAGACTTCAAGGGAAGCTGCTGATTGAGGGAGACTGTAAAGTGGTCATAAGCTGGTGCTCTAATTCAGCCTCTCCCCCTTGGCGGCATTGGCCAATTACTTCATCTATTGCAGATATTGTATCTTCCATTTTTTGTACTTTGGAATCACATCCCTAGGTTAGCCAATTTTGGGGCTGATAGGCTAGCTAAATTTGGAACCTCCCAACAATCTCTCATTATTTGGGATGGTTCCCCCTCCTTGTAATCTTGCTCTTTTGAACCTTTTAATATAACCCAGTGCTATTTTAAAAAAATGATATGGCTCAAGTACATTTTCCACCTTTAGACCATGTCATGTCAAGCTCTGATAACAATTATAACTAACTCCAACAAACCCAAAAAAGCCAAATGATCTCCATTTCAATTCTGAGGATAGTAACTAAGTCTTTATCAAAAAAAAAAAAAAAGAGGGTAGTAACTAAGTCAGCACTAAGCATGGCAAGGAGCTTCTTTCCTTAAACACCTTGTTGTATAAAGATAAATATTAGCATTATTTTGAAGAAGACTAATTCAATTTCTCCTGGTGTACCGGATTCAGCATATGTTGCCGGAATCATCTGTAGATAGACAGTCAGAATTGTGACTACAAGTTAGTCACACTCTAGAACATCTCATAAAAGTTCTATAAGAATATGCTTGTGGTTCTAATTCAGAGAGCTAAAGTCTTACTCTTCATGCATATGATACCTTGACTTTAATTTATATGTAGTTGTAATGTGGTTTCTGCTTTATGCAATAGGCTTTCTCTGTTTTCTGTTATTTGAAGTTGAAGTGGGAGGAACTCTGTGTCACTCCATGATCCATTTTTTTCCAGTGCTGATGATCTGCAAACATTATGGTTATCTAGCATCAGTTTCACTTTTCTTTCGTTTTCTTTCTCATTACTTAACATGGTTTTGGTGAAACTACCGCTACTAAATAGCTATTGCTGCTTTATATTACAAACTGTCTGTCTTGGAATTACCAGCTTTTAACAGTTCCCAAGTTGGAAATAGAACCAAGTTACCTTCTTTCACTAGGTTCAGTAAGCTATTCAATTTGGTGCAGGTGAACCAGTTTCCTTTTAATTATGGATGATATTCCTACTTAATGTCAAATTTAAATCATAATGGACCCAGATGCTTCACTTTTTCTATGTTCTTAATCTTGGTAGTCAGTGTGGCTGGTGACCGACTGACTAAACACTCCCCCCCAAAAAAATAAATAAAAGAAACTGATAATAGTCTGAGAGAAGAATAAATTTTGTGTTACATACTGTAAATAACCTTTTGTGATTGTTGAAGCCGGAGTCTTATGTTCAGTTTTGCTTTATGGAGGCAAACATGGCAATTCTTATTAACTAGTATGTAAAGATATGATATTTCAGTTCACGGGTGTTTCTTCTTGGTCCGTCTCACCATTATTACACACCAAGATGTGCTCTTTCAAGAGCCACTGTTTACACAACGCCTGTGGGAGACCTGCCAATTGATTCAGAAGGTAGAAGATGAGTACATGTTTCAATTGCTCAATTATATCACAGTATTTGAATTAGAATTTTTTCGTTTCATTGCATTTCTGTGAACAATCAAGAACAATATGCTGTTGAAAAAATGGCCATCAGATTGGCCAATTAGGATGGGAGTAGAATTCCTTTCTTTGTTTATCTTACTCTCCTTTTTGTAAATCTTATTTGGCTTTTATGGGGCCTACTTGTGACCACTGAAATTTCTTCTTTTTCTCCTCTCTTTTTTAATGAATTTCTGAGTGAAATGGGGAACAATATGCTGTTGAAAATGGCCATCAGATTGTAAAAAATAAGTGGATGAATGTTGTAAAAAATCTTAAGTGTTCTGTTGTATTCCATGCATTTTCCCTGTGACCCAAGAAACTACTCTTATGTTGATCCCTAATTGGACATTTTCATGTATTTTATAATCTGTAGTCTTCTTGCCCCTTGCTAATGCAATTAGCTTTACTTTTCTGTTTGTTGATGCAATACTGGCATAACATGGTCTCAGTGAATGAAGAGTTGCGGGCAACAGGAAAATTTGAATTGATGGATCTTCATGTAGATGAGGCTGAACATAGCATGGAGATGCATTTACCTTACCTTGCTAGAGTGTTTCATGGGTAATTCTTTGTAGATTGAGCTTCATTTCTCTATTTTTCTTCATGAAGACTCCTAAGTTGGACTCCACGCAGTTACCCAGTAAAAATTGTACCAATTTTGGTTGGCGCTCTCAATTCAGAAAATGAAGCTTTGTATGGAAGACTGCTAGCCAAGTATGTGGATGACCCAAAGAATTTCTTTTCTGTGTCCTCAGACTTTTGCCATTGGGGTTCTAGGTATACTGTTACCTTTTTTTGTGCATCTGTATTTTATTTGCTGTTTGCAGTGTTTTAAGCTACTTGTTTGCTCTCCGTTGTCAAATTATCTGTTTACAGTTGTCATCTGGTTTTTCTTTTATGATAGTAGTTGCAGATTCTACTTAAATTTCTGTTTCTGTATTCAAATTTGCTATCTGGCCTGAGAGTTTAAACACCTGAGAATATAATTTCCGTGACTTGCTGTGATTTTTTTCTTTTCAAACTTAGCTTTCAAATCAATTACTTTCAGTATTATTATTATTTATTATTTATTATTGTTTTATGATTTAATTTTATAGCAATATTACAATTTAATTTAATATTATTGATATTATTATTGTTCTAGCTTCAGTTTCTGTTTTATCCTTGGAATCAAAATGATCAGTTAAGTGGCGTCTTTTAGTTTTTGTTAAATGTAGTATAAGGGGCAGTTTGGTCATTTTACATTACCTGTATATTCAGTGAGAGTACTGTCATATTGAGAATGTTAAGGTGTATCTATGGTTCAGTTTTATGTTGTTTAAAGGTGTGGTTAGGAAGTTATGAGTTGTGTAAGAGGGGTAAATATGTAATTCTCTCTCAAAATCTTTTAAGTTAATAAGAAGGAAGAGGGGTCGACTTTTGACTCTAACTAGAGCTCTCTCCAATGCTCTCTTGCAGCCATTCTCTTCTCTTTTTTTTCTTCTTTTCTTCTCTCACTCTTTAATTTCTCATTTCTTCTCATGGTATTAGAGCAGTAGAAGGGTCTTGATTTTAAGCCCGTGAAGTGCTTCTTCTTCCTCCTTTGAATGTAGATCTTTTTAGAGAAAGAGATTTTAGGATTTTCTACTGACTAAGAGTCAAGGTTTGATTTTTCGTGTCTCTTTTTCTATCATAACCCAAGGTTTAATAGTTCCTGCTGCCAATTGAGCAGTTCTATGTCTAATTAGTGCCCCCAAGAGGGTCTTTTGGCTTGGGATTGTCCCATCTACTATGTGCACAACACTAATATTGTGCCTGGTATTTGCGTCACTTCAGGAAGACTGATGTCTGCCTATCTCTTGCAATTTTTTATAGTTTATGGCTAGTTTCCCCTCACTCCAAGCTTTATGCATGTTGCTTGCACATATTTGAATCTCTGATCAAACCGTAATTTTTTGAAGTGGGGCCTACATAGTCTACTCAGGTATCAATTTGTGGTGGGGTTATTTTTTGGTTGTGTTGATTGTTATTTGTTACTTATGGTTGATTCTAGTGTGATAATCACTCTCACAAGGGAATTTGGAGGTTCCGAAGGGAAAGATACTATTTTGATTGCTACAGAAAGGTTGAATACACAAAACTATCATAGTTGGTCTAAGTTAATTTGTATCTCTCTTAAAGCCAAACGGAAGTTAAAATTCATTAAAGAAGATCCACCTGTTCCTATTAGAGATGATTGGAAAGTAGAAGGTAGCTAGGTCATGACCTGGTCACTCAATAGTATGAAAAAAATTGAGGAGTCAAATTATGAACTATGAGACAACAAAGGAAATGTTGAAATAATTCATAAGTATTTGTGTGTCTTCAGAGCATATAAATAGTCATCTTTTAAAAGTTGCACACACAATGCTTGTTCATATGCATTTTCATATTAGTGTGATGCAGTCTTATTGCTTGTTTATATAAACAGGATGCCTTCTTCGGTACTTGGAGGTAAAATTCCCCTCCAAATACTAACTCCATTGGCTACTTTGTTTCCTTTATCATCATGTATTTTTTGGTGTGTTCGTACATGTATTTGGTTCTTCTATGGATAAACTTACTACTCGTGCAACCATGTGTGTTTTTCTAGAGTACTCTCATACATAGAAGGGTTACAAATATTTTTTCCCATCCACTAGAAAGACATTTATATTCATTGACGTGACCTTTTTAGGATGTTCCTTTCTTCTCTATCTCTAATAAGGAATCTACTCCGTTCTTCAAAGTTTCAAGTATAGTTGCTCCTACTCTTGTAGAAGTTGGTCCTAGTTCGCCACCATCTATTATTGCACAAAAGCCCTTACAGGTATGTCACACCACGTAGAAACAAGCCAAAGTTCAACAAGCCCTTACAAGTATATCATACCTTACAAATATATTACAGGTATATCGACCCCCTCTATTCTTTTTGCAGTACTGAAGCTGAAACCACCAGTCATATTCTTCTACAGTGCTCCTTCTCATGGAATGTGTGGACCTCTGTTCTATGCAAGTTGGGGCTCCAATTTTGTATATCAGCTAATCTGATCTCCTTCAGTAAGTCGATCATTGGCTTTCCCCTTCCTGGTCTCGGAAAAGTGATGATCTCCGCCTGTGCCAGTTTCGTACCTTGGGGGCTTTGGAATGAACGCAACCGAAGGCGTTTCGATGCTAAAAGTGAATCAGAAGTAAGAGTAGCCGATAGGGTGTCGGGGCAAATATCCACTAGGCTTCTAACTAAGAAGTCTTTTTCCTCCTTAAAGGGTACCTCTATCCGTGATAACTGGAGTAATTTGGCAATGATGCACTTTGGGATCAAGGTTCTAGCCATACAGGTGTGGACCCCCCAGAAGCTGGTTACCTAAAGTTGAACTTTGATGGCTCTTCTCTCGGTAATCCGGGGATCGCTGGTTTTGGGGGAATTATTTTGGATTCATCTGCAATCAATGTTTCTCTTATGCCGGCCCGTTAGGCATTTTCAATTCAACGTCAGCTGAGCTCTATGGCCTCCTCAATGGGCTTCGCGTTTTCAGAGACAATTGTAGTGGTCCCATTCACATTGAAGGTGACTCGAAGGTGGTTATTGGATGGTGCGAGCGTGCTTCCCCTCCACCGTAGCGCCATGAGGACATCTTTCGGGAGATTTTAGATATTACCTTACTACTCTCTTGTATTTGATCTCACATTCTGAGATCTGCAAATTCGGCTGCAGATGTGCTAGCCAAATAGGGAGTGTCCCTGCAATCTCTTGCTATGAGGAATCTGCTCCTTCTTCCTTTGTAATAATTTTCTCTTGTTAATATAAATACATATTTATCAAAAAAAAAAAAAAAACCACCACTTACATTCAAGCCAAAGTTCCCTCTCTCACCTATTCCAGAATCCTCTTCATTTGAGGTTCCTGAAGTAAATGATTTACATCTTCTTGTTACTATTCGTAAGGGTGTACATATGTCCACTCGACATCCGTTGTCTAATTATGTGTGACTTGATTTGCGGTACAAACAGTTTGCTTTTGTCTTTGTCTTCTTGTACCATTCCTTCTTCTATGCAGGATGCTCTCTTGTCTCCTCAATGGAAGCATGCCATGGATGATGGAAGCTCTACCTGACAAAGGTACATGGAGTTTATGTGATCTCCCTTCGGGTGCTACAGTTGTGGTATGTCATTGGATATATATTGTGAAGTACAGAGCGGATGGTTCTATTGAAAGATATAAAGCTTGTTTGGTTGTTAAGGAGTGTACTCAAACCTACGGTATCAATGTTTTCGAGACATTCTCACCTGTCTCCAAGTTGATTTTCATCCGTGTTCTTTTGTTTGTTGCAGTTTACCACAGATTGACCCTATTTTAGTTAGACATTAAAAATGTTTTTTTATATGGAGATTTAGAAGAAGAGGTTTATATGAAGCAACCTCCTGGGTATGTTACTCAGGGGGAGACTGAAAATGTGTGCAAGCTAAAGAATGCAATTTATGGACTTAAACAAAATCCTATGGCATGCTTTGAGAACTTCAACCAGGTTGTAATGTCTTTTGGATTCTTCAGGAGCCATTGTGATCACTTTCTTTTTGTTATGAAGCAATCATTTGGAATTGTAGTATTACTTTTTTATGTTGATGATATCGTCTTGTTAGGGAGTGATAACAATGGCATTAGGTAAAGGAGCACCTTACTAAATATTTCCAGACCAAAGATTTGGGTTCCTTAAAATAGATGCAAGGCAGAAGTTGTATTAACACGGAGGAAGTATGTTACTAATATATTACAAGAGTATAATATGCTAGGTGCAAAACCTATAGACCTATGGAAGTTGGCAAATACAAATAATGTATCGAAGATTAGTTAGAAAGTTGATTTATGCCACAGCCATTCATCCTGGTATATCGTTTTTTGTAAGTTTGGTAAACCAATTCATGGAAGATCCACACAAGATACATTTGGAGATTATTCAGAGGATATTGAGGTATTTAAAAAGGGTCATCTGGAAAAGGGTTGTTTTTTAACCTCGCAGTCATTTGAAGATGGAAGCCTTCTTAGATGGAGACTATAATGGCTCTAAAGTTGATTGGAATCCACTACTGGTTTTTGTGTGTTTGTAGGGGAAAACTTGGTAAGTTGGAATAGCAAAAAGCGGAATGTTGTGGCCCGTTCTTGTGCAAAAGTTGAATATAGAGCTATTGCTCATAGTACAAGTGAATTGATGTAGGTGAAGTCTGTTTCTCATGAGTTAAACTTGCAGGCTGCATAACTAATGACCATGTATTGTGATAACCAGATAGCTATCTTTATTGCAGGCAATCTAATGTTTAATGATAAGACCAAATATATAAAAGTTGACTGTCACTTTATTTGAGATTTGGTAATGCGAAAAGAAGTTGTTGTGATCAAGTTGGTGATATTTTTACTAAAGCCTTAAATAGACATGAATTTGAGGTATTTTGTAAAACTGGAGCTTCTAGGTATATATGTTCCAACTTAAAAGGAGAGTGTTAAATGTCGTCTATGGGGTAGTGAGAGTGATGTCATGTTTAGAATATTAAGGTGTCTATGGTCTAGATTATATTGTTTAGTGGTGTGGTTAAAAAGTGATAAGGAGTTATGTGTCGGAGAGGTAAATATGTTATTATTTTTCAAAATCACTTCAAGTTAACAAGAAGGAAGAGGAGTCAACTTTTGCCCCTAACCAGAGCTCTCTCCAATGCTCTCTTTCAGCTACTCTCTTATATTTTTCTTCTCTTCTCTCACTCTTCTATTTCTCATTGCTTCTCAGTTGTCAAAATTTTAAGGTATCATAGCACCTTGTTGTACTGTAATACGGTGTACAAAAGTTGGCTGTAATATTGTACCGTATTGTTGCTGTTTCTTGGCTTTGGCTTAGCTTCCTAGTAAGTTGGTTGTAGATAACTGAATCTTGGCTTTTTTATCAGGTTCAGCTACACTCACTATGACAGGAAATATGGAGCCATTTACAAGTCCATTGAAGCATTAGATCGAATGGGCATGGACATCATTGAGACTGGAGATGCGGATGCCTTCAAAAATTATTTATCAGAGTTTGACAATACCATTTGCGGTCGTCATCCCGTTAGTGTTTTCCTCCATGTAGGGTCTAAAATCAAACTGCAAAGACCCATCATTTTACATGTGGAGTTGTGCTTGACTGTTCTCTCTAATTGTCTGACAGATGCTGAGGCTCTGCTCAACCAAAGTAAAGATCAATTTCCTTCGCTATGAACAGTCAAGCCAATGCAAGAGCATGAGAGATAGCAGTGTAAGTTATGCTTCTGCAGCAGCGAAGGTGGAGACATGAGGCAGATCAATGTCATTGGTGTTTATTGAAGTATTTATTGAATACTATTTCTGTGCTCAAACCTTACTGCGTGTTCTCTCCAAGGAACTACTGGAAATTGGCTCGGCATGAAGGACTCAAGTTACTATATCAGAATATCCTTGCTGTTTAATTTACATTTGGTCTACTTTTTCGTTGCTGTTACTGATGCTCAAAATTTTCTGTTGTCATTAAAGAAAAAAAAAACAAAACAATCTTCTAATAGAGTAGACGGGACAAAGGGATTCTCTTTTATTGATTTTTCTTATGTAATTTGTGAGAGTTAATATTATTGCTACAAGGTAACTGTAGCTATTTCCACTTGCACCTGTAGGACTGGAGAAATTAAAGGTGTCTGCTCCAATTTATTTCAGATCTACCACCACAAACTTTTTTTGTTTTTTTTTCTTGTTTTTTAGCCATTTGGGTGTTCCTCTTTTCGTCTCATCAGTTGACAGAATTCCTCCCTGAAGAACTCTTTTCTCTCTCTAAGTAAAGGTGGAAGTAAACTATTTAGGGTTTAGTGAAAATGGTCATTTTTTTTGCTTTTTGGGTTTCAAACAAACCCTTAAGATTTGTTACTTGGAATTGGAAAGAGAAGTATAAAATAACACCTTTAACATTTTCACGGCGTGCTTGTCTTTATCCTCGTTACATCACGAAACCCTTTTCGACCCACTCTCTCCTCGTAAAAGTGCAAAAGAAAGCTGATTCAACTGTTCAGAATGCGTCACCTGCTCGCGTCTACTGCCAGCTTCCAGATTAGATGACCGGAGCTTTTCTGTATTATCTAAATCAATCAAGTGACGGTCTATCTCTCTCGTCACTCCGAAGATAGTAAGGAACGACCTCCTCTCTTTTCTCCTCTCTTTTTTTTGTTTAGACCTAATCTAATCCCTCACGAGTCACAAATGGCGACCTAACAAAAAATTTGTACTCTTCGCACTAAAAAAAGAATGGAAAAATTCGATAACGGAACAAATAACATACCAGTTGATTCAGCAAATGATCGTTCGTTCGATCGCCATTGCTGCTGGATCGTTCGTTCGATCGCCATTGCTGCTGGCAATGGTGAGGACGAATCTCGCTGAGGACTTTCTGGAATGCTGGGATTCCATTTGTGTCGGACAAAGACAAGAAAGTAGACCCGCAGCTGACACGTTCTGATCGGATCGGCGTGTATCCAGCAGCGAACCAGGTTTGCTGCGTTGATCAGATAAGATCTGTCATGAGGCATTTTTGTCTGATACTGCACTGGCTTGGGTACGAAACAAAGATCACTGCTGACAATGTTATAGAGGATACAAAGGAGCTTTGATCATATTCCGTACCGTGAAGCCTGCAGCCTTTCATAAATATTTAGGTCTGTTTACGGATTACAATGGTAAATCTAATCTTTGAATAATCATACTGTGGAAAAAATGAAGTTTCTTCTCTCAGCTTTTTCCCTTGTCGAAGAGATCTCGCGTGAAATTTAAACTGTTCCAGATATGGCATCCCAAACTTTTTGTCGCCATCAATTAATGTCGGTCTTGCTTTCTCCTCCTCTTTGTCGTCTCATTATCGAGTCTTCGATTCGAACCGCCGAACTACCACGACACGCAGCAGAGTCCCCGAGAAATTCTACCTGTTGGCTTCTCCGCGAGAAACTCTTTTCCGAAAATGAGATTTGAGATATTTTCGACTTAACGTCCTTGTCCAGAGCCAGAAGGAAACACAAAAAGCTGACAGCTGTATCGGTTTTTACTGAACGCGAGATGCTAAATGGTAGTATTTGACGATATTTTGATGATAAACTAAAGTTTTGAAGATGCTCAAGTCAAGGGCATAATTGGAAAGAAGAGTTTCTGTGTTTGTCGTTTTTGTACTGAACTCTCCTAGTGCAAGGACAGCTGTCCGTTTGAGATTTCGCGGCGATAACGTCGACAGAAAACGCAGCCGGCTCAAGTGGGACCTATTTGACTGTACTTATATCGATACTGGTGGCTTATCATTTTCGCGCTTATCGCTGATATATAAGAGCACGTGCTTATGTTCTCCACTCTGTTGCCGCTCCCTATAAATACTCTGTGCTTGGCTTCAACTTTAACACTAATATTTTTTTTCTGGAAAGGATGGAGGGGAGAAAGTGAAGGGAAGCGAGCGCAGAAGAGGGGAGAGCCTCTCACTACCAGTGGATCGATCTGGTTTTCTGTTTTTCTGATTTTGATTGCTGGTTCCGGCGTCTCCGAGGTGAGCTCTTCGACGATCTCTTTCTCTACTGCGAATCTTCGCTTTAAAGTTTACGACTTTTTCTCTTTTTTCTTGTCCTTCCTTTTCCTGCATCTTTGATTCTTCTACCGTTAAAGCCACTTTCGCATTTTGCCATCCTTCGCAACCCTAACTTGGACTGGTGCTTCAGAATTTCCTCTTCGGTTCATTCTCTCGTCTTTTTTTTTTTTTTTTTTTTGAAAGAGGGGTTTTTTGTTGTGTATGATCAGCGCGTTTAATTTGATTTCATATCATATTTCGATAAAGGAGGAGCTGTTTGCAGTTCCTCGGAGTAGATCACAAGCTTAACTATTCTTTTCATTGTTATTGACTTTTCCAGAGGCGACCGCAACGCAACTCTGGAGATGTCTTCTCTCAGTAGGGAGCTCGTATTCTTAATCTTGCAGTTCCTCGATGAGGAAAAATTCAAGGAGACTGTTCACAAGTAAGTTTTCTTCTGTTCAATTGGTTTAAATTTTGAATTTTCGTGTAAAAAAATTATCTGTTTGTTTACTTCTCTGTTTAGGCTCGAGCAAGAATCGGGATTCTTCTTCAACATGAAGTACTTTGAGGATGAAGTGCATAACGGGAACTGGGATGAAGTCGAGAAGTACCTCTCGGGTTTCACTAAAGTGGATGACAACCGTTATTCCATGAAGATATTTTTTGAAATAAGGAAACAGAAGTATCTCGAGGCATTGGATAAGTAAGTGTATACACTTTTTTTCTCGTGTTTGCTCTTCTATGAAATGGGGCCTGAATAATGTCCAAATTCTGAAGGCATGATCGTGGCAAGGCGGTAGACATCCTTGTGAAGGACTTGAAAGTTTTTGCGTCATTTAACGAAGACTTGTTTAAAGAAATCACTCAACTTTTGACGCTAGAGGATTTTCGGTAACTGGTCTTAGTGCTTTTTCGTTGTATTTTTTCTTTCTCGTCTTAGTTCAGTAGCATCATATCTTGCACTTTTCGAAGAAAAAAGTATCTCATATAAGTACCCTCGGTTATACTTGTATTCTCTGTGCAGGGAAAACGAACAACTATCCAAGTATGGAGATACAAAGTCTGCGAGGGCAATAATGCTGATTGAACTCAAGAAACTTATTGAAGCAAATCCTCTTTTCCGGGACAAACTTCAATTTCCTAACCTTAAGAGCTCAAGGTTGCGAACCCTCATTAACCAAAGGTAACTGTAAATTTGTGTTTAGAATCTTGGTTTGCCATTGAATTGTTTGATTTTGTGGAACTCCGTTGAAATGAGTCAACCATTTTCACTCACTAGAGGCATTTGTACGCATACATTTGTACTGGTTAGTTGTGGGGATGTGGATATGTGATTCTTTTGCAGCTGTTGGCAGCTTATCCACCAAAAGTAACAGGTTACAGGTGTCCCCGCCCACTTTAAAGCAGTTTTTCTTTGCCATTTCCTATCCATTCCAGCATTATACTCTCTCTGTTATATGACATAAGCATTTCTTAAATATTAAAGGCAAAATACAGTTAATGTATTGTGGTGAAAGTGGCCTGTAACCTTTACAAAAACTTCTTAGATGGGTCTTTAATAATGTTTTTCCTATTATTCTTTTGGAGCTGTCAATAGAATATTACCTTATTTTATAATCGGCAGCTTGAACTGGCAGCATCAGCTTTGCAAGAACCCCAGGCCGAATCCTGATATAAAAACACTTTTTGTGGATCACACCTGTGGACAACAAAATGGTGCACGAGCCCCATCTCCTGCTAACAATCCACTTCTTGGTGGCCTGCCTAAAGCTGGGGTTTTCCCTGCATTAGGTGCTCCTGGGGTGAGTTTATTAGTTTAAACATGGTTTAGTCATGTCTTAGGCTTGTTTAAAAATTTGATAGTAATACTTTATCTTTTCTTATCTTCAGCCTTTCCAACCTGCTCCTGCACCGGTTCCAGCTCCCCTTGCGAGTTGGATGTCAAATCCATCAACAGTAAGTCACTCTGCAGTTTCTGGAGTTGCAATTGGGCTTGGTGCTCCCTCTAATCCAGGTTAGTACACATTGTATGGCCATTTTCCTGCCATGGATTTGTTATTATGATACTGTTGACTAATATGGATAGTACTTGTACAAAAATTTAGGGCCTTGCAGTTTTGTTAACTCTTCAACTGTTTCGAATGTCTTTTGTGGTAGCTGCAATTTTGAAGCATCCTAGGACTCCACCAACTAATAGCCCTGCTGTTGATTATCCATCAGCGGACTCAGATCATGTATCCAAAAGAACAAGACCGATTGGGATATCAGATGAGGTACTTTTACTTCCTTTATGCTATTACAGTTTTAAACAGATGTACTTTTACCACTTCATCTTGGTATTCAAAAACTTAACGTGTAGGTGAGCCTCCCAGTAAATGTATTGTCTGTAAACTACCCTGGTCAGAACCATAGCCGTAGCTTGTACACACTGGATGACCTGCCCAAGACAGTTGCTCGTAACCTGAACCAGGGTTCATCTCCCATGAGCATGGATTTTCATCCTGCTCAGCAGAATATACTTCTTGGTGAGCTCTCTCTCTCTCTCTCTCTCTCTCTCCCCATATTACTTTGTTTTCTTTCTCTGATTTTACTGGATGTTAAACTGTGCAATTTTTCAGTTGGTACAAATGTTGGGGACGTAGGACTATGGGAAGTTGGCTCTAGGGAGAGATTGGTTCTTAGAAATTTTAAGGTTTGGGATATAGCAGCATGTTCGATGCCACTCCAGGTACAGATTTACTATGTCATGATCTTGAAGTGCATCTTGTTATGTCCTAGGCTTCTCTAGATATTCATACTTGAGATGATCTGAAATTGAAGCTGGTTGTATGAGATCAGGCTGCTCTGGTTAAAGATCCTGGTGTATCTGTTAATCGAGTAATATGGAGCCCTGATGGCTCTTTCTTCGGTAAGCTTATTCAAATATGATATATTTGCTAATATATATGGATGGAGTTGTCTAAATAAATACCTATATCTCACTAAATGTTGCCAATTTACTAGGGGTTGCTTATTCACGGCATATAGTGCATATATATTCTTACCATGGTGGGGATGATACTAGACAGCACCTAGAGGTAGGAGTTCAATATTGTTTCCAAACCCCAGTTTGAGTTGGATCTTGGCTTTGCTGTTTTTTCCTGCTTTAGTTTTTGTCTCACTGTTTATATATTCCTCTTTTCCCTTGGCTTCTAGATTGATGCCCATGTTGGTGGGGTCAATGATCTTGCTTTCTCTACCCCGAATAAGCAACTGTGTATTATCACTTGCGGAGATGACAAGACTATCAAGGTTTGTCTGTATTGCTTGACTCTCTAAAATCATGTTTTTTTAGGGATGTGAAATGTAATCCTAGGATATATTGGTGTGTTAGGTGTGGGATGCTGCTACAGGTGTAAAACAGTACACTTTTGAAGGCCATGAGGCTCCTGTCTATTCTGTGTGTCCTCATCACAAGGAAAACATTCAGGTAAATGCCCATCTCGCCTGTCTATTGCTTGAACATCTTGTATAACCTTGGTTCTCCTGGAGCCGTTTTGGTTCATGAGATATTGTGTGCTTTTTCTTTGATTTTGCAGTTCATATTTTCAACAGCATTAGATGGAAAGATTAAGGCATGGTTGTATGACAATATGGGATCTAGAGTTGATTATGATGCTCCAGGTAACTGGTGCACTACAATGGCTTATAGTGCAGATGGTACAAGGTTGACTTTTATAACCCTTTTCATCCAGCAATGAAATTCAGACTGATCTTCCATGACATTACTCTAAATTGCCTTTGTTCCTTAACTATTTCTCAGACTCTTTTCTTGTGGTACGAGTAAGGATGGAGAAACACATATAGTCGAATGGAATGAAAGTGAAGGGGCAGTGAAAAGGTCCTATGAAGGATTCAGGAAACACTCTCTGGGTGTTGTGCAATTTGACACTACAAGGAATCGCTTTTTGGCTGCTGGTGATGAGTTTATGATTAAATTCTGGGACATGGACAATGTCCAAATTCTAACAACTATTGATGCTGATGGTGGCCTTCCAGTAAGTTTGTACTAGTGGTGGTAATAGTTGTAATAGAGAAGACAGGTAGGAAAACAGTCAGGAGAGAAGAGTATTTGAAAGAGAGAAATTGATTGAAGGGGGGAAAGGTGTTCTATTACCCAGATTTGGTGTCCACTTTTGTTTATATTAATGTAAAGTATTGTGAGAGAACCCTAAAGACACTGAATGAGGATAGAACAGAAGAAGAAACTAATAAATTATTGCTAGACTATTTCAAAGATAAATCAATCTAAGCTTTATCCTTTACTGTGTTCAAACAGTAGTAGTATCAGTGATAATAACAACAACGTTAATAACTTTAGGGTTCCTTTTGTTGATTTGCAGGTCAGCCCACGAATTCGGTTTAACAAGGAGGGAACCTTGTTGGCTGTTTCTGCTAATGAAAATGGGATTAAAATATTGGCTAATACTGATGGACTGCGGTTGCTGCGTGCGTTTGAAAACCGATCTTTTGACGCTTCTAGAGTTGTTTCTGAGACTGTTACAAAGGTATGTTATGATTTCAAAAAATCCAATTCTATATGAACACTTTTTATGAAAAATGTTTCACTGATGTGCCAGTGTACCAAGCAGAATGCAATAAATGCAATGGCAGCTGCAGTCATAACTAGTGCTGCACTTACCGACAGGGGTGCTCCTGTGGTGTCTATGCCAGGAATGGTTAGTACGAGTTCTTTGATTTTTTTTCTAAATATTTGCTTTGAAGTTTTGTTTCTAACTACTGCTTTAGCCATGTTAAGATAAATAGCTTTATCTGTAAGTTTTGAATTTAGCCTTATCACTTTTGATGTGGAACCTCAGTTTATTTGGATACTATGGCAAACCACACTAATCATGGAAAATAAAAGTTCCATTTTTTTAGGTTCATTATCTTATGATAATCCTCAATTTCAAAATAAAATAAAATCTTAGAACAATCTTTCTTGTTTGATGTTTGCTACATTGAGCAAAGAAGACAAATTGTGGATGGGCACAATTGGAGAAGCAAATTAGAAAGGATGGAATTTTGCAATAAGATGTTGACAGAGAAATCCTTCCTTTGGTTATTAAAAAAAATAGAAATCTTTCCTTCTCAAGAGTTTATTATCGAGTTCATTTTTCTAGGATGTGAAAACAAAGAATTTTTGGTGTTCATTTCTTTCTCTATGAGTTTAATTGTCATCCAAAGGAAAATTCTGACTCATACGATCTATAAGTAAATGTCTTTTAATTAATTTTGCTAGAATGGTGAGGCTAGAGGTTTGGTGGATGTGAAGCCAAGGGTAACTGATGAATCCTTTGACAAATCAAAGATTTGGAAACTAACTGAGATAAGTGAACCAGCTCAATGTCGATCTTTGAGGCTTCCTGATACCCTGAGAACAAGCAAGGTGATGTTTTCTCAACTCTGTCATCTCCTGCATGAAATGGTGGATTCTGTGTGCTGAAGTTGCATGTTATCTTTCTCATCAATCTTTTGAATATTCTTTATCAAGTAGTAGAGTTCCATGAGAAAGGAGAGGGTTTTTTTCTTTCTCCCAGTCCTGATCAAATTGGATCAGGTACAAATGGTGGAGAACCTCCAACTGGATACTAGATGGAAACCAGTGGGGATGAGCGGGTGGAGGCAAGCCACATCCTTGAATACGTAAAAAAAGAGATCCCATTCATTATGGAAATGCAAAGAATTTGTGATCCCTGTCTGCCACCATTTTATAAGTAGGAGGGACGCATATGGCGTCATCATATCTCTTGGTGATGTTGAATCTCCATAAAGAAGGGAGACATAGGCACTAAAGTGGAAGGATGTGGAATTCTGAATGCACAATTGCCTTGAACCAACTAAAGTTGGCTGGTAGAGACATCTATCTATGATGTTCTGATTGAGAGTCATATTCTTAAGATCTTTGTTTCTTTGCTTTGATCTCGTAACTGAAAGAAACAAAATTTTTAGAAATATTTATTCCGTGCTTTGCTTACTTTATGGCTTGTTGAGTGCCTGCTGAATATAAGAACTCGTCTTATTAACTTCTTGTGTGATTATGCAGATATCTAGACTAATATACACCAACTCTGGGGTTGCCATTCTGGCATTAGCATCTAATGCTATTCACCTGCTTTGGAAATGGCAACGAAATGAACGAAATTCAACTGGGAAGGTGATTATTTTTGCTTGTCTTCTGTGATATCTTTCTTGCATATATTTATTCCTATTATGCGATGATGGTTCTATTGTCAATATTTCTATTAATTGCAGGCCACAGCTAGTGTTCCCCCTCAATTATGGCAACCACCAAGTGGCATATTAATGACCAACGACATTACTGACACAAATCCTGAAGAAGCTGTCCCCTGCTTTGCTTTGTCCAAGAACGACTCTTATGTTATGTCAGCTTCAGGAGGAAAAATTTCTCTTTTCAACATGATGACATTTAAGGTGTTTATCTATGGGGAGACCAGTATTTTAGTTCTTAAAGTTTGAGTTAGGTTACACTGTGTTAACCAGTATTCTAATATTACACATTTTCTTGCAGACAATGACCACATTCATGCCTCCACCGCCTGCAGCAACATTTCTTGCATTTCATCCTCAAGATAATAACATAATTGCTATAGGCATGGATGACTCCACTATTCAGATATATAATGTCCGTGTTGATGAGGTAATATGATGCATAATGAGTATACATAAGAGAAAAGGGAATATGTATGTTAGTCAGGTAACTTACCTGTATATCGGTGGATTGGGCCATTGGCTGAATTGCCATATAGGGAGATTCTAGTCTGAGGTCTTGGGTTTAACTGCCACTGAGGTATGGAATGTAGTGTGCATAAGCAACATTTGGAAAAAAAAACTTTTATGCTGGGCTTCAGGTGTTGTGATCTCCTAATAAAAAAATAGTGAGCACAAAAGACACCAAGTTGTGTCAGTCATTGAATGGGCTTATTGGTTCTTTGTTTAATGACCAGATGAATCACTGGAGACCAAAATTGTGTTAAGTCATTCATTTCATCATTCATCATTCATGGTGTGAATCCAGCGCATGCAGATAATACATAATATACTGTTGAGACACCAGTCCAAGGAAATAAGAATCAATTGTTTTACTTATGCAGGTCAAAAGTAAGCTTAAGGGCCACTCCAAAAGAATCACTGGTCTTGGTTTCTCTCACATATTGAATGTCTTAGTCTCATCTGGAGCTGATGCTCAGGTATCATCTGTGCTTTTGATTCAAGTTCCTAAGTTGGTTTTTTTTCAAATGTTTCCCATATCTTTTGGCCTCTGGTCACTTGGAGGTCCAGATTCCAACTGCAATATTTTGTAATGTTTAAACCCCATATTTTCTACTAAACCGGTAAATTATTATTGTAGCAAGCTTATCAGTCACCGTATCTTGCATGCTATGTGTTGCACATGCAGCTTGACTGGAGCTTTGCGGTGTTTAATATGACAAGCCTAAGTTGAATACAAAGCTATAGTTGCATTTCTATAGAACCCAGTTGAATATCTTTCTATAATAACATTAACCTTTATCATCTCTCTGATGATAATTCCTCCACTTTCTATCACTGCAGATATGTGTATGGGGAACTGATGGATGGGAGAAGCAGAAAAGCAGGTTCTTGCAGGTTCCAGCGGGACGAACTCCTGCAGCGCTTTCGGAGACTCGTGTGCAGTTTCACCAGGATCAGATACAGTTCTTGGTTGTACATGAGACTCAGATTGCAATCTATGAAGCAACAAAACTTGAGTGCTTGAAGCAGGCAAGTATCTATGAGACGTCAAAGAGTATTTATGATGCTGCATAGCACTTTCTAAATTTGATCTAATTGCTCTTTTGGTTTTACCATTCAGTGGGTTCCCCGTGAATCGTCTCCACCAATCTCCCATGCAACATTCTCTTGTGATAGCCAGTTGGTGTATGCTAGCTTCCTAGATGCAACTGTTTGTGTCTTTAGCGCAGCTAACCTCAGACTCCGTTGTCGGATTAATCCTGCTGCATATCTTCCAGCTAACGTGAGGTAATTTCAATTCCAAATAATTACTAAAAGTTGCTAATTTTTTAATTTCATTTTTTAGAAAAATTTCATTACAAAACTTGTTTTTAACTTATGAATGCAGTAGAACGTGCTTCTCATGATTGTCATTTGTGGTTATGAGCTTCTAATCATTGCATCTAAATGTAGTTTTGGAGTTGGAAATCTCTTTGAAATTTCAACTTCACATCTCTTAATTGCTAAGTCAATTCCTGACTCCTCCTGGAGGGGAAATAGTTAGGAACTTTTAAAAGTGCATGCTGCCCATTTGGTGATGCAAAATATATCTCATATATTTCATAAATCTCTTGTTGTTAGTAGAGGGATGCTTATGGGTTAACTTTTTATCCTAAAAAAATGTGAAAGGCTTTCATCTTTACACAACTAGAATTAGATTACCGATCTTGTATCTCATCCTAGCATATATGTTAATACCAATGCTGGGGCAAAATGGTTGGGCATATGGCAATGCTTTTCTATAATTTTTTTTTGTTCTTAGATCAAAGGTTCCATCTTTTGAAGGTTTTCAGTGGTTTGATATTTTTGTTTCTGCAGCTCAACTGTGTATCCACTTGTGATCACTGTACATCCCTCGGAGCCAAATCAGTTTGCTCTGGGGCTAACAGATGGTGGAGTCCATGTGTTGGAACCATTGGAATCTGAAGGGAAATGGGGTGTTGCTCCACCTGCTGAGAATGGGTCAGCAAGCAGCATGTCAACAGCACCCGCAGCTGGAGCCTCTTGCTCAGATCAGCCTCCGAGGTGATAAATGAAAGGTTTACTTACTAGTGACAGGCTCTTCACGAACATGTTTCATTCAGAAATGTCCTGGTTCCCTGTTGAGAAAGGAAGCCACCAGAAAGGTATTTATTGACCTGCATTTGATTGCATATTCAACATGTTTGTGAGGGGTTCAATTGTTTAATATGTCTGGTTCCTTTTGTATCTTTTATGTTTTCCGTTGGCACCATAGTTTTGGTGCATTGAATATTTAGAATCATTACCTGGCGCAGCTGTAGATAAGATATTGTGTATTGTTGATAATTTTACATGTAGGTAAGTTTTAACTTTATAAGGAATGTTTCCCTAGTTATAGAATCATGAAGTCTCAGGTTAATGCAACTTCTTGTATATGATTAAGCTTTGCGGGAAGTAGTTGACATGTAATTTATTTTTCTGGGAGGAATACTGAAAAGGTCACTGATCCCTAAATTTCTATTTACCTGTTGATTTAAAAGAATTGGAAGAGGCTGGTAAACCTCCATCTCTCAGGTCTTGTGCTCCATATGAAACAGCTGTAGTAAAACTCTTTATTTCAATTTTCAAGAGGTCCTCGCATTGCTTTCCAGATGAGGGGGTCAGGGGGTTATAATTGTCAGTTCATTTGTCTACGTAACTTTACACACTCTGCCGGAAGTAGAACAATTTCCTGTCCTGGGTCATATTGATCGTGTATAAATAGAACGGTTGCAGACGTTGAAGACTCCCTAAACATATCTGAAATACTTTTAATCTCTACACCAAGCTTTATTAGTTGGTGAAGTTCCATAGGTTTTTTCGATAGCCACTTGTTTGTTTTCTGCGTCTCGAGTCTCATACGAAAGTCTCAGTTATCCGTATTGCTGATCCTGTTCCTCTCCGCTATTAATGTCGGAACTACAGGTTCTTTCTGTTTTTGGCGTCTTTTTGTTTTTTTTGTTTGTTCCATTCGTCTTTATTCGCAAGAGGGAATTGTTTCATAAATAGTTAATGCTTCTATTTAATAATATAATGATAGTAAAATGTCATTCCAAAACTAAAAAATATTAAAAATCCTTTAAAAAAGGATCTGAATCATGTTTTATCTCAAATATATATTAAATTATTCTAATATATAATTAGATAGTCGGATACAAAATGACACATGTCCATTTTAATAATTAGATAAAATAATTCTATTTAATGATTAATAAATAAATAAATAATCGACACCCTTACTATCAATGAATGGAAGAGAGATGAGTCAGCTTTATGAATTGTTAGAATTATTGAGGTTTTGGTTTTTGGACGGACAACCCACCAATCTGAGATGTCTAAGTTTCACCACCATTATTAGACCTCAAACATTTTAATTTCAAGTCTATGTCTCTGTCTCAACCAAGGCCTTCCAAATTTTGAACACATTAAATACTTCAGATTTATGCTTCTTATTGTGATCATCAATGAACGTGACATAGTGACGATAACCTCCAAGGGATGCCACTGGGGAAGGTTCCCACACATCTGTGTGCACAAGGTCCAGTTTTTCTTTCTTTAGTGTTCTGCCACTTTTCAAGAAACTGCCCTTCTTTTGTTTCCCCATAATGCAACTCTCATACATACTGAGATCAACTGATTTCAGTTCTGGTAGTTTGCCTCTAGGCAAAAGTTCTTTCATGCCCTTCTGACTCATATGACCAAGCCTGCAATGTCACAAATATGTTATGCTCTCTGCAAAGGTAGTAGTAATAGTGTTAGTCAAACCAATAGTCAAATAGAGTGTACCAACTTTCTTACCCCTTTGGTGACCTTCCAGGTGCTATCTGAGAACACCCACTGAATGGTCATAATCATCAAGCTGCCCAAAAGAAATAATGTTCTTCTTCAACTCAGGAATGTGTTTGACCTTTTGCAAAGTCCATTTGTTCTTGTTAGGGAGTGCAATGTCAATCTCCTATCCCCACCACGTTCAATGCCTCTCCATTAGCCAGATACACCTTCCCAAAATCACTTGCAACATAGTTTTGCGTTATCTCTCGATGGTAAGATGTATGGAAGGAAACCTTGAATCCAGTATCCAGTCATCAATTGGACTATGGACTGCAACCAATAGTGCATCATGTACTTCTTCAGTTACTACATTAGCACTATCATTCTCGGTCTTCTTAGGGTTTTTACAGCTCCTCTTTATATGGCCAGCTTTGTCACAATTCTAGCAAGTTGCCTGCTAACCAAGCCTTAACTTGCATTTGCCCTTATTCTTTGATTTTGATCTGCCTGCATTTGAGTTCCAGTCATGTGATCTCCCCTGAGAACCAACATTCAATATTGAACTCGAACCCGAGGTCTCACCTGAATCCCTCCTGCGCACCTCCTCAGCCAAAATCTAATCACGAATATCATCATATTTTAACTTTGATTTACTGGCAGAATTACTGACAATCATTCTCATGGCTTCCCAACTATTTGGCAATGAAGCCAATAGTATTAGTGCACGTATCTCATCATCAAATTCAATTTCAACAGACGACAATTGATTTGTGATAGTATTAAAATCATTCAGATATTGTGCAAAAGACGTACCATCTGCCATCTTCAAATTTAATAATTTTTTCATCAAATGAACCTTATTATTCATGGAAGGTTTTTCATATATACCTAACAAAGTCTCTATGAGACCCGCAATCGTCTTCACCTTGCTAACGTTGTGTGCGACAGATCTCGACAGGGTTAGCCGACTAATCCCCAGAACCTGTCGATCCAACAAATTCCAATCGACCTCCTCCATTTTTTTCGGTTTCTTCCCCAACAGTGGAAGATGGAGTTTCTTCCCATAGAGGTAGTCCTCAATCTGCATCCTCCAGTATCCAAAGTCCGTGTCATCGAGCTTCTTGATCCCCAACACCTTCACTTCGTCTCTAGCCATCGTTTTCCCTCATACCCGAACCTCGTTTTGATACCAGTTGTTATGAAAATGATGATGACAATAAAGAGACAGGTAATCACACTGACACAAAATTTACGTGGTTCGGTAAATTGCCTACGTCTACGAGAGCCGCAAAGGATTCTATTTCAAATGAGGAATCACAGTACAATAGTTCAGAAACACAACGACGCAGATGCAGCGTCCCGAGAGAGTCTTCTCTCTGTTTCTTCTAAACGAGTTCAGAAAGTCTCGGTTACAGCTGAGACGAGTACCGAGTCCTCCTCTGCAAGCTGCCGAGTTCCGGCGAGACTGAAACTCCTCACCGCAGCATCATCCTGGCGAGACTGAAGCTTCTCCCTGCTTCGTCTTCTTATAGCACACACAGGGGCAGATACGAAATCCCGAGAGAGAGATTCGTAAGCCTCTCTGTTCTGGTAAGTCCCATACTCTATTCTTCCAGCAACAGCGTCGAACAGCAGCACCGGCAACGGCGACGGCAACAACGTCGTCCTTCTCGAGCACTCTCTCTTCCGGCAACAGCTTTGCCTCCGAGCACTCTCCCTTTCGGTCCTGAGGGTTTCTGTTTCGGCAACAGAGTCGCAATGCCAAGAGCTTCTAGCACACGCAAAAAAGCAAAGGGAATTGTCCTCCGTGTCACGGGGTCGCAACTCCTTTGCTTTACCCGTGCGGCACTTGTGTGCAAGCTCCTTTTTGCAAAGACACAAGTCAGCCTAACTCTCACTCTTACTTGCAAGGGCTACACTCACTCGCCCGATGAAAGCAATAAGAGAACTTAAGAGGACTCAAGGGACTTGCTCAAGAGAGATTGTATTACACTCCAATGAGTTGTGTACAAATGAGAGGCTCTCCCCTATTTATAGTTTTGAGGGGGAGCAAGGAATATTCTAGATTATGTACACTTGTCATTGATCCAATGGGTTAGATCCTTCTAGACTATTCCACTACCATCTAACTATGGACCTTTCTAGACTCCTATATACAATACTAGGGTGTATGCCCATGTACATATACCGGATCCTACTTGGTGTATGTGCGGGACCTTCTAGAGAGCTTCTAGAGATCCTTCCTTCTAGAGCATGTGTTGGGCCATCCATAGAGGGCTTGGACTAGAACCTCTTCTATGTATCCTCAAATTGGCCCAATGGGTGGACAGTGGGCCTAGGTCCCGTGACATTCTCCCCCGCCTAATTCACGCAACGTCCTCGTTGCGTTCCTTGTACATCGTGATCTGGTCCTCGAACTGCCACAGCGCCTCAGCTTCTTCCCATGTAGCCTCACTTTCTGGCAATCCACACATTCACTAGGTATTCAGTCTTAGGCTAGACTCCCCTTCGTCTCTTCACGTGATCGCTTATGATGTACTCCACCTCCTTGTCAAATGACGAAGTCATCAACGGTGGTGCACGTTTGCTAACTCCACGTGAGGGATCCTCCGCATCTGCATGGTAGGGCTTCAATATGCTTGCATGAAAGACCGGATGGATCTTGAGGGACGGTGGGAGTTGGACTTGGTATGAAACCTTTCCTACTCTCTTGATGATGGGGTAGGGCCCTTCATATCTCCTTACCAACCCCTTGTGCTTACCGCGCAAAGCCTTGAACTGTTGGGGTGGTAACTTTATCATGACTAGGTCCCCCACCTTGAACTCAAGTGGCCGCCTCTTTCCATCCGCGTGCTTCTTCATCCTCTTAGCAGCCTTGTGTAGGTAAGACTTTGCTATGTCAGCTTGTTCATGCCAATTCTTAGCAAACTGGTAGGCTGCAGGGCTCTTGCCTTCATAGCTGGTCCCTACCGTCAATGGTGTGAGCGGTTGTTGGCCGGTGGCCAACTCAAAGGGGCTGTGGCCTGTTGACTCGCTCTTTTGCAAGTTGTAGCAAAACTGGGCCACATCCAAAAGCTTCACCCAATCTTTCTGATTTGCACTCACGAAGTGCCTTAGGTATTCCTCCAGCAATGCGTTTGCACGTTCTGTTTGTCCGTCTGTTTGGGGGTGAAAGCTTGTGGAGAAGCAAAGTTCTGTCCCCAAAAGTTTGAACATCTCCGTCCAGAACTTCCCAGTGAACCGAGGGTCTCGGTCACTTATAATCGTCTTAGGGACTCCCCAATACTTCACCACGTTTTTCAAGATCAGCCGGGCTGCTTCATCTGCAGTGCAATCTGTTGGAGCAGCAATGAAGGTAGCATACTTGGAGAACCGATCTACCACAACTAAGATAGACCCCATCCCGTCCATCTTAGGCAACGCTGATATGAAATCCATGGAGATGCTTTCCCATGGTCATTCCGGCATAGGCAATGGTTCCAGCAGCCCTCCCGGATTTCTATGTTCAACCTTGTCTTGTTGGCAGACTAGGCAGGTTTTCACGTACTCGTCTATATCGTCTGCCATCCGAGGCCAATAGTACCTGGTCTCCAACAAAGCAAGGGTCCTTCTCTGTCCTGGGTGGCCAGCCCACAGGGTGTCATGGCATTCCTTCATCAATTCTCTTCTGAGGGTGCCCCACTTTGGTACATAGAGGCGGTTCCCCTTGGTGTAGAGAAGCCCATCCTCTTTCCAAAATCTCCTTGTCCTTCCACCCTCGATAGCTTGAATGATGCCTCTGGCCACATCATCCTTGTTAAGCCCTTCCCGTATACGGTCTGGCAAGGTCTCATTCAGTTTGCTTACCATGGCTACATGTTCGAGCTTCATGGTGGCAAGTTCGGCCTTCCGACTCAAGGCGTCCGCAACCTGGTTAATCCGTCCAGGCTTGTATTCCATCACCATATGAAACTCGGCCAAGAAGTCTTGCCAACGCGCTTGCTTCGGACTCAACTTCTTCTGGGTTTGAAAATAGCTTGTAGCCACATTGTCCGTCTTAACAACGAAGCGAGAGCCAAGTAAGTAGTGCCTCCATGTTCTTAGGCAATGTACCACGGCCATCATCTCCTTCTCTTGAACCGTATACTTTCGCTCCGTCTCATTCAGCTTCCGACTTTCATATGCAACAGGGTGCCCATCTTGTTCCAATACCCCTCCAATGGCAAAGTCAGAAGCATCAGTGTGTACCTCAAAAGTTTTGGAATGGTCTGCCAACTTGAGCACTGGTTCAGCCATTACTGCGCTCTTTAGGTCCTCAAACGCCTCCTTGCACTGCTCCGTCCATAGCCATGAGATGTTCTTTTTCAACAAATTTGTGAGTGGAGCAGCACGCTGCGAGTATCCCTCAATGAACCTCCGATAGTAGTTGACAAGGCCCAAGAAGCTCCGGAGCTCTGTCACCTTCGTGGGTACCTCCCACTTTGCTATAGCATGGACTTTGGCCTTGTCCATCCAGATCCGCCCATCTCCGATCCAATGCCCAAGGAATGAGACTTCCTTCAAGGCAAAAGAGCACTTCTCTCTCTTCACATAGAGAGAGTTTTCCCGTAGTACTTGGAAAACAATTCGTAAATGGTCTAAGTGTTCCTTTAATGTTTGACTGTAGACTACGATATCATCCAAGTAGACCACCACGAATCGATCCAAGTATGGATGAAAGATCTTGTTCATCAAAGTGCAAA
Source organism: Aristolochia californica (assembly GCF_029961685.1). Taxonomy (NCBI): domain Eukaryota; kingdom Viridiplantae; phylum Streptophyta; class Magnoliopsida; order Piperales; family Aristolochiaceae; genus Aristolochia; species Aristolochia californica. The sequence goes on along the minus strand of NW_027182290.1, from coordinate 29,739,647 downwards.
ACGTAGCTGGGGCATTCGTTAAACCGAAGGGCATTACTAGAAACTCGTAAGCTCCATACCTGGTGACACAAGTAGTCTTCGGCTCATCTCCTTCAGCAATCCGCACTTGATAGTACCCCGATCGAAGATCAAGTTTGCTAAAGTAGCGTGCCTCAGCCAGCCTATCGAACAAATCTGCTATGAGCGGAATCGGATATTTATTCTTGATGGTTACCTTGTTGAGTGCTCGGTAGTCGATGCACATCCTAAGGGTCCCATCATGCTTCTTCTGGAATAATACCGGGGCTCCACAAGGGGCTTTCGATGGTCGTATAAATCCAGCATCCAGCAACTCTCGTAGTTGCCTCCTTAGTTCCTCCAGCTCAGGTGGCGACATTCGATATGGGGCTAGCGCAGGGGGTCTTGAGCCGGACTCCAACTCGATTTGGTGATCGACCTCCCTCCTTGGTGGTAATCTCTTGGGCAGCTCTGGCGGCATGACGTCCTTAAAATCACTAAGGACCTTCTCAACTTCTCGCGGCATGGGCATCCCATTTTTCTCTTCTGACAAAGTGGCCAAGTAGGTTACCTCACCCTTCTTGAGACCCTTGACCAACTGCATAGCCGATAACATCTTTCCTATCTTCTTGCCGTCCTTCAACACCGGGACCATGCAAGGTGCCTTCTCATCCAGAAAGCTTAACACACCTAAGCATGGCATAGGAATGGCCTTGGCCGAGCTAAGGAACTCCATTCCGAGAATGACCTTGAAGTCATCCATGGGCACTACTGTCAGGTTAATGGTGCCTTGCCATTCTCCTGGCTTAAAGGCGATGCTCCTTGCAACTCCAATCACTGGTTTAGCCTCAGAGTTGACCGCCTTCATCCTACTCACATCCTTCTCCAACTTGAGAACCAGCCTCTTGGCCTCTTCTCCTGAGATGAAGTTGTGAGTGGCTCTCGTATCAATCATAGCACGTGTGTTTTTGCCATTTAGACACACGTCTACGTACATGAGGTCCTTGACTGAATGGGCAGCAGGTTTTTCCACATGAGCCTGCCCCTTCATGGCATTGAGGAGTCTAAGTGCCCCCATCTTAGGTTCCTCCTCATTCTCGCTCTCCTCCTCATGGCCTTCCATGTTCACCAACAAAGCGTTGAGAGCTTTCTTCTTTGGGCACTCAAAAGCTCTATGGTCTCCATCACAAATGAAACAACCAGAGCGACGAGGGACGAACTTACCTTTGCCCTTTTGATCATAGTTGGTTTTCTTACCTTCTTCCTTCTGGTACTTCGGTTTGTCTCCCCCGCCTTTGCCTTGGTTAGGCTTGCCCCTTTTGTCTTTGTTTGAGCCCTCAACCTTCTTTGTGAATTCAACCAACTTCTCCGCTGTTGAGAGTGCGGTGGCCAGGTCTTGAACTCCCCGCCTTTGCAACTCTTGCTCTGCCCAAGGTTGCAAACCGTCCATGAAGAAGAAGAGCTTGTCTTTCTCAGCCATGTCAGATATATTTAGCAGCAATGCTGTGAACTGGTTGACATATTCTCGAATAGACCCCGTATGTTTTAGCCGCTTTAGATCCTTCCGAGCTAAGTACTCCACGTTCTCTGGGAAGAATTGAGACTTGATCTCCTTCCTGAAATCTTCCCACGTTGCTATAGTGCAACGGCCTTCGGTCACATCACCGTACCTCCGTCTCCACCATAGCATTGCATCATCGGTGAGATACATAGTGGCTGTATCTACCTTCAAGGCTTCCTCTGAAATCTTGGCGGCTTTGAAGTATTGCTCCATTTGCCAAAGAAAATTCTCCAACTCCTTGGCATCTCGTTTCCCATTGTAGCTCTTAGGTTCCGGGACTTTGACCTTTGGAGCAAACTCCCTCGGTCCAAGCCCTCCCCCAGAAGCTACCGCCTTCTCCAGTAGGGTCAATCGAATTTTCACATCTTCGAGCTCAGCTACTTCTTCGCGGAGGCTAGTCATTTCTCCTTCCATAGTCTCAAGCTTTTCCGACATGCTTTCAACCCTCTCTGTTGTCTTTTCATTCAAGGTTTTGAAAACCTCTACTGCACTTCGCATGTCGGCCTCAAGACTATGCAAGGCATCTACAAAAGCGTTCGATTTGTTCAAACACTCAGAGAGAGTTTGTTCGAACTTACCGGCCCGAGCCTCCAATATAGACATACGAGCATCCAACGACGATTCCCGACCTCGGTCCCTTGACCTATCTCTTTTCGTCTTTGAAGACTGGCCTTCCACCGGCACGTTGGTCACTTGCGAATCGCTGGCCATGACGCAGCAACAATCCTCAGCAATTCCCCCTCTCGAACCGAAGCTCTGATACCAACTGTCACGGGGTCGCAACTCCTTTGCTTTACCCGTGCGGCACTTGTGTGCAAGCTCCTTTTTGCAAAGACACAAGTCAGCCTAACTCTCACTCTTACTTGCAAGGGCTACACTCACTCGCCCGATGAAAGCAATAAGAGAACTTAAGAGGACTCAAGGGACTTGCTCAAGAGAGATTGTATTACACTCCAATGAGTTGTGTACAAATGAGAGGCTCTCCCCTATTTATAGTTTTGAGGGGGAGCAAGAAATATTCTAGATTATGTACACTTGTCATTGATCCAATGGGTTGGATCCTTCTAGACTGTTCCACGACCTTTCTAGACTCCTATATACAATACTAGGGTGTATGCCCATGTACATATACCGGATCCTACTTGGTGTATGTGCGGGACCTTCTAGAGAGCTTCTAGAGATCCTTCCTTCTAAAGCATGTGTTGGGCCATCTATAGAGGACTTGGACTAGAACCTCTTCTATCTATCCTCAAATTGGCCCAATAGGTGGACAATGGGCCTAGGTCCCGTGACATCCGGGTCCCTTAGGCCCACCTCTCTGACAACGGCCCATTACTCCCTGACAGTTAAAACATTGATCTAAACCAAATTCCATCCCAAAGTTTTCTATGGTCCTCCAAATAATCAGGGAACTATGACGAGTAACATGTAAGTAGGTTCCTTAACATCAATCCCTCTATTTAATTTGGAGGCTGCACTATATTTTTCCAAACTGATAGAAACTTTGTCAGATCGAATTGAGACTGCACGTAGCTAATCTTTAAGGGTGTCAAATATTTATGATTGTAAACCTTAATTTCTTTGGTTAAACAACAAAATAAAACACTTTATATCCTTTCCAGAATTATTCTTCTGGGTAGCTTCACCCCCCTTCAGAATTGAATACTCAATTGTGGACTACAACATACATCGAACCAATGTTGGTTAACGCAACCAGTCACCAGCTGCAAATAATCTTATACAAGACATTCGGACAGTAAATTGAAAATGTCATTCATTATCCAGGATTTGCCAACAATCTGCATGAATGTTACATACAGCGGCCAATGTACTTTCTACTACAAATTCTGGATCCACATCCGTGCAGAGGAAGCTTATCTACATTTTCCTGCGGTTATCACATCCTGTGAAACGAGCTTCACATCCAGACACAGAGGTGTACGCTAGTTCTTAGCAAAATATTTAACAACCAATTCGCCTTTGCAAGTTTCCCATCATAATATTTACAGTCAAAACGTTTTATTCCAAACGTTACCAGCATTACTTATAAACACTATATACATGGTCTTTGCTTTTCTGGATCAGAAGCAGCTCTTACTCTGGACGAAAACTCACCAGATTTGGAAGAGTCATTTGAAGCTTCCTCATTTCTACGGCTGTCACTTTGCAAGACTCAAGGGTTAAAGATCTGAGATTTATTAGAGGCTTCAGATGCTGCAATCCAGCATTGGTCACGCGCGAATTTGAAACATTTAGGGAGACCAAGGCAGTCAGTCCTGCAGTACGCATTTATGAGAAAAAATAGATGATTGGCTGAGGAATACAATGGCTTCAAAAATCGATTTATTGTGCAGTTTCAGGTGGCCCAGCCCTGGCATGAACATCTCTAAACCCAAATTCACATGATAGCTGCTCTTCTAAAGAGTAAGGAGGACAATACCGATCACAGAAGCATCACAAAGCGGCCAATAAATAAGGATTTTATAGACAAGAAAACCTACCAGAAACAAGTTCCAAGGTTTTATCGGTAAGGCCACCATTTTGGGAGAGGTTTAACAGTATCAAGGAGAAAAGATCCTTAATATTCTTTACACCAGCATCAGTTATTGACCCCCCACAGATCTCAAGAGTCTGCAGGTTCTTGAAATCTGAAACAAGAAAAACAGATAAACCCAATGCATATTAACAATTCACGTTTGCAGGAATACATACCCAATTAAAACTCCAAAAATTAAAGATTACGGCATCAAAGGACAAGAAAGAATTTCTGAACTCACATCGAAAACAACTTGTCCCAAAGTCTGTAATACGTGCTCCAAAGAGATCTAGATGGGTCAAGTTAGTCATACCTGCCACGTATGCACTGTAGTTAATTGAACACTTAATCACCGTCTATAATTTTTGCAAGATATTATTATCGGTAAGACCAAGGATTTTTTGGGATATAACGACTTGCAAAATTTAACAAAACTTAAAAGAAGTCACAACAATGAAGAAATGAATATAAATATTCGACATTGACAAAAGGAAGATACCGACTCCAAGAAACGAAAGAAAGATACATCAAGAAACCCTACCTATGGTTTTACTTGAACAATCGATGGTATATTATGGTATGAATTGTTGCCACCTATCAACAATTTTGCCATGCTAAAAAAAGACGAAGGACCAAAGAATACCAATCCCACTACAATTATCAAACACTTCATCATCTTCTATAATTTTCAGTTTTCACATGCTATCATAAACATAATATCCAAAACTAAAGGAAGTTGAGGACCTGTCCCACTACAAGGATACTGCCATGAACTGTAAAACACCTAAATACATTGAAAGATTAAGCACTTGCATAAACATTCAAGTCCTCCTAGGTAAAGGTAATGTGGAAGTCTGGCAGAGCAGAAAAAGCCGTTCACATGTGGATTGCTTAAGCAGTTCCCATCTGATACATGGGCACTGTACCTTTATAAAGCAAACAGACCAAAATAACCGCCGAAAACAAGGTAGACATCGCCAAATATTGCTGAGGGTTAAGGAAATAAACTACTAAAATGCACCCGCCCACTAATCAGATAGACCATCAAATTAATTTCACCTTGAAGAAGGACTTAGTATCGCTTAGGTAAATTGATAAAATGGTCTGATCAACATTTGACCATGGACAGTTTCAAAAGCTTCTGCTATAATAGCACCAAACTGTTTGGGTTGGACATTTATTTTCGTTACGTTTTTGCAAATAGAAAAGGAGACTCTAACTAACAAATAAAAAATAGAATGAAGGAAAACATCAATCCCAGTATGAATTCAACAATATCTTTCCAAAATTGATAGTAACCGGTCAAAAGTTCAGAAGACAAGTAAAATGAACAAACCAAAAACTAAAAATAGAATTAAAAATGTAAATGAAGGAAAGAAAGCGCACTTGTAAGAGCAGCAAGCCCAGTATCAGTAACGTGTCGAGTGTCAAGATTAAGGGACTTGATGGATGTCAATCCAGCTAGCTTTCTCAAGCCACTATCAGTGACTTGTGTAAATGACAAATTTATAATCTCCAGATTACTCAAGCCTGGAAATGAAAAGAAGATGTTGATGCATAACTCAATGCTTGAAGTGCACAAGCATTCGACAGCACTTTAACTCAACAGATACTAATAGAAGAAATGTAGCATGAATACAGAGAAGACTAAAAGGCACACCAGAAAGATGACGAAGACCACTACTTCCAACTTCAGTATCAGACAGCTCCAGACATTTTATACGCAGAAGTCCTGTTAGAAAAAGTATAACAAGTAGAAACCAAAAAGCCAAAGAGATTAGAAGGAAAACCCCTCAAACATTGCAAAGTGAAGGAATTTAAAGATCACACTGGCAGAGAATTGGATCAACAGGTAAAAAGATGGAAATGAAAATTTTCCACTAACCTGACAAGTTAGCAAGCCCTTCATCACCAATCTTACATGAATCCAAGTTCAAGCTCTCCAAATTAGTCAACCCTGTCAACAAATTGGAAAAGGACTGTAAACCCTCATAGAATTACTTTTGAAGACAGACATTATCATAATGACACATACTGGCCTCATATAAAATAAATCAAAAAGTACAAAGCAGTTGTACGTTTTGAAATCAAGTAACTAATAATCGATCCAAGAAGATGAGATACAGGTAGACAGAAACTTCTTTTGAGTTGGACAAGACTAGCAAATAAATTGTCAGAATAAAGTGGAAGACAAAAATAAAGGACAAGAAAAACTGAGAAGATCTGTGGTTAGCTAGCTTCATCATTACCGTTCCAAGAATTCAATTTTTAAATGATATTTGTTCATTTATTTACATATCCTTGCATTGATTCATTACATCCAAAGCAATAGAGTAATCAGATTCTAGTTTCCAAGAATATCCTATAACAATGACTCATTTCCTTATCTTTAAAAGGTTTTGTGTTGTTGATTATTGAAAGCGACTCCATGATTGCAATCTCTTGGGGAAAGGGAACGGCTGATTTTGATTTGATAGAAAAATTCTCCTAAGTTTTGGAGTTGACAGCTTCACTTCGGGTTACATGGCAGCACATACATCAATCAGCAAATTCAGCAGTAAACTCTTAGGCAAAAGGGGAGATTTCCCTTCAACATCTAGTTTTCTATGGGGTCTTCCCTATAGTTGTTTCTATGTTAATTTTCTCTTCCGCTCTTCTTCTTTTTTCTTGTTTTTTCGTAATTAGGTTTTGTAAACAAATGGGCTTCCAGGACTCAGTTTTGTATTTTTGTGTTTCTCTTTATAAAAAAATTCCACCCTAAAAAAGGGTAGAAAACTTCTCATATCCCCACTTAAAATTTATTGCATAAAAGTGGACATTCTTCCTCGTGCTTAGGGGTGCAGAGCACTGAAGAGATCAACACCAGATATCATTTAATGCATCAACTTTTAGAGAGGTGAAGTTGAACATATCCCACACCTACAGCACAGGCACCAAGTCCAAACTAGTAATACACCCAAGACTTAACATTCCAAAACAAAACATACCCAAGACTTCCATCCAGACACCAAATCCTAAGTAGTAACATACGGCAGACATCAAGACCTAAGAAGCCTTTTTTTTTTTTTTTGAGAAGGGAGAATTCATTAAGAAGACCCACAAAAGGCGAAAGTACAAGACAGGGAGAGCACACAACTCCTCAAAATGTACAAAAAACTAGAAAACCAGATAAGAGGGGGGGAAAAGCTGGAATCCAGCAAAAACAAAAGAAGTCAAAGGAGAAGGGAGGGGTTAAAAGCTCCTGGCAGGAGACTCCGTCCCAGGCTAAACAACCTGCAACTCCATTGGCACCTCTTAATCCTAAGAAGTCTTATATCCCAGTAAGAAGAGATAAAACAGTCATAATTTCGATTCAAGAGATTAAAACAGTAATAATTTCAGTTCATTTTGATCTTCAACTCTTAAAGATTCTTACAATTTCAAGCACTGAGGAGGCAGGTTCTCTCATCACAACGTTGGTGGTCAGCTGTTGTAGGATGTATGCCCCTTATTTTAGAAAAAAATTTACAGTTTTGCATTAAAGTTTTTAAGGACAAAAAATAAGAACTCCCTAGCTTCTCTCTTTCTTAGCAATTTGTTGGGCAATTGGGAAAGAGGAATTCCTATGCCTTTTGATGCCAAATTGAGACCGTTCTGAGGTCCGTGAGAGCACCGATGACTACACCCTCTTCTAGAGCAGAAAACTGCCCTTACTCAACAATCTCACCAACCTATGCCCCCAATGAAATGATGGGCCCATTGCATGGTATCCCCCTTGTCTGGGTAAATTCAAGCTCAATGACGTATCTCTAGGGGTATCCCTGTTCTAACTGCAGCTGATGATGATATGCTTTGTGATAATTTTGGGAAGATCATCTTTGTTGATTCTGCTCCATTTGGAGTTCCTGACTCCATAGAGGCTGAGCCTTGCACACTTCTCCACTAACTGAGACTATCATAATTACTTTGCCAACCCCCCAGTGTTAAAGGTGACTATCATTGTAATTGGTTTGACTTCCCGCATGGCGTTTGCAGAAGTATTGCTGTTAGGAAGTATGTTTATAGTTGATATGAAAAAAGTAGAAAATTATTGATTGCACAAACTCAAAGACCATTGTCATAGTGCAACGTGCAAATTGAGACACCAAAACATGTTTTGATTTCTATATAGAACGTCAAAAAATACATCAAAGACTTCTACTTTTCTTTCAAAAGATATACCCAACTAACTCTACTAAGGTCATGAAAAATTGAGTCCAAGTCCATCCAAACATGACTAGCCAAGTTAGGAGGTCATTTTCCAACTAATAACCATAAGATTATTTTTTAATGCTTAATCTATGGGACTATTCCACTGATAATCCCTCTTGCATTCAAGCTTACTCAGACAAACTACAGGCCTACCACATTAATAACACAAAGTGTACAAACTAGACAGAAACAAATTGGGCACAACAAGGCAGACACCCCACTCTAATACCCTGTTAAAGTTAGGTTCATATCCATGCCAAAGTGACTAGCCCAAGTTTGGAGGCCTTTCCCAAAAAATAACTATATGGCTTTTCTTAACACGTATCTATGTGGGACTATTCTCACTAGAAAGTCATCAATAAGCGATAAGAAATACTTAAAACCAAAGAAATTGGGATATGGACTAATTTCAAAAGGAGACAACTTCTTTGACTACTACTTAACACAAAAGGTGGCCTATGATGCTTCTCAAGTTGATGAGCTGGTGAGAATGTCATAAACGCAAATACCACCAACACTATGAAATGTCAACATGTAACGCTTTAAGATCTAGCCGCAAAACATCTTCAAGGTAACATCATACTGGAAACTTTTAAACATACATAATTTAAGATCATCTGTCTCACTCACATCCACCACCAATCATCTTCGTCTTTCTAAAAGACACATAATGAAGGAAGGAAGGTAACTGAATGTTTACTCATTTAACTGGAAACTTTTAAACATACATAATATAAAATGTAGACCCATCATGAACCACACCTTCACTACAAATATGAGACGCAGACTCATCTGCTAACACAATAGACATAAAAGATGAAGACTGAAAAAGAGTAGAAAAGTCAGAATATGGACCAATTGAATGAGCAAAAGCTCTACAATAAGTAACCAATTTATCGCTACCTGAGAAGGCTAAAGATTATGTACCAAGCTGAGCATTCAAGGTGGTGGTGCTAACTTCTGCACCAACGTTTGGATCTCATCTTTATTTCCACCGCCAGCTTCAACTTCTCCACTTACCACTGAATCACCTCCTTCAACACTAACAGCTTGGCAATGCTGGTTTTCATATTTGCCGCAACATTTATCAGACCAGTGGTCATTTTGACCACAATAGAGACACTTTCCATCATCTAAGTCCCCATCACCTCCTTCGTCATGGCCCTAACTCTGCTACCACCCCATGACTTTTACCCCTCTCATTTCTATTTTGATTGTGGGTTATTTTAATAGCTAATGCATTTGTATTTTTAACAGATTGATCAGTCACAGTAGTAACAGCACTTCCTACACTCAGCACCCGAGATATGCCTTTTTAGGGTAGGAACTTTAGCATCAGCCAACAATTGCGTCTAATGGCATCATATTCGGGCCATTACCACTTATGTACGGAGCTAGCCTATTCTTTTTTATTTTTGAGCTGGATACTTTGTTTGTCATCCTGGGAAATCAAGAAATGAGATCTTCCAAATAATTATTTCAAACCTAGCTGGTGAAGTTCTAGAATACTTGGTGAAGATTTCACTCCCCTCACTTTGGACACTCCCCAAGAATAGGCAGTTCAATGCTATTTGGATTATAAATTTGATGACAAAAGATAGTAAGACAAAGACCTTTAACAAAGTCATCCTCTCGCATAGAACACACATCTACCAATCCCCATCTACTTCAGAGATACCTTCTGAAAGATTTTGAAAATACAAAAGTTCAGTATCTTCCCACGAATTAGTGAATTAGGCAAGGCAGGATGGTTTTGTGCTGTCCAGGATAACAAGCAGCGGGTCAATCTTAATAAATTGAATCGGCAATTTGAAATACTCATACAAATGTTCATCTTATTATGAGAAATTTCTTGAACTCGAGAAGGACTTCCCTAAATCCAATAACAAGGAAAAAGTCCTTCTAGTAAAAATCGTAACAATATTAGGAAAAGATGTGTTTCAAAAAGAAAAAGTCTTGTAAGACGAGAATTGCCAGTGTAACTGGTGGTGGGAGAATTTCACTTGACCAAAAGCCAGAACCAAAACAGCATTGGGAAAAGCAGTTTCTGTAAGCTCTGTGATATCAGCATTGTCAGTGAACAGAGTTTGGCTTCACCATAAGCCAATAACCAAGTACAGGTGTAAAAATAACATGAAGCTTTGGTATCAAGTACCACAGGTGTATGGAGAAACTTGGCTGCATAATCGACATCCACAGGCAAGGAACTTACATTATAATTGATTTAGCCAATGATGCATAATTCTGTATATATAGAACTACCATCAGCCATTGTACAAATTCCTCTTTAGAAGAAAAGCCCATTAAAAATTAGCCCAATAGATTACATTAAATTTTAGGATCATTTGGGCTTTCAATGGTGAACGAAGTACCAAACAAAGCTGGCATAGTGATGAACAAAATAACCAAATAAAACTGGCAGATTCAGTCATCAGGCAAGTAAGCTTTCCCCCTGATCTACTGATAACTCAAACATCTAAGATCATTGCTTATCAATTAGTCGACAAAATTACCCCAACTAGCATGTTTTCACCAGCAAACATGTCTTTTCTCACAAAGAAACAAATACACATCAACATTACTCAGTGGATGTAGCATAAAAAGATATGCAACTAGAGATCACCTTTAAGATGAGCTAAGCATGCATCTGTAACATTGTTGTATCCCAAGTTTAACACTTTCAAGTTCTTCATCCCTACAAGCATCACAGATTTGTAAGAAAATATATTGACACTATTCTTTCTGACAACAAAAAGATGTTTTAAAGAGCCACAAAAAAGCAGAATTGATAAAAACAGCCATTGAGCAGTGTAGAGAGAGAGAGAGTCAGTAGTGCAATATTTTCCTTTCTGTTCATTTATGTTAAGTGCTGTGTCACTTTTACTATGTAAACCTAAGGGTACACTGGTCTTTTTATTTTCCAGATACTTTAAGTTAACAGGGCATGAATTTCCCTAATTTCAGTTGCTGAATTGAGCAGTTGTCCTCATCTTGAGACTGCCATACTTTTCGATTTCCTCTTGTTACACTTCTTCATGGTATCAGAGCGCAGAGAGCAATTTCAAACAATCTTTTTGTCTGATTTCCCTCCTTTATCCCTCTTTCTTTCTCTTCCTTGACCTACGACATAGCATCCTGGTTCTCTGTCAGCAGCAACACACAAGTTTATCCTGTGGTGAATCCATTGCCTTCTAGTAATAGTTTAAGTGTCTATCTGACATTCTAAGCATTGTTCTAAGCCTGCCTGACCTCTAGATCAAGATTCAAGGTGTTTGAGAAGGTTATTTTATATGCCTGCATATCTATGTATGCTCTTTTACTACCTGATTGTCTGATTTCTGCCTTTGTGCCTTTTACATGCCCGCCTTCCTATCCCTGTGCCTGCACAAGTCTCTCTGATGTGTTTGTTTATATTCTGCCTGTTTTAACTATTGCTCAAGTACTACAGAAATACTGAACAGTCCTATTTGTCTCATATATTGTTCTACAAGTGTTAATTTTTGGTTGTTATTAGTGTTACTTGAGGCTTGTGGTTTTTACATGAGTGGAATTATGGCCGAGCCACAAAGCCAGCATAAAAGGGGAAGAGAAGGAGAATAACGTTACTTAGATTACCTCGGTAAAATTGAACAATAAGAATCATGTGGTTTGGGCTTAGGCAGTTCAAATTTTCCTTTGGTCTAAGAAGAAGCTGAAAGAAGATCCCCTCAAACCAAGACAGAAGAGTGGGAAACATACAATTACATAGTAATGTCTTGGTTATTGAACAGCATGGAATCTCAAATTGTAAGCCAAGTAGTGTTCCATAATACGGCTAGCAAACTGGCTACATACCAGGAAGAAGTTTGTCACTCTATCAGGTGTTTCCCTTCGGGAAAATTCGAGTTTGATAGCACATATGGCGGGCCCCTCCAGGACTTCGGTTATGGCCACATGGGATCCTCCCACTTGTGACTGCATCAAACTCAATTTTGATGGCAGTGTTTTAGGCTGTCTTGGACCGACTGGAGCAGGTGCATTTTCAGAGATAGTAGTGGAAACCCTATTCTATCTTAGGTTGGGCCGGTGGGCATTGCTGACTCAAATACTGCTGAAGTAAGTGCTCTTCTATTCGGTCTCCAAATCTTCATGGACCGTCTCCATGGCAAGCTGCTAATTGAAGGAGACTCTAAGATTGTCATCAGCTAGTGTTTTAAATATAGCTCCCCCCACTACTCTGGATAAGCTCATTTGGGTGCCTGATAGCAATGGAAATTTTTCTGTCTCGTCTGCCTACCTGCTCATCATTGGGAGGCTTGAGCCACAGCCTCCCCACATCAACTCAGTTGCCTGAAAGACGCTGGTCTCCCCAAAGATTAATTTTTTTCTATGGAGGGCCCTTCATGGAAAGATACTATCTTAGGCGAAGAGGCAATACCACTCCTTGTAGGCTCTACCCACTATGCTCTCATGAAAACGAAACCATCCAGCATTTGCTGCTCCATTGCCATTTCTCATGGAAAATCTGGACTCGGATCCTCCATCGCATTGGCATTACATTCTGTATGCCTCAGCAATTATCGGATGTCGGTCTGTTTCTCCAACACCTCCTCATGCCTAAGTTGGGGCGTATGATTGCATCGGCTAGCCTTGGGTACATCCCTTGGCTGGTTTGGTACGAGAGAAATAATCAGCGCTTCAATTCCAAACTTCTCTCAATCGAGGCGATCACGAAAATGATTGTGGGACAGATCTCAGCTTAGCTTAACAACAAGAAGGATTCCAGCACATTTAGTGGCTCCTCTCTGTGGATCAACTAGCGATGCATTGCATAGACATCTGGAAACCGACGACCTCCAGCATGCATTCCGTGGTCCCCCCCTCCCCATGGAACTTTCAAGCTAAATTTTGATGGTAGCACTCGGGGTAGTTCGGGACTTGCTGGTTTTGAAGGAGTTATCAGGGATGCTTTGGGTAATATCCTTTTCTCATATGCGGGGCCGATGGGAGTTTCAGACTCCACTGCTGCAGAGCTCCAGGCCTTATATCATGGTTTAGCCACTTTCAGAGATCATCTCCACGGCCCCCTCATTACTAAAGGAGATTCCAACGCTATTATTCACTGATGATCTGTTGTTTCTACCCCTCCTTGGAGACACCAGCCTATTTATCATCGTGTTTTGGACATTGTTGCCAACCTTTCTTGTACTTGGTCACATATTCCCCGTTCTGCTAATTCTTTGGCCAACGGGCTTGCTAAACATGGGACCTCCCTCCCCGCATTGGTTGTATCAGGAGGCCCCCTTAGTTTGTAGTTTTTTCTTTGTTAATACATTATCACTTTTATAAAAATAAATAAAAAAAAAAAAAAAAAAAAAGCCTGTTATTTGAAAAACAGGGTACCCTCATGTGCTTTGCATGGACAAGTACCAGTGAAGGTGCTTGTTCCACATCAACCTTTGTCTCATCCTTGTGTTTTCTGATGCACATGTTTTGTCCATTTTATTTAACCTGGTATGGCAAAACTTTCTCCAAGGGCTGTTAAGTCCCTTGGCTACTCCAGAGTACAAAAAGGTTACAGATGCTATGATCCTTGTCATAAATAAAAAGTATGCTTCTGCATATGTCTCAAGTTTTGAAATTTCTCTACCTTTTTATGTTCAATTTGATGGCCTTTCCTTTCTGATTTACCTCCTCAGATTTTTGTTCGTCATAAAGATGAGGTAGACCTTCCTCTTGCTCCTACAAATGAGATAGATCTTCCTATTACTCCTCACAAAGGGGCAAGGTCCTAGACTCGTCATGCTATATCAAAATTCGTGTCCTTCGCCAAGTCGTCTTCTGCAACTCCAAGTTTGTTTCCTCACATTGTACATATGACATACCAGCAAGCTCTTAGTGATCCAAAATAGGTAAATACTATACAAGAAAAGATGCAAGCTTTGCAATCTCATCGAACTTGGGAGCTATGTGAGCCTCCTTATCTTGTAGGTTGCAAATAGGTATTTACTATCAAGTATCATGCTGGTGGTTCTCCACAGAGATACAAATCTCAACTAGTTGCCAAGGGATACTTCTAAACGTATGGATAGAGTATTTTGATACTTTCCCTTGAGTAGTCAGGTTATTAAGTTCTATACAAGTTCTATATGTGTTCTAATTTCAGTTGCAATGAACAAAGTTGATCTCTATATCAGTTAGATATTAAGAATGCAATTTTGCATGGTGATCTTTAAGAGGATTACCATAAAGAGCAACCTCCTGGAGTGTATAAGTTAAACAAGGCAATTTATGGACTTAAAAAAAGTTCGGGTGCATGGTATGATAATTTCAGCAGGATTATTTTGGATTTTGGTTTAACACTCTAGTCACTTTGTTTTCGTCAAGGAGAGGGACACATAGCAGGGCTCATCTCAAGCAGAATTTTCAAACTAAAAACCTCAGAAAACTCCGGTATTTCCTTGGTATAGAAGTGGCACAGAGTAAAGGGATTGTTTTATCAGGAAAAAAAATGCATCACAGATCTTCTCTTTCAGATAAGGTTATTGAAGCCAAGCCACTTGAAACTCCTATGGATCTAAATGTTGAGCTGCATGATGTTTTTAGTCCAAGCTTAGAAGATAAAACCAAATATAGAAATCTGGTTGGGAAGTCAGTCAGAAGTTGGAAGAACCTAGGAGAGTTCAATATGTTGTGGTCAGAATTTTAAAATATCTCCAAGGTGCACCTCGGAGAGGTTTGACCTACAAGCCACATCAGCACTTAGGACAAGATTGGTAACTTTGATGCAGATTATATTGGGTCAAAATTAGATAGGAGGTTGACTTGTAGCTATTGCACATTATAGGTGAAATTGGATAACTTGGTAAAGTAAGAAACAAACAATTGTTGCTAGAAGCTAAGTCTAGGGCTATGGCCCATACTAGCTGTGAGTTAATGTGGATTAAATCATGATGACAGATTTTGGGTTCCCTATATGTGGTCCAATGAAGATATTTTGTAATAATCAAGCAGCTATGTTCATTGCTAGCAAGCTTGTTTTCCATTAGAAAACTAATCAGATCAAAGTGGATTGCCATTTTATTTGAGAAGTTGTGATCAATGGAAAAATAGTTACACCCCTTGTAGAATCGACTGACCAACTCGGAGACATCTTACACTAAAGCACTCTTGAAGAAACCTTCTACTACATAGTGTGACAAGCTTGGACTCCTTGTTACCTATGCACCAGCTTGAGGAAGAGTACATAGAGAGTGACATTAGTGTAATATTTTGCTTTTCGTTCTTTCATGTTAAGTGCAGTATCAATAAGGGGTACTTTTGTCACTGAACTTAAAGCAACCTATTTTACTACGTAAACCTAAGGGCATTTAGTCTTTTATTTTCCAGATACTCAAGTTAACAGGGGATCATTTGCCCTAATTTCAGTTGCTGGAACAGATTAATGTGGGCAATTTTCCTCATCTTGAGAAATGTTACACTTCTCAATTTCCTCTTTTTCCACTTCTTCAAACAGCATACAATTAATAACAATCATCTATATGATTCTCCTTACTTCATGTTCAACTAAAAATGTTTTCCAACATATAACAATTATAATTGGCTATATATTAGTTAGCAAGCCAATTTTCCCAAGTCTCTGACGTTAATGGAGTACAACTAATGGAAAATGGAAGGCCATTCACCTACCCCATACTAGGTTAGCACAACCCAGCACAATGCCCCAGTTCAGCTCAATAAGCACATTACCATTCACTAAGTTCCCACACCAGAAACCTGCGGCAGCCCACTCTATATCAGCTTTTGCTCTAAATCATAATTGTTTTCACCTTTATGACAGCTCTCACTTTCTCACTAGACATTCTTTTCTTGTAGGTTACCCTCTCAAGATCCAAATATAAGATAATGCCAGTTCTAGTTATCTCCCAATTAAGGAACGCAAACACTTGAAACTATAGGAGCACATAAAACGCAGGTATGTACTTTTGAGCACATGCGTGCATATGTAATAGAACTCATTCAACTAAACAGATATCAATGATATCATTGTACAATTTACATTAGTTTCACAGCAGATAGCAACTCATTGTTAGGCTAGAAGTTGAAAGAATCCTAGAAACAAATTAATATCAACGCAGTTAAAGGAAGACATTAACGAATGCTGCTCACCAGCAAACTTCTCACATCCATCATCAGATACACCACATCTGTTAAGGTTCAAATAAGATAATGCAACAAGGCCTGCAGGATATGCAACAGGGTGGAGGAAATCACAACATAAATAACCAGTTATTACACATACCATAATCCAATAGAAGCCCCAAAAAAACAACATTGCAGATCATACAAGGTGAAAATGAGTGTTTCATGCACGCAAGAGAGGATCCCAAAAACATTCAAGAAATACAAAGCAAACCAGTGGATGCACTCTTTATATTTACTACAATGAACCACAACATAGCCTCTTTGCACATTCTTCTATGCTCATTCAGCATTATATATAAAGAACATGAAACAAAAAAACAAAAATTGATTTTGTTTAGCTATAGTTGAGAAATAAAATGCAGTTGATGTGTTTTTATTTTTTGAATGATGATTCTTACAAATAAACAGAAAGAAAAGGAGGAAAGAATCCTCAAGCCCAGTTTTGATTAAAAGGAACTGAGACTCCCACAGCATGGCTGTAAGACAAGTATTTTTTTAAGAAGATGGCTGTAAGACAAGTATTATGACATCAGAAATGTAAAATATCAAACAAAGATAGTTTCATTCAAGTTATGCTTCTGAAAGAAGTTAATAATGAGAAGCAAACTCTCAAAGTACTGGCTCAAATAAGGAATTGCTGCATAAAAGCTTGTCACAAATTAGCTCCACCATTTTAACATTGCTGCAATGCAATGTAAGGGGATTATATGGTTCCAGTCCTTTCTGCATTCCTGTTTCCTTTCTCCAACTAAAATTACTCAACATTCAAAAGCTTTTTTCTTCTGAACCAAGAAGAGGGATCTGTTTCTTTATAAAAAATATTGTTTATCATTTGAGTGCAAGGCATTCTCCATATAGATTGCATTTCCATAGCAGCACATGTGAACATTAACAATCCTCTAGTTAGAAATGCTAACAACAAAATAATTAAAGAGCAAAGAAGTACTTAAGGGTTTTATCAATTTCAAAACTCGAAGCACACTAGCAATTCACTTGATCTAGTTTCCCACCAGAAATCGACTCCAAACAAGAAGCTGTAACAGGGCAACCTTCCATGTTCAATACAGCAAGTTTATGCAGTCCTGCCACATAATCATACATATCAATAAAAATCCATAAGGTTTCACGTCAAAAGATAAAATCAGTGTAAAAGTCTAATGTCTGTAATTCATGCCCATATCAAGATAACTTTAAGCAATAGAAAAATATATCAGTGAAAATACCAACTAACAAACAACCCACAAATATGAAAAGCAAATGTAGGTTCAATATGAAACAATTTTTCAATTAAATGTTTGAAAAGATCAATAGTCCACGTATCCTTTGCTGATCATGCTTGCCTGCATACTCTATTTTGCCCCTTCCTCATAAAAGTAACCAAGGGTAGAATTTTAAAACATAAAATATAAAGATTCCTACTTCAAACATTGCTCAAGAGATTAGCAAAAGCCTAACAAGAAAATACCACCTAAGAAAAAGAACGTGATATATGGTGTAAATTAGCAGCAAAGAAGTCACTACAAGATGATAAACTTTTTGTTCACATTTCAATGAGTTAAGTAAATTTAAATAGAATATGCATATTTAGGAGACATTGTAAGAAGAAATTAAATAGCATGCAATATTGTTGCTCCCCTGTTACAGCTTAAAAGCAAAATACTGCACCCATTTTCAACTTCAGAAGTGGAACCCATGGTCATCCTGGAAATTCCATAGACCAATATTTCCTGAAAACACATCAGATCAGCTCTAACCACCACCTCAGAATTTAGCAGTGGATCGGCAGGTTAGGCTAGGTTTGGAACTCTTGAAAAATCCCGTGAAGACAAAAGGCAAAATAAACAAGAACTCTATTAGAAGTAAAAAAATCCCTTCTTTTTTTCCCTATCCAATATCTCATTAACGAAAAATAAATAATTTTTTTAACATACACTAAGCAAAGGTAAAAACGAGACAAAATCAGCACCTCATAGATCTACAAAAATTAACATTTACTATGTCAATACAAGAAAATAATGATAAAGCCCACAAATGATTTTCAACAATTAATGATAATAACAGTCCCATCTATAGTTCATTCCCTCCCAACTCTACTTATTTCTCCCCTCCCCACCCACCCCATCCCCCACAGTAAATAACAGCACACTTTTGAAAATAGTGAGAAACAACCCTAGTTAAGAGGAGCGTCGAAAATCAGAATTCAAGAAACATTGAATTTTGGAACAAAGAACAGCAATTTCAGCGATAAGTCAAACCAAGAGATCAGGTCATAATACTTTGACCCCTATATCTTAAAAAAAAGTTGAACCTCTCTCAATATACTGTATTTGCTTAAATTGATTACAGGAAAGGCTGAATTACCCTTGATCTAAACAAACACTTTTAACTTTAACATGTAATCAGCACTCTCAACGAGGAAAAACAGAAAAGTGGCAAAAGGACAAATACGTACAAGAGAAGAGACAAAACATATAAACAGGACAATAATGGGTTATGGATGATGCATTGTGAGTGACTTAAGGATAACTGGGAGTCCCAGTAACAGTTAATAAAATAACCAACTTATACAGCAAAAGAAACCAAACCTTTCAGGCAAGCAACACCACAGTCAGTAACTTTACTGCACGATATTTGCAGCTCTTTCAGATTTGTAAGGCCTGAAGAAAGGACAATTTTGAAGAATCAAAAGTTAACAGCACATTGACATCATAAAGCACAGAAAGTAAAATCACGGAGGTGGATCATCTAAACAAAACGAAATGACGATATCTGCAAAATATTTCACTCAAACAAGGAACTCGACTAGGATTATCTACAATGTACATTATATTCACAAAGGAAGACCCAAGAAAAATACTAACAATTTATAACATTATTCTTTTATGAAGGATTTTCTCTCTATATATGGGACTGCCAGTTTCAGTCCCCTCACATTATAATCCATGAGAATCAACCAAGGCCCTTTTCTCTGTTATTTAGATCTTGTGCTTTTACTTTGTAGAATTGGGAGTCCTTATATAATGTCCACATTATTCCACAAATATCATGCAATCAAGTTCAAGTGGATATTATAAGTGACATCATAATAAGTTAATCACGACCGAAGATGACATCATTGAAGATACAAATCAATGCTTGGAAACACAATGATTAGTCAAGTAACCTTTTCCTTTAAACTTGGTAAATGAAAACTAAAAAATGAAAAACAAGGTGTAATCATAGATGATACCTGATAAGGGCTTCATATCCACATCTGTGATGCAGTTACAGCATTTGATATTAAGACTTTCAAGTTTCGTCAAACCTGTAGAAATGGCCAACTCTCATAAAAATGTCATTCAAACCGTTTCCCAATACAAAAAACACATAAATAATTCTTTTGCAGAAATAGATTAGCTTTCTATGGCAAGCTAAAAAAATAAAGAACAGCTTTGCACAGGAAACAAGATAAATGTAAGTGATGGGTGTTCCCTCCCTCATGAGCTGAAGAATTTGCACATCTCACAATGACTATTACTTAATAGGAAAACCCATGAAAAGAAGAATCTGCACATCACTGAACAAGATTCCAATATGCAGGCTTTGCAACCACATCAAAGACAGTAAAAAAATGGGTTTTGAGTCTGAAAAATCATCAATTCCTCTTTCAGTCCATGGATAAGATTTCTTGCCTTCCCTCCAGTTATCACTATTTGTAGTCATAACTTCATCAGAACTCATTCTTGCCAAGGTTGGTACTCTTGACTTTCTTCATAGCTCTCCTTTCAATATACAACATAACCTGCTGCTATAAAGTTGCGTTCCAAACTACCATTGAGATTTAGCACCTCATTCATATGACTGAACCTGGATACCAGCGTCCACTGGATGGAACTCATACTCTCTTATAGTCCTCTTTAAGGTTCCAGAGTTCCTAAATCTACCAACCAAAACCACCAAACCAAATCTTACTTATGCCATGGACAGCTAAAAAAAAAAAAAAAAATTCTAAAATCATTTTCATACTCCATCTACAGAGCCATAGATCATACATATTGATGACAACCTGGGTTCCATCAGCATGCGTGAGTGGAGGAGGGGTTTTCTTATGTCTACTTGCTGATCCAAGGCCGCAAATGTTCAGAGAGAACATGTTTAAACCCCAATTCTTTGTGAAGATCCATATTTCTTAATTAAGGCTCCCCATTGGCATTCACTAGCATTTAGGGGTGTCAACAGATCTGGATATTATTCGGATTTTAGTCGGATCCAAATCTGAAACTTCGGATAAACCCAATTTTTTTGTTTTTTGGACCGATTTCGGATGTATAAAAGATGTCCAATTTGAATTCAAATCAGAATTGATGGATTCAGATCTGGAAAATATCCGGATCCAAAATATTACAAGCCTACTATTTATCCTTTCACTTTCCCAAAGTTTTAAATTTCTTGGATTGTCTGTTTCTGAGAGTCTCTTTCGTTCCCCTCCCCTCTCACCTAACCCAACTCTCATTTCCCCTCCTCTCTCGTCTCTCTTGCCTAACTCTCTCTGTCAATGGTTCTCTCTCTAATCTCACCTGACGATCCCTCTATCAGCCATTATGTCTCTCTTCTTCTGTCATCCTTTTTCTCTCACTTAACTATGTTTTTTCTGTCAGCCCATCCCCATCTCTCTGTTTCTCTTTTTCTTTCACCCCCTTTTATCACACTTCCTCTCTGTTTTCATCTCTTCATTTATCTCTCCCTTCTCTCAGCCCTTACTCTTTCACTTTCATAGAGGGAGAGTATTTTTTCTTTGTTTTCCTGTTAAGCATCTTGATACTCAAAGAACCAGATTTCTCGGGGGGGTTTTATTTCACATCTTGATTGTTTCTGTTATTTTCAATGTACAATTTTATATCCAAATATTATCCAAATTTAAAAATCTATCTGGCAGAACTGAATTCAGAACTGTAACTTTGGATAGTTTGTCGGATATCTGAAGATTTGCCAATGGATCGGATTCAGAATTGCAATATCCGGACCGAATCTGATCCGTTTACAGCCCTACTACCATTACAATAAGCTTAAATGTAACACATAATCCTAACCAAACATCAATTCCCAACATTCCTCAGTAAGTCTTGAATGCCAAAATTATTTTGAATTAAATAAATCCACTGCCCCACATCAATTAGAATCTATGACATAAACTACACATTAGTTCTCCACATTGAGTTCTAAAAGAAGTTGAAAGAAGGCAGTAAGAGAACCTTTAAGATGAATCAGTCCACCATGAATTCCTGAACACCTCTCAAGATCCAAATTTATCAAGTTATGTAAGTTGGCAAAAGCACTCATGCCCTGAGCAGTGATAGAACCGCTCTTTTTGAAACTCAAGGATGTCAAATTTGAAAGACCTGGAAGAACAAAACACTGTGCACATCAGAAAATATGTAAGAGAGACTATTATTTGAACAAGACAGTAAACTGATTCACACCCTAATGCTGACAGTGAAACCATGGAAACAGAATAGATGAAAAGAATTTTGATCTTCAAAACACAGCACTATGAATCGAGAATATTCTGAGGCATTAGCCACAGCACTAAGTTGCTAATATGTTAGTTTTATCTTCTGTTCTAAAGGTTGTGTTGCTAAGCATGTAAAATATAACTAGTAAAAAATGCTATATAGTTCTTATTTGGAAATCCATACGTATCTTTTTCCACCTTACCCAAAAAATTGAAGTATTTAAAGGTGGCCAGGAACCTTGTCATACTTTTAATGCTCGTTGTTCAGATCTTACACAGGTCAATTTTACAATTCAAGATTTGAATTTTAAGTTCCAAAAGAAGATGAGTTTACTAAATATGACTGGGCCAGTTCAAGCGGGCCGATTTGCCCGTAGTCGAACTGGTCAAGCAGGCTGAGTCAGCCAGTTTTCAGTAAAACAAAAGCTTACATTTGTAAGAATTAGACAAGATCCCTGTTAAAGTTAGACCTGATTGATTTCAGTGCCAATCCACTCAGGTTCTTAGAAATTGCTAGTTACTAAATTTCCCAAACCTCCTCAGATCAGAAACTAACTAACACATTTTACGAATGGGAAGTAATTTACAGTATGGCTGTAAATGGACTGTATTTGGTCCTGACATGGAAATTCTAAATCTAGACCATTTGTTATACCTAGATATCTGCAAATATCCGAGAACTATCTGAATATGGATCACCTAAGCTGATCCATCTGATAAATCCACACTCGGTATCTGGATCCAAAAATCCAACCAGCCTTCTTCTCCAATATAAGGGACCAGTTTGCCAAACCCATATCAACAAAATCTCTGCCAATGTGCAGCATCAATGTAAGGAAGGGTCTCCAAACAGTTGAGTAAAGAAGGGATCATCAAGGAGTCTTTCCACATAAGAAGCTCTACATCAAAACAGAATGAAAGAAGGGATCATCAAGGGGTCTTTCCACATAAGAAGCTCTACATCAAAACAGAATGAAAGTAAAAAAAAAAAAAAAAGAACCGGCAAGAATGGAGATGATTCTTCTTACTGCTGGCATTTTTGTTTATACTGCAAAGCAAGAGAAAGAAGACTTTTTCCCTTGTTCAACGTCTGCCCTTTTCAATAGACTAAAGAAGACGGAGGGAGAATGAAGATGAAGACAACCTGGTTCAAACAGATGGCTGGAGGGTAAAGGAAGAGGAACATTTTCTGAATATCTTATGTTACTTCCGCCACTGGACAATATGGAGAGGGGAACTCCCCTGAAAGCCTAAGCTTGAAAAGAGGAGGCAACAATGATTCTCAAGAGGGAAACTTAACAAGTGGAACCTAAAAATTAGGGAACAGTTGAAAACTAAGAATAAAATTTTTTTACATGAAATAGATATAAGAGAGATTGCAGGGAGATCCTCCAAATCCAACTGATTTCAGATCCGAATATTTATCTGGTTCAGACACTTCGATTCTGATTCTTTTTCAAAATTCTACCAAATACCTTATTAGTCCGATGAAGGTCCAAGAGATCCAAAATGTTGGATACTATTATTACACCCCCTAAGTTACAGTAGTGATAATTTTGAAATATTGTCCTCTTAGAAATACATCCATTAAATAGAAACTAGTCAACAAATATAGCTTTGTTGTACATAATCGAAAAAGAAAATTTACCATATCACCCATATTTAAGTTTTCTAAACTAAGAAATTTTAGGCAAGTAAAAGTTTAGAGAGAGAGGGCCCCACACCCTATCACCCCTCCATTCTCAATTTTATTTTTTTTTTTAAAAAGTGATGATTTGTTCAAGCAAAGAGAGCAAAAACAAAAGCTAAGGGAGCACTCCCCTTTTTTTTTAATGAAGATGTATAAGCTATTAAATGAGTAAAGAGTACAATACCTAGCTAAAAAGGGCCTTCCTCCACAACAAGTTGTTGGAGTGAAACACCTAATTTAGCTTGAGTGTCAGCTAAATGATTAGCTGACCTAGGAATGTGCTTCCAATTACAGTTTAGAAGAGAAATTAAATTACATATATCAAAAAACATATCCCAATGTCGTCATGGAGGAGGAGCTGACATCGCACACCAATTGATAACAATTTTTGAATCGCCTTCTATGCAGAGGGGTCCCACCAGATGGCGTTGGAAAATCTGCAGCCCATTAAGCAAACCAAAGAGCTCAGCAGTGGTTGAGTCTGAGATTCCAATTGGCCCAGTGAAGGTGAAAAGAAGACTATCGTTACTATCATGGATAATTCCACCAAAACCCACAAGGCCAATATATCCAAAAGCGCTACCGTCAAAATTCAATTTGTAGCGGCCCATCGGAGGGGGAGACCAAATTTCCATAGTCGGGTGACGAGAAGGATAAGACATGCCAGCTATCAGCCGCCAGTTCCCACGAAGGTTGGAGCCATTTAAATTTCGGAATTCCTTACGCATTAAGATCCACGTGAAAACTTGGCCAACAATATTTTCTATCAGTTTTTCACTGGGGATAGATTTTAAATTGAATTTTCGGTTGTTTCTTTCCTTCCATAACACCCAAATGATATGACCAACGCAGCAAGAGATAAGTAATTTCCTAAGCTTTGGGAGGCTAACATTAGTAACAGAGAGGATTGTGGATGTAAGGTTTTGAGAGGGGCAATACTGAAAACCAATTTTGTTGAGAAGGCTAGTCTAGACAATGTGGGCAAAATTGCAGAGTAAGAGGACATGGATGGCTGTTTCGAGAGAAGTTTGGCAGAAGGGGCACAAGGTCTTGGACAGGGGTTCCTCGTCGGATTAAAGAATCGGATGTGAGGACTTTGTTCCAACATGCTCTCCAGATACAAAAATTTGCACGAGGGGCAAGCAAGGTCCATGCGATGGCTGCAGGATTATTGGTTTGTGGGGGCATGGGGCAGCTCAGAAAATTATAAGCAGAGGAAGTGGAAAAAGTACCTAGGGTGCAAGGGGTCTTACCGAGGATACACAAGTGAAGAGGTTGGATGCCACAGAGCCTCTATGAGTCCGAAAGCGCTCTCAAGAGATCTAAGCTCCATCCTCCAGAATCAGTCCACTGGTCTAAGATAGTGGCTTCCATATTCCCTTACCAATGTAGCATTTGACTGCCTTTTTCAAATTTGGCAACAAAATTACAAATTTTTTCAATACGGGGGACAGCCTATAGCATCTCCCACCCTCACTCCACCATCCAGATAATATATTTGCTTTAGCGGCAACTTAAGTCCTCCAGATCAAATCAGGATACAAATTAAATTTCCAAATCCATTTAAGCAGCAAGGCAGAATTAGTGGTAGCATATCACAGATCCTGAGACTTCCAAGGAGTTTAGGTTTGCATACCTCAGCCCATTTCACAAGACTATACTTCCTTTCACCGTTCGGTCCTCCCCACAGAAATCTCCTCTTGAGGAGTTCAATTCTTTTCTGGACAGAAGCAGGACATCGATATAATGAGAGGAAATAAGACGGGATACCGTGAAGGCAAGACTTAATACGAACAAGCTTACCTACTTTGGAGAGAAATCTTCCTCTCCAGAAAGCTAGACGCTCAATAACAGGATGCCAAGAGCTTTTGGAAGGAAGAACAGATGACAAGGGGAGACCCAGATAGGTACAGGGTATTGTTGCAATTTTGCATCCCAGATAACAAGCCATAGAGTTCAACACATTTGGATCAATATTGAAGCCAATGATGGAGGATTTTGTCCAGCTTACCTTTTGTCCATATGAGAGTTCAAATAAATTGAGCAGAGCTTTAATATGAGAAATTTGGTTCATTGTGCATTCGCCAAAGAGAATGGTGTCATCAGCATACTGAAGGAGGGCAATATCTTGACTGGGGTCATCAGAGATGGGGCTAAGCCAACCAGAATTTTTAGCAAGACGGACTATGGACGCCAAATGTTTTGCAATGAGAGTGAAGAGGAAAGGAGATAAGGGGTCCCCTTGCCAAATGCCTCTGGTTGCCGTAAAAAACCCATAAGGTTTTCCATTAACAAGGACAGAGTACGACACAGTAGAGATACTTCTCATCCAGAATTTCCAGAGGGTCCCAAAACCCATTTTGTCAACAAGATGGTCAATTAGTTTCCAGTCGACACGGTCGAAGGATTTTTCAAAGTCAAGTTTCAGGACAATCTGGGCAGCTTGGATTTTTTGAAGGAGAGTTCATGGGCCGCCATTGCAGAGTCAAGAATATTTCAACCACGAATAAAAGCACTTTGACAAGGGTTAATGATTTTGGGAAGAAGGGATCTGAAGCAGTTAGCAAGAATTCAACCTATGATTTTGTAAAAGCTAGTGGTGAGGCTAATAGGTCTAAAATCTTGGGGAAGGGCTGAGTTGGCTTTTTTTGGGATTAAAGCAATGAAAGAGGCACCAACAGCTTTGTGGGTGATACCAACTTGGTGGAAATTTTGAACAAAGGCATACACATCATTTTTTACTACTCCCCAAAATTTGAGATAAAACTCGTCGTTGAAACCATCTGGACCAGGGGCTTTGTCCTTAGGAAGGCCTAGAGAGGCCTAACCAATTTCTTCAGGACTGAAAGGGCGTTCTAGTTCATCTACATCAGAAGAGGAGATACGCTTATATTCAAGCTGGTATAGCGTAAGACAGTTGAAGCATTCCTCTGAATAAAGATCTGAAAAGAACTTGACAAGAATGTTAGACATAGAGAGGTTATCCGTGATCACCTGGTCTCCATGACAAAGAGATGTGATACAGTTAGCCCTCCTTCTAGCCGAGGCAATAGCATGGAAAATTTTTGTATTTCTATCCCCCTCGGCCAGCCAACGGAATCTAGCTCGTTGTTTCCAGTGTATAGTATCATTTCAATGACGATTTGAAAACTCAAAATCTAAATGATTTCTGAAAAGTAAATCGGGAGAAGAAAGGGATATTTGCTCTTCGAGGAGATCAAGCTCAGATATACGGCGGTGGACCAAATCTTTTAGAGAAGCAGCAGCAGTGCGGTGATTGAGGGACCATGTGCGGATCTTCGCCTTCAGGGCTTTTAGTTTAATGGGGAGGGACCAAACCGGGTTAGGGTGATGAGCAAGTTCTTGCCACCAGACAGCAAGATCGGAATTGAAGGATTCATCAAGGATCCAGGAGTTCTCAAATCGAAACGGAGATCGACCCCAAGCTGGGGGGGTGTGTATTGATTTGAATCGGCCAATGATCGGAGCCAATTTTATTGAGGACATGGCCTGACTTGTTGGGGAACAATGTAACCACTCATTATTTAAAAAGTATCTATCAAGTTTGGAGAGGAAGGGGGGTTCTGGCCATTTGACAAAGTGAATTTTTTTCCAAAAAGAGGGATTTCAGAGAGTTCAAGGCTAGCAATGAGATCCGAGAAGGCTCTCGTGGAAGAGGTTCTAATGGCGGGAGGGCTTTTTTCATAACATCGAAGAATGGCATTGAAATCCCCAGCAAGGAGCCAGGGCAAGTCACTGAGTTGGATGAGGAGGAGGATTTCTTCCCAAAAGGAGGCACGGTCATTCTAGCGAGTCGGGCCATAAATGCCAGCTAGGGCCCAGAATGTCCCCAAGGATCGGTCTCGAAATCGGATACCGATAGAGAATTGGCTTGGCTGAGAGAGAATGGCTTCAACTGAGTTTGGGTTCCAGATGACAAGGATGCCACCAAAATGCCCAATCACGACAACCTTCGCCCATTCAAGGTCCGAATCGTACCAGAGATCACGAGCGATAGAGATATCAAAAGATCGTAACTTAGTTTCAACCAATATTACAATAGCTTACATTCAAAAAGGGCCGCCTTGATAATCGCGCGCTTAAAAGCGCGAACCGATTCCTCTAACGTTCCATGAGAAAACAATCATTGAAGGGGGGATGGGGTGAGATCCTCCTTTGGGCATAGGAGAGAGTCGTGGTAATATTTGATCTTTGAAGAACTGGATGAAGTCATCTTGAGCAGATAATCAGGTCTTGGAGGGATGGGAATGGGTAGAGGGCTTTTAGGAGTGCTTGGTTTTGGCGAGCTACTTCTTTGGCCTTGTTCTTCTTCTTCCTTCAGGAATAAGTGAAAGCAAAAGGGGTGACGGGAGGCTTACTTTCCGGAGTTCTTCGAGAGTATGTGAGAGCAAAACGGTAGATGGGAGATTTGTTGGCGAAACTTGAGACTTCCATTGGATTATTCGACTTGGCCTTAACAGTTGCTAGAGGGGTTGGACATAGAATGTGGGGGGAGTGGGTTTTTAAAGAAGCTGGCAACCGTTTATTTGGCGGGGTGAAGTGATTGTGTCATTCAATGAGATTTGGATAGTCCTTGGGGTTTGAGTTCCACCGATCTTCTACATCATAGAAGGATCGTGAGTCTAACCTGTTGTCAACTAGGGAATCATTATTCTGGATGGAAGACGGAAGGGTGGGGGATTGCCAAATATCAGTACTGAAAGGACTATTTAGGTAGTTGGGTCTTTGGTGGCTAGATGTGGCAGAGGTGGCGAAGAATTTTCGAGTGTGTGTGAGATGACATGTAGATAGAGTCAAGTTCGGGGCAATCGAAACAATCTCCCGTCCTTCAACAGGACAAGAAACAAAAGGATCAAGTAGGTTTAGATCATAGAAAATGGGTGGGTATTTCGAAAAAAAATTCTGATTGGATGGCGGCGGGGCAGGGGAGGTTTGGGTTTTCGGAGGATGAGGAAAGGGTGCAGTACTTGAGTGGGGTAAGGTAGCATTGGGAAGGGGGGGAGGGGTCTTTTCAGAGCTCAGGGGAGGGCCATTGATCGGGGAGAAGGTATTCCTCGGAACCAGGGCAGGCAGCGTAAGAGTCGAGGAGGTGGGGAGGGCGGTGCTCGAGATGGATATCTCAGTAGGTGAAGGAGTTACTAGAGTAGGGAGCTGAGAGGGTATGGATGGGACCAGTGTTAGGGGCGGGGCTCTAGGAGGAGGGATTGGTGATCTGACTTGATTGGCGCAGGATTTGAGGGGCATGGGTATGGGGAGGAGTTCGAGGAAGGTGCAAGGAGAAGATTTCTTGGAAGTTGGGCGATATCGGCCCAATTGACTAGTGATGGGGTGAGGTAAGGAGATTTGACCGAGGGCGGTAGAGGTTTCGATGTGGCAGGTAGTGCTGATCTGACAGGTGACGTGTTTGGGATGGCTTGAGTGTTCAGGTGAGGTATCAGGGCTAGGGCAGGTGGGGAAATTTGAATTTGGGTTCGGGACAACTATCCCAATAGGTTCCTTAGGTGGTTCCTTATTTGCTCGGTTTCGGTTTGACTCGGGGCCAGCTAGGGTCAGAGCTAACTCTGGATTTTCTGAGTCAACCCAGACAAAGTTGGACTCGACGGGAGACCTTTTGAGTAAAAAACCATGGCAGGGAGGATTACCAAGTTTTCAAACTCCAGGATGACCCGAGTAGTGGTCTCGTCGAAGATAATTAACATAGTGAGTTCTACTTACCGAAAATTTTGGCAGGAGGAGGAATTTCTCCCAGTTGAGGAGCATCGGCTGATCTTCTGCCCAGATGAGTTCTCCGAAAGATGCTCGCGAGGCATTCCAGAGTGTGTCTGCATCGTAGCTCCATGGGAATGCCCCGAACAACCACCCAGTGGCCTGAAAGGGGGGTTGTGAGGCCAGAGGTCTAGTCTTCCATGTTCAGAATTGGAGATCCCACTTCGTTCTTCAGTTTATGCATTTTTTGTCGGGCTTCTGCCGAGTTGAAGACTATAAGCCACTGTCTATCCTGAATCTGAGAAGTGTCTTGGACTGCAATCATTGGAGCACTTCCATGAATCCAGTGTCTTATTTTTTTGCCAGAGTTGCTGGCTGGATGGACAAAGATGACTACTGCTAGGGTTAGCCGGCGAACTTCTTCAGTCATAGCTTGGGCCAGGAGGGTAAGAGAATAATGTTTTTCATGTTGTAGGATCTAAGGAGGGGGGGGTAGCATTTTCCTGGATGGGGGTAGCAAGTGGGGGGCAGGTTGTTGGATTTTTGAGGATTCGAAGCAAAGTTAGGCGGAAATTTGTCCAGCCAAGTCGGGAATTAGGCGTTTGGGGTAAGAAAACCATACCCATTGTCAACGATCCGCAACGCTGAGTGATGGCGCATTCGAGATGGCTTCCGTGATATTGGGTATGTAGTTGAAATTCCAGATCGCCCGTGAAAAGGGACCTTCCGAAGCTCCTGCCCGTCTTACCAGTCTGGATCTTGTCGAAGATGGCCAAGAAGGCTTCCGCAACTCTGACTGGAAGAGAGACAAAAGGATATCTTCGAGCCGAATCGAGAGGATGCGAATGGCATCCACATTCTTCTCTCGCATTTGTCGGAAGGAAACGACTGCATTTCCATTTCGGAAATCAAATTCGGAGGATTCGTCTAACCTTATTCTTCATCTCGAGCTTCGGCTGATAATGGTTTGCCAACCCAGGTCGCTATCTTTTCGCTGAGTTTGATCTTCTTCTTCTTCCCGCTTCGTTTCTCTTATGCTAGTGCTACTACTGCTTCTCCAAATGTGATTGATCATCTCCGCGATCTGAGCTATGTCCCACCTGAACAGGTTGGGGGAAAAGGGGGGGGGGGGGGGAGGAGGAGGGAGCGTCGTGCCCCTCGTGAGCGCAATGCACTTTGCCTTCCGTGTGGTGCACTTTTCCTTCTACGTGGGGCCATTGATTGGAAGTTTTAAAAACCTTACAATAAGGGATTGCAAAGAGATCCTTCAATTAACACAAGCATCAACAGTCAAGTTGGTTGACTGAAGAACATAAGACCAAATACAAGAAATGGAAGATACAATATCAGAAATTTCCAAGAAAACATCCCAATGCCTCCATGGAGGAAAAGCACCAGCTAATGACAACTTTGGAGTCTGAGGCCATGCAGGAGCATAGAGAGTTCAGTAATAGTAGAGTCAGCTACACCAAGGGGGGCAGCGTAGGAGATAAGAGTGCATCCATCCACAACACGAATTACTCCACCGTATCCCGCAAAACCAAGGCATCCAAGGGCACTACAATCAAAATTGAGCTTGAGAGTCTCGTAGGGCCCACCTCCTATCACCCCTCCATTCTCCCATGTTGCCCCCTCTGTCTAGAAGAGAGGAGAGACCCTTCTTCCCACCCACCCACCCCCCCCCCCCCCCCCCCCCAACCTCATTAAAGACAAAAAAAAAAAAAATCAAAAGTAGAGAAAGGAAGGGAACACGCTTCTCCTTCCTTTTTGCGTAGAGACACAAAAGGAGAGAGTAGAGGCTCCACCCTCTCACTTGCAGAGAGGGTGGAGGGGCATCCAACCTCCCTCCTCTCATATTTCCATGCAAGAGAAGAAGAGGAAAGACATTCCTGATATTCCTAATCCTCTGTTGCCAACGATGAAGAAAAAATTAAAAATACTGGAGTAGGCAGGTGCCTCTCTCCTATCCATTAAGGGGGGAGGCTCACTTGGAGAAATTGCGCCCGAAAAGAAAGGGGGAAGGAGTGTTCCCCACTCTCCTTTTAGTTTTATTAGAAAGTACATGGGTAAAATTGTAATTTCACAATATGCAATTTTAATAAATTAAGTTGGTCAAGTGAGTTTCTATCTTTTTTATGTAATTAAATAGTACGCATATTTAGTTTTATTGTGTTTAGAAGAAGGGCATTTTTGTCCTAGAGCAAAATCTTACTTTAAGTTGTTAATAAAACAGTTAGCAGTTGTAATTGCCATTCCAACTGCAGCCTCTTCCATCTCTCTCTTCTATTCCCAGCATATTTAAGAGTTTTACAAGGTTTTAGAATTATTTCTAACAAGATCAGAAAAACAGAATTAGTTGACTAAACAGTATGGTGTCAGGGATGGACTAAATGAACAAAGAAAAGCACAGCAAGAAGAAATTGGTATACAAGTCGATAAGGTTAATGAAGATCAAAATCAAGTTTTTTGCATGAATGGAACACAAAGGACAAGGGAGAAAGAGAATGAAGCATCCATTTGTGGAAGAAAGTCTATTACTAGTGTAATTGAACTGTTTGCACAAAAGATGACATCATGAGGTGGAATAAGATTGCAATATGAAAAAAAATAAAAAAAAACGAAATAAAGAAGCAAATACCACAGATGCTCCTCAACCCACAGTCTGAAATCTGATCGCAATAATTGAAATTCAGATTTTGCATACTGGGACAATCCTTTAGGAGAGCCAAACCAGAATCAGTGACATCAGAACCAGAAATATCCACAGAGAGCAAAGAGGGCCCTTGAGATGAAATGATATCCATCCAACTGTTATTTACTCCTGGATAATCTCCCAAATAAATATCCTGGTCAAAACAAATGGAACATATAGCTTTCAATTTCCTTTTTCAATGTCTACATGTAGAGTGACGTGAGAAAGACAGATAGAATAAATTTGTGTGTGTGGGTGGGGGGGGGGGGGGGGGGGGGGGGGTGGGTGGCGGCAGAAATACCACAGATTCTTTACTTCTGAACAACTGAAATTAATGTGAGCAGATAAGTGCTCAAATACCCAAGATCTCGTAATTGAAATAACACAATTAGGTGCACTAGAAACATTACTTGAAGTGCACAATCTCGAAAAGCTTCAAGAGAAGCCTCGGCCAAAGACTGAGAAGCCACCAATCCATTGAAGATCAGCTGGCTAACATCTCTTGGGAGCATGCTGAAGTTATTGAATCTGCTGATGTCCTGTACAGTATGCACAGAGAACATGAGTAATCAGGTAATAGCAAGAAATCCATTCCCAGAAACCAAAAAATAAAATAAAATAAGGAAGAAATGATTCACACAAGCAAATAATTAAATCATACCTCACATATTTTATGAACACAGGTTTCCATCAAGGAGGGGCACTTGCCTCTTCCTTGTGGATTATCTATGCCAGGTCGAGGCACAGAGCTCCCCAACCATTTTGAGCTGCCACTTTTGCTAAATCTTGCAGATAATCCTCTTCGCACTCCGTCCTCATTGACCAGTTGGTCTCTCTTCCTCGAGCAAGCTCCACCCATGAAGGCCCAATCTTGCAAATATCAGAACATGCTAATGGAAGATCCACAAAACAATATTATGCTTCATCTTGTCCAAAAGGATGTGCATCAACCTGAAAAATGTGAATTATCTAATTCAAATGATATTTTGCATAAATGCATACAGCATGCATAATTATTCAACTGAGGAAATAGGTACTAGCCCCTGTTCCTTGGACATGTCAAAGTTTTTCCAAAAAAACCCTTCAAAATCTAAACCAAAAAATGAGTTGCACAAACACGTGACTTTGAATTAGAACCAACAAATAAGTTCACTTTGCAATTCCAATCAATAAGATATATTGAACATTTTTTCATTCTCTATAAACATGATTATAATTGATAGATCGACCCAAAACACAAATAAAGCCTTCTTCTTTTTTAGCTAAATGTTTTGTTTTCCCATGCACTCCTCTATTACATACATAGTCATGCCACTTCAATGATTAATCCCAGTAGCAGGTAGGGTCAACTTCAAGAATTCATTTATGATGGACATCAGGATTAGTACAGCTCCTTGGACCTTTCTCCACCTATTTGTCTTGATACTTCACCTATATAAGCTACAGGCAGGTCAAGGCATCCAAAAACTCCATCTCCGCTGTTAAGATTAGAAGGTTAATGCATACTCTGGGTTGAAAATAACTTTTTATATGATCCTACTTCCTAAAAAAAACCCTAATAAAAAGATCTAACTCAAGGCCCACACCAGCCTTCCCTTTTGAAGCTTGGGCAACACCTTCAGAGATTCTCACATCCTCACTGTGCATCCAAATGAAAATGCCTACTACCAGTTGCAGCCTCCAGTTAAATATGCAATTGCACAGATGAATATGCTGACCTTGTTATATGGCCCCGTAACAGAACAACCAGATGCAGCATTTAAGAGATATACCAGACTCCAATCAGACCGTTTCCTCTCTATCTAAGCGAACTCTCAGGCAGCAATTAGTTGGTTCATGAGTTCTTCTCACTTTTTGCCATTTTTTTCAAATTTTCTAAAGAAATAAAAGCAATAAAAACAGCAATCATGTGGCACATATAGCAAACAGGACCAAATGTTCTTCAGGATGAGGCAGATCTCCATCTGGAAAATCCCGACTTACCATTCAGTCTCCTACCGGGTAAACGATAAGCCAGGTTTTATCGGGCTAT
Organism: Aristolochia californica; assembly: GCF_029961685.1. Classification (NCBI taxonomy): domain Eukaryota; kingdom Viridiplantae; phylum Streptophyta; class Magnoliopsida; order Piperales; family Aristolochiaceae; genus Aristolochia; species Aristolochia californica. Next base: position 29,705,507 of record NW_027182290.1, on the reverse strand, counting down.
CCAGGTACCTAACTTGGATGTTGGCTTCCTGTTCAAAGGGTGCAAGACATTTTGCCTTCTAACATAACTTCTTCATAATCACCCTTGACATGAATCATTCGGGTGTCAGCAACTGAAGCATGAAAAGAGATTCACCAGTTACAAAGAAATCATCAATAGTCACTAACTCCCTGAGTCAAACTGGCTATACAGAATGTGCAAATGCTGCAGTCTTGACCTGTTAGCATGCCTTAACACTCATTCAACATGCCTCCTATCCAATTGTGTGATGCTCTTAAGACTTCATGCTTCCAGTAGAGGAGGTAATTCATGATTTTGCTCTCTAGCAAACGTTTTCAGAATGAATACTTGTATCCCACTCTCCCATTCTCTTGATATACTAATGCTACAGATTTGGTGAGAGAAAAATAACATTTCTATGTCATACACCATACATTGTCAGGGTCTACGGCAAAGTGAATAACCATAGTGGATGATAATATATCATCAAAACAGAGAAAAAAAATTCCTGATAAGTAATTTTATTTTTTGCCTGCTTTTGTCTGCTTACTGATTTGAGTCGGACAGTGTAAGCATATTCATCAGAATTATTAAAAAAACGCAGCCCAGCATTGTCGGATAAGGCTTTGGTGGTTACCATGATCGGGATGGAAAAGAACACCTCAATTTTATTTCTGAAAGGCAATCACTCCGCTATCCTTTTCAAGAACTGCTGTCTCTCTATGAAACAGAACATGGCATCCGAATAAATAAAATACGGAGAAATATGAGATACCGAAAGAGCAGAAATAAGAACTAATAAGACAACCATCACATATGAATGATAAAATTTCTGGCATCCACTACTGCAATATTCTCGTGCCTCCTGGCACAAATTCTACTTCACCGGCTCATTCGTGGATACAAATTAACTTCATCGCTTCAATTGTTCTTTAAGCAGTTAAAACACAGAACTGCAGCCCATGAGGAGAGTCACTCTTCGAGATATAAATTCAGGATAAAAACACAAAAAAATCAAAATGGCTCAATGATCGAGTTCATTACAAGTTTGGTACAATAAACAACCCGATCACTTATCCGAATTTTCTTATTATGAATTATATTAACAAAGTTTCAATTAAACGTCCGAACGAATGAAAATTGCTCAAGACTCAAAAGTAACATGACGGACATCACAGAATTCAGTAGCCGAACTTCCGATACAATCATCGAGAAAGAAAAAATTAACAACGAACTTATTCGCGAGAGAAAAAAATAACAAGAGATTACATAAGAGTAAGAGAAGAAAGTCGGGAGCAAAAAAAGACGATGAGGACGGAAAAATTAAAAAAAAAATCAAGAGAGAGAAAAAGAGGACTATCAGTATGCACTTTTGGAGTAACCAGACAGAGTTCTCCGACGATCATGATCCAAAATCCAAAAAAAAAAAAAAAAAAAAGTACCTTTAAATTTGATACAGTAAATTCCTTCGCTAATTAGCTATAAGAAAACCATCAACTAAAATCAGAAATTCTGCAATTCCTCGGCACCGTCAGAGATGAACGAAAGGTGCAGTGAAGGAGACGAAAACAGCACTCGCAAGAAAAAGAGAAAAGCGCGCAAACAACCGAGGAGCTGGTGGCCGAAGCGGTTTCCGAACCATTCGATCTTCGACACGCGGAGCTTTGTAATCATAGCCTTGCCTCGGAGACAATGGTTCGTAACGTGGATAAGAAAGAAGTGGGACCCATGATAAAATTTTAATTTATCGGCAGGACTGATAATATCGTTTGGAGCGTTGTACACGCAAACGGCGCAGCTCTGTTGAAACGAGGGAGGGAAGAGCGGATCGAGGACAAGGGTCGAACCGGGTTATTTTTTAAAACTCGATCCAGCCTATGAACCCGAATTTTTCTTTACACATAGATGAATATCTAAGTTATATTAACACAATAAATAAAATATAAATGAACATTAACGATGTCAAAATAACTATATTATTATAAACATAGATGTATTTATTTATTTAAAATAATAGTTCTATTGATTTTCAATGTGCAATTTTAAAATTATTATAGAGCAATTGACGAGACTCGCAAAAAGGTCCATATTATTGGCAAAGATATGGTTAGGTTTTGAAATCGAGAATAATACTTATCCCAAAATATGATTATCGTTTGTAATTTTAATATGAAGTTCACTTTTTTAGTAGTTGTGTGGGAAGGATTGAATTTTGATGCATGTATCAGATGTACCTAACGGGCTTATCATCCCAATAAGTAATATGTTGGTGTTATTTATTTATTTTTTGTACATGTAAATTTTAGTCTTATTTATCATTATTGTTATTTCATATTGTAGGAAAATACTATTTGGTAAATGCTGGGTAAGTTAACTTGCCTGGGTTTTTTGGCATCTTATTGTTCATATTGATATCATTTAAATGAATATGATGAAAATCATCTGGCGTATATTGTATAAGAGTTATTCAACCACCAAATTTCATCATTCAGAAGCACAATTAAGACGATTTTAGGTCTCTGTAAACAATGGTTTGAAATTTTGAATTGAACACTTTAATACCCGTGCAAGACTCGAGTGAAAACAGCGATTGCATGTTATATTATTCCCAATTTTATACAAATATCATATAATGACGATGAAGTGATTGCATAAGAGTAACTAGTAGAAGTTATTGGGCATGATCCCGAATTTGGACAAAATCAAGAAGGTGAAGGAGATGATTAGGAAGAATAAATTAGTCAGCACAAGGAGAATAAGGAGAAACAAACAAATAGAATTAACTAACCATGTTTGTAACAATTTAGCAGCTAAAGTGGAATAGTTGATTTAACATGGCCAATTTATTTTTAGATAAAAAATATTTAAAATCTTATCTTTGACATCTTATTTTACATAAAATTTACCAAATGAGACAGGTAATGTATTAGAGTGATTAATAATCTCTATGTATTTTAAAAAATAGATTAATGGCTATAAGAAAATTTTAAAAATTACCATGTAATTTTCTAGTAAAGTACTAATAGAATTTTATGTTGGAGTTTTTTTTCTAAAAATATATATCCCAAAAAAAAATAGGGGCACTAACGGGACCATAGAATTAGAGGGTTTTTAGGCTTTAATAAGTAATTAGGATATACATTACAGGGATGATAGCTAGGTTGAAAGTAAATCTAAGAGAAAATATATTTATTTGAAATGGGAAAATTGTGTTTCTTAATAGAAATTAAAATATGACAAAAGTAAATAAAGAGGTTTCTTCTCACCCTATTGACCCTTTTGAGACATATATTTAAGTTATCTAAAATCTAGTTTAATTTGTATTCAAAACACATATTACTGTAACCGATATTCTAATAATGCTTAAAACCCTGAAAAATATGATTTTCCTTGAACATAGATGAAAATCAAAGTTATACTAATACAATAAATAAAACATGAAAGGAACAATAATGATGACATAATAGCAATATTATTGATATCATCAACTATTTCAAATCATACAAAATTATTTGTATGAAGATCTAAATGGGTTTGAAATGATGTCAAAATTTTGTTTTTACATAATGAAAATTTTAGTGCTATATATGAATTTTTAGATATATATGTGAATTCTTATTTCGGCGTCGATGAGTTCTTAATTTTATGTGTTGGATATGTAATTTGATATTTATACTTTTTAAAATATTTTGTAATATTTTATCATTATACAAGTGTCAAGATTACCATAATTATTAGTTGAGGGTGTTGCTACTGCTTTAGCAACTCCTCTAGTTATTATATCAATTTATTTTGAAAATGTATATGCACCTAGAAAAAAATCGACTGGGTAGTGGGACTCATATAGCATAAATAATACCTGTTTAAACATGTTTATAGAATGAGACTGTATATTTTTTACTAACTTTTATAATTTGTTGAGTAGGAGACTTCTTGTGGATACCAAGAGCATTAAAGTTGAATAATAGGTTGTTATGTTATATTTATGGTTATCATGGATCAGAGCTAAAGATATCCAGTGTCAATAGAACGCTTCACATGCTCAGTTTGGACGATTAATACATATTTCAATAGAGTACTATAATTGAAAGATGATTACATATGTTATTTTTCAACTAGAAATGTTTATCCAAAAAATAACATGTAGTGATAAGTATTATTCATATTTCAAGGTAAATAACGATTGCAACTATTATTGTTGTATTTATTTATTTAAAAGAATATTTCTATTGACTTTTAATGTGCAGTTTTAGAATTGCATTAGAACAATTGATGGGACTCACATAAAGGTTCATATTATCGGCAATGAAATTGTTAGGTTTTGAAATTGAAAATAACACTCATCACAAATTGTGGGTTTTTGTAATTTTAATATGAAGTTCACTTTTGTAGTAGCTGGGAGGGAAGGATCGACAACTGATGCTCACATTTTGATGCACATATTGGATGTACCTAACAGGGCTTACTATCCCAACAAGTAATATGTTTGTGTTATTTATTTATTTTTGTGCATGTTAACTTTAGTCTTATTTATTATTATTGTTATTTCACATCGTAGGAAATCACTACTTGGTAGATGATGGGTATGCTAACTTGCTTATTTTTTTGGCATCTTATTTTGAAATGAATATGATGAAAATCACCTCCCTAATAGTCCATAATAGTTATTTAACCACCAAAATTCATCATCAAGAAGCATAATTGAGCGGATTTTTTGTCTCTAGAAACGATGGTTTGAAAATTTGAATTGAACACTTAAGCACCTGTTCAAGACTCAAGTGAAAATTGTGATTGCATGTTATATTAGTTACAAATTTATATGAATTTCATATCGTAATGGTGAAGGGATTGCGAAAGAGGATCTAGTAGAAGTTATTGGGTATGATGTAGAATTTAGACAATATCAAGAAGGAGAAGAAAATTATTAAGAAGAAGAAATTAGTAAGCTCATAGTCTCAATATGAGGGAGAATAAAGAGAAATGAACAAACAAAACTAACTAACCATTTTTGTTACAATTTAACAACTCAAATGGGATATAACATGTAAAGTGGAATAGTTGATTTAACAAGGTCAATTTCTACCTTTTATTAGCATGTAAATTTCCAACAAGGGGCACTAACGGGACTATAGAATTGGAGTGTTTTGAGGATTTAATAAGTAATTAGGATATAGATTATTGGGATAATAGCTAGGTATAATGTAAATCTAAGAGAATTGTTTTTATTTGAATGAATTTGTTAATAGAAATTGATTTATGACAAAAGCAAATAAAGAGGTTTATACTCATCCAATTGACCCTCTTGAGACAACTTTCCTATGAGGGGTTTTTTATGTCTCTTGTAAATAACTTGTTTGTTAGGGAGAAAACCTCTACTATAATAATTAAATTGGCATTAATGTTCCCTATGAACTCATTTCTAAGAAACTAAATTCCAACATTTCATCTACCTAGTCCTAAACTTCTAGCCATTAGCTTTTATATCGATTGAATCTCTAAATGACATACAAGCCATAAGGCTTGTATTTGCACATGTAGTGTTTTCCCAACTGTCCGATCAACAGTCTTCTCAATCGTCCAAACAATAGCTATGACAGTCGTCCGATCAACGACTATCTCAGCTGTTCGATCATGATCGGATGACTGAGATAACATTTTACACCAAATGACTTTTCGTATTGGATCAATTCTTTTCGTATTATCGGTAGCATCAACTATTTCAAAATCATGAAAAATTATTTGTAAGTAGTTATAAATGGGTTTGAAATGATGTCAAAATTTTTGTTTTTACTAGGTAAAATATAAATTTACTCACATCAATTAATTATTTTATTTTTTATTTATGAATTTAATGTGGTCAAGCGAGACAACTTGGTGCGAGGCTTGGGAGCGAGACAACTTGGTGCGAGGCTTGGGATACATGTGAGTCGTGATCAACTTGCTAAGATTCTTATTTACAGGATCGACGACTGTCGGACCTATAAAAGACAAAAATAAAATGTAAGATGGGAAAGCATTCAATCGAAATAGTTGAATTTTGTCTTCAAGACGAAACACGAAACACGCCTTTGAACACAGGGATATGAGAAATGAGAAAAATGGAAAAGAATTCAAGCATCAGAAAAAGAGTGCACTGAAATGATGGCCCTATCTGACGGTCACAGGCGTCTGGTTTCTGGTGTTTTCTTTTTTCTTACTTTGTTTAATAATCTCCCCTCAAAATCCAGAAACCAAAAGCCGAGTTAACACCAACAGCAACAGCTCTTCTCCATTTCTCCTCCTTTTTCCCCAGGAAAAAAAAAACTTAAATCATGCAATAAGAGCATTCGTAGATAGAAGAAGGGGTGACAGAAAGAAAGGGAGCAAAAAATGTCGAGCGAGATTGAGGTTGTTGGGGACGGGACTGCCGGCAGAGATCATGACACGTCGACGGCGAACGCTGGAGAGGTGATCTTGAGAAATGATATCTACACGGCGGCGGCATATGGGGATCTGGAGAAGTTGCAGAAGCTAGTGAAGTGCGAGGGGTGTTCGGTTTCGGAGCCAGACGTTCTTGGGTATTACGCTCTTCAGTGGGCCGCTTTGAACAATCGTACTGCCGCTGCACTGTATATAATTGAGGTAGCCTATTTTTCGTTTGTTTTCGTGTTTAATTTACTTCCGACTGTGTTCACTTTCATGTTCATATTTGTTGCTATTTTTTTTTTTTTTTTGAGAAAAAAAGAGTGGACTAATAAGAGCCTGAGAGATATTTCGTTTGAGTGGCAAACGTCGGTGATGATACTGAGAAATGGACGAGTTAGTGTCTAAAAACAAATTAAAATTTTATCTATTATCACGTCTGGTGACTTTTGTATCCTTCAATTTCGAAGACCCAATTGAGTTACGAGGCACAGAAAATAAATGTCAGTTTTCAATAAGTTCATTAAGTTCCTCAAGCAGAGAGGATTATAGGCACAGGTTTTGTTTATTACTCTCTTGTAAATGGTAGTTCATGGTTCCTAATTTTGTGTTCAAGTAATTCGATAAATGAAGAATCAATATTTTTGGTTAATGAGGGTTTGTGTTGTTTACTGGACAGCATGGCGGTGATGTGAATGCGGTGGACCATACTGGGCAGACTGCACTTCATTGGAGTGCTGTTCGGGGTGCAATTCAGGTTGCAGAGCTTTTGCTTCAGGAGGGTGCCCGTGTAAATGCTGCTGACTTGTGTGGATATCAGGTTAGCTAGTTTATTTTATTTTGCTTTTTGATATTTGAAGCCTGATCTCTGTATCTCTTTCTGCTTGTTGAGGTAAGTTATAATTCTTGTGCACTTCAAAACTCGTCCTTGCAGAATATTCTTTGTTCTCACACTGCTGAAACAATAAAGTTGATATAGGGGTAGGCAGCAGGCAGTCATCTTTTTTTATGCTAATTCATAAAAATATGATAGAATCCATACCAGTTGTCTTTGTTCTTTTTTATGTTACAAGCGCGTGGCAACTGGTATCAGAGCAGCATTCTATCTATGGCGTCTACAAGTGGTGATGTTGCAACAAGAGGGACAACGTAAATAGTGCCATGGTAGTGATGCGAGCTGAAATCCAGAGAGTGGACGGAGATGTTAAGACCATAGAGAAAGAAGTGGGAGCAAGACTCACCCTATGCGATAGAGCCCTTGCGAATGGAGAAGGTTCGCAAGGATGTGCCAAGATTAGGATCTGCTGGGAGAGGCAGCAGGGAGGCGCCAAATCCGGTACTGCTAGGAGAGACAGCAGAAAGGCGCCCGATCTAGTGCTGCTTTCCAGAAACTGCTGGGAAAGGCAGCAGGGAGGCTCCAGTTCCGGTTATGCTGGGAGAGACAGTAGAGAGGAGCCAGATCCGGTGTTGCTTTCCAAAAACTGCTGGGAAAGGTAGCAGGGAGGCGCCAGTTCCGGTTCTGCTGGGAGAGACAGCAGAAAGGCACCAGATCCGGTGCTGCTTTCCAGAAACTGTTGGGAAAGGCAGCAAGGAGGTGCCAGTTCCGGTACTGCTGGGAGAGACAACAGAGAGGCGCCAGATCTGGTGCTGCTTTCCAGGAACTGCTGGGAGAGGTAGCATGGAGTTGCCAGATCCGGTGCTGCTGGGAGAGACAGCAGAGAAGGCGCCAGATCCGGTGCTGCGTTCCAGTAACTGCTGGAAGAAGCAGCAAGCCAACCATAAGTGGGTGGCGTATGTTGATGGTGCGCAAACGAGGACGTCTGCATTATGGCGGTGGGAGTATGAGACGAGAAGATTCTGGCTCGACGATGGATACTTCCATGCTAGTAAGCTCAGCCCGAAGCAAGCTCGGTGGCAAGTTTTCTTGGCCAAGTTCGACTTTGAGATGAGGTACAAGGTGGGAAAAGTCCATGCTTCTGTAGATACCTTAAGCAAAAAAAGGGATTCTGCTATGCCTTTTGATGGAGAAAAGGGCACAAGGGTATTGGCGCATATACAACGCACAACACCAGATCGCATTGCTGAAAAACGCTCAAAAACGGAATTTGTGCGTGCAGTAGAGGCAGAGGCGCGTGTGGCGCTATGCGGACAACGCTCAGTAACCTCAATGTGTGATGCGGCAAGCGGTAGACCCTTCACGCGCATCACGCGCGATGCTGTAGCAGCTGCGCGAGACAGATATATGCGCAGCACATGCGTCGGCACTTGCTTCATGCGCACCACGTGCGGTGTGGTAGCAACAGAACCTGACGAGGCGCACGACGCACACATAGGCGCAGGAGACATGCGTTTTGTGCAAGGCGTGCCTGCGCACATGCAGGACCATCTTGTCGTAGAAACGGAAAATGCGACTTGGCGATTACGAGTCTTAGCAGCAATTACACATGTTAGTACTTCGTTGCTAGACCGGATTCGCACTAGACTTCACCAAGACGCCAAGGCCTACAGCATGGTGCAAGCTGCAACCTTGGGTGAGAGGAGAAGACTATGGCTTGACGACGGATTGCTCAAGACCAAAGGTAATCGACTTGATGTGCCTAAGTACGATAACCTACGGCGTGACCTCTTGAGGGAATGCCATGATACCTTCTGGGGAGGACAACCAGGCCAAAGACGGAACGTTGGCCTTGCTCCCTGGCCAGTATTATTGGCTGGACATGGAAAGCGATATGGAGGAGTTTGTGTACACATGTCTTATCTGTCAACAAGATAAGATGGAACAAAGAAAGCCCAGAGTCTTGTTACAACCTTTGCCCATTCCAAAACGGCCGTGGGAGTCTATTTCAATGGACTTATTTCTGGTTTGCGTAAGAAAGAAGGGCTTGGGTCTATCACGGAACATTCGTAACAGTGCCAAGTGATTGTACAGCAGAGGAGGCTGCTCGAGCATTCATGGCACAAGTGGTGAAGAACTGGGGTGTGCCCACAACGATCATCAGTGATCGTGACCCCAGATTCACAGGAAAATTCTGGACCGAGTTATTTAAACTATTAAGAATTACTGAAATTTTTTCCACTAGTTTTCATCCTTAGACTGACGGCCAAACGAAGCTTATAAAGACCGAGAGGAGCGCAAAAGGGGCAAGCCCCGGAGGACGCAATACTTGGCAAAGCGGCAGGGTCAACCGGAAAGCGAGGCAACATGGCAAGACACTGCCGAGTTGTAGTAATCCGAGAAGGTGGTGGCCCACTATCGCCAGGGGATGCAGACGAGGGCGTCTGCCTTATGGCGGTGGGAGTATGAGACGGGGGATGAAGCCATGGTATAACGAGACACCAAGGCTGAAGACTGTGCAAGTCTAGTGCACAACAATAGTAGCGACGGCCAAGGCCAAGTACAATGGCACGGCCCAGAGGGGCGCACGCATATGGCCGGCCCGGAACCAGCTGCAAAGGAAGAAGACATACTTGCACTTGCCAAACGGATGGCCAAGCAGCAAGGCGCGCAACAATCCCGGCAGCTGGCCGAGACACAAGGTATCACGCCAACAGGCACGTAGAGGCAGGTCGAAATGGGGTTGCAGCCAGCAGGTGCGCTGGCAGGTCGAAATGGGGTTGCGCGCGACTAGGACTCCAGGCGGATCGAAATGGGGTTGCGCGCGGCCAGGACTCCAGGCGCATCCGCTGGCGCACGTGCGCGACAAGGACTCCAGACAGAAATGGGGTTGAGCACGAGTAGGACTCCAGGCGGATCAAAATGGGGTTGCGCGCGCCAGGACTCCAGGCGCACGCGCGCACGCGACATGGTCAACAGGAGCCCGCGCGCGAAATGGGGTTTCCAAGCCGCCCGCACGACCAGGACTCCAGCTGATGCCAGAATGCGAATTTTTGGGATCTGGCGAATTTTTGGGCGTTTTTAGAGATTTCAAAGGGCCAGGACAGATTCTGAGCCTTCTAAAGCCCAGGGGAGGAGGCTATAAATAGGAGGAGCCTCTCCCATTGTAAAAAAATCGGATTCTTAGCATACTTTGCTCTTCAAGTGTATAGAGAGAGTGAGTGGGTGGCCAAACAAAGTTAGCATTATTCTTCCATTTCTTTGGTCTCTCTGTCGTTCTTTTGGCTTGCAACATCGAGTGTGGAGGTTAGGTGGAAGATCCGTGAGACAAGGAGGCTGACTAGTTCTTGGGAAGAGCTAGGCCGCACGGGGTAGATATTCCGCAGGGCTAGACGGACTTAGCCTGAATCTGCTGCAGAATATAACTTGTAACATTCAAAGAAAGGTGTTTCCATCTTTTTAGTCTAATTCATAAGAGATGGATCTGGGTTCATTACTAATGGACCCAAATTGTGTCTATGCTCACACTCACACAAAATGGACAAGGAGAGTTGATCTTTCATGAAATAGATAGACTGGGAATTTATTAGCTATTGATTGACTTATTTTCTGAGTAAGTAGTTTTTTCATTCATCTTAAGAATCCTGGAGTAGTCTATTGGAGTGGTGGAGCTCAAGAACGAATGCTTTTAGATGTGAAATTGACTTCTTGGGTTAATTAAGAGCTTCTCTGCAAGATCCTAAAGCATGTAACTCATAAACCGATACTCAATTATTTGTTGAGAGATAATTGCTTTGCCTTCTTTGATGGCTCCTCACTAGGGATCCCATGCCTTGCTGGGTTTGGGGGCAGAATCAAAGGCCACAATAGGTCATCGCTTCTCTTGTATTCCAGCCCACTTGAAATTTACGACTCAACTGAAGCTGAAGCCCAAGTACTTCTAAATGGGTTTAGCAGTTTGCTCAGAATATTTTGGGTCTGGCAATCATAGAGGGAGATTCTGCAACTGTGATGAGTGGGTTGTCCTAGAAAGCTACTTCTCCTTGGCATCTCGGTAACATCTTTGATAAAGTCTATGACTTATCCTCTACTCGGAGGTCTTTTAGAAGCATATTCTTGGATCAGCTAATATCCATGCAGATTTGCTTGCTAGAGAGGGGGCTTCCTGTGACTTACAACCTTGTCATTAGGAGCTCTCTCCCCTTGTAATTTAGGAGTTATCCCCTTTTGTGCCATGTTTTATGTATCATTTTATTGCGATTATCAATAAAAACACTATTCTTAAATAAAAAAATTTCTTGTGATATGATATGTTCAGAATATCCTCATCTCAAGGAGGCATTAGCATTTGCTCTGTTTAAAGAACCCGCCAGTTGACAAGCAGGTGTTCTTCTGTGCTTGTCAGATTTTTTTTTTAATTCCCATGGTTACTTGGAGGTTGGGTATTGATCCATAACTGGTGATGGATCTTTGAAGTGGATGGCATAACCATGAGGGGATTACAAATGATATGAATTCAAACGAGCAGCAAGGTCTCTCACCTTTAGTCCATCCTTTCTTTGATGGAAGGGTCTCAGTCTTCATTATCTGTATGGAAACACAAGCAAAATAGAAAGTTGGCACCTCTGCGAAGCTGGTCCTTCTTTATAAAGGCCAGAGATTGCATTCTCTACCCTTGACATATTTGAGAAGCTTTGCTTGATCTTAGGGCTTCTGGATTTCTGCTCTTGAGGTTAGGTCTTGTCATTCTCATTCATGAACCTACATTTCATGGTTCATAAGAATATACCTTGTAGATTTGTCATTTATCTCTTGGGCAGTGTGTGTGTGTGCGAGCGCGTGTGTATGTATGTTTACCACGATATCAACTAGGTTGACTACAGCTCGAGTTTTGAAAATTCCAACCTGCCCCACCACCTCCATCCCTAAACATTGTCCTCTTTTAAATTTGTGGCAGAGTTTGATTTCCAGATTTAAGAGAGAGAGAGAGAGAGAGAGAGAGAGAGAGAGAGAGAGAGACTCCATCTTCTCCAGGTCAGGTTCCAAAGCATTGTATTTGGGTAGTATTTGGGCAAGAAGTGATGGGTGGTTGGGAAAAAAGGCTTGGATAGGTGGTGGGAAGCTATGGAAGGTTTAAAGGATGGTGGCCATAGGAAGCCAAAGCCAAAGCCAAAGCCAAAGCCAAAGTTGACTTTCTGTTAGATATGGTAGCAAATAAAAGAAGGGCTTTAATATTTGATGACTTGGTCTATTAACAAACTAAAGAGGGGGTCTGATGGCCATTTGGTCTAGTGGTATTCTTCTTACATTAGGTGCGTCAGGTCGTGAGTTCGAATTGTGCCACGCCCTTCTTAAAAAAAACAAACAAACTAAAGAGGGGGTATAGCAACATTAGGATTAGGGGTGGCTTCGAACCGAGCCCGTTCGCGAGCGGCTCGGTTCGATTCGGTATACCTGGATCTCGAGCCGAGTTCGAGATCCGGGATCGGCTCGTTTAAATTAACGGGCCGAGCTAGACCGAATTAAGGTTTGGCTTGAAAGCTTGCAAGCCGGCTCGTTCCTCGTCCTCGTTCGGGCAGACCGTTCATTCGACCTCCTCCATCCTCGTTCTCTCAGCCACCGGCAGCTGCTCCAGCTCCGCAGCCGTCAGACCCTTCGCCGGCCGCGCCTTCACCGGCAGCGACGGCGGCGCCCTGCTCACAGTGTACCACAACAGACACAAGTACACCAAAAACACCACTCCGATGCCGACTAAAGGCAGCAAGATCGCCACGAATATCCGCAACAACATTTCTCCAATCTCCAGATCTAGCTCTTCCCTCTCCCAAAGCCTCTCCAACAACCAAACTGCCATAGTACGAGATCAAGATTCACGAGTTGCAAGCAAGGCACTAGCCGACCGGTTGCCTTTTCAGCAGAGCCCATAACCGCTCGGTATGGAGCGAAGCGGCTTCCGTTACGGCGGACGTCGATTCATTTTCTTGCCGGAGAAGGAAAAGATCATGTAAGACGCCGTCATCATTCTTTGGATCATACAAACAGTGTGAGTCACTTCATTCGCTTTTTGTAGCTCACTGACTCCCCTCACCCCGACGAGACACGGGTAACTTCTGTTCCAGGTGGTTTTCAAGTGGGCCCAACCTTATTAATTTACGTGGCAAAGCACGAGTAACTCTTTTCACTATGAAGTCTTATCATTTCATTTTCCCGCTCTTAATGGAAGTACAACTTGAACTCGGTTAAAATTATTAGGCTCGAGCTCGAGTTTGAAATATTTAAATCAAATTCGGCTCAAACATAGGAAGGTTCAGGCTTAGCTCAATTCGATGCCACCCTTATACCCAATTTTAAGTAGAGGTCATGCCCATGTTTATGTAAAATGTATGAATAATTTTATATACAATTTATTTAACATGTATTTTTTGAAAAGTTTTAAATGTATGTTGGAGATCGAACTCGAGACATGTATTTTTTGAAAAATTTTAAATGAATGTTGAAGCTCGAGCTGAGCTCGAACTCGGTTAAAATTATTGGGCTCGAGCTCGAGATCAAAATATTTAAATCAAGCTCGGCTCGAACATAGGCAGGTTCGGGCTCGGCTTGGCTCGATGCCACCCCTAATTAGGATGTTTTGACATAGGATTAACCCAACCCCAGTGTTTAGCTGTCAAGAGCAAGGCGTATAAGGCTTATTTGACACTGTTAAAAAGAAGAAGTGACAAAAGATCACCTTGGCAGAGACCTTTGGAACTCTTGAAAAGTCACAAGCATTTTATCAGGTAGGAGAAAGTTGAGGAAACAACTATGGATCCAGAATTTCTATCCATCTCCAAAACCCATTTACTATGTGGTGTTTCTACAAATATGCTCACGACTCTAGTAGCTTGGGGGTTTGAGGAAAGTGAGAAACTAAGAGAAATCTTATTGCTTGTCGGAGGTTTACTATCCTTGTGATGATGAGGATGTTGAATTTGGAAGAGGAAATCACACTGAAAAGCAAAGGTGCTGATTGATTCGTCAAACCCATTTTTCAACTTTGCTTTAGAAAGTCAAGGTTGGGAGCAATGCTTTAAACCCGACCTAGCACATACTCAGGTTCTTAAACCCATCCTTCAGCTATGCTCTAGAAAGTCTAAGCTTGAGACCAATGCTTTAAAATCTGACCTAAGCATTAATCTTTTGAGCTCATTGGGCCAGCTTCAATAGGTTAAACTAATATGTTATCCACATCAATCATGTAATCTAAAGCTCTTCCTATTGTAACAACCATTTAAAGAGGTAAGAAGCAACTGTGAATAGCTTTGTTTGAAGTTATAATGAGTTTATTTAATTTTCTTCGTTTTCCTGAAAGCATTTTTTTCTAGTAAATAGATTCCTAGGGTTTAAAGTATTGTGAATTGTACCAATTGATTAAGTTATAAAAAGGGGAGAAAGGTCTTTAAACCTTAATCTCCTTTGTTTCCTAGGGTTTAAAGTATTGTGAATTGTACCAATTGATTAAGTTATAAAAAGGGAAGAAAGGTCTTTAAACCTTAATCTCCTTTCTACTTATTTTTGAAAATTTCACATGGTATTAGAACAATAACGGTTCTAATGGAGAAGGAAAAAAATGATGAAAAACAAGAAGGGAAAGAGGAGGAAGAAGCATAAGAGGAAGAAAAAAAGAAGATAAGCATTTTTAGTTTTTCTGGTTCTTCCATAGATTTTGTTTTTCTTTTTAGCTAATTCTTTCGTGCTACTCCTGCAGAGTAGTTTCCTCTATTTGTTTAGCCTAAATAGTTTTATTTCCCTTTTACGCTTTACGAATTTTTCCACTTGGGTTCACTCCCTGTTTTCTAACAGTGAAAATCAGTGTTTGTTGGCAACTTTTCTTCAATATCTTTTTCTTCTACTGCTTCTACCTGGTAGCTGCCAACTCTCTTCATCATGTCGAGCAGCTTCTCTCCAACATTTTGATTTCAATTTCAATTTCAATTTTCAGAACACTTATACTCTTTCTATGACATCTGTCTGGTTTGTCAGAAGAAGATCTGCTTCTGGTCTGTGACAACCAATTCATCTCAGTGCCCAATTCATGTCAGATTCATAGTCTTTCAAAGCAGAGAAAGTTAGCTGTTTTTTCTGCGCTTCTTTCCAATCAGAGATAGAAAATCCAAAGTTATGAGCGCTTTTGATTGGGTTTGAATTGTTCTGGTTTGTTTTGACATGATAGCTGCTGGCATTGTATGAGATGACCAAGAAGTTACCGCATTGTCTGTTTTCCTTCTACCACTTCTGTTTTTAGTCGTTGCCATCTTGATTATTCTTCTCCATACATTTGGTTATCAGTTGACAGAAACTTTAATAGAGTGAGCCATGGTGATTGTGAAGGCTTTGTTTTTTTCCATGGCCATCTTCATTGACATCTAGAGTAAAATCTCCAGAGCCTGATGCAGGCTCTGGTGTGGCAGTTTCTCTGGGATTTGGAAGTTCTTGTGGTTTCTGTGTTGATGTTATTGCATCAAGATTACATCTGAGAAGCTGCTGGTTATTGTACATTCTCTTATTTAAGGAACTTCAATTGTTGTTAGAGGTTGGTGGAGAATTGGATTTACTGGGCCAGGTCATTGTTCTTGTCATTCTCAAGCAGTGCTTCTGTTCTAATTTTTTTGTAATTCATATTGGATGACACTATTTAGCTCCTCATAGTTGAAGGAGGCAGATTTGAACTTCTCCTTTGTATTGCTTTCTTCATTGTTGTCGTGCTTCTGCCCATCAATTTTTGAGCCGGGGCATGGGACATTGGGAACCAAATCTCCAAATCATTTTTTTTTGAAAAAGATGTATTAATAAAATGAGAGAAATTACAAAATTTAGGGGAGCATGTCCCGTACAACCAGCGATTGTAAGGTAGCTCCCTGCCTGGCAAGCACATCTGCTGTTGAAAGATCTCCAAAACCATCATTAACCATATAAATGTGTCAGGGTCTTGTGGGGGTGAAAGTTGCAATTTTCTATTCCGAAACAAGAGCATGGACAGCACAACCAACTTAATTGCGAGCCACCTTTGGCTACTTTGCAAAAGAACTCCTGCTTTGGAATTCCATTGATGGTATTGAAGGGTGGGAGAAAGATAGAGTGAACTAAAAACCTCGGTAGTAGTATGCAAATCAGCATTGTTGTTCTTCTCTTCTCCTCTTTCTGTAAGCATAAGGAGGTCACTGGTGGCTGGACAAATATATCCAGAAAACACAGGCTCCCAATGCCGTTCTTTTGTTTTCTCAGAAATCGACCTTGGTTCGGTAATTGTTGTATTAATTATCTGGTCAAATTTGATGGTCTATTCTGTGATCAATTTTGTGGCTATATTCTGGCTGAATTTTTGGTCGTTTTGTGGTCAATATTCTGGTTGATTTTGAGCTACTCTTTTAGTGGTTCTACCTTGGAGGGCTCATAATATTTTGTGTTTTGGATTTATCATGTTTGGCGCAGATATGGCTTTGTACCCTTTGGGTCTTCTCTTCAAACATTTCTCCTGTTCCACTTCAGACTACAGTCCAGTAATTGGGTATATGGAGTGATTTGTTCTTGGTGACGTGTTAGTGCCCTGTTAAGTGGGTGGTATCTTACTGCTTACCTTAATTGGGTGGTTTTCTGCTGCCCTTAAGTGGGTGGCTTTTGATTGTCCTTAAGTGGGTAGTTTCTATTGCTGTTAGGTGGTTGTAGTGCTATTTTATTCTTACTGACTGAATCTGGGTTGTTTCTGCTTGAAAGACTGTGGTTGAAATGTTCCTACACAGTTTCATTCAACTTCTTAATACTTAGTGATTGTTATTGTTAAGTTGGGTCCAATGCCCATCCCAAAATTACTAGCCACCTTAAGAAACCTCTTTCTCAACTAATAAACTCAAGATATTTGTACTCGCTAATCCATGTGGGACTATTACTTAACACTCCCCCTCACGTGTAGACCCTCTTTTTGTGGCTCTACAAGTGGATAATTTAGGAGTAGGTAGTTTAGGTGTAGGCCCTCTTTTGTGGCTACAAGTGGATAGTTTAGGTGTAGACCCTCTTTTGTGGCTCTACACGTAAATAGTTTAGGTGTAGGCCCACATATGAGTACTTGTTCTGATACCATGTTAAGTTGGGTCCAAGACCCATCCCAAAATGACTATAGCCACCTTAAGAAGCCTCTTTCTCAATTAATAAACTCAAGATATTTGTACTCACTAATTCATGTGGGACTATTACTTAACAGTTATCACTATTTTCTATTTGAAATCATATATTTAATTTTTTGTTGATTTCCTATTCCAAATCGTGTTATTAATATATTTCTACCTTTTTCTTGTGTCTTACCCTTCAATAAGGCTTGTGAGAGTCCTCTTCACTGTTATTTTCTATTTTATATGTTTTATCCGATTGGATGTCTTGAGGTGGTGTGCTATTTAGGGGAGATGAATGAAGCTGAGTTTTTTCTATGCTCAAGGTTGGGATCAATGGCATCTATTCTCCATCTTGAGGGGGAAAAAGAGTATAAGAGTATTGGTGTAGATGAAGTTAGTCCAAGGACTGTCCTGCACGTGCAAGCTCAAGAGTCAATGCCTCAATAGAAGTCGAAGCCACATAGCAATGACAAACCTCAGATTTTGAAGATTAATTTAGGTGTAATTTTTTTCTTATGCTTAGAATGTGAGACATTTTGTAACAAGCTAAAGCATTATGCTCCAGCTTGAGGAGGAGTGTTAGAAGTTATAATTTTGAGTTATTTACTTTTCTTTATTTTTTAGAAAAGTATTTTCTATAGAAACTAGATTCCTGAGTATAAATGGAACAGAGACAAGTAATTTTCTGTTGATTAAGTTAAAAAATAGGCCCTAACCTCTCCTACATTGTTTATCTGCAAGTTTCACAAGCTTGATGGGTTTGTCCAGGGAAAATCCCTTGTAAATATCATTGGATGCCAAAAAAATTCTCAAGCATGAGAGAGTAAAATGCTGCACGAATCAAGCACAATTGGAAACATTCTAGGTAATTGATAAAAATGTCAAACAATTTAAACACATGATAAACACAAGGAATTTGCCTAAGGAGGCTGATTGAATGGTCAAAACACCATTCAGAAAAGATGAAAAGCCGCCAAAAATTAATATCTAAGTGTAATAGAGCTTGGAACAAGGTATCATAGTTGATTTTATCTAATTTATTTTGGGTAGTTTATAATCGAACTTTGATCTATGTGGAGTTATGACATGTTTTTTGAGATTTTGTAGATGTATTGAGAAATTATTCATGTGTCAAATTGTTGCGAGCCATTAAGTCAATACTTTTTTAAGAATTTTGTTGATCAAAATTTTCCTTTGGTTGCAGACAACACATGTTGCTGGACAATACGGTCAGACAGCTTTCGTTTTTCATGTTGTTACAAAGTGGAATGCTGATCCCGATATACCTGATAATGATGGAAGGAGCCCATTGCATTGGTATTGCTTTTTTTTTTCCTTGCCACTTTTTTGTTTTATAAATGATACAACATTTGTTTTTGATGCCTCAAGACTTTTTTTTTTGTTCTTTCTTCCATGCGAATTACAATGACACTCATTGTTTGCCATTTGAAATTGCATTAAAATATGAGGATCCTGATCCTTCGATGTGAGCCTTTTTGATAATTTTAAAAAGTGTTCAAGAGCAGATATAGAAAAGTTTTATATGACTCTCAAAAAAAAGAAATCTTACAGAAGAAGAATTAATATGACAGAATCTTCTTTCTCAAAAAAATTTGACAGAATCTTACAAGCGTCTCATGCAAAGATGTCTCATAGCTCAGAGGTGTTTCAGTTCTGAGGTTGTTCAGTTTTATTAGTTCTCTGTATTAGTTGTTCTCCTTTATTTGAAAATCCTAGTTGCCCTTCTTCAAACTCGATACCATTATGGGTTTCTACATCCACCTTTTCATTAGTATCAAGACCCACACTGGTATCCTTCATGACCTTCACCCCTTGAGTTTGCCTTAGGAAGGTTTTGCATTCTCGGCCTCAACTCCTGCTACTGCATTTGGTTCAATGATTCGTTTTGTTAATTCTCGAAATGTTGCTGATGAATTGGGAATTCAATCTTTCTGAAAATCCTCATGAGGCCAGCCTACAGTGTGAAGGTGGAGTAGTGGTCCTGTAGTGTCATCCACTTTGTGCTGTAGGTGGGATACCTCAACTGTTGCTGTAACAAGTTCCCCACAACAGCAACCACAACTGCAGTATTCACAAGCTCACTGCTGTGTCATCACATCCAGAGATTATTTGGATCCATTGCTTGCAGCTTGTGGGGTTTGGCAAACAGATATGAAGCTGTCTTTTGAAGCTCCGACATGATTGTATTGCTGAGTTCTCTGTCTGATCTGGTTAGCCGAAAATTGTAGCAAGTTCTTCAAATTTTCTGCAATGGTGAGTATCAGCTCTGCCTCACACAAAACTAGATTCTTCTGGTCTCTTTGACCTGTAACTATCAGAATCTTCAGGGGATTCCTTTGGTCCGCTGGTGCTGTTCTCCCACGGTATCTTGGTCTGTTCAACCTCCTCCTGCGGCAGAGTTATGATTTCTCGACATGTTCCGGAAGTTCTAGCAGCTGAAGTGGATTGTTTCTAGCAGAAATCTGCTTCATTATTCTGCAGCATCAACAAAGGGATTGAATGTGTCTCTCTTCCTGCCAACTCAGAGTTACACTTATGTTCCAAGGAGGACTCCCATCGGACTTCTTAACTTTATAAAGCTCCAGGCAAAGAAAATAGAACAGCAGCTGGCTTTTTGATTGCTGCTGGAACGTGGCTATTCTTCCTTTGTTGCCATCGAACAAGCTAACACAACAGCTACTTACTGACATTTCTGACCTCAGAAGGGTTCATTTGTTGTTCCTAATTCATTACGTCTCATTCCATGTCTTTCCTTGTGCGCCTGTTGGAGTTTTGTGTGTTGTCCAAGCATATTCTTTCTTAGGTTGGGAGCTCAAGCATATTCCTTGTTGAAGTCCAGCTTGCTGGTGTTTATGTTCAATTGGGCTTCTTGATAAGAAGCTTTAGGTTCTGTGTTTTTAATCATAATCAAAGTTGGTGCTGTATGGTTGATTTGCTTGTTGCGATCCTCTGCTACTGTTTCTGCTGTCACTATTCTGCTTGTTTCAGGTATGCGATATCCTGCTTGGATGCTGTTCTCAATTTTTGCATTTCTGTTACTTGGTTGCTGTCATCTGATCTCAGCCCTACTATCGTGATATGATAGAGGAATATGATTCTTCCTTGTTATCTGCTAGTTTGCTGTCCACTGGAAAACAGACATATCTCAGGTTTATTCTGATGTTGTTGGTGATGTGTTCTTTTAAGCTCAGAAGTTGCTACTATATCCATTTGTCTCCTCTGCTTGTTTCAATCATCCTTGTTGGATTTGTCTGCTTCTAATTGACTTTTTACATAGTTTTGTCTTCTTGCTTGATCTTTGTTTCAACCAACATGATTATTTGCTGTTCCCATATGATATCTTTGTCTGGTTGAGGTTGCCGTTATCAGTTTTGAATTTTCTTCTTGCCTGAAGCTGCTGTTATCTTGTTGCTTGCCCACAATGCTGGGTGGTCAAAATTCTGCCCTTGGCCTGACACTTTGGTCATTCCAAAATCTCTAGACCTTGACAAAACAGCTGAAGCTGCTCTCATGTATTTTCTTGCCCATAATTTTGATCCATGTGGAGAAGTTGTCGATCATATTCTCATAGTTTTAATGTCAACCAAACATTGATTCTCAAAGTGCCAAGCCAATTTCTCTTTTTGTGACGTGTATCACAGAGCAACAATCGATTGAAGACTAACCTGGCATGGAAGCTCTCTGCGCCTAGTAAAATCAAATCCTTTGTGTGGACGACCATCAGGGAACAGATCCTCACCTCTGACTACCTCCATAAGAGGCTACAAGCCCCGATCGTACTTGTCCCCTTTGTGGTGTGTGTGACGAAACAGTCCAACATGTTCTCTTACATTGTGATTTTTCTTCGCAAGTTTGGATGAAGATATTTCAGAAGATTGGACTCCAAAAGGGGCTACATTAGGACCTTTTTGGCACCTATGAGATGATTATGGGGATCTGCCTTCCTAGGTTGGGCAAGATAATTCTCTTGGCAAGCCTTGCACATGTCCCATGGTGCCTATGGCTCGAGCGAAATAACCAGAGATTCAACTCCAAGGCTAGCACCCCGGATAATACAACTTCTCAGGCAGTTGGCCTTATCTCGAGTTGGTTACGTACTAGAAAGAAGTTTGCCTCTCTATTGGGTGTTTTCCTTCGGGAAAATTGGGGTTTGATCGCTCATATGGCAAGCCCCTGCAGGAATCCGGTTATGGCCACCCGGGATCCACCCCCCCTTGCGATTGCATCAAACTCAATTTTGATAGCAGTGCTTTAGGTTGTCCTGGTCCAGCTGGAGCTAGTGGTGTTTTCAGAGACAACATGGGAGACCCTATTCTATCCTATGCTGGGCCGGTGGGTATTACTGATTCAAATACTACTAAAGTGAGTACTTTTCTATTCGGCCTCCAAATCTTCAAAGAGCGCCTTCATGGCAAACTGCTTATCGAAGGAAACTCAAAGATTGTCATCAGTTGGTGTTCAAAAGATAGCTCCCCCCTGGTTGCCACTGGCCAATCACTGATTGTATTGCTGACATTGTGTCATCCATTCATTGTAATTGGAACCTCGTTCCTAGATCAACCAATTCTTTGGCTGATAAATTGGCAAAATTCGGAACCTCCCAGCAATCTCTTATTGTTTGGGAAGGCTTCCCCCCCTTGTAATTTGCTCGTTTGAGCTCTCTCTTAATAAAATTCAACATCATTTAAAAAAAAAAAAAAAAAAAACAATCGATTGAAGTGTGATTTGCTACCCAAATCCATGTAATTCAAGCTGACCTTGCTTCAATTAGCCGAGTTTTAATGCTTTTTGTCTGGCTCTTTGGACGGCCATAAATTTTCCAGATTGTTTGTTTATATGTTTCGTCTGTCTCCCATTCCATCTCATATTTTGAAGTTGCTCTCCTTCATTTGCTAAAGATCAAACTCCTTATTTTTCTTGGAACTCGTTTTTTGTTTGACTATTTTATTATTCATCTATAGTTTAAGCTGTCTTGAGAAATTATATCATGTTTTTGGGTGTTGAGTCAGTCAACCCTTTTTATTTGAGTTCCTTGAGTTGGTCTTCTTATTTTATATGTGTGAATTTTTTATGTTCTTAGTGACTTATTTGCTGCCCTTTGATATGGGAAAGGTTTTTTTTTTTTTTTTTTTTGTACTTGAAGGTGCTTTGGAGCCTGCAAGTGGCATCCCAGCCTATTCAAGTTATTTTTCATTTGGAGTCCTAGATTTGGCTTCGATTTTATCTGTCATCGGTCCTTCTATTTACCCTTTTTGGGTTTTTCCCTATAGGTTGGGTTTTATGAGAATCATTGTCTTCACTTATTTTCTTTTATATTCCTTTTTTGGTTATTTGGAGGGAGATGCATATGTTTTCTTCTTCGTCTAAGCTAGGGGTCTCTATGCTTTTGATCCCTACTTGAGGAGGAGAAGTAGAGGGATATGTTGGTACTGGCTGAAGATTATTATGAATCGAAGGTGTTGTTGTGGACCAAAAACATTAATGTTCATGGTAAGAGAGAAAATGAGAGATCAAGGCTTGAAGAATTTTGCGGACAAAGAAGATTGAAGACCATTTTTTTTTTTTTTTTTTTTGCAAGCTGAAGTTAGCAATCCAACCTGAGAGGAAGTATTAAAGAGCAAATATAAAAAAGTCTTACATAACTCTCATAGAAAGAAATCTCAAAGAGGAAGAATTAATATGGCAGAATCTTACTAGAGTTTCATGGGAAGAAGTCTTACAGCTCAAAGTTGTTACTGCTCAGAGGTGTTTCCGTTTAGAAGTCTTTCAATTTTATTAGTTCTCTGTATTAGTTGTTTACTTTGTTTCTAATTAGAAGTTCTATTCTAGGTGTAAGTGAGACTCAAAGGTGGTGATCGGCAGGTGTGAAAACTCCTCACCATCTTTGTGGCGTCATTGGGACACAGTTTTTGAAATTATGGAAATTGTCAATTTATTTGACTGTTTTTGGTCTCTCATTCCGAGATCAGCAAATTTTGTAGTTGATGTTTTAGCCAAGCAGGGAGTTTCCTTGTAATCTCTCGTTGTTAGGAGTTAGCTCCCCCCTTTTGGTTCTAGTAATAAAATCACCTTTCATAAAAAAAAAAAAATCATCAAATACTGTGTAGATGTTTTTGTTGCTAGAAGCTTATATAGTACGACAAAGTGAAAGATACCATGGTTCTCCTCAAAAAGAAAAGATACTATGGTGGTCCATGTTGCATATTTGTTTCCTGATAGTTTTATTGGCAAGTTTTGTTTTCAGAAAGCTATTAGTGTTGCTTCACTACAGGAGTAATTTATGATTGATTTTTGTTTTTATTTCCAATTTTTGAGTTTGCAGGGCTGCTTATAAAGGTTTTCCAGATTGCATTCGTCTTCTTTTGTTTCTGGATGCATATAGAGGGCGACAAGATAAAGAGGGTAATCTAATTCACTTTTTCTATTATAAATTTGCCTTATTATTCACTCTATGTACTAGCAGAAAATCTGCTGCTTCCCTTTTTTAGGTCAATGACCTTTACATGACCATGTTAGGTTGTACTCCACTTCATTGGGCTGCCATTAGAGGCAACCTAGAGGCATGCACAGTGTTAGTTCAGGCAGGGAAGAAAGAGGATTTGATGGTGACAGATAACACTGGCTTTACCCCAGCACAATTAGCTTCTGATAAGAATCATCGGCAAGTTGCTTTCTTTCTTGTAGGTATTCTATGACTGAAACATTCTTGGGTTGGATATTGATCTTTTCTTGGAACCCTTGATCTTGTTGCATGTTGTTTTTAGTGGGAGTATGACTTTTAGAACAATCTAGCAGTAATGTTTCTCTAGCTGTAGTCTTTTAGGTTTTGTCATGGATTTACCTGCTATGCATCACTATGGGCTGTTGCTCTGTCTTTCAAGAATAACATTTTGTCTCTCTATATCTGTCTTTTATGATAATTACTGGTGTCTGGTACTCATTTTCTATGATTTGACAACCTATAAAGATCAGGAGCACCGCATTTTTAGCAAAATTCGAATCATTAGAATGTGACCCACTGTCATGAATAGGAATGATGAATTCAAATGCATGTAAAGCAACACCTTAAGTTCTTTGCAACCATTGTTCTGAAGTAAAAAGTGGAGTACAGCAGGGATACTGTTAAGGAAATGTTTAGATCTAGCAGATTGCTAAACCCAGTGAAGATACCAGTGACTTTTTACATCTGGCCTGCTGCGTGGAGAAAATCTGCATGCGGTCCCTAGCATTCCTTTTAAAGTTGTTCAGAGAATTGCTGAAGTTTGCTAAAGAGAAGATTCAAACTTTTTCATATGGTTTAGCTGTCAGCAGGAAACCATCTTAGCCTGTCCATATGTCTGAGGGTATAATTGTGATTGTCAACAGGATCTGCTAATTTTCTATCTTCACAGAGCATTTACTTATTTTTCTTCTTTATAGAAGTCTTTTGGTCCTTATCTTGAATATTCTGTGTTTGTTTTAAAAGAGTTTGAGGTTTTGTTGATAGTTGGGATGAGGCTCATAGTAGCAGGTGAGAGAGAGATTTTTTTTGGGGGCAGCTAAAAGAGTAAAAGTTTCATCAGGTTATGTCATGTTTGTAATAAAATCTTTTTAATTTTCTGTTGTTTCTTCATTATGGCAACTATTATATAGGCCCATGATACATTTATGGGAAATTTTATGATTTTTGTTGGGATTTGTTTTTGAATTTTTTTTGTATATAAATACTCAATTATTCCAGAAAAAAACTAATTAAGGATCTGAAAAAGAAGACATGACAAGTGTAAGAACTTTGGAACATTGATGGACCCAAATCTTAGTTGTGAGCCAATTTTAGGTTCTCATGAAGTTTATAGTTGTTACAGGGTGCTGATTTTTTATTGCTTTTCTGTTACGGTGAAATCAATTTTGTGATGTTTTTACGGCATTTCTCCTGGCAGGGAAATGCTAGAAGGTTATTGGACAAACGCTGTGATGGAAATACTTGTCTTGGAAGACTTTCAAAATTAGGACTTGCACCAGTACTTTGGTGTCTGATTTTTATGCTACTCACTATCTATATTCATTCAGTCATCACTGGTATATATTTGCTTTTCATCTTTTATTTTTTTATTTATTTTTTACTTTTACACTCTTAGAATTTATTGAGAAGTCTTTGAGAATACCTGCATATTAATTAGTTTATTGTCCATCCATCCAAGAACAACATGGATCAACTGGAGGATCCAAAATGGATAGGCTGTCCTTTAAATTCTCATAAATTCATATGCTCATCCTTGCCACTAAAAATTTCCGTATTAGGAAAAAAAATCTGCTTCATGTACTTGCACTTGCCCAATCAACACCATATACGGACCTTGACAGGACCTCTTTGTTGGTGATCCTGGACTATCTGTACTTTATGTGGTGGAACCTTTGATTCTTCGAGTATTTGCCACTTTTAAAAACTATGCTTTAATGACTACTATTCTTATGATGGGTTCTTCTCTAATTCTCTGGCTGCAGCTTCCCAATATTTCAAATTGAGTGCTGCATTCGCTCTTTTTGCATGGTCGGGTTTCTTCCTTGCAACTGCTGGGCTGATTATGTTCCATAGGTGTAGTAGGTATGGAGCATATGAAACATGGTATCTCAAAATCAATAAGTTTCATCACTTATTTCAGCTATGAAGAAGTGGAAAAACTACGTAATCTAGTTTGGTTGCATTAAACTTAGGAAGATGTTCTCTAATAGGCACTGAGGATAGTTTGAGTTTGTTGGATCATATTAAAGCATGGTTGTAAGTTTATTTATTTATTATTTCTTGATATATAGTGTTAGTAGGTAGTCCCTTGTCCTCTTGTTCTCTACCTCTCACTAATCCATGTCCCTGCCAGAAATATGTACTGTGAAATTCTTTTCCAAGCTTTCTGTGTTTGAAGTGCCATTGATATTTTACATGTCTGGTTTGAAGGTAGACTGCAACAGATTTGAGTCTATGATGGTGATTTTGTACTAGCTGCTTGGTTAACAATTTTTACCTCTCAGTAACTTTATCATAGTAGTTCCCCTGACTCATTCAAAGTATGGTAATATGTCCTTTATTGCAGTCTCATGTTTAACAATTTTAAATTCCTTCTATCGTGGTTCTGTTTGTAACTCAGGTTGTGCTATTTTAATTATTATTATTATTATTATTATTTTTTGAGTGAAATTATTATTATTTATACTCTTCAAAATGCTATTTTGGTGTAGTCCCACTCTTTAAACTCAATGCAACATTTTCCTTTCATAAGATTCTTATGCATGTGATGATCAACAGAATATTTTACTGCTTATATTTCAATGGCCTGTTGTGCTGTTATTATCATTATGTCATTTCATGTTTGGTTGCAAATCCTTTGTAGGATTTAGTCCTTGTAGATTGTGTCTCACTGAATCAATTCTTTGGTTTATTTTATATATGCAGGAAGGACCCTGGGTTCATCAGAATTAATGTACGTGACTCTCAAAATATGAAAGATGATGTGAGTTACACTTGTTCTGATCTGTTAAATCAGATATTGGATTTGTGGGTTCGCTTTGTCGTTATCTATTTAATTTGCTTATATATGAACCTCTCTATTCTTATGATTGCTGTATGCTTTTGTCTTATGTTGGAATTATGAATTGCTTGAAATATTATTATTGACTCTCAGAACTTTGCCAGTATAGGTTGCTAAGAATGTACAATGAGAATATAGATAAAATCATATGTTGGTTTGCATATTCTGTTCACTAGCATTACAAATGTACAAGGCTTTTTGTTGATGATTAGCTATTATATTGTGTCTTTAAGTAAAAAATTCAAAAGAAAGATTTTCTGTAATCTGAACTTTTTAAGTAGCAACAAAATCTGCCCTTACCTGCACACTGTTTTTTGGCTGATTTAACTTGTACAATGTAAATATAGCTCATACATTTTTCTCTATTTTCATATTAAAATTAATTATTATAAATTCATTCTTTGTTTAGCATGTGTTACTTTAGAAGCAGCTGATAATGTTGGCTTCTTTTTACTCTCTCAGGAGCCTTTACTGAAGACAGAACTGAATCATCCGGCCCTGTTGGCTGGTAACTGGTCTCAGCTTTGTCCAACGTGCAAGGTTACCTTTATGACTTTCATTCTTTAGTTGTCTGGAACTTCTTGTTTATTTGTTTACGTTGTTGGACTAATTCTTAATCTTATTCTTTACATCATTTAGATTGTTAGGCCTCTGCGAGCAAAGCATTGTTCCACCTGTGATCGCTGTGTTGAGCAGTTTGATCATCATTGCCCTTGGGTATCCAATTGTATTGGCAAGGTAATCTATGTCTACTCTGGTTTTTCAGATCAAAATATCTTTCATGATCTCTGTTTTGACAGCCGTAGGTTCCACACTGTGTGATCTGATGTAAATTGGCTAATTTATTGCAGAGAAACAAGTGGGATTTTTTTATGTTTCTTATGCTTGAAGTGTCTGCCATGCTGGTTACTGGAGTGGTGACTTTTATACGTATGTGTTGGTTTGAAGGTGTTTGATATTTTGTAATGTTTCTTGTGAAGTGGCTTGAACAATTGTTGCTTTCTTATCTCTTGATAACCTCCCTTTTTCAAGTGCAGGGATCCGGACAGATCCAACGACTTCAAATTCATTTGGAGCATGGGTGAACCATGTGGGTACTCATCATGCTGGTGCGGTAGCATTTCTCATTATGGACAGTCTTCTTTTCTTTGGAGTAGCAGTCTTAACGGTTGTACAAGCTTCACAGGTACGGGGAATTCTAATGTTGTAGTGGAATTGATTTCTTTCATATCATTATTCATTCTTCATGAAATGATTCTCTTGCTAGTTGTATAACTTTAAAAAGGTTGACCATAACATTAGCTACGTTGACCAGCTCATGAATGAATGCTGGAAAACTTGTTTTTTGAGTTTTAGTTGATTTGTTTAAGAGACCTGCTCGGTTTTTTGTTATACCTAGATCAGGACAATACTTTGCAAATTAGAAACTTAATGGAGTCACAAGGAAATGAATCTAAACATTGTCAGTCTGGATTGCCGAGGCTTTGTCTCACTGGTGATATTTTGTGAATGTGCGAAATGTAAGGCTAGGCATTAACTTTATTGTAATCCAAGGCATATGGCTGTTTCCTTATGAATTGTATAATATTTCTGTACATACGATGATTTAAGAAAATATTGAAGAAAAATGTAGAGAAAAAAAAAAAAGAATAGAGATGGTAGATTTTTGTTCTTGAAAGATTCAACTGCCTATTTCAAAAAGAAAAAAGAAAGGCTCAACTCCAAAAAACATTTAATCAACAATTTGTTGACTATATAATTATTGATTACCAATTACTGCTTTTTGTATAGATATTTGAACCTCTAGGAGCTACAAGTTATTACTATCTGTTTTCTGGATTGTTCAAACATAATTTTGTTAACTATTTCCCAGAAGACTAATTCGTCTTTGTCATTTGCACTTCAAAGAGGAATTTGTATCCTTTGACTTTCACCTACTAGTAAAATAAAGGTTATTTGCTTCTTTATGACATTTAAGTTGTTTTATTTTTCATTCTCTGAAACACCCGCTGGTTCACAGCATTAAAATGCTGAATCAGTCCAAAAAAAAAATAAAAATTCTGGTAATTAGCTTTCTGCAGGAAGATATTTTTTTTTCTACACAGAATAAATTGACAACTTATGATGAAAGGATGTAGGGTGCTCTTATCTTTTGCTGGTTTTTACTATTTAAGGGTGGGGGTCAGACACAAAATGCATCCATCTTCTTTGTCTAACTGATCAAGAAATATCCTGCAGTACTTGTGGTTCTTTTGTGGTGCTTTACTGTAGTTCTTGAAACATGCCTGAAGGATGTCTTTCTGAAGAGTGCTTCAAAGTGTTTGGTTATCTATACTGACATTTAAGTTTTTTAAATAACTTACTTGTCTGCTTTCTGTGGCTTTGTGACATTACTTGTTTGATTCTTTTAGATCTTTCGCAACATCACAACCACTTTTTGAGATTGCTTGTTTGATTCTTTAGATCTCTCGCAACATCACAACCAATGAAATGGCAAATGCTTTGCGCTACAGCTATCTAAGAGGGGCGGGTGGGCGGTTCAGGAACCCATATGATCATGGCTTCCGAAAGAACTGTTATGAGTTTTTGATCAAAGGTTCTAATGAAGATATTGAGAATGTGGAGCCAGAGGCAGGTCATGCCGAGGGAATTCGAATGGTTGAGATGCCATGGAACACAAATTTGCAAAATGGCGTGACTCAAACTAATGGCAAGGGCCATGTTGCCATTGAGGTGGACTCGAAAAGCACCAGTAGTCATGGGCATGTGCATTCTGGCCAGTGCAACCACAGCCACAGTCGCAGCAAAAGTGACTCTGGTTCTGGTGTACCTTTGGGACTGGGTCTTGGTCTAGGTCTTGGACGAAACAATGGTCATCAGCATAGTCGCTCTGTTGTACATTCATGAGGAAGTCGCACCCTTCGAAAACTGGAAGGAGGTGACAGTGTAGTGTTTTAGTTGGTGTAATAACTTGATTAGGTATTTAGATAATTTTACCCGATTTCGGATTTATTATTTATTAAATGAAATGGAAAATGGATAAAAGGGTTATTTTGTATCCAGTTTTACCTGATTATATATGAGAGTAATTCAATAAATATTTATTTCAGGCTTTTTAATGTTTTTGTTCCATTCATTTTTGTAACGTTTCACATATTTTGTAGCAAATAGCTTTTCTTATTGGAATGTCTCTTACTATTAGGATTTCAAAGCATCATACAAGGATTTGACGGGTGCTAAAATGGCTTTTACAAGTCACAGAATATGCAGCATCCAATCCTCTTGTACAAGTCAATCATGGGGTTCTCCAATTTTTATTGGTGAAGGACAACCACAAGAATCTATCCTTTTGCTTCGCGTTTTTCCTATAATTTCTTTCTGTTAAATTTCCCGTTTCTTTTATTCATCATGGTAACCTGGATGTAGCGGAGAGTGCAGACTACAACTTCCTGGTTCATCCCATGCCTGGCTTCCTGCTCTTTGAGTTCTACGTTAATTGCATTAATTGCTCAATGCAAATTGCAAGCGAAAGGAACACGATCGGCAAATGCCATTGGAACAGAGAGCATTAAATCTCTCTGCGAATAAATTATTTATATATTATATAACATGTATAGGCAAACCACGCAAACAAAACTTAGATCCTTCAACTGGGAAAAAGAAAGATGTAAAATCATGAAGAAACAAAAACTTTCAAGTTTTCTATCGGGGAGAATGCAGCGGAAACAATGGCAGAAGCTCCGGATCACCGCCTCTCCGAGGCGTATTGATCAGCGACGGGTGCAGATAAAAACCCTTCTCCGCAATTGCTCTCTCCTCTTCCAGCTCCGTCAAGCATGGAGAAGTGGGCGTCTTTGGACTGAAAGAAGACAAATGATCCAAAGGAGAAACTGGGGAAACCAAGAGATTCGCACCGCCTCCTTTGTTTATAATGTTCTTGTGAGAAGTCGCGGAGCTCAGTTTTATCTCCAGCTTCCTCATACTCTGTCTTCTTTCATGTAACTTGAAGGACGAGGATTTGCGAGGGCCGATGGGGTGCTCTGAAGACGAACGTGCAGAACCGGGTGAGTGTGGGTGAGACGAGGAGTTTGAACCGGTGAGTTTCTGGACGAGAGCTCGGAAGGTCGCGGGGTCGGCTTGAACGAAGGTGGTGAGAGGGGGTGGCGGGTCGGAAGGAGGAGAAGCCATGAGAGACGGAGACAGAGCGAGCAAATGTGATGCGTACGGTTTACCGGTTACCTTCTTCTCTGTATCATATAAAAAGAAGGGAAGGCTAGGGTTTCAGTTTCATTTCCCGCCTGCAACTTTCATGGGTATTGGCCGCGGAACGGAGACATGGGAGGAAGGGAACTGCATTATAATAGTGGGAAGAAGAAGATATTGCATACGCGTGTCTAGAATAGGTAATGTCTACACGCGGTTTTTTGACTTTCTGAGGATTCTTCATTGATTTTCCATATTTCCATTAAATGTGTCAAATAAATGGCTAATCAGAAATTTAGGTCTCTTGACCTCGAGTGTGACAAGTAACCAATTACACGCGCGTGTACCTAAAAAATTATTTCGAAGGGAGGATAGATACAGAGGAGTTTCAGTTGATCAGAGAAAAGCGTATGGCTTTTTCTTCGTGCCGGTTGAAACAGATGTCAGCGCCTTGAAACGTGAAACGAGGAGAGAGAAGGGTTTCTTTCCGCAATCGAATTAATTAATTGAATTTCTGTGTGATTTGTTTGCGTGAAGGAGTGAAGATTTTGTTTCCTTTTAATTCCGAACTGGTTCGTTGTCCCGCGGGGATGGGCGAGGCAGTTTCCTGTATGTTTCTCCTCTTCGTTTTTTAATCTTTCTGTCTTCCCACCGAAGAGAGACGGGCAAGGAAAGGAACAGGGGTCTTTTGATGATGAGTGTAGTTTAGTTTTTCTCCACTGTTTGCCTTGATTCAAGACTAACAAGCATCCTGTCAATCCATTACT
Source organism: Aristolochia californica (assembly GCF_029961685.1). Lineage (NCBI taxonomy): Eukaryota > Viridiplantae > Streptophyta > Magnoliopsida > Piperales > Aristolochiaceae > Aristolochia > Aristolochia californica. The sequence continues at coordinate 29,673,571 of NW_027182290.1, read as the reverse complement.
TGATTGGGAAGATGGGTTACTTGCAGCGCTCTAAAGAGATGAGATACTGTTCTTCCTGTTATGATTAGTTCCGAATTTGGGGTTTTTCTCAAACTCGAGTTCAATTCCCCACTTTGGAGAAGCTTCAGATAATCAAATTCAATAGTAGAGATCCTCCACAGGGAGAAACATAGAGTCATGACTTGTCAAATCCGTGCTCTCTGCTGTCTCACCCAGTCAGTACCTTGCCCTACCCACTGAACTGCATCAGTTGAAAAGACTGAAGACCCTGTCTCATAGCAGATATGAACACAGTCGCTCCTCGGTTTCACGCAACGAAGCCATTAAAGCTCGATTACGGCAATAAACTGTACGATTAATCTTCCGTGTAACGTCAGAAGTGAAGCTACAGATGTCGGTTGCTCTCTGCAAATTCAAACCTTGCTTACTCCTTTGGGAAGCTTTGAGGATCAATTTCAGCCAGATCTCAATTCATTTCTATTTGGAGCATGTAAATTGGAATATATCCTCTGGTGGGAGGCTGACGTTTGTCTTCAGTGGCTGTATGTGGAGAACAGCCATTAGTATTTTCAACACCTTTTCGAGTGGAAAGTAAAACCCCATTGAACAGAAAAAGCTGAAAATAAAAAATAAAATTGCTCTTTCCTTGCTCTGATTCACGGAATTCATTTTGAAACTGGCCCAACAGCTGATCTCAGGTCTCGAATGGCGATTTGAAAATGGTTGAAGAAACCCAATCATGTCGAGGGTTCGTGGGTGACAACATCATCACAGAGAAGACCACTAGTCGCCCATGAAATAATTTATGGGTTCTGGGTGTGGTGAGGATGAGAGATCTGACCTTTTTAAAGTCATCAAGATAAGGAGATAATTAAGCGTTTATCGTTTCTGAGTGCGATTCAATTCAACACTTGAAGAACCTCCGACGTCATGGTTGAAAAAGAAGCTTCTCTGTCTCACAACGGAGAGAGAGTTCCTGGATCAAATCGGCGGCTCGTGAGACTCTGATGGACTTTGTCAAGCTCTTGCGAGGGCTTCCCTGTATCCAACTCTTAATGGGCCTTCTAGGTCTCTAGCTCACGGCTCTTCTGGTTTTTTTCACTCTGTTCAAGGGACCGACCAACTTGATTAGTAGCTCATGACTAAAATTTCAAATTTTTTCTCATGATTTTTAACGAATATTTTAAAAAGACAAAATATCCATTTCAAACTTAACGACTCTATTTTAGAATGTTGGATCTTAACTTTGTAAGCCAGATTTGCACTTCAATTATAGTGAGGGGGATGATACGAGTAAATGGGAGTGAGACAAGGACGAAGGGCAAGAGAAAAAAAAAATAGAGATAAAATCATGAATTGAACAAGGCTAGGGAAACACCTTTGGATGTCCATTGGGTAATTAGAGAGTTTCTACAATATGATCAACTAAGGGGGGTTACTGGTTAGTTTACAATGAACTTGAATTAAAGTGAAGAATTGAATTGAACTGAAATGAATTTATTCAACTTTAATTTATGTTTGAGTGTCAGTGTAGACGAGTTCAAGTAGGGGGAAAACAGATTCCAGTGTTAGTTCCCCCAAATGAAAAGTATGATATAAAGAAGAGAATGAGTAACCTTTTATAATATACTTAAATTGAACATATACTTAAACATGTAATTAACCAAAATAAAATGAGTTACTACACTTATAAGTGATTTAACTTGTAGTATTAGAATATATTAATATCCTAATTAATGAAAAACTATATTATATTACTTAATGATTATAGTTTATTATAAATTAAAACAATAATTACATGTGACTAGAATAAATTATTTAAAATAAATAATTAAAGTTAAAAATAACATAAGTGAATATAATAAATAAATAAACTATTTGTAATAACATAAAATATAGTTTAACATTAAAAACTCACTATTTAAATCAAAATAAAAATATATAATAAATAAATAAATATATTAATTTATCAATAACATAATATTTATTTTACATATTATTAATTAATAATATATTAACAAAAAATGAAAATTTAACGATTTAATTAATTGGATAATTAAACCAATTATGATGATGGTTTAATTTTTCCTAACTTAGGAAAAACTAAACATCGTTTTCCTTAGCGTGCGTCGTCTTCCTCAACGGCGAGTCAGTGGGCAACGGCGACGGAGGCGACGCTCCGACGGTATGTCGAGAGGGAGAAAAGAGTGAAGTCGAGAGAGAAGAGAAGTCAGGAGGCCGAGAGGCTCTGCGATAGTCGGCCTCCCGTGCTCTGCGACGAAGGTTGAGAGGGAGAGGAGACGGAGGCCGAGAGGAGGGAGGAAGGCCGACACGGGGGGGGTGGAGAAGAGAAGTTGGGTGGCCGAGAGGCTTTGCGACAGAGGATCAACCTCCTGTGCTCTGTGACAGAGGCCGAGAGGGAGCAGAGAGAGAGCGAAGATGAGAGGAAGAAGATGAGGCAAAAAATCGTCGGGAGAGGAGAACAACGAATAAGGAGAAAATTTTTGTGATTTGCAAAATAGGTAGGAATCAACTTTCCCCTGTTTTTGCCTGAGCGAATGAAACGGTGTAATCTCACTTCAATTCAATTCTTTCTACACTAACGCCATTTTTTATGAACTATGTAATGCGGGGGGAATTGATTCTACTTCATTGTGGACTTTTTCTTTGAAATCCATATCTATACTTAGAGAGTTTTTACTAATTATTATGTGCTTGGATACTTTAAAATCATCAGGACAAACACCACATATAGATCTATACTTAGACTCATTATGTATCCCCTCAAGATAGGTCCCTAAGGACCGACTTAGAAGGACCATTGTTGGAGACGAGTTGAGCCTGATTGGTTTCAGGAAGACCGATTTTAGTTTATGAAGAAGAATAGAACTGATGCCTCATCTGACCGACTTCAATGGGTTGAGGGCGATATCGTGGGACTCAAGGTTGGTCAACAAGAACTCAAAGAGGGACAACTTGAGCTTCCGTCTCTTTTCGAGAATGTCATTAGCCTGCTAGCGCATCCTCCTCCACCTCAGTATTAGGATCAACCTTCCCTACTCCCAGGTTTACGTAGAGTTGATACTTGTATCTGATTTTGGTAATTTTATTGTAATCAATTCAAAATTTGTATAAAAATTATTATTTATGAAATGAATGGCCTGAGCCACCTTTTGATTCAATTTCATATCTTATTTTTGCTTATGACAAAAAAAAGGGAGAGAAAGAACGCTCAATTATGCCTAAAACTAAAATTTATAAATCTTATATACATAAATTCAGAGGGAGCTAATTATAAATTGAATTCAATCACTTGATAAATTTTAAAACTCCTTTGCATATGAATAACATTATTTTTGTTTTTTATAAGTAAGTTTTGTCCTCAGAAAAAAAGGGAGATTGTTGACCTAGAGTTTACGCACATTCATATTTTGATGATAACAAAATTAGTTCTAAAAATCATAAATTCAGTATTTTAGATACTTTGCCTTCAAGAGACACAAAAATCAACGTCTTAGTAAAAGAACCCACAAATGCATCTCGAGACCTCAAGCTAGATACACGTGTACAATCATCTTGAAGAAGCACCCATAAGTGAAGGAAAGGAGAATTGAAATTAAAGTTTAAGTTGCATAGAAAAGTCTCAAGAAGTCTAATCATGTAAGAGGATAACACCGAAACTTCAAATTTGAGGTACAAATGAGTTTTTGGAGGTTTAGGACATATTTCATTCAAAACATGGTTTTTCGATGCATATCAATGTTTTAAGCTTGTTAGAAACCCTTAGGATCATTTTTATCATGTTTAAAAGCCTAATTTAGAAAATTGGCTATGGCTTGATCCATCATTATCTGATAATGATCAATCATCCAGAGTGAAAACTTGTCTAGGCATTGAAAGAATGTAAGGCCTGATCGATCATACCACATCCTTCAAAGAATCAATTTGTAAATATGTAATGACAAATATGACACTAAATAAGTAAAGGAAGGATTGGGTAAATAATTTCAAACTGAAGATATCACTTTATTGAAATACTATATTGGATTGAAATGTTACAATCTAATCGTGGCATCGTATTATCTCAAAGGGAGTATGTGTTGGACCTTTTAGAAGAAACATGAATGTTTGGTTGTAGACTGCCTATTGATCCCAAATGTCAAACTATGTGTTGGAATGGGTAATGATATGTGGGAAAGTTTCAATCTCTAGCTTGTAAACCATTTTATCTTACTATAACAAGACATGTTATTTTTTTTGTTATTGATGTTATTTGTCAATTAATGCATTAGTTGCAACAAAATCATTACAAGTCTTGGAAAGAATTCTTCGATATTTAAAGAAAAGCCCAATGTCTACTATATAAATGTCATGGTCATAATAACATAGAAGATTTTGAATATGTAGGTTGGGTTGACTCCTCAAATGACAAAAAAATCAACCTTGGGTTATTGTACCATGGTTGAAGGAAATTTAGTCATTCGGAGAAGTAAGAAACAAAGTATTATAACAAAGTCGAGCATGAAAGCGAAGTCTTGAGATATGGTTCATACTGCGAGAGAGTGTTGTAGTTGAAATCCTTGTTGATTGAGCTTTGTTTTCCAATGACAAGGTTTATGAAACTTAATTGTGACAACCAATGAACTATTCATGTAGCAACGAATCTGACTTTACATAAGCAAACTAAACACATTAAAATTGATTGTCATTTTGTTTAGATAAATTCAAGCTAATGTCATCAATATGCACCACATCCTTCAAAGAATCAATTTGTAAATATATTCATGAAGGCAATTGCAGTTGGTGCTCTCGCAATATATGTTTCAAGGTTAGTGTATTTAATGTTTATTTAATAGGCCTAGACCTTTATTTGTTATTTACATTATATCTTTAGGTCCGGAGGATCTCAATTCTAATTGAGCTACTGATAGTTAAAGAATTGCGTGACAAATGAAATAGTTGATTACAGCGGGATGTGTTAACCCCAAAACCTTGTGACCGACATTTCCTCTCCTCTCCCCCCAAAGTTAGACAAGAGAGATTGTTACTACATCTGCGCTCTGCGTCTCCCTTCCTCTCTTTAGCTGCGAATGAATTCATGATATCGGCCAACATGGAAGCAAGTTGAATAGATATCTGAGGGAGATCCTCGATTTTTTATTTCTCTCTCTCTCTCTCTCTCTCTCTCTCTCTTCATTCTAGTCTTGGGTTGTGATGGGTCGGAGATATAAAGCTGGACTGTTCCTCATTATTGCTGTTGTCATCATATGGGTCTCCTCTGCGGAGGTCACGCAGGTGAGTCTTAGTCATACTCCCTATCCTTGATCTGCTTCCGCCTTTTTTTTCTTTATTTTTTCTATTTTGCTGCGGATTTGCTTGACTTTATTTCTGAAGTCTTTTAATGAGAATTCCGGTTTGGTATTAATAACATGACATGTTTTTTTGCTGAAATTTGCATTCGTGGAATGCTGCTTACTTTTTACCACTTCCTTTGTGGGTTTTGGATTTTCGGTTTTCGGTTTTGAATTCTTTATTTGAATCATTCTATTTATGTTTCATTCGGTTGTTTTTCCTTTTGCTTTTCTTTTCTTTACACGCTCACAGGACTACTACTCTTGAACCATTAGTTGATTTTTCAGCTGCACCTAAATTCGAGAAACGAGTTTCTCATTAGATTGAATGTGTAACGTGCTGTGATCTATTTTAGGTGACTAGCTTATAGCCTTGGAAGTTGGGATTATTTTTTCCTCTCAGAGTTAGTATGGAGCCATGAGACAACAGAGTCTCTTCTATTATTATTTTATGGATCATTTTTAAAACTGAAGTCGACATAATCTTGTTAGTTAAAATCATTCGAAATCCATTTAACTCAGAAGCATATGCAACCTATGAATGACCTAACCTTGAGCTCAGCTTATGTTCTATTGAAAATCCATTACTATTGCTGTATATTAGAAGATCATCAATATTATAAGTGAGAGAAATGTATTTTGTCATTTTTCTGTAAATTTTATGGAAAAAATAAAGAAAAATAAGAAGACATCTAGTCTGTGGGGGCTGTATCTACCTTAGCTCTTGTGGGTTTCGAAAATAAATATAAAAAAATGATAAAAAAAATTCATATTTAAGCACTGTCGATTGCTGCCACTGATGGGCCTTTTTTTTTCTTTTTTGAAATTCTATTCTCAGTGAAGTTTCTTTCTATGAAACTATGTACATGTAGTGACCATGTGATTTGATTTCACTATTGCTTTAAATTGAAACATGTTTTTTCTTTTCTGATGGCAGTTGATAAGAATAAAAAAGATGTGAATCAAATAGGTTTTTACTGTAGACGACTGTTTTAGTCTTACCTGCTAACTTCCCATGGGAGCATTGCTTTTGATTTTTTACTCTCTTATGCCATTTCCTTAAGGAAGAGCCTCTAAATGTTAATGTGAATGTAACTGCCCACGAGTTTATTGTGATGAATATGTAAGTCAAAGTACAACCTTTTTACTTAATGGTATGACTGATGATTTTTCTAAGGATGGATGTTGCTCAACATCTTGTTGTAAACTCTGTTTAGTTGGGCCTTGGCCTTTGTTTCTAATAAAATTTCCATCCTTTCAAAAATATGAAAAGCAAAGTATGACCTTTGAGATGAACGGGTTGGATAAAAAAATTGAAGAAGGGATTAGGCTGTCAACCCTTTTTACAAGATTTCTTGAATGAAATGGCCTTCCATGGTGAAAGGACTCCATACATCTGCATATTATCATTCTTGGTTGGTATTTCAGTTTTCTTATACATTCCCTGAGTATTGATGGTAGTTTTGTTAGCTGTACATTGTTCATTAGGTTTTATAGCAATACCATTAAAGTTCTTCATGTAATATGAAGTGCTGTATTCATTTTCAAAAAATAAAATAAAAAAAATGAAGGGCTGCATTGAATGTGATACTGATGATGCCACATTCATATTATCTACTGCAGGTACCTTTTCAATATAAATAGTGATCCTTTTTTTTGTTGGCTAATGTTTAGAATTATGCTTTGAACAGAATAATTTATTGGATTGGGTAATTTTCTTAAGGTATCCATCAAAAGAAGATTAAAAAGGGAAGATGCTCCTGAGATGTATATCTTTTCTCAAGTACATTTTTTTTTTCTCCCATTCATGTAGTATACAGACTTTAAGTGATTTGTGGTTTTTGTCAGAAAGAACATCTGATTTGTATTTTTGTATTAAAAATAAATATGAAAATTTGAAATCTCTGGCCATGTTTTAACTGTGAAACTTTTGATGTTCTTCATGCAGGGTATATTTACAGATTACAGACAACCCTTTGCAGTCACTTATTTAGGAGCTTCCCTTATGGTAGTTTATCTTCCTATAGCATTCATTAAGGATTGGTTATGTAGGTTGTTGAGAAAACGCTCTTCTAAAGGTGGTAAAAAGGCAGAAACTGGTGATAAGACCTCCTCTGGACTTAATTCTCCGATAAAATTGAATGGAATGCAAATAGTCTTGGAAATGGAAATGCATGCCTCCTTAAATAGAAAAGACAGTGAATCAGACCTCTCTGCTCAAGAAGAGGCAAGTTCCTTTATTTCTAAAGATGTGGATATGATGAAACAGAACAAGGAGCTTTCAACAGGGGAGATAGCTAAATATGGCTTTTATATTGCGCCTATTTGGTTTATAACAGAGGTGAGCTGGGATTTTTTTGTGCATTATTATTTCTCTAGTACTTTTTGTACATCCAAAAGTTCCAATTTACTGGATTTGGTTCTAATGCGTAAAGCATCCTGAGTTAAAATATTAAAATAACTGACATCTCAAAACCTCATGGTATTTGTTTTTCAAATTTATTTTCGGTTGTTTTATTTGTACATCTCTATTTGAGTTCTTGTAAGCTGAAATTAGTATTTGACTTAAGTTGTGTGACAAATTTTAAAGATTTGGCAGATATTCATGTTTGAGGGAAGAGTTTAAGTCACATATTTTCAATAATTGAGTAGCTGAATTTTAAAACATTGCTTTTTTTATTAAGTTGAAAATAGATCTATTTCATCTCATGGAACATGTTTGTTATTTTTACATCCTGAGATAGTTATCAATTTTATCTCTTTACTACAAGAAAACTATTGGTTTGTACAGAAACAAGTTATTAGTAGGAATAGTTCTGTATAGTTAAGTGTTAAGAAAATGTCTCTTGACTTCAACTAGTCGTGATTTTGAGATGGACCTGCACCGAACTTTAACATCGGCATTACTTTTTCCTTTTCCATAGGGGGTGGGCAAAACCTTTATTGTTTTATAATATGTTAGTAAGTGTAGACCTTGTTTCTCCTTCGAATAGTTCTAACTTTCATATGTCTGTTTGTGCCATTGCATTTACATCCTTGAAAGTTTTTGAGTTCTAATTTATTTTGACTTTTTGGCATAATTGCAGTATTTATCAAATGCTGCACTTGCACGTACAAGCGTTGCCAGCACTACTGTGCTGTCTTCAACGTCTGGGCTCTTTACTCTTTTTATTGGGGTTATGCTGGGACAAGACACTCTAAACATTGCAAAAGTGCTAGCTGTTTTTGTCAGCATCACTGGCGTTGTCATGACAACTTTTGGGAAGACTTGGGCTACTGATGAATCAGAACTAAATGCATCTGGGTATTTTTCTTTCTCCTATAACTGACCTTTTTAAAATGCATCATTTTATGGATATCCCTTCTTTGTTTTCTCTTTGACATAATGCAGTTGTTTTCCCCCATTGAAAGAACAAATCACTTTTATCTTTTGTTGTACATTATGTGAATTAGTGTTTTAAGTGAGTTAATTTCTAAGAAAGATGTGCAATGGCGGTGAGCTTTTTTGTTTGAAAAGTGAGACAATTTATTAGAAGGAAAAAGAGAAAGACAGTAAACATTGTAGGAGAAATAAACTAAACTTTTGTGGCTTCATAACTTTCTTTTTGTGGATAAAAGTGATGATATATTTGTTAAGGAATAGTCCCACATGGATTAGTGAGTACAAAGATCTTGAGTTTATTAGTTGGGAAAGAGGTATCCTAAGTTGGCTTGTCATTTTGGGATGGGCCTCGGACCCAACTTCACATGGTGTTAGATTAGGTACTCATATGTGGACCTACACCTAAATTATCCACTTGTAGAGCCACAAAAGAGGGCCTACATCTAAATTATCCACTTGTAGAGTCACAAAAGAGGGCCAATACCTAAATTATCTACTTGTAGAGCCACAAAAGAGGGCCTACACCTAAATTATCCACTCGTAGAGCCACAAAAGAGGGCCTACATGTGAGGGGGAGTGTTAAGGAATAGTCCCACTTGGATTAGTGAGTACAAAAATCTTGAGTTTATTAGTTGGGAAAGAGGCATCCTAAGTTGGCTAGTCATTTTGGGATGGACCTTGGACCCAACTTCACAATATTAAGAGAAAGATTTCATAATAAGTGGGTCTCCTGTTACAAAAAGAGCAGGGAGGAAGGTCCCGTGTTTAACTAGACCGTCTACCAAAGAAGTGGCTGAACGGGGAATATGAGACTAGGTACAAGTAAGGTTGGCAGCGAGGTCAGAAACGCGGTGATAAATATGTTGTGTTTCCTAGATGGAGTAGTAGCAATGAAGCATCAGTGGATGACAATGTTGGAATCACTTTCAGCAATGAGGGGACCTCGAAGATGTTCGCAAAAGGTAGCTAGCCCATGTTATAAAGCCAGGAGTTCATCAGCAGAAGAATCCAAATCGCCCATCAGGCCAGCATAGGAGAACAGAATAGTACCAAAGGCATCCTTGATAACGCCTCCAAACCTAGCCGGGCCTGGGTTTCCCCATGCACTTCCATCAAAGTTTAGCTTTAAAACCCCTTGGGGAGGGGGGACTAGGGAATACAGGCTGGTGGGCGGTGGCTTCCTATCATTTGAGTGTTGCAATGCCAATTTGTTCTCAAAGAGGTACCGCTGAAGGTGCTGAAGGAATCCTTTGTGGGGAGCCATTAAAAAATGTGCCCAACAATCAAATCGGTGATCTCATCGGTTGAGAGGGACTTTGAGCTAAACCGCTTGTTGTTCCTCTCTTGCTAAAAGCAGCCAAGGAATGTATCCAAGGCAGGGAAAGGCCAACATCCGACCCAGCTTGGGCAGGGAGATATGCTGGAGGAATTGACAAATATCAGATAATTGCTCAGGCATACACAAAGTAATGCCTATGCGTTGCAAGATCTGGAACCAAACTCTCCAAGAGAAATGATAGTATAAGTGTAGGTGCGGGATAGTTTCATCAGCCTAGGAGCACAAAGGATAGAGGGTGTAGGGAGCAGAATTTCCTCTTCTTCTAAGATTATTCGCCGTGGGAATCCGGCCATAGAGGGCACACCAAAGAAAGAATTGAATCTTTGGAGGAGTCACTATCTTCCAAGCGATAGAGGTGATATGAAGAGGCTGAAGTTCAAGTCTTCCTCTTCTTCTAAGATCATTTTCCAGATGATTTTATCCTAGGTGGTGGGTCAAATATCCATGTCTTGAAGGTCAAACAAGAGTTGGGAAGCTAAAATAGCCTCCGGATTATAGAGCCCACGCCGAAAATGGAAATTCCAACATCCAAGGGAGGTCCAGAAGTCAGCAATCATGGCATTTTGCAAGGAACAAATGGGGAGCAATGGGGCAAAGGATCTGCCCAGATCCATGCCATAACTTTTTGCTTGTCTTTGATAGTCAATAGTGGTAAAAAATTTTAACTTCTCAAGTCTCAGTTTAAAGTTAGTTCACTCCTTGTTTATATGGTATGTTGGATCATTTATACTTCTTCATCTTCAATTGTGTGAGATAAAGCAGCCCAGTTTGGTGCAAAGACTTCTTTTTGCCATAATCCCTGCAGCTAGACAGCTCTATAGGCCACCATTAGATGATTAGTAACATATCTGTTTCATATTCCTTGTACAAGAATCTTTATCTCATTTTTTTGAAGGTAGCTTGTTTGTAAAACTGCCGGTAAAGATAATGAGGCAGAGATGCCATTTTCTAGCCATGATCAAATTTGTTCTAACCTATCTTACTTGTTGTATTAAGGTACCCAAATCTGGAAATGCCTCGGCCATAACAAAACAAATTTCTTGGAGTAAGGGGTCCCCCTCAATTATTTGTTTTTTCTATGTTTGGTCTTCAATGAATTGTGCCGTTTTTATAATTAAAAAAACGAATTTCTTGGACTTGATACTAAACATCACTAAGAAAACTGTCAGAACATTTAAAAAAAAAAAAAAAGCTGTCAGGACTATTTAAAAAAAACTGTCAAAAGGTAAAATACAATTGAAAAAATAAAAAATAAACTTGACCTATTGATCATATTCGTCCTACATTCACCATTCAAAAAAAGGTCCCACATTTATCAAATCTAAAGTCGAATTTTAAGAAAACTAAAATGTTGTGTATACAATCTTTGCTTCAGTCTGTATATTTACTATATATTGTAGCTGTAACCAAGTCTACTGGCTCTAATACTTAAGTAGATCATTTAGTTGGAGACAAGTTTACTGGTATTGGTGGTTTGGTTTACTCAACAACATCTTTGGAATTATTTCAATAATATTTTCTTGTATATTGTAACATAAGAAATGTTCAGGGAAGATATAAGCTCACTGTGAGACACGTTTACTAAAACCTTAGTTTTAGTTTATGTAGGCAGGAAAAATTATGAAGGCATTATATAATGTTTCATCTAGTTAACAAAAATTATGATGGCATTATATAATGTTTCATCAAGTTAATTTTTTAAAATGCACAACAGTAAATTAATGTCTCTAGTATGAGTATAACGATAACTATGGACTTCTGTATTATGTTGAGACTGGATTGTCTTGGATCCGAGCCAATCCTTCTGACTCATCTTGGACATAGTCAGATGTGAGGTGCCTTTGTGAATCAGACAACCATGAACAAGATATTTGCGTAAGCTATAGTGGGCTAGAGATGGCAATAACGTGAGACTTTTCAACTATGTCGTGGGCTAGTGAATACAATGGGTTGAGATCAAGGTAGGTTCTTGAAAACCTGACATTGCCTGGCATCCCCATCGTAGCCCTGTCCCGTGCTCTGCCTCCACCCTAATCTGAAGAGCGGAGCAAAGAGGCCTCCCTTGATGTATTCTTTTGCTTTCCTTAGTAATAAAATCATCATCATTTAAAAAAAAAAAAAAGAGGCTTCCCTTGTGAGCATGGGAATAGAAGAGAGGCTCCTTTCAGAAAAGGTGAGATAAGAGCTTCCTCTGCAGCTCTCTCCAAGAGCTCTTTGCATGAGCATGGAAGAGGAGCTTCTCTTCTCATGCAGACAAGTGAAGCCTCCTATTTTTAGTGTAAAACAAAAGAGGGCTGGAGAACAAGGGTGGCACCTGTTCTCTCTTGCACCCAGGAGAGAGGTAATGGGGGAGGTGGGCCCTCCCCCTTTTCTCCTTTTCTGCTGGGAAAGATCCATCTTTACATGGACTCGGCAAAACCTGTCTCTGCCTCAAACTCTTGCAGTGATTTTTTGAATTACCTTTTCCTAGCCATGGGATAAGAGTAGGATCCCATCCCTTCGTGGAGTAGTGTAGTGTGGGATGGGGATTTCCTGTTAACTGCTGCCATCTCATGGTGAGGAAACTCTTAATAAACTATAAAATCCAAAATTATAAAGGTTGTGTCTAGTTGATTGCAGCATGGAGACTTAACTAGATAGTATATTACTCTAATTATCATACATGTTTATTATTTCTTTTCGTATGTTGTATATTCCATTATTATTTTATTTTTTTGTGTAATATCGTTTATATGCTCGTAGTGTTCATTTGTATTTCTCTTGTACAGAAATGGAAAGCATTCTCTTGTGGGAGATCTTTTTGGCCTTTTTTCTGCTATGACATATGGTCTTTTCACTGGTCAGATTTCTGGTTTTGTGCTATACTATTCCTTTTAGGCAATTGCATTTATTTAAAAATGTTTTGCTTTTAGGTGCTCGTTCCCTTTAATGTTTATTTGAAATTAATGATGCCACAGTGCTTTTGAAGAAGTTTGCTGGGGCTGAAGGAGAAAGGATAGATGTGCAGAAATTATTTGGATATATAGGACTTTTTACACTTGTTGCTCTTTGGTGGCTTGGTAGGTGCCTATCTCTATTTTCGAATTTTTCTTTCTACATATTCGGCTTCCTCTCATGGCCTCTAACGTAGTTGCTCCAATGTGTCACATTTGCTATGGCAAGCTGAGAGTGATTGAATGATGAAATATTTGCATTTCAGTGTGGCCATTGACTGCCTCAGGAATTGAACCTGAGTTCAAGGTTCCTCGTTCACTTAAAATGGATGAAGTTGTATTGGCTAATGGATTTGTTGGAAGTGTACTTTCAGACTACTTCTGGTTAGTATCAAAAGCTAATGAATTTTGCACTCTATTGTCTTGAAGTAATGAATTCAGTTGTGGCTTACATGTTTTCTCATGTATAGGGCATTGTGTGTTGTATGGACTACACCGTTGGTAGCCACTTTAGGCATGTCCCTCACCATACCGCTTGCTATGATTGCTGATATGGTGATTCATGGCCGCCACTATTCTGCTGTCTATATTCTTGGTTCAGCTCAGGTATAAAAGCTTTTTATTTTTTACTCTTTTGAATGATAACTTTTGTTTTCAACTTCTTTAGTTGCAAAATATATTTACATGACCTAAACATTATCAGATGAGGTGTGACCAGAGGTGCATTGAGTGTATCATGACATGTGGGTATGCCTGTATCATCGACTAGGGGGTCTGCCTTTAAGCTGTCACTAATGTTACTTTTTATTAAAAAAATTCAATATTTTTTCCTACTTCCTTAATTTATCCCCCGTTTACACATGTTAAGAATGAAATTTATTTTTTTCAGAAGATGAAATAAAAGTACAATCAAAAGATGAAATAGTGTAATTTGTGTAATTGGACACTTAAAACAACTTTCAAAAGAGCCTGCATATGTATACCATTTCAATAAGATTACCAAAAGATCTGGAAACTGAGTTTTTTCCTAGTCCAACATGCCATAACTATTAAATTCTTCATGGCTAATGTTTCCAAGATTTTCGAAAGTTATCTCTTCTATTTCTAACTTCTCTTATTGACAATTGCTTAAATTTGCTCCCAAAGCACCACCAACCACATGTATTTGGGGCTTGGATTCACTCAGGTCAGCATCTACTCTTCAGGAATCTAATAGATCAACCATCTTGATGATCAATTCTTAGCCATATTCTGAACATGCATTTGAACCTTGTTGACCTGGACTATTTTGCCACATGGATTTATCTAAGGCCCAAGATTTTGAAAAACACAAAAAGGAGGCGTACAAATAGTTTTAGTTATGGTGCATAGGGCCTTCCTGCTTCAGAAAGTATTAAATGATCTTTTGTTACCGAAGCCAAGAATAAGACTTTTACAAGTAATTATCTGACAGCTTACATTGTTAAATTTGAGTTGATGTTTAGAAATTAGTTAAATAAGTGTTGCGAACTATGTCAAATTCACTCCGGGATATTCCTAGATTGCCCTGATTGCCTCTCCGAGTGAATTTGGGCAACATTAATAAGGACAAATTACTTTTATTTGGTCTATGGACAGAGGATTTAAAAACATTCATTCCACGCCACTAAAGTGTGGTTTTGCAGAGGATTTGAAAACGTTCATTGTAAGACCCAGTGTTGTTAAAACTGGACCAGCTCGTTCAACCAGATTAAACTGGAATTGGACCCTTTTCCAGTTCTTACATAAAGTAGACTGTTTTTGGCTTATAACATGCATACATGGCTGGTTGGTGTGGTCTGATCTTGAACTGGACTGGTTAATTTGGTCTGGTTCAATCATTTGTTATGAAAAAATAGTGAAAGTTTTTTTACTAGATAGAGGATTCAAAGCCATGATCTAAGTACCTGAACAGAAAAGGTAGTATCAACTGACCAAAGATTGATTCATGTCCAACTTCAACAAAATAATATGTATACAAAAAATAAGGTGGGCTAATCGGAACTGGTCCAACCAATGGTTGAATCCTGCTAACCCGATTGGACCAAAATGAGTCATCCTATCAGTTTGATGACAGCTTCGGTTTTAACGACATTGGTAAGACCTCTTCACATTGAGAAGAATGGGGATCCATAAGACAGAATTTGCAGTTTAACAACATGGGTAAGACCTCTTCACATTGAGAAGAATGGGGATCAGTAGAATGTGCAGTTGTTGTGTTGTGTTGGCCATGGTTTTACCCTCATGAACAGGCTACTGAAAACTGTTTGCTACACTCAGTGCAATGGACCACACCGGATGAAACAAGAGCAGTTTGTTCTTTCACTTAATAATCGAAAGGACAATTATTATACGCTTATGTGGGTACATGTCACGCTGCAGGTGTTTGCTGGTTTTGTAATTGCTAATCTTTCAGACTGGTTTTCAAAACTATTGGGATTATAGCGCTTTAAAGATTGGTGATGTGGAATACATACATTCTTTTATGTTTGCATTCTTTACCTCTAGTGATTCTTGCAGTGTATTCTTATTTTCCAAATGAATGGGAAAAAACGATTCTTTCAAGTTGAGTTTTTGTTTTTTTTCTCTTCTTGTGAGGCAGGAGCTTGTCTAGATATGCAAATTATTGGAGAAAAGGAAGGAAAAGGATTCTTTCAAGTTTTTTTTTTTTTTTTTTCTCCTTCATTCTTTTTAGGTACTAGAAAGGAGTGAAAAAGGGTGTAAGCTCTAGAGAGTAAAGAGGGCAAGATTCTTATTTTTATTATGTTTATTTATTCGATTATATATATATATATATATATATATATATATATATATATATATATATATATATATATATATATATATATTAAATTACTTAACTATATATAGTAAATTTAAGATATTGAATTATAATTATAATAATAATACATTTGTATTATTATTATTATTATTAATACAATAATATTTTCAATCATAAATAAATTATTATTAAGAAATTATTATAAACTTGATAAAATATAATCATTAATAATTTATTTGAATAATTTTTAAAATTGTACAGTGTTAATATTTTTTATATATTTCTTTTATATTGATCTAAGTTGAATAAAGTGTTAATTAAATTAATGAAATATGTTTCTGAATTTAACCCAGTACATTTAGATAATTTAATAACAAAAATATATTTTAAAAAATTTACTTTTAAATTAAAAACTTGATTTTATTTTAGAAACATAATTATTATAGTAGTTGTTATGCTCATATGTAGCATATTATTGAATTTTTTTATGATAATTAAGAAGTTACTATTATTAAAACTTAATCAAAATTTATATTTAGAAAATAATTTAAAGCATTATTATATGTGAAATAGTTGATGAATTATAATAATTTTTCTGAAAAATGAAAATTTATTAAATTATATTTAATCATACGGAACTAAAGAAAAATGAAAACTTGGTTTGATTGTTTAATCATGTACAAAATTTTACTATAACATGATTGCATTAGGTTAATCATACGGAACCTACCTAAAGAGTGGGTCTATTTATGTTATTAATAACTAATAATATTAAGTAAAATTATAAATACTTTATTTTAAACTTTAGGTGAATATTTAATTTAAGTATTTATATTATAATATATATGACAATTGTATGCTTTAAAATTATAATCAATTTTTTACTAATCTAAATTGACAAAATAGTAATATAAATTGAATGCATCATCATGACAATTGAAGAATAAAATTAAAAATGTGGATAATTAAAATTTAGAGTGGCCTAGAACAACTAGTCACTATCATATGGCCACTAGACATATAGTATGTCAACCACTAAGAAGAAGAAAAACACATTACAAAACGGTGGTTCCTATACCTTAGACAAAGACGAGTATTCCTTTAAGATAGAGGCTCAGTTAATTGCAAGAGTTAGAGGTACTACTATTATCTCCTTCATCATGTCTCCCTATCCTTAATATTATATTTAATATTTAATATTTTAATATCTAGTATAAATTGACTTAATATAATATTAATTTATTATATTTTATTATTGAGAATTAATTTATATTTGAATTACTGAACTAGTTGTAATAATTAAGTTATTTTATTAACATAATAATATATGAACTCAATGATTCATTAAATTACTTGATCATAATATCAGGTAATTTGAATAAGCATAAAAATTCAAGAGAAACAACAAAACCACATAATTAGGTACAAAAAATCTATCAAAATATGGGAAAAAAATGATTTCTATGGTAGAACCCAATTACATTACCCAGGTTTGACCAAAGATTTGTTTACCCATTTATTTGTCTTCATATTGTATCTTTTGTATTTACTATTTTTATCTTCTTCTTTTTTTCATTTTGATAACTGTGCCTAAATATTCAACAAGAACAATGACAAGAAGACACGGTCCATCTTCGAAGGAGAAAAGAGAAGAAATTCCCCATTTAGGCAGGAGAGGAGAGGAAAGAAGAGAAGAGAGGTGTTTTGATTAGAGCAAATATACACAAGTGATGAGTTAAATAATACGTGCATTCACACCCTCTTTTAGAACAATTACAAACAATTCTTCACAAAAACCACTCGTCTATGTAACTTCTAGTCGAGGGTCCGAGCAATTTCTAATTCCCCTTGTAAGCATCTACCAATTATAGAATTCCATTTTAAAAGAAACTGACCTTAGAGAGCAAGCGGGAAGCCAGCTTCTTCTCTTCTTCTTTACACGAACAAACTCTTCTTTCTCACTGGAAACCTCTCTAATTGCTCACTAATTTCCCTTCTTCGATTTGGTAGTGGGAAGAAAAGAAAGGAGGAGAGCTGACATTTCAGGAGTAAAAGGAAGAAAAGCTATGGCAGTATCAACATTTTCCGCGAATGGGTAAAATAAGAGTAAGGGTAATTTCACAAGCTTCTCCTCTCACTTCCTTACTCTCTGATGTCCAACAAACAACATGACCAAACATTAAAAGCAACACTTGATTAGATGACCAATATTATTAAAAACTCACAATCTAATGTCCTAGAGAAGATGTTCCTCCAGACGTGCAAGGACCATATGCATGCAGCCTCTTGCGGCTTGCCATTAACAAATTCCAGCTGACATTGGATGCCGATTTTCATTGTTGCTCTCACTCTCTCTCTTTACTTTTTCCCCTCCTGCTCTACTTTTGACTTCGTCTATGACCCTCTAAATTGCTGCATGTTTCGTATAAACTGTAATTGTCAAATCCTATGTCAAAGATGGAAAGAACAGGGAAAAAAAAAAAAAAAAAAAAACTCAACCCAGACAACGAAGATTTGATCTGCAGTGCTCAATTAGATACACTGCTAACTACAACTTGTAGAGGTTGCAGCTTTTTGAAGATCTGTAGAAAAAAGAATGGCCAATAACACTTCAACTCGCATTCTATGAAATGGAGATTACCATTTTAACAGAAAAATCATATAGCTCCCATGGTGAAATTTTCATCTGCCGAAGGAGTGCCTTTTCAAAAACTTAGGCTCCCATTACCCTCAAAATTGAAATGATATATCAACCCACACAAATGCATGGGCTCGGAGAGCTTCTTAAGCTTCTCATTATGTGCACCAATTGATTTGGAAAGAACTCATCAAAGTTGGCCTCGTTGATTACCACTGGTGCAGAATTCAAATGCTTCAACATTCATTGATGATCCAGAGAGCACTAATTTTCATTCCTTCTATAGTGAAGTACCTTCTGCACGTAAAACATCATGTATCCCTGAGAGGCCCTCACAATATTTTCACTTACTTGTGTGATCCAGGCATCATCACATTTATACCACTGATTATTTAGCCGTAGGTAGGTCACATAATGGCCTGCATCTAGCCTGCCGGTGTGAGTAACCACAGCAAATAATTCAAACTCTGAAGACGACTCTGTGGAGCTATCTGACTCATCACCATCAAATGCAAAGATGCGATTTCCAAACCTACCCCTTAGTATAGAAGATGAGAGGTAGGGTGCCATGTCCAAGGAAAACGGAAACTTCAAATACCTATCCACCTTCCAGGACATCTTCTTAGTGGAAGAGTGTTCAAACCTTTTCATATGGAAACAAGAAACCAAGGGAAGCTTCCGAATGGACAACTGTTTTAGAGATTCTTGCCTCACTTGACAGTTTTGGCAGAAGAGCTTCTGGTCAGACCCCAACTTCTCAGGCCTTGTGAACCGATCTAAGCATCCCATCAGAGTAGATACACCAGCACCTTGGCCTGATACCATCGACTCCATCTCGCCATTGCAAGAATGTGTTTTTGTGGTATTATTCTTCACAGGCCCATGATTTGGTTCCAAGTCAAGCGAAAAGTCAACACAAGGGTCATATGTGGTGGATGTGAAACCACAGATGGTGCAAGTGACATCGGACCTTAAAACTCCCGAGAATACTCTGTGGGCAATACAACAGTCTCCACTGCCTGTGCTGCCAACCAAATAGGCTTGTCAAAAGTTTAAAACAGAATAGTAACTCCCAAACTGACTGCACATAAACCCATTGCCTAAAGCATGCTATGGACACCATGAATAAGAAAAAGATATGGCATGAATATATTTAAACAATTTAATGTAGTTTTATTTGAACCTAGAAAAGCATAGAAGCATTATCTATCTCTTAACTTTGCAATAAGAAGCAAGCTAGAATCACCTTGGGTTTGGGGCTTTCCTTTTTCCTGTTCCACCTTTTCATGGATGCCATGGAGCATTGAAATGAAAAACTCATGAGCATCTTGCTGTTCGTAGCTAGCTAGGTTTGCTGCATGCTGCCACCAACTGCACCAAAGCAAATATTGGATTTCAAATATCTGATTGAGAACAATAACAATCTGAACCTAGTACCTATTTAAGAATTAGTTACTAGCAGATGGACTAGTAAGAATGAAAATAGCTAAAGAAGTTGGAAATACAAAGGTTATGCATAAACTTCATAAACATTGGCTAAAACAGATTATGAACGGCCCATACTTGGACAACAGTTAGAAATGCGAAATTTAGGGTACATTATCATATAGGAACATTTTAATCATTTGGGAAATACGAGGGATGTACAAGGATCTGGAGGTCTAATAAGAAACGTTTGGAAGCAATATATTTTCAGAGTAGAAGACTCCATGACCATTGACATGCATGGTTTGATTAAGACATACTATTAATCTACAACTGCTCATTCAAAGACCATTCGACATTTGCCAGCTATTATAAGAGAGATGGGAATATCACTTAATCAACCTGCATTTGAAATACAATTTGATCCTCAAGAACAGAAGAACTTTCTTTCAAGTTTCAAATCCCAACTCGAATATGTATGAAGTTTTAATCAGTTTCACGTATAATCAGGAGCCAAAGAGAAGTTCCATATCTTAAACTAAACAGTTTACTTTTGAGAGAAAGAAAATAGGAAACAAAGAATCAAGATATAGCCTCACAAACCCACCTATATAGAAATTTAGCAGGACTATAAGGCTTTTTGTCCCCTGAAAATACAGCAGAAAATATGGCGTCCATGTCGCATGCCAAACACAGCCTTGCAGCCATACTCTTGGCATTATCAGTAGCACAAATTTTCACTCTTTTGTGCTGACACTCATACCGATTGTGCCGATCGCTCAAAAAATAATTTCTCAACGGCGGAGTGTGCAACAATGCTTGCAAGACAGAGTTCATAAAACACGTATTTCCGAGGTTGTTCAAGCCTCTCAATCCAGCGGTGGAATCGGGGGGTAATGGACTGGACCCTCGAGCTATACATATCCGTTCGTGCGGGTCTGGGGACCATGGCCGATACTCCACCGCCCTTCGCCGCTTCTTCTTGTCCTTGGGATGCGAAGCGGGCGGAGGGAGGGACAGAAAGATGCGGTTGGCCCTGACGACGGTTGTATCGAAATCTGGGTCGTAGACCTGGTCCCGACAGAGGCAGCAGAAGAGCTCGGCCCTGTCGAGGTCGACGGCGATCTCGTGACCGCCGCCTGCGGCGGCAGCGTGGGCGGCGGCGTGTGGAGGGGAGTGGAGGTTGGGGGCCCAGCAGGAGACGG
The DNA here is from genome assembly GCF_029961685.1 of Aristolochia californica. NCBI lineage: Eukaryota > Viridiplantae > Streptophyta > Magnoliopsida > Piperales > Aristolochiaceae > Aristolochia > Aristolochia californica. The sequence goes on along the minus strand of NW_027182290.1, from coordinate 29,652,498 downwards.
CGGGGCATGCGAGGCATGCGTAGAGATGTGAGGCGGCGGAAGAGGAGCAGAGGGAGCATCGAGGGACGGCGTCGTTGAGCTCCCGCCGGACGGACGTAGGACCGAGGGGCCTGGACTTGAGGCAAGGCTGGAGCGATTGGAAGGGATTGGGTCCGTGTGCCGATCGGAAGGCCGAGAGATGAGAACAAGACTGCGGCAGGAACCGCTGACGATGGTGATTCATCTGGACTGTTTGCCCTAGATTTGTAGAAGACAAGCTTCATCGATCGAAGGAGATTTCTTGGAGTTTCTTCTCAGCGATCAGGCTATTCAAATCTTCCTTCTCTTGATTTCAGCCGAATTCCTAGTGAAGGCGATTTCTTCATTTTTCGATTTTCAAATGCTCATTTTCTCTCAGCGAGTAAATCAACATAGTTCCCTTCAGCGATTTAATTTGTGTTGTTCGTTATACTTTCATTCCTAGTAACAGAGAACAGACGCAGAAGAAGAAGAAAGAGAGCTAGGCTCTGTGTGGTTTTTGCTTCTTTTCCCCTTCCGGTCTTCGTTACTCTTTGCCGCTGCTATATTCTTTTTCTTTCTTTTTTTCTTTTTCCTTCTCCGTTGGATCCAGAAATAGAGGAGCGAATCGACAAAGGAGCTTAATTTGAATCGCGAGCTATCGTAGCTCATACACACGGTTACTATATAAATAGCCAATAGGACTTTAGAGGAATTCCAATTCGGAGTTTGCTGACATGGCAACTCCTCTCGCTCCCTCGGAATTCTTAGCAAACATGGATTTAAAAAATAACTTTAGACGGCAAAACTTTTAGCAATAAATTAATTTGATAAATATAATTATAACTATTTGGTGATAAAATATAATTTTTCCAATAGAAAATATTAGGGGGAAAATATTTTATTGCATTTTAAATATTTTTAATTAATTTTTATTTATTAAATAAATAAAAATATGTTAAATAGATTATTTAATTGAATAATGTAAGTAATATTTTGATGTTTATATTTTAATTTAAATTCAATAAAATATATGTGTATCTAATTTATTTTTCCTTTAATTTGATTTATTATTTCACAAATAAGGTTTAAAAATAATCATTTTAATTTTTTCACCTTTATTAAATATATAGCTTAGTGAATTGAATTCACTGTTAAATTTTACTGATAAAATAAAATAAATAATTTATTCAATTTTATAATTTAATAATTTTTATGTCTAAATTTAATCTTATTTAAATTAATTTGGTTAAATTTAAATTCAACTCAAACTTCTTATTTCAAGTTTATTTGTAATATTTGTAATTAAAATAATTTATATAAAATAGGAATTTATCTTGTAAAAAAATTAATTGAATTATGTGTTTAATTTTAAATACTATAAAATATAATTTTACACATTTTAGTTTGAGTTTATTATTATTTAGTTTTACTTTTTCACGTAATATAGTTGTTAAAAAATAAACTTTAAAATTATTAATACTTATTAATAATATATGGCTTAGTGAATGAAATTCAAGTAAATGAAATATATTTTTCAATGTTTGTATTTAATTTGAAATAAAGTTAAATATGTTTGAATGGGCAATTCAATATTCACTTATTAATTCATTTTAATATGTATATTTATATTTTTAATTTAACTTACATTAATCATATTGTTTTTTATTTTATTAATTAGTTATTTAATATTTTTAAATTTAATTTAAATAAAAATATTGAATTTAAATTCAAATAAAATTAATCTAATAATCACGAACTTTGTTGTGATTAATAATCAACTGTAATATATTCAAGAAATAAATTCTACTTAAGGGTTGGGTGGCTATTTCAAAAAATAAGTTTTTTAAAATTAATTTTTATATAGTGGTATACATATTACTCTTCAAGGTTGCAAAATGAAGAGATAAATTCCTAGAAATATTTTTTAATAATTATTTATTAATTTAAATTTTAAAATTGAAATAGTTTATAAATTGTAAGTATAATTGTAAAAAAAAAAATTAAACTTGAAATTTTAAAAATAAAATCTGATTATAAAAATTAATTGATTTGAAATTTAAAATAATGATAGTAGTAAGGATAAACTTTATATGAATAAGACAATATAAAAAAAAATAGTATATAAAGTTTTAATATAAATATAGTTTATATTTCTCATTAAGTTATAATTAATGAAAGTATAATAAATATTTTTATGATCATTTTAATGCACATTATATATTGATTGAGTTAGGTTAATCTAATATGAGCTTATGTGTATATAATTAATTGAATAATTAGTTAAAATAAATAATTAAGTATGACCTATTACATAATTAGGTTAATGCAATGATCGATCAACTAGAAAGTACACATGCCAAAAATATAAATCATTATTAATCAATCAAAACTTGGCAAAAATATTTTATAAAGTATGATTGATCATTCCCTATGGATTAATCAATCGTGTCTAGGCAATGAAAAACTATGAAGCATGATTGTTCAATCCTTCAAACTGATCAATCATACAGAAGTTTGCCATGGTATTGATCGATCATACATGAATGACATTGGTAGGAAAACTAATTGATGGATCATTCCAAGCATATTTATTGATCAATTTAAGTTGTCATACCCAACGAGAAGATATTGATCAATCAAATTAAAAATATAGTTGTTACACTCGATTGATCAATCATTACTTTAGATTGATTGATTAATGTTATGTCAGTTTTTTACAAATGGTCAAGTAACTAGTTTGGCTCTGGGAACTTATAAATACCCCCACCAAACATGCATTAGAGAAGTTAATGAACATTTATTGGCATGCCCACACAAATAAAACATTTATTCTTGAAAATTCTTCCAAAGCCTACTTTGGAGAGAAAGATATCCTCATTTTGCAAATTATTTCCTTTCCTCTCAAATTTTCTCTTTCCATACTCTTAAACAAGTAACACATCTTCTTCAATTTATGCATCAGAGTTGGAAGCTTGGACAACTAAAAGGAGAATATTGTCCCTTACTAGCAAGGTTATGACTGATCGATCAATCTGGAAGGATGACAGATCATTTCATCAAAATTTTGCTTGCATGAACAACTATGATCGATCAATCCAAGTGGGATGATCGACCATGCGTTATAGCAGGAACTGGCCATGTCCTGGATGATCGATCAATCAACTAAGGTTAACGGATCATTCCAATGTCAGTTTAAAAATGTGGATTTTGTAAAGCTTAGGAATTTTTCTCCAAGTGCTTTAACATATTTCTAAGTGATGTGTATAATGATCATAAATATGTAATTTATAACCTAAAGCTCTGATTTCACAAGTACTTAAGAAGTAGGAGTTAGAATACTCTCTTACAAAAAATAACTGAGTTTTTATGTTTGTCTATAATGCTTGAACTCGAGTCTTTTTGTTCTCTTTTTCCTTGTGGGTGCTTCTTCAAGAGATGTTCTTCCATTGTGCTTGATGTCTTGAATTTGGCTTTGACGTTTTAGGCCTTGAGATGTTTTTGAAGGTGAAATATCTAAAATACTTTAGATTTGTAAGTTATTAGTTCAATCAAGTTTTGTTATCATCAAAAGCGTAGGAGTCAACCTACGGTCAACATAGTGAAATTTAATCCTTCGTCCCTAGTGCCCAAAGATAAAATGAAGTGGACAATACTAATATGGAAAACTAGGTACAAATTTAGTAAAAACAAAAATGAATTTTTAGACAGGGAGGGTCGGTGTGCTCCGAGCATTTGGGAGGGATTATATACACGGTGGGTGACTCGTGCCCAACCATCATTATTATTGTAGGCAAAAACCCTAAGAAAACGGTGGTTAAAGATAAGATCTTGGTTGAGGCAGCTTCTATATTTTTCTATGGGAAAATTAATTTATGTTGTTGTAGAATTCGAACAACGCCTCTTGGAGAAAGGGGGGTTAGTACAATTTGAAAGTAGATTATCAAGTGAAAGTGAATTACAATATATATCTATTTTACCTAGTAAAAGTATTTTTTTGTGTTAGTGTATGCAATAGAAAGTGCGATGAATTTTTTTTTTTTTTTGTATTAATATGCACAATAGAAAGTGGTGGGAAGGGAGAAGCAATAGAGAGTAGGCGGGGAGGTCAATGGTCAACGGAAACGGGTAAGAAAGTGAAGTACAACAAATGCGTGAAAGTGACTTCTCCTTAACTTTCTATGCGCACTAACGGGTTTCAAGTTATTTTTACCCTTAACTTTCCCTGAACCTTTCGCCACTGCTCGTCCCTACACCCGTGGGCCGTGGGCCGTGAGCCGTGAGCCTTTGGCCTGTTAAGTGGGCGGAGTGCCGAAGTGCGTTTGTGATTAATTGGAAGCGGTCGGGAAAGACGCGAAAACTTCTGTGCTTTCTCCTCTCTCTGATTTTTATCTCACAGCAGCCGTCGCCGTCCGGAGAATTACATAATCTTTCCCGTCGACTGCTCAGGTAACACTTTCCTTTCATCCTCTATCCTCTCCCCAGGGATCTCTTCTCTCACTCACTGGTCTCTCCTCTCTGTATGGCAATTTTTATCGCATCTTTTCCGATGTATCCAGTCCTTATATCTGTGATGCATTTGATCTTTTTGTTTCCTCTGTGCAACTATTCCGTTGTGATTATGCGGCTTCCATTTATATCCTGGAGCTTTGATTTACTTCTTGCAAGTTCTTTGTCCAATCACCTTTCTACTATAGGAAACCTGTGAAGTTTCAGTTGACCGATCCGTTATTTTAATGCACACGATATTCCACGGACCATGTAGAGTATGCTCTTTAAACAGTTTTTTTTTTTCAATGTTTTATCACATTTCGCTTTTTTTTCTTCCTTTTTTTATGTTACTTTATGGTTAATTTGGCCCTACAGTGTATGATAGGTTGCTGACTGTGGTATTTTTGATTGTTTATCTAGTTCCTTTTGGCTTTGATCTGATTGAGAACCAAAAACATGGTTTTTCTTACTTTATTCGGTTTCTGGCCCTATGCTGGTTTGGATTAAGCAATTCCTCTGCTGTAGTGCATGCTACACTTTAGGATGTTAGCATACTTCTATTAATTTGCAGGTGGTTTTCTCACATCAGGTGATGCACTGTCTAGTGTTTACAGTTTTTTAGTGGGATTTCAGATCTGAGAAGATAGCGGAAGTCTTTTCTGTCTATTTCTGCATAGTATGTGCCCTTCTCGGTGCTTCCTCAGGGTTTTCACATTAGGCATTTCTGTTATTTAGATCCTGTTGCTACACTGTGAAAGTTTGGGAGTGTTAAACACTTTCCAACCAGTAGAAGCTCTGTGGATATCTCAACATTTAAGCTTGTCGTAAGTGCAGCAGCATTGACTTTTTTCTAGGATGCCCTTATTTATAACGAACCTCAAAATTGTTATGGAATCAGTTGCTTCAGATGTTCGAACAGAAGTTTATGTTATGGAAGGCTTAAGCATGTTGAATGGTTGAGTGGGTTAATTTTTGTCTATGAACCTTCCATTGTATCATCTCCAATAAAGCCTTTAGAGTTATGACAAAGTTCATGATCAAGCAAATGTGGTGTCTTTGATGAGCTGTTTCGCATTAGTTTAAGCCTAGCTTGTTAAATATGAACATGGTTCATTTTCAAAAAAAAAAAAAAAAAGAACAGATTTGTGTGCTAGAATCCCTTCTCATGCGTGCACATCCACAGTACCTAGCGGACAAAATAGACAAAATTACTAATGATATCTCCAAGGATACATGATTGTCCCCTGGATTACTTGATTGCTTTGTACTTGAAAACATGTATACAATTTTTTTAATGGAATACAAATCTCTCTTTTTTGTCATACTACTTTGTATTCTATGAAATTGATGAAGCCAAAAGGGGAAGAAAATCCCAGAACAGAGCAACAAAAAATCTCAGCTCAACCCAATTTAAGGTTTTAAAAAATTCAAACTAAGAAGGAACTGAAAAAAGTAAAAAAATAGAAAATCGATGTAGGACTTAAGGGTTAAAACTCCGGGGAAATTTTCAAATTCTTGAGTCAATTGTATACTCATTAGCGGAATATTTTTTTTAATTAGTAAGTTTTTTTTATCATAAAAAAGAGGTAGATTATTGGTCTAAAGATCCACACAAAGTTTATTTTGAAGATAATAAACGTTTAGGAACTAACTGTGAAATTTAAATGAGCAATTTAGGTGAAAAAAGTCTTGGAAAGAAAATTGGTAGCACATATGTCCAATCAGCCCATGCATGACCACATGATGCACGCCTAAAGTCTGAGCAGCTATCTAGAGAAACAATGAAGGCCAACCTTCCACCAGTTATACCACCAAATGTTAGGAGAGAGAAAAGATTTTGTTTATAATAGTTTGCTTGGACAACCGGATCAGCACAACACACTAAAGCATACAGAAGGTAAAGCGACAGAGAAGGTCGATCAATTGAACTTCTTTGATCAAACAGCCTGAGCGACATAGGCCAAAAGGATACAATGAATGACAAAGAGGACCAATTGACCGGACGAAATCTGACCTTGCAACATGAGAGAGAAAAGATACTGTAAGTGCCCATTTGGCCTAGTAATCGGCCGCCTTGAAGAAATAAGAAAGAAGTAAGTTATAGAGATTGATTGACCAGACCCTATTCGATCGAATGACTCTCTTGAACATAAATTGCAGGAGGTGCATCTCTGATATGAGTTAACCAATATAGGTCACTGTAATTTTGTAAGTATCTACCGTTGTGTTTAGTAGTTCAATAACGAATTTACATTATTTTTTCGAAGAGTTTACAATTGATTTAGCCGATATTTGCCAAATGACAAAGTGTCATTTTTTGGGAGAAACAAATATCAAACGGTTAGTTTTTAGACCGTCTGATTGCGATTAGTTAAAGATTTTGTGCCCTACACTGTTCACCAAGTTTTCTGCAATGAAAACAAAGCTCTCCCTGCATCCCTAGTTCTCGGTGACTATCAAAACAATTCAAAGTTCCCAAGCAAGGAGGTATCTCGAAAGAGCTAAGTACCCGAGTCTGTGATTTTAAAATTCAGTGTGTACTTGGTATTTTTTGTGCTGAACTTGATTGAACTTATTTTGAAATCAATTGATTTAAGTTCAGTTTTACTTTGACTGTAAATCTATCTCATGAGACTCTTTTCTTAGGCCCTTTCTACAACTTTTCAAACTTACTGCTTATTTCAAATCTCAACGTGCATATACTTTGGATCATTTGTTTGAGATTGAATTGAACTTCCAAGTGTTGTGGTAGTATCACCTAGGATTGAATATACTTTTATGTGCTGCTTGAATTAGGGGCTTTGAGATTAACTGTAAAGTAAATAACCCTTGCTATGCTGTTAACCAATTGAGACTTGGATAAGCTGATTAATAGCTACTATTAAAATTCCCTTTGTGGGTCTAGGTGCCTATATCTAGTTGGTTATGAACATAAGTCCTAAGTGTTGGACATGTGTTGTAATTAGACTTTTGTGGTCTGCTGTTATAGATGCCGTTTGACTATTGATTAGTGGATTCAACTGAGGTGCAAACACCTTGGGAGTGAACATAGCAACATGATTTTGAGTTGTGAGCTACTATAAATCTACTGTGTTTTGTTGTGTTAGTTTGTTTCATTGCATGACTTGACTGTTTTAATGAATTTAGAATTTGAAAATTTAGCCATTAAGATTTGATAAACCTATTCCCCTCCCCCTCTTCCTCCTTTCTCTAGATTTGACAACACCCAATCATGTCCATTTCTTCTTTCTTAATACTTGAGCAGATATCTACCTAACAATATTTTTCTTTATATGTCTTCATCTTTCTTTCACTGCAATTGTATGAGCTTTTTCAAGCCTCTGAGTTCTTCGGAGAAGTCTTTCTTTATGGTATCAAATCCAAAGAGTCCTTCAGTTTGAGCGTGTCTTCCAAATTTCAGCGAGGTATATGATATTTTGTGTTTCATTTTGTTGGTATTCATTTTTTTTCTTTTCCAAACAACAGAATGGCTGCAATTTACAGTCTGTTTATCATCAACAAATCTGGTGGACTGATTTTCTATAAGGTAAATCAAATGTTTTACTAGTGGCTTGTGTGATTCTAATTCAGAAAGTAAAGGTGCCTTATGTTTAATTTTGGATGTCAGGATTATGGATCAGCTGGACGCATGGACACGAATGATAGCTTGCGAGTGGCTAGCTTGTGGCATTCAATGCATGCAATCTCTCAGCAGTTGTCTCCCACTTCTGGTTGTACTGGCATAGAACTTCTTGAGGCTGATACTTTTGATCTTCACTGCTTTCAGTCATTAACTGGTAACTGTCTCTAGTCCCTAGACATGAATATATGCTACTTAGGGGCGATTAGAATCAGAATGATTTATCATATTGTTATTTAACATGTTTTATGCTCTGTGTATGCTTTGAAAACTTAAAGAGTAAAACCTTATTTCTTACAATTGCACAGATTTTACATCTTTCTCTATGTGACAATCTCTGTAATTGACTTGTGTTCTCTATGTGACAATCTCTGTAATTGACTTGTGTTCTCTATGTGACAATCTCTGTAATTGACTTTTGTTCTCTATGTAAGTGGTGGTGGATTTTATATCCCATTTTAAGGTTTGAATTTTTTATGTATTTAGATAGATGAATGGTTGGTCTGAGAAGTTATGGCGCAGATGTATCTTCTGGTACAGTTAAACTGCACTATTCACTTTTGTGATGGGGTTGGTAGAGATTGTTGTGTAGGATGAAAATATTGGGTGAAAATGTTCCCACAGCTTGAGCTGATTGTTCTCACAAATGTTATCTTAAGTCACAAATGTTACCACAAATATTCCCTTGCATCTGAATATCCGTTGTTGTTATTATGCCAATTTGCCCTGATTGTTAGTTTGCAGTTGATTATAATTTATTTTTGTGAATTCATTCTTTCTTTGTGTATTATTTGTAGGAACCAAGTTCTTTGTTGTTTGTGAGCCTGGTTTGCAGCACATGGGAGCTCTTCTAAAACACATTTATGAACTGTATACAGATTACGTGTTAAAAAATCCTTTCTATGAAATGGAAATGCCAATCAGGTGTGAGCTTTTTGACCTGAATCTTGGACAAGCTGTTCAGAAAGATCGTGTTGCACTAATGGGACGATGAACTGAGGCTAATTAAGTTTGTACATCTTAATTAGTCCTATGTCATCTTCAGACTCTTGTGAATCTTATCCCTGACCTCTTCATATCCTTTGAGATCTTTTTAATTCTCTTATTCCTGTATTTGCGTCGTGTTTTGAGCTGTGAAGTTTCAGTTGACCGCTCCGTTATTTTAATGCACACGATATTCCACGGACCATGTAGAGTATGCTCTTTAAACAGTTTTTTTTTTCAATGTTTTATCACATTTCGCTTTTTTTTCTTCCTTTTTTTATGTTATTTTATGGTTAATTTGGCCCTACAGTGTATGATAGGTTGCTGACTGTGGTATTTTTGATTGTTTATCTAGTTCTTTTTGGCTTTGATCTGATTGAGAACCAAAAACATGGTTTTTCTTACTTTATTCGGTTTCTGGCCCTATGCTGGTTTGGATTAAGCAATTCCTCTGCTGTAGTGCATGCTACACTTTAGGATGTTAGCATACTTCTATTAATTTGCAGGTGGTTTTCTCACATCAGGTGACGCACTGTCTAGTGTTTACAGTTTTTTAGTGGGATTTCAGATCTGAGAAGATAGCGAAAGTCTTTTCTGTCTATTTCTGCATAGTATGTGCCCTTCTCGGTGCTTCCTCAGGGTTTTCACATTAGGCATTTCTGTTATTTAGATCCTGTTGCTACACTGTGAAAGTTTGGGAGTGTTAAACACTTTCCGACCAGTAGAAGCTCTGTGGATATCTCAACATTTAAGCTTGTCGTAAGTGCAGCGGCATTGACTTTTTTCTAGGATGCCCTTATTTATAACGAACCTCAAAATTGTTATGGAATCAGTTGCTTCAGATGTTCGAACAGAAGTTTATGTTATGGAAGGCTTAAGCATGTTGAATGGTTGAGTGGGTTAATTTTTGTCTATGAACCTTCCATTGTATCATCTCCAATAAAGCCTTTAGAGTTATGACAAAGTTCATGATCAAGCAAATGTGGTGTCTTTGATGAGCTGTTTCGCATTAGTTTAAGCCTAGCTTGTTAAATATGAACATGGTTCATTTTAAAAAAAAAAAAAAAACGAACAGATTTGTGTGCTAGAATCCCTTCTCATGCGTGCACATCCACAGTACCTAGCGGACACTCTGAACAAAATAGACAAAATTACTAAGGATATCTCCAAGGATACATGATTGTCCCCTGGATTACTTGATTGCTTTGTACTTGAAAACATGTATACAATTTTTTTAATGGAATACAAATCTCTCTTTTTTGTCATACTACTCTGTATTCTATGAAATTGATGAAGCCAAAAGGGGAAGAAAATCCCAGAACAGAGCAACAAAAAATCTCAGCTCAAACCAATTTAAGGTTTTAAAAAATTCAAACTAAGAAGGAACTGAAAAAAGTAAAAAAATAGAAAATCGATGTAGGACTTAAGTGTTAAAACTCTGGGGAAATTTTCAGATTCATGAGTCAATTATATACTCATTAGCGGAATATTTTTTTTAATTAGTAAGTTTTTGTTATCATAAAAAAGAGGTAGATTATTGGTCTAAAGATCCACACAAAGTTTATTTTGAAGATAATAAACGTTTAGGAACTAACTGTGAAATTTAAATGAGCAATTTAGGTGAAAAAAGTCTTGGAAAGAAAATTGGTAGCACATATGTCCAATCAGCCCATGCATGACCACATGATGCACGCCTAAAGTCTGAGCAGCTATCTAGAGAAACAATGAAGGCCAACCTTCCACCAGTTATACCACCAAATGTTAGGAGAGAAAAGATTTTGTTTATAATAGTTTGCTTGGACAACCGGATCAGCACAACACACTAAGGCATACAGAAGGTAAAGCGACAGAGAAGGTTGATCAATTGAACTTCTTTGATCAAACAGCCTGAGCGACATAGGCCAAAAGGATACAATGAATGACAAAGAGGACCAATTGACCGGACGAAATCTGACCTTGCAACATGAGAGAGAAAAGATACTGTAAGTGCCCATTTGGCCTAGTAATCGGCCGCCTTGAAGAAATAAGAAAGAAGTAAGTTATAGAGATTGATTGACCAGACCCTATTCGATCGAATGACTCTCTTGAACATAAATTGCAGAAGGTGCATATCTGATATGAGTTAACCAATATAGGTCACTATAATTTTGTAAGTATCTACCGTTGTGTTTAGTAGTTCAATAACGAATTTACATTATTTTTTCGAAGAGTTTACAATTGATTTAGCCGATATTTGCCAAATGACAAAGTGTCATTTTTTGGGAGAAACAAATATCAAATGGTTAGTTTTTAGACCGTCTGATTGCAATTACTTAAAGATTTTGTGCCCTACACTGTTCACCAAGTTTTTTGCAATGAAAACAAAGCTCTCCCTGCATCCCTAGTTCTTGGTGACTATCAAAACAATTCAAAGTTCCCAAGCAAGGAGGTATCTCGAAAGAGCTAAGTACCCGAGTCTGTGATTTTAAAATTCAGTGTGTACTTGGTATTTTTTGTGCTGAACTTGATTGAACTTATTTTGAAATCAATTGATTTAAGTTCAGTTTTGCTTTGATTGTAAATCTATCTCATGAGACTCTTTTCTTAGGTCCTTTCTACAACTTTTCAAATTTACTGCTTATTTCAAATCTCAACGTGCATATACTTTGGATCATTTGTTTGAGATTGAATTGAACTTCCAAGTGTTGTGGTAGTATCACCTAGGATTGAATATACTTTTATGTGCTGCTTGAATTAGGGGCTTTGAGCTTAACTGTAAAGTAAATAACCCTTGCTATGCTGTTAACCAATTGAGACTTGGATAAGCTGATTAATAGCTACTATTAAAATTCCCTTTGTGGGTCTAGGTGCCTATATCTAGTTGGTTATGAACATAAGTCCTAAGTGTTGGACATGTGTTGTAATTAGACTTTTGTGGTCTGCTGTTATAGATGCCGTTTGACTATTGATTAGTGGATTCAACCGAGGTGCAAACACTTTGGGAGTGAACATAGCAACATGATTGTGAGTTGTGAGCTACTATAAATCTACTGTGTTTTGTTGTGTTAGTTTGTTTCATTGCATGACTTGACTGTTTTAATGAATTTAGAATTTGAAAATTTAGCCATTAAGATTTGATAAACCTATTCCCCTCCCCCTCTTCCTCCTTTCTCTAGATTTGACAACACCCAATCATGTCCATTTCTTCTTTCTTAATACTTGAGCAGATATCTACCTAACAATATTTTTCTTTATATGTCTTCATCTTTCTTTCACTGCAATTGCATGAGCTTTTTCAAGCCTCTGAGTTCTTCGGAGAAGTCTTTCTTTATGGTGTCAAATCCAAAGAGTCCTTCAGTTTGAGCGTGTCTTCCAAATTTCAGCGAGGTATATGATATTTTGTGTTTCATTTTATTGGTATTCATTTTTTTTCTTTTCCAAACAACAGAATGGCTGCAATTTACAGTCTGTTTATCATCAACAAATCTGGTGGACTGATTTTCTATAAGGTAAATCAAATGTTTTACTAGTGGCTTGTGTGATTCTAATTCAGAGAGTAAAGGTGCCTTATGTTTAATTTTGGATGTCAGGATTATGGATCAGCTGGACGCATGGACACGAATGATAGCTTGCGAGTGGCTAGCTTGTGGCATTCAATGCATGCAATCTCTCAGCAGTTGCCTCCCACTTCTGGTTGTACTGGCATAGAACTTCTTGAGGCTGATACTTTTGATCTTCACTGCCTTCAGTCATTAACTGGTAACTGTCTCTAGTCCCTAGACATGAATATATGCTACTTAGGGGCGATTAGAATCAGAATGATTTATCATATTATTATTTAACATGTTTTATGCTCTGTGTATGCTTTGAAAACTTAAAGAGTAAAACCTTATTTCTTACAATTGCACGGATTTTACATCTTTCTCTATGTGACAATCTCTGTAATTGACTTGTGTTCTCTATGTGACAATCTCTGTAATTGACTTGTGTTCTCTATGTGACAATCTCTGTAATTGACTTTTGTTCTCTATGTAAGTGGTGGTGGATTTTATATCCCATTTTAAGGTTTGAATTTTTTATGTATTTAGATAGATGAATGGTTGGTCTGAGAAGTTATGGCGCAGATGTATCTTCTGGTACAGTTAAACTGCACTATTCACTTTTGTGATGGGGTTGGTAGAGATTGTTGTGTAGGATGAAAATGTTCCCACAACTTGAGCTGATTGTTCTCACAAATATTCTCTTAAGTCACAAATGTTACCACAAATATTCCCTTGCATCTGAATATCCGTTGTTGTTATTTTTCCAATTTGCCCTGATTGTTAGTTTGCAGTTGATTATAATTTATTTTTGTGAATTCATTCTTTCTTTGTGTATTATTTGTAGGAACCAAGTTCTTTGTTGTTTGTGAGCCTGGTTTGCAGCACATGGGAGCTCTTCTAAAACACATTTATGAACTGTATACAGATTACGTGTTAAAAAATCCTTTTTATGAAATGGAAATGCCAATCAGGTGTGAGCTTTTTGACCTGAATCTTGGACAAGCTGTTCAGAAAGATCGTGTTGCACTAATGGGACGATGAACTGAGGCTAATTAAGTTTGTACATCTTAATTAGTCCTACGTCATCTTCAGACTCTTGTGAATCTTATCCCTGACCTCTTCATATCCTTTGAGATCTTTTTAATTCTCTTATTCCTGTATTTGCGTCGTGTTTTGAGCTGAAAAAAATTTCACATTGCTTCTCCTGCCCCAAGAGTTACATTATGTTCATTGCAACGGAAAATTGCGACATATAATGTTTAAGAACTATTTCTACCTACTGACTAGTTACCTACAAACATTTTACGATGTAAGAGAAAAAAAACTACTGCATTTGCATATGAGTCAATAAAGTATAAATATAACTTTTTAATTAAATATGACCCCCCACAGGAGTTGAGAGGAAAGAAAAAAACATGGGGCTAGAAGAGGGGCACTTTGTTCCTTTTTTCTCATTGTTTGATTACAAACATTGTTTTGCGGTCCCTATTTTGGATAGAAAAGGAGAGGGAGTAGAGGTTGATGCAAAGCCACGTGATAATAAACGAAGTTATCAATTGAATTTTTGGATTTGTTCATAAATTAGGTCCCCATTAGAATAAATTCAATCTTCAGGCAGTAGATGTGTATCTTCCTAGGGTATTAAAAAAAAAAAGGGATATGTGTGTTATTGATCGACTCTAAGATAAGACATTTATTTTAGTAGATGTGCCCTTCTTTGAAGATCAACCATATTTTTCAGCTAGTTCTCCTCCTGGTTTTCTACCTTCTGAAGGGATGCCCAAACCAATTATTTTAATGACCATTTTCTCCAGTCTCATGAGGAGCCACATGTAGACTCATTCTCTCTCCACCCGTTGATCACTCCTCCGTGGAGTCTTCGATGATCTTTGAGGTATGTTATGATCCTTCTTATGGACTTCCTTATGATACTAAACCTATTGCTCTTTGTAAATAGCTTCATTCAACAACTATTAGACCTCCATCCACTTCTCACCCTATTTCCCATTATGTTTCCCCTTATTGCTTATCTCCGAGTTTTGTTTCTTTTCTATCTACTCAGTTATGAAGAAGTTTTAAGCGATCCAAAGTGGAAAACTACCATGGATGAGGAGATCCAAGCCATGTATAAGAATTCTACTTGAACTTTGATATCCCTTACACACAATAAAAAGGCAATTGGGTGCAAGTGGGTATTGTCCCTCAAGTATAATCCATATGGCACTAGGGCCAAGTACAAACCATGATTGGTGGCTCAAGGATAGACATATAGTCCTATGATGTTGATTATGAAGAGACTTTTTCACCCGTTACAAAATGAATTTTAGTGCTTATCTCCGTAGCAGCAAATTTTATGTGGGAGTTACACCTGTTAGATACAAAGAATGCCTTCTTAAATGGTGAACTCTTTAAAGACATATATATGAGTCAACCAATTGGTTATTTGGTTGAAGTGGAGACAATATGTTGATTACACAAGGCAGTCTATGGGATGAAGCAATCCCCTCGAGTTTGTTTCGATAAATTTACTACTTTGGTTACCCGACTTGGTTTCAAAAGGTATGAAAGTGATCACTCGATATTTACATAAAATACTATTCTAGGAAACATTCTTATGGTTGTTTATGTTGACGACATTGTTATTACTAACAGTGATTAAAGCGATATTCAACAAGTCAAGAAGGACTTGAATATGAATTTACAAACAAAAGATCTCAAACTTCTCAAATACTTCTTAGGTATCGAAGGTTTTCAATCCAGGCATGACATATTCCTATCACAGAGGAAGTATGTACGTGATCTCTTGAAGGAAACTAGGATGCTCGGATATAAACCAATTGATACACCTATGGAACCTAATGTTAAACTTTATGCTGAAACTGATAGTGATATTGATGTTGGCCGCTTCCAATGCTTAGTTGGAAAAGTGATCTATCTTATAGTCACATAACCAAATATATATTATTCTGTTAACGTTATCATTAATATATGCATCAACCTCAACAATCCCATTGTGTAGCATTGGAAAGAATTCTCTGGTATTTAAAGAAAAATCTAGGTCAATGAATATTGTACAATGTCATGGGCATATTGATATTAAAGGCTTTACTGATGCAAATTGGGTAGGTTCCCCTGATGATAGAAAATCCACTTCTGGTTATTGCACAACAATTAGGAGAAATTTAGTCACTTGGAGAAGCAAGAAATAAAATGTTGTGGTCAGATCAAGTGCTAAAATTGAATGTTGTACTATGGCAATTGCAGTGAGTGAATTATTATGGCTAAGATCCTTCATGACTGAACTAAGGTTCAAAACAACCAAACCCATGCAACTTTAGTGTGATAATCAGGCAACCATCCTTATTTCAACCAATTCAGTATTGCATGAAAGGACCAAGCATATCGATTATATCTATGCAATATGTACCTTCCAAGAGTCAACTCGCAGATATCGTCACGAAGGCCTTTGCTATAGGACCACTCACAAATACATGCTCAAAGCTGGGAATATTTAATATTTTTTCACCAACTTGAGGGGGAGTATTGAAGAAGTATAAGTTGTATCTTATATAATTATGAGAATGAGTTGCATATGTTGTAATTAGTTTAAAGAGTAAGTGTTTTCTTTTCATATGTATTCGGGCATCCTTGTCCCACTTATATAAATAAGAGAGGGAGAGGAGGCTCACACACACGAGATCACTCTAAACCTTGAACACCTTCTATTCATACTCGTCCCCTAGTCTCACCTATCTCCTTCTTCTCTTCTTCCTTTTTCTCCTTAAACCTAAGTTTTATACATAGTAAACCCTAGAATCTAACAATGGATTGCATCACTTCAATAGCAAGGAAGTTTGATTAGCGGACTCCAAGCCAAAGTGTATTTTAGACTCCAAGTATGAAAGAGACAACAAAGGATTAGAATAGGTACTTATCTACCTTGAGCTAGTCCAACCTTGTATCACCTATTTGTCTTATGCAACTTTACGTAAACTGAGCATAACAAACTTTGTAATCCTAAGACCTCTACTCTGATACCATTTTAAATCATAGGATTCCATTATGAATACCTTAACGAACCTTTGAGTGTGAGAGAAGCAAAAAACAAAGAGGGTTCGAAGTGATGGGAGAGAGGAGAAGAACTCGAGTGCGAAAAAGAGTGAAAAGTGATTAGTATTTTTTAAGTGATCCCCTAATCCTCCCCTCAACCTTTATATAATGAAGTAAAATTAACATATTATATAATTGCCCTTTTAACCTAGGGACTAAAAATAGACTAAACCATAAGATAAATTATAAGTATGCCATTTTTGCCTTCTAACACACTCAAAGGATCAAACTACAAGTATTTTCACCAAAGCAATTGCATCAAACTCTGATCGAGCTCGAGCTAAATGTCAAACTATTAATCTTGACACCATTCTATATTGATCTTAATGAGTTATGGAAACATTTCAAGGGAAATGATATTGACAGATTCATCTAGCATCAAGCTTTGTTTGGCCACAAGCAAACCGATTTTCTAACATTGGCATGTTTGTGGGGCATGCCGAGGGATTATGTAGCATAGGAGGCATTAATAGCGGGACAACAACCTCTAATGCATCGTAACGTTTTTTAGTAACACATGAATTTAGATCCGCAGGCAACTAGGTTAGCAGCAACAACAGGTTGGTTGACGGGCTGGCCACAGTATTGGTGTTCTCTATTATTCTCTTAATTGTTTGACCTCTTCAAGCTATTGCGGAGGATGGAGAATTGGATGGCGCTTCTACACTTACTGCTGTTTCTGCCATACTGCTTTTGTTTTCTTCCATCAGCCACTGCAACCTGCTCGGGGTGTGTTTACGTTCATGCCGCTTGAATTGACTTTGATTTAATCGTTTCTTCTCGAATTAGGGTTTCGAGACATGATTAAATTTTGTTCACGTTCTTTTGGTGTTTCAGGAATGGAAAAGGTGGCACTATTAATGGTCGGATCAAGGTTGAAGGTACGCCGTTTTCTTCTCTTTCGTTTGATATTTTTTATTTAGTTTCTTGTTGCTCTCATGCAAGTAAATGAATCCCATTTGTTCCCTAGCAAATTTATCCACTGTATCATGGTGTGCTTCGGTGGTTTAGTTGGTTAATTGTTTAACGTGTTGGGAAAATGATGGGCATGTTTCTGGGCATGTTTCTGAAGGCAAAGTTTGACTTTAACTTGTTCCAGCGTTTGTCTTGTGCCATGAAAATAGACAGCTAAACGGACGTCTTCCAGCTTAGGTCATTGAAGCAGCAAATAAAAGTCAGTCACACAGCTATTCTGCGCGTAATGAGATCTACCTTGGAATGAAAAGTAAGAAGTCACTTCTAGATCAGGATGACGCGTTCAAGGTCTTCTAATGAACACCTTGCGCATAACAGTTCACATCTAAAGATGAAAGAGGCACTTGATGCTGTTGCTTGGATTTCGTTGTTGAATCTGGTTATTCATGATGTTCGTACTAATAATAGTTGTTTCTTGTCATAATTTAAGTGACAGATATATCATTTAGGTGATTCATGAAAATGATGAATTGGTCATTTACACCAAAAGTTCACTTTAATTAACTGCTTTGGAACCAGTGTCTGCGATTGTAATCAGCTGGTGAAGTTCAGTTTCCAAATATGTTGGTCAAACCTACATCTTGCACTACTAAGTGATGTAGGCTGTATTGGCGAAGTGCAAACACTCAAAGTAGCTAACTGAGGATTTTGTTGTATACTCAAAGGCAAGATGGAACCTATTGATAAGGCATCCATTTAACAATCTCATTGATACAAGCTGACTTGGCAGAAGATGTTTTTAGCACAATTATTTTTTCTATGATAACATTACTTGGTCTAAGCTCAAGTACCCAAGTTGCACTGTTGGTGGTGCGAGCTGGCAGACTTCATTGTATACACTAAAGCAAGATGAAAATCTTTAGCCAGGTATTTATGTGACATATATTATTGTTATAAGCAAACTTAGTAGGAGATATCAGCAACAGGTGATTCTTTTTATTCTTATGTGTTTTTGTGAGATAGAAATGAGATTTTAGTGGAGTGGATATCATAATTAATAGGATAAGAGCTCTTGTGATTGTTCTACATTTAGCCCACTTTGCTACATGTTCTGGGTATTTTGTTACATGAAGATTTCTTTTACATCTCAAGGTGCCGAGTCCTGTATGATGCCACTCAACTTGTTGAGATCTATATCTTATACATGCAAAAGGAGGTTGATGGGCTGAAATAGTTCATAAAGGATTTTGAAGATGAGCACAGGATACATGAGTGAGGATCATAGTTCATAGTAATGGGTCAATCAGGATGGAGTATAAGCAGCATAATAGCTATAGGTGAACACAGGTGCAGGACCATAACCGTAGTCTAGATGATACCGGAAATTGGTTACATGTTTTGGGAAATTTGACAAATAACAAATTTCCAACCACAACAATTTTTTACAATTAGCAATATAAATATGAATTTGGACCTTGGGTTTATGGCCATGCAGAGGGGTTTCTAATTTGAGGTTGTGGCTTCAAGTCTAACTGGGTATGGGGAATAGCATGTTTGTGTAATCAACATTCAGAAAAACGTAATAATCTCCCTAGGAAATTGTGCTTGTGGCTCAATGGTCACACGGGGAGTTTCTAATATGAGGTCCTAGAATCGAGTCTCACTAAGGCAAGAGGTTTTACCGGAAAGTTGGACTATTTGTAGTAGCAAATTATGTTGGATTCATGATAAAAAAAAGGCAGGAAAGATGAGGTTTAAGAACAGCTTCGTCTTACTTGAGGTGTTAATGATATGGTGTAGAGTGTTTACTGAAAGTGAATAGATGATTGTTTCTGTGGATGAGACAATGCTTAAAATCAGGAACTTCTTCATTTATTGCAAACAGTGTTCTCCTTTTGGTGTAGGGTGTTTCTCCTTTTCTCTGTGCATGGCTTTAATTGAGATGGAGCCTACCCAACTGGAGGAGTCAGACTTCGTGATCTCAGATTAAATTAATGCTATTAGTGGAGTCAGAAGCAGTTCCAATTAGGCATATTCATGGTCCTCAGTCACTGAAATATCCATTCCCCCTGCCTCCTCCAAGTGCCAGATGTTTTACTGTTTTGCATCATGTGCATGGAAAGTTGGATTTGAATTTAGATTTTGTTGTTACAAGACAGATGATGAAATGATATACAGATACTGTCAGTTCAAATTATCTAGATTGACACAGCATTTAGTTAGTAGTATGATTACACATGTCTTTGAGCATGAGCACAACATTGATTGGGTGACACCAGCAAAAGTTTGTAACTGAAATGGGGTGGCTCCAGCATACAGTTAACTGATTCTTAAAAACATCAAATATATCTAATTGATCTGATTCATTATGATGATTCATGTAGGATACTGCGACAATTGTAGTGTAGTCTTTTCAATTGTATAAAGATGACAACTTCATTTATGCTTTCCATCTTTTCTTATCTATTGCATGGTATTCCTACTTGGGTACTGTAGTGCTCGAGTCTTGACATCCTCTACCTGAAACTCATTATGAGGATGAGTCTACAAGGCCAGTAATGTGCAGAACAGCTCTATGCCCTCATGGAGATAAGAACCTATTAGTTATTGGTTTTGTTCTAGGTAATCGTGCATCTGTCTAGGGGTGCAATCAGGTTGGGTTTGGGTGGGATTCTGAAAACCCGACCTTGCTTCATGAGTCAACATGAAACCTGTCCCCATGAAAAACATTTGATGGGGTTGGAGACGCAATCCTATCTGTGCTGTCTTGACCCATTGCCCATTCCAACCTTCTTTCTGAAAAAAACCTTATTTAAGTTAGTTTATCTTTTTTTTTTTTTTTAATTCGGTCTTTTCTTCAGAAGAGAAGGCATAAGCATAATTACATTTTTGATATTTTTTTTTTTCCTCATAGACCCTTCTAGAAGTTCAGAATATATATTTATATTTTTTAAATGAAAAGCTATGCCACTTTTTAGTTTGTATGAAGGGAAAGATATTAATAGTAATAATAAAGAAGAAGAAGAAGAAGAAGATTGTATCAAGGGTAATATGACAATAAGAGCCTGTGTTCAAGGTCAGGAAAAACTATCTCCATCCTGAACCAATTCAGATTTCTTTCCTCACCCTGTCCCTACCTTGGCCTAGATGGAGCGTTACAACTTTGTTCACTACAATGTTCCCTCCTCCTTGCACCTTTCAATTTGAAACTTTTCATATTAATAGTCTAGGTAACTTTCTAGATAGAGGGAAATTGATAGTTTTGCTAAACTACATTATGATTTCATTAACAAACTTGTGCCTGATGTTTATATTTCTTCCTTTTCTTTTAATGCTGATGCATATGTTTCTATAACTCCTCTTTTTTGGAGAGCAGTTATGTTTTTTGGTTGTTTTGCCCACTTTAAGTTATGGTTGCATAATTTAAACTTACTGCTTGCTTTTGCAGCTGTGGGAGCAGAAGGCCTTGGTCTTCCTGGGAAACTAACAAATACAAAAATCATACTTAATGGTGGCGAAAGGGTTACTTTTATTAGGCCTGATGGTTATTTTTCTTTGTATCCTTTTCCACTTTGATACTCTGCTTTTGAGCATGATGAATTGAGAGTGTCTTGTTTCCAGGAGAAATGAGTCTTTATGCTTATTTACTAACCCTTTTCTATAATTGGAATCTTTACCTGTTTGGCTTCATTAGATTCAGTCATGTAGTGGATCTTCACATGTTGTACATGCATCTCTATCAATAAGAAAGAAAAAGGCAGCGAAAAGTATTAAGCTATGCTATTATCCGGACAAAAGCTTTCTCTTCCTTTAGAAGATCATTATTAGCTTTGGTTTGGGTGTCTGTGAACCTTGACCTTAACCAAAGGTATCAGATGCCAACCAAATACAGGCATGCCAATCATATCTATAAACGCTCATGTACTCTTTATGCCTTATTGTTGAAAATAGTACTGCAGTGAGACAACCTAGTATAAGAACTTTGGTTGGGCCTCTTTCCACTCTAAGCTTGAGTTCTTGAGGTGGATCTTTTTCTTCATGCTATCTTACATGCTACTAAGAGCGAATACACACGGGGAGTGGGCCATTATGAATTGTGCTACATGGATAGTAGTGTAGCTCACAACCTTGTATAAGAACTTGGGTTGGACCTTTCTCATTTGTAGTTTTCATTGAAGATAGAAAATAATGGTTTTGGACCTTTCCAAGAACTGATGAGGATTCAAAAATCATGACAGTTTTCATGTTATTCAATATGAGATTTCAAAGAAGAAATCAATTTGATGAGCTTCTGAGATCTCCCAAATGTTGGTCCTTGTTATTCTTTTGGCATCACATACTACATGCAATATCTCTGGTTACAAGTCTTGTCTTGTACATTTTCTAATGGATATAAACATGTGATTTGACTACTGGTCTTCTCTTATTATTGCTTGTATTTGATAATCTATAAACACTTGCACTTGTTGAGGGCACTCTAGTTTTTAATGTGAAGATTGAAACACATATTTATTCTTCTCTGCTGGATAGTGCTATTACTGTGCTTCTTTCTTATAACATTATCCTTTTTTTCTCAATTATTTGCACTATACAAACACTTGCTCTTGTTGAGTGCACTCTGGTTTTTAATGTGAAGATTGAAATTCATGTTTATTCTTCTCTGCTGGATAGTACTATTACTGTGCTTCTTTCTTGTTACACTATCCTTTTTTCCTCAATTATTTGCACCATGTAGCAGACCAATCTCTCATTGTAATGGGACCCTCCTTAAATCTGTAATTTTGTTCTCATGCGTTGGCTTTGAATGAAATTTGCCTCTTTCGAAGAAAAATGTGCCATGGTACCTGTGTCCTTCTGCTCTCTGTTGAAAATGGCTCTTATCTATTTTGTGGCTTGAACTTTGTCAATTGGTATCTTAAAACCCATTATGATCTAGATGATGAAGAAATTTTAGGTTTCAATGACTTATTGACTAACCTCGAGGCTCATTACCTTTGTGGCCATGGAAAAGAACAACTTGTCTGGTATGAAATTTCTCTGGTACTTCCACTCTATCCTCCTATGCCTTTATCAATAGCAAACCTTGCATCCTTTCTAGGAAATCCTGGTTCTCTCAAAAACATCCACTTTCTTCGGTGTGCTGTTAAGGGTCACATCTTTTATCAACTCAACCAAAGAGGTCACAGAATTGACGACAGGCTTTGCAAGCCTTGTTCTATACTGAGGATCCTATTTATGTATGCCTTGTGTCTGCTGTTACCTTCCTGCAACCTTTTTTTATGCCATTCAACAAGTCTTCAATTGCCCTGCACCCAATAATGAGAGGATCTTTTGGCAGCTTTCCTTTACTGCCATGTCCTGGTCCATTTGGAAGGAAGGAAACATGCATACTTTATATGCAAGCTCCAGCACTGTAGCTGGGATCATTGAAAAAACCTTCCCCACGTTCTTTTGTGAACAGGTAAGTTACCTGAACTCATTACATCTCCATTGCAATTATTCTGGACAACTTGAGATTAGTGGTTATTTCTTCTCACTCATGTTGGCAAAGCCCATCAGTGGATCTCTATAGATGAGGGGTGGTTAAATTAAATTTTGAATGAAGCTCTTTTTTTTTTCGGAGGTTGGCTCCCTTGTACAGAATGGAGTCTCCAACAACAGCCTTTCTCTCTTTGTTGTTAGAGACACCTTTTCACTTGACTACCTTTTGGGATTCATTTTTAGTGTCTACTATTCATGTTTCTCATGTATCTCGCTCTGTTCTTTTTAATGAATCTTTTTTGCTAACTTCAAAAAAAACTTGGAGGCTTTTATTTTTTTAGAAGAATAACTTAGAGGAGAAAAGAATTTTATGGTAGGCAAGGATGGTAGTTGCCAAAAAATAAAAGATGATCCTAGGTTTTGCTTTTCATTGGTCTTATTGGATTCAATTATCTTGATCAAGTACAATGATTTGTGAACAATCTATGCCCTTGTTTTTCCTATTTCCTCCTGCTTGTACCCTCATTCGGGCTTCAATTTGCATCCAGTGGAAGTTTTTTTTCATATATTTAAAAATGGTGCTCTAATCATTGTGACTGGTTTTTGCTTAACCTTGTTAAAGCCATAATGTTCCAGCTGGAACTCATCTGATTGAAGTTGCTGCAATAGGGAATTTCTTTTCTCCGGTGAGATTAATTTTGTGGTATTTTTTAAGATTAATTTAATTTGCTTGATCTGATAATCTTTCTGTCTGTTCATTTGTGCAGGTACGGGTTGATTTGAGTGCTAGAAACCCTGGTAAGGTTCAGGCAGCTTTAACAGAGAACAGACACACGCTGTCTGAGCTGGTATTAGAGCCTCTGAGAGAAGAGCAATATTATGATGTGAGTCAAATACTTAGTGCTAGCCTCTGTCTACTGTTGTTGGCAATAATATTAATTCATTAACTTTGTTTTGGATTCACATTTCTCTTTTTCTGTCGTCTTATTTTCACAGAAAAGGGAACCGTTTTCCCTAATGTCTCTTCTAAAGAGTCCCATGGGTCTGATGATGGGTTTCATGTTGATTGTGGTGTTCCTCATGCCAAAGCTAATGGAGAACATGGGTATATACTCTTAAGACCTCGAGTTCATTTTCCAGAAGTTAACTGAACATACCCATGATAGCTTTCAACTGGGTGCAGCAGAATGTTCACCCACCTGGTCGACAACTGCCTCTTCAGTCTTTTCTTAAAAGAGATTGGTTTAATCGGCCAGTTTTACCATTCTCTACCTCATAGCTATACATTTATTTCTTCCTCCTTTATTTGTTCTACTTATTTGCTATTTTCTTTCCTTTTTTTTTTTTGGATCATGATCTTTTCTCACTTTGTGGCTCTCTGAGATACCTTGTTAGTTCTGAGTTGGATCCAGCATTTTGTGACTGGCAATGTTTTCCTGTCATATTAGATGACCTGAGAGTGATCTATTTCGTTTTCTCTGTCAGATCCTGAAGAAATCAAACGAGCCCAAGAAGAAATGAGAAGCCAAGGGGTCCCATCGCTCTCCAGTTTGTTGCCAAGGAGCTGAGACATTTAAATGTTATTGTAACGGAGCATGACCAGTGTCATGGCATCCTCATAGCTTCTTTTGGAAACCTAATGCTTCCAATGTTAACTGCTTGCAAAAGGTAACCATGGGCAACCGTTTTGAATTGTCAAATAAGAGAATCCTGGCTTGTTTGTAACCTCTGTGAAACCGTCTACTTTATACTATAATTATGCATGATGTATAGAACTTGTGTTCGGACAGAAAACAGATCTGACAGCCCAAACTGAAACCTGTTCTCACTTGGTTCAAGAGTTCTTCTCGTTAGTTTAAATTCTTACCCTTAAATGGGGTCAATAGAATTTACATAGCATTTTTTGACAGAAATTTAGAATTTACACAAAAGTAGAGACTTCCAAGAATTACTGACAAAACTAAGAGAGTGGCTCGACCTATAAAATTCTACCAACATAATACTACCTCTTTTCTACAGGCTACAACCATCAGATTGTTCCACTTTAATGGGGGAAATTTCTAACTTTGATGCAGTCTAGGAGAGGATCCTGAAAGCTTAAGTTGGTATTTACAGGCAGACCATGTACCTTGCCGATTTGCGATGGTTGAAGTGGCTGGAGTTCTTTTAACTGACGTGAGTATTTACTGCTACTATTTTGAGCTCCCAATTCCCGTTGTCCTTTTGGTTAAAACAATTTTTGCTTCAACTGGTTAAACTAATGATTCCAACCCTTTCTCCACGGAAGTTATAAGATTCAAAATTATCTTTTCAAGGTTCTTAAAATCTACTTTTATGTTTCTTTAAAGAATTTTTTTAGAGTTACTGTTCATTTGTTCCATGTCTATAGTTACTCGAGTAACAGGGATTAAATCTCTTTTCTTAATTTTTTCTGATTGATTTATCTTTTGTTCTATCATTATTTTGTCCTAAAAATGGGTGACTGAGAGTAGCCTTAGTTTGTTTTCATACTCTTGTTTCGTTTTTCATATATATGTTAAAGTTATGAAACCTAATCAACACCTTACGTTGAGTCGGTACGCGGATCGACCTTGTATTACGCTTGACCTAGTTTTTTTCTCTTTATATTTGGGGCACTGTTATTAGGGTTTTATCATCACGGAGAAGGATCTTGAGTTACTGCCCGAGATAAGTTAGAAAAAAACACCTATGAATATATACGATTTCTTTTGTAAACTATTTAATCTTTATAGTGGATTACTGGATAAGTTTCTTCTTGTTAACATCAGTTATATGCACCCTTTTTATATTTGAACAGTTCCCTAAAGACCTGCATCTCTCTAATCCTTGCCTTAGAACCATAATTCAAACGTAACTTATTTTCTTTTTCTCTTCTTTTGTTCTATCATTATTTTGTCCTAAAAATGGGTGACTGAGAGTAGCCTTAGTTTGTTATCATACTCTTGTTTCGTTTTTCATATATATGTTAAAGTTATGAAACCTAATCAATATCTTACGTTGAGTCGGTACACGGATCGACCTTGTATTACGCTTGACCTAGTTTTTTTCTCTTTATATTTGGGGCACTGTTATTAGGGTTTTATCATCATGGAGAAGGATCTTGAGTTACTGCCCGAGATAAGTTAGAAAAAAACACCTATGAATATGTACGATTTCTCTTGTAAACTATTATATATTTATAGTGGATTATTGCAACAGTGGAAGACTACCTTGAGGTGAACATTTTTTTTCTTTTATGTTTATTATTATTGTTTCCATTAATTTAGAATTAGAGCATCTAATTCCTAACAGGATAAGCTTCTTCTTGTCAACATCAGTTATATGCACCCTTTTTATATTTGAACAGTTCCCTAAAGACCTGCATCTCCTCTCTAATCCCTGCCTTAGAACCATAATTCAAACGTAGTTTGTTTTCTTTTCTCTTCTTTTTCTCTTTCCTTTATCTTAACTTCCTTGGTCCTTTGAACACAGCAAACCTGAGACAGGATTCAGGTGATAGTACACTCTCTCGTTTTCATATTTTATTGGTAGCCAATCCTTTTAAAGTTTATTTTTTTATTAGACAGTACTCTGATCACTACTATCTATCTAGGATGTCAGTATCTAATTCCTGCTGCTCCCCTCCAATCAAGAGCTTTGTGCCTCTTCTCTGTTGAAATACTGCACAGGCTTCTGCTGTCTACTTCTACTTGTCTTTTCCTCTTGTTCGGCTTAGTCATTTTCATCTGCTTTATAAAATTGTTAAGAAGAAATTTAACAATGTCTTGTACGCAATGTAAGGAGACAAAACCCACCAGAATAAGCAAACTCCTTAATTTTGAAATGCAAACTTCCTTTAATTTATCTCTCCTCAGCAACTATCACCTTGATTTACAAAGGAAAAAAAGAACTAACATTCTTTTAATTAATTGACAGATAAATTTAACAAACAGAACCCGAAGACTTCTCACTAAAAAACAAAAACAAAATACACCAAAAAAAAAAAAAAAAAAGAAGAACATCCTCTCTAAGGACTGCCCAGCCCAAATCCTTCACTCCCCCCTCCCCTAATCAATCGTAACGAGGAACCTGCTTTTAAAACTTACAGGATTTATTCAGGAAAGGAGCCTCTGTAGAGGCCAAAGAATATCGAAAACTAGCTGTACATAGCATACTTGTTATAGCTTAGATTGTGACCGCTCCTCCACAGGGATACGAAAATGATGAAGTAAGTGAATATTCAATCTTGGCCATGGGTCCCCGTTCTCTTGCTAACTCGTGAATGTCTTTAACAATGTTGAAAACAGCCTCTGGTTGGGCTAATTTTAGTGCATTCTCCGACATTCTTTTCAACTCTTCCTTATTGGGTCCAAACCACAGAGCAACTAGTTTGGCAGTTTCCTTGGGACTCTGTGAGAAGACTCCTGCTCCATTATCTACAACATAAGGTACATTACCCACCTCCTGAACCACATCGTTACATTAGTAACATCAACGAAAACCTCCTTATTCATCTTTTCTTCCTCAGGAGCAGCAGAGGAGTTTTAAGCAAAAGTTCAACAAAAATGAGCTCTAACCTGTCCGGGGATGAAGTCATTAAGTATAATGGGAAGGCCTCTAATCAGAGCCTCGGCAATTGTACCTGGTCCTGCCTGTAAGCACCCAATGGCAGTGATTAAATTGTAGAGCAGGATGAAAGAGAATTTACTTAAAAGAAAAACTGTGTCATATACCTTTGTTATGATACAGTCACAAGCACCCATCCATTTCTCCATTTGGGTCTCAAATCCTCTAATCTACAATCGAGAATTTAAGCTTCAGAACACTGCCTATGAACAAATCAGAAACTTTTCTTCTCTGAATTATTTTTAAAAAGATGAAGAAAGCTCACCTTCACTGGAACTTTCCATTGTTGTGACTCTAGTGTAGAGACTAGAACTTGATTTCGTCCACAAATGACAACAATCTGCCCAATCGGTCTGCCGCACTCTTCATCATACAGAGCTTCCCCAAGTGCTTTTGCTGTTTTCTTGACAGGGCCCATCCCCTCTCCACCTCCCATCAACAAAACTGCAGGCAATTCGTGGTCCATTCCTAACTCTTCCCTCAGATCGTCCTGACATTAGTTAAAAAACAATACTGTAAACTAAGAAAAGTGAAACAACATTGCTCATTCATAGTTGGTAAGGATATGAAATTTGACGTCAACCTTGTTAAGAATTGCTCGACAGAACGAAGGCCTGACAGGTAAGCCAAACACACGAATCTGCGAAGGTTCAAGACTATCAAGGGAAGCCCTCTTGGCGACCTCTTCAGATGGGCAGTAGCATCTATTTACAGCTGGGTGAAACCTGAAGATTATTCAAGTTAGTCTTTGGAAATCAGTAGCTGAGAGAATCAAATACGGATTTAGAGTATGAGTTGAGCAGACCAAGTACGGTGGCAGGTGTTGAGGTCAGTGATGACTGTAACAAAGACAACTTTCTTATGAAGACCCTGCCATTTGAGCACCCATAGAGGTATGTGCTGCATTAGAGGATGAACACTTATAATTATGTCGGGTTTGTACTCCATCAAACCAGCCTCCACCTCTCTACAACAGGGAAAAAAAACATTAGGAGGAGGAGGAGATCCAGAAAATAATTTGAAAAAAATGAAAAGAAGAGTCTCTTGTTCTTGTCCATTTTCAAGCTATGTAATAAACAAGCACTTCAAAGAACTCGGAGAACTCCAAACAGGAAGCAGAACCAGTGGTGAAATGAACAAATGGAGCTAGGATGTTCTGATATTACTATACCTAACATTACGCCTCTGATTAAAAAATAAGAGCAAGAAAACATTCTTACAAGATTCTATAAATTTCATGAGTGGTGGAGCGAGTAATTTAGTGAAATAAAAAACAACCAACTTGCATCGTGGAATAAAAAAAAAAAAAAACATATAGGCGCAGGACTCGTAATCGGAAAAAATCTGGCAACACAAAGCGGTGAAGAGAGGCGAAGGCAAACATACTTGGCGTAGAAGGCGGCAATGGCTGTCAAATAAAGACAGTGAATCCAAGGAGGTGAACTGGTGTGAAAGGCCACCTTCCACAGTTGGACGTGCTTAACCATAAATTTATAAGACCTCTCCATGTTATTTAAGGGCCATCCAGCACGTTCTTTCCATACATCCTTAACAATAACCTGAAAATAAAGATGTAAACCAGATTAAATCAATGAAGAGGTGGAGATCTTTCACGGGACGCAAAATACTTAAGAGTTAAAAGAGAGAAAGAAAAAAGAAATAATAAACCATATTGCAGGGAAAAGAAAAACAGAGAAAAAGCAGAACACAGAAAAATCTAGTAGAAGCATGATAGAAGCATGAAGAAAGGAGAGGGAGAAATGGAGAATTCCTTCAACTATTAAAACGGATGCGTAAACGCAGAAAACTGGAAGTTTTTTTGTTAAAAAGCATGAGTAATTCAAACAAGAAGATCAAAACTCAATAAAACCACGAAAAAAAATTCAGGAAAAGTTTGAGATAAAAAGTAAAAATTTGGGTTTGAGGAGAAAGATATAATAAAGAAAAAATGCACATCTACAAAATGGAACTTTGGAAGTGATCTGGATGAGAAAAAAAAAATAGTATATATATATATATATATATATATATATATATATTACAGCGGAAAAAAAACAACCAACTAAAGAGAAAAACGCAGATCAAAAGTCCATCAGAATCACCTGATACTCGTCTCCGTATTCCAACCTGAAGGCGTCTCTAATAGCTTCAGCAGAAGCACGATGTCCACCACCAGTATCGCTCATAAGAATCAAAACATTCTTAGTCTTGTTGGCCCCGAGCTGAACCATCTCCAACGGATTAACCCCATCATCGTCGTCATCATCGTATTCGTACCCATAATGCGCACACTTCTGATGCTGATGAAGGTTATGCCCCGCGGTCACAACTCCAGGAAACAAAGTCTTCCGCATGGACTTTCGCGGCGACAACAAGGACATCACCATGATGCCGCCGACGGGAAGAGACCGGCCTGCCGGCGAGCGAGAGAGGGAACGAGGGAGTGAGAGAGAGAGAGAGAGAGAGAGGGAGAGAAGGAAGAATTTTATGGAGGGAGAGAGAAGAGAATCCGAGCTGGCAAGGGGAGGGGCGAGAGAAACGGGCTATTTAGAGGGAGAAAGGGAGGACAGCGTGGCAAGTGGGCTGGTGTTGATTCCTCGAATAATGCCCTGACGATGTGCTAAGACAGGCCGTGATGCGAATTTTGCTCGGAATCTTCTCTAACTCCAAGCAAAGATCCGGCGTCCGCAATTGTTACGCTTTCTAAACTAATTTGAGAAGTAGGTTAATGTCTCCACTCATCATTAATCTCATTCAAGATTGAAGACACGCTACGACAATCATTGGCAGCGACATGGTGAGGGGGACCCACGTTAACTGAAAAGGCCTAACTGTGATTGGTTCACTGAATTCGGGTTCCGTTAATTTTTGGGCCGCTTCGGCACTGTTGATTTGGTCTTGGTTCAGATTTTGAAAGCCAGGTTCGGGGTTTTCTCTCACCCTCAGGGAAAAGCCAATGTGGGTTTATGTTTAGGTTCAAACCCAACCTAAACCTAATTGAATTCCTTGTTTACCCTTTTTAAAAATAAAAATAAAAATACTGAAATTTTAAAATAAAATAAAATTTTAAAGATCCTAATCCAATTCGTTATATTAAGAGTCCTGCCCAGCCTAAATCCCACGTCGACTATAGGTTTGGTCCATTATAAGACATATTTCATGTATTTTTTTTTAGCAGTGTGTTGTAAGATATGATGTAATTAAGGTATCATTGATGTCATTAGTTTGTTTCTTGTCTTTCTTCACTCTTACTAGGGTGAAGGGTATAATTATAATATTTGACTTTTATCAGTTATAAATAGAGTTTAATGGAAAAGGTTTAGATACCAGTCCATTACCCTATTCTTCCTCCTCTTTTCTCCTTCTCCAAATTTGTTACTCTTCCTCTTCTCTTCCTTAAACATTCTCTCCACAACTCTTCTTCTTTTTCTTCTCACCCCTTAATCCTCTTTTATTGTAATTATACATTATGGAATCCTTTCAACATGGTATCAGAGAAGGAGATAGAAAAAGAGAAGAAGATGGAGTAGAAATGGAGGAAGAAGAAAAAGAAAAAGAAAAAAGTGGAGTTTCTCGTTTTTCAATTTGTATGTTTCATATAACAAATTATATACATTTGGAAAAATATTTGAGTCTAGTTTTTAACTCAAAAAGAATCGTTGAAATCAAATTTGTCTAGAAAGATAAATCAACATTTGAAGCACCACAGATCAAACATCAGAAAAAGTTTCGTGAGGCAGCAGAAAACTTCAATTTTTGAGTCATTTTATGCCATAAAAAATGAGACTTTATATGGAAAATTATATATCAAAATAAATATATGTAAGTTTATTTTCTTACCTATTCAACTTATCGACTGCTTATTACTCGATTCCAGCTTATTATTTGGTGAATATATTCCTTATTCAATGATGGATTCATTGTGGATTATTTCATTTATCCTTATTACTCTTAAGGACTTCCATTATTTGGTACATATTATTTGGGCATTGGCTCATTACTGTAGCTATTATTGTGTCTCTTTGATCGAGGCATTACTATTGGAGAAGAACACCCTGGTTACTTGCCTTGGGTTCATTATTTGTTGACTATTGTCGGCATTGGTTTATCTATGAAGAATTTTAGTTCTTTAGGAAAATAAAGCACATGATGACCTCTATTTTTTCATCTTATCTTCCTCATTACCCATTACCCTTTTATTATTTGGCACATTTTCTCCTACTATACTTAATTTGACTCTCACTTACCCTTTTGGCCAACCTTTTTGTAGTGTTGCTTTGGTTGGTCCTTCTTATATATATGGGTGTTTTTAAAGTCCATTGAGACTTTTTTGTACCCTTGGGTTTCTTATAGCCGTCTTGTGAATGATAGGCGTTACCCATTTTTATTGATTATTATCATTATATTTGTTCGAAATCATTTAAGGCTGGTTTCAACTTATCACCCATTTCTACCCTTTGAGAGTTTGTGCCTGGTGTCGTACTTATCCTTAGGACACCGTGATAGAAGAACTTATTACTACGTCTATATTATTTGTTTCAAACTGGGATTATTGCCATTACCTCCCAACTTAAGGAGTGTTGGAAGATATGATGTAATTAAGGTGTCACTAATGCAATTAGTTTATTTCTTGTCTCTTTTTTCGTTCTTACTAGGGTGAAGGGCATAATTATAATATTTTACTTTTATCAGTTATAAATAGAGCTTAAGGGGGAGGGTTTGGATACTAGTCTATTACCCTATTCTTCGTCATCTTTTCCTCTTCTCCTCCTAAAAACTTTTCTCCACAACTTTTTCTTCTTCTTCTCACCCCTTAGTCCTCTTCTACTGTGGTTATACATCATGGAATCCTAAGTTTCAACAACATGCTTATCGAAATCTCCTTCTCTTGATTTTATGTATAGGTTCTTATCATCTCTCAATACAAAAGTTAATGACTTCAATTATAAAGCAAAGCTCAACATCCTTCCTCCAAATTTTCTCCAACCCTTGTTTTTTTCACGTCAAATGGACGTGTTACTCCCCCACCACACAATGGACGCTCCCTTAGGGGCACACCCATGTTTAAATAGATTCATATTAAGGTGATAAATATAATATTATAAGAATACCCTTCATGCAATTGCTACGTCATTGTTGGTTGATCTAGTCTTAGCATACCACTAAATTAAGTCTACCCAGTCATTTATTAAGGCTTGTGGAGTTATCTACTATCTCACAAGTAGTCACTTTGGGCAGCCTACAATTACATTGGCTTTTGAGATACTAATGTGGGTTTTACCCAAAGTGAACACTTTTAATATAATTTCTTTCCCCTTTCATATGACAGTGGGTAGAGGGTCCCCTACACTCTCTTACCATAGGAAAGTTTAAGACGGTGGAGAGAGGGCAGGAGGCCCTTTAGCCCCTTTTTTTGTAAAATCAGAGTCCCTAGTCCAAAGAAGTCTTACAAAGCAATTAATGGTAAATAGTGAATCTTCTTCAATATCACTATCACAAGCATGAGGCTGTGGTAGTATACTCAAGAATATTCAAACATCAGGCATAAATGATTTAGCGGTGACTCTCAAAAGGGCAGCCAGCCAGCAATGGAACATAGTTCTTCACGTTAATTAAGGTTCAACCACTCCACTTTAGTGAAGGGTGGTTAGAGCGGATCAAATTTTCTGAGTCTGAAAAGCTAAACTCAGGTGAGTTAGTGGAGACTCGACTCTTAATCCTAATTCCCAACCCTAATCCATTCGAGTCATAGAAGTCTCAACTGCTTCAAACGGTTACACTCTTCTGACACAAGTTCATCTCCTGTTTCAGTTCCTATTTGAAACGGAAGTGTTTTCGCGTCAAATGGTTCTTTCTTCATCTCAGATCCTTCAATGGAGAGTAACTATCCGACCATGGCAAGCATGATGAAGCACGAGAGACGATGGAAATCGAGGTCTTTGCCGTCTAACACGGCTTCCTTAGTGATGGCTTTCTTTTCGTGTCTCGCTTGCCTTTACGTTGCCGGCCGGTAAGTTGTGGGTTTCTTGTCTCATCTTCTGTTCGTCTCAGTTGGTGTTCGTTTTAATCTTTCTCTTCCCTAATTTCGTGTCCGTGTTGTTTTGTTGAGTGTTTCAATAGATTATGGCAAGACGCTCAAAACCGAATATTGCTCACTAAGCTCCTTGAGAAGAATTTGGGCCAGGTCCTCTTTTTCCTCTCTTTTTTTTTTTTTTTAATATTTTTCTGGCTTTGATTTCTTTCGTTGCATATTTTAAGTTTGGATCTCACCTTCTCTGTTTCTGTTTAAAATTCCTGCTGATTTTGTAGCAGCGACCGAAAGTTCTTAGTGTTGAAGATAAGCTAATGATCCTTGGATGCAAGTAAGTTATTGTGAATTCTTGTTTTCGTGATCGTTTCCCCATGCTGGAAATTGTAAGTTTTTCATTGATTCATGCTGTTAGAGATTTGGGGAGAAACTTAGTGGAAGCTGAGATGGACTTAACGTTGGCAAAGAGTCAAGGCTTCCTTCGAAATCAGCTACGGCAAAATGTATCTTTTCCAGGGCAAAAGCTTCTCGCAGTCGTAGGAATTTATACACGGTTTGGGGGCCGCTTGAAGAGAAACGCATTCAGGGCTTCTTGGATTCCCAGTGGTTGGTAGACTTCACCTTTATCTTTTCTGTTAATCTTTATTGTCCTTGGCATTGATATTTTTTTTTTCAACTATAAGCAAGGGCTTGCATCTAAATAACGAACGTTAGTGGTTCATGTAAGTGCATATGTCGCTTATCTGCAGCTTCACATTGTACTGGATATTTTCTGTTTAGGAACCAAATTTTGGGTGCGGGATTTCTTCTGTGGAATATACTAGGCTTGCATTCTGGAAGATTAGTTGTCTTGCTGGAATCGTCATATCTAACCATCAAGAGTTTGAGGAAATGCTGCACATTTACATGTTTTGCAGCAGTTATTCTGCCTTTTGAACCTTTAACCAGTTATTTGTATAAGTTTCCAGTTAGGTAAAAGAAGCCATAGGATAATCTGTTGTTAAAAATCTAAAAATCCTATACTGTTAAAACATTTAGAGGGTCAAATTATGCTGGCTGGACTTAACAATTTGAGCATAGAATTTAAAAGGTCTGTAAAAGGCGTTCAAAGGTGTTGAGTTGTTTCATCATGACTATGTTCTTTTTCTTCAATAATATGGAAGCTACAAGAACCAAGCTAGCTTAATTTTCTTATCAAAAACGAATATTGGATTATGAACTTGCCAGATGAATACAACACATATGACCATGAAATGTTTTATGGCACTGTTATCTGTTACTGTGGTCTGAGAGGTGCCTTCCTGCTTAGAGTTTTTGAATATTTGAATGTTTTGATCTGTTGGGAAGTTCTTTTTTTTTTCTTTTGGTTGGGCTCCTGAGGATGGATGTAATGAAAATAAATTGTCTACCGCAGGCTGCTTGACAGTGTGCATCTATGAAGAAATAGGGTCATTGCACTGTCTTTATTAAGATAGCTTGCTTGACTGTGACATGTTATTTTATGGCATAATTTGTAGGGGTGTAAACGGTACATAAACGGAATGAATAAGCTATTTTGTATACCACTCTGATTATATACCATTTGTTCTGTATACCAATCTACTGAATAAATTTTTGTGTATTCCACATACCGTTTATATATCAACTACCATTTGGGTAAAACAGGTAATTGGGTAAATAGACAGAATAACATCATAATTAACTATAAAGCCAGTATAGAAATATAAAAAATTATGAAAAAGTAAAAAAACACATAAACCACCTAAACTATGTAAAAAACATAAAACATTCAATAAAGATTATACATTATATCACCTAAATCAAAGGAAAAACATTAAAAAAACTGTTTCATACAGTATACATGAACACTATACATAAAAGGTGGGGTCCTCAGAGAGAGCAATGAGAGAAACCTCACATTAGGTTTCATAGACTGCTATTCTATTTTGGAACTTGGAGGTTCATTAATGTACTGAAGATTACAAGGATGAGATACAACCTACAAAAGATAGATGCAGCATTTTATCGGATCAGGTGACCACTATTGAATAATTTCATAATTCTCAATATTCAAACTTGAAAATGAACTTCTTCTAGTTACCATCCTTACTAATAGTTACACCAAAGACACTACAAAAACAATAATTACACTGAAATTAAGGAAAACTAGTGAGCCAAAAATTATGAATTCATACTAAAAGAACAACAGAAATAGAAACCAGATATGAATTTTACATCAATGGTCAAGCACAAAAGATCTCAACGTTAATTAAACTAATTGAACTTAGTTACCTAAAGTAGTCTCTGGAAGAGATTTATGAAGTCCTAGTTCATGAGTTGCATGAGAACCTTTTTCCAAACAAACCATGAGACTAATAACCATGAAATCCAATTCAGCAAGGTGAGAAAGAGGGACACAATTTTTCTGGAATGAATCCAAATTGACATTTCTGCCTATATCTTTGTGCTAAGATATTAAAAGCAGATGATGAATAGATGACAGTGTCTAGGATCTAGCATTGCCCAAGATCACACAATCAATGACGTCTCAAGCTAAGGATAATTAACCATTTAATCAAGCTCATAATCTAAACAACAGTAATTGTTTTTTGAAAACTCATTTAGAAAGAAAGGAAATATAATAGTAATAGAAAATTTTAGAAAAAAATAAAAAAAGAAGAAAGAGATGAAAACAAATAGGGTGCTTGGTTGGATGGGTTTTCCCTCCTCTCAATACATGGTGGTGACCTCACCAGCCTCCCTTTGGAATCTAATAACTAATAACACAAAATTAACAAACAACAAATTGCTACAGAAACCATAAAAAAAATCTTAACCCTAAAAAATATGTAACAAAATTGAAGTTTGACCATACCTGAAAGTGAGTCAGTTGTTACCTTTTCGAGGGTGGAGAACAAAATCGAGGAGAGATGTGAGGAGAAGGAGATCGGCAAGAAATGGGAGAATGAGATGTTGTCGCACGTGGCAGTTAGGAAGAGAGGAATGGGGGTGAAGAAAGGAGATTGGCAAGAAAGGAAGACAAATGACAATGGAGGAGTTTGAGGTTGGGGTGAGGCAGTGAGGAAGGAGAATAAAATTTCTACATGGACAGAGGGAGGAGAAAAATCATCAGGAGGGAAAGCGGAAAGAAATGAGAGGCTAGGGCAACTCAAAGGAGATCCGTGAATTTACTAAAGTACCCTTGTCCTATTCAACTAATCAGGTATGGAATGGGTATTATCCATTTCCATTTCGATCAATAAATGGTTATCAGGTAATTTTACTCAAATACTAATCGGAAGGAAAAATTCGTTTCGCATCTATTCCATTTAGTAGATGGCAGACAGAAAATCAGGTAATTTAATAAAATTGACAGCCCTAATGATTTGCTTCTGGATATTTTCAGAAGACATTGTGGGGGAAGTATTTTTCTTAAATGAATGTAGAGGAACTGTTTCTGCCACTGACCATCACATTGTGTGAGGGAACAACTCACATAATATCAATCCTTTATTCCTATTAGATGGTTTTGGTGTTGGACCATCACTCACCATCATTCATTTTATTCTCAATTACCAAAGTAATTTGCTGAAATTTTCAGTTGGGAGTTCTTGCTGATTAGGGGTTTCTTCCTGTGTGCATCAAGCTTACAAAGGGACTCTATGGTTTCTTGATTACTAGATATTAGTGGCATGTTTGAATTACTTAGTTCGCTAATTCAGTTTTCCCTTAGTATCTGCAATAACTTCTGTTGGAATGCATGAAGAAGAAACTAGACAGGTACTGTTGGAAGATATGATTAGATGTTACTTATTTTCATGGAGTTTATTTTCCCTTAGAAATTAGATTATTAGGGTTTACGGGCTGCAAGAATATGGATGTAATTTTATATTGTTTAAGTTATCAATAGGGGAGAAGGGTTTATAACCCTTATCTGTGCCATCTTTTTTCTTCCTGAAAAATTGAACATGGTGTTAGAGCAACGGTTCTGACATGGAGAAGGAGAAGAAAATAGAGAAGAAGGAGAAGGACATGAAGAAGAAGGGCAAGAAGCAAAGTTCTTGTTCCTACACCCGTTTTTCCTTGGAGTTTGCACTATCGTACCAAATTTTCTATTGCAAATCATATGCACCCAGGTAGATCTTTAAGTCTAGTTTTTATTGCAAGATTTTTTTTTCAATTGGAGTTTTCTACATAAAGAAATCAACATCTGAAGCAGTAGCAAAAGGTCAGGTAACAGGAAGGTTTGAACAGGAAGATGGTGGACAGGGTTTCCACCCGTTGCATCTATCCAGTCGATGAATTTTCAATTCTTTGAGCTCAAATTTCAAAACGTATACATTTTTCACACCATTCTCTCTCAAAAAAAAAAAAAAAAAAAAAACAGGAAGGTTTGAACAACGCAAAAGGCTTCAAATTTCAGGATGGTTGTGCTGTCAAGAACCAAATTTTATTTAGATAATTATATGTCAAAAGAAAAATCTGTGAGTCTAATTTTCTAACCCAACAAACCATTTTCACTCGGATTTTTCTAAAAAGAGATATTAACATCGGAAGAAAGAAAGGTTATTGCTGGAAGACAGTTGCAAGAGGAAAACACGATTTTTAAGCTCGACTTTTTCTTTTTCTTTCTTCTTTGCTGCTGGTTATTCTATTGCTTCAGTATTCTGCAGCATTGTCCTTTGTTGTGTTTGATGTTCTTAGTTTCCTTTATTTTTTTTTCACCCTAAATTGATTGTGTTCTTTAGTTTTTGGTAGTCAAATGCTCTCTTAAGTAATAAGTCATGTTTTAACAATAATCAACTGTTAAACCTCTAGTGTTTTTTCTATTTATTATTTTTTAATCAATTCGGAGCAATGCCTATAGACCCACTAGCTGCATAGAACATGAGTGCACCCAACATCTAGTTTAAGTCAATTCTTTTTCTTTACCCAAGTGGTGTTTTTGAGCTACTACCCTTACAAAGTGATTAGATCTTTTCTATCACTCCTAAAATTGGACTTGTTCACCTTTGAAATTGAACAGATTTTTCAAACTAGTGTATGGAGTTTGTCGTTTGGCTAGTAGTGATTTTTCCTTCTCTCATATTTGTTTTATCCTAGTTGGGTCTTTATGTCTTTTTTATTTCCAGTTGAAGGGGAGAAGTAGAAAAGAAGCACAAGGAAGAGGTATTTGGTGGCATTTTACATAGCCTACCATGAAGAAAATCCGACTAGTTGTCACTAGTAGTGGTAAAAAAATTTATAGGACTAGTAATAAAGAACATCTAAGGGGGAGAATGGAAGATGAAGAATTTGAAGCCAAAGTGCCATGTCAACAGCTGACGACCACAAAATCAACAAACTTTGAAGTTGTTGAAGCCACATGAATACCACTTTTTTGAAGAACCAAATTTGTATTATTTTTTAGGTTTAGGGGACTGTGAGATAAATTTTGCAGTAAGCAGAAGCTATATGCTTTATCTTGAAAGGGAGTATTGGAAGATATAATTAGGTATTACTTATTTTCCTAGAAAGTATTTCCCTTAGAAACTAGTGTCCTAGGGTTTATAGGCTGCCGGAACATGGGTGTAATTTTTTATAGTTATAAGTTATAAATAGGGGAGAAGGGTTTGGAAACCCTAATCTCGACACACACTTTAACATCAATCTTTGGTTTAATATAATAGACATGCTTCATGACACATTTTTTGTAGAGGTTGGATCGTTTATTTTATGGGTGCTCTCAAAATGAAAAGTGTTAATCTATTAATACAGGCAAAGAAATTATAAATAGGAACAGAAAAATCCTTGACACTGCTCTTACTCTCTCTTTCAACCAATTCACCTTTCTTGTATATGCTTGTGGATATGATGGATATGTTTTCCAGAGCAGTCCAGTTATTGGATCTTCCTTGGTGACTGCTGAGGGATCACTTGTAGGGTTCAGTGTAAGGGGGGTCTTAGCCTGCTCTTGAATTCAGGCAATGGGTTTCTTTTTGTAGCCTCATACTTCTGTGCATTGCTTGATTTAGACGGTGAGACTTGAATGGGCTTGAGGTGAGAGAACATTGCAACCGTTTGGCTGGGACCCATTGACACTAACTTGTACAAGATGCTAACAACGACAATATGTCAGCAGTTCTTGTTGGATAAATGTTCTTAGCTCATGTATCCTTTTGTTTTAGATTTGCTTCATTGATTACTACTTGGGAAGGTGGACTTTCAATCACATGATTTGGGAGCCCCAGATGCTGATGTTTGATTTGTTCATTTTCATTTTGGATGATAAACTAAAGTCCTCTTGGACCAATATGACGATGAATGCTGGGGTTGAGAGAATATGAGATGAGTTGGCTGGATGGCAGTGACACCAACTTGTAGAAGATATAAACCATGATAATATTGTCAGAGTGGTTCCGTCCACTCTTGTTAGAGTTTGTGGTCTGAGTTAGGTACTTGGCTTTCCGCACCTTAAACGACTAGTCTTTTCGGGTTGTATTGGCTAGGTATCTGACTCAGAACTCCGAAGTTAAGTGAGCTTGGGCAAGAGTAATTATAGGATGGGTGACCTCCTGGGAAGGACTCTTGCCTAGGACTTTGACATGGTATCAGAGCTAGGCACGCCACGGCCCGCGTTCGTATCCCGTGAGAAGCGGCTCCAGAATGGGCGGGGTGGGTGTCAGAGTGGTTCCGTCCACTCTTGTTAGAGTTTGTGGTCTGAGTTAGGTACTTGGCTTTCCGCACCTTAAACGACTAGTCTTTTCGGGTTGTATTGGCTAGGTATCTGACTCAGAACTCCGAAGTTAAGTGAGCTTGGGCAAGAGTAATTATAGGATGGGTGACCTCCTGGGAAGGACTCTTGCCTAGGACTTTGACAAATATGTCAGCAGATGTTGGGGTAAATGATCTTGGCTGATGTATCCTTGTGCTCTACATTGCTTCATCTATTATGGTTGCTGTAGTATTAGGAAAACAGGATTTGTTTGATCATGATTTGGAACCTTTAGATGCTGATGTTTGTGATCCAGTTCGTTTTAGAGGATAAAATAAGCTTGTAGGTATCTATCTCCATTCTAATTTTTTCTGCTTGTCTTCTGACTCAAACTCAAAATCAAGAGTTAACTATATTTCAAAAAGCCTGCGCTTAATCTCTTTTCCTCTGACTACTGTACATTGTACGGAAAGAACTTACAGGGCAGAATTTGTTACCTGAGGTTTTTGTTTGCATCCTACTTATGCTTTTATTTTCTTATGTAGTTGATGCCTTAAGGAAACTTGAGGAGAAGGGTCTACTTGTTCGTTTTGTAATTGGTCGGAGGTTATTACAACAACTCTACTGTTTGGCTTTTAAATTAGCACATCTATCTTCACCGTGCAGACACTTGTATTTGCCTTTATTTTCAGTTTTTCAACTTTTGTGCTTACTGGTTATTTTTGAGTTGGCAGCCCAAACCGTGGTGACAGCTTGGATCGTACTATTAATGAAGAAAACCGTTCAACAAAGGACTTCTTTATTCTTGTAGGTTCTCATACTAAGCTGTTCATATATTTTGGGTTTTCAGAACTTAATAGAGAAGCTTGATGTCTGCACGTCATGGCATACTGGAATATAGACTATAAAAAAGTGAGGAACTTAAGTTTTATGTGCTTTCCTCAGATCAATATGCCTTCTCAAAAACATCTTAGTAGCCTTTAGCTTTGAACACAAATTCAGAATGTGCAAAGCTTACAGTTTAACTGAAACACAGGGATTCCTTCAATTTGCAGGAAGCCCATGAGGAAGCTTCAGAAGAGCTGCCAAAGAAAGCAAAGGTCTTCTTCAGCACAGCTGTTGATACATGGGATGCAGAGTTTTATGTCAAAGTTGATGATAATGTTAAACTAGACTTAGGTAAAAAAAATTCTATTCACTTAGTGCGATCATATTTTGTGTCTTAGGTGATTTTATTATATTACAATGTAAAATAAGATGATTTTATTCATGTTATTTTTTCAGGTGGACTTACAGAGATTCTTGAAAGCCATAGAGGTAAATCCAATGTTTATATGGGCTGCATGAAGTCTG
Source organism: Aristolochia californica (assembly GCF_029961685.1). Lineage (NCBI taxonomy): Eukaryota > Viridiplantae > Streptophyta > Magnoliopsida > Piperales > Aristolochiaceae > Aristolochia > Aristolochia californica. The sequence goes on along the minus strand of NW_027182290.1, from coordinate 29,610,658 downwards.
GAGATGTTATCAGTGAAGAGTAAGTACTTTTCATATATTCTTTTCCCCTTGTGAATTTATAAAAATCATGTCCTGCAGTTTTATGTTGTTCTTTTTATTTTTTTTTAAATGTTGTTCTTAATTTAGTTTTCATATAAAATGTTAAATAAGTTATTTACTGATTAAACAAAAAGAAAAGTAGCAAAAAGATAGGTGGTTTTATTGGTTTTGATGTTTTTCTTCAAATACTTTGTCAGGGGAAAACTGTGGTATGAACCAGAATGGTGGAAATTTGGTGATGAGAAATCGTAAGTACCATGCAAGTAGGCGCACCGTTAAATGATGCATTGACTGTTCCATTTCTTTTCCACTTGCATCGTTTTGTTAATACTAGTGTCTGTCTCATTTGATCTATGTATATATAACTGTGGAAGTTATTTGAGCTTTCTTGAAATGAGCCTTGAGGAAACTAAACAATTTAAGCTATGTGGCTTGGGCCTTCAGCTCAATGGTCATATTATGGGGTTTCTAGTATGAGGTCTTGAGCTTATGTTTCACCAGGGGATAAGGAGTATGTGCGTAAATCAACAGTCAAAAAAACAGATAATAGACCATTTATGTATGACCGTGTCTGTGAGAGCATGAAGATAACCAGGCCTCAGTGGTTGTGGTGGACCAATTTCCCTTGTTTCCTCAATACATCGCACCTGCATTAGTTAGAGAAACCAAAGGTATTGCAAGGTTTCAATAGCTTTCTGTTCTTTTGAATGATAGGAATTGAAAGGCTTTTTGTTTTTCAATGATGAGAAAATCACATCGAGCAGAGGAGTCAGTAACTGCTCTCCAAAAGGAAAATGCCCTGTTTGAGCTAAAAAGGGGATAGAAAAGCAGTGACACTGCAAGAACAAGAAGTTGAACTTTCTCAAACAAGGAATCAACCAAGTAATCAACACTTTAGTATGGACCAATGAAGTAGTTGGTAGGTGTCCACGATATCTTAATAATACTGAAGGAAGTGCCAAGAAGCTTCATTGCCAAATATCCTGCTGGTAACGGCCTCCAAATCACCATTTATACTCAGGGTCTCATAGAAATTATGACAATTGTTTCTAATACAATGCCGGAGGGCTCAGAGTTTTGCATCCATGAGGTGTAGAGACCAAAAAGAACAAATTTTAAGGCACTAGCAGCAGGCACCCAAGATGCCACTGGAACTATTACTAAAATTGAGGGTAAGCCAACTGAACGGGGGAAGACCATCAGAGCTTGTCCTCCAGTTATACCTGGAAAAACTAGGAAGGACTTTCGGGCCTACAACAAGGAATGATGAATAACCTGCTCTGTAGTGATTTCTTCCATAAAATGTCCTGCTATTTGCTTTCTTTCCAAATGCACCAAGGAACACAGTGAAACCCTGCTGCCAAATAATCATCTAGATCTACGCATGGGAAAAGAGGCAAATTGCTCCGAAGAAGTCGGAGAAGGAAGATGGGAAGCAGCAAGAGGTCAACCTTACACTGGGTAGCCAAATCTGATATGTGAATGAACATGGAAGTAAAACATGACTCACCAATTTATTCATCTTATTGCATAGTTTGCAGGTTTAAATTGCTATGTAAAGCCTCTTCTATTGAGCTGGTCAAGAGTTAAGCTCTTACACTGCACACCATATAAATTTAGAAATTTTTGGAAAATCTGGAATGGACCAGGAGATAGTTGCTATGGGACTGCATGAAATAGAGCCAGATAGGCATTGGAAAGATTGTCTCTAAATTTTACCATGATTCTGTATTTTAGTAAAAATCTACTTTTGTGCTGATAATTACAATGTTTGCTGAAATTTTGTGTTTAGGTATTTTAGGCATGCAGCTGGTTCCCTGTTTGTACTTTCAAGAAATTTGGCTCAGTACATCCACATAAACAGGTGCAAGAAATCCTTTGCCAGTCTATTGCTTTTCCAGTGTACTTGTACGGTATTAGGAAATCTGTTTCTATTGTGTAAGCACTCTGGAAATTATCATGTAGGGAAGTGGCGGTCTGAGATTACTTCATTCTGCTCTTTACACCCAGCAGATCATTATGTTTCTCTATCTTGAAAGTCGATTAATTACTAGTTGTTTTTGTTAAGTTTCTTCGGGATTGGTGGTTCTTGCTTTTCTTATTTTTTGAAAATCCATTTCCTCAATTCATTCTATTTCCCATGGTTGTGATTCTTATTTGAACTATGTGCAGTGGTTCTCTGCAAACTTATGCTCATGATGACATATCTGTGGGTTCTTGGATGATAGGAGTTGAAGCAACCTATGTTGATGAAAATAGTCTTTGTTGTAGTAGCTCAACACAAGGTTGGTCCCAAAAAATACATTCATCTTCCGAACATTATTTTTTCTTTTCTGGGCCACGCACATGAAATAGTTGATATGTGATCTATCCTCTCTAACAACATCGAATGTCTTTCTTGCCTGTTCTTACTTATTCCCACCAGAGAAGGCATGCTCCATTGCTTGATAACAGGTATACGATCTCTGCTGCAAATGTTGCTTTACCTCTCATAGATAAATACAGTGACCTTCCAAGCAACAGGGGAAGAAGTGCCCTTGGAGGATATTTCTTTCTTTGGAAGGAACCAAGATTGGCCGAGAGTGAGGCGATTTTCCCGGAGGAATTCCTGCAAGAGCTTGCCAAACCCAAGCTTGTCAAATTTTGCTGGCGTGGTTTAGCAAGATCGATTATGTGTTTCTTGCATCATTTATATAACATTGATTTACCTTATCTTGTGTCACCTTGAGGTTGTCTTCTTAACCCTGTCTTATCTTTCTATTCTTGTCCTACTCACGATAAGGTTGATTTACAATCTTGTCTCTCTACCTTGTGTCGTGGTATAAAAATAAAATCACAAAAAATAAATAAACTTAAAAGTATTCTTTTAGAAAGATTAATGGTACAAAATATTTAGTGAAGACTTCTATAAATATAGAACACTAGAATTAGTGTCACTACAGTAATTATAATTGATTGGATCTAACAAATAATCGAAATGAATATACAATATCCAAAATTAATATCATAATTTTCATATTAAAATCTTTGTCATAATTAAATAAGTTATTATTAAAAAAAATTATTACTATTTGAACAACTTAATTTAACAACATATAATAATTTAACCATGTATATGAAATATTTATTTATAGTTTATTCTTAAAGAAAAATAAAATATTATTTGATCATATTAACTAAATATATATATCTTAATTTAAATAAAAATAATTTTTATTTTGAGAGATTATTTAAGATATAATATTAAAATTATTTAATAATTTATTATTTTAATATTAAGTTAGGGGGAGGGGAGGGTTTGTCCTCTACATATTAGGAAGAGGGTGGATGCCCCTCCACGCTTTGTAAGGTAGAGAGGAGTGACCACTTTTCTCTATTGTTCAATTTCTGAAAAAGAGAAATTTTTTATTAACTTGATGTAATTTGAGTACAATGAATCTCTATTTATAATGGAAGAAATATGTAGAATCCAATTATAATTAAACTACTATTATCTTGGTTACACCCAAAATTAAACACTAAAAGATAAATCCTAAAACAATTGAACAACTAAACATAAATAAAAGAGTAACATATTTAAAACACCTTTAACTAAGACTCTTATGTGAGATTCTTATACGATTCCACCATATTAATTCAAATTTTGTGAGATTTCTTATTGTGAGAGTCACGTAAGACTCTTCCATATCTACTCTTCAACACTCCCCTTCAAGTTGACGTTTATAACTTCTGCTTGCAATGAAAAATATTCTCAGTCTTCAATTTTTTTTACTGAAAAAATTTCTTCATAAATGCAAAAACTTCATCTTTTTGTGCTCCCCCTTTTTTTAATATTTTGATCACATAAAAATTACCACAACATCTAGAACAAAATACCTCTTTTTTGCACTTCTTCTACTTCTCCCCTTTAAGTTGGGGGATAAAAAGAACATGAAGACCTAGTTTGGACAATGAAAATCAGTCATCGCTATATGACAAAACTCCATACACCAGGAAAAAAATGGTCATAGTCTAAAACACACTCTACTCAATTTTAAAGGCCAGAATATGGCCCAACTTTAGGGTACAATAAAGAGATTGTTTGTTTTTTTAAGGGTAGTTCAAACACAAATCACCTCTTAGGTGAAAAACATAAGATTTGACTCAAGTTGAATGTTGGGCACACTCATATACGTTTTTAGATAGTAGGTATGGGTATTATTCTAAAGTGATAAAAACACAAGATGATAAATTGAAGAAATATTAGAAGAAAACAACTTGAACTAGAAAGAGACAACTATGAAACAACCATACTTCCAAAGTGACATTTTTTCCCCAAAAACAAAGGGAGTCTAGAACGGTAGAACTTATAAATTTGACCACAATTTTTTAAAGTTAACACAACCAAGTAACAAAAACGTAAAACATGAAAACAACATAAAAGCCAGATATTGCATACCTTGAATGAGCACATCATGAAGATTGACCAAAACTTTCTGATTTTTAGGAGAAGATCTATAAGTATATTTTAGCTAAAAAACTCAATTTTTAGGAGAAAAGGAAATTCAATTCACGTCAATGCATAGAGAGAAAAAAGAAGAAAAAATAGGGAGAAAAAAAAGATTTTTCGGTAGAAGTGACCTTTGGTACTTTTGATATTGATATCTCCAAAAATATAGCTCAAAATCACAAATAGTTTGTTGCTCAAGAAACTAGACTCAAAGAAATTTAAGTTGATACTTAATTTGACATAAAAAATCTTCATTATCGAATATTTTATGATCTCTTGATTTTGTTCATTTAGTAGATTGACCATTGCCTATTGGTATGTGAATATCACCTTAAATAAATATCATATTCTCCTTCTAAAACTAGATTCCGATACCTTTCATCCAAGTATCACTTTTCTATATAAAATATATTTCTTTTGAGAGGAACAACATGATAGATTTTGAACTTTGTAATCTGGCCGAGCTAAGTACTCTTTCTTCTTTGACCAACATTACCATTGAATCTTTGAAGATCGATATCTCCCTCTAGAATACTCAAATTGAGAATTGGTTGGATAGGTAAAAAAATTGACTTATAGATCTTTATTTGATATATAATTATTCATATAAAGTCTCGTTCTCAATGGTAAAAAATGCATCAAAAGTTGAACTTTTTGCTACTACTCAAACCTCTCTTGCTGTCTAACTTTTGCTACCTCAAATATAGATTTCTCTCTGTAGAAAACTCTGATTGCCAAAATTCGTTTTACATTGGAAATTAGACTCATAGATCTTTCCGTCAATATATAATTTGTAATATAAAATTTTAGTATGGAGGTGCAAATGCCAATAAAATAACGAGTATTGGGACAAGAAATAAAGAAAAAATATAGTGAACTTAAACTTCTAGAGATGATAGATTAGAAAATGATCACATTATCTCTGTGAGTTAATCGAGTCAACTCACAAAACCTGCTCTGATACCATGTTGAATTTTTAGAAAAGAGAAAAACTTTACTGACTTGATGTAATTTTAGTGCAATGAGCCACTATTTTATATTAGAGGAAACAAGTACAATCAAATTAAAATTAAACTACCTTTATCCTAATTACATCCAAAGTTAAACACTAAAAGATAAGTCCTAAAAGAATTGAATAACTAAACATAAATAAAAGACTAACATAACTAAAACACATTTAACTGGAACTCTTCTATGAAACCTCCTCTGTGAGACTTCTATAAGATTCCACCACTTTTCACTTATTTGGTGGGCACTATCCTGAGGGCTCTTATGCAAGTGAATGTGAAAAAATTTGAAGCCTACACTGAAGATAAGATAACTTGTACATATCCTTATATTGAGGTACTACCAATTACTTAATTAAATATTCCTTTCTTTTCTAGCTTACAATGTTAATTATCCCACAACATTGTCCACTTCTTATAGAGAGGTTTCCCTTAAGGACCACTAGTAGCTTTGCGTGAAAATGTTTTTGGGGAGAGGTTCCAAGTGATTAGATTTATAGGGCTTGTGTTCTAAAATTTTAATTATTTTTTTATTTTACTCATGTCTAATTTTCGTTTGTAAAGACATTCCCGAGTAAATATAAAAAACGTTATGAAACAAAATGTTTGACATAATACGGATCGAAGTCTTTTATGCGTATCAAAGAGGATATGGTATGTATTTAATTGGAGTATATTTTCTTTCAAATATACTACTAATGTAGTATATTAACATGCACATGTCTTTCTAAATGTGTAAGGTACATATCGCTCTAATATTGAGCAATTTTGAATTATTCATTAGTCCGTATAGGGGTGAGCTCATGGATCTAAAGAACAACAAGTATAACTTTTTTATAAATAATATATTTTATTTAAGCAAAAATAATTATAATTGGCTTATGATCCCATCAGGTAGAACAAAAATGATTTATTAAGAATAAGAATAGAACAAAATAGAGCATTAAAAAACCCGAAGAAGAAGCCCTTATCAAAAGCATGTTCGATGATAAATCTGTCTGCTACGTTGGATCCCATCAGGGGTTATACACTCACTGTTTCACTCTCCAGCGAGTCTTTCATCCTGAAGCACCTCACTGACTACAAAATCGGATCCATGAGAGAAACGATAGTAGAGTGGAAATGATGAGGAGACCTACCGATTGATTCTAAAATCACATCCATGAAAGAATCCACGGCCGTGTGACAAGTGATGAAGGAGACCTAATTACAGAGAGGAGAGGAGTAGATGAGAAGTCCCAGACCAGAGCACTTACTGAGATTGAGAGAGTTGCAGTAGACCGATGGACCTAAGCAGACGACGACAGGCGGTAAGATTCGTTGAGAACTTTCCCATTTGGAAACCTCTAAATCCCGATTTCGTCTACACCACTATTTTTCGACCTGGTTTTTTTTCTTGGGGGAGATGTTGTCATCTCATATGCTCTCTCACGGTTTTTCTTCCTTTTTCTGTTCGCTTAGACGATGAGAGCCAAGAGGAGCTGAGGGGGTAATGCATTTCCACCCCGCGGCGGAGACGGGAAAGCGAGAGGGGATTTCCGCCTCCATGAAGCAGAATGTGCCCTCCCCCACACACACAATGGGAAAATAGGTCCATATATAGAATTACTGCATCTAAGGAGCCCAAATTTCAAATTATCCACAAATAAATCTTTGAGTACCAAAACAAAAGTGTTCACTACACTGAAAAACACCATGCCTCTAACACGAAGTTCAGTGCCCCTTATTTCGAAGGACCCCTCTAATTGTTAAAGAAGAGAAGAGCATTTCAAGCTAAGTAGAGGATTATGAATCCTGAATCTCAGCCAAATCAAAAGTTCTTGACACCGCCTCATACCAAGCCTCACACTTCTTCACCCGCTTCTCATCCGCCATCATTGGGCAAAACATTTTTGCCGACTCGTGATGATCTCCTGCACTAAATATTTGCTCCTCCGTCCAAACTCCAGCGGCAAGTCCGGCCGCTAGCGCTGCCCCCAGTGCTGTGGTTTCAATGTCATGCGGTCTCGCCACAGCAGTGCCCAATAAGTCCGACTGCAGAACAAACAACATTAGCTCACAACAACACAACCGTTCATTTCTCTCCCATCCAAACTTTCACTTGGAAGTACAACTTCACAAGCCAGTTGAATTCTATCAAGCTGGATTGAGGAGAGAGTATCTCGGAGTTTGCAGAGTTTACCTGTATCTGCATCAAAAGGTTGTTTACAGAAGCCCCGCCATCAACACGAAGCACAAGTTCAGATTTTTCCCCCACTGAAGAGTCCTGGTACATAGCATCAATCACATCCTTCACCTGAAAGCAAATGCCCTCCAACACCGCTCGAGCAATGTGACCCTTATTGGTATAGCCTGTGATCCCAACGCACACCCCTCTGGCATCTTCCCTCCACCATGGTGCAAACAGGCCACTGAACGCAGGCACAAAGTAGACGCCACCACAGTCGGTCACCGTCTTGGCCAAACCCTCCACCTCACTGGAATTATGGATTAGTCCAAGACCATCTCTGAGCCACCGAACTGCGGCACCAGCAATGGCAATGGATCCTTCGAGCGCATAGTTTGGCTTGGCATCAGGTCCTAGCTTGTAGGCCAAGGTGGTGAGCAACCCATTGGTGGATTTCACGTGTGCTTCACCCGTGTTCATTAGGATGAATGCGCCTGTGCCATAGGTGCTCTTTACCTCTCCCTTCCGGCAGCCTTGGCCTAATGTAGCAGCATGCTGATCTCCTAGGCACCCAGCAATGGGAACACCGGTGATAGGCCAACCAGCAGCCACTTTACCAATGATCTCTGCGTTGCTAACTATCTTAGGCAGAACATGGGGGGGTATGCCTAATGTCTCCAGTGTGGGCAAGTCCCAATCCAGTGTCGCCAAATTCATTAGCATTGTTCGTGAAGCGTTTGAGCAATCAGTAACATGCAATCCATTGATCTTGCCTTCACCAGGATCTGAACCTCTTGCTGTGCCTGTCATGTTCCAAATCAACCAGGAATCGATTGTACCAAATAAAGCATCTCCAGAATTCACAGCTTCTTTAACACCTTCCACATTTTCCATCATCCACATGAACTTGAGAGCACTAAAATAAGTGCTGATTGGTAATCCACATGTCTCCACGAAATGCTTGCGTTCACCGGGTAATTGCTGTTCTAACCTCCTGCATCATCGGGGTAAAGATAAACAAAAACTGATCTAGTGAATAAAACAATGCAAAATTTTACTTCTTTTATTTTTGGAAGAGGGACAAACCTGCAAATTTCGCTGGTTCTAACATCCATCCAAACAATGGCATTGTACAAAGGCTTTCCAGTAGATTTTCTCCAGACAACAGTGGTCTCTCGCTGATTTGTCAAACCAATGGCCTTCAATCCATCATCAATGTTGTAGCCATTTGCGGTAGCTTTGTCTATGGCAGTCCCTATGCAATTCCATGCGGTAGATAGGATCTCCATGGGATCATGTTCTACCCATCTAAAAAAATTCAAGGAATAGCAAAATCAACTATCAGATTGAAGGAGAAGAAGAAGATCAATGGAAATAAAAACCAATCGCCATTCAAATATAGAGCAGGAATGGATATCAAATCCAGAAACATGCAGCCAAGAAAACAATCAAATTAAAGTAATTATACATAATTTGGCACTACATCATCATATATATCAATCTCTATGTGCACAAAAGAAAATGGTTTTTTTGTCTGTCTAGAACAGCTTCAATCAAAACACAGCATTTGCTTGTCTTTGACAAAAGTTGCTAACTCTGTAACCCATAACAAATATTTCCAAGTTAAACTATATCCTACTAAGTGCCCATTGATTGACAGTTCAGCAATAAATCCAGAATTAAATCCCACTGAAAGACTTCAGTGAACCAAAATCTCCAGAAAATAACTGAAAAGAAGTAGCAAAAGTACCCGGGATGTGGGTGATGCTGCGTGAACTCGATTTGATGAGAACCAACAACCTTAAAATTGTAGTCGTAGATGATGAACCTTGTGCTCGTCGTCCCTTGATCGAGCGACCCAATAAAGGTATCTGCCTTCGACATTTTTCTCCTACTATATTTCCAAAGTTGAGAGGATGAAGCAAATACTGCAGAAGGAGAAAGAGAAAAGAGAGAAGTATGGAAGATTTTGGAAGACTGAAAGGAAATTTAATTTTCTCTTACAGAAAAGTTGGAGAGGAGAAGATTTCAACGGAATGCCTAGTACTTCACCGAATTTTTTATTGGCTGTGCTGTGTAACTGTAAATTACAAAATTTAAAAATCAGAAATTTCCTCATCCAATATCCATGGTAATAAAAAATTCACATAAGAAAATAAGCATTAAGATTATGAAATGGAAATAATGGAATCTTTCTCTAACTAGTAAGGAAGGTTCCAATGGATGGGCAAAAAAGTTACAATCTGAGTACCAAAACAGTAAAATCACTGATAAACTATAAACTATAAAGAAAAACACTAAAAACAATAAAGATGATCGCTCTTAACATGTTTGATTGAAAACCCACTCAATCAGAAGATTTTTTAAACTTTATATTCTATTCCACATAGTACACTTAAGCCGCACCTCCATATGTCATTAAGAAAGAAAAAAAGTCCCAAGACCATAACATCAACACATCTATAGTGATTCGAAAAATCATTTCAATCATCTAAGAAACCACCATTTTTATGGCAAAACACAAACTTCTGTCACATCAAATATATTGACCCAACAAATAAGTTCTTACAGCATAATAAAATATCAGAAACTCATTTTCATTAGACAAATGAAATAGATTCTTTCTTAATATACAAAAATCAAAAGTTCAGAAAAATTGAGAAAATAGACAAAAAGATATGAACCATTCTAAACATCACAAGAAATGAAAAGGACACTCCTTCCACTTTAAAGGTAACAAAATAGTCAACATCCTCAAAAATATCAATGCCAGAAAGCCTCTTAAGTTCCATAGCTTGAATCTCTTCTCTACTACAATAATCAAGCAAAGTATAGTAAAAAAAAGATAAAATTTATACAAAAACAAATTCAAATATATATACGAACAATATAAACAACACGAAAAACATTTTACATCAATTGAAATGTACTTAATAACCTAATCCAAATACATGAAACTACAAACATCTCAAATGAAGCACTGAAGAAAATTCAATCAAAATGCAATTGCTTCAAACTACTTTGGTTACTTATCTTATTCATATGGTTGTAGCAGATTTCCATACCTAAATTGGAACCTCTAATGGAAAAACAAACAGAGAAGATACAGATAATAGTCATATGGAGAAAGATGCTGATATTAATCATAACAATTTGAACGGAAAATATAATTTCCATATGAAGAATTAGCAGTAAAGAAATTCAATAAAATGCAACTGCTTCAATCTACTCAGGTTGCTAATCATAGTTATATAAAACAAAAAATATTTAAAATAATTTGATATGGTAAACAAATAAATATGGACCAAATTAATCATAAAAGAAAAATGAGAGGACAATCATTATCATACAACAATGGCTGCCTCAGAATAAAAACCAGGACAAGAAAACCTAATAATAATACAACTAATTTAATTTTCTTTATAACAACTGGATCCGAGTAGCATAATTTGGAGGGAATAATGATGAAACATTCTACAGTTACTGATGCTGAAGTGGAATTATAAAGAAAACACAGCAAGATACTATAAAACTTTTGTGCACCTACAATAAGGTGAACCTTCCAAAAAATTTCCAGGATATTTCTTGGTAACATTCACCAAGAAGAGGTCAAATTTCCTGCCAGAGAAATTTTGAACCACCGGAAAAGGGTATAGAAAGGGGGTTCGATTTTATTTTTATTTTTCCCACAGGGGACAAACAATAAGACTTTTGGTTGGAGGGAATAAAAAGTAGGCAAACAGTAGACGACCTTCTATTTCAGTCTTATTTGATAGAAATATATATGTGCAACGACAAATTTCGGTGGATCAATATTAAACTTATTTCGAGTGAATCGATTAACAGGGAACCACCGCCCCGAACAACCAAACCCAAAATATGACTAAATTGTAAGGACCAGAAAAGTCAAAACTAAAAGGGGAGCAGAAAGCTAGTAACAGTAGGGCTTACAATGAAGAAAGCACAATGGGAGTTAGGCTTTAGGGAGAGAAATATCCAAATAGGACTGTAAACTCGATAAGGAAGAGAAAGCTTACAGAGAAAGCTTACCGAGAATGCTGAGAAGGGGCCGTCCACGGGGAATTTTCTATTAAAAACAGAAAACAGGAAAAGAAGATTCAAAGCCGAAAGCGCACAACAAAACTGATTGAAAAAAAAAAAAAACAGAGCAGAAGAGAAAGAATCAGAGCATGAAAAAAAAGAAGAGAACAAGAACAAAAACGTACCAGAGAACCAGAAGAATAAGAACAAGACTGATGATGTAAGGCAGGGAAGAAGACAGCTTAAGATGCGAAAATGGCAGCTGTTGCCGTATTTTTCGAAGAGAGATTCAGAAATCGATTCGCTTGCGCAATGCCTTACTGAGTTCCCGGGTTCTTGATTTTCTAACCGGATCAAGCTGTCCACTTCAAACGAAATGGTTTTTGACTTTCTCCGTGGCACGTCCCGACTAGCGTGCAATGAGCGGCTTGAGAGTAGGGGCGGGTGGTGGCGTCCCTCATCCAAGGAAGGCTTTGAATTTCGATCATCGATTTTCCGGATCGGTGAGCAGATTCAGCGATTCTTCCCGGCCTCGTAGCCCCCACTAAGATCACAGTAAAGCCGTGAAAGCGGATAGGCACACGTGCTTCTGATGACGACTTGCTTTCTCTTTTAAACCCTCAAGTCCGTTTTTTTTGTTGATAGGATAGAAATTGAATTTTAAAAAAAACACATCTAATGGGTTGACCACACTGAGTTTGCCGATTTGATGAAGGAGCAGGCTGAGTCAAGTCGGTCAGCTGGGTTAGTCAAAAAACGGCCAAAGCGAGGGAGGAGGACGTGTCATCAAATGGTTAGACTTGAAAGCCTGAAACCGACCCCTCATAAATTGTTTAGTAGTAGGAGTCGGGGTCATTACAATTGTCATTACAATTCACGCACTTACGGTCTTCAATGTCAATGAAAGGTATCGGATGACCTCGTCTGATCCGCCTTACCCATGTCCTCCCAAATTGGAAGATTAGAAAAAGTATTCGTCTGCTTAACAAGCCTAAGTTCTATCAATGCTTCAATGCATATACAGGTCAACCACCTTGTGAACTTGAATTAACAACTTTAGGTGAAAGTTGGACCGAGTTGTTGTGGCCTTAGCTAATGTTGTTTATTGTGTAGGTGAACTTTATTGGGCACTACAATGACGAGACAACATCTCATTGAAACTACAACAAGGGAAGCCACACTAGCGACCAAATTATCCATTGATAGTTTTGATAAAGGAACAAATATTGATAGAAACCCAAAATTATCCCCAAATAACAAAGAAACGAAGAGAAGTAGAAGAGAGGAGAGGCACCACCTCCAAGAAATAAGGGGCGTAGAATATGAGGGTAAAAAAGTAAAAATACCCTTTGGAGGGACTGGTCTCTCTTTTAACTTTTTCTTAAACTTTTAAGAAAAATTTAAGGACATTTCACAATTGGGTTCTTATCAAATATTTAATGCAAGGGATCATCATTAGTGAACCAAAACATTTTGCCTAATGATGGTTGATGAGAAGTGGGTGAAGAAGTGTGATGCATGGTATGAGGCAATGTCAAAAACTTTTTATTTGGCCAATATTCGAGATTCATAGTCCCCTACTTATCTTCAATACACTTCTCTTTCTTTAACAATTGGAGTAATCCTTGAAATAAGCATTCCCTCTCCAACATAGGTAGGTGGTCCACCCTGAAGTTTTCAATGAAAAACTCTTTATTCACCATGATTATGATAGCAGAAAAATGTTATTTCTAACTTGATGATCCTTTGATTCCCGTAATGGAAGTTGACTTATGTTACGGCGGCATATCATTCAAGCCTCCCTCCACCCCCCCCCCCCCCCCCCCCCTGGTTAGCTAAGCGTTAGATTGGAACATATGTGAAGTTTGGAGCGAAAAAATGCAAAGAGAAAGCGTGAAATACTTTTGGTGAAAAGATCGGCAACCTGCAAGTGAGATGGCACATACTGCGTGTGAAGCTTGTCTACAACAATAAGTTTACGAAAGAAGTGATAATCTAATTCAACATGATTAGCTCTCATGTGAGAAATTGGATTAGAGCTTAGGAAGATTGCACTTTTGTTGTCACATTAAGAGAAGAAGTAGTTGTGGAATAGGAACATATAGATCGCAAAGGTAATGCATAAGCCAAATAAGTTCAACTACAATATGCGCAATAGCATGATATTCAGATTCACAACTGGAACGTGATGAGTATTAGGACTGACAACCCAATTAGCATCAGAGTAAGCAACTAGGAGTAACAAATAGGCGAAAGGTAAGGCGAAGTATACGCTTAACAGCAAGAAAATGATCTTCAATGAGAGCATGTAGAAATTGGCTAACAGAGTTAATCGCATGAGCTATGTCAGGACGTGTGATGGTCAAGCATTGAAAAGCACCAATGAGAGACCTATAAAGAGTGGGATCCGAAAATAGTGAACCATCAACGGACAAATGCTGGCAAATGACCATAAGCGGGTTTGCTATCAAGTAACTAAGCTCGAGTAAGGATATCCCGTCTGTATTTGAGCTGACTGATAAATAGGTCATCGGTAGTTGGCGAAGCTTCAAGGTCAAGAAAATAACTAAGAATACCCAAATCTTTAGTGGCAAACTCAGAATTGAGTTTACGAGTGAAGTTGGTGATAAGAGCGAAGTTATTGCTAGTAATAATGATGTCATAAACATAAAAGAGTAGATAGATAATGTCTGAGTGCTTATGAAAGACAAACAGAGAAGTGTCAGCATGACTACAAAGGAAACCAAGTTGAGTGATAGCAGAGCTGAAGTGTTGGAACCAAGCACGAGGAGTTTGCTTGAGACCAAAGAGAGTTTTCTGCAACCAAAAAACGTGATGAGGAAAACCAAGGGCCAATGTACCCAAGAAGTTGTTTCATATAAATTTTTTCAATGAATGTACCGTTGAGGAAGGCATTCTTGACGTCAAATTGGTGAAGAAACCACTTATTGGTCACAATAATAGAGAGCACAACTCGGATAGTGGTAACTTTTACAATAGGACTAAAGGTGTCAATATCTGGTACTTGAGTGTAACCCTTGGCAACGAGGTGTGCTTTGAGACGCTCAATGGATCCATTAAACAGATATTTGGTCTGAAACACCCATTTGGAACCCACAATATTTGTGTTGGCAGGTCGAGGGACTAAAATTCAGGTCCAATTTTTTGTAGAGTTTGAACTTCTTCATCCATGGTAGCAAGCCAAGTAGGATTCTTAGTGGCAGATTTGAATCCTTTAGGAGCAGTAGAGACAAAGAGAGCAAAGACAAGTTTAGAGGATCCCACAATATCGAGGTTAGCCGAATGGGGTGGTTTGAAAATACCAACTACCTCATGTAAGTATAGGGTGAGAACCTTGTTAAGTTATGGAGCCTAATCAACGTCTTACACTGAGTTGGTCGTAGATCGACTTGTGCGGTAAGGTTGTTGTGGGTAGGGGTAGCTTCGAACCGAGCCGGCTCACGAGCAGCTCGAGTGCGGCTCAGTTCAATTCGTTATATCTCGATCTTGAGATAAAAAAATTGGCTCGTTTAGATTAACGAGCCGAGCTTGAGCAGAGCCAGGTTCGGCTCGCCGACTCGTTAATTTAACTAGCGGCGATTCAGGAATCGGGGGGATTTATAAAATTTTCGGGAAAGAGAATCCCGTCTCTTCCATTTTGTCTTGCCGCTTGCGAAACCCATACTTCTCTGCCATTTCCCATGTCGTTTCAGCATTATTTTCTTGCAGAAATCGTTGTCCTTCGGTGGGTATTCATGGGAAATGGGGGATTTTGGTCTTCAAATCCCTCATTCTCCCTCTCCCTCTTTGATTCCTCAATCTCTGTCAAAAACTTCGATTTTTTTGTCTACAATTTCTTCCTCTTTGATTTCTTCATCTGAAGTTCTTCCTCGCCGACGAAAAAAAGCGACGGTCCGATGGGAGGTAAGATTTTTATTTAATGTTTTGTTTTTTTTGCGTCACCGACCTAACCCTACAAAATCTCTAACTCTCACTTCGTTTCAGCAGTGCTCCTTCATTCTTTGAAAGGTTTTGGAGATATCCCCGAATGATGAACACTCTTTGTTTCTGGTATTGGTGTTGCGCAAGCAAGTCATAGCATGGAGGGAAATGGCTGGTTCATCCTGTACGGTCTCATCACTGTCTTCCAATTGTGGATCTTCCTCTGTGTCATCCAATACCTCCAACCAGAATAAACGTTTACATTGGTGACCCTAGATATATTGTTCATCACAGTTATAACAAAGTCCATTGGCTCGTCGTTGTTCCATCTCAGGTCTAGACAGGCGACAAATATATTGGGCTGGGGGCGTGGAGGTAGAATTGTCAGGACGAGGCGCTGAATTTTGCCTAGGGCGTGGAGTCCCTGAATAGGATGATGGGGCACTGGTGGGTGCCCTGCTTGGCCAAGAGGGTTTTCTGACCAAAGACTCCTTGAGGACACGCTGTTTGGTATCTATAGTCTTGGCAAAGTTCATAGCATGGGCCAAGTCTTGAGGGTCATGCAATTCTACTGCCAAACGCAAGGCCTCAATCAACCCAGTAGTAAATAGATTAACATGTTGCAATGGAGGCACAAAGCGATTGGCGCGGACCAGGCATTCCCGAAAGTGTTTCTAATACAATTCAATTGTTCCAGTCTGTTTCAAATTCACCAAATCCCCCAAAGGGCTGCTACAGACAGGAGGACCAAACATCAACATGCAATATTCTTTAAATAAATCCCAATCATGAACATGATGCTCCAAATGAAATTGGTGGTACCATAGGAGCACTTCATCAAGCATATGGAAGGCAACTAAATGGACCTAGTCATCAGCATGTGTTCGTTGGTTGTAAAAGAACTGGTCACAGCGGATTAACCAGATCAAGGGATCCTTAGACCCGTCATAGGTAGGAAAATCAAGTTTGGCATACCTGGGCACCGTATTTTGGCCTGGTGCATGGGGTCCCATGGCTGTGGGAGGGTGTTGGCATAGGTGTGGTGGAAGTGGGTGCGGTTGGGGAGGGAGGTGCTCGGTCGGAAGTGTAGAACTTCTCGGCGGTGTAGGACCCCGAGTAAGACCTTCCTCCACTCAGCGAAGTAGGTGTTGCAGAGTGTCGTTAATGGCTGAAATTGCAGAGTTGGTGCGAATTTTATTGTCCTCCACGGTATGCTGCAATTCCTCCATGGCTTGATGCACATCAATCTCGGAAAATGAATCCCCAAGCGTGGTCCTGTCTAATACCACGATGTTAGGATCTGCCCTTGCCATGGATCTTGTCACCCTTCTTTCTCCTCTTTCCTCCAGATTTGCTATTGACGAGGAGATGATTTTTCTGTTCTTCGAACGTGCAATAGTTTGGGATGGATTGAGCTTTGAAGGAAGCTCGACCTGGACCTCAGAGAGGGAGAATCCGACCACTACTTTTTAATTAATTTCAATGCTTAATCTCACTATAGCTCCTCCTATTTAAATAGGATTAGGGATGCAAATGACAAGCCCAACCCGAGGGCACCAAGTTTACGAAAGTTACAAATAAACCAACATAAGACCAAAAGGAAATTCCATAAATTAATTCCTACGTCTGTTTATTACCCGAGATGCTATGGAGTCCATAACACGCCATTCCTAATAATTACAGAATCCTTACTCGTGTATGAAGCGGACTGATCCAGGATGGATGTGTTATTGGATATATGAGCGAAAGCCCAGTGTCCAAGAACCAATAAGAGGGCACAGATCCAATGAGAGAGCACGATCGAGTGAAAGCCTCAGCAAAATGGGCATGAGACTCACTGCGGGCATAACGCTGGTTGCATCGATCAGCATAGTGACCGTCAAGACGGCCTATCTAATAGTGAGGAGGGCAACAACCTTGTCCAGAATGAGTTCGGCCCCAATTGACATAATGGCGGCCAGAACCATTGGTTCGACCTCAGCCGTGGTGGGTCGACCAATCCGATCCACGGGATGGGCAATGAAAGCAACAACGATAGAAATAGAGTTCTCGAGAGATTTCTAAAAGAACTCAAAGCTCTCAGCTCTGAAGGCGAGGTCAGAGAAACAGGGAAGAGGCGTGAGGGCCATTTGTGTGACAAAGAAGGTGGAAAATTCAACACCGGGTCCACGGAGAAACCAATGGAGTTGGTCAGTGTTGTCGACAGATCTGTCGATCGCGTGAAGCTGATCACAGAGACCCTTGAAAATGTGGGTATAACTTACAACGAATTGATTTCCACGTTTTAGCTATTGAAGTTCGTCTTTGAGATGGATTTCTCGAGCCTTTGACCGATGACTGAAGGCATTTTCCAACGCGAGCCAGACCTCGCGTGCAGTGGAGAGGCCAACGGCTTCTGCCATTGCCTCCTCAGGGAGGGCAGAAAGGAGGAGATTAAGCAGGCGTTAATCCATTGCACTCCATGCTAAATATTCGACAGTAGGGGTGGTAGAATCCGTGACGGCAAACTAAGGTAGTGGCACGAGGGTTCCAACCACATAGTTGAGGAGATTTTGACTTTCTAGAAGATGAAGAAGTTGGTTTTTCCGTAGGAGGTAGGTTGTGGAAGAGAGCTTAATGGTAATCATGTGGTTGAGAGTATGAAAATGAAGAAGATGAGAAAAGGATTCAACAACCATTTTTTTTTTAAATCTTTGTGAAACGAGTTGGGCACAGGATTGAACCACGGACCGACCCAAGTTCACTTGGGTTGGCTAAGCCTTGGACTCAAAAAAATATTTGCGGGACACCGATTCCGATGGTCCCTCAAAAAATAAAATTGTTGCTTATAGTAGCACGGTTCTGGTGGGCCTTCGCGTGTAGATGTATAACCTATGCCGATGTCAGGAGACAGGCATTAGCGCCGTAGTTCCTGGTCAATGATCGAGGGGTTGGTGGTGTCAAACTGCGTCGACCTGTGCCTAGAGGAGAAAACCTATCGAGGCAAAAGGAATACGGATGTGGTCTCTTAGAAGAGGAAGTGACACCGTGGGAAAAGGTGGAATGTTGGGGGTTGTGGCGTTGGGACAGAATCAAAGGTGGGTAGTAGCGTAACAGAGCAATGATGTGCAAAGGGGAAGCTTCTTGCAGGAAAAAATGGCTATCAGATAAATAGGACATCAATGGACCATGCAAGTTTTTAATGAAAAACTCTTTATTCACCACTATTATAACTTAAGATTACAAGGATATTTATACATAAAAAATGGTAACAGAAAAATGTTATTTATGGCTCGGTGATTTGTCGGTTCCGACTTGTTGATCATTCAATTCCAGTAATGGAATCCTAGTCTACAAACTTCTGTTACGACAACCTATCGTTCACATACACTCCCCCTTACTCTGGGGAGAATGGTGGTCCTCCCCTCTTTCTAGAAGCGAGTGAAGGGTGGCACCCATACCTTTCCTTTCTTTTGATGTGGAAGAAGAGAACGAAGGAGGTGGCATAAGGGTAATTTATTATGTCTACTTGAAGCCATTCCCCTTTTAATTAATTAATAAAAATATATGGTTAGCCAAAAAGATTTTAAACTAAACAGTCTAGGAATTTCATTTATACTATCTTTTAAAAATTAAAAATTAAATATTTTTACAAGTTTTCAAACAAAATAAATAAAATTTAACACAATATTAAAAAAAATATTACCTAGATATTTTGAAATCTAAGTTTGAAATCTAAGAAAATTTCCGAAATTCTTAACGTAATGGACCGACCAAATTGACCATTAAAAACGACCAATTTATAAACGGCTAATACTCCTTAATTTATACTCCCTATGCAATTGTTGCAAGCAAATCTTAAAACCCAGTTGAGCTTCAAGTAAAATTGAATCTCTCATTTTCTCCTTCCAAACCTGGCTTAAATCGAAGACATTTGCAGCAAAAATTAGGCAGAAGACCGTGGCGTATTGGCGAGTCCTTCAGAGATTTGGTGCTCGACAGATTTACCAGATGGTCACCGCCGACACTGCGTCTTAGAATTCAGAAAGCGTGGCTCCCGATTGTCTCTCCCTTGTTTCATTTAAGTGTTCTTCTATGATCCATCCTTTCTGGAAGCTCGAAAACTTCAAATCCTGTACGAATCACATTCTTCACTTATTTTCGGATTCCGGCAGAAAACTCGTCTCTTTTCGCCTTTGTCCTGCTTTGTGTTGCATGGGAAATTTCTTATGCAGAATTGTTTATACCCTTTTAAGAGGAAAGCACTGAGATTGGCGAGCTGATGCAGAAATGTATTTTAATGTGTCACGATCAATGACATATTGGTCCTTAATGTAATGGTCAATTTCATTTCTCAGATTTGTTTGCTAATATTGCATGAGAAGATGTTCAAACAAGCTGAATAATAAGTCTCCGTCTTACCGTTACTCGCGCTGGTCTCCTTACCTTCTTGCCGTACTTGCCCTCTTTTCTGGGCCACGATTCTGTAGGCATGTCTACGAAGCCGCCCAGCCACTGGACTCTCCTCAATGGAGAGTCGACCATTTTCGATTCTCAAGGCATATGGTCTCTGTTTTGTCTCCTTCTGATGATTTTATTTCCTATTTGTTTTGTTCTCCTTCCTCCCCCCAGGTCTGGGCTTCGTATCCGTCCGACCAGTCTTGGATTCTGGGTAAAATTCTTTTCTTATTTGACTTTTATTTTCTCTCAGTTGATCTCGTGATAGATGTAGAAATGTCCTCCGGCAAGTGCTAGGGATTGTTCTTGGGTGTGAAAGGACATTTCAGGATTCTCTCCTATGTCAGCCGTAGTCTGTACTTAAATCTGGATAAGAAAGAAGAGTCAGAGAAGTTCGAACCGGACAGTGCTGGAAAGCCTGGAAATACATGTCCAACGAGTCATTTTTACATATATCTTGTAGGACACGACGTAACTGTGGTTTAAGATGCTTAGAGGCTAAGAAAAGTGCCCATCTGTAACGTAAATGGATCAAAAAGAATCTGAAAACTTTCCACGAAACGAATCCAACTTGATTCTTACCTTAATGTCAAGAACTGAAGATACAATAGAAAGATAAGCCGTTGTAAGTTTTGGAAGTTTATGCATGAGTAGAAGGAATTGAGACAGGCATTTGTGAGGTTTTCTTACCCAGATGTTCAAGCTTCTGATCATATACTAATCACAGTTTGTCGTTTCAGCCCATCATCTCTTCATAAGGCTTGCTTCTTGGCTAGCTATCTTTTAGCTTTAGCATTTGTAGTATTACGACACAAATAGCATATATTTCTTCGAGCAGAGGCCTATCACTTTTCCTGCTTCTTCATGGAGTCGTCACCTCTTGAGGTTGGAATCCCATTTCATATTTCAAATTTGATAGCTCTTTCCTTCTCACTGCCATTAACTTGTGGATCATCAAACCAATAATGGATGTTTTGTGTCTGTATGTGGTTATGCGCCCCAACCATCTGTTGATTTGCCCCACTGCACTGAAGCCTTTTCCGTCAAGGAGAGCAGTAAAGCTTGTCTATGGACTCCCTCCTTCACAGTACCGTCACCATTTGGGCCGTACTGTATCCTTGAGACGTCACCTCCACCACGGGCATCACTACCCGCGGCGAATGTCAAGCAGCAGAGCCGATTCATTCGGCTCTCCCCACAAGGCTACAGGTCCCGTACTCGACGACGAGCTCCCTTTGAGGTCAAGTAACCTTTCCAATTCAGAATCTGAGTATCATACAGGTAACCAAAGCGTTTAAAGAAGGCTGTGTTTTTTCGAACAGAGAGGGGGGATCGTGAGTTCACTGAGTTCTTGTTCTGATTTTTTTTTTTTTCATTCTTTCCTTGTAGAAAGTAAACCTTTCGGGAGACCCGAAAGAATAAGGTCTACCATTAGTGACTTGATGGTGGATTGGACGTCATGTGATGCAGGGGAGAAGGTGTGTGAGATGTGCGGAAATCCATTAATGGAGAAATTTCAATGCGGATTGGGAAGCAGAGTGGCTTATACCGATCCTTCTGTTGTTGCGATTCTGGCTTGTGGCCATGTTTTTCATGCTGAATGCTTGGAGGAAAGAACATCTGAAGTAGATAAATGTGACCCCCCTTGTTCTCTGTGTGGTGAGTTGCAGAACCCTTGCACGGCCGAAGCTGCAATAGGGACATAATTAGCTGCATTGAAGACATCAGTTATTCTTAGGCTCGGAAATTGAAACCCTTTTTGTTTGAAAGTTTCTGAGTACGAGCAATCCGTTTAACCATTAATCTCCCAATGTTGTAGTTTCAATGTCAAGCAATAACCCTTCTTGTCATGGTTCCTTTATATATTTCCTCTGCAGATGTCGCAATTGTTGTTGCTTCAAGTTGACTCCAAGTGTATTTAGTTAAGGTTATCTGAGTTTTGTTAGGGGTGGCATCGAATCGAACCGAACCGAATCGGTTCAAATTATTCCGATCTCGAATCGGATTTGAGATTAGGATCAAGTTCATTTAAGTAAATAAGCCGAATTCGAATGAGTGACGGTTTGGTTAGCCTTCTCGTTTACTTAAACTGGAGGGTACAAAGCCAGAGAATAGGGCACCTCTTATGCCTTCAGAATTTGATCTTCCTTCAACAATAACCAGCAATGTTGCCTATTTCAATCGTTCCTCAACCTTCTCACCATGTTCATCTTATGTTCATCTTATTATATAAGAAAAATAAAAAAAAAATAAAAAAAAGGGGACTATGGGATCTTTGTTGATATCATATTTTAGAAGCTTAGTGTAAAATATATATGAATGGAGATGCAGGCCACATGGTAACTAACCATGTTCCCTCACCTTGCCACCAACTTTAGGAACAGCCGTGGTGAGTTGGAATGTTGATGCACCTTATAATTAATAGTTGATTATATTTAAATTTTATTATTAGGGTGGCCATTCCCCATCAAAAGTTGTCTGAAATAAATATCTCACCGACTTGGAGGTTGTACGATCGCCAGAAATCATCTCATTATTGCCCTTCCCTCCCTAACTGCATCCATGAATCTGGGAATACTGAGTTAAAATGATTAAACAAATTATTACTGCTATTTTTCTCTAATTAATCTCAGTTTAATCATGGTCAGAGTAAAAAATTGCAATGAAGCCACTCCACCTCGAGACTCGAGCTTCCAGAGGATAAATTTTCCGAAATTCGATGGACTGGGGGAATCTCTTTAGAAGCTCCAGGACCTGGTCCCACCTGTACTTACCTGCAACGCACCCAATTTACGCCATCATTGCAAGTTGTAAGCCTAATGCAACTGATTGCCTCTATTATGAATCATCAAGGCCGTCTAATTTGGTGGGCCCTCAAAGTCGAAACCAACTTTGACGCTACCTTCTTGTCTGATCTCATAATTAAACACCGAAGAACTTTAAGATTTAATACGTTAATTATAGCAAAAAGAGATCTCACAGCTGGATTTTTTATTTTTTTTCACGAGATATTCGAGAATACCGAGTCCAGATGAGAAAATCGTGAGACGAGAAGAAGAGAAATAGAGATATACTTGGTACGACAGTGGAGCATCCTTACCCTAGGATGCGGATTGCGGAAGCCGAGAAGACTAGATTTTTTCTTCTTTTTAAATGTTTAATTTCTTTTAATAAAGGGGCATCGTGGACCCCATCTGATCACCGTCATGACGGCGTCGCGTTTTACCTACCCGGGCCCACTTAACTGTCGCTGGCACTCAAGACAACGGCGACAAATCCCCCACCATGACCTTAACCTATTCGAAGCTAAAGGGACCACCACAATCGGTGAAAACGAATCCCGAACCAACCGAAATACAGGAGTGTATTATCCGCTTGCAGTCGCACACCATTCGATGGCTGTTTCGTTAACGCCGGCGACGTCACGAGCCTCTCAAAGCCGCTCGAAATATCCGCAGTTAGAGACGCATTTGGTGGGTCCAATCGGCTATTGACCGGCTAAGATTGCGAGACACCAAGATGGGGCAGCTATTTGAACGGCAAGGATGGCAGGATCAGAGCGCCCGTTTAGGATAAGGCTTCCCGCGCTACGTCCGGTTCTCGTGAACCTGAACGTCTATTTCTTCGCAACTTTACTCTAATTAATAATGCCAAATTATGGAAAGTATTCCTGTTTTTTCTCTAAGTTTTATCACCTAATCTCGTTTATGATTATTTAATCATCAAAGGGAAAGCAAAAGCAGGTCAATTAATTTTTTCTCGCTAATTAATTCGTTAAAGCAAAGAAAAGTGGAAAAGAAGCGAGGAATGAGAATGGATAGGAAAAACTGATTTGGATTTCGGACACCAAAGCCGCGTCCAAAATACGCCTGTATACTCACAGGAATATGCCCTCCCAAATTACAAAAAAGGGCACAGAGACGCTCTAGCGCACATTCTTCCGCCTCCTTTTCTTGTATTTTCGCTATCCCTCTCTCCTCGTTTCTCATTATATATAAAGGGACAAAGATGCACGTCGCAGCTTACAAGTGTAGCTCAGAAGGAAAACCCTCACTCTTATAAGAAAAAACCCTTCTCTTCGTTTGTTCTTCATCTCCTCCCTTCCTTCTGGTGAATTTTTTTTTATTCACTGGGCGCCATGGGAGCGGTGATTCTCTCTGATCTCCTCACGGAGATTCTTATTCCGGTGGCGGCTGTCATAGGTATCGCCTTCGCGCTTGTGCAGTGGGTCATCGTTTCCCGCGTCAAGGTCTCGCCGGAGATACAGCCATCGACGACGACGAACAACAAGAAGAATGGATATACCGACTATCTCATCGAGGAGGAGGAAGGACTTAACGACCATAACGTCGTCGTTAAGTGCGCCGAGATACAGAATGCTATCTCTGAAGGTATTGGCTTTGTCCAGATCTGTAGTTTTTTTCACTGATCTGCTTATTTTATTTACTTCTCTTTTCTGTCATTTTACTAGATCTAGCGTTCTTGATCTCTCTATTTTCTCTTCTACTAGTTTCCTGACCGTTTTTCGATTTCTTTGTTTGCTTTAGGCTTTAATCTGAGTGTCTTGTGCGTTCTCTTTCTCTCTCTATGGGAGAAGGGACAGTATTTCCCAGAGAGTAGAAGTTAGGGTTTGGCGACGGTAGTTGTGTGATCTTGAGGCTCTGCTTCATATTAGTGTTAGGTCACTGGCGAAGTTACTTTTTTTCTCCTCCTTTAAATAATCTCTTTTCTCGTTCTTTAAATAATATTAAAAAGTCTTTAATTCTTTGAATTCTCTTCCCTTCCGCTGAAGGCTTAATAGTGATTATGTTGTTGAGTTCAGTACTACTTTGGGGTGCAAAAGACGTTGATCTCTGTTGCTCTTTATACTTTGATTCTAACTACAGATCTCTGTTGCTCTTTAGTTTTTGGAGAACTACGAGATGAAGGATTTGCAAATGTGTGAAAATATGGTGATGTTTTAGATCCGTGGTGGGGTTTGTTGTCTTCTCTGATCGTTCTATTACCAATTTTGCCCTTATGCCTGCTATTGTTTCTTCCTCACTTTAGATGATCATTTGTGGTGAACAACATTGAGCTGTTCGTGTCATTAGCTAAGTGACCATCTTTTTCTCTGCCTAATGTCATATTAAAATCAACACTTTTTAATGGTTTATGCGCTAGTTAGGAAAATGCACGCTAATTTCGTTTCTAAAAGCTATTAAAATATTTTTTCTTGTTATTTAAAAATATAATAATCAAGGGAGAGATTTCGATGGTAAAGAAATAAATTTGAATTCCATTGTCTTGTTGACAGTATGTCTTGGTCATCCGTCAGAGGTTTATTTATTTATTTATTTATTTTGTGGTCATCTTAATGTGTGGTTGATTGAGATTTCATTTTTTGCCCAAGTACAAAAATTTTCTCGTGACGTGCTCATTTCTCATTAGAATTATGCTTGTTACAGGAGCAACATCCTTCCTTTTTACCGAATACCAGTATGTTAGTATTTTCATGGTGGCTTTTGCCATTCTAATCTTCCTCTTCCTTGGATCGGTGGAGAGCTTCAGCACAAAGATCCAGCCTTGCACATACAGCAAGGACAAAATGTGCAAGTCTGCTCTTGCCAATGCCATCTTCAGTTCTGTTTCCTTTTTGCTTGGTGCCATCACATCTCTTTTCTCTGGTTTCCTTGGCATGAAAATTGCTACATTTGCAAATGCAAGAACCACCTTAGAGGCAAGGAAGGGTGTAGGCAAGGCCTTCATCACAGCATTCAGATCTGGGGCAGTTATGGGCTTTCTGCTTGCTGCGAATGGTCTTTTGGTGCTTTTCATTGCCATAAACCTCTTCAAGCTGTATTATGGAGATGACTGGGAAGGCCTTTTTGAAGCAATTACTGGTTATGGCCTTGGTGGGTCATCCATGGCTCTATTTGGGAGAGTTGGAGGAGGAATCTACACTAAAGCTGCAGATGTTGGTGCTGATCTTGTTGGGAAAGTTGAGAGAAACATTCCCGAGGATGACCCAAGAAACCCTGCTGTGAGTACAAAAAATAGAACCAAGACTCCCTCTACTATTGCGTCTTACATTTATTGTTCTTATCTGTTCTTTTTATTGCAGGTGATTGCGGACAATGTTGGTGACAATGTTGGAGATATCGCTGGAATGGGATCTGATCTTTTTGGTTCTTATGCAGAGGCTTCCTGTGCTGCCCTTGTTGTGGCGTCAATCTCCTCCTTTGGGATTAACCATGAATTGACTGCCATGTTCTATCCTCTCCTCATTAGTTCTATGGGTATTATTGTTTGTTTGATCACTACTCTCTTTGCGACTGACTTCTTCGAAATCACAGCAGTAAAGGAGATTGAGCCTTCTTTGAAGAAGCAGCTCATCATCTCAACTGCTCTCATGACTGTTGGTATTGCTATTGTTAGTTGGGTTGGCCTGCCCTCGTCCTTTACAATCTATAATTTTGGAGCCCAGAAGGTTGTGAAGAACTGGTAAGGAATCCTATAGTTCTTTCCGATTTTCTGAATTGCATAGGCATTTTCAAAAAACTCTAACAATCTGCTGCATGTCACTTCTTTTTTGCAGGGAGTTATTCTTCTGTGTTGCTATTGGTCTTTGGGCTGGGCTTGTCATTGGGTTTGTGACTGAATACTACACTAGTAATGCTTACAGGTATGAACACTACCTTTTGTTTTTTCATCTTGGGATGAGGTCCCCTGAAGGTCCTAAATACACCTTTTTTTGCAGCCCTGTGCAAGATGTTGCTGATTCCTGTCGGACAGGAGCTGCCACAAATGTGATCTTTGGGCTTGCTCTGGGATATAAGTCTGTCATTATTCCCATTTTTGCTATTGCTGTCAGCATTTTTGTCAGCTTTAGCCTTGCTGCCATGTATGGCATTGCGGTGGCAGCTCTTGGAATGCTGAGCACCATTGCTACTGGTTTGGCCATTGATGCATATGGTCCCATTAGTGACAATGCTGGAGGTATTGCTGAGATGGCTGGCATGAGTCACAGGATACGCGAAAGAACTGATGCCCTTGATGCCGCTGGAAACACTACTGCTGCTATTGGAAAGGTATGGATTTTTAGAAGGATTTTCTAGAATCTATCTAAGATTGAGTATATTATTTTTTCTTACTAGGATGTCACACTTTTTTACCATACTTTGTTTCTGTTGTCTTTAGCCATTATATGGTCATTTTTGTGCATAAATTTGCTTTATTTTCCCTCAATGTTGCTGTATATAATCATATCTAAGCAAGAAAAAAGATAAGAATGAAACTTAAAGAGTTTCCTTTAGATCTGCTTGGTTGCCTGTATATCTCCAGCCAATTTATTGTTGGCCGATCTGTCATTTATGTCACCGAGACCTCAAATGCTATTCAGATCCTCCATAATTTGAAATTGGAAACTCTGTGCATATCAGAGGTTGTGTGGTGAAGGAAGAAAGTTGAGGGCATTTGTGAAATCTTGTTATCTATGTTTGAGCTAGCTGTTGTAGAAATTTTCCCACCACGTTATTTGATATATCATTCATTTAAAGAGGAGTAAAATGGAAAATTGTTGGGGGTGATATAAATGGTATAGCATAAATTGTGAAGATCCAACGGCTCATACACTCGTTTTGGCGAATGCAAAAGTCGAATTACTTTTATTAAAGTTTTTAAAATAACTTGTTTTGAATGAGATGCCAACCTTCTTGAGTTCTGGCTTGTGTTTTGTTCTACCAATTATCCGTTGTACCTGAAGTTCGTTTTTATGCTATAGCTCACTTGTTATTCTCAGATTGATCATCATTCTCACTACACTCTGATCCACTTGATTCATGGTTGAACAGGGGTTTGCCATTGGTTCAGCCGCGCTGGTGTCTTTGGCTCTCTTTGGTGCTTTTGTGAGCCGTGCTGAAATTTCAACAGTGGATGTTTTGACACCTAAAGTCTTCATTGGGTTGATTGTGGGTGCAATGCTTCCATACTGGTTCTCCGCCATGACCATGAAGAGTGTGGGTAGTGCTGCTTTGAAAATGGTGGAGGAAGTTAGAAGACAGTTCAACACTATTCCAGGTCTAATGGAGGGTACTGCTAAACCTGACTATGCTACTTGTGTCAAGATATCTACTGATGCATCACTCAAGGAAATGATTCCACCTGGTGCTTTGGTTATGCTCACACCGCTCATTGCTGGCACGTTTTTTGGTGTTGAGACCTTATCAGGCGTCTTAGCTGGATCTCTTGTTTCTGGTGTTCAGGTCAGTGCGATTGGAAAGACACTTGTAGCTTTACCTATTTCTGTTTATCCTTTGATTTACTAACTATGGTTCTCTTTTTTTCCTCAACAGATTGCGATATCTGCTTCCAACACTGGTGGTGCATGGGATAATGCAAAGAAGTACATAGAGGTAAACTTCTGCACACTGACGGAGGTCCTGAATATGTCTGAAATCTTGTATTTTAACTCTTTTTAGGCAGATCTCCTTTGCAGTCAAAAGATGTTAGTGTAAGCGTCAATCAGGGTTTTCAGCACACCACAAAATGGTTTCACCGACGGAGATTAGATCAAAGGAACTAGTTCACCCATACCGCTGAAAGACCCTTGGTTCAGAAGTCGGA
Source organism: Aristolochia californica (assembly GCF_029961685.1). NCBI lineage: Eukaryota > Viridiplantae > Streptophyta > Magnoliopsida > Piperales > Aristolochiaceae > Aristolochia > Aristolochia californica. The sequence continues at coordinate 29,581,932 of NW_027182290.1, read as the reverse complement.
GCCCTTCCCAAACCCATCACAGTTGGTGGACCATAATGTTACTTTTGCCTCACTCGATAAGCTTACATTAGGAAACTTTTTCTTTTATAAATTTGAAACTTAAAAAAAAATGGTTCATAATTTTCAGTTATTCGGAAATTGGATACGCATAACACATTTAGTTAGTACTTTGAACATTACGTAAGTATTTTGTTTTGCATTCTGTTATTTGCTGTTGTAACCTGTCCCTAAGCAAGGATTTTGTATTATCCCTCGGGGCCGTCTCCTTTGGACTTAAATTTTCATCTTTTGAATTTTTAATTCTCTGGTGACGAGGGTTACTGATTAATTCTTTCATTAATTCTGCTAGGCTGGTGCTTCGGAACATGCAAGGACCCTTGGACCCAAAGGATCGGACCCACACAAAGCGGCTGTCATTGGTGACACCATTGGAGATCCACTGAAGGACACTTCTGGCCCTTCACTGAACATCCTCATCAAGCTTATGGCTGTGGAGTCGCTTGTGTTTGCTCCTTTCTTTGCTAGGCATGGTGGTCTCCTCTTCAAGATCTTCTGAAGTATTGCGTGAGGGAGAAAGGGAGAAAAAGGAAAAAGGATAAACAAAGCTCAGCTCTGCAGCGCGTTCTCTTACTTGAGAGTCTCCTTCCTCATCTTTTTTTAACTTAGTATTCTAGTCTTAATATGAAAGTCATTTCAAATTTTTGGGGTGCCCATGATCTATTTTGTCACGTTACTCTGAGATGGGCAAGAAAATTTTCCTCGTACTTTTTTTTATTTTTTATTTGGTGATAGAGAGATAGGAGTGGTGATCATTATTGATGTCTGGAAAATGAGTTGAAATAGGGCAGCTGTTCTTTTTCAAAAAGAATATTTGGACGTGCAAGGGCTCTCGGCCCATATAACTTCTGTAAGTTGTTTTGGCCCACCTGTGTTTTTAAATAGGAAGGGAACTTCTCTTGGAAGTAAATGGTTGTTGCTAGTTGGTTGAAATGTTAAGGATTTATGATCGTGTCTCTGATGATATAAAAGAGATGCGTTACTCGACGCTTGTAGGGATTTATTTATACTTATTGTCGATGAAATTATTTCACCAAGAATAGGACATCTCTCCGCCGATTTTTAATTTCACCGAGAATAAGTGGTTCCCGCTATTTAATGAAAATATTTTTTTGTACATAGTTGAAATTTAATAAAAATATATACTATTTAATAAAAAATGTTTTATTTACTGAGAAATATGGTTTCTATTAACGAAATTAATTTTACCGATAAGATTGCCTAAAAAAAATCAAATTTCTTATAATGAGGAAAGGGGGAGTATTGTGGAAAAATAGGGTTCTAGGAATGAATATGGTTGAGAGAGGTAAGGCTTGAGTTTTGAGGAAGTCATCAACCATTAGGGACTTGGAAGTGGTTTTAGACTTTTAGGGCTCGAGAGGAATGGGAGGATTGATGAAGAAGGACCAGACAAATCATGTAAAAAAACCTAAGTTAGAGGTTGGACATTAGTGATCTTAGATTTATGATCTTAATCATTAATATACTAATAGATTAAATTAAGTAATAAAAAAAACTTGAAGAACCTCAAAAATTCATGCTTTCCAATGACAAAATCTGAATTATTTGCAAAATTACTCCAGGCTCATCTCCCTCCAAAATCAAAACCGAATACAGGGAGACAATCGCGCTTTTGGTGGATCTACGGGACTTCCTAGTAAACATCGGACTGGAAATTCGTGAATGTGATCTTGTTTACAGTGGAGGGAGTGAAGTCTAATGGATTATTCCATCCTTTCATGTCTATCGGAGACCATCTCATGTTGACATTCTCCATCTCCATGCCGGAAATATGCTCCATGATCATCCCGGCGGTTCTGTGCCTCACCATCCCTTGGCAGCCCGGCCGGTAATCAACCCAGCCGTCCGGGAAGTCCGTCCACCTTTTGAAAGTGAAGTTGGCGTTCGTGAATTTGATATTGCTCAGAAGGCCACCGTCCGTTCCGGATAAGAAAAGACCATTCTCAGAGTTTGACGTGATGTTGATGAAGTGGACATTGGAGATGGATCCAGCGCTGGCGTTGGCTTCTCGCCGGCATGATGTCATGTAGATGGGCTCTGCGCGACCCCACCATGAAGGATGGTAGTACCTTGTAGTTATCTTGATGTTCGAGAACACCATGTCGCTTACGTTTCCTGCACGAAGAGTCTTTTCATCAGTGATCCTCAACCTACCAGAAACCATAAACGAACACAGAGGCCCGGAAGGGGAAGGGGAAGAGAAGCTTTACCTCCATCCCGAATCTGAAATCCGATTCCTCTGTGTGAATCAACAATGGTGATGTTATCGAAGTGAAAGTTTTGAAAATTGAAGACGCTTCCGCTCCCTAGTTTGAGCGCCGAGGATTTGCTTCGGATGACGGTATCAGTGGCCGTTAGGTTAATCACCGGCCCGGAAGTTGATTTGGGACAGATGCCGTCGTCTGCTGTGTCAATGTGACATCTCGTGATATATGTGTTGTTTGAGTCTTCTACATCAATTCCATCATTGTTTGGCGTGTCAAAGTCCCCTCTGATCGAGACGTCGTGAATTACCGTGTTGTTGTTTCTCAGAAGATGCAGGCTGCAACAACAAGATTCAATTGATAAGAACAAAGTGTCCAATCGAATCATTCGGCCCTTGAATCAATTCTCTCGCAATAAAAATCAATTTCAATCCTGCAACTCTAAAATCCAATTCAAGCGAGTACTTTTTAGATTTAGAACAAGTATCTATCTATCAACTCGGGTACTCACCACCAATAAGCGCAGTCCCTGAGATTGATGTCCCATACTCTAATATTTTTAGAGTCGATGAACCCGACGAGCCACGGCCGGCACTCGTCCCCGAGACATTTGCCCGTCTGATTCCAGCTCTTCATCACGTTCTTCCGAGGATCGATCGTCTCCACAAACGCAGAACTCTGACCGTTGATTTCTCCTCGCCCCGTGATGCCCACGTCCGTCGCGTTCTCCGCCACGATGGCGTACCATCGCTGCCGGTCGAACGGGTACCTGTCCTCCTCAGTCGCACCGAGAATCTTCGCCCCTTCGTCGAGGTCCAACACCACCCCCGATTTCAAGTACAGGGTACCCGAAAGGTAATTTCCTGGGGGAAACTTGACTCGACCCCCTCCGGAGGAGGAACATGAGTCAATGGCAGCTTGGATATGCTCCGTGTCGTAGTTCTTGCCCTCGCCGGAGGCGCCGTAATCTGTGACGGAGACGACGGTTTGGGCTATATCTAATGATTCTGATCTGGGGAGTTGGATGGTGGGATTCGTTAACGATCTTGATTGGTTGGGTAGGCAGAAGAAAAAGGTGAACAATATGAGGAGAGGGATCGCCATTTTCTTGTCTTCGCCTCCCCTCATTGACGAAGCTTATGTAGTTTTTTCTATCGACAGATGCCCAGACGCCGGGCATATCCAAATCCAAACGGTCAGCGTTTATCTGAACGCCATGATCGGACTAGTAGGTTATTTTATCCATTTGTTGTTTTACGTGTTTATCCCTGGTTTTGACAAACTTGCACAAAAACGGGAGAGGATTGCTTCCGCTTTTATTGAAAGATCTAAACCAAATATCAAGAAGAAAAGGGAGGCAGAGCCTTGCACGTAATTTATTGATAAAGATGGTGATAACTTCTCCGGTGAGAAAGAGATCCAGTGACAGCCAACAAAGGTGGATCGATGAAGAAAAAGGGGTCTGGAGGAGAGAAGAAGCACGACAGTAAAATTGTTTTATCTTGGCAAAATTTTTCACGGAGAAGAGTATATGTTCCGTGGACAACAAGAAATTTTGCTGGGAATAACCCTCCCAAAAAAATATATTATTATCAAAAACAAATTTTGCCGGCAATAATAAAGTATTTTTTTTTCCAGAATCACTTTCTAGAATTGTAATAATGCAAGCTGGTGCGTGTACTCTTATTTCCTTTTGAAGGATGTAATCCTATTGGCATGGTCATTGCAAATACCTTCTCAAAACTATAAAAAGAGCCTTAAAGGCCGGGGTAGAACATTGAACTCAAACCTTTTGAGCACAATTCATGCCCATTCTCCTCACCCACTTTCTCTCCTCTTCCTAGCCTATTCATGAGCTGGAACTCATTTCCTTATTTTCATCTCTTCTTCATTTTTCGCTTTTATCTTACTCTCTTGTTATTATTATGTGAAGAAGGCTCGAAAAATCAACATAGTATCAGAGCAACCAATCTAGGGCCTAAGCCAACTAAAAAATTATTTACTTGATGATGGATGAATTCGTTGATGGGAAAACAATGGTTTATCAATATACTGATGATCTCCTATTAAAGATAAGAACCTTTCATATATATAAAATCCCAATGTTTAACATAGCTGGTGAAACTTTCCTTTTTAGGACTTTCCAAAATTTGATCTCTTAGAATTTTTTTTCCTTTCTTCTAAAGAGATGGTTGATTGAGTAATCACTAGTCCAATTATGTCTGGAAATAATCACTTGCCTTTTTAGATTTTAAAAAAATTGATTTCTTAAAATAACCACAATTCCGCTCAAATGGGTTTAAAATTTCCTTTTTGTGCTTGAAATATATTCAATCATGGATAGTCTTCAAAGACTTTATAATATCTTTCAAGCCATATACACCACCAAACAAGAAGGCAATCTCAATGAATTTTTTGACAAATTCAGAGGTTACTTGCAAGATTAGAAGTTGCCTCAACCATATTTCTTTGATGTGGCTACTAAAAATAAAATAACATAAAATAAAAATTAAATATTTCTTTGATTATGAAAAAATAAAATAAAATAAAACCCTCACTAAAGAAGATTATGAAGTCTTCTAGAAATTGAAAAATATGTTCATTACCACTCCTAGCACCTCTTCAACCACCACAAGTATGTTATCCACTCTTTTGTGTGGGTCTTCTCCTTCCTTGATTATTAATTGAGGGGCTTCTGAACATCTTACTAGGAAGATTGGTAACTTCTCTAAACTTTCCCCTTGTCATACTCCCAAGTTTATATCCATTGCCGATGGATCTCAAAACACAAGTGTACATGGGATAAATGTTTCAAAACCTTCTTCTTCTCTACCACTATCTATAATACCTTCTTTGTTCCTTAATTCCCCTTTAAGTCTTTTATTTGTAAATAACTTTACAAAAAACTTTGGATGTTTTGTAATGTTTTATACCTCTCATTGTGTCTTTCACTGGACCAAACAGGAGATTGATGGCGGCCATGAGAATCGAAAAGGATAGGGGGTTGCAGGTCATTTTCCCTAGTAAGAGAACACAATATAGGTAAGGGCCTGGGCATCCCACCGTTGAATCATTGAAAAAGTTTAACATGGTTTTTAATAGTTTCAATGCAGGCTAAAGGCTGAAGGCGTACATTCAATACCTTGTTATATGAGTTATGTTTTGTACTCAAAATTGCAGCTGAAGAATTACAGGACAAGGGGAAGATTACTAAATAAGCAGAAAGGGAAGAGGAAGATGACTTCATTACTTCAGATAATACTGAAGAAACAGCCCCGTCATCTTGCCTACATGTTTATAAAGAAAGTATAAACAAAAGATAGGTTTCAGACAGTAACAGCTCACACTGCTAATGCAGGCAGATAGCTATGTTAGTAATTAGAGTATGGAATCTGCTAATTTCCTTACTCTACTAAAAGGAAAATTAGGGTGTCGTTCAATGTCTGCAAAAACGAGCAGTGATATGGCAACCCTAAAGAATGTCGAGAGCTTCTCTCCACTACGCTGCTGATGATGATCTCTGATATTTACACTAGTTTTTAAGCTTCGAATCCAGATTCTTCAGAGTTCCATTTTCAACTGGTTGGGACGTAGTGGCACTGTACAAAAACAAAATAAGATACCGGATTAGCGGCGGTAAATGGTTTCAGAAACTTACAAACACCGCAGCATTTAACAAAGAAGATGCCGAGAGCGTCTTAAAATAAAATCCGGAAAACCTGGTATTGGATTTCAAAATCGCCCGTTTCAATGTCGACAGAAGCTGTGTCCACATTTTTCAAGTAAATGAAATAGCAGCCCGGTTTCTGGACAGACGACATCGCTACCGACAAAACATACCTGAATTTCCGGAGTTGTAACCAAAAAGCGACGGATCGGGAAAATCTCCTCTCGCCCAACCCAGAGTCTGCATCATATGAGCCGGCCAGAGCGGGTGATGTTGCGGCTGCGGTTGTGGCTGTGGCTGTGGCTGCCTTCCTCCGCTAGGTTCAATCTCCGGCCACGGTAGCGCCTCCATTTCTAGTGACCCAATCGCGGTACCGGCAGTTAAACTCCCATTCTATGAAGAAATGGGAGCGAGTTTAAAACCAGACGGATTACAAAAATACAGAAAATTTGGCTTCAAGAAAATGTCCCATTATGTGATTAACCTAGAAAGCCCCCAGGCTAGATCATATGTCCTCCTTCACCATGGCCGCGGAGTTTGCGGCACTACAGGGCAAAAGATCAAACCGATAATTCCCAGATGACCAGACCTGGACCAGATAAAGCCCCTCTCAAAGTCTCAACGGGTGGGTTCTCTCTCTATTTCTCTCTTTCTCACTCTCACTTCTTCGAAAGTAGCACGAAAAATTGCAGAGGGGAGCGGTGAAAACACCGAGGGGCACTTACTTCTGCGGACAGGAAGCTGTCCAGGCCAAAGTCGATTCTCGGGTTCACCGCCGCGAGTCTCATCGACAGGAACTGAAACCAGAAGCGCTTTAACCGCATCAGCAATAAACACAGGGGGGAGCAAATAAAAGGATTAGCGTAAACAACTTACATGCCCTTAATGACCGGAATCTTTCACAATTCCGGGATCACAATTAATACTCAGAATCAATAATAAAATGGAGAATTGAGTCAACGGACCTCCACTTGACGCTGCAGAGATTGTACGTGGTTAATGATCTCGTCCAACACCAATGCCGTACCTGAAATCTGCGAATTACTGTTCCGTCAAAAAACCAAGACCCAAACAGAAGCGACATGACGGAATTTAACTTTAGTCACTGTGAAAAAAAGTGTAGAATGCGGCCAGGTTGGTCGGTGGTCAATACATTTATGATCAGAGAGCAAAAGCAGAGAAGGATATGGGCCTCGGAACTGAGGTTTAAGAATCAACGGAAGCGGCAAGAGGGAAAAAGAGAGCCCGGCATGAGCTTCACCGTGCATGTTGCAGGTCTAATCAATCAACTCCAAATCGATTGGTCGGAATTTAATCCCAAATTCAAATGCCCAGCTCTGCGAGGGTGATATACTGTTTCTTTTTCAGAAGAAACCGAGAGGATAAAAAAATATTGTTTAAAGGAAATCTTTTAAAAATCCAAACATACCCAAGCACTACTGAAAAGACAAAGCAGTCCAGAGACTCGTTGTAGTGTCGACAGGGAAGGGTGAAAAGATGCTTTCAGTGGTCCAAAATGTTGCAGTTTTCGACGGCGGCATCGTCTTTAAAGTTGGAGGTGAAAAATGCGGGAGCAGTCAAAAAAGGGAGTGGAAAGAGGTGAAAACGACCATACATTTGGCTAAGCCTCGAGTAATTGCTTGCAAAGACCGGTAGCCAAAAGAAAAAAGAAAAAAAACGAAACCACCGCTATTTACGTAAAGCAACCTTTTCAGAATCCAAAACAAAAAAGTGATCTTTCCATTTTCCAATCCTGGATTCTGGTGAGTTCCTTCCACCAAGTCTTACCAGACGAAGGTGAGTCCAGGGGAATTCGTATTGCCGATTTGCCAAAGGTTTAGCAGGACAACTGGATTGAGTTCTCTGTAGTTTATACATACTCTATCCGCGGACTACTGAAACAGTCCGATGAATTAAAAAAAAAGAAAAAGTAATGGCGTTAAAAACGGAACCACCGAATGGGAAGAAGATAAAGAGCGAACCTTGTTGCAGCCGGGGACCAGCTCCTGAAGCAGTTTCATCCGGGCATTGATTTTCTCTCGCCTCGCCTGAGAACGTAATAAACAACTGAGTAAAATAATGAGAACAGAAACCTTATCATTAATCACATGATTAAATAACAGGATTAAACGGTGATTGAAAAGATAATCATGGTTTACTCGCTCTGCTAGGCTGTGACTGTCCGTGGCTTGGCCTCTGCGGGCTCGAACGTGAACGTAAGGAAGCTTCTCACCGTCTTTACTATCCTCAACCGTTTTCGAGTTGCCGTCGTCCACGTTTTTGCTTTTCTTCGCGGCCGTTTTCACCTAATCCAGAAACGGAAAGTTTCAGGACATGACCGATTCACAACCAGTTATCGGAAAGGGAAACACCTCATCTCCGTTACCTTTGCCTTGCTGCTCTTCTCCGTTTCTTTTCTTTTCCCGGGGCGTTGCGTCTCGTTCAATGGAACTGGAACAGAAATTGTCGGCGAGGAATTCGGGTTAGAGTCGGAATCGGCCCTTTCGGTCTTCGGCTTGAGGGAATTTTCAGTCGAATTGGAAGGATCAGAGCTGGATGCAGGCGATTCTTCTGCGGCGGCGAAAATCGAAAACTTGGCAGCTCGCTCCACCAGAGCTGCGTTGGAAGGAAATGTTGGACAACAGGTGTAGGAAAGAGCAAGGGGCTTTTCGCTCCGTTGACGGTCTCTCCATATTCCGGCAGCGGAGATGGGTACAGATTCACCGGAATCCGGAGTATGAAGGAGCTCCAGGGCTTGGCTGGGTGGAAGGCCGAGAAGGGCGGTGAAAGAGCTGCCTTTCTCCGTCGGTGAATCAATGTTTTGCTGGAGTAGGTTTTCTGTCATCAAACTGTGGATCTCGTCTCCGAAATGGTAGGTTTCCTCCATCTCCTTGGAGTAATTCTCGTCATTTCCAGATCCGGCTCCGGAAATCGGCGCGTGCTCCATGGCAGTCCAATTCTCCCCTTAGATCGGGAAAAAAATATAGCCGAATTCGTACCGGAAGCTGGCAACAAGTATCCGTCTCGGAAGTAACTCACAGAGATGGATCCCTTGGCACGTCTATTATCCTCAGGACACTTTTTTCTCCCATCAGTCGCCGAAACCGACCCAAAACCCCCCACACCACAAATTGGTAATTCGCAGCTCAAATTCTGCTCCGAAATTACAAGGAAATGGAAAGGAAGACGAAGATGAAGAAACGATTGGGTTAGTTAGGCGAAAGACGCTCCTAGTGAAGGCAGTGTAGTTGAGGTGGAGCGGAAACCAGAGAGGCTGGAAAGCTGGAATTGCCTTTCAAGAGAAACTCGACATTTGAGGCCGAGCAACGGCGGAGGGAGAGAGAGAGAGAGAGCTCTATATGATGCTCCCATGGCTCTCCCTCTCTCTCATTCTCTCTCTCTTCGTTTACGGTTTTTTACCAAAAGCGGTTGCTTTTGAAAGCAACGTGCATTACAGTACATGACCCGAACTCCCTCTCCATCAAAATGGTCTTTTTATTCTCTGTAAATTGGAAAAACACGAAGGGCCCCGGCGCGGCTTGTCAAGAAGAGGCTCAACGCCGCACTTAAGCGCTTTCTTTTTTATACGAATCAGTCCCCATTGACTTTTTATACATACTAAATACTAGATACGTACACGAGGGCATCCCAACCCGTCCCCTCACTTGCATCCCTGGCTCGGGTTCGGTCCAAGTGTTTTAAATTAAATCGCCCAACGACCCATCGTTTTCCCCGCATTTATAGAAAAGATGAGTACGACGAACCGTCGCAGCTGTTGACACCTTGCAACACCCGAAGTCGCTCTGCAACCATCCATGCCCGCAGTCCGTTTGATTTCTTCTCTTTTCCTTTTCCTTTATTTTGAAAATCTTTACGTCGACGAGCATTTTTATTGTGCCCGCAGTCCATTATTGTGACCGCAGTCCATTTGGTCCGGACTGCGAATAGCTCAATTTGATCGGCGAGTCCTCCGGGGAACTATCAAAAAGTACGGAGCCCCCATTTTCAAAGAGTTGATCAAAGCACCAAAACCCAATTTCAGCGGAATAAAGAGGCTCATTGATTCGTTCCCGAGAAACCCGATTACCAAAAAGCTCCGTCCTGGTTTGTTGAATTCAGGTCTTCGGTTTCTTAATCGAGTCTATTGAACAGGATTTACTTGGCATGAGAGGCAGCAGTGTGAGCCTTCATCGCCTTTTTCTCGTGCAGTCAGTCTCATTAAACGAGCCCCCACCGCTGTAATTCTCTTCCACCAGGCACGGCCGCAAGAGACGACTGGTCGCCTTTTACATCACTAACTGAAGCCGTAAAAGAGAAAAAAACATTCGCATTAATATTGTATCTTTATTGTTTTTTAAGACTTGATCAGACTCGTTGCTTCATTTCAACTAAAATTACTTCCATCTCGACCATGACAGATAATATGAATTAAACGAAAAAAGACCATTAATAGTCGTATAAAGATACCATCAAGTTTGGCGAAAGCAGTTAATGAGACCAAGTCAGGCCTGCTTTTTCTAATCTCTAACTCGGAACGGGGACTTCATTAACGATAGCTCGTGAATGTGAGTCTCGCAATGGATCGTATTGAGTTCTTTAAACCTGTACCTTTCTCTAATTTTTCTGTTCATCGCAAAAAAGCGAAAGACGTCTTCTCAGCCGGCCCGGAGTTATAGCGTGCGTTAGTCCATTCAGAAAGCGTTTTAATGGAAGAATGACAGCTTGACCTTTTTAAGAACTGAGAATTTCCGAGATGGGATGTGATTAGACTGTTCAAAATCATTAACGGGATTAGTCTTGTGAATAAGACCCAGAATGGATTTTACAAATTTTGATAAAAAAATAAATTTATATATTTTTAATGTTTTTTTTTTTTGTCACAAGAGCCAATGTTATCAAACCGGACTAATCTAGCCAGCAGAGTTGGTTCAATCAGAACCGGTGCTCCACCTTAAGTACCTACATAACTTGCTATTAAATCACACTTATTTAAAATTAAGGTGATTTGTTATTGATAGCAACAGTAGGACCATTTAATAGGTGACAGTAAATTCCCTAACTTTGTTTTTGGTATAAGTATTAAAGTCTCTTAAGGGGCCACTCCGTGGTCCTAACTAATATGTGTAAGGGCTTGGGAAGAAATGAACCAATCCAAAGTGGTAGTCACTTTTAGGATGGCCTACTCTTTTGGATTGGTTCTAACTAATATGTGTAAGGGCTTGGGAAGAAATTTTTATTCTCTTTTAATTACCTTTGATAATAGTAAACAAGTAAAATTAACACTCTTGATAGTGAGACATGAGAACTTAGCTTCTCTATTTGTGGTAATGTGAGAATATCTTCTTTATTTGTTGAAGCACATCCCAATGGCACAAATTGTTGAGTACCACATGGCACTCAGCTTGCAATGAAAGTGCATTGCCTGCAAGTGCAAAATAGTAGTACCAATTCGAACCGGCTAAATGTAGTGCCATAGGGTGCCAAGCAATTTGATCATGTCATTGGGTCTTACTGCAATAAGCATTGCAACAAATCTAGAACTCGGGGTGTCCTTTCTATGTTCATAGTGTTGTAGGCATGTCACAATTTCATGACGAGACTTAAGTTGATGCAATGAAACTTATCCATGATTGTTGTCTGTGATAGTGTGAATATCTTTAGTTTTACTGTGTATAATAGTGTTTTTATGTTTTATGTTATTAATGAATTTCATACTGATTTATGCCTTTAGTTAATAAGGATAATTTTGTATAACCTATAAAGATTGGACATAAAGGGAGAATGATCAAATAAGATAGAGCTAGAAATTTGAAATCTCAAAATCTGATTTGGAGTTTGAAGAAATGAAGAAGTAAAGACATAAAAATGAAATTGATCTCGTTCAAAAACTAGACCTGACAAGGCCCCTGACAAATTTGAGAAAAAAAGGGATAGGAGATGTGAACAGATTAGGAAAATGCCAATGAACCAATTGAAGATGGAGAGGTCACCTGAGATGAATAAAGATGAAAATGAGGCCAAGATTGTTCCAAGATAAAAAGATACAAGGAGAAGAAGAGGAGAATGAAGGAAAAAGAAGGGAAAACACGTAATTAAGTGCTAATGAGAAGGAGAAAGAAGCTACAAAATGAAGAAGATGTAGAGAGAAAAGGAAGTAGTAGCATAAGAGATGGTCATGCAACCTAGGTATAGGATGATGAAAAGAGCACCCTTGGGAGGATGAAAGTTACCTTCTAAGGAACCTCCTAGTAGACCTAGGTGAGATTAGGGCCATTGTTAGCTCAACTCCAATGGAGTAAAATTCCAAGTCTTAACAAAGTGTTTAAGACACTTTATGAAGTCTTGCATATGTGGAGTGAGACACATTGCTTAGTCTTAGGATCCCTCCAAAGTCGGTTATGCTCTAATTATAATATCTTTTGATATTGCTTACAAATGATTGAATGCATGCACATGTGGGGGATTGTGAAAGAAGAGAGGGAACAGTTGTGCATAACAAAATATGCATGCCATAAATAGAGGGAGCATAGTTATAGTCCCATAAAAATTTCAATGATGTCAAAAGTGGGAGAAAATTTGAAGAAAGCATATAAAAATTCTTAGAAAGGGAGAGCACAGACAAAAAGATAAATATACAAGTCACTGGTAGTTTTTTAGTTTTTATTGATGATTATACACTCATTTGCGCTCATAGTTTTATATGTTTATGAGTGTTTGTTATCATAAAAAAGGGGAAAATGCTGGTCTTAAGATCCCCATTTAAGTTATAGTGATGTACATCAAGAATGACTTGCAGCTCAAAAAGCCTCCAAAAGAAATTTTTAGCAACATACTCTTTTGATCGACACACAATTGACCAAAACACCAATACAAAGAAGGAATGCATGGAGCTCATGGCAAGAAAGTACACATAATGACCAAGTAGCACCGTTTGATTGAGCAAAAGAACTTAGCACAACAGTGAAGTTGTTCGACTGGACACCCTTCAAAAAACTCTATAGAGGAAAAATAAAAGTAGTTAGGTTTATGTTCTCAACTATGTGAAAGTATTTCCCTTAGAAACTAGTATCCTAGGGTTTATAGGCTACAAGAACATGGTTGTAATTTTTTAAATTGATTAAGTTATAAATAGAGGAGAAGGGTTTGGAAACCCTAATCTCACCTATCTTTTTTCTTTCTAAAAAATTCAAAAAACACTTTAACATCAATCTTTGGTTCAACATAGAAAACGTGCTTCATGACACAATTTTTTTTAGAGAATGGATTATTTATTTTATGGGTGCTCTCAAAATGAAAAGTCCTAATCTATCAGTATAGGCAAAGAAATTATAAATAGGAACAGAAAAATCCTTGACACTGCTCTTACTCTCTCTTTCAACCAATTCACCTTGCTTGTATATGCTTGTGGATATGTTGGATATGTTTTCACCAAAGCAGTCTAGTTATTGGATCTTCCCCTAAAAGCAGTTGGGTTTATTATGCTCTCAACTCCTAAGGCATATACAACACTCCAAAGTCCTCTCTTACTTTGAAATCAAAATTTGAAATTGATTTGCATTTTGAAAAAGGTCAATTATGAAAAGAGCTAACTATTTATAGGTTTATGTTTTGAAATTAGTGTTTGATTAGCATATTTCATGCTAGAATATTTTCTCACATATCTTTCTAGCATATGGTCCCGTTTGGGATTTTGAAAAAAAAAGGCTACTGATTAGTTGGTGGCATTTTTTTAGAAAATAAAAGCATTATTGAGTTTATCTAAACCGAAGGACTTAAACTTTGAAATCAAGGTTTCCTGTTTGAATCACTGACTAGTGTGTTTATATTGTGAGATCACTTTTAGCTTGAGTTTCTTTAAGAGTTACCCTTGTTAGAAAAAATAATCCAAGTTTTGCATTGAGCTTATATTTATAAATTTAGTTATCTAAAGACTTTTGAATTGTTGTGTACATTGTCTAGGTACTTAGGATTGGTATTTCTAACTTATTGAGCATGAATAGTGAAATTTGCATAATGGAGAGGTATTTGTTTGAGCTGACATGTAAGCAAGTAAACCTTGTAAATCGGGTTAAGTCTTGTGTAAGCAAGACGATCCTCAATTCAATTTGATTGAATGAAGCCATGTGTAACTGAAGAGGAAAAGGCTGAGAAGGTTGGCTGCCATTATTGTAATCTATAAGTTCATGTGTAGGCAAGTGGTGCTAAAAAACCTGTTGTGGTTCTAGGCCTAGTGTACTTAGTCAGAAGTGGGGATTTGCTATTATAAATAACATGTTGTCGTCAATTGAGTGACAAAAGTCTCGCTATGTGGTAATATTGTAATTAGCCTAAGAGGCAAATTGCTATAGATGTCCTCGAACAATCCAAAGTCAATGGAGTTCCAAGGTAGTAAAACTTTTAAAGGATGAACTAGCAATGCATAGCAAGATTGTGAACCACCTAAAAATCTTGTATGTACTTTGTGATTGGTTGCTTAAGTGCAATATATGAATTTGTACATTGATTACAAAATTACTTGTGCACATTAACTTTATTGAATGAACAAACACATATATATAATTTAAGGGGTGAAATTAAGTACGGAAGTTAACAAAACTATTCACCTATTCCCTTTGTAGGTTTGTTCTTCATCAGACCAAACAGAACATTGCACACAATTTATAGACTCAACAAATGGAGTCGACTTGATAGAATGTGGTCAACTCCTTTTGATTACATTAACATACTATAATTTCAAAGGTTGCAGAGTAGTCGATCCCATGCCAAGGAGTTGGCTCCTCCTTTTGATTACAGTAACATACTATAATTTCAAAGGTTGCAGAGTAGTCGATCCCATGCCAAGGAGTTGGATCCTTCGTGGAATGTGGTCAACGCTTGATTACAACAACATATTGTAATCTCAAGTTGATTCCAAGCAAAAATGTCTACAAGTTGATCATTTGCCACAACGAATTTCAAATTTATCAACCCCTTCTTAACACAAACCTTAAGAAAATGATGTTTGATTTCTATATGGTTTATTCTAGTATGATGTACGAGATTCATTGACAAATCAATTATGTATTATCTGATAGAGTTAAGCTCTTGATTGTAGTCTTGTAGAGTTTGCTTTCTCCAAAATACTTGAATAAAAGGTGCAACATAGGGCAATAGAGATGTATTTAGCCTTGACGGTTGAAAGTGAGACATACTTTTAATTCTTTAATAACCAAGAGACTAGGTAACTCTCTAAAAATGGACATGTATTCTATGTGCTTTGTATATCAACAAGGTTCCCTTCAAAATCAAAATTGAAATAGCCTACAAGAGAGAAATCATTATTCTTAGGATAAAATAGGAGAAAATCAAGTGATCTTTAAAGATATCTGAAATTTATTTTCACAACAATTACATGGGACTATTTTGGATCATTAAAACCTAGCACATGGGAAAATAACATATTGGATGTTCTCTCCTCTTGTCATCTATGTTATATTCCTTCTATAGCTCTCTAATCTATTTGGTTTGGGTAATATAAATAACTTCATTAACTTGTTTTATTTTGAAATTCTAAGAAGAAATTTAAATCCCTTATCATGCTCATTTTAAACTCATTTTGCATTAGATATAAAATTATGTACAAAGCATCTCATTTGTGGAACCAAATACAATATCAACAATTTAGATTTGGACAACCAAAATATGTGATCCTATCTTTCATCAACATTGTGGTGTTCAAATTCCCTCTAATGAAGTTATTTTCAGTTAAGAATAAACTCAAATTATGACACTATAGCCTAGGAGCTTGTTTCAAGTTATATAAAGACTTTTTGAGGTTCAATACATGATTTTGTTTTGAGGTATATTCAAAACTTGGTGATTGAGTTATGTGAACATCTTCTTCTATAAAAACATTAAAACATGTAAATTTCACATTTATTTCATATAATGTAAAATATTGAAGCATTTGTAGTATAATAAACTCTAATTACATTAATGTAGCCATGAGAGCAAAGGTCTCATTGTTATCAACTCCCTCCACTTGAGAGTAACCTTGGACGACTAATTTAGCCTTTATTTCTCTTCACCCTATCTATCTCATCAAATATGTTTTTAAACACCCATTTGGTGCCTATGACATTATGCCTGAAGTAGGACCAAATCCTATACTTTACTAGTAGTTAACCGATTTAGTTCCTCTTGCATGACCTCAACCAAATGAGATCGTTAAATGATGAGCATAGGTCTACAAGTGTCTCCTACAATGAGTTCTTAAGGAAGAACTGACTTTACTTCAAAGCTTTGGGTAGATCTTTGGTGATTTCGTTAGGAATTAGACGCCCTAATTTCAAACTAATGAGAGTAATAATAATAAATGTGGAAGAAAGAAAAAAAATCACGTAAAAGCACAACAAGATTTATACAGGTTCGCCTCAAGGTGAGACTACATCCTGTCTTCCGCCGCTGCAGTAATCCACTATGAAGATGAAATAGTTTATAGGAGAAATCACACACTTACAGGTGTTTTTCTCTAACCTCTCGGGCTGCAACTCGAGAACTCCCCCCCCCCCCCCCCACCACCAATTTAAAGAGAAAGCTAGGGCAACCATGTTACAAGAGTAAAATTCCCAAATTGCCCTTAATAATCTACGATCAACTCAATATAAGGTATTAATTAGATTCCACAACTTAACAATCTTCCACTTGGAGACTAATCCATCATCAATAGCTCCTCTACAACGACAACAACTTCTCAATCATCAAAGAGAAGTCCAACTGAAGTTGCACACAAATTTAGTTTTCGATCATAACAGTCTTCGTCAATATATCAGGTGGATTATGACTCCCTTGAATCTTCTCAAGTGCTAAGACTTTATCCTCTAGAGTTGATATGATGAAGTGATAACGCACCTGTATGTGCTTTGTTCTAGCATGATAAACAAGATTATTTGCTAAATGAATAACGCTTTGACTGTCACAATACAACACATTCTTCGCATGCTTGAGACCTAATTCTTTCTAGAAAACTGCAACCATACCATCTCTTTGTTGGCTTCGGTCACGACGACATATTTTGCCTCAGTGGTGGAAAGAACAACTATCTTCTACAACTTAGAGGTCTAACTAACTGTTGTACCACCCAATGTGTATACATATCCAGTGGTACTCTTCCTGCCAACAATGTTTCCAGCCATGTCAGCATCTACATGACCTTGTAATTCCAAGTTTGACTTTCTGAAACACAAGGCTGAGTAGCCTCTCCAATACCTGAGAATCCACTTCACTACTTCCCAATGTTGTTTACCCGGATTACTCATATATCTGTTCACAACTCCCACTGCATGAGTTATGTCTGGTCTTGTGCACACCATGGGATACATGAGACTGCCAATCGCAGAAGCATAAGGGACATTGGCCATTATGGCCCGCTCCTGCTCTGTAGAAGGTGATTGCTCCTTAGATAGCTTAGAGTGACTAGCCAAAAGAATACTCACTAGTTTTGCATCATTCATGTTGAATGTACTCAGCGCCTTCTTCACATATTCTTCTTGTGACAGTTTCAAGATATCAATGTCACTAGTAATCCTTATCCCAAGGATTTGTTTTACAACACCCAAATCTTTCATTCCAAATTTCTTGGACAACTCCCTTTTCAACTTATCTCTTTCCTGTTTGCAAGCACCTTCTATCAACATATAGCAGTAGAATGATATAGGAGTCATCAAGTTTTTTCACATAATAACAATGATCTGCCTGACACCTCAAGAAACCATTACTACTCATAAAGGTGTCAAACTTCTTATACCATTGTCTTGGAGTTTGTTTAAGACCATACAAGCTCTTTTGAAGTTTGCACACTATTTTCTCCTGTCCTTGTGCTTTGAAACCTTGTGGCTACATCATGTAAATTTCTTCTTCCAAATCACTATGAAGAAAGGTTGTCTTTACATCCAACTGCTCTAAGTATAAGTCTTTATTTCCCACTAGTCTAAACATTGTTTAAATAGTAGTCAATTTCACTACCGGACAGAAAATCTCGGCGTAGTCAATGCCTTCTTTTTTTAAAACCTTTTACTGCTAGTCTTGCCTTGTATCACTTGCTGCCATCATGTACGTCTTTTATTCAATATACCTATTTATTATGCAACGCTTTCTTCCCTTTTGGTAACTCGGTCAGTTGTCATGTCTGATTGGATAACAATAAATCCATCTTATCCTTCATGGCCAACTCCCACTTGGTTAATTCATCAACTTGTACGGATTCCTCATAACTCTCTAGTTCACCTTTATCAGTCAATAAAATATAATTCAGTACAGGGGAGTACCTCTGTGGTGGGCTACTAGTTCTGGCAAATCTCCTGAGTTCAATCACATGAATGTCATGATTTACTTGCAGGGGTATGTTTTCTTAATCTTCCTAGGCAATATTCTCCATCTCAATAGCTGGAAAATATTTCAACTAAATCACTTTAGACTTCTTGGCTTCATCACTTGTGCTCTCAAACTCTGTTCTCAACCTATCTTTATATATGATACCTTCATTGAAGATTACTTCCTTACTCCTAATAACCTTACGACTTTGGTCATCTCAGAAGCGATAACCATAGCCAACAAAGAAACATATTTTAGATTTAGCATCAAGTTTACTTCTAACAGCAGAGACAATGTGAATATAAGTAACACAACAAAAAACTTTCAAGAAAGAAAAGTGTACCTCTTTGCCGCTCCAGACCTCTTCTGGGATTTTGCAATCCAATGGTGTTGAGGAACCTCTGTTGATCAAATAGGCAGCGATGTTAATAGACTCAGACCAAAACATATTCGGCAATCTAGCATGCAATCTCATGCTCTTAGCACGCTCGTTCAAATTCCTATTAATCCTCTTTACCACACCATTCTGTTGACGTTTTCTAGGAATTGTCTTCTTCATCTTGATTCTATTATCAGAACAATACTGCTTAAAATCATCATTTATGTATTCTCTCCCATTATCTGACTATAAGCACTTCACCTTCAAATTTGTCTCATTCTCAACCATTGCTCTCCATCTCTTAAAGGTATCAAAGATATCAAATTTCTTTTTCAGGAAATAAATACCTGCTTGCATCATCAATAAATGTCACATAATAGTTAGAATTGCCAAGGGAAGTAACATTTGAAGCCCCCCACACATCTGTGTGAACTAACTCCAATTTTATTGTCTTTTGCTCCTTTTCAGCCTTAGAAAAGCTAACCTTTTTCTGCTTACCAAAAATACAACCTTCACACAAACTGTTGTTTACAGTTTTCAACCCTGGTAGTTTCTCTTTGGACCGAAGCACTTCATTCCCATCTCACTCAAGTGACCGAGCCTATAATGCCACAAGTCAGAATCAGTAACAGTATCAGCAACTGCAACCATGTCTCTGCAACTGGAAGTGATGTAAATAGTTCCAATTTTAACTCCTCATGCAACAACCATGGATCCCTTTGTGACTTTCTAGGCAGCACCATTAAAAGTCACATTATGACCTTCATCATCAAGTTCCCCTACTGAGATCAGATTACGCATTAGTTTTGGTACATGTCTCACCTTGCGAATTTTTCACACTGTCCCGTTTGACATTACCAATACCGATAATATCTAAAGGTTATCCATTAGCAAGATACACCTTCCCGTGATATCCAAAAATGTAATTCTCCATGATCTCACAATGTGCGATGGTGTGAAAAGAAGCTCCTGAATCTAACACCTAAGAGTCAATAGGGCTATCAACCGACAAGAGTAAAGCATCTTGTACCTATTCAGTCAACGCATTTGCAACATCATTTTTATTTTTATGCTTCTTCGGTGCTCTGCAGTTCTTCTTTATGTGACCAGATTTGCCACAATTCTAGCATTCCACATTCCTTTTGAATTTGGACTTGCTTCTACCCTTCCTTGACTTCCCTCTACCATTGCCCTTATTGGAATTCTTCTTGAAGTTCTTGCCCCTAGTATCAACATTTAAGGCAAAATTAGATGTCGACGATTATCCATAGTACTTTTTACAAACTTCCTCTGTGAGAACGGTATCCTGAACATCATTAAAGATCAACTTCCAGTTGCCTACAGAGTTGTTGACTGCAACCCTCATAGGCTCGCAACAATTTGGCAAAGACACCAAAAGAATTAAAGCACAAACCTCATCATCAAATATAATTTGAATGGATGTCAATTGATTGACAATCGTGCTAAACTCATTCAATTGTGATGGAACTGATGTATTTTCTATCATCTTTAAATTGAAGAGTTTTTTCATGAGATGTACCTTATTATTTGCATAAGGATTCTCATATGTTAGACAGAATATTCATCATTCTTGTTGTCATTTGCTCTAACGCCACATTGTGAGCAACGTTATTCGATAGTGTTAACCAAACTACTCATAACACTTGTCTATCGAAGTGATTTCACTCACCATCTTTTATACCTTCTGGTTTCATATCCAGAAGTGGTGCATGCAGCTTTTTACTGTACAAATAATCTTTGATTCGTATCCTCCAAAATGCAAAATCCATGCCATCAAACTTGTTGATCCCTAGTATTGATCCTTCTCCACTAGCTATTATTCTCAATCACGAACCAAAGCTCTGATACCACTTGTTTGGAATTAAATACCCTAATTCCAAACTAACGAGAATAATAATAACAATCGCGGAAGAAAAGAAAAGCAAGCACGAAAACAAACAAGAAGATTTATACAGGTTCACCTCAAGGTGAGACCATCTTGTCTTCCTCCATTGCAGTAATCCAGTATGAAAATGAAATAGTTTACAAGAGAAATCGTACACTTCCAAGTGTTTCTCTCTAACCTCTTGGTCTACAACTCGAGATGCTCCTCAGATTAAGATCATAAAACCCTAATAATGGTGCCCCTCAATTATAAAGAGAAAATTAGGGCAACCGCGATATAAGAATAATATTCCCAAACTACCCTTAATGATCTGCGACCAACTCAATGTAAGGCGTTAATTAAGCTCCACAACTTAATAATCACTTCTCTAGTTCTTCACTTGGGTTGATCATGAGATAAATCATTTCATAACCAATTTGATCATGAACGTACCTCCTTTTGACTAAGCTTGGCCTAATTTTTAGATCCTTATCTCCTCTCTATCTATGTTAAGACTGACCTTTTGAAGTATCTTCTGAACTTCATGAACCTCCTCTTCATCCTCATCATTACTCTCTTGAATGGGACATATTTCATAGGATAATTTTCATCAAATTTTATATAAATCGACTATTCTATGGATGCAATTCTCCTATTGAACACTATATAAGCTTTACTCTTTATTTAGTAACCTAGAAATTTTTCTTCATTAGATTTTGAGTCACGTATGTCTAAATGATCCTTTGTATTTAGGATGTAACACCTACATCCTAACACACTAAAGTGGCTAATGTTGGGTGCTCTACCATTCTAAAGTTCATTTGAGGTTTTGCCTAAGTTGGGTGCTTAAGTACTCCATTGATTACGTAGCAACTAATGCTAACCTCTTCAAACCAAAAATATTTAAGCAAGTTAAACTTTGTCAATATGTTTCTCCACATCTCTTGAAGGGTCCTATTTTTCCTCTTAGCCACTCCATTTTGTTGACGTGTTCTGAGGACTAATATTTATAACCCTTCTCACAATACTTGACAAAATCTTCTATGAAGTCATCACTTCTAATCCTAATGATCTAGTAAATCTTTCCATTTTCTACCATAATGGTCCATTTGATGTATTCTCCAAATGCATCACTCTTATGAGCAAGACACAGTGTTCATGTTTATTTAGAGAAATCATCAACAATTGCAAATACAAAATATTTTTCACCTCGACTTGCTACTCTAATATCCCCATTCAAATCCATATGGAGTTATAGAGGATTGATGGTAGAAATTACTTTCTAGCGCTTGAAAGAGCTTTTCAAATATTTTCTTTCATGCAAGCATCACAAAAAACCTTGATTTTCAAAGTTAAGCTTTGGAATACCTTGGATAAAATCCTTCATTGAAATCTTTTTTCAAAAATTTCATGCCCACATCTCTTGGTCTTCTATGGCATAAATGCTATTTTTTTGTCAGCCATGTTACATACAATGTTTCATTTAATAAGATTATTCATTTTTAGCTCATATATGTTTCCTTTTTGTGACAAAAGTCCTACACCTATTTTGTTGGAACTCAACTTTGAATCCCTTGTTATACAATTAACCAATGCTTAAGAGATTGCAATTGATACTTTTATAAAAATAACATGAAGTATAATAGGGCGAGAGAGCATACTTGTAGTCCCAATACTTTTGATAAGGCATGTTCTCATTTCTAAACTTGACCTCCTTCCATAAACTTTGGGTAGGTAGATAGGCTTTATCCTTGTTTGTATGCCTTGAACAACAGCTATCTTAAAACTTTGTTCCTCCTTTCATGTAGTTCTCAAGGCACATTTTTTTACCCCTTGACTACGTATTCAACAAAATTTTAGGTTAGTATGATACCCTTTGATTGGTTGTGTTAAAGTTAGCAATTTTCTTTTGCTACGTGTGTTGAGTTAGTACTCTCTTTTTTATTAACAATAATCCATGTTGGCATGTCCTTTTTGCCATAAGAGAAGCCACTCTTTTGCTTATAGTGTTGCTTGATTCATTTTCATTTGCCCTACATGGGTCAGAATTCTCTTAAAAATTTCTGACATAAGGAGAGACACTAAACCACTCATATCATATTCCACAGTATGCAATTGGATCAATGTGTCCACTTTAGATTAACTCAATGAGTGTTTTTTTAAATCCTTATTTAGTTAATTTTTCTTTTCTTCTAGGGAGACATAGTTGGCCTTCAAAGTTTCATTCTCATCAATACTAATCCAACTTTCATGCATGTGAGAGTGATCTACATGTTCCGTTTTGCTAGAGCTTAGATCATGCTCTTTGACCAATTTCTTATGTTCATCAATCTAAATAACCAACCTTGATACCACTTCTTTGTGGACAACATTTATTTATTTGTTAATTTCAAATTCATCATTTTCAAATTCATCAATTACCTTATTTTCTGAGGTTGCAAGTGCCAAGTTAGTTACTTCCTTTTTTGAGCCTTCACCTTCTCTTTTAGACTAAGTGAGAGCTTTATCCCAAGTTTCAACTCTCAAAGCCTTTTTCTTTAGTTTCTTTATTCCTTTCTTCATTAGCTTCTTGTCTTCTTCCTTCTTGAGTGGACAATCAACAATTAAATGATTGTCGCTTCGACACTTGAAGCACTTATTATTGTCCTTCCCCACTCTTTTACTTGTTTAGTCTCTTCTCATGGGTTGTTCCTTGTTTTCTTGTACTTAAAGAGTATTTAGAATTTTCTAACAACCACAACAATTTCATCATCATTCAAATCAAGTTTATGAGAAGGTGTCACCCTTATTATTCACCAATAATGCATTTATTTTTCTTTTAAGTTTACTTTTTTTCCTCATATTTTGAAGCTCATTTCATGGGTAAGAAGGTTACACATCAATGTTTCTATGGCAACACTATTTACTTCCCTAGTCTCATATACATTTGTGATTTTTGACATCCATTCCTTGGGCTCCTAAGGCCTTTATCAACTTTTTGTTTGTGTGTGTAGGTAATGTCAAGTAGGCTATCTTGCTTAAGATCCATTGAATCTTTTACTCACGCTCTTAATGGATTCACAGGGTTACATTTGAAGTTCTCATAAGAAGTATGTTTACTTTAGCCTCATAATTCAAGTTTATCCCACATTTCCTTGACATTCGGTGGACCAATTACTCTAGAGTGTTCCATGCCACTTAAAGAATACAAAAAACATATTATTAGCCTTGTGGTTCAGGGATACTTTCTTTTTCTCCTCATCAGTGTATTCTTTTGAGAATTTTCCACCTCCTTTTTCCCTTTTTTTCATGAGAATGTAAGGCCCTTGGGTAGTGATCTCCTAAAGATCAAAGTCATATCCTCTTAGGAAGCATTTTATCCTATACTAGCAATAGTTATAAACAAGGGTGCTTTTGTGGCAAACATGTTGGTGGCAAAACTCTTGTGCTGTAGTAGAACTAGTCATAGATGGATCTTTATATTCAACTTGAATTTTTTACTAAATCTTTAAAATATACTTGCTCTGATACTACTTGTTAGGTCTTATAAAGATAAACCTAGAGGGGTAGGGGGTGAATCGGTTTACCAAATTTTTAATGGCTAATTCAAATTCTATCTCAAATCAAAACCAATTCAAACAACAATAAAAAAAAGTAATCAAAACAAACAATCACTAATATATCGATATTTTTTATAGTAGTTTACAACCTTATCTTGAATTGTTACATCCACTTTGAAAGTGTTTGCACCTCAGAGTTAAATTCATGAAGCTAAAAGCTAAACAATAACTATATCAACAGACCCCAATGGATATATCACAATACCTACCCAACAATTGAGACTTACGGTCAATAACTACACCTAGACCTGCAAAATATTTTTTAACAACACTATCTATCAACTTATTCAAGTCTTGATCGGTTTACAAGCTCAAGGGTTCTTTGCATTAATGCCTCTTGAAAGGTTGATACTACAATAGAGATTAATAAAATATTCCACTCTACTTATGGTCAATTTACTAGCAATTCAATAGCTTAGAAGATGAATGTTTTGAATATAAAAGGCACAAGTAATGGATGCAAAATCGATATGTAAGTATAATGATCAATCAAATACTAGTCGTTATGGCTCAAAAATGACATTTTTATTTAGTAAAAATAGGGCCAAATCAAGTAAAAATTATAAGAAAATATGCAATAAATCTTATTTATGTTGTTGAACATAGTGAAAGGTCACTTAAACAGTTTGGTGACTACAATTTCCACTCCTGAGCTTGACATATTAGTAATTTGAATTTCTATAGATAGGGTTCGACTCCTTTGAAATGTTTGACTTCATCTTCTGTGGTCAAATATTTTTTGCATGCATTTTTATGCTTGTACAAAAGGGGATGACTCTTTTCTATTTTTAAATCCCACTGTTTTAAGACGTTGACTCATTTTTATTACGTTCTCTAATTCAATGTGGTCGACTCCTACTCGCATGGTTGACTCCTTTAGATTTGTTATACTTTTATACTTATGCTCTCCTAATGAAAGAGTCGGGTTTTTTTTTTTTTTTTTAAATTCACAACTCATTGTTTAAAGGGATAGAGTTATTTTTTCTCCCAAAATACTAAATTTCCATTTTGTACAAAAATTACACTTGTATATTATTATTAAATTTCAATATTATTATCATCTAAATTTCCTTTACTCCAATACATAACACATAACCCATCATAACTCGTACAAGTCTTAGCTACCCTCCAAGGAGCATGCAAGGCTTCATGACCAAACCAGCAAATGCACTTCCACTCCCGCGCAGAGGCTGACCTTCCGGCAGCCGAAGCAGATCTCGCCCCACTTTGCCTTAAAAAAAGCTACAGAAGCACACGTACGCCTAAACATGCCGCAACAGGAACAGTTCTAACTATACCATCAATTCGGCTGCCAAACCAAGAAAGTAAGATAAATGGAAGTAAGGTATTTGGAGTAGCAGTACGATCTGAGCGCTTTTTCACTGATGTATGTCGAATGACTACTTTATTTTGCTCGCCCAGAAGTAGATTATCGATAAGATTAGCACCATCCTGGTTTAGGTATACGGTTCCTGTATAAAATTAACCAGGAAAAAGGGTGGCTGATTCTGTAAACTGTACCGTGAGACGATGAAAGGCAGGTACAGAGACTGCTCAGTTGCATCTCGGGTGGGGCTGGGATTCAGGACGGGGAGGGGCCTCAACAAAAGAAATATCTGCGACAGAGAGTGAATAATGAAACAGTAATGTCTTTGTCGCCTCCGTCTTGAGTTTCGCATTGGTAGCCCAGTTGCAGAAGGGGACAGCTACTCAACGGGGCTCACCACCGCCGGCTATCATCATTGAGGCTTGAACCAAACCCAGTTTCCAAGCTCTGTTTTTAGTTACCTCGCTCAAGTCTTCTGGGAACTGGGCCCCTCTGTTGCCTTTTCCATGAAGTCTCGTCTTCTAGTAAGAAATCTCTTTCACTGGGTGGAGAAACTTGCGAATACTGAATCCTCAGGCGGTGGCGATAATTTTCCCTGATGACCTGAAGCAAGAGGAACATATTCCCACAGGTAAATACAAGGATGAGATCGGAAATAGATTCTCTTCTCCTTGTATTTTTCGAAAAAGAGACCTCAAAGCCTCAAATGTATTTAAAATTGGAGATGCTCTCCACTAGAGTAATTGGATTCTACTGTTCATCTTCCTTTTCAATTTTGTGACATATTTGATCTAATCTTCGTTTACGATGAATAGCAAAGTAGGCACACGTTCAGTGGAATTGAAGATCCCCATAGTTTAAGATTTTGCTGCTTTGACTAAGATTAGGCCAAGAGCCCATGACCGGATTAAACGTCTGAAAGCTATTGCTTCCAAATGTAGGCAGCGACCTTGGATTGCCTACTGTCTTTCAGCTTTCAATTAACGAACCCACAAATCAAATGCTCCGGATTGTTTGCTCGATTGACTGGCCTCGATTCCGCACTGCCGAGTGTGCACCTCAATTAGCAAAATTGCATGTGCAAAGCCCCGTAGTGGGCGCTCTGGACCATCCTCCAGATCCTTTCCCTTCGAACAGAAGCTAAGCTCTCTCAGTTGAGTCCTGTGACTTGTGAAGAACGTGGTTTGGGTGGAATTTCAGGTACCCGATACGGATGAAGATGTCTTTCGTTACTCTTCCTGCTGCACTTCCACTTTCTTTCACAATTGAGATTCTACTGTATACAAATACAAACACTTCATACTCGCTGACGACGGGGCTCTCAGCCAGGCAAATTGTACTTTTCACATGTTAAACTTGGCAATTTGCTCACTTTCTTAGCACAAGACCGAATCTCTAAGGACAGAAGTGAGTCTATCTTTATGGCTAGATGGTGAGTGCTTGATGGAGTAGCTTGCAAGAGAGCCTGATAGTAACAAAATTGGAGTCTATCTTTCCTATTCCTTCTAGCAATGTAGAAGTTCTACATGACACAGGGGAGGGTGAAGGTCGTTCTCCTACCAGCAAAAGGACATTGGGTCTCTATAATTTAGCAATGCCAATGGAACAAGGATCCCTAGCCACCTCTTATCAGTAAGGAGACAAGGGTATGTTCCTCTTTTTTGGAGCCATTAGGGGAGAAGCCCCTCACCCTCTCCTAATAGTACTCTACCTGCCTTCCCCTTTGTTTCTACCAGTATAAGGGAGAGACTCTTTCATTCCTCAAGAGGAGAAGAGGACGGTGGAAGAACCCTACTATTTCAACTTTATTATTTTCTTTGTTTCTTACTGTTTTCTTTTTAATTTTAAGAGAATTATTTTTTAATATAATTTTCTTGAGGATGATCATATTTGAGTTCTTGGCCATAAGACCCGCTCGAATTACAGATCAATCATTTTCCGTCACCTGCCCCTAAGATGTTAAAGTTTGCATTCTTTTATTTCTATCGTAAACGATTCAGATTTCAGTCTCAGTTCTCTCTTATATTAGTAATAAAACGAGTACGTAAAAGTTACGTAAGTGCGTCTTAATGGAAGCCATTTATGTCGATTCTTTGACACTACTAAAACCAGCAAAGCCCCGACACATTAACAGAATATTACGAATCCCTCGGGCATAATTTCTCGATTTGGATGTCCAGCCTGAAAACTAATCCACAAGCCCTCGTCGCAGTGAAACAGTAAGAGTCCGTCTTCTTCCTTATTGGACTGGCGACTGTAAAAGAGGAAGGAAATATTTAAGAAGACGTGACCCCCGACAAGAGTTCGGCAAGACGACAGTAGATACCTTATTTGTGAGTCTGAACGAAAACATGTCGCCACCAATCAACCTCTGCTGACGCTGTCTTGAATAAAGCTTACTCGCTGCCCGAGGAACTTAATTTTGCGACGATCGTAACGAATTAATGCCCTGCTTATAGCCACCACCAATCAACCTCTGCTTCTTCCACTTGTGTTTGCAGATGTTAACCTAATAGCTACTAAGAGACGACTTCACGATCCAGTTTTCCTTACCATCTTAACACTTTCGCTGAAAGCATCAAGGAGACGGCGAAAACCCAACACTGTCCTCAATTAAGAGTCTTCGATTTAGAAGCAGTTTTCCAGAAAGGAAAACTCTGCCGATCGATTAATTAAAAGGTGGGTATGGAAGCTAATCCTGCGTAGCCAATCGGGATCGATGAGAAATAGTGTTTTGCTTCCAAATATCAGTTGCTGGCTCCACGTATATGCAGTCAGTTCATTCCGTGGAGTAACTCAAAAGAAGCAAGGCATGAGTATGCAGGAGTTTTGTCTTTATGAGAATTGAGAGATGGTCCCGGATGGAGTATGGACAGGTTGAGATGGAACCTTTACAGTAACAACCAACGCATGCAACCAAAGATCTTTCTCTGATCGGCTCTGATCAGACGGATAGGGTCCTGGAGAGATGGGGTGCAGCCACCCGATGGCGACCGATCGATTCGACGTTGTCACTCCCCCGTATCCACTTGTCGACGCAGGGTTCAGTTAAGTGTAGCTTTTATAAGCTGTAATCCCCCCCCTTAGCTTTGTTCTTAAGCCTAAGAAGGAAAGAAGCAGAAGCAGAAGAATCACAGCGACATTTTCATGAATTTGAGCGGTAGAAAGCAAAGTGAGGCTCGTGGGATCAGTGCAGTACGCTACTTCCATCACTCTCACTCACTACTGGCAATGCTTGGTAGGAATTCTTATCCTCAGAGGGTACAGTAGTGTTCCTTTGCAGTTGCTGTTGGAAGCTCTCATCATCCCTCCTTGCAGCTGTTTCAATGGCATTTTGTTCTTTATGTCCACATCATTGGACATCTTCTTAAAAGTTTGGTGTGACGGTGGTGGCGACTTGAGAGGGAGCCTCACAAACATGTTCATGTGATCCATTCAATATCAATGGCGTCCATACAAACATGTTCTTTCCATTTTTCCCTGCCAGTCCCCACTCTGTCTTCTCTGTGACATGGGCCTCAATAATGCCATGTGGTCGCAGCCAATGTGGGGCGGCCAACTAGTTTTAAGATCGCTTAACCTTAACTCGGCTTTCTTACGATCAAATCTTTGCTTACCTGGTTGAGCTTCCTGCTTCAATTTCGTGCGTTCTAATGGCGGATTCCGAAGCAGACGAACGTCTGAACCTCCAAAACAATTAAGGGCCAAGTAGTTGACTCAACTGAATAATGAAGGGGAGGGAATCCATTAAGTCAATCTGAGGAGAAGAGATTGGACTCGATTAGATTGGATAAGTAGGAGACAATATGTTGGATGCTTGTCATATTCTCTGATCATCCCATGAAAATGAAAGAAACCAGTCGCATTCTCTCGATTTAGGGCCAAATTCCTCCGGTGGTCCAAAACCGTCAATTTTCATCCATTTTTGCTGGCATTTTTTTTTTTTTATTTAGATCCAAAGACCGATGGAGAAATGCATTTATTTCAGTTAATTAATTAAGGTCTCCTGCCTGTGCTCTCATCGGCTTTTTGATAAACTATAGATTCTTTTATATATTATTCTATTCTTTTATATCATCTAATAGGCACTGGGATATACGATAAAGTGACTCTACAAGGTGAGATTGAGACCTGTAGGCTGAACCCGTGTTGAATAAGCTCATGAATTGGGTGAACCGACAAGAGTCACAACTCTGACCTATTAAGTGTTCCATCCCTCATACTTTTTATGTCTCATGTGTCTATGTTCCACTCAAAAAGGAAGCGCCACAAGAGAAGGGATAAGCTCTAGGATTTAATCTTCTAGAGGCCATCTTTCATAACTTTCTCTGGTAGATGTTATTTTATGTATACGCTATAAAATAAAATTTTAATATAAGATAATATTTATGAACTTAAAAATAAGTAAAATTTTTAAACTACATAACATTTTTAAAAATATATATTATAATTTTAAAATTGAATATAAAAATATTAAAATGATTATATTGAAATCTAGATTATTTAATATTAAAAGTATTAAAATACATGAATTTCCATTAATTATTTTACCAAAGAACTAAAGATTACAGTTTATTTTACGGATTAATAATTTGTGCATAAAGTAAGTATAGTACGATCATTATTTTCATATGTTAATTAATAAATTATTTTAATATTTAAAATAATAATAATAATTTATTTTATTTTATTTATATAACATAATTATTTTCTCATATTTTATTTTACTAATTATTATACATTTTAATTAATGAATTTCATTAATCAATTATTTAATTTACACTAATTATTTATTTACACATTAAAAATTTTAAACTATTATAAATAGAGGTGTAGGTGATAGTAGGAATGACAATTAAGTACTTAGGTGCATGATTTTTGTACTAGCAGAGTCGACTTGCAACTTGCGTTGGTTGAGTGGGATTTGGGAGTGGGTGAACCAAGTCAAGGGGTGGGACTCAACCTTCTGACCCGCTCAAGTCCCCTCCAACTGGCCTCGATTATGGCCATTGGACTAACAAGTCATGATCTAACTCTAACAATCTGAAATAGACTTTCATGTGTCTGAGTCGAATCCTAAGTCTTAAGTAAAAAAACCATTCTTAGATGTGGAACCTAACCTAACCTATATCTCTTAAAGAGGTAACTAGGATGCCAACACACCATATGGGGTAAGATCAAGATTAACCGAAAAACCTACCTATTTTGGGGTGATGATTGTAAGGTTGGCCCACCTTACCCTATAGAGATGGCTAGGAAGACTTGAATAGGGGAGGAGGGGAAGGGGGGAGAAAGGTCACCCAACTGCACGAGCACCTCATTCCCTCCAATTCCATCTCCCTCTCAAAGTGATACTGTTGGAAGATAGGCCCAACCCCACACGACTAAGGAAGACTCACATATCTAAGAGTATTATAAGATGAGCCACAAGACCAAAAGAAGGCCTACAAGATAGGTCCAAGCCCATAAGAAGTAAGACCCACCATGATTACCACGAGCTGGCATCCTTATCACATAAGTTGGAAGATAAAAAAAAGGACTCACAAAGGCATCTTTATCTTATGGTCACGTCAGAGAAGAGTTCTAGTTGGAGTTATGTTTATTTTTATTTTATCTATATTGAGTCTTTTAATTATGCTAGGACTTATCTTTAAGTGTTAGAGTTTAGGTGTAATTGGGACAAAGGTAGTTTAATTGTAATTGGACTCAACTACCTTCCTCTATTATAAATAGAGGTTCATGTACTCTGATTATAATAAGTTAATGAAGTCAATAAAGTATTTTTCTTTTTCATAAATTCAACATGGTATTAGAGCAAGTTCTGTGAATTGTCGAGGTCAACCCACAAAGGTAATGTGATCATTTTCTCTATACCCTAAGTCTAGGTTCTTATTTCTTTTTTAGTACCTATACCCGTTAGTTTTCTTTACGTTTAAACCTTTATAATGAGCTTTTAATATTTCAAATTATATATTGATGGAAAGATATTTGAGTCTACTTTCCAAAGAAAAATGATTCTTTTTCTAATCAGAGTTATATACAGAGAGATATCGATATTTGAATGAGCAAAGGTCAAATTACAAAAAGGTTCAAGCAACAGCAGCAAGCTTCAACTTCAGAGGTATTATATTCTATCAAGAAGTAGACTATATATGGAGATATATATATCAAAAGAATGATCTATAAGTCTATTCTCCTACATATTCAACCAATTTACAATCGGATTTATCTACAAAGTGAAATCGATATTTGAAGCAGCGAATGGAAGATTGAAAAAAAGGTTCAAGAAGCAACAGAAAGCTTCAACTTCTGAGGTATTTTATTCTATCAAGAACAAGACTTTATATGGAGAATTATATATCAAAATAAATATATGTAAGTCTATTATCTTACCTATTCAACCAATTCTCGATCTGAGTTTTTTATAGGGAGATATTGATCTTGGTAGAGTCAATGGTCATGCTGATAAAAAGGAGAAACAATGCTTAGTTTGGCCAAATGACAGGGACCGAAATCTATCAGATTTTTTATCTTCTGATAATTATATTTTATGAAGAGAAGTTATACTTGGATGAAAGATATTTAAGTTTAGTTTCAGAAGGAGAAAATTTCATGTCAATCTGATCTATATTTAAAAATATATTCGCATTGGAATAATCAAAAGTCATACTGGTATTCTATTGTATGGAAAATCCGAATTTATGCCATTTGTTTTGCGTCACTATTTGAGTTGTTATATCAGGAAAATATCTCACTTCTCCCTGGATTAAGGGATTATTATTACATCTGTGTTATTTTGGCTTATTGGTGCATCTATGATATGTTGTTTAAGCTGGGATCATTGTCATTACCTCCCAGCTTGAGGGGAGAAGTAAAATAAGTACAAGAAAGAAGTATTTTATTCCATATGTCATGGATAAGTTTATGTGACCAAAATATTCAAGAAAGGGGGAACACAAAAGATGAAGCTTATGCACTAAGAAAAACTATTTATATCAGATTATGATTATTTCATGGCTCCTTCTACAAGAGATTTATTATTTTGGTTCGTGTTATATGTATTAGAAGATGGTCGTGTTACATTACATCTGCTGCTATTATGTCTATTTGGATGAGACATTATTATTGAAGAGGAAGTGGCTTCAGTACCTGTTGGAAGATGGGCTCAAGCCCACGAGTTCAAGACAAGAAGCCCACACGTCAAAGGAGTGGCATATGTGTAAAATATGGTATTTTCCATAAAGATGGCATAGAAGTGTAAATATATGTTCATTTTATGTCTTTTGTTTTATCAAGTTGTAGCCCTAAGGGTATTGTAAAACTATAAATAAAGGTATTGGCTAAGAGGTAAGGCATTGAAACACTCTCCTCTCTTTCCACAAATTTGTCCAGCCCTCATTTTTCTTTTTGACGCAACCCTCTTCTCCCTTAATCCAAACTCTCTTCTTCCACATTCTTCTTCTTCTCTTCTCCTTCTCTCTTCTTCTTCTTCTTCTTTCTTGTTGATCTAAAGTTTCTTTCATGAGATCCTAAATTCTACATGGTATCATAGCAAGGAGTTTAGGATCTCTTCATGGAGTTATTATGAAATACGTTCAAGAAGTTGTAAAAGGAGTTCAGTCATAAAGAGATAAGTTCATCATCTTCATATTTACGTTTTTTTTGTTTCCTTTTCTTATTTACATACTCCTTTTTACTGTTTTTTTTACTTCTTGAATTTTGAGTCACATCAAGTCAAGATAAATCTTTATATGTTGTAAAGATTTATTTATATGACTAAATTGATGTTATAATCTTGACTCCTTGTAAATCAATTACAAGAGTGATCAAGATCATTTGCTGTTTGCATCTTATTAAGATTGATGGGTGAAATTCAATTCCCTTTATGTAATTTGGATTCATCTCATTTGAGGTAGAATTCCAGCACATGTTTTTGTATTTTCTCCTACTTTAGGTTGCTCATCGGTTTGCGTTATGTTGTTGGATGCCCATTATATGTTTGATGAAATGCCAACAGCCATTTACCCTTTCTAGTTCCGTTTTTTTTTAACTTCAACAATTGAATTTTTTCTTACGTTGAAATCTCCCATGAGCTGAAGATAAATCTCTTCCAAGTGTCTTGGTTTGTCGTTAAATCTTCTCTACATTTTTTTCTATTGCTCGTTTGTGTTGGAGTTTGGATTAAGGCCTAATTAGTTGCATCTACTTTCTTCTCTTTGTTCTTATGAATACAAGAGAAGTTGAGTGATGGTTGGATGTTATTATCACTTTCTAAAGGCACAAATTTGTTGATAATTTGGTGCTTGCCCTTGTGAAAGAAATTGGTTCGTGTTCTCTTTTGTTGGTGATTGATTTGGTCTACGGGTTCTTCAAATTACATAGAGTAATTGTTCTTTGAAGAAGGCCTTTTCCCTTGACCTCCATATTTTACTTGCTTGATCATGGAGATTGGATACAATAGTAATAAGAGTGATATACTCCATATTATTAAAATTCCACTTAGAGGTCTCTCCAATTACATGAGTTGGTCACAATCGGTTCAGAGGGTTCTTATTACTCGTGACCTCTTGAGCCACGTTGTTAACTTTCCTCCTCCGATTGATGAAAAAGATGCGTCCTACCACAAGTAGGTTAAGGATGATAACATGGTGATAAGTTGGCTCATTAATAGCATGGAAGAGCAGGTGGCCAACAATGTGGTCCACTTGGAAACTGCCAAGAACATATGGGACACTTGTGCCAAGCTTTACTCAAGCACTGCTTCATTACAAAAAATATATGATGTCTTACAAAACATGCTGCATACGAAACACAGAGATAATATTCACGAATTTTTGGCACGATTTCAAGGTCTTCTTCAAGAATGGCAACTAGCTCAGCCATATTCCATTGATATTGTTGTTTAAGAACGACAAAGAGAAGCTTTGGCAGCAGCCATTTGCTTATCGAATATTAAACCATACCTTGAGGTGGCCAAAACTCAACTTCTAAGTTCTTCTGCTCTTCCATCCTTCGATGATATTAGTGCTACATTACTTAGGATACAGGATCCATCCCCTCCTCCTATTGATGCTCCATCAGCAATGTTCTCTGGCAAACGGGGAGCATCTTCCTCATCCCGAGGACGGGGTAGAAATATGAGAGGGGGTCGAACTATGAGAGGGGTAGAAAATAGAGGTGGTAGAACGGGTCAGAATTCTTTCCGTACTGAGCCTCAACTTTGCGCTTATTGTGGCCGTCAGAACCACCTTGTGGCATCATGTTGGAAACTTCATGGCAAGCCTGATTGGGCCACAACTAACCCAGTCTCAATTAACGTTGAGAAAAATGAAGATAAGGTTGAATCATCATCCGAAAATGTGACTCTTACGGCTGAGGACTATGCTGTATTTCAGAAAATGAAGTCCTTCATTGAATCATCTATTCCCTCATCATCTACTGCTGCCACTACTATTGCCTCAGGTATGCTTTCTTCCTCTTCTTCCTCTTCCTCTTGGATCATCGACTCCGAAGCCTCCGAACATCTATCAGCTAACAAACACTTGTTGCAGTCCTTATCTCCTTGTTATCCTCATAAATTCGTTACTATTGCTGATGGTACCCAAACCAAGGTCCTTGGCAAAGGTTCATCATCTCTTACTTCATCTATTCCCCTTCAAGATGTTTTGTTTGTTCCTCAATTTTCTTTAAATTTTCTCTCGGTTAGCCAATTGACTAAACAATTAAATTGCTCTATAACCTTCTCACCATCTTCTTGTGTCTTTTAGGGTCTCACTACGGAGCTGGTGATTGATGGCGGCCATGAAAAAGGGGGTTTGTACTATTTCACTCTTCCACCATTAGCTGCATTATCATCCACTACATCTGAGGCCCAACTTTGGCACAACCGACTCGGTCATCCGTCTACCCCTTCACTTCGTTCTTTGGTTCCATCTTTAAAAGGACTTTCTAATATCAGTTATGAGGTTTGTTAATTAAGTAAACATATCAAGAGTACATATTCTTCTCGTCTTACAACTACAAGTACTGCTCTGTTTGAGCTAATACGTTTGAGCTAATACATTCTGATGTATGGGGGCCTTTATGTGTCTCAAATATTTCCCAAGTTAAATATTTTGTCATTTTTGTTGATGATTTTACTCGAGTGACTTAGTTATATCTATTTAAAGAGCGTTCCAAAATTCTTCCTTTGTTTAAAAATTTTCATGCTATGGTCTTGACACAATTTGGGAAGAAAATTCAAACCCTTAGATCTGATAATGCTAAGGAATACATGTCTCATGACTTCAAATCATTTTGTGAGAGTAATGGGCTTATTCATCAAACATCATGTGTC
This sequence comes from Aristolochia californica, assembly GCF_029961685.1. NCBI lineage: Eukaryota > Viridiplantae > Streptophyta > Magnoliopsida > Piperales > Aristolochiaceae > Aristolochia > Aristolochia californica. The sequence continues at coordinate 29,546,106 of NW_027182290.1, read as the reverse complement.
TATACTCCTCAACAAAATGGTGTTGCTAAAAGAAAAAATCGTCATCTTCTTGAAGTTGCTCGCGGCCTCCTCTATTCCATGAAGGTACCCTATTTCTATTGGCCTCATGCTATACTTACAGCATGCTTTCTCATTAATAGGTTACCTTCATCAGTCCTTCATCATAAAACTCCTTACTCTGTGTTATTTAATGGTGAAGATCATTTTTCTCTTCCTTTGAAAGTGTTTGGATGTATGTGTTTTGTTCATGTTACATCTCCACATAAAAATAAACTTGATCCTCGGTCTATGAAGTGCATTTTTTTGGGATACTCTCGCACCTGTTATAATCCTACCCTTCAGAGGATATTTATCTCTAGGGATGTGACTTTCTTTGAGGACACTCCCTTCTACTCCTCCCATGATGCTCCTCCAGGATGGACTTGTCCTTCTACTACTCCTTGTCCGTTTGTGTCGTTCAATCTTAAAGTGGATCCATCCCCTGATGCACCGACCGTACCTTCACCTGTGGAGTTGTCGGATCCATCTGAGGTAAGTCCTTCTCCTCCTATGTATGGGTCTGAATTTGATACTCGGCCTATTTCTTTAAGAAAAGAACGTCGTTCATGTACTACTTCGCATCCTATCTCAAATTTTATGTCTCACCATCACTTGTCTTCCAAGTGTTTTCAGTTTCTTGCATCCCTTTCTTCTACTTCCATTCCGCAGTCGTATCAGGAGGTCCTAAGACATCCAGGATGGAAGGCGGCTATGGATGAAGAAATACACGGCTTATACGAAAACCAAACCTGGTACTTAACATCACTCCCGAAAGGTTAAAGACCAGTTGGTTGTCGATGGGTTTTTTTGGTGAAACATAATCCGGATGGATCGGTTGCTCGTCTTAAAGCTCGACTGGTTGCTAAGGGCTATACGTAGTGCTATGGGATAGATTATGAGGAGACATTCTCTCCTGTTGCAAAATTGAATTCAGTACGCATCATTTTATCTATTGCTGCTAACTTCTCATGGCCCGTCTATCAGTTGGATGTTAAAAATACTTTTTTAAATAGTGATATCAGTGAGAAAATTTATATGGTTCAACCACCTGGTTATGTGGTTGAGGGGGAGTCAGTTAAAAAAGTCTTTATATGGGCTTAAGCAGTCCTCTCGGGCTTGGTTTGATAAATTTAGTCAAACACTCCTACGGTTTGGTTTTCATCGGTGCTCAGTTGATCATTCCGTATATTATAAAGATACGGTCAAAGGGAAAATATTATTGGCCGTATACGTGGATGATATTATCTTAACCGGTGATGATGCTTTGAGCATACAAGAGGTGAAACAGATGATATGTCAAAAATTCAAGACTAAAAACCTTGGTATGCTTAAATATTTTTTGGGTATAGAAGTTCTTCAATCCAAACATGGGATAATATTGTCTCAAAGGAAATATGTCTTGGATCTCCTTGAAGAAACAGGAATGAAGGGTTGTAGACCAGTTGACACACCTATGGATACAAATATAAAATTATATCCACAAATGAAGAAGATATTGATATTGGTAAATATCAAAGACTCGTGGAAAAACTGATTTTATCTCACGGTAACTAGGCCAGACATATCTTATGTTGTAAGTGTGGTAAGTCAATTCATGCACAAACCAAAAATTACCCACTGGCAGGTTTTAGAGAGAATATTACGTTATCTAAAAGGAGCTCCAGGAAGAGGATTGTTGTATAAAAAACATGGGCACTTCAACATAGAAGGCTTCTCATATGCAGATTGGGCAGGATCTCCTGATGATAGAAAATCTACATCAGGATATTGTACTCTGGTTGGGGGAAACTTGGTTACATGGAAAAGTAAGAAGCAAAATGTGGTTGCAAGATCTAGCGCCGAAGCAGAATACAGAGCTATGGCCCATACCGTTAGTGAACTTTTATGGATTAGGACCCTTCTTACCGAACTAGGTTTTTATAAAAAGGGGTCCATGAATCTACATTGTGATAATCAAGCAGCCATTCATATCACTTCAAATCCAGTTTTTCATGAAAGAACTAAACATATTGAGGTGGATTGTCATTTTATATGGGAGAAGTTTCAAGCAGGAATAATCTCTCTCAAACATGTGTCATCTCAAGAGTAAGTAGCTTATATTCTCACTAAACCCGTTACATCTAAAATCCTATCGTTTATATGTGGCAAGTTGGGTATTTATGATGTCTTTTCTCCTCCAGCTTGAGGGGGAGTGTTGGAAGATGGGCTCAAGCCCACGAGTTCAAGACAAGAAGCCCACACGTCAAAGGAGTGGCATATGTGTAAAATATGGTACTTTCCATAAAGATGGCATAGAAGTGTAAATATGTGTTCCTTTTATGTCTTTTGTTTTATCAAGTTGTAGCCCTAAGGGTATTGTAAAACTATAAATAAAGGCATTGGCTAAGAGGTAGGGCATTGAAGCACTCTCCTCTCTAACTACAAATTCGTCCAGCCCTCATTTTTCTTTTTGACGCAACCCTCTTCTCCCTTAATCTAAACTCTCTTCTTCCACTTTCTTCTTCTTCTCTTCTCCTTCTCTCTTCTTCTTCTTCTTCTTTCTTGTTGATCTAAAGTTCCTTTCATGAGATCCTAAATTCTACAGTACCTTTTCTCATACCATAATTTATTTTACTCTAAAAAATATCATGGTTGGGACACCATGAGAGTCGACGCCTGGATTGGGACACCATGATAAATTTAACTCTTAAAAATATCATGATTGGGATACCATGAGATTCGGTGTTCGGATTGGGACACCATTATAAACAAACCCACTACCCCCCCCCCCCCCCCCCCCCCCCCCCCCCCCTTGTAATGGCTTTTATTACTCCTACCACTTGAGAGTCGTTGTCCTGTGGAGCGACACGGTGGTGGACACTTCAGAGCAAAGCCGATAGACACACTACCTACAAAAGACAGAGTGTGCCATACATCTAGCATTAGGATTAGAGTATGGAGCAATGTCTTACCGGCTAGGAGTGATTTTTACTCTCACTTAGATTATGACAGCAGGGCCTCATGGAAGGACGCAACAGCGTGAGGGGGGTGTTGGAAGATGAAAGCATATAGGAATATGTGCCATTGTATACAAAAAGATTTTATACATCATTTGCAGCAAGTTAGGAGTTCATGTTGTTCTCTCACCCCCAGCTTGAGGGGGAGTGTTGGAAAATAGGCCTAAGCCCACACGACCAAGGAAAGCCCACATATCTAAGAGTATTATAAGATGGGCCACATGACCAAGAGAAGACCCACAAGATGGGTCCAAGCCCATAAAAAGTAGGACCCATAATAATTACCACGAGCCGACATTTTTATCACATAAGTTGGAAGATCAAGAAGGCCTCACAAAGGCATCTTTATCTTATGGTCACATCCAAGAAGAGTTCTAGTTTGAGTTATGTTAGTCTTTTATCTATATTGAGTTTTTTAATTATGCTAGGACTTATCTTTAAGTGTTAGAGTTTGGGTGTAGTTGGGGACAAAGGTAGTTTTATTGTAATTAAACTCTACTACCTTCTTCTATTATAAATAGAGGTTCATGTACTTTGATTATAATAATTTAATAAAGTCAAAAAAGTATTTCTCTTTTCCATAAATTCAACAGATACTGTTGGAGGCTATCTTGTTTTGTTCTTAAATGACCAAGGAAAAGATTTTTTTTAAAGTAAAAATTTCTATGGTTTGACTTTTTTCAATTCTCAAGCTTTTGGTAGTAAAGAATAGAAGAGAACCATGAGCGCCACCAAATAGAAGAGACCCAATCTTCTCTCTTGAACTTGACTTCACCAACAAGGGCTATGATTAGGATTTTTTTTCAAAGGACCATGTTTTTTATCAGATCTGGTCAAGTGAGGTTAATATGAAGGCAACTTACCAGGAATCTTCCCTAACCCAACTTGGTTAGGTTTCATCACAAGCATTGTTAGGCTGCAATGGGTTTATCGAAAAAACATAACATTGGGTCAATGCAAGAGAGGGCGGTTTGTAATATAATTTATATTTGACATAATAATAAAATTTTAAAATATATAAATAGGATATAAAAAACCTAATAAAAAGTTACTTGTTTATATGAGAAAGCATTTTTGTCATAGTATATGGGTAGGAGTTTGGGATTTCTATAAAAAACATGGATATATGGAGTTGAGAATTCAAAGAATTTATACTATATTCGTACTATGTTATATTTAGAATCCCAAGTTGTATTATGAAGGGATGTGCATACCAAATTGAAAATGAGTTAAAAAATTGAGGAGGTTAAACATAAGAAAACCACACCATATTTTTGTGTTCAAGTTTTAGCAGTTATACTTGTCTTGTCAATCCTATTGGGTTTTGTTTGATAGTAAAAACACCAATGACAACTAACAACATCTATCCCTTGTAGAGAGACACTTATTGTCCAAGTTTCTCTAGAAATCAAGGTCTGCATTTCAGCTGCCATTGCAACCTTCCACTATAGAATAGCCAATGTCTCTATATTTGTAGGACAACAAAAGATTTAAACAAAGGAAACAAGCAATCAAAAAGTAACAAATACAGAAAAAATTAGTTTGGGACACAATCTTACCCCTTTCAAAGAACAATGAAAAGATGAAGATTAGTTAGAGGAAGGCTTCCTTCTAAGTCAATTAATGGCAGAGACCTGCTTAGCAGTGGTGTAGCCCTTTCTTGAGAGGGTTGCTTGATCCAAGTCATTGATTTTGAATTGTCTTTATCCCTACATGGTTCATCCTCAATAGAAATTGGAAGAGGAGAAGTGGTCGCCAACTCATCCGTCACTTGATCTATAGACAAAAGAAAAATAAAACAAAGATTCAAAGAAGGTGACATTAGTAGAAAAATACACCTTTGTGATTGATTCAGTCAACACTTATATACCCTTTCTCAATACTAGGATAACCCAAAAAAATTCACCAGATAGATCAAAGAGAGATTTTATTAGTATGAGGACCAAGATTATGATTAAAACATGTATACCCAAAATTTTTGAGTGGTAGACAAAACACAGGTAGGTTTGTTTGAAGAACCATGATAGGAACCTCATTATGAATATAGAGGAAGGTATTCAACTTATGAGGCTAAAAGTAGTTTGTTCGAAGACATCTGAAAGGGGCATTAAGGTAAATATATTCCCCACATCAAATAGATGGGATAGGGTGTAAATTAGTGTCCTTCTCATAATGATGGCACAAGGGTGTAAACGGAGAAGATGTATGTCTACTAATGTTTTTTTCTTTTTGACAACTTGTAGCCCTAAGGGCTATGTAGTCATTGTAACCTCCCTTCATAAACTATAAATAAAGGCTTAAGGCAAAGGATAGATCATTAAGTCTCCCCTCTTCTTTGTCAATTTTTTCCTTACACTTCTCTCTCTCTCTCTCTCTCTCTCTCTCTCTCTCTCTCTCTCTCCTTCTCTCTAGCCCTCCCTCTCTTCTCTTCCTTCTTCCTTCTTCTTGTCCTTGTCTTCTTCTCTTCTTCTTCTTTCTCTCCTCTCTCACCCTCTAGGTCGTGTATCTATCATAGGATCCTAAATATAATATGGTATCAAAGCATTAAGTTTGGGATCCCAAAATTATAATATTGGTTAATCATTTTTTTATCAGTTCTCTCAGTGGAAGTAGGGGTATTGATCAAGGTTTGATTTTGAACCTCTTTTGGTCACAAAAATAAGTTTTTCTTTTCTTTTATTCCTTCAGATAAATGTTGTTGTATATCTCAGAAAGATGAAGGTTTATTAAACATTTTTTATTAGAAAATATTGAGTTTCTACATCTTATATATTAGCTTCAATTTGGTTATTTTCGGTGTGTTTAATCTATGCTATCTTCGGTTGAAGAGATCAGTTTTTTAGTCTAATACAACTTGTGGATTTCTAGTTCTTGTTTGATGAATAAATTCTAGCTATCCCATTGATGGTTCCATAGTGTTTTATAATTTAAAGGCTATATTTACATATGTTGTAGATTGAAGTTGATATCATATTTCAATTGTCTTTTTTGAACTAGTGAAGGTGCTTGCATTAGTGCACAATTTTTTTTTGAAAAAATACATGTAGTTCTCTGATTTTGGAAGGGAGTCTATCATTAAGTTTCTCTTGGTCCTCTTTCCTAAAAATTTAAAAGAAAAAAAAAGCAAAGAAAAGTCTAGAATTACATGATTAGTTGACACTATAAGATCCACAAGATTGATTGAGATCTATTATTTTTTGTATAATTTTACATACCTTGATCTTATCATTGGAGTATCCCACTTGAGACAAGATTATAAAGCCTTACGGAAAAAAAAAGGCAACAAATGGTTGGTTTTGTTGGTTAGTGGTTGGCGCCAAACAACTAGAAGGAAAGGTTCCTTCTTTAAAGGATCTCCAAGATTTTCTTTCCTTGTTATGATTACTGATTACCTCCCATAATTATCCCCTTACCTGAAATAATTAAGGCAAGTCAAAGATTGAGATTGATTTGTTGAAGTGGTTCCTATAACACTAAAGGAAAGGTTTCCTAATTTATTTTTGGAAATTAGCTGATTGAAGAAAAATCTTCTTTGATTTAATTTCTTGGTTGATATTCTTTCCTAAGTGAAAAAAAAAACATCACATTCCTTATCTATTTGTTGATTTCAGCTAGCATGCACTCTCCTTCTTTAGTGCATGATTAGTTATTACAAAGATTTTCTTGATTTTTTAGGATATATCTTCCTCATTTTCCCAAGTGATTCCAACCCGAGCTGGTTAGCTCTTTCTTTCCAAGTTGGCCTTGGTCTCCCTCCTATTGGGTTGGCTCATATTCTTTGTGCTTGCCTTATTGGCTTGATTCAATGTGCTACTATTACTCATAGTAGACTTATAAGTTCTTTTCACAAGACTTCTTTGGTGGTTGATTAGTGAGTATAAAGATCTTGAGTTTATTAGTTGAAAAATAGGTTTTCTAAACTGGCTAATCATTTTGGGATAGACCTTATACCCAACTTCACATGGTATCAGAGTAGGTATTCATATGTGGGCCTTCACCCAAATTATCCACTTGTAGAGTCACAAAAGAGGGCTTACACCTAAAGGGGTGTTAAGGAATAGTCCCACATGGATTAGTGAGTACAAAGATATCGAGTTTATTAGTTGAGAAATAGGCATCTTAAGCTAACTAGTCATTTTGGGATGGACCTTATACCCAACTTCACTACTAGTTCCACCTATTGATAAGGAGGACAATTCCTCTATTAAGTGGTCAAAGAACGATACATTAGTAATCAGTTGGTTGATAAATATGATGGAGGAGCATGTGGCTAATAATGTAGTCTACCTTGAGACAACTAAACAGATATGGGATACTTGTGTGAAGTTGTACTCTAGAGTTTTTCTTAAGTTATTATATTAGTTGAATAAGGTTGAGCAACTTCCCATTCTCGTAAAAGACTCAGAACCACCTTGCAAAGTATTCGTGGAGATTATCACCTTCCTTTGTCATATACATCTCCTGAAAAATATCATAAATAATTTTTAGACTATCAAGAGTTGAATGCAGTTTAAAACAGATCTCTTATATAACCGTGGTTGTATCCAAGTATAGAAAGTTATTTGCAACTGACTCTTCCATATTGTTTATCAACTAACTCATAGCCAAAGTGTCTTCCTTCAACCACTTGTGATACGAAGAGTCATCTTTAGTAAAAGGTGACTGAGTTAAGTTCTCAACCAAGTCCCTTGTAATTAGGAAACGTTGAACTGATTTTGACCAAAATGAATAATTATTCAAATCTTTGAATGGAATCCAAGCCCATTTGCTCCTCTAAATTTTCCAACAGAGAAGACTCCATGTTTGAGCGGGATTTGACTCTAAAGTGTTAAATAAGCTCATGAGCAGAAAACATTTGCAAGGAAAAGGCACGAAAACACACTCAAAAGACCATTTGGCTGAATGACTGCTGGAACTCAATCCTTTGCGGGAACCAGAGAAACAATATGGAGACACAAGAGTAAAAATAAGAACCCATCATAAACTACTTTTCCCAATGTATGGGCATCCATATACTAGGCTCTTTTATTCATTTTTCCCTCACCCTCAACGTCAACAATGCTTATAGCAAAGAAGGAAACAAGACAAAAGGAAAACCCAAATGCGGTTTTGTGCCTAAAACCCGAATGTTTCCTTCAAGTAAAACATGCAATGACATGATGAATATTAAACCCCCATCTGTATAGCATGAAGCATACCAAGATTGGTATATACACTTTAGACACAAGACGACAGTTTTAAAGTTAGAAACCTGGACTCAAGGAGGTCAAAATTCCTGACATAAAGTTAGAAAGACCAAGATCTTGCAACAGCAAACATTTGAGAGTCACAAAAATTTTTTAAATCTACCTTATGACATGCATCAGGATATCACAAAGAAAAAAGAGGGAAAAAAACCAATTAAACAACCTTATGCCATTTAAATATGAAAACCCACTTATTTTGTTTCCCTGGCTTCCTGTAAGAGCTTGTTTGGAACCCACGGAAAAGAAGAAAAAAGGTATTTTCTGTTGTTGGACAGCAGAGAATCGTTGAGAGAAAATAAAATAAGAGAAAAATCAATTTATCTCTTATTTAATCAATTCCCTCTCACAAAATGATAGAATTGGAAAAAAAAAATAGAAACTTGAAAGAAATTTTAATCATCAAAATTTTAAAATATTACTAATTTTATCTTATTTTTATTTTTCCCGTGTATCCAAACAAGAGAAACTACATCTATCCTCTATTTTCTCTCTCATTTTCCATGGGCATGTAAACAAGTGAAAAGAAACCTCATTTTCTTTTCTTTCCTTTTTCTCTTTATCTTCTCGTTCTCTTACTTTTCTTTTCTCTCCACTTTCTATATTCGAACATAGCCTAAGAGAAAAGACTTGGAAGAGAAATGAGAGGGATTAAAAAAGAAAGAATGTGAACAGAGAAAGATGACCAAAAAGAGCTACTGAGAAGGAGAATGAATGAAAGGAAAATCTATTACATGGAGATGAGTTGTTCTTTTTGAGGTTGAAGCTTCAAGGAGGATGGTTGATTTTGGAGAAGAAGGTTAGGTTCGAGAAAGACAGATTTAGGGCATGCAGCTCTAGTTTTTCATTTTAGTTTTTGAAACTTGGGAGAATGAGGAGTAGGGATGGGCAAGAGCGGTCAAGGTCGGATTCCTAAAACCTAAACCCCGACTATGAAACCCGAACCCCAAGAAAACCCAAAATGTCAAACCTGACTCAAACCCTATCACTATCCCCGCAATCTCGTCTCCAACTTGTCTTATAAACCCGACACATCCTCACCCCATCCCAGTAAACCCGACTTAAGCCGAACCCATCTCATCCTATCTCCGTAAACCCAATACATCCCCCACCTATCCCTACCCCGTTTTATATCCCTGTCTTGTCTCTATGAACCAGGTTTGGGGAAACCTGTTCTCGACCTAAAATGTAGTGGATTTTGTTGTCACCCAATTCCAGACCTAACTTGTGAAACATGAACCTAGGGTTTGTAGGTCAGGTCAAGTCGAGTTTTCCATGAAACCCAACTTGATGCCCATCACCTACTTGGTATTTGTCCTCCTGATATTATTAAGGTGGAAGCTTAATGCTTCAATCATAATTCATGTTAAAGATACGTGTGAAGATATGTCTCACGATGATATTTGCAAATGTGGCAATCGCCATATAATGAATCAACCCTAAAAGGGTATTCTTGTACTTTTTTTATATAAATAAAAGCAAACCTAGACTATCCCTGTGTGTCTTGATAATTGTCATTCTCGTGAAATATGGCTTTTGCATAACATAAAGATACTAAACCACATAAATATATGTTATTTGATTGTGATTATTGTACAAGGTAATTAATCCTCAATAGATTAATTACATGGCATTAGAGCAAAATGATCCAAAATAATTCATGTCAAAGGATTCATGTTTTTGATTAGTGTTGTATTCATGTTCCACAAAGAATCCTCTATTTGCAAGAGAAGATCAATTTGTTTTCCATTGCTTGGGGTTGAATCAAGATTCTTCCATCTAGTGACAAGTTTTTTCATCTACAATTGTGAGGAAGCAAACTGGTGGTCATTACAAGCAATAAGAGGTTGATTCCACTCAAATTTTCCAGATTCCCAACTCAAGATCATCATCTAAAGGTTGAAGACGAGAAATCGAGTCAAGCGGATATTGCATTGAGTCAACTCCATCAAATATTATACTTGTCAACGATTTGCCGCTTATACAAGTCGTTGTTTGACACATCAAGTCAACTTGATAGCCTACTATATGTGTATTTTTCTTTTCTTCTTTTTAATATCAATCCAAAAATAAACAATTTGGATGTCGTGAAATTAGATTTTTGAAAGTATTTTTGTGGAAGAATTTAAATATCATCATGTATAAGTGAGGGTATTTTGCATTTCACCTAAATGATATCTTTCTATTCCTAAGAAAGGCACACTTTCAAACACATCAAATAGTGCAAAAAAAAAAAGAAAAAACTATTTCTATTGTTGTTGAGGGCTTTAAAAAGAAAGTTGATTTTGAGATCTGTCAATCTTAACTCAAGAATAAAATCCAGAATATAAAACTAGGAAATTTGAAACATTAAGGTAGTTAATTGGATTAAAGTCATATTGTCCCTCAAAATTTTGTTACAAGTGCAACGGGTGCTCAATGCTTATGAGCTATGGGACTAGAGAATTCCTTCTCTATTCAAACAGATGTAAAAATATTTTATCTTAAGAACTAGTTAAATAATGCCAAGCTAGGAGATAAAACGGTGACTAAAATTTTAAATTATGTCAAAGAGTTGTATCTTAAGATGGCTTTTGTTGGTAAACACATTTCTTCCAAGGATTAAGTCATGTATCTCTTACAAGGATTGAAATATGAATACCAAGTCTTTGTGCAATCCTTATTGATATGGCCACTTCCAAACTTTGAGGTATTATTTTCTATGTTATTGCAACAAGAGCAATACTTGGTTAAGGAAATGTTCTTCAGATGGATCCATAGTCAAAGACCTTTGTTACCCGTTATCAAAATAATTATCCTTAGAACACTTCTAGCAAATGTCATGGATCTATCAATAGGGGTTTGAGAGGAAGACCAGGAAATAGAGGTGGTCGGCAAGGTAAAAAAAATCGAAGTAAAAGAGAGGTGCATTGATGTAAAAAAAGAATTAGCAAGTCCCAACTATACAGTTGCCACTACAAGAAATTAGACTTCTGCTAACAAAATTTTCACTAGGATAAGTCAAAAAATCGTTGAGAAAAAATCTTCTTGCAAAAAAATCATTGGCACAATTTGCTTGCCCATTGCCGTTTGGAGAACATCTACAACCAAATTTATGAATTCATTGGAAGAAGTCAAAATCTCTGCCAAGGAATTTTTAATTCACTGGCACGGAATTAAACCTCTGGCTGTGAAATTGAAAATTTGTTAGCAGTGAAGCCAACAAATTGGTGAAATTCGTTGGCAAAGAATTGGTCTTTGCTAATGAAATACAAAAAAAAAAAAAAAATAGTCGAGAATTGATCTTTGCTAATGAAATGCAAAGAACACGATTTTGCTAGTAGAAAATTTTCTCTCTGCCAACAAAATTTGAAATTCGTTGGAAGAGGGTAAAATATATTTATTTTTTATTTTTTATTTTTTTAAAGTTGATATTTTCCTTGTTTAATATAATAAATTCATTAAATGAATAGCGTATAACAATATATATATATAATCCCTAAAATTTTTATAAATCATAAAAATTAATAAATTATACAATTTTAAAAATTATACAAAATAATAAAAATTATACACCATCTACGGGAGTATCTAGAGGTCGATGACTCTAAGTCTGTGTATTCTAAAAGAACTAATGCATCTCTTCCTTTATGGTCTCCATCTTATTTTAGTAGTCATCGTGTAGAGTATTCAACTACTTTTCAACATGACACTCATACTCCTCAACACGATGCTAAGACTCCTCAATTCGACATTATACATTTCTGAGCTCCTCCTGAGTTTTCAACCTTATAGAAAACTCTTTAATCGATCAACCCAATTCAATTGACTAATCATGCTTTATAGAACTGGTTATACAGATTTCTCTATAATCAATCATGCAACAGGAGATAATCAATCATGCTTTATAGGATCTATTTGACAACATTCTATATAATTGGTCATGCTTGATTCAATGACCTATCATGCTTTATAAGTAATGTCATATGCATTCTAGATGATCGATCAAGCCCATGTAGATTGATCGATCATGTCATATGCCAATATAGAATTTTGAGATTTAAGCATGATATAGATTATTCTAAGGGATTTACCATTGTAAAAAATTTATACACATTTGATTAAACATGGTTTTGATATATTTCATGCTCTAAAGCTCCATAATATAGATATGTTTAAGAAATCAAAGTTTTGTTGCCTATCTACTTATATAGCTAGAGTTTTTGAGATTTTCTAATGATGCACGAGCTTAGTCTTCAAATCTTTATTCACCTCTTTTGTGTAAGTTATTCGTAGCAACATTCTTCAATATTTTTTTACTTCGGGTCTTGACTTAGCAACTTGATTGAGCATTCTTTTATCTTGAACTTTTCCCATAGACCTCGTAATATATGTTTTGGAAGACTTGTGTTTAAAATACAATGATAACTCCTTTAGTAGCACACTTTCAAGCTCTCTATTTTATTATCATCAAAGTAATTGAGATTAACATGATTATACCAATTGTCCAACAGTTACTACTAGGGGTGGCTTCGAACCGAGCCGGCTCGGTTCGGCTCGGTTCGGCTCGGGTCGATTCGTCATTTTTCGAGCTCGAGCCGAGCTCGAGCACCGAAATCGGCTCGTTTACCTTAACGAGCCAAGCTCGACCGAAGCTAGGTTCAGTTCGTCGCCTCGCGAGCCGGCTCGAAATGAGTCGGATCGGCATGAATCGGTACGGGATCGCGAGCGAGCGGGGGAGCGGGAGCGGGAGCGAGAGCGAGGGGGGGAAAAATTTTTCCTCCCCCCTCGTCACCGCCGACCCCTCCCATCGGTTGTTGTCGCCGCCTCTACCGCCGACCCCTCCCATCGGTTGTTGTCGCCGCCTCTACCGCAGTCGTAGCTGTTCGTCGGCGTCTATACCGCCGTCGCAGCTGCTCGTCGGCCGCCTCTGTGGCCGTCCGTTCGATTTCTTCCTCTCCTCGCCATCGCATCTGTATCCGTCAATGCCGCTTCCGTCACCGCCGCTTCCGTCACCGTCGATTCCGTCGCCGCCGACTCCGTCGCCGCCGACTCCGTCGTGGCCGTCATCTTCGACGATAAATCCTCCCCGGCGCCATAAGCCCCTTCCCTCCGCGTCGTCTCGACGGAAAACCAGAACAGGGGAGAAATAATCTCCCCCTTCCTCGCGAGAAGATGATCTCGCATGTGCGATTTCGCACATGCGAGATCATAAAATAAAATAAAACTTTTTCCTCTGTAAAAAATTAAAAATAAATTTTATAGAAATAATTTTATATAAACTATTAGTGTCTCGTGTTTTTTTAAACACTTTTCTAATTGAAATCTTTTATTAAAAATCATATAATTTTCAAGGTAAGATTTTTCGTACCAAGATGGGGTAGAAAACTGTATAGAAAATTTTTGAATAAGTATTTAACAGTTAATGCTGTAATACTTTTAGCATGAAACAATTTTTATTTCAATTTTGTGTTTGATATTTAATTTAATTAAAAATTTATCGATAAGTATAATAATATATTAGATTGATTATTAATTTTTATTTATTTCCCTAGAAGAGACAATAAAAGGTCCATTTAACTTTCCTAAGAAAATTTTAAAATATTTCCTGTAATTTTCTAATAAGTCACTAATAGTAATAAGATTTTATTTAAAGGTTTTTTTGGGAATATGTATCATAGGAAAAATATTTTTAGTTTTTCCTAGAATATAAATTTTTATCTAAGGGCACTAAGGAGACCATAATAAATTATGGCTAAATTCAAAAATTACAAAACAAGCTAGAAAACAATTGGAGTAAAAAATATTAATATTGGTGCATTTTAATCCATTATTGAAATTCAATCCTGAACCTCCCCTATCATTATATTTTTTTAAAATGTATGCATAATTTTATATATAATTTATTCAAAGCCACCCCTACGTGTGAGATCATAAACAAGGAAAAAAAAAACTCTTTGTCCCTTCCTCATGGCTCTTAAATAAATTGAAAAGATATTTTAGTAGAAATACGTTTTCAGATACTATTAGCGGTTTTTTCAATAAATGTTAAAAAAACATTTTTAATAGAAATATAGGGACCATTAGTGCCTCGTATTTTCTAAAAATATTTTTCTAATTATAAATTCTTTTTAAAAAATCATATAATTTTTCAAGTAAGATTTTCTTGCCAAGATGGCTTAGAAAACCATATAGAAAAATTTTGAATAAGTATTTGACAGTTGATGATATAATACTTTGAGCATGAGGCAATTTTCATAGTAATTTTGTGTTTGACATTTTATGTGATTAAAAATTTATCGATAAGTATAATAATATATTAGATTAATTATTAATTTTTATTTATTTCCTTAGAAAAGGCAATAAGAGGTCCATTTAATTTTCCTAAGAAAAATTTAAAATATTTCTTGTAATTTTCTAGTAAGTCTGTAATAGTAATATGATTTTATTTAAAGGATTTATAATTTTTATTTGGGTGATTGTAAATTGATAGTGATATTTTATTTAATTTTGTTGCGTTTAATTATTGTATGGAGTTTATTTATAATGTTATGCAGTGTATGGAGTGTTTAAATTATTTTATGGAGTGTATAAACAATTTTATGAAGTGTTTATGGAATGTATAAACAATTTTATGGAGTGTTTATGAAGTGTTTATGCAGGTATTATGTATATTGATTATGCCCAATTTTAAGTAAAGGTCATGCTGAATTTTATACAAGTATTATATATATAGATTATGCTCAATTTTAAGTAGAGGTTATGCCCAATCTTATACATATATTATATATATAAGTTATGCCCAATTTTATATAAAATGTATGCATAATTTTATGCATAATTTTATATACATTTTATTCGATATATATTTTTTGAAAAGTTTTAAATGTATGTTGAGGCTCGAGCTCGGCTCAAAGCTCGGCTCGAACTCGTTGGGCTCGAGCTCGATAACAATTTTAGGCTCGAGACGAGGCTCGGCTCGAAATATTTAAATCAAACTCGACTCAAACATAAGCAGGTTCGGGCTCGGCTCTGCTCGATGCCACCCCTAGTTACTACTCTAGCAGCTCTTATTGGTAACTTGACATTTTGCAAGGCATCAGTCAATTGATAATATAAATTTTTTTCCTAGCCTGGCCAATGCACTAGAGTACTTAACTTTGATCAAATGGTTTATTACCTTTGTCATTAACCAAGTATGCAAATTTATCTGTTCTCCTTGTTGGGGCTATATGGATGCTTTGAAATTGATATTGAAATATGTCAAAGGGATTCCTCATACAAGTATTTTTATTAAGTCTATGGAATCTTATACTTTGTCGAATATTGTTGGTTATAGTGATTAGGATTGGGGTAGAGATCAGGAAACTCATAGATCGGTTTTAGGTTAAGCAGTATTCTCAGTTTGAATCTTATCTCTTGGTGGAGCCATTAACAATGAACAATGATGAGATCTAGTACAAAGGCTAAATATCGTGTCATACATTGCTACAGAAGTAGTACGGGCTCAGAATCTCTTAGATTTTGTTTATAGATGTTCATGTTCTTCTTTACTGCTTTATGACAATCGCATCAT
This sequence comes from Aristolochia californica, assembly GCF_029961685.1. Taxonomy (NCBI): domain Eukaryota; kingdom Viridiplantae; phylum Streptophyta; class Magnoliopsida; order Piperales; family Aristolochiaceae; genus Aristolochia; species Aristolochia californica. The sequence continues at coordinate 29,530,273 of NW_027182290.1, read as the reverse complement.
TATGTATGACTGTGAATCTATGACAATAGTCGCACTCTATCAATGATTGTGAATCCATGACAATGGTATTACTCTGGGGGGGTTAGTCCAAAATGAACCAGAATGAATTACTCCTGCATTACTTAGTTCATTAGATTAAACTATTGTCAGAGTGGTTTTGTCCACTCTTATAGGCAGTAGTTTTCCGCACCTAACAGATCGGTCTGTTGGGTATATTGGCTAGCCGTTGTCATGGTATCAGAGCTGGGCACACCACGTCTCGCTTTCGAATCCCGTGAGAGGCAGTCAAGAATGGGCGAAGTGGGTGTCAGAGTGGTTTCGTTCCCTCTTGTAGGCGGTAGCTTTTCGCACCTAACAGATCGGTCTGTTGGGTGTATTGGCTAGCCGTTGTCATGGTATTAGAGTTGGGCACTCCACGTCCCGCATTCGAATCTCATGAGAGGAGGTCAAGACCCCTGGTCCACCTGGGTTAGGTACTTGGCTTTCCGCACCTAAAAGATCAGTCTTTGGGGTGTATTGGCTAGCCGTTGTCATGGTATCAGAGTTTGGCACACCACCTCCCGCGTTCGAATCCCGTGAGAGGCGGTCAAGAATGGGCGGGGTGGGTGTCAGAGTGGTTTTGTCTACTCTTGTAGGTGGTAGCTTTCCGCACCTAACAAGTCGGCTTTTTCGGTGTATTGCCAAGGCGCTTGACATGGTATCAGAGCTAGGCACGCCACGTCCCGCATTCGAATCCCGTGAGAGACGGCTCTAGAATGGGCGGGGTGGGTGTCGGAGTGGTTCCGTCCACTCTTATCAGGGTTAAGTAGGCTATGTTTTCCACACCTAATAGGTTGACCTTTTCGGTAATTTGGCTAGGCGTTTGACAACTATTAGAGTTGAATGAATTTTATTTTTTTTGAATCACGTCAGGTAATTGAATCAGGCAAAAATCGGGGAAAGTTGATTCAAACATTTTTTTCGAATCATTAACATGAAGTGCGGGACGGACGTTTCTCCCTTTCCTCCTCCTCCCCTCCTCCCCCCCCCCCCCCGAAAAAAAATTCCTCCCCCAAATTTTTTTTTTCTCTTCTCCCTTTCGACCTCCGTCGCAGAGCACGGGAGGCTGAGCCTCTCTTCTCCCCCTCGGCGTACCGTCAGAGAGCCGCCTTCGTCACCGTTGTTCGCTGGCCCGCCGTAGTCTCCCGCCATTATTGGCGCTAATAAAGACAATGCACGCAGTGAGGAAGACAGCGTCATAAAAATAATAATCTATATTTTTTATTTATAAAATAATTATTTTTATTTATTCAATATATTTATTTTATAATTATTGTATTAAATTAGTTATTTAATAGTCATAATTAAAATATTGTTAAAATAAATATTTGATAAATTGTTTTGGTTTAATTATCCCATTGCTATAATTAATTAAACCAATGGTTTTAAATTTTTTGAAAATATATTATTAATTAATAATACATAAAATATATTATGTTATTGATAAAATAATATTTATATTTATTTATTATATTATTTTTTTATTATTGTATTAAATTAGTGGTTTTTAATGTTTAAATATATTTTATGTTATTAAAAAATAATTTATTTATTTATTATATTTCTTATATTATTTTTTAATTTTATTTATTTATTTTTAATAATTTATTCTAGTCACACATAATTATTGTATTAATTTATAATAAACTATAATCATTAAGTAATATAATATAGTTTTTATTAATTAAAATATTAATATATTTTAATACTACACGTTATATCGCTTATAAGTGTAGTAACCATATTTATTTTGGTTAATTATTTGTTTAAGTATATATTTTATTTAAGTATATTATAAAAGGTTACTCATTCTCTTATTTATATCATACTTTCATTTGGGGGCACTAACACTGAAAGTTGTTTTCCAATGCACTTGAACTCGTCTACACCCCCTCATAACTATGACTATGAATATTGTCCTTAACAATAGATCTAAGTATATAGAGTTATATTATCATTTTATTCAAGATTTGATAGCATGAAGAGTGACTGCTACAAACTATGATCCTATTGAGAAGATCAATTGGCAATTATTCCCACTAAGCCATTGTCGTCTCGTCGTCATCAATTTATCTATGGCAAACTTCCCACAGCTCAAACTATGGTCAGTTTGAGGTGAGTTGTGTGGGGGCAGAAAAGTAACTGTGGACAGACACACCTTCTTGTGTGGGGCAGAAAAGTTGGAGCTTAGCCAGCTCTTTTTCCATTACTCCGATGCTTTGTCTCTGACCTCACCGCCCCCTCTGGAGTCACGACCTTTAACATTAACTTCCCTCGAGCCCACACGGCGATTGGGACCCATGATGGAACAGATTGGTACAGTGCATTTATGCAGCCCTCGCAACAATGTATCGGTCTTTCCAGCTCCGGCCGCTGGATCATCCTTTATTACAAAGCACCGTTTGGTCAATCGAAACGGATTCACGGCGAAAACCTCAGAAAAAATGGCACCGTTGGGCACATGCCTGACTGAAGAGTGGTAGAGGCTTTCCGAAAGAGGAGGAGAGAAGACGATTCCAAACTCCGACCATTAATGCATATGCACTTGCGTTGGGTACAAGACGCATAGAGCGTAATGAAAATGTCTCCTTCTGTACCCACTACATTATCTTCAAGGGACCAGGACTCTGAACAGCTCCATTAATCGATTCAGATTCCTCTGCAGAAAACAGGAAACGGAAAAGTTCGCCGTGCATTCAACGCAGTAAGAACCAGATGGCAACAGTCAAACATGGAAGTGACAAATAAACTCATTAAAGAAAGAAAACAACACGAAGCTCGTTTGATTCTAATCTTCGTATTCTAATCATCGGGCTCCCATTTTTCTCCGGTAGGTCTTGTTCAATACAAGCTGGAATTTGCCGCCAAATCAGGGCCGAGATATGCACACATGGGTAGTCTTTGGAGTCCATAATCGTTGATAATAAAATCGCGCACTCGTGGGGTTTAACGTTCAACGGCCGGTCTTGCCTCGTCACTGCTGACTCTCGTGCTGGCTTATCTCCTCTCCTTTTCTCTCACCACTTTTGACATTTTAATGTTTGGATATTCGGACTCGAAAAGAAGTCTTATCCTGGACAAAAGGGTTCGTGGGTTTTTTCTATCAAGAAGACGAGCTTTGGATGGCTAATTCATGGTGCTCGGACAAAATAAACTCAAGTACAACTCCATCTTTTGAAAATAGAGCAGCATACACTATTTCTCTTTGACGATCACGTTGACATAATCTGATTTATAATTATATACTTCACATTTCACAGATAAAGTCAGAAAAAAAAAAAAAAAGGAAAGGCATATAGTGACGGCAAATTTAAAAAAAACAAAAAGGGATTTTTTTCTACTACACAGACGCAGGGCGGAACGCTCGAGTGGCCGGAACTCGCTCTATGGTCCAGGCGGGACGCTTTGACTGTATTGGCTGACAAATCAGCACCCTCTAAGCGGCAACCCGCAGAGACAGTCGTTGTTAACGAAGGAGGAAGCCTCAAGGTGATCGAAGGGGGATCCATTGGGAATCCTGCCGCAGAGATGATTATGACTCAGATCCAGATGTCCTATGTACGAAGCCGATGTAATCGAGCTGGGAATAATTCCTGACAATCGGTTGTACGCGAGATCCAGTAACGTGAAGTATGATCTCGGACCGAAGGCGTCTGGAATGTGCCCGTCGATCGCGTTCTTGCTCAGGTTCAAGATGCTCAGACCTGAATTATGAAGCAGAGTCGGCGGGATGCTGCCGGAGATCTGATTGCCGTCTAGATATAGCGACGATAGCACCGCCATTTGGCCCAGGGACGCCGGAATCGATCCCGAGATCCGATTCATTGAGAGGTCCAAGTCGGCGAGGCGGTAAATTTTGGAAATGGAGCTCGGGATCTGTCCACTGATCTGATTCCGACTCAGAAGCGCTCGGCTGAGCATCTTCAGGTTTCCAAAGTTCTGAGGAATCTCCCCGACGATCCTGTTACTGCTGAGGTCGAGATGCATCAATCCGGCAATGTTGGCCAGGGAGGTAGGAATGGTGCCGGAGATCTGGTTGTCAGCAACGTTCAAGACGCTGAGATGAGTCAGTCTTCCGATGCCCCGAGGGAGGGGACCGGTGATCCTGTTTCCAACGAGGTCAAGAATGCGGAGGTTAGGGAGCGAGGTGATGCAGGAAGGAATGGGACCGGTGATATTCTTCCAGTCGGCGATGACGATGTTGGTGAGACGATCGAGCTTACAGATTTGAGGGGAGATATAGCCGTACATGACGCCGGTGCGATGCGCGCGTTCGAAAATTGGATCCTCAGACTCGCCGCGGAGGTTAATATCAGCGACGCGGCCATTGGTGGGATCACAGCTGACGCCGTACCAGTTCTTGCAGCAGTTAGTACCGGTCCATGAGTTAAAGATGCCAAGGTAAGGCTCCTTGAGGACCGACTTGAAGGCTAGCAACGCGGCGAGGTCTGACGGCGGACACGCCTGTACAACCAGCGGCGTGACGGCCAGAAGCAGGAGAAGGGAGACGAAGAGGTGAGTGGACATCATTGTCTACAAAAGATCAACGTGAAAAGAAAGAGCGGTCCTCAGTCTCACTGTCTGAGACAAGGGATAGTCCAGAGCTTGAGAACGTCGTCGGTTTTATACATTTTTGTTAGGCAAAATGCCTCCATGGTTTATCAATATTACCAAAGTAACACACTAGGGTTAATTCACTGCTCGATCGACCACATTAAACAGTCTTTGGAGTAGAAATCTAACCAGTAACGAACATCATATCAGAAGAGAAAGATATAAGATTTCTAACTGGAATGACCATAAATTGTCGGCATGGCGTGATCCGCAGAATGGAGCAGTTAAGAGGAAAGGGGGTTGAAGAATAACAGACCCTGTCCCAGATACAGCCTGAAAAGAGGATCGGGCTCCTGGAAATTTCTTGAGCGATAATGGGAGAGGTCCGACTGGGAGTTGATCCGGGGTTGAGTAAAACATGCGGCGGCAGAAAATCATTTTCTTCAGAATGATTTTAAGTAGAAAATTATTGGGTAAAATATCAAATCATTAAACCAAGCTAGATTTGATTAAAAAAATAAAATATAAAAAGGAGGGCGAAGAAAGAAACAAAAGATAGTCGGCGGACCACATGCATGAGTACCACGTGTCGCAAAAAGGAAGGCGATGACGGAGCAACTTCCGACACTGAACATGGGATGGGTTTCAGCGCAGAAGTAGGAGTCCACACGTGAATATCAGCCGCGGCGTAATTAGCTTCTTTTTCGTTTTTTCGAAGAGCATTCTAATTTGGATCTGATGTGCTTGGGGAGGTTTGGCTGCTTATAATTGGTTTGATCAAGTCGTATTCCTCTCGGGTCCCTCACACGCGGATCTGGGTATGAAAAGACAAGAGAGCGCAAGAGGGAGGACACATGAAAGCAGCGTCGTAAATCCATTAAGACAGCGATGGGATGGGACCTGATCCATTTATATGTTCATTGTAACAAGCACGGGCTGTCACCAGCTAATGCGGTAACTACTCTACCGACGGGCAAAATAAGAGATTTCCACTCTTAGAGTGAAAACCCGTGACCAATTTCTAGTGGTTTCTCTCCTTCCCTTCAGTCTGGAAGGTGGTATTGCTTCTTTTTCTTCATTAATGACGAGAGTTGATCTTTTGAGACCCCTTTCTGTTAGTAGCCTTCTACCACCACTAAGACGATCTGTATTTGACGGGTAGAAATTCGAAGTTGGTGGTGGTCAGAGTTCGCTGGCTCCCCTTTCCACTGGCAAAGATATCAGGAAGCAACAGCCAGTCCTCGCGGAATCCGTTTAGAATTTCCACCACCCGTGTTCAAATAAGATGTTACAAACCACCATTGACAATAATATGTTCAAAACACATATAATTGAAAAAATGTTAAGGCAATAAAACTCTTACTGCGTTTCCTGCAAAGACATCAATACAAGCACAAATAACTCCTGTTGGTATTTCATATAAGAAATGATTAGCCTAAACCACCCAAAATCCAGTCGTCTTGAGGCTTGTTACATAGCATCAAAACAACCATGATTAATAACTGATTCATGAGAATAATTGACTTTGATTGAGAAACTTCTCACTGACAGGGAGCCATATAATAGGATCTCCAGTCAAACATAAGTTTTTGCTAGCACCAAAAAAACTATCATTTTGAAAGAAACCAAAAGATGGTTAATTTGACAAATAACTAGAACTATTCAAATATGAATTTCAACGTGCTGAACTTTCAGATAAGACTGGTCCATCTAATAGGAGAATCCATATTTGACAAAAAAAATAAAGAAATTTATGCTCTATGGGAAGAGAGCATGGAGATGAACCATAAATCTTGAACTACATACTGATCTTATTTTGCAGAATCTTTCGCCTTTCCTTCAGGCTTTCCTGTTTTTTCTAGATGTTGTTATCCACTACAGGCCTTTCCGACCATAGACAAATCTTCATACGATTGTATAAAAAAAAAAACAAACCTCAACCATATGAAAGAAAGAAACAAAACAGTATCCTTAGCCTTTTCTTCATACAAGCACATCAAAATGCAAAATCACTGAAAACAAATCAAACAAAAAAATCAAAATAAAAGGGACAAACAAAAAAAAAAAAAGAGGATGAATCAGGATGCTTGATTCAACAAAGAACTTCAATGTATGTACCCGAGAGAGAGAGGGAAAGAAACATCATTTGCTATGTTATAGTCAACATCTGCATTGGCTTACACAAACTTACAATAAAAGCAGATTTCAACTGATCACAGACACTTCAATAAACCCTAGATTCCATTGAAGTATCGTCTTCATCAATAAGCGAGTTAACAGCAGTGGAGACCAACCTGCAAAAAATAAACATAAAAGAGAGTCATATGCAAAAAAATATCAAGGCAAGGGATCATCTGAACCCATAAATTGCAGCAAAAGCCACTAACAGAGCATGTGTCTAAATTTGGGTAAGCATAAGCCCCTTCTCTGGGTAAACAACCATCATGGACTGCACTTTTTATTTTAATGATGATAACTAACACACACAACACCAGTACATGACCCCTTTGCCCGGTTGAGACTTGAACCCAAGACTTCTCATAAGAAATCATCATTCTACTGCTAATCTTTTAATGACAGTAATAATTATAATAAAAGTTATTATTGCAAATTTCATTTTTTTTATCTTCAGTCTGTGAATACTCACTAGATCCTAGGACAAGGTATAAGATTGTTGACTAGAACAAATCAACCAAACATAGTCTAATGCAAGTCTCTCTCTCTTTCTTTTTTTAAAGGGTTGAAATTTTATTGAGAAGAAAAAGGAAAGGGCACAAGAAGTCCCAAAATACAGACACTAAGATAAATTAAACAACAGAACATGAAAATTTGAGATTGATCTGCAGCTCCAACTGATTATGACCAGCTGAAGCGAATTGATCCACCATAGGATTAGCTTCCCTCAGAATATTGGTCCAAGCAATTAGGGGTGTAAATGGTAATACGGACAAAATGGAATAGGCTATTCCATCTACTATTCTGATTACCATTCCGGTTTTCCGTATCCATTCTATCCGATTATTTTGAAGGCATTCTGGTTCCGTTTATCTACCCGGTTAAACGGGTAAACAGGTAAGTAAATAAACGAAAAAAATAGTAAAAATTAATAAAAATGTATAAATTTCTTAAAAATTAGAAAAAAAATAACATGTTTACAATATCTGAAGAAAGTAAAAAGTCATATAACGACATATATAACAAGGTCCCCCTACATAGGTATATAAGGAAATTATAACAATACCCTTACATAATATGTAACGGGTAAACGAGTATAGAATAGGTATTATCCATTTCTGTTCCGTTTAATAAACGGTAAAATGATAAATGGGTAAAATTACCCAATTACATATACGGGTAAGATGTTTTGTACTGTTTAATAAACGGTGGATGAAAAATCAAGTAAGCGGATAAAATTGACACCCCTACAAGTGAAATCAATGTGAGTGGCAAGGTCTTCAATCTGCATAAATTCCTAGTCAAATTTCCAACTGCAAGGGCAGTCCCTTTTAGCCCAACCAATTATGCTTTTTGAATCACCTCCAATTATTGATGGAAAACATAAATACTTGACCTATATCTTCACACCATCTTAGGAGGGCATGAACCTCCACTTTATCCTAGTAATGCCAAGGGGCCACAATATGGTATGAGAGAGCTGCCAACATGATAATGAATGACACCCCCATATCCAGCAGGGCCAGGATTCCAAAGTGAGTTCAGTCAAAGTTCAGCTTTAGATGTCTTTGAGGGGGAGGGATCCACTTAGTGATCTTTTTAGATTTGTAAGTTTCAAGGGAGCCATCGATCTTCAATTCTCTCGCATGATGGCAGCTTGGAGCTCTTCCAACTCATGAAAAAGATTAGTCTATTGCAGAATGGCATGGACCAAGAGCACAATGAGCCTGCCCACCGACCCAGTCTTAGCTGAGAATGTGCGGCCATTCCTTTCCAGCCAAATAAACCACGGCACAGCAGACATCACCAATTGCTACATAAGTCTCCCCATACTTGAAAGGGGGACAATAAAAGTGCTAGTATAGTGCAAGTCTCCTATGAGAACTAAAATTAATCCTCATGGCATAATGCCAAGGCTGTCAGAATTTTTGCCTTTTGAGTTTTCGTCGTTGAAATTGAAATTCTTTTGAGAAAAAAATTTATTGGTTAAAAAAAGAGGAAAAAAAAGCAAACTACAGCTGAAGAAAACAAGCAAAACAAACAAGATTAGGCCAGGGGATCCAGTTGCCATACAACAATCAGTTATTTATCGACCCTCTCCCTAGCAAAGGAGTGAGCTAAGTTATTGGCTGATCTATAAGTCTGTGACCAGGAAATTGGAAATGGTAACACTGAACTTCAGCAAAACAATATCTCCACAGGCATCGAGGACCCAGCCCTCTTAAAAACAGGTTTATAGCAACCATAGAATCACCCTCCACTTCAAGGGGCCCCATGAACTTTTATTTGAAAATCTTTAGGTTACACAAAAGAGATCTAAACTCAGTTTCTATGATCTCACAAGTAACCAAGGAGCCCAAGAACTAAAGAATTACCTCCTCTTGAGATCAAAAGAGATGACCGCAGCCAGAGGACCCAGGAATGTGATTAGTTGCAGAAATTTGACATTTGCACTCTAATTAATTCTTTTTTTGTTTGATCTCAACCTCCTTTTGAACCTGCTATACTGCCAGATGCCACAGTAGTAAAGTGATATCCAACCATGGCATTCTGCTCCTAATGCTCCAAAATAGACAATTTTGAAATTTTGGACTAATTGCTTTTTAAAGTAAAAAAACTTGGACTAATTGGGTTTCCAAGTTCATATGCATGACATACATATATTTTGAATTTCTGTACTAGTAATTAACTTATTTTGTGGACAATGGCTACAAGTCAACAAAGTTCCATACTAGTTATTCCTTGCCTTATCTGCTGTTGTTTCGCCTACTTGCTCTTTTCAAGAGTCTAACTCATTTAGGGAACTTGTCATGATGCTTCCCAGAAGAAAGCTATGGAGGAGTTAAATTCTTTCCAATAAGTATAGGATTTACTTTCACCTGAAAAGACCAAAGAAAAGTAATTTTCTTTCTTTCAGACACTTGCATAGTATTTAGCTTACAGCAAGAAATTGTTGGCTGCATGTTAGCTCTAAAGGTGAAGGTCTGAGTAGATGGATCTCTTAAATGTCATAGAACTCACCCTCTTAACTGTCTGCTCCACTCATATACTATTGAGTTTTACAGAGACCTGTGTTCTACTAAGTATCACAAGATTAATGTATTTTACAGCAGCCAGTAGTGAAAGGGCAGTTCTGTCCTCTCACTCAAAGCTCTCTTTATGTTTCTAGTCATAAGGGTATGTGTGTAGTTGTACTCAATCACTTTATATATCAAAAGGAGATAGCAATGTTTTAACCCAACTGATATGTCCAACCAGCTAGGGTACAGTTTCTGCTTGAGGAGGTTCAACCAGTTGACCCATTGGTTCAACCAGCATATATTACAAACAGATATTTATTAATATCATAAACTAAAATATATTACAATTTTTCACATACAAAAGTGCTTGCATATACATGTTTATTTGTTAAAATATATACACCCAAGTTTTTTATATCAATCGTACCCAATGTAAGTCAAATTCTATATAATCCAATATTACTGTATGTCTATCTCATATCTTAGCAAAAAATTGAATGCAACAAAAACATGAAAGATTGTTTGTGTAGCCAAATCCCATAAACCTTCATAAGTCATGGAAATCTTGTTATCCAACAATTGTAAATTTAGAACACTTCTTGTTAGAGAGCAAGGATAGTTGGACATTTCAGTGTATAAAGTACTGGTGGTAGTGCTACATAGAGAAGGGGGGAGGGGGGAGGGTTGTGGGGTGTTCAACCATTTGAGTGTTTTCTGGCTGTATTACACATGAGTGAACTGAGGGGCTTTTTTGTCTTTTTGGTGTAATTTCTCTTTAAGTGATTAACAAAGCCAGATTAGGGATCCAAGGGAGTTAACAAAATGCTGCCTCATTCACACAGTTCTCTCCCACTTCTTCTTCACATCTCTTTTCTCCTTCTTTTTCACTCAGCTTCACACTTCTATTAATCTAAAGGTTAATGAAACATATGTAAACACTTCATAAATTTGAAATGCAAAAATAAATAAAGACAAGGCAAATAAATTTTAAATTTCACATGGAAAGAGATATACGATGATTGTATAATTTGAACGTCAAAAATATGCCTCTTCAATTCATATTTTTCATTTAGATAATAGTCGGCAAACTTTTTGCGTGTATACTCCCCATTAGAACGGGGTTGCCCAAGGAAGAATAGACATCATCTTGAGGTAGCTCTTACAATTCTATTCAAAATGCATGTTTCTAAAGCTTTTTGGGGAGATGCAATTGTCACTTCTTGTTATTTAATTAATCACCAGTCATGCACTGTGTTGAGGGTGCATTCCGATGCATATTTAGCAGCAAAATTGAAAGTTGTTCAGTTACCTCCCTGGGAATTTGCCTCTTATGTGTTTAGTTCATTGTATGGTCCTATTATTGATAAGTTATCGTGATATTCTGTTTGGTGTCTTTATTGGGTATTCTCATAATCAGAAAGGGTATAGATGTTATGACCCTCGAGCTAGAGAGACTTGTATATCTGCTGATGTTACATTTTCTGAGAGTTACCCTTTATTTTTCTTCCTTGGAATCCTCTTCAATTCATAGTTTTCCACTAAAGAATGACCTGAAAATGAGAAGGCCGTGCCAAAGGGCCTGGATTTTAACAGTATTGGAGTCCGCAATTCCCAGGGGTCCACAATAGGAGGCAAGGACAGTCCCTTCATGAGAATGGAAGACTCCACAAAAGCCTGTGGGACTCGGATTGCCCAATGCACAATCATCAAAGTTAAGCTTAATTGTGTCAGCTGGGGAGGGATCCACTTTGAAATCTTTATTGTTCGAGGGCTGATATTTGGGCCACCAAACTCCAATTATCTCGGAGAAGCCCCTCTTGAAGGCTTCCAAACTTAGGTAGCATATTGATCCAGCCAGAATGAAACTCAAGATTTTCTCGATGACAACGTCCAATGTGTCTGCCTACCATTCCTTTCCAGCCAAAGCTCCCATGGGATGTGAGTAAGGTATGTCATTTACCAAATTCCTGAATGCAAATGCCAGCACTGAGGCCACACAACTTGATGAGGCTACTGTTGATCAACTCTTTGCGGGAAGTTAAGTTCCCCCTTCACCCATCCAAATACAATTGTCAAGCTCCCCTGCAATTAGTGGGACAGAGATGGGCTATTATAGATTATATCTGTTAAAAAAACATGAACTTCTGCACTAGTTGAATCATCTTCTCCAAGAGGCCCATAGAAGTAGGGTGCTTCCAGTCTAATTACAAATAACTCCCCAAAACCTGTAGGTCTCGGGTTCCCACAAGACCTACTATCAATGTTAAGCTTTAATTGACCGTGTGAGGGGGAGGCAGACCTCTGTTGACTGCTGAAAGTGAATGATTTCCAATTTTCTCTCATAACAGCACCTGGGATTTCCTCATAGTCCTAAACTAGCTTTGATCACTGCAATATCACAGAGACTTTCAATCACAGCATCAATGGAACTTGATTAACTAGCAGCTTGTGAGATCCTCCAAAGAACAAGTCCCATTTTCATTTAGGCATATAGAAGTGCCAATAACTAAATCCGATAATGTCTGGTAGGTAAGAACATAACCCAAATTGTCTGGGAAAGGAATTCCATACCTTGAGGACGAAAGGTTTCCCTCATCACTCTCTAACTTGTATCTCTCCTTTCTATGTTCCCTCTGTGAAAATGATTTGTGTTGCTTGCACTTTTTTAAGTTCAACCCACAATTTACTCACTAACTTCTATGTCTCTCAGGTAGCCTCCCTCTCTCAAAATGATTTACTTTTCATGCAGTATTTAAATTTGAATCACAGTTTACGTTATCATGTGTAATCTCTTTTAAACCAATTGAATTTTTTCATAATTAATATCTCATAGCCTCCAAATTTTTTCCTACAATTAGGCACTCATAAACCCAATTTCATTACATATGTTAATGTTAGGTCCAAGTCCCTCCCAAAATGACTACCAAAGTTAAAAGGTTTTTTCCAACTAATAACCACAAGATTTTTCTAAATATTATTATATGTGGGATTATTCCCACTCATACCCTCTCTCACATCCAAACTTCACAAATGGATAACAGGCCTGAGATTTAGACAACATAAACAGGTATAAACTATTAAAAGCCCTACTCTTATGCCATGTTAAAGTTGGGTCTAGGTCCATCCAAAATAATTAGCTAAATTTAAAAGGCATTTTTTCCCAACTAATAACCACAGAGTTTTCTTGACATCAATTTATGGGAGATTATATCCAACTAACAACGTACTACCCCATTAGTTACTTCTCTATTTTACTACCTCTCACTTACAACTTTTGCATTGTTTCTACCAAATTTATCATAGGGATCGCTACTCAAAGAGTAACATTCACTACCTCGAGCATATCTGAGAAACCAGGACCAAGAATAACCTCACCCTAGGCAAGTCAGTGCTCTTCATACAAGCATGGAGAGTCATTGCGCATTGCTACCAAACACTTGGAAAGTAAAAGTGTTGACTGACAAAGGAGACTAGCTGAATTCAATTAACATCAAAATTATTCTTCTGCAGTTCATTTGAAACAGGACCAATCCTCAAAATAAACATCAGATCAGGCCCGAATCAGAAATATACTCAACAATAAACATAAATAGAGCAAATAATATCAATTTGATGTGGGACACCCCATTGCATTTAATTCATAGGTTTGGGTCAGTAAGGATTGCATGAATTTGATACATGCTCCTCTTAAAAGGACTAACATACAGAACATTACCTGTATAAAAAACATATTAACTATCCATACACACCCATAACCCATTTTAGACATAACAACTGCATTAGTTTCTGATAGTTCATCTGGGTCCAAATCAATGAATTTGCCAGTATACAATTCATTGAGAAGCAACATGCAATTATTTGATTGACATTTAGGAGTAAGTGCACTTACCTAGTGTAAGTGAAAGTGAATAACCTAGTGTAAGTGAAAGTGAATCACTTGTTGGTGTTAGTGTGGTAGATGTAAAGTGCACTGGAAAACACTTTCCTGTGTTTTAGTGCCCAAATGAAAAATATAGTGTAAACAAGAGAATAAATTATTTTTTATAATAATCCTAAATAGATCATATACCAAAATAGATAATTAACCTGCACAAACATGGTTACAACCCTAATAAGTAATTTAATGTAGTATTAAAATATATTAATATACTAATTAATTAAATAAGATACTTCATTAATAAATTATGATAAATTACCGTTTAGACTAAATTAATACAATAATTACGTGTGACAATTAACTGCGGCACTAATTAATTATAAAAAAGAGATAAATAAAAACTAAAAAAATAATGAATATAATAAATAAATATAATTTAATATTTTATTAATAACATAAAATATATTTTATGTAGTATAAATTAATAACATATTTTCAAAAAATAAAAAATCATTAGTTTAATTAATGATAAAAATAGAATAATTAAATAAAAATACTTGATAAACTGCTTATTTTAACAATATTTGAATTACCACTCTTAAATCACTAATTTAATATAGTAATAAAAATAATGAATATAATAAATATAATATAATATTTTAATAATAAAATAAGATAGATATTTAGTAGTATAAATTAATAATATATTTCCACAAAATTAAAAATCATTAGTTTAATTAATGATAAAAATATAATAATTTAAAAAATACTTTATCAATTGCTTACTTTAACAATATTTTAACTACCACTCTTAAATCACTAATTTAATATAGTAATAAAAATAATTAATATAATAAATAAATATAATATAATATTTTATTTTATTAATAACATAAGATAGATTTTTACGTAGTATAAATTAATAAAATATTTCCACAAAATTAAAAATCATTAGTTTAATTAATTATTATAAAAGAGAATAATTATTAAAAATACTTGATCAAATGCTGACTTTAAAAATATTTTAATTACCACTCTTAAATCACTAATTTAATATAGTAATAAAAATAATGAATAGAATAAATAAATAAATAAATATAAATTTTTATTAATAACATAAGATAGATTTTTACGTAGTATAAATTAATAATATATCTCCACAAATTTAAAAATTATTAGTTTAATTCAATATAAAAAATAAAATAATTGAAAAAAAATGCATGATAATGAACCAAATTAATAATGAGCGAGAGCGCCAAGAGGAGAGCGAGATCCACTTTCGTGAGCTAAGACGCGAGTTCAAGTCGATGAACGGGTTCATCCACTTGAACTGGTGCCCGGTGTGTGCACTAAAGCATCCTGGTCAAGTGACAATGTAATCTAATACTTGACCCAGAGGCGCACTAACAAGCCCTTATTCTCAATGTTCCTGGAGATAACAAGGGTTTTGGGGACTTCGATTGTCAACAGCACAATAATTAGTCCTTTTTAAGGATAGTTGTACATTATGTTTTTTTTTTTTGGAGTGTCCTCAAAATTAATTTTGTTCTCATTTGAAGAAAACATATAGGTTGAAGAACAAAAGAAAATGCCTTATATATCACCAATTTATGCCTAGCCTCCTGACATAGCACGGTGGTCTAGATTCAAGGAATAACAAAGTTGAATGTTTCCTCTAGAGTATGGGTAACCTAGATTTCAGTAACAACTAAAAAAATTTACAATCTGAAATTCAAGTTTGATGGTTAAAACTTGAAGGACAGAAACTGAGTTTCTACAGCTATCAAGAAAAATAGCAAACAGATAAAAAAACACAGAATAAGTTTATCCAAGAGAGCAAAAACTAGAACCTTATTCAATAGCAAAAAAGTGATTTCTGTGATACGTATGAAGGTTTTCATAGGCATATAAATCAATAAAACAGAAAACTCCTATCATGACTTACGAAATCTGGTTCTACTTGCCGGAAAAGAAAATCAAAGCAGGAAATAGTTTCTAACTTAAAGACTTGCTTACTTTAGGCTACACTAATTTGGAAACAAGAACCTAAACATAAAATAGGAAACTATTATTTGGTAAGACTTTCTAACGGAAAGCTTTAACTAAAACAGCAAGTTACTTGCGTTGTTAAAACTTCTAATCTCAAAATGCTTAAAATAGGAAATTGCAACTTAGAGAAATTTTTCAATTGAACTTGTCCTAAAATATAAAATTCAATCCTTTTTTAATTGAATCCTTTTCTTCCTTCTTCTTTCATAAATATGAGTAACTTTATCCTTAGATATTTCTCGCACTGCATCACCTCATAACAGGATTGAACACCTTGAATCACACCTCATAACAAGATTGAACACCTTGAATCACACCTCATGCATTAGAAATTATGACTTCAAAATATCATTCGTAAAATGTTGATTATACAAACACATATGATGTCCCTTTCTCCCAGTGAGACTTTAACCAAGACCTCACACCAGAAACCCCTATTTGACAATTGATACAAAAGGTTCAATCCATAGTATAACTCTAAAGTTTCCATACCAAGTGTACTATTTGTAATTTGTAATATATAACTCAAATTTTTAATTTTACTTATTATATTTACTATTTGCCACCTTGACCATAGGGCTGTATTTTCAGTTTATGAGTTAAAAATTCCGCCATTCAAAAAAAAAAAAATGTTGCTTTACTAAATGTACATAATGACAAACAGGAATTTTTTAAGGCATGGAGAGAGGATCTTGATGTCATCAATAAGCACATAGTCACATGTGGCGTTCACATAACATCAATCAGGTAGCAACAGTATAAAACATTCAACAACTTTATCAAAGCATGCATGTGGAAAGAAGAAATACACAACATAAGATCTCAAGATCCAAAACATATTGATATATGTGAATATGAGCTAGAAATATATCATGGAGTATAAACACACCTGTATATAACTATGAAAAACAGAATCATATAGAAAACAAGCTTGACCATACGATACTTCTTCTCCCCATTAAGTAAGCTAAAGATCTCTGTAACATCTATGTGATGCTTCCTTTGCATGTACCTGAATTGTACAAAAAACATATACATATAATGCATTCATAGAGTATTTTAAAATGCAAGTGAAAACATGGAATTACAGATCAGGAATTTCAGACAAACTGATATAAAGCTGAGAAAGATCAACACAATTAACTGTGACCTCCCATGTGAGTGTGAACTCGACCAGTAATAATAGAAAATGCCAGGGAGTATTAGATGTGATTTGGACATGAGCACACTGCAGAATTTCTCAAATTAATCACATGAACTTCAGTTGATTGTATGACTTTTCAGTTATTCTATGTAGCTGTCAAACTTACAAATTTCCAGGCTTTAAATTATTTCAAATCACTTATTTTTTTCTTTAATGGCAGTTCTTTCAATTCATCACCAAGTGAATAGGACATGAAGGATTAGGAGACCGTCAATTCAGAAGTACAAGAATGAGAAACCTGAGCCTAAGCAGTTCCCAACTGCCTCTGTGCAGAATATGAAGAAAAATAGAGAAACTCAAACATTCAATTTGAATTCAACTTAACAAGGAACATCAGAGGAGAGAGACATGGATCTTGGAAATATCAAACAGTCACAACCACCCTAAAGTTGACACTCAAATCTCCTCACATTTCCATTCTCAAATATTGGATACACTCAATCTCCTCAAATTTCCATTCTCAAATATTGGATACAGTTCTTATGATACAGACATTAGAGGCTCTATGTAGTATAAGTAAAGACCCGCCAGCCATTCCATTAAACAAGGCAATCAGGGAATTCCATAAACCCAGAGCAACTCATTCAAAATGAGATAACCAGGTCATTTTTCCTACAGAACTGTCCTCATACCACACTTAAAAAATGTACAAGTTTGTCATAGCTGTCTTACATGAACGTAATCCAAATAACACATTTATATCCACACTGTTTTCCTTCTCCTTTTCTTTGCTTAGATGAAAATCCTTGCGCCTTATACAGCTATTCCATGGAAACAGTGCACAACAATATTGTTTCCTACAGTAATCCACATTCTCAAGCTGAAGGGAAAAAACAAGATGTGGGATTCCTCCAAGGTATGTCAATTGGAATAGATTTAACATGCTTTTTTATTGATTGATGAAACATGAGCATAAGAAGTAGATAGCAGGGTAGAATTAAAAATTAGTAATTATGCTCTTCAAACAAGAAAGACAAGAAATTTAAAAACAAGTATTTAGCACATATGATACTTGTGAGGCACCATAAAATTACAAGATTCAAGAATCAGTTGAAACATTGTGAAACGTCATAACCAAAATAAGGCCGTCAAGCAACATCTCTATGGAATCAGTTCAAATAATGTAAAAGACTGCTACCTAAATAAGGTTGTGAAGAAATATCTCCATCATTGATTTTTGCTGAGAAAGAAACATCAAAAATTCTAGAGCTGAAACTGTAAATTATAAAAATATAGAAAATCTGCCTAAGAGTTTCAATAATTTAGAGAACTCTAATCAATAGAGATTGCAATAAAAGCATGACTATTTTTCAGGATGAAGACAACTAATGTCTAAATCTTTAGTAATATTTTGTTCAAATGTTGAACCCCATACCCTGGTGTCTCGAAGACAACAGCCACCCGCCCCCCCTCCCAACCTACAAATATTTAGTACTAATGAGAACGAGTTATTTAGAGCAATAAAATCATTACTCAAAATCGACACAGCATGATGGCTCAAATCAACTAGAATTCCAAGTTCATCATTCCATCATCTGTTAGAACACCTTGTCTTGCCCCTTAAAAACATTTAATAAAAAGGTGAAAACCCATCATTTTACTTATTATGTTTCCCTGCTCAACCAAAACATTACTGGGAATATAACCAGTGCCAATCATTTACCAGAAAATTATCGAATAAGTTTAGAAATTTTAGTTGGAAAAGTCCATCTCATTTAAATCCTTTTTGATAAATTTAACTGACGATTGACAAGGATACTTCATAACAAATAAACCATTACCATAAAAAAACATGAGAGCTAAATGTTAACTAAAAGAAATAAGTAAAAAGCACCACGTTACAATGACAGAGTACAAAAGGGGTAATACGTACAACTTGATATGGTAGTAAGTAAGAGGTGCCATTAGCATAAACATGAACCAGTGCCATGTAAGGAGGTAAATAGTTGATAGAGCTCCTTGAACTATGAATTCCGGAATGACCACTGTATTGATACGAGCGGATGAATCATAAGGGTTAATGTAGTCAAATTCCAAGTCTGACAAGCAGATAAGCTGAAACAAACAGTTCAAAGTAAGATGTCAGAAACACAAGTTGAAGAACCAGCATCAGCATCAATGCAAGAGAACTTAACATATGTTTACACGTCCTATAATGAACAACTACTGCACACCAGTTCCACACTATCGACCACAGGTAAGTAAACTTCAAGCAGTAGTGATGCTGGTTGAAGTCCAAATAACAAGAATCAAAAGTCAAGATAACTTGAAATTTTCTCCAGAGATTTCAGACAAAATAATAAACTAAAATCACGAAATAAAATGCAAAACCAAAACAATTACATTAACTGCAAGAGACATTATTCATCAGTAAAGTGTGTACTAACGAAACCTGTAAAATACTAATTGACGTAAGATGGCTGAAGAGCTTCTGGAAGATGTGAAGTCAACTCTCACATAAATGTAACAACAGAAAAAGCTCACAAAACGTTATGGAATTCAATATTTGGGGAGAAACCCACTAGGAAACGCAAAATACGTTGATAAGGCGGATGCAAAAAGGAGGAATGTAAAATTTAGAAGTTCTTTACATCCTTCCTTTCGGGAAAGAAACGGCCAGCCAATCCAATAAATATAATCTCTTCATTCTAAAAGGGATTGCCATAAACAAAAATACAAACAATTTTGAAGAAAAAAAACCGAGAGAACACAAATGAAGTTAGGAGGGCACGATTTGTGGAATCTAGCACTCGGAATACCTGATAGACGGTCAATGCGAGAAGTGCGATGACAGAGAAAAAGGAGATTAGCCATAGAAGAACTTCCCAAGCCATGATCGACAGTCAAAACAGATACAACGCCGTTCAAGCTCACCAAAGCGGGAAATCATCCAAACAACATCAGCTCGCTGGAAGTACTCACTGGGATCTGTAAATTCTGGCGGAAAAGCGCCAAGGGTTTAAGGTAGCGGAACTTTCGCTTGCCACTTATTTGATGATTTCACTCTCTACTTAGGAAAATGTTCTCTGGAGGGTATCAGTAACAACAGCCATGGGGAGCTTGCAGCAGAATAACTCCCGAGATTTGGAAAATGGACGTACTCGTACATTCACGGTTTTCGACAGGGGGTCAGTCCTTTGTAACTAATTGTAAGTGCCGGGGAAAGAAAGGGGCAAAGTAAAATACTCTCCCCAGTGAAAGTGAACGTGAAAATTATTCATTAATATTGATATATATATAACTTTTAAAAAATTAAATTAATATTATTTAATAAATAAAATCTATTAAATATAATGTTTAAACAAATACGTGCTTTTATACTATTAAAATTATAATCAAATTATAATTTTGTAATATCTAAATATGAAATAATTATATAAAAAGGATATTATAAAATATTTACACAAATACTTACGTTTATAATATCCAAAAACTTAATACAATTATTATATTAAAAGTATTTAAATTCTCACTATTAAACTAACGTGTATATACACGCAGTTATATTTGTTTAAATTCATTATCCAGCATATTATGCAAACATTGTAATAATAAAAATAAAAATAATACAAATATAATTCAATCACCTATTTAAAATAAAGTGTACTCTGTAAGTGAAGTTTATTTCTCTTACATTACGTAAAGTGTACAAAAACCTGTTAGTGCACTCTGTAAGTTAGAAGGGAAAGTAAATTACAAATATAATTCACTTAAATTTTTACTTTCATATATTAATACCCAAAATTTAAGTGAATGACTTGTTGGTGTTAGTGTGGTCATTGAAAAACACTTTCATATGTTAGTACCTAAAATGAAAAATGTGTTAAGGAGGAAAACTTAAAACCAGAGTTGGTTGGTTATAACTAGGGGGCAATTTGGCAATTGGCAATCAAAAGTTCTAAACTTCGATTTGACTGAAAAGAGTGTCTTTGAATCAATAGCTTTTGCAATTTTTCGTTGTATACCAACCACTTCAATCTCTAGTTTCACGTAGGCTACAGATAATACAATCAATACAAAATGCCCTTTAGGATGAACCGTTAAAAAATTATAAGAATCGTTCGTTTCTTTTCATTTTTGCATTGATTTGTGAGAGATAATAGGTTCTAGTTGAGAACAAAATCAGGAAAAAAAACAAAAATACTATATTTATGAGAATTAAAAGACATTCATCTTTTTTCAGTTAGAATTACAACCACGAATCATCTCCTCTGAATCGGCTAGAGGAAACAGAAGAAAACCATTCTTAGAAACAACAAAAAAGGAATATGGTAGAGTTGTCAAAATGAAATTTTAAAAAATTTCCTCTCCCCATCCTCTCACACAAACTATGACTCTGTTAATCCTCAAAACCAGTTTTCTCCCAAATCGCATTCCTCATGCGTCTCAAATCCCTGCCTTTCCACGTCTTCCCTTCCCTTCGTGAACAAAAAAAGAGGTTATTCGGGTCCTGGCGAATTGCTTTGCCAAAAACTCGTGAGGCGGGAGACACGCATCATTTCCGTCTCCCACATCGTCATCACCCACTAGGTCCAAATTACTAGTTTTGGAGTCTTTGTAATCTTCATGTAGAGTTACAAGTTGAGACAATATCAGCTTATCTTATCCTTATCTTCTTTATCTCTATCATCTCCCCGCAAAATGAAGCTCCAAGAGGAGATTCTAATCTTAGTCTCCAAGAAGAGGAAGCGTGTTTGGGGAAGCGGTTTGATGAGAGCATTTGCTAATTGATCAACAGATGAGACATGAATCACCCAAAGAGCACCACTCTGACGTGTTCTCGAATGAAGTGGTAATCCAAAGCTATATGTTTCATGAGTGAGTGAAAGACTGATTGGAGCATAAATTTATAGCACCGATATTGTCACAATAAAAGACTGGTTGTTGCAGAAGAAAAATACCAAGGTCATTGAGAAGAGAGCAAATCCAACGGATCTCAGCTACAGTGGTTGCACAGATCGATATTTCGCCTCGGTAGAGGATTGAGCCACAGTCTTTGCTTCTTAGAACTCCAAGATATAGGATTATGACCTAGGTAAACAATATAGGCACCGGTTGAAGTGAAATCATCCTTGTTACCTGCCCAATCAGCATAAGAGAACGCATGAAGGGTCAAGGAAGATTATCGATGTAAGACAATACCATGATCCAGAGTCTCACAAAGATATCGTAACAAACACTTAACAGTATCCCGGTGATTAGTAGTGGAGCAATGCATAAACTGAGATAACTTATTTACCAAATAAGCAAATGTCTGGGCGAGTAAGAAACAAATATTGCAGACTCCCAACAATAGTTCGATATTCAGATGCATCGGAGAGTGTTGTGCCAAACTGAAGTGTGAGTGTAGATGATGTGGCAAGCGGTGTAGCGACAAATTTTGCATTGGTCATGCATGTGTGAGCAATGAGATCAGAGATATACCGGCGTTGAGACAAAAGTAGGCCTTGAGAATGAGGAACAACTTTAATACCGAGAAAATAAGCCAAGGGGCCAAAATCCTTAATTGAAAATCTCTGAGCAAGTAGATGGATGAACGTCGTCATAGTTTGATCATTATTTCATGTAATAATAATGTCATCAACATAGACTAGAATATACAATACAACTGAACTTGTGTGAGAGATAAATAGAGACGAGTCTACACGAGAGTTGGTAAAACCTAAGGTAATGAAAAACTGGTGCAACTCATGCTACCAAGCACGAGGTACTTGTTTGAGACCATAGAGGGCCTTACGAAGTTTGTAGACATAATTCGGATGATCACAATCAATAAAACACAGTGGTTGTGTCATAAAGACATCCTTAGATAGAGTGTCTTGGAGAAAGTATTATTAACATCAAGTTGTCGAAGCAACCAGCTACAACTTACTGCAAAGCTAAGAACAATGTGAATGGTGGTAGGCTTGATAATAAGACTAAATGTTTCAAGATAATCAACTCCAGGGCGCTAGTGAAACCTTTTGGCAACTAAACGAGCCTTAAACCTGTCAATGGAGCCATCAAAAATATATTTAGTAAGAAAAATCCATTTGCAGTCAACTAAATTCTGCGAGGGATTCGAGGGAATAAGTTTCCATGTACCATTCCGAACAAGAGCACCATACTCATTAGACATAGCCTGATGCCATTTGGGATTGGTGAGAGTTTGAGTTACAATTATAGGCTGGCAGATGCAGGAACTTGGGATGTGAGGTTTAGCTTTTGGATAGGTTTGTAAATGTTGTTCTTGGATAAGGTGACAATAACACGGGGAAGTGAGGAAGTAGGTAGGGATGATGGGAGTGGCTTGGTCGATGTGGGAATGTGGTTTGGAGTGGGTTTTGGTCATGGAGAGGGGTGAGGTGTGGGATTGTGAACGAGGCTGGTAGAGGGCGCAGGGATTAAAGCAACAAATGATGTGCCAGTAGCCGAGAGGAAGGATACAGATGAACACCAGTGGGAGAATGTGTCAGACGAGCGGCGGTCAAGATGAGGCTAAAGTGAAGTGAAGGGGAAGATAGGCTCAACGAATTGAATATGACGCGACACATAAAACGAGAGGTATTGGGGTCAAGACATAGATAGGCACTTTGAGTAGTAGAATACCTTAAAAAAACACACGGAGAGGAACGTGGAGTGAGTTTGTGAGAGGAGTACGGTCGAAGCCTAAGACAACCAAAATTGAGTAATTTAGAATAGTTAGGAGGGTTGCCAAAAAGTTTGGCATAGGGTGAAAGAAGATTGAGCGTGGATGTTGGAAGCCGGTTGATGAGATAGACAGCAGTGGAGAAGGCATATGACCAGTAAGAGAGAGGTACGGAGACATGATAAAGAAGAAAAAAACCAGTTTCAACAATATGACGACGTCGTCATTCAGAATACTTGTTGTGTTCGGGTGTATGAAGAAGAGACGTAAGATGAGAGATACCATTTATCGCAAAAAAAAGGACATTGCTTCGTAATCCCCCCCCAATTATCAGAATAAAGTGTCTTAATCCGTTTACCAAAAAAAATTTCAACTATAGATTTAAATCGGATAAAGTTTTCAAGTACGTGTGATTTTTTTTAGTGGGTAAAACCATATATACTTTGTAAAATGATAAAAAAATAACATAATACTTAAAATTATCGATAGAATAAATTGGAGAGGTCCAGACATCTGAGAATATAATATCAAGAGGGGAAGAAGAGACAAGTGTGGATTGGGAAAACGGTAATTTGTGGTTGTTATTGCATTAACAAGGATTGCAAGTAAAATTAAAATTTGGAGGGTGTGATAAATCTAATTGAAAAGTGGATACGATGTGTCAAAAAATTGGAGACAATGGACGGCTTAGACGATGATGTCATGCAGACAAAGTGGTATTGACACTAGAGAAAACAATTATTGGTGGAGACTAGACTTGGGAGTGATGGCCATCCATACACACCATCCTTAGTTCGACCTCGCAAAAGTGCTACCCCCGTATGAAGATCCTTCACACGAAAAGAAGTAGGTAAGAATTCAATGGAAGTATGATTAGTTTGAAAAAATTTAGAAATAGAAATAAGATTCTTTTACATGGTGGGAACACAAAGAACATTATTTAATAAAAATGTGCAAGAGGGTATAGGGAGAGATTTGTAACCAATGTGAGTAATAGGAAGACTTGTGTCATCACCAATCATAATGTCGTCAGTACCATCATAAGGAGTATGAAGAGAGAGATTACTTAAGTCGGTGGTGACATGGTGTGATGCTCCACTATCCAGAAGCCAAGGAGAACCAGTAAGAGTGGTGGTGGTTGTAAGATGAGTTTGTGGTTGTCATGACGTCTAAGGGCGAGGTTACCAATGAGAGGGGGTGCAAAGAGCCTAGGAAGGCGGCAAAGACTATTGCATCTGGTAAAAGACAGGACACAATGTAACGTTGTGTCCTTTTTCCCAGCACAACTGGCAACGACCGAGATAGGGTCGAGGTTGAGATCGACCATCCAGAGTGAAGATGTTGTGGAGACCTGAGGTAGTACTTGGCTATGGGCAGGATAAGGGTGCCCCTTGCTGTAGTTGATTACGATTATAGGACTTGTCGGAATTGGAGCGAGCAATGGCAGTATTTGCAGAGGCTGGAGGTGGAGAGGAGTGAGTTTGTTGGACATGTACCTAGACTTCTTTGTTGATGAGTTTTTCATGCAGCTCATTAAAAGAAATTGGCGTGTCACGACCATTGATAGTATCAATAAGTGGTTTGTACTCATTGTCGAGCCCATCCACAATTACCTCAGTGAGATCCTCTTGATCCATGGGTTTTTCTAGGGCCGCAAGTTCATCAACCCGCGCTTTAATATACTGCATATACTCGGAAATAGATTAAGACCCCTTAGTGGTATGATTTAGTTGTTCCTTAATCTGTTTGATGTGACCACGTGAGGGTTGAGCATATGTACTAGCCAAAATATTCCAGGCTTCATGAGAGGTGCTTGAGTGAGTAATAAGAGGAATAATGGATGGCATGAGAGTACCGATAAGAGCACAAAAAATTATTTTATCTTGACGAAGCCACGTAGTGTGTTAGGGATTTGGAACAACAAGATTATTGATCATCTTTGTGGCAGAAGGCAAAGAATAAGAACTATCAACGAACTTGAGAAAATCATAACCATAAAGAATAACCTCCATCTGAGCTTTCCAGCTAAAATAATTTGTGGAGGTGAGTTTGATCGAGTTGTAGATGTGGAGTACCATCCGCGGTGTGCTTGGGTCATGAGTATTGGGAATAGTGATTCAAGAATCTTAAAAAACCATGAATATAAACTCATTTTTTTCCATACATACATGTATGCTCTTCTTCTTCCCGGATTTAAATTAGACCTCTGATTAAATCGAAGGTTGAGGGAAGAATAAAAATACTGGAAGAAGGAGAGGGAGGAGAAATACCTGCGGCGGTAGCGGGAGGGCACGAGGTGGCGTAGTGGCATGGTGCTGCCGGCTCTGGAAATTGTAGGACGTCCCGCAATGTTAGTAGAGTGACGGCAACGAAGGCGTTGTCGACGGGTTGTAGAGGCTCGACGGGCGATGGTTCTTGACGGCAACGAGGTTAACAAAGGGAAGAAGAAGTCCGTTGTCGATGGTTTGCAGAGGGTAGACGTTGTAGAGACCTTAGAACAAACAAAGTTGCGGGGATCTGCAGAGGCTGAACTCAGTGTCGAGAGGTTGAGGCTCAGATGTGAATCGTCGGCGATGGCGGTAGCAGAGAGAATAAATCAGAGAGATCTAAAGCTCTGATACCACATACAAAGAGATAAATAAATAACTCGATTCTTTACATTCATTGATACTGTTGTTTATAGGTTACAAAATGATAAGGTTTTACATGATAACGATTATCTCTATGAGAGTTTACATGACTATAGAGTTACAAGTTGAGACAATCTCAACTTCTCTTATTCTTATCTTCTTTATTTTTATCAATTAATAGGCAATGATGACGCCAATGTGTGATCATCGTTGTCGATTTGAGAACTTGGTATCAAAATTTTGAACTCGGTGTGAGTGTCGCCGAAATTCCACAAGTCATCCTCCTCCTCGGCCTAACACAAGAAAGTCGGAGAGGAAGGTCGAAGGGGGAGACGTAGAGTTGTTGCGGGTCAAGAGCTAGAGCGAAGGGGAGAAGGGAGAGCGAGCCAGGATGCAAGTACAAGTGGTTGAACCAAGATTTTGGTGTGAATCCTGATTCACCCACTTTACTCGTGGATGAGTTCTCATCCACTTGAATTAGCGCCCAGTGCATGCACTAACGTATCTGGGTCAAGTGACAATGTAATAAAATTCACTTTCACTTGACCTATGTGAGCACTAACAGCCCCTTCCTGCAATTTGTATTACACGAGTATCAACAATTTTTAAGTTCGCTAGGATTAAGACATGATTTGTAAATGTTGACAAATTTTGGTATAAAGATTGATCTAATTATTAATTATAAAAATAATTTTAAAAGATTAACTATTAATTATCTTACTTCTAAGATAAAAAAAAAAAAGAGGACAAAGATATCTTTCTAAAAGCTAGGTACCTTTAGAATCCCAATGGGCCATTTTGAAAAAAATAGTATGAATCTAAGTCCATTTAAACTTAAGTGATTTTATTAAAATTGGACTACTTAAATATAATTTTCTTCTTATTTTACATGTATTTATTATCCTATTAATGTTGATATTTGTACGAATTTTAAACGATAAAATTGAGATAATAGCATTATTGTAAATATAATTAAGTAAATTTGTGTTACACGAGTATCTACAATTTTTAAGTTCGCTAGGGTTAAGACATGATTTGTAAATGTTGAAAACTTAATTATATGTTTTGTACATTTGGGTGTAAAGATTGATCTAATTTTTAATTATAAAAAAATTATTAAAAGATTAACTATTAATTATCTTAACTCTAACATATTGTAGGGTTTTACTAATCTCTATTATCTGCTTTCGTTTGGGAGGTTGAGAATAATAATATCCAAAGGAAAAATGAAAAATCGCTTCTAACTTTACCATTTCATATTAGAAAACCCATTCGTTAGTTGTTACTGCCCGCGCCCCGCGCTGGAGCCCGGACGCCGTGCACAGGAGTTCTCGTTCCCGAATGGCGATCTCGTAATATTTGATTCAATCCTCTGAAATTGCCAGTAGAATCCTGAAGCAGCTATCCTCGGATACAAACTTGGAGCCCTTGTTCACTGAGCATCAATCAATAATTTTGTATCTTTCCCTCCGACGAAAGCCAGAATCGTAAATGTGAATGGATGACAGCAGGGGGAGACGTTATTCTCTAGCTTCCGGCGAGTGATTTCCCTTTTGCAGGTATTCTTTCCTTAGTTTATTGCTCACTTGGATACTGTTCTTTTCTGTTTTCATGCGTTTGCGTTTTTTCTTTTTGTTCCTTGATTGAGTCAGCTTTATCATCTCGTCGGTGCCCTCTTTTCTTTCCTCTTTGTTGTTGTTGTTCCGGCTAAAAAAACAAATCGAGATGTTCAACTTTTAGGAAGAGAGAAAAATTAGTTATAGATTATATGTCTGGTTGACCCTGCTGATTGGAGCGAGAGATGTTCCAGTCTACGTTGTCCAGGCTTGATTGATTCGGCGTTATTGTGTCCA
The DNA here is from genome assembly GCF_029961685.1 of Aristolochia californica. NCBI lineage: Eukaryota > Viridiplantae > Streptophyta > Magnoliopsida > Piperales > Aristolochiaceae > Aristolochia > Aristolochia californica. The sequence goes on along the minus strand of NW_027182290.1, from coordinate 29,502,244 downwards.
TTGTGTCCAAGGTCGAATGAAGTTCATATTTTTTAAAGCTGGATTTTCTAGCGCGCCTTTGGGAAGATACTAGTAATTTTATATAAATGCAGCATCTATGTATAGAAATTTTCGATGGACTGTTTGTTTTTTTATTGAAAAATGAACTCCTTCGCAGATAATGTGCTGTAGTTACCAGCCAGATATCCGAGCCCTAGGAAAACCTTATCAAACATTTGAAATCTCCCTAACAAAGGGTACGTTGGATCTGCGTGTCTATTTCTTCTTCCTCTTCTGGAATCTTAATTGAGGATGTCCGATATAGACTCGAAGTTAAAAAATATGTATTTACTTGGAGATTGAAATGTTTGATGTGTTTAGAGTAGTGCTAGAACTCCAATTACCTTTTATGCCACATGTGTTAATTTTTACCTCATGTGAACAGGCACACAGAGCTCTACATGTTGCTGAGTAGGTTAATATGGTAGTGTCTTTCTCTTTCACTACTTGTGGGAGAGGTATTGCTTATCGTTGTGATATTAATCGAAAGCAAATGTTAAGCAATATATATGCAAGAACCAGGTTGCCTTCTAAGTCATGTTCTTCTCTTTTCCATTGCGAGCAGTTTCGACAAAGATATGCATCTGTAACTTTCTGCAGGAGTTTTTCATGTTCTTCCTTTCTCGCTCAAGTCTCAGTGCTGAGCTCTTTTTGCTCGGATTCTTCAATGAAGGGAAGAAGCAGGAACCCTCTAATTATGAACAGTCTGAGCTCTTCAGGACACCAGCACATCTCCCATCTCAGCTTGTTATCACGGTGTCGAAACTTGACTTTGCGGCTTTCTCTGCCAAAACACGGAAGTATTGCAAAAATGAGTTGGAAAGTTGGTTCAAAAAATTGGGTAAAAGGTGGTTCCTCAGCTGGAATGGTTTTTGGAGTATGTCTTGGCATCTCAAGTTTCCAGCCTGTTTATGCCAAAGCTGTAGAAACTAACAACGAGAAAAACAGTTCACCCCCTGCAAGCCCTTCATGTGGGAAGAAGGTTTATACAGATTATTCTATAACCGGTGAGAACTACTGCCATGGTCGAAACATCTTATGCCATGTGGATTTGAACTCCATTAAGCTTCTTCTCTTTTTTATATTTGAAATCTGTTAGAAAGAAAAGGATGAAAAGCAGAGTAGTTTAATTGCCTTAGAGTGGGCCAGCAGGAATTCCTGGAGATGGAAGGTGCTTGTTTCGATCAGTGGCTCATGGTGCTTGCTTAAGAACAGGGAAGCCAGCTCCAGATGAAATCCTTCAAAGACAATTAGCAGATGAGTTGCGGGCTAGAGTATGTTTTTTATCCACTTTCTGATGTTTACAAAAATGATTGCTGACTTTGTTTGCATTAAAATGAGTGTCCTCATTTTTCTTACTTACTGATTTGGCTGTTTTTATTTATTTTGAAATTTTTTTCCTTCTTTAGTAGTGTTTTTGTAACTTTCAAATTGTTCAGGGTTCCAAATTTGTCGAATCTGATTTAGACTTCTTTTTAAAATTTGCAGGTAGCGGATGAGTTTGTAAAGAGACGAGAAGAAACAGAATGGTGAGTTCTTAACAAACTAATAATGTCAAACGAAGGTTTGACAACCATGAGCTAAAATGAATCCTTGATTATGATTAGCAGTTAGATGCTTGATTTGTAAGCTTCACTGAGGCATTAACTGATAGGGTTTGTATTCCCTACAGGTTTGTTGAGGGTGACTTTGATACTTATGTTGAACAAATAAGGAAGCCACATGTATGGGGAGGAGAACCAGAATTGTTCATGGCATCACATGTACTCCAGTTACGTCTTTTCCATTATTATATTTTTTTAGTTGTTTATTTTAGTCCTCTGTTATATTGTTTTTAGTTAGTTTAGTTTTTTTCGTAATGTCCTTCTCAGGGGAAAAGGAACATTCTTACTGACTTCTAAATGTGAAAGTTTTAAGAACTAAAAGTATAGAAAAGATAAGAAAGCCTGTGGACACTAATTTAGATTTTTACAGGATGCCAATCACAGTTTTTATGCATGATGAGAGTTCTGGAGGGTTGATAATCATTGCAGAGTATGGCCAAGAATATGAGAAGGACAACCCCATTACAGTTCTCTATCATGGCTTTGGCCACTATGAAGCATTGCAGATTCCTGGGAAGAAGGGTCGAAAATCGAGACTCTAGCTTAAAACAAAAGCTAGAAAATGAGTTGGTGGGTATGATGCTTTCTGTAGAGGTTGTTTAATTCAATTTCAGGATTCACTTGGAGGCATTCATTGCATCTTCACCCATGGTTGGCAGCGGATGTTGTGTTCGGGTAAAGTGAAATTCTCATTGGTTTTAGAGAAAAGCTTACACAAAAGCTAATTTCTGTAAATACTATTAACCACACGGATAACTGTAAACTGTGGAGTTTGAGCCCACTGATGCAGAAAAAATCAAGTGAGACTCCATTAGAGTTGGCTCATGTTTAGGGGATCCCACTTGTTGAATGGTTGATTTGAATATTCTCTTTCCCTTGTGTGTGTGTAGTTGTGTCCAAATCTGAGTGACTGCATGATTGGGGATCAAATTTATCAAGGTGAAGTCAAAATTTAAGTAATTGTCTATATGGAATGAATGCCATTCACTAGATAGCATGAATTCTTAGAGCGAGAAATTATTTTTGGGAACTTGGCTTTGATGGTTTGACTGTTGAAGTGATACATTTGAATTCTTTTTCTATGCTGAATGAATGCTATTCTTTAGATTGCTTGAATTGAGTGAGAAACTTCTTTTGGGAACTCGGCTTTATATGGTACTGTGGCTGTTGAAGCAATACACAGAAGTCGTTTAGCGCAGTTGCCTGTGGTTGTTGTCTTTGAAATTGGTTTTCTTGTTTCTGTTCTGCTATATGTCCCTGCAAATTCAAATGACCAAAGTAATATCTTCCTCGTTCATGGAAATTCTTAGCTGGCCTTTCAACTATTTAAGCTTATCAACAGGTGATTGAATTGTTGTCGATTCCCTTCATGCAAATGCGGAAACAAGATGCCAGGTAAGTGAAGTAAATCACCCGTTTTGCATCCAAGTTGAGCATGGAATTGTGATATCAGCTGAAGTTTATGTCACACGGATCTATGAAACTTGGCTTTATGGTGACTCCACTGCGCTATCCTATAGATTGGAGATTGACATGGTGGAAGATCCACATCAAACAGAGGTGAAAAAATGCATGCAATTGACTGTGCAAATGGAGTAGAAAGCTGAAGTGATATGCCTGTATGTACACCAATGGGATACCTAGTGATGACAATAGCAATAACTACAATGCTCGATTCTGTCACACATAGAAGAGAACCAATAGAATCCAGCAAGATACAGAGTCTGACAACTTCTTTATTCTTTGCTGTTTTACTCGTTTACAATGTATGGAGATCCATACGTTGTCATGGAAGTAGGGTCGCATCTGCTTTAAAACCCAAATAATCCACCAGATCCGTGTCTTACAGTGGCAGAAAAGATTTACATCAGTTGTTTGCGTTTACCTCAAAAAATCTGGCGACTAGACGTTTTCACTGAACCATAAGACGAGGGAACGATCCTCTAAATTCAATTCAAATAGATTGTTTATTCCAGCATGGTATTGGGAGGGACATCCCCTCTGAAGACAACAACAGTAATCAATTCAAGTTCGAAGAGAGATCAAACAAGAGTCATGCTTGATGGGATGTTTCTGCTAACAGGTACAGATTCGGCGGGACAAACTACTGAACGAATCATTGCATTGTTTCAATTTTAAATTTTCAAACCTTGTATTGTTGCCATATCAGCCAGCCAATAAGCTTTGTTGTTGCTGCCGATGCTTTTCATCCATTGTTTGCAATTGTCTTTACTTCTGGTTGATCTCCTCAGCGAAACTTCATTAATCTATGATCCACACATCCAGCCTTGGATTTGAATTATTTAACGTTGATTCTTTTCTGTGAAATCTGCAGGTGTTCAAAGCAACGCGCTAAAAGAGGTAAGAATTGAACGCCATTAATTGTAACAGATCTATAGACGCATTCAACAGCTTCGAGGAATAGTAATTTATTACAGGACAGTGATAGTACCAGACAAATTCTCTAATTTCGAAACGAAGTTGAAAACTTGAAAAACCAGGCTGGATTCAAATTGACCTCCGCATGATTGCACCTCTCGTCCTTCAATTCGGGTAAATGGTATCTGGTTGAACTGCAAGATCGAGTCCGTGGCTGCATTGTCATATCCTATTCATATTTTCCTTTCCGATTAATGAGAAGGAATTTGGTCTCCAAGATCTGATGCGAAAGATTTGAGATCTCCGCTCTGTTTTCTGACCACTGCGTCGAGCCCACTCACTACTATATAATCTCGGTGCGGTTTCAGCTTTCATGACAGGATGCGCAGAAAGGACCACAACAAAAAGTGAAAGTAAGTCTCGTTCTTTGTTTTTTGTACTAAAATATATCTTGAATATAGAAATTGATAATAAATAATATTTTTTATATTTAATATAAAAAATTAAAATATAAAAAAGAATAATTTAAACAACCGCTTTCACACAAAAGTAGCGGGCCCACAAAGTTTGTCCTGAAGTGAAAGCTAGCGAAAAGAACAGGGTTACTTTAGGCATTTTGATCGTGAGGCGTGAGGACTGACCGACTGACTGAGGACAGAGGAAGGTGTTTTCTTTTTTATCTTTTCTCAATTTTTAACTCTGGTACTTCTCTTGAGAAAATGAAAATGCCCGCCTCAAGATGCCACGCCTCCACTTCTAACTCCGATGAATCCGTCTTCCTCGCGCTTCCTCACTAGGGGTGTGACTACTGTCTGCAACTCCTCGTTGCGACAATGGTGACTAGTTAGCAAATTTACCCAGAATCGTGGATAAGAAGTGTGAGAGAGGGAGAGAGGGAGAGGGAGAGAGAAATTAAAGGCAACAATATGGAGTTTTTTCTACACATTGCCTGCTCCATTCTCTTCTTCTCTCTCTCCTATTCTGTCTCTTCCTTGAACTCCGATGGCTTCTCACTTCTCGCCCTCAAAGAAGCCATCGTTTTCGATCCACACCACTCTCTTTCCTCCTGGAAAGAGTCTGACGAAACCCCTTGCAGCTGGGCTGGTATCTCCTGTAGTTCAGGCCGAGTATCTGAGATCTCCCTCCCAGACAAGGGTCTTGCTGGCTACATCCCCTCCGAGCTCGGTTTCCTGCTTTCATTACAGTACCTTTCTCTCCGAAACAACAACTTTTCAAATCCTATACCTTCTGGCCTCTTTAGTGCCTCTTCTCTCATCTCACTAGATTTGTCTCTTAACTTTCTTTCCGGAAAAATCCCGCCTGATATCAAAGTTCTAAAACACCTAATACATCTCGACCTGTCTTCCAATCTGCTGAATGGCTCCCTTCCTGATGCTTTAATGGAGCTAACCTCGCTTTCTGGATCACTGAATCTCTCCTACAACCAGTTCAGTGGTCAAGTCCCCGAGTCTTTTGGCATGTTTAAGGTTTCCGTGAGTCTCGATCTCCGACACAACAACCTTAGTGGTCCGATTCCGCAAATAGGTTCCTTGTTAAACCAGGGGCCAACTGCTTTCACCGGAAACCCTTACCTCTGCGGCTTCCCCTTACAGAACCCATGCCCAAGCCCTGTAAACACTAAAGACCCCCTGAACTCTCTAAACCCTTTAGACCCCAAAGACCCGGGAACTGTGAACCCTAGCTTTAATAATTCCACTGCAAGCCACCAAAAGGATTCAAAGAAGGCGCTGTCGATCCCGATACTCTGTGGAGTTATCTTCATCGCGGGGTTGCTCATTGTTTTCGTCTGGATCTTCCGAAAGAAATGGGCCTTTACACAGTGCAAAACTGAAAAAGAGAGAAACAGCATCGGCATCGGATGCGAGAGAGAGGAGGGGATGAGCGGGGAATTTCATGTGTTTGATGAGGGTTTCAAGTTAGAGCTGGAGGAGCTTCTGAGGGCCTCGGCTTATGTAGTTGGGAAAAGCCGTAATGGCATTGTTTACAAGGTGGTAGTCAGAAAAGGCATTTCGGTGGCGGTGAGAAGGCTGAGCGAAGGCTCCGGAGGGTTGTCCCGGAGGTTAAAAGAGTTCGAAGCGGAGGTGGAAGCAATCGCCAGGGTGAACCACCCCAATATCGTTCGCTTGAGGGCGTACTATTACGCCTGCGACGAAAAGCTGCTCGTCTCCGATTACATCTGTAATGGCACTTTGTATTCCGCATTGCACGGTAACGTGATTCTCAATCTCTTTATCCCCTGTCGCACTCTCCTAAATTTTTCATTTCATTGCGGGTTTTGCTTAGTATTTGCGGTTTCATCACCGCACGCGATGAAGGGTCTCCGGTCATATCCCGTAATTCTTCCTCCCACTTAATGATCTACAGAGCTTATCGGGTAGGATTGGCCATTTCGCAGAGTGGCTGTGGTCGAATTTATGCTGACATAATTAAAACCAGCATATAATTCAGAACTGTGTCTTCATTTGAAGATAGATACAAAATCAAAACCACGAGTGGCGGCTGACGACACACTTGACTGGAACAGTGTAATCGAACCAAGTATAAAAAGTTCAGTATTTTTTTTTCCAAACTTGGGACTGTTCACACTAACGATGGACCATTCTTTGGACAGAAATTTGTTTCGTTTGCGTTGTTCTTACCCTTCTTTTATTGGTCTTTTTGGCGCTTCTAATTTGTCTATTTTGATGATGGCGATTCGGCTTGGAAGCTCTTTTCGATTGATTGTGTTTGTGCAAAGAGTCAAGAATGCTTTCGTCGTCTGTCTTCTGGCCCCCATCCTTGATCTTCTGTCATTTACTCGTTTTGTCTTTGGCTTGTGATGTCTGCGACCCTTTACAGTGGGGGATTTCTTCATGCACGTAAAGTAAATACAGAGCACCTGAGGCCTGAATTTCATTTCCGTTTTCTGAATCCTGTTCTCGAAACTGGACAATTCAAACCTCTTAGCAATTTTACACGATCAAGGACATATTTTTTATCGAGTCTAATACCCAGCTACTGTTTTTGTTAGAGCTAGTAGTTGTTCATTTCATTTGGTTTTGTAATGCAGATGCTGTGAAGTCATCATCAACCGCTTTGTCCTGGGCTGTGAGATTAAATATCGCGCAGGGTGCAGCTAGGGGTCTTGCTTACATCCACGAGTGTGGCCCTCGGAAGTGTGTCCATGGAAACGTAAAATCCTCAAAAATTCTTCTGGACGAGGACTTTCAGCCTTACATTTCCGGTTTGGGCATCGGCCGATTGGTCTCCAGTACCAGCAAAGGTTCCGATTCCTTCTCCAGAAAGCAAAACGCTACCCAGTTCGTCTCCTCCGCCTGCTATCTTGCTCCTGAGGCTCGGGGCGAAGGACTGCGACCCACACAGAAGTGTGACGTCTACGCATTCGGAGTTGTGCTGCTGGAGATCCTAACAGGCCGTCCGGCGGAATCTAACGAGAAGGAGCTGGAGGTCTTCGTGAGGCAAGCTTTTAAGGAAGAACGGCCATTATCCGAGATCGTAGATCGATCACTGCTGCACGAGGTTTATGCAAAGAAGCAAGTGCTCGCAGTGTTTCATATAGCCCTTGGCTGTACCGAAGCGGACCCAGAGATGAGGCCGAGGATGAGGGCCGTGTCTGATTGTCTAGGTCGGGTCGGGTGCGATTGAGTGGTGCCCATTTTGTATTTGTAACATCTTTGTTTTCCATCCTAATGTTACAATTGCCAAATGGGCACTCTAAGGTAGAAGACCCTTCTCTATTTTCTTGGATTGTAAGTTAAGGCAGTTGTTCGTGGAAGCTGTAATTAAACGGATTATTTGATTTAGGCCTCACCTGGGCTGGTGGGCTTTTGGTTGATTCCTCTTACTCTTTTCCTCTTCTGTTCTCTTCTCAGCGTATTCCTGCATTTAAATTAATTTAGTAAAAGTGCCGGCCTTAACAATCACTAATACGATATTAGATCTACTTAGTGGCTTGGTGTCGTCATACGTCACGTGCATACTTTCTGAACGGTTCGGATTGAAGCTCTGTCGTTGCCTGGCACTCTCGTCTTTGAAACGGCTGAGATGAAAGGAGAGCCAAATTGGTCGCGGTAACGCGGTTGGCGCCATGATCACCAACCGTCGGATAACCGGGTAGCAAATTGAGGTTTTTATGATCCATTTTATCTGCCCTGTCGTTAGCTCGTTACACTTTCTTGTTACTTTTCCCGTCTCAATCCTCACAAGTCTAGGACTTCGATCCCGTTCCATCTATCGTCGAGCGATAAATAACTAGGGTTTGCTTGGTGTTCCCGTGTTTCCGTCATTACGGGCATCTGGTTGAAGAGTTTCCCGACCGTTCTCAAGTGTTCTGTTTGAACAACTCGAGGAGGTGAATTAGGATACAATTTGCCCATCAAAACGAGGTATGAGAAAGACTTTGGACAAGTTTTCTTGCTTACATGTTGTGTGTGGATTTTGTTGGATCGTTTATGTTTAGAGATCTATAGGATGCGGAAATTTTGGGTATCGTCTTGCCGAATTTCTGAAGCACGAGTCCAAATTACCTTTTTTTTTTTTTGTGTGTGTGTGTTATCAGGGTTTGAGGGATTTTATTTTTCTGTTTTCCTGTACGGATTCGTGTTTATTTGTTCTATCATGGTTTCTTCTCTTTATTCTTGTCTAGGGTTATCCTCCTTGTTAGCCTTTTTTTCTTCTGCTTTTTCCTGATTTGGGCCTTAAAGAAATGCAGCAATATCAATGTCTTGGTGATGAGTAGCTCACTTCAAGGCGGTGGTGTTCAGAAAGTTGTTTCGTTCAGCAGCAAGCTTTGTAGAAGAGTCGTGGCCAGCACGTATCACGCTAATTGACTTCCGGATCCCTGTATTGGTTCTCCGATGGATAAAAGAATTGATTCTACTCTTTTTGTTAATGATGGCTCATTCATGGAAAGATTTAAGCAGCTTCAAGAAGAGAAGCAACAGAAGGAAGCGGCAGCAGAAGAGTCCAAATCTGGCGATCATATTAATTCATCTCGCTTTTTAAGGCCCAATGCTACCATTAGCAAAGCAGTGGTGAGCCCAAAAACAAGTGATTCTTTGAAGTCTACACCGTCGGCCTCGAATGGAAAGCTTGCGTTCAGTTTGAAACAAAAGTCGAAGCTTGCAGTAGCCCCTGTCAAGTTAGCAGCAGAGGAAGATGAGAATGAAGGAGATGGAGGAACTGTGGCTACTGATGCACCCGTAAAACGGCAGAAATTGGATCAATCTGATGCATCCGAGCAATCATCAGAACAACTGGTTGATGGTAATTACTGCTTGTGTGAATATCCTTTGATTGGGCTGGTTGGTTTAAGTATAAAATCTAGATGGAACTTCTCTGTCATATTTTTTCTATTGATATTGCTTTACTGTTAATACACTATGAATGGTGCTTTATCTACGTGTTCTGAGTTTTATTTTGCGCCTTTTCTATGAACTTCTGGATTTCACTGATAACAAGATAGTGTACCCTGTCGATAATGAAACAGAAAAAGAGGTAAAAGATTATTTATTTTGAGAACCAAAAAGCAGATAATATTTGTTAACCAGCCAATCAGTTCTTTTTTTCTTAAACCAAACTAACCTCAGAAGATGGTGAACATATTTTTTCTGCTCAATTTGTGGTGGATTAGCCTATTCGAGAATATGCCTCCTAAAAACTCCTTTATTGTTTATTTTCTTTCCATTACTTGTGTTTTTGCAGTCCATTGAAAACCATATATTAAGATTAGCAGTTAAACAATCTCAGGCAAAATCAATTTCTGTTGAGGTTGAAGGTTCTGACTGTAAAACATTTTTCTTTTATGGTGTGTTAAGAGTCATCATCTTCCATGGGAATGACCTGGTCAGGAGACCTTATGTATCTTTATAAGTCATAAAATTCACAAGGAATCTTCTCTCCTCTTTTAAAATGCTATGAAATAAGAGTTTCTTGAAAGTTTTTTGTCTCATGAATGCAGCTAATGTCTTAAGTCTCTCTCAACCTTGGTGGAAAAAAGATGTTGAATGAAAGACATCGAAAAATGTGGCAAAGCCTGCTACAAAGAGTAAATTTGCATTCCGTTAGTTCATGCTCTTGGTATTAATCAGTTATTTAAGTGACATGCAGCACCTCCTACCCCCACTGATCCTGCTGTGAAGAAAGTTGCAGACAAATTAGCAAATTTTGTGGCTAAAAATGGAAGGCAGTTTGAGCATATCACTCGCCAAAGAAACCCTGGAGATACACCTTTCAAGTATGTATGTTTTTATTCATCATGATTTATCTAGTTTTTAGTTTTGTTAATTTAAAACTATGTTGGTTGCTTGTTGATTGTCAAGGTGTGGAGATACCATCTGTGAATCATTCTTTTATTGCTTCTTGAAATATGTTATTTGGCTGTATAAGGCTTGATTGAATTGATATTTGAAAGCTCCTTTTACTTTCGATAGAATTATTTTCTGTTTTTGGAACCTGTTTGCTACTTATTCCCTTGAAAAATTCTTTTAGTGCTAAGAAAGTGCAAAGACAGATTTTTGCTTCCAAAATTAGAAGAGCAGATTGACAAAATGAATCAAAGCACTGCTTTTGTTGGTTGGTGTTAATTCTTGGAATCTATTGTACCAGAGCCACTGCCTCTTGTGGATTGTTGACAAATGCTGTTACATTTTTAATTTTTATCCAGTGAGTTGCTATTCCCTTTTATTGATCTCAGCTTTATTTTTTTCCTCAAAAAAGAAATTCTTTCCACTGGTTACCATACAAGTTGGTTGCCATTCATGTCGTACTCTAAGAAATCCAAAAGTTGTAGTCATAAAGACACTGTTGCTTGGGTATGTGTGTGTGTTTTTTTTTGGGTGACAGACAAGCATTTATTCATATCCAAAGAAGAGCTTAAAAAAACTCTCTGGCGCCTGGTTCTTTTTTCTTCATCATGGGTCTCTTGGATTCTTTTTGACTCTGTATTTTGTATAAGCTTGGTGCAATATGAATTGCTAGCTATCCTGAATTGCTTTTAATAGGAATCTATATTTTGTAGGTTTTTATTTGATGCTGGCTGTTCAGATTATAAGTACTATGAATATCATCTTATTGAAGAGGAAAAGATGCTGGCAGAAACAAAGGATTCTCAGTTGTCTCGCACTGGTATGTATATTATCCCTCCTTGTAGAAGCAAGTTGTGTGTGTGAGTATATACATGGTGAAAAACTTGAATTCAAGTGATGGCCAAGAGGCCAGGGTAAACGAAACACAAGTCCATGCTAAACAAGTGTTGATCAACACAGTGAGAGATTGATGATCAACCCTCTCTTTGGAGAGCCTGTCTGCCAAACCATTGGCACTTAAATGAGACCATTTGCATAATATATGTTTTATTAGATTACAAATTTCATAAAAGATCAGAAATTTTTTACACCAACTGATAGCTGCACTTGAGTTGCCTTCAACTTCCAATGGAGCTGAGAAGTGAGTGTGATAGAGCTTCAACCCTCTTTGAGGACTGCACTGATTTCAGTGGACATTGAGTCCATTTGGCTCAAGGGTCCTGAGAAAGTAAGGGCTGCTGACCTATCATGCCATCTGCAAGCACCTCCAGACCCTATTGGACCTGAATTCCCCAGGCCTATAGATCTTTTCTTTTTCTTTCTTTCTTTTATTTTTTTTAATGTTTAACAAGACACACACTATACCCCAATACCTGTGGTGAGATAACCCAAGACCTCACACTTAAACCCCTGTGAGCTAAAGGTCCATTCAACCAAACAGTCACTCAGTTAAATTTGATATTTCCCTTGGGGAGGGGGGTTCTGGGGGGAGACAGGCCCTGATGCTAGGCTGTTTAGAGGCATAGAGATTCACCAGGACAATAGACGTTTTCTTTTTCTTTCTTTCTTCTTTTTTTTGTTTTTTTAAATGTATAATAAGACACACACTACACCCCGATACCTGTGGTGAGATAACCCAAGACCTCACACTAAACCCCTGTGAGCTAAAGGTCCATTCAACCAAACAGTAACCGCAGTTAAATTTGATATTTCCCTTGGGGAGGGGGGGTGCTGGGGGGAGACAGGCCCTGATGCTAGGCTGTTTAGAGGCATAGTGATTGGCCATGAATTTCTAGCTATTCCTTATGAATCGCCAGTGACATTGTTGTATACTGGTAGACTGCATGTCCACCTAATGACCTGCTGCATAATGTTTTCAGCCGTCTTTGCAGTAGTTGTGCTCCTACCATTCATTTCAATCTATAGTCTCCAAGGCAAGTTATATGATTTTATCTTCTATTTCTTGAAACTTCCAAAACGTTCTAAAGATAAATGCCATGCAATGGCTTCTAATTCATCTTTTGAATACTTCTGGGGTGAAATCTTTTGGAGTTACATAGGAAGAAGCAAGATGAGAAGGCAACTCAAGGTAGGTGTTCATTTAATATTAAGTTTGAACCACTTACAAGGGCCAGGGGATCGTCTCTTGTGTAACCATCTTTACTGTGCCCACTATCTTTTTTTTTTTTTTTTTTTTTGAAATGTCTGTGCCCACTATCTTAGCAATTACATTACCCTAAATCTCAACAGAGCTTGTAAATCTTAGCTCCTCAAGAATAATTGTTTCTTAGAATTAAAGAAGAACCTGATTGCTCTTGAACTATTATGATCTTAATTACCTTGGCTTTCTTTGGGTTTCAGGGGACTGACCTAAAAATATCTTTGTTTCAGCATCTGCCAGCACTTCATATTCTAGAACATCAAGTGGTTCTCAAAGGGGTCCTACACAAAACTCCAACTATCAGACACCAGCATCTGCTTTATACGAGACTGGTGACGAAGGCGGATCTTCTTTGAATTCAGTCAATAGTACAGCAAGTAGGACCTCCTTAAACAGTTTCATTGTGCTTCTTTATTTCTTTAGCTGGACTGGCTTTTTTTTTTTTTTTTTTTTGAATTACCAAATTGACTTTAGTTCTGAAGGTTATTTCATTTTCTTGAAAGGTGAATCAAAAGCTCCTTCAGCAGCAGATTCTTTAGCCATGATGGAATTCTACATGAAAAAAGCTGCTCATGAAGAGCGAAGAAGGCAGCCTAAACAGTCCAAAGATGAAATGCCACCTCCTGCTTCTCTTCATGGTTTTGGTTCTGTTTTTGTCTTTTATGGATATTTAGTTTTTGACTTTTCTTATTACCATATTAGAATTTAAGATAAAAATGTATTTTGGACGAAAAACAAACAGGGTTTACTCTGATGTTGAGGAGAACCTGTTTTCTGCTAAGAATTTTCTTGTTTATTTTGTCTTACTGAGGGGATAATTCTAATTTTCTTGTGTCTTTGCAGCTTCTGTTAAGAGGGGCCATCATATGGGTGACTATATACCCCAGGAGGAGCTTGAGAAGTTCTTATCTACCTGCAATGATGCAGCTGCACAGAAAGCTGCTAGGGAGGCTGCTGAAAAGGCTAAAATCCAAGCTGATAATGTTGGGCACAAGCTTCTCTCAAAAATGGGCTGGAAAGAGGGTAACTTTTATACATACATACGTTATATATAGATATATAGTGTTTTTTTGTTAAAAAGTGTATTTTAAGTATTATTTATGGATAATTTTCTTGTCACTATCATAGGAACAGTTTCGTTGGGTCCAGACAGTACTGGTCAGTTGTGTTGGGTTAAATTGGAGCTGGACCCCTGTTCTGGTCTAAAATTGAAAGACCCATGGAGGGGATAAAACTGACTGATTTGGTTTGACTGCTGAACTGTGCAACCTGGCTTGGTCTGGCCAGTCTTCCCTATTCCCGTTTCTCCTTTCCCCTGAACCCTAAAACTGTTTTCCTTCCTTTTTTATTACATGGAGACAGGGAGGGACCAGCCTCCCCATCACTAAGAGAGGAAGGGGAGGGGCCCTTTCCTTTCTGTCTGACCAGTACCAAGGAAATGGGGGCTGGGTGGGGTGGAGACCCCTACATCCCTGGTCTTTCTGTTCTACCTGCAGACAGAAAAGGGAAGGGTGGCCAATCCCCTCTTATACAACCTCTATTTTTTTAATTTTTATTTAAATTCTATTTGTGACATCATCACGATATCAACCAGTTGAAGTGCCAGTTTTTTTGCAGTTGAATTGGCCATACTGGACGAGACCTCTTTCTCGGTTAATGAGTTAGAACATCGCCTAGAAATATATGATGGATTTTTTAATTCTCCTGTACTTTGTAAAGATTATGGTTGGTTTCAATCTTTTGTGAATTAGTGTAGTTTCATAGCCCTGATGTACTGACTACAGACACCACACATTGTTGAATTATCTTATATATCCCCAAATATATTTTTGTCGAAATCCTTCCCTAAAATTATTTTCTATTAGGTGAGGGTCTTGGGAGTTCCAGAAGTGGTCGTGCTGATCCAGTCATGGCTGGAAATGTGAAGTTGAATAATTTAGGAGTGGGAGCTGAAGTCCCTGGTGAAGTTACTCCAGAAGATGACATCTATGAGCAGTATAAGAAGCGCATGATGCTTGGTTACCGCCACAGACCAAATCCGCTGGTATGAACTGTTTGTCCCCTCACATACAGCATCCTGCATTATGATGTTTTTTTGTTGTTGTAGTTGTCCCGTTACGTGCATCTCTGGTATCTCAAGTTGTAGTGACTTGTAGAAAATTTGACGCTCACTCTGTAATGCTGTGTATCATTTTTGCAGAACAATCCCAGAAAAGCTTATTATTGAGAGGTACGCTGTTGAGGGCGTCTCCAAATGGTAAAGGTGAAACATGAAAAAGTAGACGGTATCATGGGATCCCAAAAAGGATTAAAATTACGTCATCTTGTAAGAGAAGAGGTTTAAGAACTTGTGTAGTAATGCAAGTGGATTTTAATGGCGAGTTGGTTAAATTTGTTCTGGTGTCGTCTCTCTCTCGTACTGAAAAGTAAGTAGTCATGATGACCTTGTAATCCGAACTCTCTGTGTGAAGACAAAAAAGCTTTTCATTGATTCTCCGCAGCAGCTAGTGACTCAACTGCTGAAACCTTCAAAAGATGAGCAGAACATATGAAGGAAAAGATAGATGATGTTGCATGAAATCTTCCATACAGATGAGGTGGTTCTAGATATATAGGCATGGTATTGAATATTTTTTGAAAGCACAGTCTTGCCTTTTAGGGCTCAATATAAATGGAGAAGAAATAAAAGAAAATCAATTTTGCAATAAGGGTCAGGCAGGGTTGCTAAATGCGGGGATGGAGTTGCTATTTGACCCCATTCCTGAGTGCAAAAACCTGCTTTCTTTGAGAAGAAATGAGAGAACGGAGAGGCATTACTCCCTCTGAATAGACCAAAAGGAAGGGGTGACATCCCTGTGTTTTTGGTAAGAGGGGAGCGACAACCCTCCTGCTGGAATATCTTATGGAAGAAGGGTTAGCATAATTGAAGTGGATAGAGGAGAGAAAGGAAGAGGTGTTAGCCTTACTGGTTTGCCTTTTATTTTTTGTAATTTTAGTGAGCAACCCAACTTTGGAGTTCCGAACATGCTAACCCCAGCTATGCATCATAAATCGGTCCTTTCATTAAGTTTAAATATTTGTTATTGTTTAAATATTTTTTATAATTTTCTGTAATTTAAAATTTTTCATTTAAGTTTATTGGATACCCAACAAGGATCTAATAATCCATCAAATAAGCTAACTAATATTTGGATAAATCCAAATCATTGACACCCCCTACCTACCCCAGGCCATAATGAGGGGGTGATTTTTCTTCTTCAATTCGTTACTGAATTGGTTAAGCTTCATTATTGCTTGAGATTTTATTTATTTAAAATTTTTTAATCCAATATCATTCTCCCAGAAGAAGAGGTCTGATAACTTCTCCTCTTCAAATTCGACTGAACGTGTCCCATTGACTCGTCTATCCATGGCGTCGTTTGAAGAAATTTAGAATTTGATAATATAAAATATTATATCAATCGCACAATCTTCGTAGCGATTTTCTCTTTCTCTCTGTTGTTGACCGAATAGTTTTCAAAACACCAATAAATACTAATTCACTTCAATCGTAAAAACGTATCTTCTTTTTATTTAATCTTTAGCAGCAACAGCAGCTGCAGGAATAAAGGGTAATTCGCAGATTTATTTACGATTACAGACTTACAGAGTCTTATCTTGGGAAGTTTGATGAAATTCTCTTTCTAAACTTCCTTTATGCTGTAAGTGTGTGAGAGGCTAAAGCAGTCCCAATCAGAAGGAGAAAGAAAATCAACAGAATTTGTCTGGTTAGCGTCCAAAAACAGGAATCGAATATCTTATGTTGCAGCTGTTAGTTTGGTCGGATCACGGATGGCTGGCCAAATTCATGTCGACGATGCGTTGAGAGCGCACGGACAGCAAGAAGTCAAGAGCCCTGTTTTTCCCACTTCCTCCATCCTCCCTGGGTTGACGATCAGAAAAAAATAAGAGACGGGTAGGGACCAGAACCGTTGTCCGTCAAGGCTGACGGCCGCCATCACCATAAACACCGGGCGCATACTCTGCATCAAGTTTTTTTTCTTTATCCGATGCGAGTAAAAACCACACCAACTCTGTACGAAGTCGACATCCCTTTAATGACCCTTTCTTGTTTTTTTTTTCTGGAATCTGGACTGCACGTCTCTGCACCCCCCTTCCTTCACCTACTCTCCCATTCAACTATCTCCATAAATCCAACCAGAGAATTCATGACTGGTTATTCGAACAGATTTTCGAATTTCTATCAAAGTGGACACAATTAGAATCAGAATAAAATACAGTAGGGGGGGGGGGGGGGGGGGGGGGAATGATGATCAAATATTTACAATGTCAATAATTCCGTTGTGATTCTGGCATCAGGATCTATTTTGTGCTTATCCGGTATAGAGAATATACCTTTCTTCGCTGTAATTTGAAGATTCCATGAGCCCATTCTGATCTACAACCACAGAAGAGTTTTTCTTTTTGCTTGAATTTCTGCCTTTTAAAAATACAAAGCCTTTTTCACCAAAAATTCGATTTGGACTAGCCCACTCCAGGCCCACTGCATACTTTTGGACCCGTATAATTTACTGCCTTTGCCGTACTTAGGGCTCCAAAAGGCCTACAGTTGGAGCCTAATATTTCCGTTTTTGGCATCACCCAGGGTGGACTTTTCCTCTTGTCTGGGTGGAGCCCACTGCCTCCATTTGGTCCGTCCATATTTGCAAAGATCAGATTTGAGATAATGAATAAATTAATACACACGTGGCATTTTCGTAGTTTTTTTTTCTCCCAATACTTTTTTGTACCTTTTCCGTGAATAAAATGCTCCGTTAACGGAAAGCCACCGAATCGGATACTCCCCTGAGAGTGGCCTCGAAAAATCGGGTAACGGGATCCGATTCGCCGTGGAGCCTTGCGTCAGCCATCACCACTTAAATTCCTTACTCCAACCTTAATAATCCTTCCAAATTACCGAAATGTCTCGCCACGTCTTCCGTGGTATGGAAGAGACTGGAAACCCGCATGCTGCCGACGTCCCTGGCTTCCCTTTCTCCGATACATGGGGGGCCCACCCCGGGTCTGCGTGGCAAATCCTCCATTTTCCACCACTCGATTAGATAAGATAGGTATTTCGGCGTCCTTGTGTCTTCTTTTGGTGAAAATCTCCTTTATTAATTAATTAAATTAATTAATTAATAAATAAAGTTATTATCCTGCACACCCACCCGTCCCTCTTTTTTTTTTCCTTCTCCTTATTATTTTCAGGTTGAGGTTTGAATCAGTGACGTCACAATTGCGCCACTCCGATCAGATGCGTTAAAGCCGTGATTTCTTCAGTAATCCTGATTAAGACACTGGCGAGTCGTGACATCAAAGCGTAGAGGACCACGGTGCGGATTACTGAAACTAGCTTGACCACGAAGCGTAGCCGAAATCCGAAACAGGGTGCCCACTTGGTGCGACTCTGGGATTACGTCAAAGTCTGCGAGGGCATTGTGGTAGCCGACATCCTCGAGCCATTTCTCTCCGTTCAATGGCAGTTTTGGAAGTATTGACGCGAACCGTGGGTATGTTCGTTGCCTAGGGGAAAATAAATTCACGAAGAGAAGAAAGCCCGGGGAATGCTTCAGCCCCTGCTCTCTCCACTCCTCTCTCTCGTTCTCTTCCACTTCGAGGACCGATCGCTCCTTCTCAGTGCCTCAACAGCTCCAGCACCCGTAGCTTCCACCTATATTAAAGCCAAATCGCTTCTTGATTTTGGTGCTTTCCCCCTTTAGTTTTTTTTTTGTGTTTTTTTATCAAGGGAAAAAAAGAGAAAATCCCGCTCGGGTTCGTTTCTGTTGATTTTTCTTATTCAACATCGAGTTGTAGGCTTGTAGCCATATCTCTTCTCCTGTTTTCTGAGGTCTCTGGAGGAATTCAACGGTATCGTTCGGTTGGACACGAATTTCATCCGTAGATCCATAAAATCGGGAGAATTTCATCCTAGTCGGAGAAGTCTGTCGTTGGAGCTTCTGCAATTGGGAGAATCGTTTTAAATGGGAAACGGAAGCAATCAAACGGGGTCTTCGGTTGATGTGTAGCTGCGGTCTTTGTTCTGTTCTGCTTCGATCGATCTGCTTCTGGGAGCTGAAAACGGTGATTTAAGAGTAGCGAATACCGTGGAACCGCTTGGATTTTTCGAGTGCTCTTCAGTCGGCAGTGTGGAAATAGAATTTCTCGGTGCTTTCTGGTGCTTACCTCCCGCTGCTTGATAGCTTGTTTAGAGGATTGAGTTTGATCCCGCCGAGAACTATAGAAAAGGGAGAAAAAGTGAGATAAAGCAAACGTAGTAAGTTGATATGTATAATTCTCAAGTTACGGTGCATGATCTGAACCACTCATTTCATTCACCTTTGAAGCAAGCAAAGGACGAGTTCGAGAAAAGCAGACAAACCATGGATTCCGAGCTTCATCGACATAATCAGCTTACGAGGTTCCGGTCGGCGCCTAGCTCTCTCCTGGCGGAGTTTTTGGAGGAGGGATGCAAGGATTTCCTCCCGAGGTCTTCCTCCCCAGAGACGGATGCCATTATTGAAAGGTTCATGTCGACCTCGGCTTCACCAGATCTTCACGAAATCGCTGACAAACCTTCGGCCAATCAAAGAAGTTCTCAGTACATGGAACCAGAAGTAACGCAACAGAACGGATTTCATCAGACTGCTCAACATATGATTTATCCGCCGCCAGCTCCGATGCCCACTCATAGTTCGGGAATGGATAATTCATTTGGGGGAATGAATTCGATGGCGATCGACTCCTCGCCGGTGAAGAGTAGTGGGAATTGCTCTAATCTGATCAGGCACAGTAGCTCTCCGGCTGGACTTTTCTCAAACGTAATGGACGGTATGGCTTCTCTCTCTGCATCAGTTATTCCAATTCTCTCTGGTTATCTTTTTGGGGAAAACAGATCGTGGTTTCAGCTGTTTTTTTCTTTTACCCAGACGCTTACTAGTTACTCTCAGAATTTTTTTTTCAAAAATTCCTTTTCGTGGGAAGTTAAGGATTACGTTTAATAGTGGTACAGGAATCAATGAAAGTTAGCCCGCCTTGTTCGTCTGAAAAACACGATTACCGCAAGCTAAAAAAAAAACTACTTAGCAGACAACTCAGGGCGCGATTGGTATACTCTGTCTCCTGTACTTTCCTATCAATTGCTGATTTTCCTTCCCTAATAATAGAATTGTCGGTGGATATATTTTCTTTTCCGAGGAGATTGTAGCTTGTAGCATATTACGTCTATGTACTTTCTTGGATTGAAAGCTTCTCATCCCCTGAAGGAGTTGTGTTTTTTTCCTTTCCTTCGGAGGTTGGGGCCAGGATTTTCAGCAGTTTGTAGCTGTAGCTCCTTTTTTTTTAATCCGAAAGTTCATACCTATTCATGTCGTTTTGGCTGTCTAGTGCTGGGTTTTCATTTTAATTAGCGGGAAGAGTAACGGGGTTGCTGAAATTTTTGGTCATAACAGGGTACGGAGTAATGAGAAGTGTCCCCAATTACAGAGGTGGGAGTGGTGCGAACGCCGAAGGACCTATTTCAGCTAGCAGGTTGAAGAGTCAAATAAACTATTCATCAAGGCAAGTTTCTGCTCCTGGTCTCTTGTCCCAGTCCCAAATTTCAGAGATGGGGGGCGAAAACCTTGGTCCCAATTCTGAAAATGGGAACCTGGGGAGTGGTAACAACGGTGGCCGATGCTATATGCCGAGCTTCCCGATGTCTTCTTGGGACGATACTTCGCTCGTTTCAGAAAATTTCTCCGGATTAAAGCGAGTCAGAGATATTAATTCGAAAATGATTTGCGATTCTCAGGTAATGTCTGCACCCTAACAGGGTTTGCTTTATTCCAAGCTGAATAAAGCTGTCTGCCACATGTTGTCTCTCGACTTGAACTGTTTTTCGTATTGTCCTTCGATCAGAATGGAGAAGCGGGGGGTCTGAGCCATCAGTTCAGTCTTCCAAAGACTTCCTCCGAGATGACAACAGTAGAAAAGTTCCTGCAGTTACATGATTCGGTGCCTTGCAAGATTAGAGCGAAGCGGGGTTGCGCCACCCACCCCCGAAGCATAGCGGAGAGGGTGAGACATCGTCGTTCTGTTCTTAAAGAGATTAATTTGGGTTTTCCTGTTCATGGCGCTGAGACTCTTTGTTTCATGCCAACTGTACTGGGCTCTTTTAAGTTGGTTTGTAAAAAGATGAAATCTAAAGTCTGAGAAATAGTGTTTATAGAGTACTAATTTGGTTGGGATTCTCAGGTAAGAAGAACAAAGATAAGCGAACGGATGAGAAAACTGCAAGAACTTGTTCCGAACATGGATAAGGTGAATTAATGTCTCTCACAAATGAAGATCGATGTCTTTCTGTGTTGCTTTTAAAAGATGAAAACTTAAAAAAACCTGTTAATTGTTGTCAGCAAACCAACACTTCGGATATGCTGGATTTGGCAGTGGACTACATCAAGGATCTCCAGAAACAGGTCAAGGTATATAAAAGCTAAAAACCGTAAGGTTCCTCTTCCCCTAGCCGTCGATCGTCTCCGCGTCCAACTTTTGGTTTTTGTGCTAAAATCATTAGATTTGTAACCGCAGATGCTATCAGAAAATCGTGCAAGCTGTACCTGCTCGAACAAGCCAAAGCCTCATCCAACTCCCGCGTCGGCGTGACTTGCCGTAATGTACAGGCAATAAATCAGGGGGAAAAGAACAAAAAAAGAAAAAGAAAAGAAAAAGGTGATTTCTCTTTTCGTGGCCTGAGAAGATGAGATTTCTACGGTGAAAAAGCGTGTAGGGTGGCCGGTGACCGAGGGAAAAAAAAAAAACGAAAGGCACTGGGAAACGGGGAAAAAGATCCCCTGTCCTTTGAACAGACATGGCCCATCGAGGCGGTCGAGTGTATAGAATATTTACTTTTTTGTATGTGGAATATATAGGCTTTGTTTAATTATTGTGATACCACGTAAGCAAATCATTTTTACCTTACTCTCTCATCATCATCATCATCATCTGATGAGTTGGACGACCATTTGAAGTTAGCTAGTGTTCTCTGCGGTCGGGTTCATTCACCCTCAGAGTCAGAGCGAACGAAAGAGGAAGCCAGACCAAAAGATTCTAGACTAAAACGGCCAAACATGTCCTTTTTTTTTTTTTAATGACAAAAAGGGACACTTTCCGTGTAAAAGGGAGGGTTAGTTTGGGAAAGAGAGGTAGAGAGTTTTCACGTGACGAGGCAGCTGGATCCAATCAAAAGGGGATCACGATCACGAGCTGCGCATCCTCCAAAACGGGCGCTCGTGCTGGCTATTGGAAAGCGGAAGCTAGTGACACCCACGTCAGTAATGATGTCAGGGACATAGAAGCCGTAAGAAGACGATAGGCATTGATGGGAGGTTTCCGTCCCGATTAAAATGGTGTACTAAAAGTACCGATCAGAAGAGAAAAAACGAAAAACCAGAAGATTGAAGCATGGAGTTGCTTGTGCGGCAGGCCTCATCGTCATCGATGGAGAAGAAGAGAACGATAACACTTTGAGGTTTCTGGGGTCCGCCTGTCTCCAGTTTGCGGCCTTCCGAATTTCTCCCCCTTACGCAAGACGCCACACGAACAAGACGAAAATGGAGCATCCATAATGGTCGCCATCATTATTATTATCTCTCCCCCATGTGGTCCGCCTTTCGTTTGATTCTACTCCTGTACTGCTTCCAGTAAACTCATGCGAGGTTTACGGGCCATGAATCTATGGCACTGAATTACCGACCAGGTTAGGCCTTATCTAACTTGCCTTCTTATTCGGCGACCGTATCTCACAGTCAAAACTTCTTATTTTGATTCGAACCCGGTTCTCCTTCTCCTTCTCCTTCTCCTTCTCCTCTTTCTGAAGAATCTGTCGTCGAGCTTTTCCGGGTAAGAGACGGAACTACTCCCGTCGGGATGATCAACGAGGAATCGCCAGGTACCAACCGCTGGTGTGGGATACTAAATATGGAATAGACAAGCTTTAATACACTTATCCGATGGTGGTTGCGATTTCCCTGTTGAGATAAAGAACAGAAACCGTTCAGATTTGACTCGGGGATGGCAATGATGGATGGAGCAACTGCCATCTGACTCATCCCCCTTCTCATTACAAATATCCTACCACAACTAATGGGGGTTTTCTGGTTTCCACACACAATTAATTACGGACCTGGATCAGCCTCTCTCGGTCTTCTGGTTTGCGTCTTCATCGCTTTGCTTTTCTGGAAGAAATAGAAAATCTTATGCAGCAGTCGAACTCTAAACTAGATTGAAAATGGAAGCACCGCAATCATAAAAGTTCAGCACAGGCCAGTCATGGTCGTGATGGAGGTCTATGAATCTAAGGAGAAAGAAGATTGAAACAGAAGCGAGTAGGGGGCACGTTGTAAAGTGCTTTCTCAATTAGGTATAGCATTTCCCTTCTCTTTATTTATAGCTCAATCAACTTAATATATACAGACTAAATTTAAATGAATGACATAAATCTTAATAAATGCGTCATCCTTTAACATATTAAGTATTCTGTACTTGGTTTTTCGTATTTAACAGATTGGTCTTTTGGATTGTATTGGTTATACGTTTGACATTAAGTTTGATTCTAAATATGACACCTATAAGTGGGATCCACAGCTCAATTCCTATAAAGTTTAAAATTTAAATTATAATTTAACCCTTAAGATGAGTACTTTATTTTTGTAAAATTATTTCCACTATAGAAATCAAGCTAATTTTTAAAATCAAAGGAAGAACTAATGGTCAATTTACTCTATCAAGTGGTCATTGTCCTATTTATTGTACACACATAGTATGGTATAGTAACTTGACATTTCATAAGTGTAGTCCAATGCCCACTATTGCATGTACACACATAGTATGTTATAATAACGTGACATTTCATTAGTGTGTGGTCCAATACCCCAGTATGGTATAAGAATGTGACATTTCTTTAGTGAGTGGTCTAATACCCCGGTATTGCATGTACACACATAGTATGGTATAAGAATGTGACATTTCTTTAGTGCGTGGTCTAATGCCGAATATAACATATACAATCATTAATTAAACTGCCTCAAATTTCAAATCGGAAGCTAAAAATTCAAAGTATTCAAATCAAGCCCGCTCGATGCCACCGCTAATCACTTCCCAAACTAACCTTCAATTAGTTCATCTCATGGTTCACTCAATCATTCTATTTACAATTTGGGTCTTCCTGTTTTGGAGGATTTTCTTCCCAAAATAACCTGATTCATTCTCCTGTTCTTTTTTACTATTTTTACCATTTTCGCAAAATTACACGTTAGCAAAAAAACAGTTCAAATTGCGAAATTCAAACTGGACTTGAAATCACTAAATTACTCCACCATTACCTTGTCTTCATCTGTTTATCACCCGTAAAATAACCATTGAGGTGAGGACGTTACGGTCATTTACCACGGAAATCTAACGGCTAGGTTCCAATTCATACAGGTCACTTCGCCACGTGTCTTTTTACGAATGGGCTTACGGAACTCTCTTGCCCCACGTTTCACGCGTTCCCTCTCAATCTGAAATTTGAAAAGGGATTTTACGGTTCATAAATTCGGCCGGAAGGCTGCTCTCTGCGCCGGCTGCGTCTCCATGCAGGGCGACCAAGCTTCCCCTGATTTCGCCTTCAGTGCGGCTGATACGCCGCTTCCGCCTTTCGTCAGTCTAACTCCATTTATTCCCTCTTCGCGCCGGCTCTCCAGCAGTTTCTGCGAGCCCAGCCGCCCGGTTTCCTCGTCGCGGCGGTTATCCTGGGTGTCGCTTCAGGGACGGCTAGTAGGTGCCTCAGAGGCTACCTCTGCTAAAGCTATAGGAGGCGGCTTGAGCCCGGAGGAAGCTGTGGCATGGGAAGTCTTTACCCCCATGCAGCGTGTCCTCATCGTCGCCGTCGTCGCCGTTGCCGTTGCCGACTTGAAGAAATCTCGTCAGGTTGCGAAACTACAGCGTTCGGTGGAAATAAGGGTTAGTCACTGATTTTATTTTTTATTTTTTGACTATTTTAGATTTGTGACAACAGGGGATTGTTTTCTTGCTTTCTTCTAATTGTTGATTTGCTAGATTTATTAACATCTTTGGACTTTTTGGTGCTGAAGAAGAGTACAAGTTCTCTTCCTGTCTTCCGCATGCTTGATCACGAAGCGTACATTCTGAACAATTTTTCCTTTCATGGGTTATTCATCCGCATTATAACATACGTCGATTCTTCTTCCCTGATTCAATTTTCCAATTCTTTATTCTGGTTTAATGCATCCCTGTACTTTCCAGGACGAGATACTTGCAAACATGCAGCAAAAGCTCGATGACTTGTGTGAACAGATTAACATGATGAAGGATAGAACAGAAACTTGCCCCGAAACTTTGTTTTCCTTATATTTTGGTGAAAACGATGGAAGGTGTAATTTAAAGAACCCGACTTGCGAATCACGCCGACCTTCAATTGATCTCAAGGTATTCACTTTCATATCCCTGACAGGATGATTATGTTGCTTAACGCCTTATTGACTTGGACCAGAAGGGAGCAGTTGATAAAGACGATATTTTCAAGAAGCCGCAAGGCTGCCCGATGGGAGCAGAGCAAGAGGAACGCCGCATGTCTGAATTATCAGATTGGTGTTCGAGTGTCACCTCTTCTGCTGAAATCCAGGTATGGAGATTTTTAAGTTACAGTTTTCATTTCCAACAACAATTGTTCCTTGGGCATTTCAGTTTTATCAAAGCTTGTTCAGTTGATAATTCAAGGACTTGTAGACATTACGATTACAGTAACAGAGATGGGTGATAGTTAATTCTGCTTTAAAAAATCATTGAGCACTTAGCCCGGCACCTCTAGAAATCGATAAAGTAAGAAAAGGAAAACAATTTTTTAGTGGTTAGATGTGGAGTAACCCTCTTCTTCAGATTATTGGAAAGCTAATACTGAGCAACAGGAATATTACTAACTATTTATTTTTGAATTAGCTAAGAACATCTCTTCTGTCTCACAAACTCTGCAAATTCTATAATTGATGCAGCTTAGTTCACCAGCTGTGGACCAGGATATCTACAACCTCCGGAAGGAATGTGAAGAAAAGGATGTCAGTATAAAGGAGCTTGCAGCTGTTGCCGAGGCATCTGATGCTGCTGCTTCACAGGTACTTCTTTATCTACTTTCAGTGATTAGCAAAACCCAGAAGCATTTTCTTACCCATTGTTAGTTCGGTCGCAGAGGATCGCGGAATTGGAAGAAGTAATCAGGAGGAAAAACTTGATCATTACAAAATTGAAGAAGGACATGATTGTTCTCGAACAGAAGGTGAGTCTTTGGTAGATCGCAAAGGGTTACCTAGCATTGATTCGCTGAGTCCGAGACGAAGCAATTAAAATGTTAGTTTTATGCGTTTGCCTGTAGGTGCAGCAGCTGACCAGGCTTCGAAGGCCGTCTTATTCAGCTTCCGGTTCAAATGATATGAAGATACCCGCAATGGCTCCCAATGTTCTTTACGACTTGGACAGCAGCACCAGCCCGTCTTCTTCAGATTCCGATGCCCCTGCGAAACTTGGAGGGCATCGATCAAAAATACTGGTTCGCAGAAAGCCAAACATCCCTGACAGAGACAAAGAGGCGAGCCTTATGCATCAAGATGATGCTTGTGTGACAAGAAGCTGCAGAAATGCTGGGAAGCCTCCTGGTTCCTCCGTATCGGGACATGTAAATGGGAATCTCAAGCAGCGAAACATGAGCCCTCTGAAAGAGAAAAACATGAACCATGTTGTTGATCGTCCCATGGTTTCTATACCAAAGCAATCGGTGTCTGCGACTGGTGATCCTAAGAGGCATAGGAGGCGGGTTGCTCCAAATCCTAAGGATAACACTCCATCCAAGAGATGGCAATAGATCGTTATCTGGGTAATAATTTATCTGCAGCTTTTACAAAATTAATCTAGTATCCCCTCTAAAGCTCCTAGGGAGGGCAGTTCGAACTTTGGTTTTGGTTGAATCTCGTATCTAATTTACGTTTTGCTATGTAAGGGAAAGTTTTACATAAATTGAATGTAAAATATAGTTTATTGGAGAGGATTTAGAAGAAGAACTGCCCAAAATTTACCTTCGCTTTTATCAAATTTATTCAATCATTCTTTGATCATCCTATCCATTCTCCAGGCGTTGGCGCCGCAGATTTCATCGTCCAGAACAACTGCCAATTCACTGTTTCTATGAATTACAACTCTGAATTACATAACCAAAGGCTCAATAATGCCTAAAAACTCATAAAATATCCAAATGGTTTTCATTAGAGCACAGAAGAAAGGAAAAACTCTCATACACTTTACCCCCTAAAACTGGAAGGCCTTACAACCAGAAAAAGATAAAGAGTAGGGTTCCGGCGGAAAGCAAAAGAAATGTAACAGAGACAGACATGTCACTCGACAGATAGTATTCAGAGCACTCTTAAGAGGAGCAGCAGTTCCTCCCCCCAGTGGGTCCTTCTTGGCCAGGTACAACTATCTTTGTTCCCTTTAAAAGAGTTGAATTCCCCCCAGATTCATTTTCTTCATTGGCAACCAAGGCCTTCTTACTGATGATACGGTAAATCTCTGTCAAGACGGTAAGAAATGCGGTCTCAACATTGGTGGCCTCTAGAGCAGATGTCTCCATGAAGAAAAGATTCTCCCTCTGTGCAAACTCCTTTGCATCTTCAGTAGGAACTGCTCGCAGTGTCCCTAAGTCAGACTTATTGCCAATTAGCATGATCACTATGTTCTTATCGGCATGGCCACGAAGCTCCTCCAGCCACCTTGCCACATGGTCAAAGGACTGGCGCTTGGTCATGTCATACACTAGCATGGCCCCCACTGCCCCCCTGTAATAAGCACTTGTAACTGCACGGTACCTGAAACAAGTACACTCAGCTATCCATAAATGTCAAATGAAATATGAATCTAAGAATTGAATTAAGATTTATATTGTTTCAGCTAGAAAAAGTACATGAATTGAAGTGCATAGAAAGTAAATGGACATGACCAATTTGATGCATAACGAATAGAATAGTTGTCAATGCCAAGATTATGGGGTGGACCTGCGAAATTCAAAGCCATGTATTATACAAGACACTGCAGAAAACTTGAGACTTAAGAAAATGATATTCAGTTCATATTTCATGAAGAACGACGAACAACACAATTGACTCCAAAAGACAATGGGTTCCTTGCAGAACACTTTTTTTTTTTATTTGACAAATGTGAGTTTTATTCTAAAGCCGAAAAGCTAGAACAAAATTAGGAAGGGGGCAACATTACAATGAGAGACTCGACAATACCCTTTGCTTAGCAAGAAAATCAGCTTGTTGATTAGCTGATTTCGAAACATGACTCCAAATATAAAGAAACATTCCAAAAATATCTATATTGCTGTGGAAAATGTCCCAATGATGCCAGGGGGTTTCAGCTAACTCAGAACACCAGCCAATAACAACACCAGAAACCCCTTCAATTCATAACTGACCCCAAAAAACACACTTGAAGATGGCTAGATCATGCCGAAGGGCCTGAATCTCCGCTGCAGAGGAATCTGAAGTACCAAGAGGTCCAGTGCATGTGGCAAGACTGGTTCCATCATGCTATCAAAAGACACCTCCGAAACCTGCGGGTCCTGGGTTGCCAAGTGTACATCCATCAATATAAAGCTACCCCTCCAAAGAACAAAAACACATAAGACAACAAAGACCAACTTCTAAAGAAAGAACTAGTAAGGAAGAGCCCAGTAAATGCTGTAATAAAAACACATTTGCATGGCTGTCACTTAAGGACCTGGGCGAGTTATTGGATTCTATTAAGGTTGGAACAAAGGGCTGACGAGCTCGGAGGACACCATGCTAATATACCAGCATCAATAGCCAATATGCAATAGGCTTGCAGAATAAGAGCTGTTTTGGTGTTGACTGTAAAGACACATACCGGTACTTAGAGTTGTACTGAGCACATAAAAGAAATTCCTCTCTTCCATGACTACTGTTTTGTGTCACTTTAGAAGCTGATTCAATGGTATAAAAGAAAAATCACAAGCAACCCTGCTTAAAATATGGTTTTCTCATTGAGTGCAGAACAGCATAATTACTACAGGCAGTTTTCAGTCATTCCCATGTGTGGACAGAGTAAGGAAGGATTAAAAATAAAATTTCTTTTATCACTCGAGGCAGTTCAGAATGTTTATTATACAAAAACTTTGACCTTTTATTGGACACATTAAACTTGTATTGCTTGATGCATGGATCTAAGAACAGGCAGTTATCAGTCATTCCCATGTGTGGACAGAGTAAGGAAGGATTAAAAATAAAATTTCTTTTATCACTCGAGGCAGTTCAGAATGTTTATTATACAAAAACTTTGACCTTTTATTGGAAACATTAAACTTGTATTGCTTGATGCATGGATCTAAGAAATTTGCAATCGGGGTTGCGTCAGCAGTGCTTCGTTTGTTTCCCCATTTTAGCTTCAATTTTCTGACCTAAAATAAAAATTAATAAGTTGATCTTTTCTTTTGAGTTATGTTGGTTAGGTTACTTTCCCAGTGTAAAATATCACTCTATTTTGTCAGTCCTACAATTCCTTTGACAGATATAAGTTCATTTCACAGAAACTAATGAAAAATCAACACAGAATCAACAAATATTTCACCAAAATCTAATTCCAAATTGAAAGTTAATCAATTAGCCTGACTAATTTAAATCTAGATGCTGCTGATTGGACATAATGATTTTGACCTGGTTGGAGTATTCCTGTATCATCCAACAAAAGGCAAGACTTCTTTTGGAGCACCATTAAACCAACCAAAGAAATCATGCAGGGAAAGATACCTTGGGCTGAGTCATTAATTCAGAATCCTATATATACGACCTTTCCAAATCCCTGATAGTGAAAGGCTCAATGAATGAGGCATTTAACTCTCTTGGTTTCTCATCAGATAGCGAAAATGAAAAGTCCTATAGAGTTTGTAGTCTATGCAAAATTAGAAAAAAGGGATGAACAGGTTAGAAAATTACGACAATTGACCGGATTCCAATTCACACTATGCTAAAAGACTATAACACTCAATGACAAGTGATAGATTTGTGGTTCCAACCAACTGAGATCACACACATTACCAATGAAACTAGCTGTAGTCACGACGAGATTCGAAGATTAAGTCCAGCTCAACATTCAACACCACATGAAGAAATTGACAGGTTGCCTTACAATACGATTCAAATGAATGAAAAGAAAATAAAATAAAACTGATGTCAAGGTTCTCATTGGCACAAAAATGGATCGATTCCAGAAAAGGTATTAGCAATGTTAACCCAGTAAAAGAAATGAAGAAAGACAAAAATCAGTCAAGCCTTAATATTTTTACCCAAAAAAAAAAAATGTTTCTATTAAAATAGATATTGAAAGTGATTATACCGGAGTACTATTTTAACAGTTTCAGATCCAGATATATCCGTAGCTAAGCAAACAACTCCGAAGCTAACAGACAATATTTCAGACTTAAGAGATATAAACATAAATACGATCCCAGCATGAAATCTAACCAAATTCAACCTTTCTTGTCCCGCCGTATCCCATATCTGTGCCTTGACTGTCTTGTGATCGATGACGAGTGTCCTTGTCTGGAATTCAACTCCAATCGTGGCTTTAGAATCCAAACTAAACTCGTTTCTGGCAAAGCGAGCAAGCAACTGTGATTTACCAACAGCAGAGTCTCCAATCAAAACTACTTTGAAAACATAATCAATTTTTTGATTGAAATCTCCGTATAGCTTCGACATTTCTCCTGACAAATCCCCCAATCTCCAAGTGCCCCACTTCCGCCCTCAAACACACAGTCGCGGGTTCAAAGAATCGAGGACATGGAAAAAGAGATAGAATCAGGTGGAATCAAACATTATCTGAATCCAGAAGGGGGTCGAGGTAAATGAGAGACGAGAAAACCTCTCATCCGATCAAAGTTTCTCTTGTTTTCTCTCTCTCTCTCTCTCTCTCTCAAAGAGTTTACCTCCCTGACGTTAGGAGGAGAAGCAGACAGACGGGAAATTTCCTCCTTTCTTTTCTCAATCTCGTTTCGCTTTTCCTTGGGCGAAGGATTCAAACTTCAAAAGTCAGAGACGTGAGAGAGGAAAGAAGGCTGGGAGAAACGGAAGAATTGCATGAGCTGCGCTTTTGACATGGCTTTGCTCCAAAGACATTGGCAGGTAGCCACGTGAGCAATGAACCAACGGTTTGTGCGGGCGGGGTCGAGAACGGTTTATACTATAATCATCCTAATGGAGACATAGACGGGGCTCTCTGCCTCCTCCTTAGTCCTTGTAGATTAGAGGAAAAACCCTCCAAGTGGCATACTATTGTCATTGGAAAGATGGATTGAACCATGCTCATCTCATACACCATCATTTTTTTCCAAATTATGTTTTGACTTTCTTAGAAGACAAGAAGGAAGATGTTTATATTCATCCCTCAGTATGAAGGGTATTCATGTGATTTGTTTTCTTTCGAGTAAAATTATAAAAGATCTAAGGGGGGTGATTAGGGTCTCACTTCGAACCTAATCTTTCACAACCTCATCTTCATTCTTGTGCTCCTCATCTCTCTCTCCCTTCTTAAGTCTTTCTCTCCTTCTACTCAGTTGTCTCTCTCTCTTTCCCTCCTCTTTACGTTTTTTCCCTCTAAAGAGCTTTAAGGTGCATTAATAGAATCCTAAGATTCAACATGGTATCAGAGTAGAGGTCTTAGAATTCTTTTTTTTTTTTTTTTTTTTTTTTGCTTATCTTATATAAAGGCTGCAAGGAATAAGTCAACAAGTTGGTGCTAAGATAGCTCAAATCAGATAAATTCTTCTGATTGGTTGATTATCCTTGTTGCTAAAGTGGTGAAAAGGTGAGGTTGGGTGGTGCCTTCTATTTTTAAATATTTTTGTGTTATGGTGTCTACTCAGTTTGGTTCCCAATTGAAGATTATTCATTCTAACAATGCCAAAGAATATATTTTTATTGAGTTTCAATTTTTTTGTAGTAAATATGGGACTATTCATCAAACTTCATATATTTACACTCCACAACATAATGGAGTCGTTTAATTGAAACATCTAGTTGAAGTTGCTAGAGCCCTACTACAGTGTATGCATATTTCTCATTTCCATTGGCCACATGCCCATCTGACTGCATGTTTTCTTATTAATCGCTTGCCCTTATTGGTCCTTAACCACAAGTCCCCATTCTTCGTGTTGTTTTTGTTGATAATAATGCCTTTCCTCTTCTATTGAAAGTTTTGGGTTGCACATATTTTTTAATGATACATCTCCTTGTTCTAAAAACTTAGACCCTCATTCTATTCAGTGCATTTTTTAGATACTCCCATACCCAAAAAGGATATGCCTGTTACAACTCCCCTTTGAAAAAATTATTTGTATATGTTGATATTACTTTTCTTGAAGAGCAGCCTTACTACACTTTAGGATTCTCACCTTTCTCAAGTTTTCCCAAACCAATGGTACTATTGGAATATCCACTAGGTTCCACCATTGCTTATCCTCCTCTATAGCCTCCTTCTGCATTGGTTGACCACTCTCTCGCGGAGATTGATCCTCTCTAGGTAAGCTCTCCCTCTTCTCCTATTGTGTTTGG
The DNA here is from genome assembly GCF_029961685.1 of Aristolochia californica. Lineage (NCBI taxonomy): Eukaryota > Viridiplantae > Streptophyta > Magnoliopsida > Piperales > Aristolochiaceae > Aristolochia > Aristolochia californica. Next base: position 29,470,044 of record NW_027182290.1, on the reverse strand, counting down.
TCTTCCTTTTGATACTAGGCCTATTGCTATCCACAAGGAACCTAGGTCTTGTACTCAGCTTTCTACATCTCATCCCAATTCTAATTTTATATCTACCTATCGGTTATCTTCTAGTTATTGCATTTTTCTTGCTTCTTTCCTTAACACCTCTTCCTAGGTCTTATGAGAAGACCCTTTAGCATCCACGAAGTAGAGAAGCTAAGGAAAAAGATATGGCAACCTTTTATGAAAATCAGCGGGATGCAAGTGGGTGTTGACAGTCAGACATAATTTGGGATGGCATAATGGCAATAATTAAAGCTTGTCTGGTAGGTAAGGGATATACACAATGTTATGATATTGAATATGATGAGACTTTTTCCCCAATGGCTCAATTAAATTTGGTACAAATCATCTTAACCCTTGCTACCAACTTAAATTGGTCCCTTTATCAACTTGACGTTAGAAAAGTCTTTCTTAATGGTGATATTAAAAAGGAGATTTATAAGGATCAACCACCTAGTTTTATGGTTGAGGGGGAGGTTGTGCAAATTACAAAAATCTTTATATGGTTTGAACAATCATCGTGAGCATGGTTTGATAAGTTCACAGTAGATGTATGATAGATCACTTCGTTTGTTAGACATACTAACAATGGAATTGTTCTCCTAGCTATATGTGTGCATGATATTATTTAACATGAAGCGATTCAAAAAGTATCAACTAGTTAAAGGAGAGTTGTGTTTAGCATTCAAGACCAAAGACTTGGGTCTCCTTAAATATTTTCTCGAGATTGGGGTGTTGCAATTAAGGCATGGTATTGTTTTATCACCTTGCAAATACATTCTTGATTTACTCGGTGACACAAGAATGTTGGGGTGTTGTCGTGCAGACACTCCTATGGATACTAATGTGAAGTTATGAAGAATATTGGTAGTGGAAATGAAGTAGATGTTGGAAAATATCAAAGGTTGGTGGAAAAATTGATTTACCTTATAGTTACCAATCTTGATATCTCTTGTACAGTTAGTGTCGTGAGTCAGTATATGCATAAACCTCAAAGTTCTCAATCACAAGCTTTGGAGCAAATCCTCCAGTACTTAAAGCAGTCTCTTAGACATCCTCTCCTATACAAATGTCATGGCCATATTAATATTGACGGTTTTGCATATTTTGACTGGGCAAGCTCTCCAAATGGCAGGGAATCTACTTCAAAATACAAAGTTGTGGCACAAGTTAGAAGTAAACTGAACATTGATCAAATCCCTTTTATCAGAATAGGGGTTCGATAGGGATACTTAGGTAAAGTTTCATTGTGACAACCAAGCAACAATTCACATTGCATCCAATCCGGTATTTCATAAAAGAACAAAGCACATTGAGGTTGATCTTCACTTTATCAAAGAAAAATTACAAGTTGGTATCATAAGCTTTGAGTATATTTCATCTCAAGGTTAAGTTGCAGATATAGACTTCATGATGTTTTTGCCCTGGCTTGAGGGAGAATGTTAAAAGACAAGAAGGAAGATAGTATAGTCGTAATTTGCCTTTAAATTCAATCTTCATCATCAACCGTCAGTATGAAGGGCATTCATGTAATTTGTTATCTTTTGAGTAAAACTATAAAAGTTCTAAGGGGAAGGATTAGGGTCTCACTTCGAACCCTCATCTTTCACCCCACATCTTCACTCATGTGCTCCTCATCTCTCTCTCTTTCAACTCTTTCTGCTCTTTCCTTCTCTTTACTTTTCTTCCATCAAAAGATCTTTAAGGTGCATCAATGGAATCCTACGATTCAACAAACATTTAGGCATTTGAAATTTTCTCAAAGTTTATGTTTTTAATTGCTTGAAGGATCCAAGAAAGTCTCCTTCTTATGGAAAGTATTTAAAGCTTTCTTCTCATGAACTAATAGGTGTGCCCTTTCTTTGATAATTAGCTAGTTCTTCAACCATCCTTAACTATCTCCCATATCTTTTGCAATATAAGTAAAACTTTATTTATATGCTCACTTTTCATAGTTATCTTTGTTCAATTGTGAAATATGTTGTCGGAAATTTATATGTTCACTTTTTATAGTTATCTTTGTACATTAAGTTTGATAAGCCAACATGGTATCCCTTTTTCTAGTGACATCATTCATAAACTTTCAATATGAGTTATAAGTGATCTAATTCTTTTTGCAACCAAAAATCATCGACAAAATTATATATATGATAGGTTTAATTAAAACTCAAATACCTCACTCATTCCCTTATTATTCATCATTATATAAGGTACATATTAACTTAAAATAATGACACAATCTTTTATAAGTTATCATACACTATGATATGACTAAAATACCCATTCTACCATTTACTAATGCCTACCAATTGGAGAATGAATTTGATGCCCATGGGTGTTTTGCTAATACAGAAACCAGTCTTGGAAACCTGAGGAAGCAATTTGCAAGGAAAGGAAGAAACCAATTTAAATGAGTTATGACAAGTATATTCGAGCTGGAGTTATAGCAATGAAGTGTTGATCATAGTGACCAAAGGTTTGGAAAGAATAGGAAGATAAGATAGAGATTAAACAGCCTAGTTTGCAATTGATTAGCTGCCTTTTGGATATTGGGTGGAAAAAAAAAACAAAACACTCGAAGAAAGTAAAAATACTAAAATGTACACTTAACCTAAACTGAAAGGCAGGGAAAAGGCATATAGGGGAAGGGAAACAACAGATTCCAGAGCAAAGAAGCTCACCTGCAGAGTAAACAAGTCGGCAACCAGCAATTGGAGTAAAAGTTGTCATTAGAGGGTGCAATCTTTTCTGAAAAGCCTGCCTTCTATCTTTATCCTTCTTCTGAACCTGGCTTGACCCGTTTTTATCATCTCATTGACATAAGAGTGTTTCTCTTGGATTGTCTGTTACGTTGATTTTGGGTCTTCTTCGACTCCTTCAAACTATTCTTCACAACCATCTGAATTTCCTTGAAATCTGATTGTTTCTTTTGAATGGAAATGTGACTTACATCATTGGTGGAAATTATGGAAACAAGAGAGGCTTCGTTTCTTGGATCCTTGACGCGCTGTGGGGAACTCTCTGCAGGGATAGAGTCTTCCAGGATTCCAAGGTTGTTACATACGGAATCCTGAATGGTTTGTGGGGTTTCTTCAGAAACACTCGGTTCCTGGGCTGCTTGAAAGGTTTGTGGGGTTTCTTCAAAAACACTCGGTTCCTGGGTTGCTTGAATGGTTTGTGGGGTTTCTTCAGAAACACTCGGTTCCTGGGCTGCTTGAAAGGTTTGTGGGGTTTCTTCAAAAACACTCGGTTCCTGGTTTGCTTGAATGGTTTGTGGAGCATCTTCAGAAACAATCGGTACCTGGGCTGCTTGAAAGGTTTGTGGGGTTTCTTCAAAAACACTCGGTTCCTGGTTTGCTTGAATGGTTTGTGGAGCATCTTCAGAAACAATCGGTACCTCGGCTGACGGACTAGAAACACGTGCAGGGGTTCGAGGAGAATTCAGTGCTTCTTGGGTTCTCCTTCGCATCTTAGCTTCATTTCTCAGCCGAATTCTTCTCCTTTCCATGGCCTATAACATGATTGAAGCGTGGATTGGCCATCAGTCAAGGTAATATGAAAGTACTGACTATACGACATCAAAGATGTTAACACAGCTGGGTAAGAATGAGCAATGATTGAGGACTAAAACAGCGAAAGTAGCACCAAAAAAATACACTTGGAGAATGATCATGTCCAATCGAAGAAACGAAAAAAGAAGACAGAGGAAGAACGGATTCAATAAAAAGTAAACGACACAATCAGCCGAACACCATCCACAGCAGAGCACTAAATCAGCTATCTGAATCTCCTATTTACCTGCTGAAAAGGATCAAATAAGACCAAATGACAGGTCCTACCAGCGGAACACAAAACATAGGAAATTAGGAGGGAACAATTCAATTTAAAATCAACTGGAGGCTATTAGAATGGCTCAGTGACATCTGAAAAACCTTTACAGCTTTGTAATTCTCTCCAAACTGATGCCAGACAGCTCCACCCAGTAAGACTAAAAGGAAGTCCAAATACAGGGAGCGAATTGCATCAGGAAAACGAAGAAAACCTCAAAGAAATTTACATAAATACTGGTGACCTGTATTTTCTTTTGCAGGGTGTCTATCCAACCGACAAAAGACATTAGAAACTAAGAAAATAGGTAAATGAGGTGGAGAATATTACAGCTACAATAGCAGTAACATCACGGAGTGGAGTACGCGGGTACCAAGATGGCAATGGGCTTTTCTTGTGCCGAGCTCTGCGACGCCTCGATCTGGAACTCTCCGGGGGAATGTTCTCCTTATTGTCCGACACAGATCGATAAACTTCATTTTCGTTCCTCGATCTGTCGGCAACATAATAAGCCGGTCGAATCCCAAAAGCAGAAGGTGAATCTACGACACCACGTCCAGGCAGTCTGTCTCTCGCTTCCGGCATTATATCTAAACCCAAAAGAGGGAGGACGAGAAGGAAAACGATCCCTACTTGAAGACGACAAAGAAAGAGATAAGGATTTGTGTCTTTCTCCGGATTGATCAGATTGAAGCTTTCTCAATCTTGAGCTTCTTCAGGTGCCCCGGTAACTGAGAGAGTTTCCAGCAGCATATTATGCATTTGCATCGGAGAGAATGAGATCTACAGTTGGGAGGGCTGAGGCCTTCTCCGAAATATTTTGTGTTGTGTGAGACGTCGAGTAGCGTGAGAGTCTGGGAGACGTTTGGCTCAGTTTTCAAATTTCGAAATTTAAATTTTGAGTGAGCGGGAAACTTGCGCTATAGATGGGCCCATTTTATTTCGTTGTTTGATGGGCCCATTTTATTTCGTTGTTTGATGGGCTAAGAAAGAGTTCTTGGACGCTCGAACTCGTACTCATAAATAGTAATCGTCTGAAGTCATTTAAAGAGGATAATCTGTGTTGCAAACTAAATTTCAGCATCAATTGAACTCTCCCTTTCATTGTCTTTATTCTTTGCCTCTTCCTCAGCATAGAACCTTTTTTTCTTTGTCTCTTCCTCAGCATAGAGCCTTTTCTTTCTTTGTCTCTTCCTCAGCTTAGAGCCTTTTTTTCTTTCAATGGAGCCACCAATATCATTCCTCTTCAATCTACTACTTACTCAAGAGCTTGCGACTCTTGCTGAACTCTTGACCCACTATTGTTTTTGCTGCTTGGTTTGTTGCAGTTGTCGGTCTACAATTGATGCTTTGTGGTGCAAAGACATTGCCAAGTAACTCTTCAATCCTCTCCTTAATTGATGGGTATTTCATTATTTTTTGGGTCGCCAGTCTTGGTCTTCTTTGAAACTGTACTTTTTGAGGATTTTTCGGGAAGTGGCTTGCCACTTTTTTTATCAAAGCCACCTCCTAGGATGAGCTTTTTATTTTTATTTTTTTAATATCCTTGTTTTCCCTTGGATTTTATGATTTAGACTCCTGATTCAACTATGTTTTGAGTCTTGAATAGTACTTGCTTCTTGAAGGTGTTGGATTCCTCCTAGAGCTGCTAGCATTTTGACAATCTTTTTTTTTTTTTTTTTGTAGTGATTCTTGGTGTCAATAAGGATCTAAAGTGACATGCATAACCATCAAGATTCAACTTTGGACTAGAGACTTGACACAAGTTGACATTCATAATGCTATTGAAGAGAATAGATGATTTCTTCACCTTTAGAGTCGTTGTACAACTAGTTCAATATTTTGGTGCCTCAACTTGCAAACATTGACATAGATGGTCTTCCGACTTTGGTACCAATGTGAGCAATCACCTTGGTTTGGCTCGATGGTGCTACTGAAGAGAGTAGATGACTATCGATTCACACTGAAGTTATGTATTACATACAACCATTTGTTGTTATTCATAGTTCGTTGTAGAGACTGTGAGTGTTGCTTGTTCATTCATGGCTATTGCTACTTTAAGAACCCCTTATTGTTGTTCATTGTTCCTCACCGAGATCGTAACTTCTTGCTTGTTGGTTCACGATTGTCGCCAAGTTTCGTGGGTGCTGCTAATTTTATGGGAGGGATGGAATGTTGTTGACTCACTATGATGAAAGTTTCAAGCCTGTTTGAGGTCATTGCATCCAAGACCATTTGAAGTTGTTGAAGGTTGCAACACTTGTTGTTATTTATAATTCTTTGTTGATCCTTGTTCACGTCAATAGTTTTTTGAACTTGTGGTTCATCGAATGTATTCGTGAAGACTCTTTGTGCTTCATCAGATAATGACTGACAAAAAAATGTGATCATTTTTAAATTCATTCAGGATTGAAGGTAGGTGGGGCACCAATTTGCATCAAGGTTTGACCGCATTGCTCACACAACTTGTTCGAGGTTGCACACTGGGAATTGTTTGATGTTCTTGCTACATTTTGAGATTGTTATTGTTATGACTGGTCTGGTTGAGGTTGTTGCACCCTATGCTGTTTGAAGTTATTGAAAGCGTCCATGAGAGTTCTCCACCCTTTGTTACTTCTACGGCCTAGTCTTGTTCGAGATTTTTGTGCTTGAGTCCATTTAGGATTGAAGGTCATTGGGGCACTGATTTGTTTCAACGTTGAGCATTGATTACTATTTGATGTTCTTGTTGGATTCAAGCCTATTTTTGCTAAGTTCGTAGTTTCAAAAACTTGGCTCAACTTGTCTTGGATTGGAGATCACCATGTTAGAGGAACTTGTTATTTGCCTCTCACTTATTGGGAGACTGATTTGTGTCAAAGTTTAACTATATTGTTCACGCCAAGTTTGTTCAAGATTACTATTGAGCAGAATGATAAATTTTGCCAAAATTTGTTGACGCCTTTCCAATCACGAGAAGGTTTTGTGGAAATTTATTTTTGGTGTCACTGATGAAAACAAAGATTTAGCTAAAACTTGTTGTGAGGTTTCCACTTGCAAGGTTTTTTAGCCAAAACTGGTTTTGGCTGTCCCTGAGTAGTATGATAGATTATGTGAAAACTTATTTTAAGCTTTTTCTAACATCGATGTGGTTCAATTGAAACTTTTCTAGTTGTAATGTGGTTTCGTAAAAAAAAAAAAAAATTGTAAAAGAAAAACGTGATGGATTTAGGCCAAATTCATTATGGCTTTTTCTAACTATGAGGAGGTTTAGCCAAAACTTGATATGGTGCCATTGAACAACATGACAAATTGTGTTGAAACTTATTGCAAGCTTTTCCAATTGTGAGGTAATTTCTTGCCCATGAATTTATTCAGAGGTCAAAGTTCTCAAAGAACTCCAATACTTGGAAGAATTTTGCCCCTACTCATTTGAAGTTTAGAATTTTGAAGATGGTTTTTCACCTTGCAAGTTGCTTGAATCTTAGGTTTGAAGGACAAACCACTAGATTTTCTAGAAACTTGAAATTTTTAAAGGAGATTTTCCCCCAAGTTTCCTTGAAACTTGGATTTTTTATTTAAGGAGAACTTTTTGCCTTGTTATGCTTGAAGCTTAAAAAAGTTATGAAGGAGATTTGTTCCCAAGTTTCTTTGAAGCTTGCATTTTGGTTCTAAAGACAACTTTGGTCTTTGTTTCCCTGAAGTGCGGTTAACCAATGCAACTGCTTCGGTTGTTCCCTTTTTTTTGGTAGATTGGTGATAATCAAGATCCATGGTTTGACTACCAATGGCTGCTTACATTTACTTTGAGTTTGATCCTCTGCTTCATCCTTGACGGTACCAAACTTTGAGATCCCTTCTTCTTCCACATGTTTATTTCTTCCTCTAGGCCAAAGTCTTTTGGGCTCCCTAGTCTTTAGAAGATAGTCTTTCTTATCGCTAGCTTTATTTGCTCTTAACTTGACTATCCTTTTTTCAAACGTTGAAAAACGGCCTTTTGGGTCGTTGAAACATTTTGCTTCTCTTCACAGCCACTCGGTGGCCGAGAATTTTTACATCTCCTAATCTTTGGAACACAATTTTTGTGACAGCAGAGTTGTTTGAGTGAGCTCCCATCACTTAGTTGTGTAAAGACTGAAAGACATGTTTATGAAATGCGAATTTGATCAAATGTCAAACCCCGAGATTTTGTGAAAAGAATCGCCATTCTTTTTATGTGTGCGCCTTTTAACAGACGCTAGGTGTATAGTCGCTACTTTCCCATAAATTCAAATAGGTTCTTGTACCTCAAATCCTATACCATGTCGATCATGCAAAATGATATACCATTTCTTTTCAATTCCTTTAGAGTTGGTGTTAATGTCAAACCGCTAATTGGGGTTGTTTCGTAAAATTTACCGTCAACAAAATTGCACCCAACTTTTGCCATAAGTCGATATATATTGGGGTTATATATTTCTTATGTACGAGTTGAAGGTAATGATTGAGACGGTTTGACATCACTTTGTTTAAACTCGATAATACTTAGACTTTTAACCTTGGAGAGTGGTATTGTGACCTTCCTCCCCAACATATTCCGTGATGGAATTTGTTACATGGCTCTGTCACACCTCATATCTATAGAGTTTTCATACCAAAGAACTTGAAATTGTAAAAAACACGAATGAGTTCCAGGTAAGGGTATGGTGGCTGCGCAATTGAAAGGAGGAATCTAGTTTTTTTTGTCCCCAGGTTTTTCAACTATTCAAATCGATCGTTCCAGATTCTTCGATTTCTTAATTTTCAGTTTCTCATTTCCATTGTTTTCGCGACAAGACAAGTATATTCTCCTCCCTTCCGTAAGCCAACGAAGGCCGAAAGTCACTGGGAAGACTTTTTTGTTTTTGCTAACAGGTGTCGAGGAAAAGGAATTTAAGATTAATGTTGGTTGTGGGTTGATTGGCTGTTCATGGCTTTTGGGACTGTTCAAGGAACCCAAGGCTGGCGTGTGGAGGAGATGCTCTCATCTCTCTCGTTTTCTTTGAACGCGCGTGCTGTTTCGTTAACTTTTCAAAGCTCGACTCTTCCTGCAATCCCCTCCCATTTGTATTATTAAATTCCCCCTTTTCTTCAATCTATTGCCCTTTCCTTTCACCTCCTCTTTTCTCCTCCTACATGATTGCGATAAAACCAGACCCGATCGTCTTTGTTGTCAAATCTCTGCTCTGGATGTCTGGTGTTGAACCGTTGCAAGGAGTAAAGAATCCTTTTGCTGAAATTTTGTTGTGCGACGATTGACCTCTTATGTGTTTTTCTTTGTGGGAGAGTAGTTTGAGACTTTCTGGGATCAGCCCGAGACTCTCGCCCTTTTTTTCACAACTCGTTACATATCGAAGGAGATCTCGTCCTCTCCCCAAACTTTTGAGAAGTTACGAGTCCGGAAACTTCCTAGTTCCCACGGTAAACATGACACCAGTAGGGAAACTTCCTCTCTCGTCTATTTCTTGACTGCCTCCATCTAGAAGCAGTTGCCGGAATATAGCCAGCGGAGCACGTCTAGAGATTCTGCAGGATTTTAAGAGAAAAACAACTTCAACTAAACGAGGATGAAGACAAATACTATGTCCGTAAGTAATCTATCTTTTTCTCTTAGAAATCATGAAGCAGCTAGCCGTTGTTTTTTAGATCCTAAATTTATGTGGGTTCTGTTTTGCAGAGGAGAAATCATGAATTTCACAGCTATTGATTGATAATTTTGATTCTTGGAGAATTATGCGGTCTCGTACCTCAATGAAATATATGTTCAAGTTAAAACTCTGAGGGAAATTCTCCAAACATGCCAATGGATCGATCCTATTCCTTAGAAGCTCGAGAATCAAAAGGAGTTCCGGTGGTTGCCATCGAGTGTTTTACTGGGAGCTCAAAAGCCGACGAGTGGAATGGCGAAATGCTCCAAACAGGTGACATAGTGGAGGAGCTCAAGATCGGCAATTCCCCACACATCCGATCACCGTTTAAGAACGGGAAAAGCGGAGTGCAGAAGCTACTCCACAGTTCCTTCAGAAGAAACGAGACATCGATAAAGGTTCGAGTCCGACGCGGTCGAGATGAGTTCGTGGAGCTGCAGGCCTGCATCGTGCCGTACGAATCCGCCGGCCGGAAACAGTATACTTTGCGGTCGATCCACGACCCCAACTACGCCTTTGGTCTTGTAGACCGAACTGAGGGCGAGTGCGTCGCTCTTCAAGGTACAACGACCCTTCCTCCCTAGTCTTTTTAGCATTTCCGCGTGTCGATCTGAATCCAGATTTTGATTTTTCTCCCAATTCCTCTGCTGGCCCGTTGGCTAGCATTTGGTGTCTCGGCAGCGTTTACAGTTTGAGCTTGGGCTATTCAATGTTTCCTACCTGTTCTTCTTCGTTTTTTAGGTAATGGCAAGATATATTCAGTCGATAATCTAAGATTCTATAGTATCAAAATAATTTGTAAAACCATGGATGAGGTTTAGGGTTTAGACTTGAGGTTCTAAGATCTGTCCCTTGGGGACGGCTCCCTTCGACTGTAATTTTGTAAGATAATAGTCTTTTTCGCTGTTGGTGGAGAGCATTTATTCCTAGAAGCTTTTTGCAAAAAGATTCCAGAGTTAAGCAAGCTCGATTAGCTGTTATAAAAAGTCCAATATTGCTCCAACCTAAAAGGGGTCGTTCTTGGGGGCCAGGTCTCTCCGTTGACATGACTCTCAAGGGGTCGGTGGCCGCCTCAACGCCATGATGAGCTACTGCGCTCTGGAATGAAGAGGTTGTCGGTAGACTAAGGGAAAGGGCGGCTTACCATCTACACCACTACCTCTGTCGTCGCCGTCCATCTACATCACTACCATCATCTTTTCTGTGTACCTTTCACACCTGATCGTATCGTCTGTAATGATACAGTAAAAAGCTAATCAAACAGACTTTTCTTATTTTTGTTATGATGTGGATTCTACTTAGTCATTTTTTGTTTGGATTGAAAATAATAGGTTCAAGGAGTTCCAGGGTCGTTTGCGCTCTTAGCAAAGCGCAGCTTCACGATGGCTACGTATCATATCCATGGGAGAAGAAGATGAAGGAGATGTTACCCGTCCCTAACTCAAGTTGCTTCCTTTCCCTGCTATTCCTTCCAAAGGCGTCCCATGGAGTTGCCTACCGATATAATGACCTGGAGGATACTTTGGCAAGGGCAAACGCTTGGCTTGATGCATCTCAAGCGTCCGGCGTGCCCATCATCTTCATGAACATACAGACAGACGCCCTACTTACCAAGGTGAGCTCATTGGGCCCTTACCTTATCAACCAGAAGTTTCCATTCTTATGCCTCGAGGATAGATTTTGGACTAATCTCTGAGCTGTTCATAATATAAACTGATAAACCTTTCAAGTCTCAATCTTTACATTTCAAAGAAAATGGAAGTACACATCTTCTAGTATAGGGTAAAACACACGGAGAGAATGAATACTTGAAAAGGATGAATACGACACATTTCTCCATTTGATTAAAATTAATTTGTCTAGGTTTAATATGAGAATTAAAATTTACTTCAAACATGTGGAGGTAACTGGATTTGTTAATTCCTTTTTCTTTTCAGATATCATGGGTGAATCTTGGGAAATAACTGAACTGTGGATTCATGGATTCATTTCACTAAATATTCTAATTTCCCCTAATTTTATTATGGGTCTGTATGATTGGAGGAGTACTAGCCTCATTGCTAACATTTAGATATATCACCATTTGAACAATTTATTTTTGTGTTGCAGATATCAGGAGAAACAGCGTCTGCGACCGTCAATGCAGGATCCCTGTCTGATCTCTCCAACCTGGCGAATGCAAGTCTTTATGGCTTCGAAGATTATCACGGAGTTGACATTGGAGTTGTGAGAGCTGTTCGTCTCTGGTACGCCCCCGTTGCTGGAGAAATTCCCATAGAGATCAAAGTAAAGGAAAGCGATTCAAGGCTTGGTTTCGCCATTAGTCGAACCGAAGAGGTATTTTCTGGCAATCTAAAATGCGGAAAGAAAAAAAATGATAAAGAGGCCACTATCAAGATTAGATCATAACCATATTTGAAATAACTTTCTAGCATGCATTTTGGAATTCCTCAGGGGTTTATCTACATATCTTCTGTAAAAGATGACGACGACGATGAAGCTGCTTCATCTCGATCTGGTCTGGGTGAATTGTACAGAGAAGCAGTACGATCGTCCAAGCTCTTGATAATCTCTCGAGTCTCTAACGAAAAGGTTCTTCCATGGATGGTTTCTCCCACAGGTGCCATACGATGCTATGACACCGTCTCCCTCAGCCAAAAGCTCTCGCTACACAGACATGCTCTCCGGCCAATACATCTCCACATTCTCATGTGGGACAGGGGTATCGCTGCCCACAACGAAGTGATTACGAGAAGTCAGGCTCCTTCACTTGTGCCCACGAGTGTAATACCGATGGCTCAGACAACGGAATATTCAACCGTCGGCAGGGGTGTGGTTGATGAAAGCAGGCCTAGACTCGACCGAGATACTGCAGGGCAGATGTCTTTCAGGTTTCATGAGTTTTCACAGGGAAGTAACTGGGTCTGAGTGATTTCAGCCGATGAGAACACATGGAGCAATTTCATGTACAGATATCCGTTTTAAAGGTTCTTGTTTCTACAGTTGTTGGCTGATGGCTTTTGGGTTCGAGAACCAGTATGATCGGATTTGGACTGGTCCAACTAATTGAATCGGGTTCGATTGGACCTACTCCTTCCACTGGAACCTGAAAATGGGTAAAAATCAAGTAGATTAGCCAAAGTGTTACATGTTTGTTCATATTGAGTTTGGTTGAGAGTCTCAAATGCTTTGTGCTAAATTATGTACCTTCACGTGTTTTGTATTTCTATGAAGGGCAAATACTAAGTTCTAATTTTGTATAGGTAAACAAACTAGGATTGTATTAAGTGAATTCAAATCTCTCATTGAATTACCATAGCCAACTAGACATTTATTTCTAATGTCTAGAACAAAAGTCAAGGATGGGAATGAATAAACCATAGAACTTAGCTTGGTGTCAAATCAAATTCTCAAGTGTATCTCCTTATGAACCTTGATTGATTCAATTGCCATGAGATGTCATCCTGAAGATCTTAGTAAAGAGCCGGAATATAAGTGCCTTGATTCTACAATGTAGGTTAGCTTAACATAAATGTCTTTCATGAGCTTCACCAAGTTTTAGTGACTCATTAGTCTCCACTATTTAGGTGAAACTAATGAGAAAGTCAGTTTATTTTGCTTGTACCAAGCAAATTTAGGGGGGGTTAGTCTCCCAAATGGATTTTTGAAGTTCAAGTTCATGTCTTATGTTAGTCATGTACATGAAGATCATCTTCGCATTTAGTGTTAGTGTTGACGACTTCATGTGCACTGGAAAACAGTTTCCAATATTAGTGCCCTAATATGAGAAAAACATAAACAATTAAGAGAATCCCTAAACCCTTACAATACACTTAATTACAACATAATCCTTAAACCTCAAATTAGGTAAAACAACCATTATTACATGAATAAGTTATTTAATGTATAATTAAATATATTAATATATATATATATATATATTAATTGAATTAGATATTTTATTGTGCATTAATATGATAATTACATGAGCCAATGAAATATGCACATGATTAATTATAAATAATAAATAAATAACGTTATAAATAACAAAAATGAAAGTAATACGTCGAGTTATTAATTTATTAATAACATATGATATACTTTAACCTAAAAATAAATATTTTAAGAGAAAAAATTGATCTAATCATAACTTTAACACATTATATATTTGTACATAATATATTTTATGTATTATTAATTAATAATATATTATCAAAAAATTTAAAACCATTGGTTTAATTAACTATAGCAATCGGATAATTATGCCAAAATAATTTATCAAATATTTATTTTAACAATATTTTAATTATGACTATTAAATCACTATTTTAATATAATAATTATAAAATAAATATATTAAATAAATAAAAATAATTATTTTTATAAATTAATGATTTTTATGACGATAATTTAATTTTCCTAACTTAAGAAAAATTAAACCATCGTCGTCTTCCTCAGCAGCGAGCCAGTAATTTTCCTAACTTAAGAAAAATTAAACCATCGTCGTCTTCCTCAGCGACGAGCCAGCGGGCAACGCCGACAGAGGCGGCACTCCGACGGTACACTGAGAGGGAGGCCGAGAAGCTCTACAATAGATGTTCGACCTCCTGTGCTCCGCCACGAAGGTCGAGAGGGAGAGGAGAGGGAGGACTCTCTCTCTGTGTAGCTATGAAAGACTCTCTTTTCCCACTTACGATTCTAAGTTGAAATACCAACTTTTTGACTTCATGTATCAGAATAACCTTGAAAGGGTATCTCAATCTAGACCATGTCAATTGTGAGGTCAAAATAAATTTGAGCTACTCACATTCTAGTTTTGAGGAATATTAAATACTCGATTGTCTAATTCAAAAAGTTCACCCAAGTGATCATAGTCCATATTCTCAAACTAATTAGAAAATTCAAAAGACATATAATCAAATAAGGAATCATCAAGGAGATCTAACTCATCTAAGTAGTCATCAATTGGAAGATCAGAGCTAGAACCACCTTTGTCATTTGAAGAGGGTTTATTAATTTTCATTTCATTTTGATTATTCTCCACTACAATTTCTTATTTCCTATGTCATCTCTATGTTTTCTTGTTTTTTACCCTTTGAAGATTATTTTGTCATCTTTTTCATAAGCTAAATCCACATGTTTGTATACAATTTTTTTCTTTTTCTTTTTTGTGGTAAAAACATGTTCAAGTTATTACATAAGTCCGAACCCAGGAAACAAGAGTCACAAGTTCCGCTTCGCGTGTTGTGAGAGGAAAACGCGAAAAGTCGGTGGAAACCTCCTCTGCACGGATAGCGATCCGCGTCCGTCTTCTTTTACACATCGCTACCGTTCCTATCTCGATCTCGGTTTTTAATCGAGCGGCCCGAGATTCGCTCTCCTGACGAAATTCAAATTAACCCGCCTTCTTTTGTTTATAAATGTTCGCAAGAGCTGGCGCTATTGCATTGCGAAAGATCGTCTCCGTTCGCAAGAGCATTTGCCTTTGAAACTTGAAAGCACCTTTGTAGGAGATCCGATGGCTCGTACTAAGCAGACAGCGAGAAAGTCGACTGGAGGTAAGGCTCCACGGAAGCAGCTGGCGACTAAGGCCGCTCGTAAGTCGGCTCCGGCGACCGGCGGTGTTAAGAAGCCACATCGTTTCAGGCCCGGTACAGTGGCTCTCAGGGAGATCAGGAAATACCAGAAGAGCACGGAGCTCCTCATCAGGAAGCTTCCCTTCCAGCGCCTGGTTCGTGAGATTGCTCAGGATTTCAAGACTGACCTGAGGTTCCAAAGTAGCGCAGTGGCAGCTTTGCAGGAGGCCGCTGAAGCCTATCTCGTTGGACTATTTGAGGACACCAATTTGTGTGCAATCCATGCCAAGAGGGTTACAATAATGCCCAAAGATATCCAGCTTGCTCGTAGGATCCGTGGCGAGAGGGCTTAAGCAGTCTTTTAGTTGGCTTTCTTGTTCTTCTTGATGTATCTCGTGTTTGTTTCCCACAGCTTTCTCTAGTGTTGACATAGTTTCTGTAAATTGTCTTTTGAATTTTGCAATCTAATACCAAAACTTGTTTCCCATTGTTCTATCATGATTTTTCATTCTTTACGTTTTTAAAATTGCTTTAACGTTTTCCTTTGTTTGCAAAGCTAAAATTGCGGTATAGACGAGTCCTTCCAAGATAATGCCAAATAAAGAGGATTTCTGACAACGTTCCTAAAGTTCGCAAATTCCTTGGTTTATGATAGCATTGGGGCCTCTATTGTTTATGTGGAAGGTATTCTACTTGGTGCACTTGATGAATTACACTAGTTTGCCTAGCGTGTTGCTCAGTTGACCACTACATCCTTCTGCTCAACATATGTAACTCAGCTTACACTTCTTATTGCTACCCTTACCAGTTCTGGTATGTTAGCTTTACACATGCGACCCTCATCCACCTAGGTTTTTGACTTAGGATCCACTAATATGTTAGGCATATCACCCTTATTTACTAATTTTTGTTGGAAGATGGGCCCAAACCCACATGACCAAGAAAGACCGACACATCCAAGTGTGTTAGAAGATAGGTTCACGATCCACAGATCATGGAGAATGCCCATAGGTCCATATAGTGATGGTAGGATGGTAAATAAAAAGTCATCTTATAGAGATGACATTGATATAATTAGTTTGAGTTTTAGGGGTATAATTATAATATTATAGTTTTATTAATTTATAAATTAAGCTTCAGGGGAAGGTTAGGACTCAAGTCCATAACCCTTTTTCTTCCTTTTGTTTTCTCCCAATGGGTGTTTCTCTTTTTCTCCATGAGCTAAATCCATGAAGTCCTGAAAATCAACAAAGGAGTCTTCAATTGTTAAACAAGTGATACTCAATGATTGGTCAATGTCTTTAGTTTAGGGAGTGGACAATATTTTCCTCTCTCTACTCATGTCACCTCAATTTGTATTTTTTGTACCTAACTTCCCGCTTAATTTATTGTTAATGTTGATTTTAGAGACTCCATGGATTTAACTTATGGAAAAAAAGGGAGAGAGACCCCATTGGGAGAAAACCAGAGGAAGAAGAGGTTATGGATTTGATGTCCTAACCCTCTCCCTGAAACTCTATTTATAGATTGATGAAACTACTGTATTAAAATAATACCCTTGAACTTAGGGTTTAAGCTTTAGAGTTTTAACCCTGAAACTTTAATCTAATTACATAAATGCAATTTCTATGAGATGACACTTTATTTACCATCCTGCCATCATTGTATGTGGGCCTATGAGTCTTCTCCTTGATCTGTGAGCTTGAGCCCATCTTCCAACACACTTGGATATGTGGGCCTTCCTTGGTTGTGTGGGCTTGGGCCCTATCTAACAACACTCCCCCTCAAGCTGCGGGTGAGAGAACATTATGAACTCCTAGCTTGCTGTAAATGATGTATAATTTTTTTTTTATTATATAAAATGCCAATCCTCCATACCTTATAACACTCCCCCTTACACTGGTGCTCTCGTTCATGAGGTCTAGCTGACATAAAAAAAAATGAGAGTAGCATCACTTCAAGTCTTATGACATTGCTCTTTAATCCAGTCAAATAATTTATGCTAGATGTTAAAAAAACTCCTATCTTCTGTAGGTAGTGCTACTCCTATTAATGTAGGTAGTGGGTCTATACATTGAAGGGTAAAAAAAAAACTCCTCCATCACTATGTCCCTCCATAGGACAACATCTCTCAAGCGGGAGGAGTAATAAAAGACATTAATGGGGGGAAATAAAATGATATGTTGTAATAAACTCATCCATCATGGTGTCCCAATTCGGGTACCAACACTAATGATGTCCCAACCATAATATTTTTTAAAGTAAAAAATAAATGATGGTGTCCAAATCCGGGCACCGACTCTCATAGTGTCCCAACTGCAATATTTTTGAGAGTCAAATAAATTATGGTATGAGGAAAGATATTGAAATCACCTCACCTTCAATAATAACATCTCATCCAAAGAGACACAATAGCAGCAATTGTAATGGTCTTGGGCCTATATAACACGAACCAAAATAATCTTTGTAAAATTGACCCATAAAATAATCTAAGGCAAATAATATGTTGACCAAGGAATAATCTATCAATTGTTCAAAATAATAATCGAGCCAGAGAAAAATTTACCGAGTTGCGCCGAAATATGTATAAAACTTGGGCACATATACTGAGGCAAAAAATAAGTGGGCTAAGTCAGATTGACCCGGATTGAGTTGACTCAGTCTGAGATGGTCCGAGTTAACTCGGAATACTGGTTGCTGGTTTGACATGGAAACGCGACCGGTCTAAGTTGGACCGGATCGGGCGCGGGCTACGTTGAACCCACACTGGTTCATTCTGGTTTCCTAACTTAGGAAACATATAATTTTTCTACAGTGTCTTCTTCCTAGCACCGAAGAGATTGGAAAACCAGAGATGCAGATATGTATAATCGCGGTAATCAGAAAGTTTTCAAAAATAACCTGCGAAGGATCAACAATATCCAAAAATAAAAGATCTGCCAAAATAACTCGGATGAACCAGCAGATTTAATAGGCAACAACAGTGGAGAAGGCAACAATTCCTTCTTCTTCCTCTCGGCGTCGAACAGTGCGCTGGTGTTGCTGTTGAAGCGACGTCCAAATATGGAAATGCAGAGGAAGGAAACTTTTCGAGAGTGTACCAAGGATATCCTGTTGTCGACGCCAATGAAGAAGATCCTTCATGCTGTTGAAGGCAACAATCGACAATGAAGAAAGTTAGTTCTCTGTTGCTGGAAAGACGTCAACTCTGTTTGGAACTTGGTCAGAGTTGTTATTGACAGAGAAGGAGACCGATCGCAAAACTGGTTGGCGACAACAATCTTTCAACTAGAGGAAAATATACATGTCCCAGACGATGGCTTCTGTTTGGAGATGTTGCTCAACAGAATAACAGAGAGTTGAGACGCCAAAACTCGCTCAAGGCTGCTCTCTGGCTTCGGTGAATTTTCTCCTTTGGACCAAACAGAGAGCAATCGAGACCTTCTGAAAATAAACGGAGTGTCGTCGGATGGCAACCTTCCAGACAACAACAAAAAAATAATTTTTCATCTCTGCACGAGAAACAGAACCTAAGTCATCTTCTTCCCCCACGTCTGCATTCTAGAAGCTAAACAGAGGGTAAGGCATTCCCAGACGATGGCTTCTGTTTGGAGATGTTGCTCAACAGAACAACAGAGAGTTGAGACGCCAAAACTCGCTCAAGGCTGCTCTCTGGCTTCGGTGCATTTTCTCCTTTGGACCAGACAGAGAGCAATCGGGACCTTCTGAAAATAAACGGAGAGTCGTCGGATGGCAACCTTCCAGACAACAACAAAAAAATAATTTTTCATCTCTGCACGAGAAACAGAACCTAAGTCATCTTCTTCCCCCACGTCTGCATTCTAGAAGCTAAATAGAGGGTAAGGCATTCCACGACAAACCAACATGAAGCGGTTTATCGAGGTGATGATCAGGAAGTAGTAGTTTAAAAACACTAACGGCAGATTAAGGAGGGAAAAAAATTGACCTCGATCTCATCAGGCTCTAGTAGGAAACAAACTGAAGAAAGAAAACCAGTACCATTAAAATAAAAACACGAATTTCACTAAGAAAACTAATTTATTTCTGGAATCTTGAAAAACCATACTCCAAGTCTTGAAAATCAAAGCTCTAATACCATGTTGATTTTCAGGACTCCATGGATTTAGCTCATGGAGAAAAAGGGAGAGAGAGCCATTGGGAGAAAACCAAAGGAAGAAGAAGTTATGAACTTGGATCTCCTAACCCTCCCCCATAAGCTATATTTATAGATTAATAATACTACTATATTACAATAATACCCCTAAACTTAGGGTTTAGGGTTTAGGGTTTTGACCCTTGAACTTTAATCTAATTATATCAATGTCATCTTTATGAGATGACACTTTATTTACCATCCTACCATCATTGTATGTGGGCCTATGGGCCATCTCCTTGATATGTCGGCCTTGAGCCTATCTTCCAACACACTTGGTCTTATGGGCTTAGGACCATCTTCCAACACACTTGGATATGTAGGCCTTCCTTGGTCATGTGAGCTTGGGCCCTATCTTCCAACAGTTAATAAATCAACTTACAAAATCTATGAATTATTCACTAACATTTTATCCATTTCATTATGTGTTTTAGGATCCCAAGAAGAGGAGAATGATTAGTTCTGTGCATGAGAGAGGCAAATTATATCACCTGGAAGACCATTCACAACCTCCTTCACATGCTTTTCATGTTGTAGTTTTGACCTTCTAGTGGCACCTATAGTTAGGACATCCTTCCCCTACAAAGTCGGTTCAACTATTTCTTGATTTTCCTTCAAGTCTATCATTTTAATATGACTCATGTCAATTGGGCAAAATTCATCGAACTACGTTTCTTTTAAGACAAACAAAGAGTAGTAGTTTGTTTGAGGTTGTTCATTCAAAAGTATGGGAGCCTTGTCTTGTTTCCAAAATCTTTTGTTATATTTATTATATTTCATTTATTGATAACTTTAATCCTACTACCTGGATGTATCTCCTACGGGAGAAATCTAAAGTATTTGATATATTTAAAAACTTTTACAATGAAATCAAAACTTAGTTTGATGTTTTTTTTTTCGTACTTTTAGCATTGACAACGGTTTAAAATTTATGAGTAAATTTTTGATAATTTCTGTTAGAGTAGTGGCATCATTCATTAGTCGTCATGTGTATTTACTCCATAATATAATGGAGTAGCTAAATATAAAAACCGTAATCTCTTAGAAGTTTCATGAACAACTTTTATTCTTATGAATATTCCCAAGTCGTATTGGAGTGAGTGTACTCACTGCTTGTGTGTAGACTCACTACTTGTTTTCTTATCAACATGATGCCCTCATTAGCTTTTGGGGTAAAATTCCTATGCAAGTGTTGATTACATCTACTATTTTGTTTTTTCTATCCCCTCACGTTTTGCCTGTCTGTTTTACCTATGTATTTGGTTCTTCTTCAAATAGTCTATCTCCTCGTGCAATCAAATGTATTTGTATCTATTGATGTGATATTTTTTGAAGATGTTCTTTTCTTTTCTTCATTTCCTACGGATGTTATTCTGCATTTCACAAGTCCAAAAATTGTTGCTCCTATTCTTGTGGAGGATGTTCATAGTCCCTCATAGGCTACTTATGCAGAAAAACCCTTGCAAGTGTATCAACGAAGGCGTGCCACTAAGTACCAAGCCCAACTTCTTTCTCTCCTGCCCACTACAGAATCCTCTTCACATGAAGATCCAAAGATAACTGATCTACACTTGCTATTCAAAAAGTATTTTGTAAGTCTACTCAATATCTATGTCTAATTATGTATCTTTTGATTATTTATCTAAATTGTACAAACAATTTCCTTTGTCCTTGTCTTCTTGCATTATTTCTTCTTTTGTGTAGGATGTTCTCTTATCTCTTCAGCGGAAACAAGGTATGGATGTTGAAATGGAGGGTATTTGTGACAAAGGTACATAGGGTTTTCTTGATATGCCTTCCAGAGCTACAATTGTTAGGTGACACTAAGTATACATTGAAGTATAGAGAAGATGGTTCCATTTAGAAATATAAAGCTAAGTTGGTTGCCAAAGGATACACGCTAGCCTATGACATTAACGTTTTTTAGACTTTCTCACCAGTAGCTAGTCTGACATCGATTCGTATTCTAGTGTCTATTGCAACTAACTATGGTTGCTCACTCTTTCAACTAGATATTAAAACTGATTTCTTGTATGGTGACTTAAAAGAAGAGGTCTATATGAAACAACCTACTGGGCATGTTAGTCAAAGGGAGACTAGAAAGGTGTGTAGACTTAAGAAGTCTATATATGGCCTTAAAAAGAGCCCTAGGGCTTCGTTTGAGAAGTTCAATGAGGTATTGGATTCTCCCGAAGCCATTATGATCAATCTCTTTGTTATGAAGCTGACATACCAGATTGTAGTATTACTAGTGTATGTAGGTGATATTGTTTTATTAGGAAGTGATATAATGGGCATTGATGAGGTAAATGAGTACCTTGTTAACATTCTAAGATCAAAGATATAAGTTCGTTAAAATATTTCCTTGGAATTGAAGTTTGCTAGAAGCAAGGTAGACCTTGTATTTACACAAAAGAAGTATACTACAAATATGTTATAAGAATATAGCCTCTTAGGTGAAAAACTAGTGGAGAGACATGGAGTTGGTTATGACCTCCATGATGAAAGTAATTATGAACTTGAGTACAAAGCAATATATGGGGAAACTAATTTATGCCACACTTACTCATTCTGATATGTTTTTTTTATTAGTGTGCTTAGCCAATTCATAATGGTGGATCTAAACTTGATAGAAAATCCACCAGTGGCTATTGTATATTCTTAGGAGGAAATTTGATAAGTTGGAAGAGCAAGAAGCAAAACGGTATGGCCTACTCTAATACAGAGGTTGAGTATAGAGATATGGTTCATCCTATTAGTGAGTTGATGTGGGTGAGATAAGTTGTTCAAGAGTTCAATCTACAAGTTGCCAATCCTATGACCATGTATTGTGATAATCAGACAACTATATTCATTATGGGAAGTATAATATTTCATGAGAGGACCAAACATATATAAGATGATTGCCACTTTATTCAAGTTGCAGTGATGAGGAAGAAAGTTGTTATCTCATATCTTTAGTCTAGTGATCAAGTTTGTGATATGTTTATTGAAGTTTTGGGTAAATATAAATTTGGGGCATTTTGTAACAAGCTGGGGCTTCTAGACATCTATGTTGCAGTTTAAGGGGGAGTGGTAGAAAATAGTATAAGGGGCAATTTTATCCTTTTATATGATCTGTATTTTCTAGTGAGGGTACTATCTATCTAACTCAGCATGTTTAGATGTCTTTATGGTCAAATTTTCATGTAATTTAGAGGTGTGGATAGAGAGTTACAAGCAGTCAAGTGTATGAAGGGCATATTAGCCATTTACACTCAACTCTCACTTAAGTGTATAAAAGAGATATGGGGATCGATTTCTGATCCCTAACGAGAGACCTCTTTTACTCTCCTTTCCAGCAACTTCTTCTCTTTTTCCCTTTCGTTTCTCAATCTTCTCTAGTTCATTTCACAGACTTCATCTAGAAGAGATTTAAGTGCTCATAAGTCATATGTGCAAACATTTTGCTACTTGGAGTGATCTATCATGTGCATTTAAAAGGCGAGGCACGGATCAGGTTTGGCTAGGTTTTTTAAAACCTGAGCCCACGTTGTAAATCCGACTTGCAAATCGATTGAAAGGTTTGGAAATCCAATCAATCCCCACTATGTCTGCATCCTTGGCCCAACCTCCTCAACTGTAGCTTGCTTAGCTAGTCTTCAACTACAAATTTGTGATTAGCAATGTCCAATGGTAAGC
This sequence comes from Aristolochia californica, assembly GCF_029961685.1. Classification (NCBI taxonomy): domain Eukaryota; kingdom Viridiplantae; phylum Streptophyta; class Magnoliopsida; order Piperales; family Aristolochiaceae; genus Aristolochia; species Aristolochia californica. The sequence continues at coordinate 29,447,095 of NW_027182290.1, read as the reverse complement.
AACAGACTCGGCTAAATTGAGTTTTAAATGGCCAGAAAGTAGCATAAGTGAACAGGCTGACGATGTGACACAGCTTTAGGGGTGCAATTTTATTCTTGCCAAAGGAGTTGAATACACGACAATCTGCAACTCCCCCACTTCAGTTATCAGACTACAATTCATGGAAATCTTTCCATGGTTCCGTTCTGCCAACTAACAAGACGAAACCAAGCGTTGCACTCACTACAGATTATACTCGAGGACACTAACATTTTCTTAGTTGCTTAAACTTATTCTTCCCACTGGCCCGACCATCCATCCTTTTAAGCTTCAGGAGGACCTGCAAAACATGCGTAGAAAGATTTATCAATTTAATGATGAAGTTAATCAGACATGGGTCAAGCGAAAGGGTTATAAATGATATACATGGCCCGAAATTGGCAGCACATTTTGCTGGAAGCAGCATGGCCATGGTTCGATCAACTCCTGACATGGGTGGACCGTTCAGAATGGAGCAGAGGCAAGGCTGTCCTAGAGCTTTGACGACGGCGCAACAGGCCTCACTTGGAGGCAAAGGGCTGAAAGGAGCTACGGCTTGCCTGCATGGTAAGAGCTGCATTATGGCAGAGTAATATGAGTCTGGACAAGCTTGGCTCAGGCCTGGATTCTGTGCCTCACCCAGGGTGACTAAAAATATCAGCCACATTGCCTTTTGGAGTAGGGCAGTCATTTTATTCGTCTTTGGAATTTGTCTTGACTTGCTTCTCTCTGCATGGAAGCATCAATTTGAGGGTTTTTATAGTGAAGAGTTCACACCTTTGAGCATTTCTATCAACCAGCTCTGAAGAAATCATGCTGGTTCTCCTGTTAAGCCTGATTTGTTCTTGGAGAATCTGCATGGAAGACGTTGGACTTGGATCTGTAACCGTCTTGCAGCTTTCCAACTGCATGATTATTTACTCTTGACGCCATTCACATTGCTCCACAGCTGAAGTCAGGCCATCAATGATCCATCGAAGCCTGGTTCAGCTCAAATAATGCAGGGTCTCGCTAGCTGTTCATATCTATCAAATCTTGGTTACACCGTTTATCTGACTACTGATCAACTGATTTTCCTTCAGTCAAGCTATTCACAAGTTCTCCAGGCATGGCATTGAGGTCCCGACATGGTCTTTTCTGTACTTTCCACCATTTGTAAGGTTCAATAAATACCAAGAGATACTCCATAACATGCCAAAGCCGAAAAAGTTGAAATAATGTGATCTTCCCAGACCATTTGGCTAAATTATACGATTTTTTCAGTACCAATTAGAATTTTTTAATTGCTTGGAATTAGGGGGAAATATCTAGTATCAAAAGAATCCCTTGTCTCCAAGTGAAAGAGAATCAGGATTTCTAATCTTACACCCTCAACTATCGTTCTTTCCTTTGAGATTGACAACAGAAAGTTCTTGCTCAACAAATTCCCCTGCATAAATAAGTGGGTGCTTGTCTGCCATGGGTGAGTCTACAAAGTGCCCTAATGGCTTTAGCACAACCTCTGAAGCAATGTGAGCGAACAGCTTGTATTGGCATCAGAAAAGGAAAAAGTAAGAAATCAGCCAAAGAAAAATTTGTTATCAATTCATGAAGCGAGAAAGCTAATCTCTTCCACAAACCATTGAAGAAACCCTGCACAAGCTCGGGTTTTGCTCCTTTTGCTAATTTTATAGCTTAAGTTGTCATACTTGTACCTCGTGCGTACCAGCTATACATTCTCCACCAGTAAGCCATTCTAGCTGCAAAAGAGCAGTATAATGTTACAACTATGATATAACAAACATACAATACCTTTAGTTTCATGTGACTATGTTATGTAACTCAATAATTTGAAGATTAGATTGTCTGAAATGCAAAAATTCATGTGACTTTGAAAGATGGGGTTGTGAATGTTCAGTATCCACCAATGGACGTTCACAATGGTGCATTTCAGCATCACAAGTGATTTACATTTCAGAAAATGCCAACCCTATAATATATTACCTCTCAGGCAGCAAATCACAACTAACTGCCTTTCTTGCTTAAGGTAAAACACAGCCTCAAATTCATTTCTGAAACTGACCTCTTTTCCAGTCTGTATCAGTAAGCAACTGAAGGGCACCTTGACTCCTTTTCCATTTCTCAATCAAATATTGAGCCCAGGAAATCTGCTCCTCCCATGGATGGTCAAGAAGTTGAGATCAAAATGATATCCAGCAAAGAGATTGCCCTCACTCCCAAATCATTGGAGATCACTCCCAGTAGGAGCAAGCAGATTATGACCCTAGAATATAATATATGTAATATTTCTGGCAAAATTAGATTGCAGAGAAGAATGATGAAAAATCTGACCGGCATGCACTACTAATGTTTCCAAGACAATACAGGCCTTTTGTTCTTTCCCCTACGATTGATATTGACACAGAAATAAATTTAAAACGTTATGAAGAAAAACAAAAAAAACACATGCACGAAGACATCCCTCTTTTCTGAATCAAAATTATGAGATTAGTTAAAATGCAGAAGCCAAATTATGAGATTATGTTAAAATGCAGAAGCCAAATTATGCTGGCTTGGAGAGATATCCTTCAACTCAGTTATATTATCTGAAACCTCTCAATTGGCTCTGAAACTATTTACATGAAAGAACACAAGAAGCTGCCATATTCTTTACAAATCACATAGTGACGCACTCTTTGTATCCCATTAATCAATGATATCATATGAAACCTCCAAATTTGGTTTCTATATCCATTTGCTTCCCCAGCATCTTTTCACAATTCATTAGTCTTCCTACTTATGGAAAAGCTTTATGGAGGGCAGCAATAAATGATCTCCCTTAGAATTAGTAGTTGAAAAGAAAAAAAATAACCTTTGACAGAACATCAAGCTCACTTGGAGGGATAATAGAGAAATCTTACATGAAATGCCTCCTTTTCCCAGCTCAGCCATAAGGAGATTTTAGCAACTGATTACTAATTTCAGAAAAAAGGGAACCTACCACTAGATCTCTTTTTTTCTAAAATGATGATTAGAAATGCACGCACCCCCTTACCCTTGGGGAGATTTGAGCCAAAGGCCCACACCAGTATGATCTCTTTGGAAACTCCCCTCAACTGGTTGGCTCAATCTCAATTTTTTTACTTCTCTTTCGTTAACCAGGTCTAGCCAGAATTGGTTTCTTTTTTGAGATAGCAATGGGTCAATCCTCCAGGTATTCTCTGGTCCAGCAGGAGTCTCTGGCTCCAATGAAACAGCGATGAAAGCCCTATACACTCAGAATTTCAAAGACCCATTGCTGATAGAAGGGGATTTAGCCACAGTCATTGGCTGGATAAGCAAACATTTGCTCGGTGCCCTCCTCTCTATCATTGTACTCCAGCATGTATTTAAGTTTTGCATGAAACAAAAGCACATCACTATTCTAAAAAAAAAAAGATCCAAATTATAAAATTCACTGTCTTGTGAAATTAATCAAGGCAAGACAATGCCATTTTTTTCACTAATTGGATTTAGAAGGTTAGAAGTGTGGGAGAATCTGTTGGATGGACTTGGAAAACAAGGAAGTTGTTTCCTATACAACTTACAAAAATTTGAAATTTTCCTCTACTGTTAGTTAGATTCTAATTTCTAGAGGTTGTTTATTGACTTTATGTAGAATTAGTTTCCTAGAATTATGGCCTTTGTACTCTATATATTCTGTAGTTCTCCCATCAGCTAATAAGAAGGAAAAATATCTCTTTATATGGTATCAGAGCTCTAGGCTTCTTCTTTTTCTTTCTTCTAGTTACTGGGAATTTTTTCTGCACAGCCTTCATTGCTGGTTGCAGAATATTTCTTGGCGCCTTCATTGCTTTTAATTCCTGACATTTTATTGTCTTCAAACACTTCAATCACTACTCAGAAAAAATTCACAATGTCTTTTACATCTGAAACCCTTACTCCTGCCAACACTGAGTCAAATCAACTTGTCCAGATTTTACAAGATGGCTATAAAAACCTACAGCCATGATACCGCCTAAGTGGAAGAAATTATCTGGTATGGACCCAGTGGGTAAGGGCGTGTGTGAAGGGTAAGGGCAAACTCAGCCACTTGATTGGACCCATGCCAAGTGAAGATGATCCAAAGTTCAAGGTTTGGGACGTAGAATGCTCAATTATGTCATGGCTTTGGAATTTGATGCAACCGAAGATAAGTGGAACCTGCATGTTTTTGGCAACTGCCAAAGACATATGGGACACTGTGAGGCAGACCTACTCCAAAGTTTAAGGATGCAGCCTTGGTTTATGAGACAAAAACCAAGTATCACTCGATAAAACATGGTACAAAGTCTGTTACCGAATACAATAACAATTAGAAAATTTAATGGATTGAATTAGATTACTATTAAAACATGAAGATGAAGTGGAGTGATGCTGCTGCTATGATGTTAAAATTTATGGAAAGCAAAAAACTTATGAGTTCTTAGCTGGACTCAATATAGAGTTTGACAAATTCGAGTGCAAGTGCTTGAAAAGGAAACCTTATCTTCTTTGAATGAGGAATTTTCTCTCATATGCTGAAGAGGGAAGGCAGGCCGTAATGTTGGACACTCCGACTAATGAGGGTTCTGCCTTGGCTGTGGTTAAGCCATCATCTCCAAAAAAATTCTATGGCTTGAACTCAGACAAGGAGCACGAAGGAGAGGTAAACAGGACACCAATCAATAAGGAAGACCTTTCGTGCAGCTACTGCAAGAAACCAAGGCATAACAGGGAGATGCACGGGAAATTGAAGGGAAAACCACCATTCAGCAGAAACAACAACACCCAACAGCAGGATGCTCCACAAGGCAGTCGAGCAAATATTCCCCTTGTTGATGATAAACCTAGCCAAGACTCAACAAGCAGAAACACAGATTGATACACTAAATAAGGAGGAAATTGAGAAACTTCAGAGCCTCTTCACTTCACTTGACAAACTGGTTGGCTCATGTTCATTGGCATACTCAGGTAAGTATCCCTTATCTCAACCCTTTAGTGCCTTAAAGAACTGTAAATTGCATGAGACCGAGATAATAGACTCAGGTGCCATAGATCCCATGTCCTGGAAACCAAAAAATCCGAAATGCTGATGGAACCCTTGCATCCGTGGAAGGAAAAGGAACTATAAATTTTACACCTCTTGCTTTCAAAACTGTTCTTCATGTGCCCAAACTTTCTGTCAATCTTTTATGTAAACATCAAATTAAAGTGACATCTTTTCCAAATCCTTGTGTTTTTCAGAAACTAGTCACAGGGAGGACAATTGGCCTTGCTAAAGAGAAGGAAGAACTCTACTTTATAGATATTAGTGGTGGCAAGGATAATGATGTTTATCTTTATTTCTCAAAAAAATTCTCACCAAATAAACCCCAAATTTGGCTGGACACTTTCCTGTAGGGAATCCTTTTTTCTCTATTTAAAGACTATATTTCCTGTTTTATTTCATAATTTGGATGATAAATCTTTTCATTGTGAAACATGTCAATTTGCCAAACATCATCGTGCCTCATTTCTATATTGATAATGAATCTTTATAGCATTTTTCTTTGATTCAAACTGATGTGTTGGGGGCTACTAGGATTCCAAATATTATTGGAGCTTGCTGGTTTATTTCCTTCATTGATGATTGTACTTGTGTTACTTGGCTGTTTCTCATGAAAAACAAATCTGATGTCAGTTTTGTATTCCCTACACAGTGACATAAAATCAGTTTGGTGTTCAAATTAAAATAATCAAGTCAGACAATGGAACAGAATATTTCAACAAGATTCTTTCACTATTTTTCCAAAGGGAAGGGATAATACACTTCTTCATGTACTGATACTCCACAACAAAACAGGGTTGCTGAACGAAAAATTCACCATCCTCTTGAAACTACTCAAGCCTTTATTCGAGAAACAAGTGACTAAATCCTATTTGGGGGAAGCTGTATTGACTGCAGCTCATCTCATAAACCGTCTAGCTTCAAGAGTATTGGGCAATAAAACCCCAGCAAGTGCCCTTTATCAATTCTATCCTGAATGCAATAAATCTACCCAATTACCACCAAGAATATTTGGTTGTCTCTTATATTCACATTCATGCACAAAACTGTCGTAAATTGGATCTTACAGCCCTTAAATGTATCTTCCTTGGTTATTCCTCAACCCAAAAAGGGTATAAATTCTACCATCCCAGTTCAAAAAAATTCTTTATCTCTAAAGATGTCAGTTTTGCTGAAAACAAGTCTTTTTTGGGTGCAACTTATCTTTCAGGGGAGCATTCAATGAAAAATAAGTTTAATTTCAGCTCCTAAAATACTTACTTCTGCTGATTCTCTTTTTCCAGCAGAAAAATCCTTGTCTTCCGCTGAAACAGGAAAAACTTCTGATAAGAAAACCGGTAGTGATAGTACTATCTTGCCACTACAAGTGTATTCAAGAAAGAAAAAGTCTGAACCTGAACCAATGCAAGCCCAAGAAGCTGATCTTGTATCAGGTACAGAAATTCTTCTCAATCTAAAAATAACTCACATAAAAATCCTCTTGCTTAACAACCTGAGCCTATGGACCTTGATATACCAATTGGCCTAAGAAAAGAAAGGCGAAAAATGCACTCAACAACCCATAGCAAACTTTATCTCCTTTGATAGATTCTCACCACTGCATAAAGCATTTCTCACAGATTTTCACGCCATTAAAATTCCACAATCAGTCCAAGAGGCACGCACTTAGGGATGAGAAATGGAAAAAAGCTATGAGTGAGGAAATGAGAGCCCTAGAAAAAAAATGAGACATAGGATTTAGTTGAGTTGCCAAAAGGGAAGAAACTGGAAGGGTGTAAATGGGTGTTCACATTGAGGTATAGAGTTGATGGAACCTTGGAGAGATATAAAGCTAGGCTTGTAGCCAAAGGCTACACTCAGACATATGGAATAGATTATTAGATGACATTTGCCCCAATTGAAAAAATGAACATTATTACAGTACTATTATCTTTTGGCTGCTAACCTTGGATAGTCCTTACAGGCTACAGAAATTTTATGTTAAGAATGTATTTTTACATGGTGATTTGGAGAGAGAAGTCTACAAGGGAGCACCTCTAGGTTTAACTAAAAACTTTAGAAATGACAGTGAGAGCATGTTGACGAAAGCCATATTTGGGTTAAAGCAGTCCCTTAGAGCATGGTTTGGTAAATTTACCAGTGTAATAAAGAAAATGAAGTTCAAATAGAGCATGATAGGAAATTTGTAAAGTTACAATATTGATAGTTTTTGTTGATAGCATTATTGTAACTTGAAATGACTTTGAAAACAAACTCTAAGAAGCATTTGGCCAAGGAATTTGAAATAAAAGAATTGAGAAAGTGAAATATTTCTTGGCAATTGAAGTGGCATACTCTAGAAATGCTATTTCCCAACAGAAATATATACTTGACCTCCTTAAGGACATAGATATGCTCGGCTGCAAGCCCTCATAAACTCATATTGCACAGAATCACAAACTAAGAGAAGTTGTAGACAATGTGATGGTAGACATGGGGAGATATCAACGGTTAATAGGGAAACTCATTTACTTGTCCCACACAAGACCCGACATTGCCTATGCTATGAGCGTAGTCAGCTAGTTCATGCACTCTCCAAAGGATTCCCACTTGGAAGTTGTTCACTGAATCTTACAGTCCTTGAAATCTACTCCTAGGAAAGGTGTCCTCTTCAGGAATAATAGGGATCTAAGTATAGACGCCTACATTGATGCTGATTGGGCTGGATCGTAGTAGACTACAAGTCAACATCTGATTATTGTACCTTCTTAGGAGGAAAGTTGGTGACATGGAGAAGCAAAGAACAAACTGTGGTGCGCTGAAGCAAAACTCCAAGCTATGACACATGGAATTTGTGAACTCTTGTGGCTAAAGATTATATTGGAAGACTTAGGAGTCAAGTGGGTAGGAAGCATGAGGTTGTACTGCGACAACAAATCAGCGATTTAAGATAGCTCATAATCCAGTACAACACGATCACACAAAACACGAGGAAGTAGATCAACACTTCATCAAGGAGATCTTGGATAGTGGCTAAATTTGTACTCCTTATGTCTCGACCAATGGGCAACTCGGGGTATCCTTAGCAAAGGACTATTAAATCACTCATTTCAACATATTATAAGCAAGCTGGGAATGGACAACATCTATTCACCAGCTTGAGGGGGAGTGTTGGAGGACCTATTGGTGACTTGGCAAGCAAGGAAGTTGTTTCCCATACAACCTACAAAAAATTGATTTTTTCTTCTAATGTTAATTAGATTTCTAGAGGTTGTTCCTAATTTTATGTAGAATTGGTTTCCCAGAATTATAGACTTTGTACTTATATATTCTGTAGTTCTCCCATCAGTTAATAAGAAGGAGAAATATCTCTTAGTAATAAGTAATATAAGAAAACTATTACAGCTAATGTTGATAGCCATTATGCAAGCGCGCAAAACATATGAATTTTTTATAATGAACAATTAATTTTTTTAATATCTGGTAGATCTTTCCTAATACCCTCCTTCGTAATGCCTCAGTAGAGAAAAGATTGGAAAGAAAAAGGACAAAGAAGAAGAAAGAAAGACAGAATTCACCATGCTCCAATCAGAAAGTATGCAGGCACAGCTGAATTACCAGTTTCATAACAGATGGAAGGAATCCTTTGGCAAGTTAAAGCTAATTGCATCCATTTCAGTAACAGCCTGTCGAAATTAAGAATGAAAAGAACGAAAACCTCAAAATGTGCCAGTGGTACGAACTCAACCATGTCAGTAAAATTGGTAGGGAAAAAAAAAATCTAAAACAGAAGGGCTTCACCTCAATTGCAGAAATCATTTTGTGGCCCCAGGAATCCATATTTGCTTTCCATTCAGGAAATCCTTCTGGAACCACAGGTTCAGCATTCAATTCCTACATGATGTTCAGAGCATACTCAAGAGATAAGAAACAAAAAGGTAAAATAGCATTAAGCCAGAAGCAGATCTTCCTTTTAGTGGTTGAGATGCAAGGCACGAACGAAACCTCGAATCATATATTAGATGGTCGTGGCTCCACTCTTCACATTTATCTTCACTTCGGATCTGGTCCCATTGGTGATGATCGTTGAAATTCTTTGGCATTTTTTTTATTTTCTGTTGCATCTCTTCATCTACTAGACTGTGAGGAACGTCAATTCCTTCGGGAGTGAATTACAATATTCAAATACAGACCATCTTTTGTGCTGTAGTAGCCCATGGCGCGAGGACGCGATAGCTGACTATCTTTATCAATTGGCCGGCCCAACTGTTGACTGGTCCATGGCTTAAGCAGGATCTTTCAAAAAAACTGGACGTCCCTGCAGGCTGCAGCTCAATCTGAAATTTCTTTTTGTTTGAACATAATAAGCCTTTTTAGGCCGGCAAGACTACACCATTTGTTCTCCCTGTATCTATTGTCGTCTCTCAATTTGTTTTGGGAATTTTACTAAAATATCTATTTAAAATAAATTATTTTCAAAAACACCAACGTCATCAAAATATTTTTAAAATTATCTAACTTTGACCAGTTATGGTATTTATCTCGTAGTGGTAGTTTCTTTCTTTTGTGGAATCAAAGGCTGTTACTGATCGCTTTCTCTTCTTCCCCTTCCCCTTCCCTTAAAATACAACGTTAAGTCTTCGAAATTGGGATTAGGGACCGACCAGGCGACCATCTCTTCTCTTCCCGCTGGAGACACCATGCCGGATCACTCCACTTACGCCATGTTCTTCTTCCTCTGGCTCGTCTCTACTCTACTTCTCCGGATCATTTTCTCAAAAACTCGCACGGCCATCCGGCTCCCCCCAGGGCCAAGAGCTCTTCCCATCGTCGGCCATCTCCACCTACTCGCCCCCATCCCCCATCAAGCCCTCCACAAGCTTTCCACCCGGTATGGTCCCTTAATGCACATCCGTCTCGGCTCCGTCTCCTCCATCGTCTCCTCTTCCGCAGAGACAGCCAAAGAATTTCTCAAAACCCAGGAGCTCCATTTTTCCTCCCGCCCCTCGTCGGCGGTCGTCAGATATCTCACTTACGGCTCCGCCGATTTCTCTTTCGCTCCCTACGGCCCTTACTGGAAATTCATGAAGAAGCTTTGCATGTCAGAGCTCCTGGGAGGTCGAACCCTTGATCAGTTACTGCCGGTGAGGCGTGAAGAGTTGAAACAGTTAGTTACAACATTAGCACTTAAAGCACAACTGGGAAAACCGGTGGACATGGGCGGGGGGCTACTGAAACTCACTAACAACGTGATTTCGAGGATGACGATGAGCAAGAGGTGCACTGAAACGGAAGGGGAGGCTGACGACGTCAGGAAGCTGGTAGAGGAAGTGGCAGAGCTTACAGGGAAGTTCAACTTGGCAGATTATATCAGTTTCTGCAAGAATCTGGATTTGCAGGGCTTGGAAAAGAGATACAAAGACTTGCATTTGAGGTTTGACAGAATGATGGAGACGATTATAAAAGAAAAAGAAGAGGCCAACAAGATGAAGAAAGGCGATGCGGGTTTGAAGGATCTTCTCGATATTTTACTCGAGATATCTGAAGATGACAAGGCTGATATGAAAATCACTCGAGAAAACATCAAAGCATTTATTCTGGTAAGAGATAAGGATACGCTTTCTCAAATTCTTTTCCTTTTTTTATTTTTCTTAATCTACGACATGCAATTGTAGTCTTCGAAATCAACAGATAATAAACCTCCGTAGCCCAGAAACATCCATATTATTGCCGTAGTTGAACTCGCAGCTCGTTCCGTCATTAAATTTGCTACCATTTTGGACGGCTAAAATCCAAACACAGTCCCGCTTACTGACGTCAATTCAGTGTGTGCACTCACAGATCTCTAAGATCGAATTCAGTTCATCTGGGGTTCTCGTTTCAAACAAACTTCTTTACTCTATGCAGGATATCTTCGTGGCAGGAACCGACACCTCCGCCATCACAATGGAATGGGCATTAGCAGAACTAATTAACCATCCTGACATCCTCAGAAAAACAAGAGAAGAAATTGATTCAGTCGTGGGAAAAGCTAGGCTGGTAGATGAATCTGACATCACAAATCTCCCTTACCTCCAGGCAATTGTGAAGGAGACACTGCGATTGCATCCCACAGGGCCTTTAATCTTAAGAGAATCGACCAAGGACTGCAGTATCCTTGGCTACGACATCCCAGCCAACACTCGACTCTTCGTCAACGTATGGGCCATCGGAAGAGACCCCAACCACTGGGAAAACCCTCTAAATTTTCGTCCTGAGAGATTCATGCCTACTCTTGATGATAGCAGTCGCAGCCCGGTGGAAGTAAGGGGACAACATTTCCATCTCTTGCCATTTGGAAGTGGAAGAAGGGGTTGCCCTGGAACGAGCCTGGCTCTGCAAGTTATACAAACAACATTGGCAGCACTGATTCAGTGCTTCGAGTGGAAGTTTGGCAATGGTGAAGCAAATGCTAAGGTTGATATGACGGAAGCCGCAGGATTGACACTTCCTAGATCAGAGCAATTGTTGTGTACTCCCGTTCTTCGTTTGAACTCGTTACCTTCCATGGATTAGCGAGGAAATTGGCGTTTAGCTACGGTGGACTCTATTTACTTATTTCGGCTTCTTGCACCCTGTACCAGTCAAATACCAGTAACTATTTGTTTAATGCTGCTCCACGTCTAAACTGTAAGGCACTTCAATGGGAACTTTCACTCTCCTATCATTGGGTAGGGGTGCCTCCTACATTCCCTCCAAAATCATGCAACAAGGGAGCAGGAGCTATAAAACATTTTTCTTCTTCTATTAGATATGGGGGAGATAGTAAATAAAATTATTGACCATAATCATCAATTAAAATTTTCTATCCTTTGATGAGGATAGCTAAAATTAGCAAATGTTGATTCATAGTATGGAGGATTTGGTAAGTCTTAGAAGATCAAAATGTGAAATTAATCTAGACTTAATGACCATGAAAGACCAAAATGCTGAGACTAAGAATTATGTTGTGTAGCTATAGAAGAAGACATACTAAGACTTGGAGAAAGGAGATTATGTAATGTCGGGTCTATAATTTAGGTAGCATGTATGCATTAGATGTTAATACTGAAAGGTTCCTTACTTGAAAAGTAGAGTTACCTTGGAAGCACAGTGTTAGGTCCCATGACGAACAAACATGTTGGGAGAGTTAGATGAAGACTATTCACTGTTTCAGAAATTCAAGACCTTCATGGCATCTACTTAGAATGCAACTAGAACCATTGTTGCCACCTTAGTTGCGTTCACATTACTCTCAGATTCTAGTGGTAGTTTTTCATCTTAGATAATTGATTCAGGTACCTCTGAACATCTCATTGGTCACACACATAACCTGTCAAGTGTGTCACCATGTACTACAAATCTGTTTGTATCCATTGTTGATGGATCTCAAACAAAAATTTAGGGCACTGGTACTTCAACTTTATTATGCTCCCTCTCACTTACTGATGTTTTATTTGTATCACACTTTCCTCTTAGTCTTATGTCTTTCAATCAATTAACCAAAAGTCTCAATTATTTTGTTACCTTTTTCCCATGTTATTGTGTATTTCGAGACATCAAGACGAAGCAGGTGATTAGTGGAAGTTGTGAGAGAGGGGATCTTTACTTCTTACATACTTCAAATGTGGCAATTGTTGCAGATACTAATAAAGAGGCACAACAATGGCACAATATGCTTGGTCATCCCTAGTTAAAGCCTTTAGTTCCTTCTCTTAGTTCAATTTCTAAATAATCATGTGAATTTTGCGAACTTAGGAAAACATCATCGGTTTACTTTTTATCCTCAAGAAAATAATGTTGTTTCAAGACCATTTGCTTTAGTTCATTCAGATGTGTGAGGACATGTCAATGTCCCAAATATCTCTCAATCTAAGTATTTCATAATTTTTGTGGACGATCATACTAGGGTAACATGGTTATATTTGAAGAAAGAAAGGTTAAATGTGCTATTCATATCCAATGCCTTTTGTGTTGTGGTAGAAACTTAGTTTCATACCAAAATTCAAATATTCTGATCTGATAATACCAAAGAGGATTTTTCTACTCAATTTTGGAATCTCTATCAAGAAAAGGGGATTATTCATCAATCCTCCTATTGAGGGGTTAGTCAACAAATTGGAAATTTGAACTTCATCTTCATCTCATGCATCTACATAATCTTCATCTTCGAAATCTTCGAAATGGGTGTTAGTGTGGACAAGTTCATCTTCATCTTCATCTTCAAAATTTAAAACCATTGATTTTATTAATTATAAAAATGAGTTAATTAAACCAAGTGCTTGAGTTAACAATATTTTAATTACCACTATTAAATCACTAATACAATAGAGTAAATAAAAAATAAATATGATTAAATAATAAAAAAAGTATTATATTAATAACATAAGATAGATTTTTTACATGGTATTAATTAATAATATTTTTTCACAAAATTAAAAGTAATTAATTAATCAAATGCATACTTTAATTATATTTTATTTACCAAAGACTTAAATATGAAATTTTAATATAGTAATAAAATTGAACAAAAATAATAAATAAATACATATACAACTTTATTAATAACCTAAAAGAAAGATTATTCAAATAACGAGTTCGTGCCTTTAATATTAAAATCATCAAGTTACAAGTTTAGTACATATGAACGACACATGCTCAAAAGTAATAAGATACAACCATCATTTATCGTTCCACATGGAAGTCGATATGGCATATCGAAATTGTGCGGCTCTTGTGGATTGTAATGCACTCTGCTTCCAAAAGCTTGTTACTTGGCTACCCTCATCCTCAAGACCATCTCAATCGTCGCTGTCTATATCATTCATTGCACCTAATTGGACCGCATCACCTCCTCCACCGAGCTCGCTACCCAAATCATCATCTTCATCTTCAAATATATCATCATAATCCTCTCCACGTATATAATTGTGCAATATGCAACAAGCATGTACAATTTTCACCTGAATCTTAAAAGAAAATGGAGGAGCGTCTTTTAACATTTGAAATCAAGCTTTTAAAGCACCAAGAGTTCTTTCAAGTAAGTTGGACGTAATTTCGTTTCATTAGCTTGAAATCATAAATTATGCATCAAATCACTCTGTTTTCTATGTCAAACTCTTAGATTAACTTGTTTATTGTTTACATTATTCTCTAAAATTATGCATCAAATCACTCTGTTTTCTATGTCAAACTCATAGATTAATCTATTTATTGTTTACATTATTCTCTAGTTAACTCTTTTAAGGACTCCTTAATATGGACTTTATCATTCCCTTCCATTCTTGTTGAGTATTTAAACTGAGTTTGGATTAAAAAATCGATCTTTTTTATGGACCAAAAGTGTGATAATATTCTAATGTTCTTTGGCCTTTTTTATCCATTACTGGCATTGTTTCACTTCTTTTTTTCAGACCTGTCGTGGTTTCTATTGAGTTTTTCTAGCCTGGCTTTGGTGCAAGGGAAGTTACACTAACCATGCAGCTCCATCTCTACCACTTCCAGTGACACACTCAAAGAACCACTTTAAGGGTACAAACAGTGTTTTCAAAAGAACTGATTAAAAAATTTGTACCATTTAGCTGCTCCATATATCCAAAGCAGTGCTTCAAACAAAAATGAGCGACTTGGTATTCTCTCATTCAAGTTGCAGGTAGGGGTGGCTTCGAGCCGAGCCGGTTCGCGAGCCGGCTCGGTTCGGCTCGGTATTGGCTCGGTTCGATTCGTTATTTTTCGAGCTCGAGCCGAGCTCGAACACCGAAATCGGCTCGTTTACCTTAACGAGCCGAGCCCGACCGAAGCTAGGTTCGGTTCGTTGGCTCGCGAGCCGGCTCGAAATGAGTCGGATCGGCATGAATCGGTGCGGGATCGCGAGCGAGCGGGGGAGCGGGAGCGGGAGCGAGAGCGAGGGGGGGAAATTCCCCCCCCCCCCCCGTCACCGCCGACCCCTCCCATCGGTTGTTGTCGCCGCCTCTACCGCCGTCGTAGCTGTTCTCCGGCGTCTATACCGCCGTCGCAGCTGCTCGCCGGCCGCCTCTGTGTCCGTCCGTTCAATTTCTTCCTCTCCTCGCCGTCGCCTCTGTTTCCGTCGCCGCCGCTTCCGTCACCGCCGATTCCGTCGCCGCCGACTCCGTCGTGGCCATCATCTCCGACGATAAATCCTCCCCGGCGCCGTAAGCCCCTTCCCTCGGGGTCGTCTCGGCGGAAAACCAGAACAGGGGAGAAATAATCTCCCCCTTCCTCGCGAGAAGATTATCTAAATCGCACGTGCGAGATCATAAAATAAAAAAAAACTTTTTCCTCTGGAAAAATTAAAAATAAATTTTATAGAAATAATTTTCTATAAACTATTAGTGTCTCATGTTTTTTTAAACACTTTTCTAATTGAAATTTTTTATTAAAAATCATATAATTTTTAAAGTAAGATTTTTTGTACCAAAATGGGGTAGAAAACTGTATAGAAAATTTTTGAATAAGTATTTAACAGTTGATACTGTAATACTTTTAGCATGAAATAATTTTCATTGCAATTTTGTGTTTGATATTTTATTTAATTAAAAATTTATCGATAAGTATAATAATATATTAGATTGATTATTAATTTTTATTTATTTCCCTAGAAGAGACAATAAAAGGTCCATTTAACTTTCTTAAGAAAATTTTAAAATATTTCCTATAATTTTCTAATAAGTCACTAATAGTAATAAGATTTTATTTAAAGGTTTTTTTGGGAATATGTATCATAGGAAAAATATTTTTAGTTTTTCCTAGAATATAAATTTTTATCTAGGGGCACTAAGGAGGCCATAATAAATTATGGCCAAATTCAAAAATTACAAAACAAGCTAGACAACAATTGGAGTAAAAATTATTAATATTGGTGCATTTTAATCCATTATTGAAATTCAATCCTGAACCTCCCCTATCATTATATTTCTTAAAAATGTATGCATAATTTTATATATAATTTATTCAAAGCCACCCCTACGTGCGAGATCATAAACAAGGAAAAAAAAAAACTCTTTGTCCCTTCCTCATGGCTCTTAAATAAATTGAAAAGATATTTTAGTAGAAATACGTTTCCAGAGATTAGTTTTTTCAATAAATGTTGAAAAAACATTTTTAATAGAAATATAGGGACCATTAGTGCCTCGTATTTTTTCAAAATATTTTTTTAATTATAAATTCTTTTTAAAAAATTCTATAATTTTTCAAGTAAGATTTTCTTGCCAAGATGGTTAAGAAAACCATATAGAAAAATTTTGAATAAGTATTTGACAGTTGATGATATAATACTTTGAGCATGAGGCAATTTTCATAGTAATTTTGTGTTTGACATTTTATGTGATTAAAATTTTATCGATAAGTATAATAATATATTAGATTAATTATTAATTTTTATTTATTTCCTTAGAAAAGGCAATAAGAGGTCCATTTAATTTTCCTAAGAAAAATTTAAAATATTTCTTGTAATTTTCTAGTAAGTATGTAATAGTAATATGATTTTATTTAAAGAATTTATAGTTTTTATTTGGGTGATTGTAAATTGATAGTGATATTTTATTTTATTTTGTTGTGTTTGATTATTGTATGGAGTTTATTTATAATGTTATGCAATGTATGGAGTGTTTAGATTATTTTATGGAGTGTATAAACAATTTTATGAAGTGTTTATGGAATGTATAAACAATTTTATGGAGTGTTTATGGAGTGTTTATGCAGGTATTATGTATATTGATTATGCCCAATTTTAAGTAAAGGTCATGCCGAATTTTATACAAGTATTATGTATATAGATTATGCTCAATTTTAAGTAGAGGTTATGCCCAATCTTATACATATATATATATATATATATATATATATATATATATATATATATATATATATAAGTTATGCCCAATTTTATGTAGAGGTCATGCCCAATTTTATATAAAATGTATGCATAATTTTATATACATTTTATTCGATATATATTTTTTGAAAAGTTTGAAATGTATGTTGAGGCTCGAGCTCGACTCGAAGCTCGGCTCGAACTCGTTGGGCTCGAGCTCGATA
The DNA here is from genome assembly GCF_029961685.1 of Aristolochia californica. Lineage (NCBI taxonomy): Eukaryota > Viridiplantae > Streptophyta > Magnoliopsida > Piperales > Aristolochiaceae > Aristolochia > Aristolochia californica. The sequence goes on along the minus strand of NW_027182290.1, from coordinate 29,429,976 downwards.
ACAATTTTAGGCTCGAGACGAGGCTCGGCTCGGCTTGATGCCACCCCTAGTTGCAGGCACCAGTCGAGTTTTACTTGTGAATTCTGAACCAGTTATTGAGATAGTTTATTGAAATGTTGAACAACTCTGATTCACTGATTCACAAAAAATAAATGTCTGATTTTATCTCTAGTTAATCTCTTGAACCATTTTAAGTATGCCCTAAAAATAATCCCTAACCAGAATCAAGAAGTTAGACCCTAAACCGTAACCCTAAATCCAACAATTATGCACAAATAACCCCCAATTAGGCACTGAAAATAAAATTAAATCAAATAACACACTAATTTAATGAAAAAATTAGGGTTTAGTCATACCTTCTGAAATTTGGGGAAAACCGAAGCCGAAGGGTGAAATCGATGCCTAATCGAAGTAGAAATTAAGCAATTGATGCCCAAATGTCAAAATCGAAATTGAAATGGGGAAATCGAACAAAATCAGAAGGTTTTTTGGGGGAAAGGAGAATAGCGAGAGAGATAAGGGAGCGGGAGGCTGAAAGGGAGAAGAGAGAGAGAAGAGAGAGAAGAAAGGGAGGTCGAGAGGGATAAGAGAGAGAGAAGCGAGAGAGAAAAACGGAGAACGAGTTCGAGAGAAGAGAGGGAGGCACGGAGACGAGAGAGGGGGTGCGAGAGAGAGGTCGAGTATGAGAGAAGACTGAGAGCTGGAGGCCGGAGGCGAGAGGGAGCAGAGACGAAGGCTGGAGAGAAGAGTCCAAGAGAAGAGAGGGATTAGAGATGTCGGGGGTGCAGGGACACGAGAGGGGGGTTGCAGGAGAGAGGGAGGAAAAAATGCAAATGAGGACGTGCGAGAGAGGGGGGTGCATGGAGAGGGGGAAAAAAATCAATCGCGGCGCACGTCCTTCATCTGGAATAATGGGAAAAATGGTCTTCAACGAGATGAAATTTTTTATAACGTGGAAATGAAGGACCGGTTCATCCCCAACATCCAGATGAAATATCATATGCGCTCCACTAACGACTTCAACTGATGAAGGGCGTAATGCGGTTGATCTTCATCTTAGACTTCAAGTTGACTTACCCACCCTATGTCTACACTCCTCAACATAATGGTGTGTCTGAACAGAAAAATAGGCATCTAGTTGAGATCGGTAGGGCAATCATGCTCTCTATGAATGTCCTTCAATTTTATTGGCTTTATGTTGTTCTTATAACTTGTTTTTTAATTAATTGAATGTCGTCTAGTGTCTTACATGGCCTGACACATTTTATTTCAAAATTATTCCCTAATACAACACCATTTTCGTTACCCCGACACGTGTTTGGATGTACCTCCTTTGTTCATAATATGAAGCCACATCAAAACAAATTTTCTCCCAAAGCCATTAAGTGCATATTTATGGGATACTCAAAAACTCAAATAGGCTATGTGTGTTACTCTCATAGTCTTTAGAAAACATATGTTTTTAATGATTTTACTTTTTTTGAGGACCAGTCGTTCTTCTCGGCTAGCTCCCCTTTTGGTTTCTCACACTCTACTTTTATGCCCAAGCCAAGTGTGCATATCAATCATCACATTCATCATGAGGAACAATCACTTGAAACTCCTGTCTCTCATCCTACTAACCACGTTGTAGAGGTGAGTTCTCCTCCCTCTTCTCCAATTGTATTTGGCCCCCTACATGATACTCCTCCTATCACCCTTCCTCAAGAACCACATGCCACTACTCATCCACCATCCACTTCACATCCCATTTCTAATTTTGTTTCTATTCATTGCTTGCCATTCAATCATGTTTCTTTTTTGCCCACAATTTCTTATTTTCAAGTTCGAGTAATTATGAAAAGGCATTGATAGATCCAAGATGGAGAGCTGCCATGGATGACGAGATTCAGGCCATGTATTAAAATTCTACATGGAAATTGGTTTCTCTTCCTAAAAGTAAGAAGACATTAGATTGAAAATGGGCTTTTACACTTAAATATAATCCAGATTGAACTATTGCCCGATATAAAGCACGGTTGGTGGCTAAAAGTTATACTCAATCATATGGTACTGATTATGGTGAGACATTCTCACCATAGCCAAAATAAATTTTGTTTGGGTTCCTATTTCTCTAGCGTCTACTTTAAATGGAATTTAATACCAATTGGATGTCAATAATGCTTTCTTAAATGGTGATCTCTTCAAGAAGGCTTATACGGTTCAATCACCTAGGTTTGTGGTAGAGGGGAGTAAGTATATGTTTATTGCAAAAGGCCATCTATGGGCTCCAACAAGCCACACGGGCCTGGTTTGATAAATTTACTATGGTGGTCACTCAACTTGGGTTTAAGAAATGTGAGAGCGATCACTCGATATTTCAAAAAAATACAACTTGAAGGAAGATTTTCATGGCAGTATATGTTGATGATATTGTTATCACTGGTAATGATTATAATGGAATTTAGCAAGTCAAAGAAGACTTGAAAAGAAAATTCCAAAATCAAAGACTTGAGGCTTCTCAAATATTTCTTGGGTATAGAACTTCTACAATTGAAATATGACATAGTTATATCACAAAGGAAGTATGTTCTTGATTTGTTACAAGAAACCGGAATGCTCGGGTGCAAGTAGGTTGATATACCTCTGTAACACAATGTTAAATTATGTTTTGAAGGTGGCAGTGATGTTGATATTGGACAATTCCAATAGCTGGTTGGGAAATTAATCTATATCTCGGCTATAAGACCTGATATATCTTACTCAATCAATGTCATTGGTCAGGTTATTCATTGACCTCAACAAACTCATTGGGAAACATTGGAAATGATTCTTCTATTCTAGAAGAAAAATCTTAGTCAAGGGTTATTATTCAAGAACCATAGATATACAAACATAGAAGGCTTTGAAGATGCAGAGCTGGTTCACTAGACGATAGAAAATCCACATTTGGTTATTGTACAATTGTTGGGGGTAATTTAGTCACTTGGAGAAGCAAGAAGCAAAATGTGGTAGTAAGGTCAAGTGCAAAAGCAGAATACAAATCAATGGCACACGTAGTGAGTGAACTATTGTGGCTCAAATCATTCCTATCTAAGCTTGGGTTCCAAGTAAATAAACTGATGCAACTTCATTGTGATAATTAGACAACCATACACATTGCAAACAACCCAGTATTTCATCAAAGGACAAAATATATCGAGATAGACTGTCATTTTGTTCATAGAAAGTTGCATGATGGTGTAATATCTATACAATACATCCCATTCAAGAATTTGATGACAAATATCTTCTCAAAGGCCATTGCTGCAAAACCTATATCAAAAACATGTTCTAAGTAAAGAATTTATTATGTTTTCTCACCAGCTTAATGGGAAGTGTTAAAGAAAATAATGATATTTGATGTACTTTAGAGAGTGAGTGGCATGGAGATATAATTATATTAAACTTATGAGTCACTTTGCTACAATCATGTACTAGGGTTTTATGCCCTTAAAAATCTATAAATAAAGGAACAAGGTGGAGGGTAAACATAACGTGCCCTCAACCCTAGTTTTCTCTCATCTCGCTCTTGCTCTATCCTACTCGAGTTCTCCTTCTTTCTCTCTTCCATTCTCCTTTTTTCTTCTTCCACGTTCTTCTTACAAACTTTAAACTCCCTAATTATGCAACCTTAGAATCTAACACTTTTCTTTTTCCACATTAAGTTTTGCTAAAAAAAAAAAAAAAAACAAAAATGAGGGTCTTATCTGAAAGAGAGAAACTCTTCCCTGCTCTCATGTCAAAAGTGAAGGTATTGCAAAGAGGTTGGATCCACCGTCTTATTTTTAACTTTCTTACTTAATAACTAATCAACCTTAAAAAATAAAAAAAAGGGATAACATAAAGCCTTTTAATTAATATATTTTAATAGTAAAATTACATTTGTCTACTAAACTCTAATCATATTATTATACAAAAATATTATATCTATTTTGATGTATTCCAAATAATAATGTCTAAAAAGGTTCAATTTGAAAGTTTCCTTAAGATTCAAAATAGTTATAAATTTTCAATAAATAGAATTCCAAAAAGATTGCATTTAATCCAGATGTGTTACATTTAAACCCGCAGATCATAAAAAACCTAAATCAATTATCAATTTTCTCACATGAAAAAGTAAAAAAATATTAAATTTATTAGTTGAAAAAAGGATTCTTAAGTTGACTAACCATTTTGCAATAAGTCTTAGACGTAACTTCTAATATGATATCAGAACAAGGTGTTGAGGCCATAAGTTTCCACCCTTATTGGGGCCTGAAAAAATAGTAAAATCTTGAATTTATTAATTAAAATATTTTTTTATTTTATGTTTGGACCAAATCGTTACATATGTAACGTACCTCGTTGACATTGATCCATTAGAGCTTTATTTTGTTTTTTGTTTACCAACTCTAAGTTAAAAACATAGCAGTTATAATGGACGCAGCACGCGGTGAAATAATTCCAACGATAAAGATAACAACCTGTCTAAAGTTGTACAGCAAGACATACTTGCGTCGGCTTTTCTGTACGGCGCTAGAAATAGATTGGTCCTGGTCTCACCTGACCATTTTCGAATGTGGCTCTCTCAAAAGTGACCTTGCACGTGGCACGCGCGCCTCTGTTGCTCCACGCCTCCCTCAGTCTCTCCATAGCCACAGGCCACACGCTCCAGCGAAGCGCCCCCGTGCCATCTCTTGTCACATATCCAAAATTTTGTGGCTACCAAATCCCATAGGGGGTTACAGAGACACAGACGTGGTGACACCAAGAAACGTCTCCCCCAGTTGCACACGCAAATGCGGTCACTTCGTTAAGCCTCTAGGAAATAGATGCTTCCGCCCCCCTGTTTTTTTTCCGTCTTGCTAAAAGTGGTAGCTGGTGCTGCCCAGTGCCAGTCGCCTTTGGAGAGGATAGCCACAGCCAGAGGCCCGCCTGGTTCGTCCCGTCGTCCCTGTCCTTTCCGCCAACAGTTTATATGAATTTGTATTTGGATTTTCGACCTCAAAAGGTTGAAAAGCGAGACCTGCTTTTTCAGGCATGTGGGGGTTGACAAACTCTTTACCCTTTTTCTTTTCTTCTGGAGTGGTTAATGGGAATTCCCAAAACGCGAATAAAATAGTCTTAAAAGTAGTTAATGGGAATTGCCAAAACAATTCTATATTATTCCTATGCGGTCTGCCGCACACATCTATATTCTAGAAAAATTCCGTCATCCATCCTCTTCCCAACTGCTCGAGATAAACAGGGAATGGAAAGGGGCACATACATCCCCATTAAACGTCCTTTGTCTCTTACTTGCTCAACTCTCTGTAGAAAGCACGAGCTGGGATCGAAACAAGAGGGGCAGTCGAGCGGGGGGGCTCTTGGTCCCCTCCAAAAATTTCAGAAGATTCACGACCTTTAAAGAAAAGAACGAAAGCAACTGTTCGGAAGCTATTGGATTCTTCTGTGTCTCTCGTCACCTTTCGGCAAAGGAATCAAAACAAGAGCCTCGATTCTTTCTCCGAGGACTAAATTGTCCATCATCTCTGTCCTCCTTTTTGAAAATATTCTCAACCATTTTTTCTCTTTCTTCTACAGCACGTCGTGATGAAGAGAATTAAACTCAGGACTACTTATAGTTTTACCTTGGTTTTTTACTAGTGTTAAACAGGTCTTCCTCGGAGGGGTTTTCAGGCTATCATTTCTTGCAGCAGGCTTGATCGTTCCTGCAAACGAAAGGCAATTATTAATTCAATAATGAGATATCATTCATCATTCCCCTCGATCAATAAGAAGAGTTTATTGGGAATTCATCCAGCAGCGAGGGTCGGAGGGCATTTTGGTAACCTGGAGTCCACTCAATTTGTTTGAGTAGGAAACACCGAACCACTTCTGCTGCTACTCTTCTTCCCACATGCTCTTCATTCCCTTGAGAGCGAAGACAAAATATGGCTCTGAGTTGTAAACGCCATCTGTTGAAACCAGGATCCTATTTTTCTGGTGCCTAAATTCTGCTCTGGATAGGATTGCTTCCCCTGCAAATCAAATCCAGTCGTTGGATACCGGCTCCCATCTTTCTTCATCTTTATCTTTGCCATCGTCGTCATGCTCGCCTGTTCCCCGCTTTTTTGAACCACACCCTCCTACACTTTCCGGGTTCTTGTGACTCTTCTCATGGCTGCTCTAATTTTCGAAGAAAACCATGAAATAAGCAGACAGGAAATTCAAGCTGCCATTGCCAAAGCTGTTGAGCTGAGAGCTATACATGCTGCTCTGCTGCAAGGAACCAGTCCTGCGAATCTGAGACTTCCAAGCTCCACCTCTCCATCCGTTGCCCGCACTTCTAACCAATTCTCTGCTCAGGATTACCCAGTATTTACCCCGGTGAGCCAAAATTCCTCTTCCCTTCCTTTCCCATTGCCAATTGATTCTAGCTTTTATTTCCTGTAACAGTTTTTTGTTTATATTTGGTCAGATATGCACTTCTGTCCACAATAAACATGAACAACTCTTTAAAAAAAAAAAAAAAAAAAAAATCTTAGCAGAGATATTTTACTTAACTCGTGCTTTCCGATTTTCTAATAAGTGGAGTGTCTGTATCATTATCCTGAGAAAGCAAGCAAACTGGTTTTGTATTACTTCACGTCCATCAATTTGCTCTCTTTTACTGAAAATTTAACAATAGCCTTCTAATGCTGTGCTAAATTCTTTTTGAATTCTTCTATTCTCTTCTCTTCTCTTCGATCTGTGATAACCGCTATTTTCTCTGTTCTTTTATTTTTGCATCGCAAAACTAATTTGGCTAAGCTTGATAGAGTTACGAAGAGGAGCCCTTACCCGGGTATCAACAAATCCGTTCGGAGAACCGGAGATTCTCAGGTATTTGGGATGGGATTGGGGTGGAAAGAGGAGGAGAAGACAGCGAGGCATATCTCTCTGACAGTAAAAAGAGTTTGAGAAACGGATTTGCCTCTGGTTTTGTTGGTCGAGATCTACGTATTTGCGGCCCTGAAGAAAGCAGATCTCACACAAGCTCTTGCGTCAATCACATCACTGTTCTACAAACTTCCCCCAGTATAGAGATTCTCAAATCGGATCGAAGAACCAGCTCAGAGGAACTCAGGAGTGTCACTACTTGCAATGCCTGCAGACCTGCTACAATTAGTAGAGAGACCGAATCCGACAACAAGAACACCAAGAACTACAACACCGTGTTCCCCCTGACAGACTCCCATGCCTCTCTCCCTTCGCATCCCAAGAGCAAAGGACCGATTCTTTCTTGGTTGTTTCCAAGATTTAAGAAGAAACCTAAAGCAGAGACTTCCCCTAATAGATTGGAATCCGAAGACACTTCGCAGGTGTCCAAGGACTGGGGCGTTTTGACTGTTGAAGCTTTGAAAAAGAAGCTACTAGAAGCTAATGAGAACCGTGACGCAGCATTAATGGAGGTTTCAGAGATGAGATCTTCTTTAGGCGACTTACAACTGAAGCTATCACGTTTGGAGTCTTATTGTGATGAGCTGAAGAACGCTTTGAAACAAGCCGTGCAGGGAAGAGATACCCAGGTCCCTGAAAGGCCTAACCTGACAAAGGGAGGCAAATTAATTGACGGCCGAGATGGGTCGATGCCAGTCACACATGAAGCAATGGTGGAAGGTTTCTTGCAGATAGTTTCAGAAGCTAGGCTATCCGTGAAACAGTTTTGCAAAACTCTTGTGGGTCAGATTGATGATACTGATGAGAACTTGATGGACAAGCTAAATTTGCTTCTGCAACCTCATAATCTCACTCTAAATTCCAAGTACTCCAAAGGGGTTTTATACCACCTTGAAGCTATTATAAACCAGTGCCTCCACCAAGATTTTGAGAACTGCGTGTTCCAGAAGAACGGCTCACCCAAGGTTCTAGACCCTGAGCAAGATCGACAGACGAAGTTCTCATCATTTGTTGCTTTGAGGAACTTGAGCTGGAACGAGGTTTTGAGGAAGGGAACCAAATACTACAGTGAAGAATTCAGTAAGTTCTGCGACCAAAAAATGAGTTGCATCATCTCCATATTGAGCTGGTCAAAACCCTGGCCTGAACAGCTACTGCAGTCCTTCTTCGTTGCAGCTAAATGTCTTTGGTTGCTCCATTTATTAGCTTTCTCCTTTAATCCTCCATTGTCCATATTGAGGGTAGATGAGAACAGAAGCTTTGATTCACTCTACATGGAGGATGTACTGTTAGAAAGGCAGAGATCCCGGGGTCCAGCCAGGGTTAAGATCATGGTAATGCCAGGATTTTATATGGGTGATAAGGTGATAAGATGCAAAGTTCTTTGCAGGTATAAAAGTGTAGCCTAACAATTCATTCTTCATGTTCTGGTTTACTGGAACCATGACCTTTCAACCAAATCTCTTGTTTGCAACTGGTAGTCACGGTTACAGGAACTAGCAATTCCAAAGTCTTTACTCAAGACGGTTCTTCTGTTCCCACTTTCTGGAGTTGTTCTAACATTGTCTAGGTTCTTCTGCTCCGTAAGAGTTGTCAAACTGTTGTTGAATTGTCACTCCATAACCAAGCTTGATTGCTGGTTCCCTGGAAAGGGAAATTTAGCACAAAAAAAAAAATCATCCTTGAGAGAAAGATCAGACTTCAACTTCCAAGCAGTCATGTTTTCATCTTCTCCCAGCTCCTTCCCTGTGCTGTTGATCAATTCATTCTTTGTGGCTTTATTAGAGAGAGAGAACTCGTTTGAGGACATGTTAGGAGGCTTATGTAGTGTTTCATTGCAACTGCCGTTCTTCTTCCAGTAAAGCCTGATCAAATTTTCTGTGAATAATCTGTAGCTCTGTACCTATAATAGTTTGGTGGTTAGTTGTGGTAATTAGGGATGTGTGTGGTAAGTATTTGAGGATTGGGTGAATTAATTATTTTTTAGAAAAACTGTGAACAGTTTGTTTCCTGTATTTCAATCTACAAATCTCTTATGAGAGCTCCCTTTAGTCTCCACCATCCAAGACATGGATTTTTCTGTTGCTGCTCCGCACTTTTTTACGTTCTCCACTCATTCTTATCAAATTAATAATGAACTCTCCCACATCCAAAAATCATAATTGAGTCTCCACCATTTCTTGGTGGGGAAACTTCCCTGTTTCAACCACATTGAAAATGTTAAAAGCAATGCCACCTTCCACCCAACGTAAACACTATCGCGTATACGAGGGCCCCTCATGGAAATTCATGGTAAGGCGCTCTGTTCTCATCTACTCTGAAATTGTAAATCATGCTCAAATGGGTTCACGATGTCCCGCAGAACTATTAAAAATAGGAATAGCTTATTTTAATGCAGAACTGCAGATGGTCTCCCTGCAAATCACAGATGGAAACGTCTGCTTACTGATAAAACAAAACAGAAAGCGGAAGGGATGCCAGTATGGAAGAGAGAGGAGTTGCGGCGAAAAGAGGATCATGATAGCGTTTATAATCAAACACTCAGGTCACCCATGTGAGCTTCCCGCAGCTTCAAGCATGGCGGAGTGATTACGACGCGAACCGCTTTCCGAAAGCACTCGAGCTTTTCTTTGACTTTCAACTAGGTTAGCTTAGCTTTGAAGAGACAACAAAGGGTGCCGATTATTGTACACATTTCGGTGCGAACTTCCAAGTATGATAACGGCGTTAATCTTTTGCCCCTTTCTTATTTTTCTTTTAACTTAAGTGTCGTCAGTTAGGAAATTTTATTTGGACATCAATGTTTACGAAATTACAATGACAGGTCCTTTTCAAAAAAGGACTTTTCAAATCCCAACTTATTTGATCACATGAAAAAGCAAAGCACTTCAAAGAGACAATCAAGATGCTTATCCTCATCTCAATGCTTGATTCAATTAAATTACTTACCAAGAGTACGAAGGTGTGCATCTACCTTGTGCCTAACATCCTATCAACTTTGGAGCTAAATTCTAAGCACTAAACTCCATGACAATGTGACTATGACCTTCTACCTTATGATCACAATCAAATAATAGAGGGATAGTTTCATGATTTTCAACACCTTCTTGTATAAGCCAAGGAGAAAAGTCTTTTTCGTAACGTAAATGATGCTTTGCTTTTAAGAATGTTCAATCAAAGTTTACTTCTTTACTTACACATAAAATTTTAATTAATATTTTATTTATTTATAATCGGGGAAAGTACAAAAGTGGCCAATCCGTGAAGTAGTGAGACCCTTGAGTGCAATAATGAAAAGAAAATTTACAAGTAGTATAAGGTCTTGTCACTAGTAAATTCTTTGATTCGATCTCGATCAATTGGATCTCCTATTGTCTCTACTCACAGGGGTTCTTTGTTGACATAGGGGTAGAGGTGGTTCAACCACCCCACCTTTCTCTCTTTCAATCTCTCCTTACAAGTCCTCATCTAATGAGATTGTGAAATGTATCATTTTCACAAAATCACAACACCCAGCAAAGCCACAAAAAAAAAAAAAAAAGTAATTACAAGATTGTGACACGTGACAAAGCTAAATCTTCTCTTCATGGTAATGCCAAGTCCATCTTTAAGTTGTGGCAAGTGTCAAATAACATAGAACTTTATATTGTGGCACATGGGGTTCATTATGGCTATGCCACTTCATATCAAAATGATTTTGGACCATCAATTCTTGATTAGAAAGTTTTGATGGATAATTTATATGTTCGATTTAATTTTGATAGTGGTCCCACCTCGATTAGTCAACTCTTTTGACTTTGGTTTGCCAATTTTGACTAAGTGTTGACTTCTACAATTATTAAATTAAACTTATATTATTGGTTAAAGTTTCAATTTTCACCCGTAGTCAACTAGGGTAGAGTCATAAACTTATCACAATTGGTCAATAGATTGACCCACGATTGATTAAAGTGTTGACTTTGATTGACTATATTGACAAGAGTTGAGGCCTCCTTGATTCGGGTTTGCCACTGATCAAAATATTTGACTTTGACCATTTGTCTAATATTGGTCAAACTAGCTTGACTTTCAAGCATTAGGTGGTTGATGTCTACAATAGAATTTATGTTTTTATAATTTTTTTATATTATCAAAATTTAATGTTTTATATTTTAAAAATTTTAAAGGTAAGAACAAGGTGAGATGGCCAAAACTTCATGTAGGGTGTGACAAGTTTTCTTAACATAAGACACCTATAATGTATTTCAAACCGACATGGATTAGTGAGTACAAAGATCTTTAATTTATTAGTTAGAAATTTTTTTTCTAACTTAATTAGTTATTTTGGGATGTGTCTTAGAGCCAATATTTACATAAAAAAACCGTTTTGAACTCTTGAACCTTAATCATGCTTACTGTCATCATTGTTTTATGCAAATAAAAAGTCGGTAAAAGGGATTATCGTAAACGGAGTTGTTGATCTGGTTAGGTTTTAGAGCAAACCCGAATTATTATTTTTTTAAATTAAAAAAAAGGAACAATTGGAAAAACAAGCACCATGATTGGAGAAAAGGAAAAAGAGCTTCAAACAAAGAGTCCAATCCAATTCAAGCATGCATAAAGAGAATATTCTATCATCAAACCCAGCCTTTCTGTTAATTTTTGTGTGGAAAGCGCATGAAAATCGCAATAAAAGGAGTACCAATAAAAAGTCATCCTACGGACCCGACAAGCGGTGAACCGGAGATGATCGAAATCGACGGTGCAGGATAACTGATCCATCAGCTGCGGTCAACAGGCGGACGGTGGAGATGGGAGCTGTAAAAGCTTTAGTAGTCCCCTCAAATTGTACGTAAACATTCGGATCTTATCCATAAATCAAAGGAAATAGCAAGTGGACCCCGCCTGACGTGGATGCACGTCTCGATATTCGAAATTCCACGTAGGATAGCTTGACGGAACCAGGAAAAACTACTGTTTTTTTGGCTTGTTTCACGTTCCGCTCCGTGTCTCATCGCCAATTGGAATAAAAGTCCGGTTTTCTCGTTAAATTATCCTCTCCTCCCTCTTCGTTGAAATCGCCTCGATTCTCTCCCACTTGTCTGTGGATTCCCTTGTTTCTTTTCCTCCTTTGGATCTCGGTGGCCGTTGTTTGTCATTTTTATTCTATCCCGGAGCGTTCGCGTGAGAGCCGGTTATGGATTAAGGCAACAAATTGCCACTACTGGTTTTGGTTGAACAAACTCTTCCCCCTTGCTGGCACCTTTTTGGCTCACACCGGATCTTCTGAATCAGCTCCCTCCTGCAGATTTTTCATGTCCGCTCTTCGATTGTGTTTATTGCGACTTACTGGATTTCAGGCCTTCTTCTTTTTTTCCTTTTTCTTTGCAATGTGGTTCTAACTGTTTGAAACGCTTTCATTTATTTATTTATTTTTAATTCATAAGGATTGATTTGTTTGTTATTTTTTCCCTTTTTTGCATCCCTCTACTGTTTCATAACGTTGTAGCTGAGAACTCCGTGTTCAGGTCTGCAACTCTGCATTGTTTTCATCCTTTCTGATTCTCTGCTGTTTGGGTCTGCATCTGGTTCAAGGAATGGTAACTGTAAATCTAGGCGTTCTTCATTACGTATTGGATCACGTGTACGGTGCTTTCGTCCACAGAACCAAAATTAGTCCCCCATTCTTTTCTAGAGGATGGGGTAATAAGCTTGATCTACTGGAAAGTATGATCAATCAACTCTTCCCTGAGGCGGCTAGCCAGAACTGGCCGCCAACTTTGATTCAGCCCCTCTGGCGGACGGCTTGGGAATCAAAGAATGCAATTCTGAGGGAGGGTGTCTTTAGGACTCCATGCGACGACAAACTGATCGATGCGTTGCCTCCAGAAAGTCACAATGCTAGGGTTTCTTTTCTGGCCCCAAAATATATTCCATCGCACAAGATGGCTTGTGTGGTCCACCTCGCAGGTGAAACTTTTATCCTTTTTCTGCTTTTCATCTTGTTCATGAAATTATTTTGTTTCTAGGTCTGTACTCTACTGGTTCCTCCTTAATACTGATTTCACTCCAATTTATAATTTTTTGAATATGAATATTAATTAGTGAAATCCAATTGTGTTATGCCAATGGCCCATCGGCTGTAATGTGGAGTTCCTACTGAAGATATAAAAAATTTACTTTATACATGCGCCTATGCTAACAGAGTTAATGCACATTTCTTCTAAAGATTTTGCCAAGTTTCCTGACAAGTTCCAATAATGGTTGCTTTATAGGGAACTTGTTTTTGTCTAACCAGATCTTGATTTAATTTAATAATACATTAATGTTGTTTTTCTTTCTTATATGTCCACTAAAGTATTTCTGATACTATACAACAAAGGATTTTACAGCTCCATTTTCACAAGAACAAAAAAAAAAAAAAAAAAAAAGGTGCTCTGTTAAGTCTTTACTGCTGGAAGAAGTATGAAGGCAAAAAATGCAAGGTTGAAATCATTGATCTGTTAAAAATTACTATTTGTATTCCTTGCTATTCAAATGAGTGAGCTTGGCATTTAAGATGAAAGTACCTTAATGAATTTAGAACAATTTAGGATTTTGTCTGCAAACTAAGATTCTAAGCCTACCTATTCATCTTAGATATCATGTTCTGGAGGACCCTTCATGTTTTGAACATGTATGGAAATTAATGAATCAATGGTGCTGATTCCTCTGCCTCACAAAAAGAGGGTCCTGGTACATTGAATTCATTAAAAATATATATATTTTCATCTTATGTACTGTATTGATTTGAAATCATCCTTTATTGTCCTCCTCTCTTTTAGATGACGGCATTGAAATGAAATAATTCTTAGTGGCAATCTCAACTTTGTCCTGAATCCCAGATGTTGCTTCTACTGACATTTCTTTAGGACTCACAGGAACTGGAGACCATAGTTTTGAGAGAAGATTACGTCTTGGTGGGCCTTTGTTAAAGGAAAACATAGCTACCATGGTGCTTGAGAGGTGAACAATTAATGATCATTTTACCTGCCTTTAAACTAAAGATCATCATACTACTTCTTCTAAAATATCAATCAGTAGACCATATGCTTATTCAAGCTGGTGTTGTCAGCCCTTTCTATGGAGAAAGACGTCCTAGGCTGCAATATGGTGCAAAACTTCTTTGTGTGAGTGACTTGCTATTGCTAGGAAGAGCCACCATAGAGGAGGCTAGAAGTCTGTTATACTGGCTTGAAGCTGAGGCTGGTTTTGGCAAGACAGGTGTCTGTGGACTTAGCATGGGTATGAGATTCTGAAACCTGCTCTTATGGCAATTGTAAAGTTTTAGAATATCTTTCAGATTCTATCATTCAGGAGAATAAATGCTTTACTTTTGTAATGAAATGTGTGTATCTTGTATACTTGCCATCACAAAAAAAGTTACTTTTAGTACCAGAGGATTACAAAATGAGGTTCTTTACAAGAATTACTGAGAGTACATAAGATGTTTTATTTGTGGTATTGATTCTATGTGCTATGTAGGATGGGTGCAGAACTCTTCTACCCAAATGTCTGAGATCCTAACATGGATGATCAAGTTCACCCCTTGAATGTGAGATGCTAATTGTTAATGTGTTTGGATCATTCACTTACACAAGTTGCATTATTTAGCTGTATGAAAACACGTGGATAGATTGTTTTATCTTAGTAAGTCAGATGTCAATCTGGAACCTGTTCTTGTGCCAGGGTTAATATATGAATTGAAACCTCAATAAAACTGTTTGGTGCTTTTGCTTGAATTTGTCCAGTATTGATAACTGGTAACTTGCTATTTATGTTGCTGCCTGGAAACTAGATTGCAAAAATCAGACACAGCAAACCTTGTTGAGGGCCTAAAGTTACTAGATCTTAACTGGTTTCAAAGCTCACTTTTATGTTTGATAGGTCTGAAACAGCTAGTTGGTTAGTCCCATATGCTCTAAATTTGAATTGTTATGCATTACCGATATGCCTAATTGTCATCCTCAAATATCAGTTTTATAGAGGATTGTCGTCTTACTTTCAGGGGGAGTCCATGCTGCAATGGTTGGATCTTTACATCCAACCCCCGTTGCCACGCTTCCTTTCCTCTCACCACACTCAGCAGTTGTGGCTTTTTGTGAAGGGATTTTGAAACATGGGACTGCATGGGAGGCGCTGCAAAAAGATGTCGCCCAGAAGGCTGCAATGACACTGGAAGAAGTCAGAGAACGCATGCGCTCTGTACTCTCACTAACGGATGTGACACGCTTTCCAATCCCCAAAAATCCTGAGGCTGTCATTCTGGTTGCTGCAACTGTAAGTTCATAAAGATAGTTTGCAAGCCTCTGTTTCTTTCTTTTGCATTTGCTTATAGCAATAGAAGATAGTAGATGGACTTTCTTGCAGTTTTTTGAAGGAGTGAAGCATAGCTTCCTATCAAACCTTCAGTTCCCACCAGATGTAAATGATGATTCTGTTTGGTATCTATGATGTTCTCTCAAAGTAGTCGGTGGAGTTAACCTACCACAAATCTGATTCCTCAAATGCTCTCATCATCAGCATTTATATTTCAGTGGGTTATCCCAACAAGAACAACAAGAGTACATTTCAGGGAAAATACAATGATAAGCACTAGGAGGCCGAATTTTACCTATTAATCAACTTCCTTGAGCAAGCTCCTAAATGAACTTACTAACCAAATTCAATGGTCAACTCTTCTTTTCTTTTTTTCAGTTATTGTAGATTGTTAATTGACTAACTGGTTATGACATAAATGAGAAAGTAGAAGTATAAGGCTCTCCTGGAATCCTTAGTTTTCAAAGTTAGCCCATCTGAGATTAGATGAATCCGGGAGAATTCGATTGGCAACCAGGCTTGCTCCCATTGAAGAGAATTGTTTTTTAAATGGCAATAAGCTTTATTAAAATGCAATAAAAGAGAATTTTCTGTGACAGAGAAAACATTTAGTGACAGTAAGGGGGATGTAATGCATAGGATAAATGTTAGATAGCTGAAGTGGGGATTCGTTTTTGAGTGCCTTGCATCAGGAGCATGCTAAGAAAGGTGCAAAAAAAAATTACACAAAAATCTTCTTGGCTGAACACCATGCATAACAGCCATAGAGTTGGCTTGTGAAGAAGAAACATCTTCAAGGTGAGAGCGGCAGAGGTGGATTTTTTTTTTTTTTTTTTTTGAAAATGAAGGTCAAAAGTTTGTTTCATGGCAAAATAATGTGAAAAGGAGAGAATTAGAAATGACCATAGAAATAGGCAGTTATGAATTGTACAGTGTAGACAAGAAAGGTTTTATTGTTGTTTGAGAGACTGGTAAAGAAAAGTGTATGGCAAAATTGACAGAGATGGAAGTGGGGAGGAAATAGTGAACTAACTAGCAAAATGATATATCGTAAAATAATTTAAACAAGGTTTTGATGCTGATGACCTGTAAGAAATAAGACGATCTTGCTGCTTGACATGTGGTCAAAGAAATTTTCAGTGCTTTCAAGTATCATCTAACATGAGATTTTCTTTTCTGAAATTAACTAAGAATTACACTTTCAAAATGATTCTTCCTGATACCAACCAAACAGGACTCTCTAACTAAAATTCAACTTTTATGATTTTAAATTCTGTCTCCATTTCTGTTGTTCTATGTACTGATCTCCTCTATTAATTTCAGGACGATGGCTACATACCAAAACATTCAGTCTTGGAACTTCAAAAGGCTTGGCCAGGGTCAGAGGTAAGATGGGTTACTGGGGGTCACGTCTCCTCTTTTATCCTCCACAACAACGAGTTCCGCAGGGCAATAGTTGACGCCCTAAACAGATTAGAGTGGAACGGCTCCTGATACCATGTTCACATTTGTACAGATAGCTTACCATTCTTCGTCTTTACATCATTATGGTCTATCTCATTCTCTTTTCTCTTTTTCATGAATTGACTCCAACAAAAATGAACATAGAGTTGGCATCATTTCTGTTGTATTATGGCAGGTTGTCCTACACCTTGGGAGTTCCTGCCTCTAGCAATTCACTGGTGTCGTTTCTTCAGAACACTGTTACCCTTCGTCCTGCTTATTGATAATTATTTGTTTTTTTGTTACCCTTCGTCCTGCTTATTGATAATTATTTGTTTTCTTGTTCTCATATTATTCTTTTCACCTGTTAATCAATTCAACTAATTGTATGTGTCTAGGAGAGAATGGAGTGTTATCCATAATGAGATACACCAAAAGCTAACTCAATCTCATCCCTCTTATTGTTTCGTTTGTACTGAAAAACATCCTGTGACAATTGAGAAGTTGCCCAGTCTTTGGAGCATTTTTGTGCCTGTAAGGAGTGCTACTAAAGGCAATGTGGATTTCACTAGCATAAATAGCTCTTGTGGGGAAGATTCCAGTATTGTTTTTGGCCAGAAAAGCAGGCAAGAAGTGCTTCTATTTTGCAGGTTATCTGTTCTTTCTCATAGCCGAAGTTCGTATGTTCCCAATTGGCCTTCTAGGGGAACATAGAATCTTGATTGAGAGAGTGAAAAGAGATGTGAATTTCCAAGCTTTTCTACTCTTTCCTATCTAGCGATGAGAATGTGGGAAGTGTGATTTCAACCAAGTCCTGTGCACTAACGAAAATACACAAAAAGATAAAACTCTGATTCTCTTAACACTGTGTGATCGGGATGGTGATAAATGGTGACAAATTGTGGTGTCCAACATTATATTATATTATATATGAAAGTTATTTATATTTTTACTTTTTTAATATGCTAAAAGTATTATAAATCTAATAATTAACACAATAAAATTTTTTATCAATATTTTGCAGCTTGGACATGCATATCAAGACCTTCAAAATTTGAGCTTACTCAGATCAAAACTATTTCAACTTTATCAAGGGTTTTTGTGAAGACAAGTTTTGATGTCGAGTTAGTGAGACAAGCTTCAATTGATTAACTCTTAACAATTGGTTTACCAATTATCGGTTTCCTTTTTGGTAGATAGAAGAGGATTTGAGAGGTTGAATTTTTAAACAACAATCAAAATGTACGAGTTTGATATGTCTTTTCAATATAACGTGCTAATTTTTTTTAGAAGTGAATTTAGTCAAATTCACTCTTATAGATCTTTGAAGGAAGTGCTAAGCGACAAGGGAGACCATATGAAACATTGACTCCTCATGATTATATGACTATGCTTACTATCTTGTTAGTGGAGATTCATAAAGGATCTAAATTAATAAATTGCTAAGGGAGGAGTGATACGTGGCCTAGCATGCTACAAGAATTTAAAGACAAAACAGGAAGAGAAAAGAAGAAGATAATGTTATCAATCATAAAAAAAAAAACACATGGATGCATTGCTATCATCAAGTGGGTGGTCTCGAAACGATGAAAATAAGTGAATGAAAGTGTTTGCACATATTTGGGAAGTGATTATTCAGGTAATGTGTTATGTACTATGATTTATTGCACAATAGATTATCAGATGATATTTTTCGTTAAATTTTATATTTCCATTTTTTTTGTAGAAAAACAAAATGTTGAACACTTTGGGCATCAAAGTTGTCGCCACTATGAACTCCTTTATACCATGGTTGGAGAAAATTTAACAACTAGAAGTTTTGTTATGGAAGGTGGTGAAAGTGCAACCAATTAAGTGATAGAAATTAATCATAATAAGCCAGATGAAGTTCAAATAGTATATGTCAATGTAAAAGATTCAGGGATTGAACAAACACTTGGATCAAGTAATGGAAGTGGCTCAACTAGTAGCCATAGTCAAGGCCGTCAAACTCTTTTGTTGAGTAAATGTAAACATCGAACTCGGGTAACGAGGAAGAGAGACGAAACAATAGTGGTTATATTGAATAACTTTCTATTGCAATTCATAAATTAGCATAAATTAGGAATAGTTCTAAAGCAACTAAATAGATTGATGTTATTCCAAAAATTCTTGATTTGGATACAAATCTTTGCCACCATTCTCTTTCTTTGTTGGATACAAATGAAAAGAAAGTTTTATTTGTTCGATATGATATTTAGAGAACGAATGAGTTTTTGAAGTTCTTCTATAAAGAAAACAAAAATAGGGGGATGTAATAGGAAGAAACCATGTTAATGTGTTCATTTTATAATCATTATATTATGAATTTTAATAACTATCTTTTATATTTTGATTTCCCCTGTTGAAAAACAAATTGTTATATTCACAATTACCATAGGTTAGCCAAAGGTATCAAATGGCAATAGAACGTTTCAAGTGCTCAGTTTGGACTAATGATTACATATATCTGCCTTCAACAAGAAATGTTCATCTAAAAATAGTGGGTAATGATAAGTATTATCCATATTTCAAGGTAAACAATTATTGTAACTATTATTTATGTAATTATTTATTTTAAAAAATTATATTATTGGCAAGGACACTACTAGGTTTTGAAATCGAAAACAATACTTATCACAAAATATGATGGTAGTTTGTAATTTTAATATGAAGTTCACTTTTATAGCGACTGGGTGGGAAGGATTGACAACTGATGCTCGCATTAGATGTACCAAACAAGTTTGTCGTCCTAAGAGGTAATATGCTTCTTTATTTATTTATTTTTGTAAATATTAGTTTTAGTCATATTAATCACTATTGTTATTTCATATTATAAGAAAAATATTACTTGGTAGATGTTGGGTATGCTAACTTGCTTCGTTTTTTGGCAACTTATCGTTTAACTAAGGGGAGGTCAATGCACATGACTCAGGACATGATCTTCATGCGCATTACGTAGTTCATGTCCTAGTGTAGTTAGGGGGCGCCGAAATTCATGTCATGTACATGAATATACATGAATCAGGAGTTCATGTCCCAAGAGTAAACGGCGGAAAGCGCTTTCCTCCCGATTTTGAGAATCATCTACATGACTCTCGCGCGGGGCTTTCTTTCGGGGCTCTCTCTGCCGCACACCTCTATGCCATTGCATTCCCGCAACCCTCTCTCATTCTCTACTCCCTCTCTCGTCTCCATTCCCGCAACCCTCTCTCATTCTCTACTCCCTCTCTCGTCTCCATTCCCGCAACCCTCTCTCGTCTCCATTCCCGTAGCCCTCGCTCGTCTCCGTTCCCGGAGCCCTCTCTCATTCCTGCAACCCTCTCTCATTCTCTGCTCCCTCTCTCGTTTCCATTCCCGCAGCCCTCTCTCGTCTCCATTCCCGCAACCCTCTCTCGTCTCCATTCCCGCAGCCCTCTCTCATTCCCGCAACCCTCTCTCATTCTCTGCTCCCTCTCTCATTCTCTGCTTCCTCTCTCATTCCCGCAGCCCTCTCTCATTCCCGCAGAGTATGGGAGGTCGAGCTCTGTTGCAGAGCTTCTCGGCCTCCCTCTCTTCTCCCTCTTGGTGTACCGTCGGAGCGCCGCCTCTGTCGGCATTGCCCGCCGCCGTCGCCGGCTGTCGCCTTTGCTTAGCCCGTCCCCGTCGCCATCGCCGTTGCCCGCTGGCTCACTGCGGAGGAAGACGAAGATGTTTAATTTTTCCTAAGTTAGGAAAAATTAAACTATCTTCATAAAAATCATTAATTTATAATTTTTATTTATAAAATAATTATTTTGATTTTACAATTACTATATTAAAATAGTGATTTAATATTCATAATTAATATATTGTTAAAATAAATATTTGATAAATTATTTTGGCATAATTATCCGATTGCTATAGTTAATTAAACCAATGGTTTTAAATTTTGTGATAATATATTATTAATTAATAATACATAAAATATATTATGTACAAATATATTGTGTGTTAAAGTTATGATTAGAACATTTTTTTCTCTTAAAATATTCATTTTTAGGTTAAAGTATATCATGTGTTATTAATAAATTAATAACTTAACGTATTACTTTCGTTTTTTTATTTATAACATTATTTATTTATTATTTGTAATTAATCATATGCGTATTTCATTGGCTCATGTAATTACCATATTAATGCACAATAAAATATCTAATTCAATTAATAAATATATTAATATATTTAATTATACATTAAATAATTTATTCGTGTAGTAATAATGGTTGTTTTACCTAATTTGGGGTTTAAGGATTATGTTGTAATTAAGTGCACTGTAAAGGTTTAGAGATTCTCTTATTTTTTATGTTTTTCTCATGTTGGGGCACTAACACTGGAAACTGTTTTCCAGTGCACATGAAGTCGTCAACACTAACACAAGTGCGAAGATGATCTTCATGTACATGATTGACATGATCTTCATATTGGACATGAACTTGATCTTCAAGAATCCATTTGGGGCACTAATCCCCCCTAAGGGGGGGTTAGTCCACAATGAAGTGGAAATGAAGTGGAAAATTGAATTGAAGTGAGATGAATTGCTTCCACTTCAACTCATGTTTGGGTGTTAGTATAGACGAGTTTAAGTGGCTGGAAAACAGATTCCAGTGTTAGTGCCCCCAAATGAAAAATATGATATAAAAAAAAGAATAAATAACATTTTATAATATACTTAAATAGAACATATACCTAAACATATAATTAACAAAAATAAACGTGGTTACTACACTTATAAGTGATTTAACGTGTAGTATTAGAATATATTAATATCCTAATTAATGAAAAATTATATTATATTACTTAATGATTATAATTTATTATAAATTAAAACAATAATTATGGTTTAATTAATTATAACAATTGGATAATTAAACCAATTAATGATTATAGTTTATTATAAATTAATATACTAATTACGTGTGACTAGAATAAATTATTTAAAATAAATAAAAAAGTTAAAAATAACATAAGTGAATATAATAAATAAATAAATTATTCTGTAATAACATAAGATATAGTTTAACACTAAAACTCACTATTTTAATAAAATAAATAAATAAATAATAAATAAATAAATATATTAATTTATCAATAACATAATATACATTTTAACTATTATTAATTAATAATATATTAACAAAAAATGAAAAACTAATGGTTTAATTAATTGGATAATTAAACCAATTATGACGATGTTTAATTTTTTCTAACTTAGGAAAAATTAAACATCGTCTTCGTTTTCCTCTGCCGCGGGCTTGGCAACGACGACGGCGACGGCGACAGCAACGGGCAAGGGCGACGCTCCGACGGTGCACCGAGAGGGAGAAAATAGGGAGGCCGAGAGAGAAGAGAAGCCAGGAGGCCGAGAGAGAAGAGAAGCCAGGAGGCCGAGGGGCTCTGGCCTCCCGTGCTCTACGACGGAGGTCGAGAGAGGGAGGAAGGAAGGCCGACGTGGTGGGGGGGGGGAGGCCGAAAGAGAGGGAGGCCGAGGGGTTCTGGCCTCCCGTGCTCTGCGACAGAGGTCGAGAGAGGGAGGGAGGAAGGCCGACACGGGGGGGGCGGAAAGAGAGGGAGGTCGAGGGGGCTCTGCGACAGAGCCTCCCGTGCTCTGCGACGGAGGTGGGGGCAGAGGGCGGACAACCGACGGGGGTGGGGGCAGTGGGAGGAAAAATACTTTGCTAAACGATCGCAGAGCGACAGAGGTGGGGGCAGAGGGAGGACGGCCGACGGGGGTGGGGGCAGAGGGAGGAAAAAATACTTTGCTGAACGGTCAGGGAGGGAGCAGAGATCGTCCGGAGAGGCTGACGAGAGGGGGAGCAGACGGAGGGGAGGGAAGAACCAACGCGTGTGGAAAACTGATGATTCGCAAAGTAGGTAGGAAACAACTTTCCCCCGTTTTTGCCTGAGCGAATGAAATGGTGTTATCTCACTTCAATTCAAATCATTCTGGACTAACGCCATAAGTGGGATGAACTAAGTAATGCAGGGGGAATTCATTCCACTCCATTGTGGACTAACCCCCCCTAAAATATCATTTAAATGAATAGGATGAAAATCATCTCTCAAAAGTAGCAGAGTTATTCAATCATCAACATTCATCATTAAGAAACATAATTGAGAAGACCTGTGGTATACCAAAAATATAATTTTATACGGATATCATATCGCAATGATGAAGGGATTGAAAAGTATGAACCAATAAAAGTTATTGAAAACGATGTAGAATATAGATAAGATCAATAAGAAGATGAAGATGATGTGGACGAACTAATTAACCACCCTACTCTAGCAATATCACGTAGAAGGATAAATAGAAATTTATAATCTGTTTTATATATTACTTTTATATATTACCATACCTATCAAATATAAAATATAAAATATAAAATATAAAATTTAAATTTTTTTTTATCTAAAACAAATTGGTCATATTAAACATTTGAGCTTTTATATTGTTGAAAATGGTTAGTTAATTTCATTTTGTTCCTTTATCCTTCTTCGTGATATTGCTAGAGTAGGGTGGTTAATTAGTTCGTCCAAATGATCTCATTTTTGTTTTAGTATCCATTTAAATTTTTCATGTAATTTCCTAAATAGGTTTTATTTAAAGATTTCTTAGAAATATTTATCCTAGGAAAAATATTTCTAACTTTTCCTGGAATATAATTTCGAACAAGGGACACTAATAGGGCCTAAGGCCGCATTTTAAGCATTGTAGAAAAACAAAAAAAAAAGGAAGAAAAATCAATTGTTTCAAAAAAAAAATCCTAAAACTAAAAGAAATAGCGGAAAAAAAGAGAAAATTCAAAGAGAAACAAAAAAAATTGGGAGAAAATTTTATCATTCTCCCTTCTTGCTCTTATTTCAAAGTGAAAATGGAGGCCGACGCTTACTCTGGCAGCTGTCAATGGAGACTCTCCGTGCCGGAGCCGGAAAAATTGGCGAGGGGGCGCCTGGTTTCCCTCCCTCTTTCTCCTTTCTCTGTTTCCTAGCTAAAACTCACCGGACATTTGGATGGCGACTCTCTGTCGTCCCTATCTGCGACACCAACTGAGCTGGTTCGTCATCTCGATCGATCACACGTTTATTTTAGATGAACCTTCCGCGCGCTCTTGGCTACGACAAACATACTTGCGCCTCTGCCACTTTGTCGACACTCTTCCCGTACATCTCGATCACCCCCTGTTGAAGAAGATGAGTGGAAGGAACATATGTAAGCATCCTCTGCATGCAGGGTTGCCTACTTCAAACAATCAAAAGAAGCGAGAACCCACAGTCGACACTGGTGACATTTGATTGTCACCTCAGGAGCACACCAATTACGGTAAGCCGGTCTCCTCCAACTCTAAACCCACACCCCCATGGACGATCATCATTCCCTCCCATTACAGAAATCTGGTAACTCTCTTTCTTCATCTTGTTATTCATTTCTCTCTGTTTTGCCATCTCTTTGATTTATTTCGAATCTATCTCGTCTAATTCTGCTACCCCTGATACAGCGATAACAGCCGGGAATCATATTCTGGAATAAAAATACAAAACGTCGTCAAATTCTGCAGAGCCTAACTTCTTGAATCACAAAATGCTTGATACTTGTTTCTAAATTTAGATCTGCTTTTCATCTAAAAACCTAGATAACTGAGCTCTTCTATACATTACTGTTATATACATTACAACATAACCTCTTTTTTAGGACAATACAACATAACTCCTTTTTTACAATGACGGTTTCCAATTCTTATTTGCTTTCTATTTCACTGTGAGAGTTATTTTTACACGACAAGGCATTTTTTAGCATATCAGGAAAGAGGCGTGCTGCTGCCTTCACTCCACCAGAAGCTGACAGAGAAACTGATAGACAATGATCTCACGTAATGCCACCATTTGGGAGGAAGGTAAAGCATTTCCCCCTCCTCCAAGATACAGTCAATAAAATCCAGGTTCAGCACTCTAGGGAATTCCTTTTCATCCAAATTATCCAAGTCCACCTAAAATTATAAATTTTTTACAGTCATTACCTCAGCAGCTTCAATATGAGCTTTGGATAATAAACAGATAAAAAGAAGAAAAAGAAAGTCATGCAAGTTCAGAAGAAAGAAATGATTCAAACAGGATTTTTTTATTTTACGAGCACCCACATGGGAAAAAGTTAGCTTAAAAAAGATCAAATATAAAACAGATATAATTAAATATAAATTAGATACATAACATTAATGTTAACTAAAGATAATAAAATTTTAAAGTTGTTGAAATACTCGAGCTAATTTAAATGACAATTAGAAAAAAATTTGGACCTCACATTAGAGAAAATAAAAAATAACCAAAATTCGAGGTAGTTTAAATGCCTGTCCCCAAGTGAGCCTCCAAGTCTCCATGGTACTTAAGACAAAATTCAGGAATTATACTGAGGTTTGACTCCTTAAGAATCCAAGGAAAATGAGTAAAAACCGAAGAACTTTCTGGAAAAAAGGGATGATTATCATTTGTAGTGGTGACAGGACTTGTCCCATGGAAGGGATGTGATTATATGAAAGTAAAGTTTTGCTTTGAGACAAACAAATGTGAACTTGTATGGACATACATAGTTTAGTTACCTAGTCATCCTAGTTTGAACTTCAGCCATGGCTGCAGGCAAACACAGTATAAAAAAAAAACAAAGACAATTAAAACTAGGATGAACACGCTTTAAAAAGACAGACAGCAAGAAACTTTAGCCATCTTGGATGAGGAGGTTCAGCCACAAAACCTAGTATATTTTCAGGAGAGAAATACACCTACCTGACTAGAATTGCTCAGCATAGGCTCGGGGTAAGGGTACAATTCCTCAGATATTGAAGCAGGATAAAGCCTTACATATTTTCTGCCAACAACCTGAAACCATGGCAGAGAGAACCAGAAAGAATTAAAATGTAGGACTACATTCAGTATTCATACATCTTCAAATAATAGAGGCATCCCTAGAGCATATTATTAGGCAATGGTCAAAGAGCAGCGTCACCCCCCACTTCAAACATTCGAAGGTATGAAAAAGAGCAGCTTATTGTCTACTTAGTATGAAATATGTAATTGCTAACCTGGGAACTTTTAAGCCATACATTAGCTATGGAGTTAGATCAGGTGCTGATATTAATTTCAGGGCTCATACCTGGCTTACAAACAAGCCATTACTGGATGCTTACCCATCCATTTATAGACTGGGCCGTGATCCCCTCATATCAGTCAGAGATGCAAGGCAGACTGGCGAAAGTAATCATTGGAGTTTAAACGTCCCTAGAAGGGGGAAGGAACAAGAGATTGCCTCTGCATTGTGATTTCCTTCAAGAGGTATGGAACTCTTTCACTAGAAGATTTGGCATTTACTTCTATATGCCTGCTACTATTTCAAACTTGTTGACAGAATATTTCAACTTTCCCATACAGAGGATGGGTCAGCATCTATGAAGAATCACTATGGCCTTGGTGTCTGTGGTTAGGAAGAAATGATTAGACTTTTGCTTGCAAATCTTGTTCTATGGGTGGAGTGATTATAAAGCCAATTCACTTGGTCCTCGCTGCTAAAGGAATTTGATGTGCTTCCAGACAGCGATGAAGGAGCACTGGAAAAGTTTGGCAGGCTGTAGCATTCATTGACAGAATATGGTGGCTTGGTCCCCTCCTGAAAGGGGGAGGCTAAAACTAAATTTTGATGGCAGCTCCCGGGATAACCTGGGAGTTGCTAGTTTGGTGGTGGAGGGACTACGATGGTAACACTCTTATTTCTTATTCTGGGCATCCTGGAGAGCCAGACTCCACAACTGCAAGAACATATGGGCACTTGCATTGAGTACAGATTTATACTCTATACTTTGCAGCCCCTGTCATAGGTGAGGGTGATTATGAGTCTGTAGTATCTTGGGCAGTGGGAACTCTAAACACCCTCAACAGTTCCTTCAGATTTTTTATGCTGCTGCCCTCTCACAGTTGAATGGTGCACAAGATCAGACCCGCAGTTGCTGACCAGTACGCAAAGGACAGAAACAATCTTCAACTTCTTGTTCTGAACTCATACAAGTGATCAGTGCAGTACATTTGGGCTCTTTGCCCCCCCCCCCCCCCCCCCCCCCCTTTTTCTTTCTAATAATATTTTCCATCCATTTAAAAAAAAAAAAAAAGTCAGCACACAAAACTGAGAGCATATTTGGTAGCAAAAAACATTACTTTATTTGGCCAAATAGTTGTTTATATGCAATTGGTTGGATGATTACAGGAAGGGGTGTAATCTTAGCAACTAAAATAAAAACTTGGTGAATTGAATATTTGCAATGTAACAAGTTAAAGTCCAAATGTGTAGTGCTTGACATGTTAGATTTACATCTAGCTATGTTTCACCACTCTTTATCAGAATGAAATAACAACTGTATGGTCGGTACCTTAAAAAGCCAGAAACTAGCACCCATTACCTAAGTAGCTAAACATCAATGAATAGCATTAGAACTTCAGAATCAACAGATCAGCTCTAATTGTCAACCGCAATAAAATTTGAAGCACCTGAGCAAAAAGATTATGGTGTGGATCATGGTGCAGAGGAGTGACAGTCCCTGCTGGGCCAAACCAAGCATTAAGAGACTGGAGCTCACCACCACCGGCAAAACAGTAGTCAGGAATAAAGATATCCTGGCTTAAATCTTGGATCTGCCTTGTCAAAATAATGCAAAACATTGAAGATAAGTAAAAAGCTTAAATCCCTTAACATGCAAGTGATTCTATGACACTTCCACATCAAGAAAAGAGAAGGACCTGATCAAACAAAGGATGCTGAGCAAGATAAGTTGGACCAGACAAGTAACATTCAGTATCTTGAATCCTCTCAAGAAAATGAGAGAAGGTAATAAGCTCTTGTTTCCAATTTGCTGATAGGTATTTCTTTCCGACCTACAGAATGTTAAAAGTTTTGTATATTTCAGTTCTAATACCCTAAGTAAAAGTGTCCAATTGTCACACAGAAATAAGAAAATATGAAAGTTAAATTTCAAAATGCAGAAGAGATAAATTCTTGAATAACATGATCAAAACAACAAAACAGTGTTGAAAACCTATGAGGGAGGTATCACCTCAACCGGGACTGTCCGGTCACCTGCAACCCTTCTAAGGTATTCAAGATCTTTCCACTTAGTAAGAGCTGGCCAGTGGAACATGCAATCACTAATTATAACTGGGCGGCCTGCTAGGAAATAATCGCTCAAGAAACTCTCCAATGACAGAGATGACCTCCTCTCAACTATTTGATGAGACAGGGACTTGCTTGGCAGAATTTGAAGCACCTACAGGATAAGGAAATTACACAAGCAGAATACAATTATTGGTTTCTCCGTACAGCATACAACAAGCAAGTCATTAGTATGCTAAATTAATTTATACTGTGCCAGTAATCTCCGGTAGAGTAGTGCGAGACAAGAAACTGTTGAACACCCAGTAACACTTATATTATAGAGATCTTCCTAAAACAAGAAAGAAGTCCCGTATATGAGCATGAGACGCTTGAAATCTTGAGTATCTCCAAAACCCAAATAAAATTGAGTTTCGGGACATTCATTATCAGCCGTAAGCATGTAGATGAGTACAAATCTCAAAAATATCCTTTTGTAGTTTTGTTGGGATATTTGCTCTTTGCTTGGAACTTGGAAGAGGATGAGGCAGACATATAGAGCTCACTTTTGCCAACCATAAAGTGTTACTCACCCACTCCTTTCCCCCATTTTTTGCTTCAGATGCATTTTTCCTGTTTTACTTTCCTTGACATAAATCCATGAGTATTGCTACTTCGTGAACATCTGCATTCTCACACTTTGGATCTCCTCTTTGTTTACATATCAGAATGAAAACTAACTTTCGTAGAAAATATTAGACCAAACAACATTTTCAAGATGAACAAATGCACCAAAAACAAAAGGTCTATAGAGTAATATTGAAGTGGGTTAGCAAAAAAACGCGTAATTTATATGAGCAAGTGTTAACTGACCCATTGAGCATGTAAGAAAAGAAAAAAACTACAAAAGCAAATTAAGAACGAAATTAAATTATAGTAAACAAAAAAAGGCTTAAAACGAAGTTACGAACCTCCAGTGAAGATCTTTTTTGTTAATAGTACTTTCCTTCAAAACTAAGAAAAAATTAAAAATGGTCAAAATAAAAATTCCAGATAAAAGGTTTCAAAGGAAAAAACCAAATTCACCTTAGCCTCATCAGAATCCTCAAACTCTGCGAAACGTGTTGGCCTTCTTCGTACCAACCCCTCTTCTTGGAACTCCGCCGAATGTTCCGAAGACAAAAGAACTTTTTTAATAGCGGCATCCAAGTCCTTCCTCAGCAACATTCCTCCCATAATAAGCCCCATGTCGAGAACTCTTAGGGCCTCGCCGTACTCTCCAGCACCATGGTGGAAGGCGGCTACCAAGAGGCAAGCCATGGAGTAGGCGTCACGCCAAACCGGCACGACGGAGTGCCACGGACCCGAGTGGAGCTGCTCCCAGGCCATCTCCCGAGCGGCCTCGGCGGCGCGGAAGTCTCCGGCGAGGGCCAGTGTGGCGACACTCACATATGCGAAGCCGCCTTCGGCCGAGATTCTCTGGAGGAGATCGGAACGCTCGGCTTCTAGGATCGGAGTGGAGAAAAGCGCAGAAGCCGGCGGTGGCGCCTCGCTCGGAAGACTTTTCATGGCTCGTTCGGTAGGACTGCCAACATGGCGAGCACGAGAGGAAGAGAAGGATGAATCGTGTTAAAGGTGTTCGCTTTATAGCATCTATCTATGGACAAGTAAAGGAGGCGGTGGCGGCGTGGCCGCTGCTGATTTACTCAGCGGCGAAGAGTAAAGCTCTATATAGCTGATGAATATGTGGGGCCCTTCTATCGTGTGCTTTTTGCTCTTTTTCTGGCTGTGCTGGCAAGGAAGGTACGCTTTTTTCCTTATAATAAGGAGTCTTAAGCACGTGAGAAAGTACCCGTGTGCGACATACTTCCTCTTCTTCCTCTTTTCCTGAGTGGCAATTTTAGGAGGCCAGCCAACTGGTCTATTTATAATCCGACGTAAATTAAAATAAAAAATATTTTTGTAAATATTTCCGGGTAAATTTACGTATTTACCCATGTTCACTTTAATAAACATAATAACATCTCTTGGTAATTTTTTTTTTTTACCATTGTATTTTACCCTCACCTCACGATCTAATCCTTTCAATTTTCTATAGTTTCTTTGAGTCCACATAATTCTATAAATAGGGGTATTGGCCAAACGAAGAAATCAGTCAAACATTTTCCAAATCTCTCTTTCCCCTCTCACATTACCTCTTCCCTCTCTCTCTCTCTCTCTCCATTTTACTTTGAAAATACACTGAACCCCCTAAATCATTTCGGCGTTATAGTGTAATGCGTTATCACAGAACTGTAGCACGAAAACATTTTTTAGGAGCGAACCATTTCATCGTTCCAAATAAAAAGCCATTCGCATTCATGTAGATTTGAACTAGTTGAATAAATGTCTGATATGTTTTTATTCCATTTTTTTTGACATATTATCTTAAAGCTAATACAGGATTTCTTTATGTAGCCTTGTTATGAAATGATAGAGAACATACTTCCCCTTCTCCTTCAAATGTACCACCTGTTTACAATTTGGAAGATAATCACACTTTCAGATTTAGAATGCCGACGTGAAACCTTCACTAACATAATTTCCTGATAATGAAACTGTAATTTTCTTTTCCATTTCTGAATGTAATAATCCATTATGTTCTTACTAAGCCATTTTATGGCCCCAAGCAGGAAAAATACAAGACATGGTTATGTCTCTACCGAAGGAAAAACGGATAACACACCAAAATATGCTCCACATGAGTCCTGTATGCTTTTTAACAACGAACGAGCTCAAGAAAACAATTCGAGCAAGACATCATTCCTTCCACAGGTCAGCAAATTCATCACGTTCCAACTGATTCTCCAATTCATGCACCTTCCTCCTTGTTTTCGCCTTGATCTTCTTTGCATATTTCCCAGCCTTTTTCTTCTTCTCCATAGATCGTATCTGAGGTAATGCAGCAGAATATATTAATCTCTTCTTTTATCCATTGTCTTCACTGAAGTGATTAAATGCATGAAAAGCTCCAGATTTCTCATCCAGATCAGAATGTACTTGGGAATCTTTCAGCAATTCATATGTACCAACTGCCATCATGCAGTCCGCTCACACAGGAACTTACTGCTCTAGGGAAAAAATTTATTTTATGTTTACATATATAATATATTTTGCACTTATACAATATTGATTGATCAATTAACTCAGATTGTTTGATCTTCATAAATTTTTGGGGCCATCATAGAAAGGCCTACTGAAAAATCATACAAGTACAGGTAACACTAGTTGAGTTAAACTGTTGATATGAGATATGATCTGGAATAAGATTTGGAAATGGCAGAAAGGATAAGGCTAAAAATAGCTCCCAACTCAAGATGAAGAGTGCGAGATGTACCAGGTTTGGGGACAGAAAGAAAGGGTTCTCATACAATGTTGAGCCACCAAAACTGCCACCAAATATTTTGATTGTCTGTAAACAAAATCTTGGGCCGACCTGTCCACAACCAAGTAAATGCCCTAGTAGTGAGAATGTTAATCACCCAATGAAGGACAAATGACAAAGCAACAAATACCCATTACAAACCTCTATAAGGGTCATTTTATCTAAGCCCCCACGGTCCACTTTGTCTGCTTCATTGTGAGGAACAGAAATCTGCAACAAGAAAGGCTGTCATTACTCCAGGGCAAAACACCTGAATTCCAAATTTTATGAGCTTACATACATGTTAACACAGATTTGCAAGAGGCCAAAAGTAATTTTGATGAGCATAGATATTAAAAGAACAAAAATTAAAACTAGTGATAGCTAAACTATTTGGATCACATTCTCATAGATACAAAGGAAGAAAACAAGAAAACAAAAAAAAAAAGAATCGTGGCCTAATCCACATTTTAGGGTCATCAACCTTTAAATTCTTCTCCTAGAGGTCTTCTTGCCTATGTTTTGGCTAGTTTTCATAGACAACACTGTTTTCAAGTTCATGTATTGGAATAGAGGCAAACAAGATCTTTACCAAAACCAAAGACCAAACTGAAAATTAGAACACAATGCATTTTTTGGAAATTTGCATAAGCCATTTACTAAAGACATCATATAACAAAAATACTAGAAAATTAATTAGGAGTATTGAAGAACGAGTATAGAAGTCTTATATGACTCTCACAACAAGACATCTCACAGAGCCAGAATTAATATGGTAGAGTCTTACAGGAGTCTCACATGAGGAAGTCTAACAGAAGACTCTCAATTAAAGGTGTTTTAGTTATGTTCTTCTTCTATTTATGTTTAGTTGTTTAATTTTATTGGGACTTACCTTTAAGTGTTAGACTTTGGGTGTAACTAGGGTAAGGTAATTTAATTGTAATTGGATTCTACTAGTTTCCTCTATTATAAATAGAGACTCAATGTACTCAAATTAAAACAAGTCAGTGAAGTATTTCTCTTTCCAAAAATTCAACAAGGAGTAATTTAGTCATTTTTGTCTATGTAATAATACTTACTCCTAGTAGATTGACAGCATGATAGGAAGTTAATCTGTAACTTTACTATGTTTTCTTTCACTTTGTAGATCTTATATTGAGTGTATTATAAACTTGGCTTATTCTTTTATTTGTTTCCTATTTTCTAGTGAATATTCTATCTGTAAGCAATATTACTAAGACTTAAAATTGTTCTAAAATATTTTCTCTCACTTCATTTGTCTTTTAAGATTTGCAATTGAAGAGGACAATTGGTTCAGAGCACAAGAAAGGTAGGTTCTAGATTCTGAATGATGTTTCTCTTCCACAGGCAATGGCGAGTGCAACAAATAAGTGTCCATATATGTGGCACATATGCTTGGGACATCTATCACCAATTAAGCTTCGTCAATTTTTCCTTTTTTTTAAATTGATCTTTGTTTTTGAGTGAGAATCATGCCAATTAGGGAAGTATTGTCGAGCAAGCTTTCTAGCAAGTTCTAGCAATAGTTCTCGAGTCTTTGAATTAGTCCATTCTAATGTATGGGGCCCTTATCAGGTACATAGTCATATTGGTTTCAAATACTTTGCCCAGTTTATTGATGATTTTAGTAGAGTTACTCAAATGTACCTTTTGAGGGAGAAGTCACAAGTATTTTATGTATTCTTAAAGTTTTTTCATGAAATAAAAAATCAGTTTGGCACTTCTATTCATACCCTTCGTACAGATAATGATCTTAAATATTTGAATCATAAATTTACTTCATTTTGTGATTTTCAAGGTATTATTTACCAAACTTCTTGTATTTATACATCGAAATAAAACGGGGTTACAGAACAAAAAGATAGACACTTACTTGAAGTTGCACGTACATTGTTGTTTCAAATGTGTCCTTAAATCTTTTAGGAGTGATGCAATCTTAACTTCATGTTTCTTAATCGACCATATGCCATCATTTGTTCTACAAGGACAAGTCCTCATACATTTGTTAAAACCTCATTGAAAAATTCTTTGTATTCCACCACAGGTGTTTGGGTCTACCTGTTTTGTCCACTCCTTCAATCACTCTACTGATAAGTTATCTCCTTGGTCTGTCAAGTGTGTTTTCTTAAGCTATCCTCGTAATCAAAAGGGCTATAAGTGTTATGCTTCCAACACTCGCAAAATATATGTTAATACTGAGGTGACTTTCATTTAAAATACACCCTATTTTGTGTCCTCTAACTATCCTGCATCTTTGTTTGAAGTACATTTGAATAGCCCTTTACCTATAGCTATTATGGATGCTTCAAGTACAGGAACCTTAGGTTCATCCCAAAAGCCACTATAGATTTATAGAAGAGGGCAACAAGCATAGCCATCAGATGTCCAAACTCATGAGCCTCCTTCTCTAGACCAACCATCATCCTCTTTACCTGCAAATCCTACTTTCTCCCATTTAGACTTACCAGTTGCCATCAAACAAATTAAAAGGGTATATACTTCTCACCCTATTTCAATGTGTCTTTTGATTCTCAGTCACCATCCTACAGATCATTTGTCATGTCCTTTTCTAAGTCTTCTATACCTCATTCAAATCAAAATGAAGAGATGGATGCATTAGTTTCTGGGGGTATACGAGTATTTGTGATCTACCTACAAGCGCTACTATTGTGGGTGGGCGTTGGGTGTATAACACAAGTATAAGGCAAATGGGAGTATTAAGCAATGCAAAACTCAGTTGGTTGCAAAAGGGTACACTCAAACTTTTGGCATCGATGTGTTTGAGAAATTCTACCCAATTGCTTGACTTACTTCTATTTGGATTATGATCTCAGTGGTTGTAAATCAAAAGTGGCCCTTATTTCAACTTGACATTAACAAATGGAAAAAGTAAATATGGAGCAACCTCTTGGATATGGAGCAACATCTTGGGTATGTTGCTCAATGGGAGACGGGGAAAGTGTGAAGGTTCAAGAAGACTATTTATGGTCTGAAATAGTCCCAGAGCATGGTTTGAAAATTTTAGCAAAGTGGTTATGGAGTTTGGAATTTCAGGAACCATTATGAACATTTTATGTTTGTACTTGGAGGCATCAGGGGTTGTGATCCTCGTGAATGTGGATGCATTGTATCATCTGAAAGTGATTATAAGAGGATTCAAGAGGTTAACAAATGTCTAGCACGACATTTCAGTCAAAGGATTCGGGGCAATTGAAATATATTCTTGGAATTGAAGTAGCTCAAATTTAGAAAGGTATTGTTTTATCTTAGAGGAAGTATGAAATGGATACATTAAAGGAATGTAGATTTTGGGTTATTGTATTGTGGAGACACCCATGGAAGTTAATCATGCCCTTTATGATGACACTAGTTCTCAGCTTAGAGACAGATCATAGTATAAACGGCGGGCTAGGAAGTTATTGTATGCAACAGTTACAAGACCAGATATTTCCATTGCAATAGGAGTGGTTAGTCAATTCATGGAATCCCCACAAAAAATACAAGAGGAAGTTATCTACAGAATTTTGAAGTATCTAAAAGAAACTCTTAGGAAAGGATTGTGGTATAAGTCAAATGATACAATTGATATTTTGACATATTCTAATGCTAACTATGCTGGGTCAAAATCACATAGAAGATCTACAACCAGATATTGTTTGTTATGTAGGAGGTAATTTGATCGATTGGAAGAGTAAGAAACAAGGTGTGGTGGCTAGATCAAGTGTAGAAGCAAAATATAGAACCATGGCACACACAGTGAGTGAACTCATGTGGATAAAATCAATTTTAGTTGAAATGGGACTTCAAGTCAACAAGGCCTATGGTCATGAGATGCAATCATCAGGCAGCAATATTCTTTGCAAATAAGCCAGAGTTTCATGAGATGACAAACCACATTAAAAAAAAATTCATTTTATCCGAGCTGCCATTATGCAAGGAAAGATAGTTACATATGTGTGAGCTTTCTTTAGCAACTGGGAGATTTTTTTATGAAACCTCTTGGGGAACGTAAGCATATAATACTTTGTAACAAGCTGGGGCTATTCGATATTTATGCTTCAGTTGAAAGGGAGAATTAGAAAATGTGATTAGGGGTATTTTAATCATTTTGTCTACTCCTAGTGGACCAACAACATGATAGGAACTTAGTCCATAAGTTTACCCAGTTTTTTTCACTTTATAAATGTTATATTGAGTGTATTATAAACTCATGTACTAAGGGGTATTTCTTGTCTTTTTGTCCCTCTTTTCACTTGAGCAATATAAAGGCTATTAGGGGTCAATTTCTACCCTTAACGAATGCAACCTTTTATGCTGCTTTCTCTTCCTCTTCTTTCTCCTTTCTTCTCTCTTCACTTTGTTTCTCTACAGAAAGAAACAAGTGAAGACTTGATCCGGCTTCCTAAAAGAGATACCTGAATCAGAGTTTTATGGATGACACCCAACAACCTCAAAGTTTGGTACCTCAACTTTTGGAGCAGCAGAAGATACCATTTCCTATTGGAGCTCAGAAGGGGCTGAGGAGCGGCACATGGAGTTGCAGAAACTTCATCCCCTTTGAGGAACTCAATCTGTTGATCCTTTTCACGTGCTTTGTTTTTATAAGTTTATATTGGTACTTTTGTCTGTGCTGTCGCTTTCTGTTGATTAACACCCCCCAACCAACCAAAAAAAAAAGGTAAATAACAACTGAATTGCTGGATGTTTTTTATAAAGTTTTGAATGCATTTACTCCCACTCCCCCTCCCCCCAAAAAATAAAAAAAATTAGTGTCCCTTGTTACCAAGAACACTAGAACCCTTCAATGGGTGGCCATTGAGCCAAAGGCCCGACTTACATGATTTTTATGGAGAACAGACAAAACTCAATAATTGAAATTTAAAGTTAAGTCCTAGAAGCAAAATACATCTACAATATGCTGAAAACCATCAAATTAATCACACACACACACAAACAAACAAAAATAAATAAAATAAAATCAAGATGTTAATAACCTGGTAATTCCGAAACCATATGTGGTCATCAACTATCGAAAACGCAAATACATGATCATGGTATGGTTTGGCTTTCCTATGATCCTTTGGAATCCCAAAAATCTGCAAGAAAACAAAAACTGTCAGCATATCAAGACTCTTTAAGAAAGGAAATGCATAAAAACAACAATAACAGTACAGAAGAAGAGATTAGCCCAGGCTTCACCAACTTCTCCTAAAGGAGTTGCATCAAAGCATCAATTTGCAAAAAATGGTTAACCAAACACTTGGACAAAAAATAAGACAGCTTCATGACTTCCCAAATTCAAAATTTCTTCAACAGGATAAAAAGGGAAAGAAAAATGTGGTTCAGGTTTGAACAGTTTCTTTAAAGGAAAACAACATTGATAATCATTGAAGTAGCCTACTCCATTCTTTGATGATTTATGTGTAACTAAAGAATAACTACCTCATCAAAGTTCCCTAGAACTATTAGAGATTTAGGACTTCTAGACCTAATATAAGAGGAAAAACTTCTGTTCGAATAATAAGATTCTTTTTTTTTAACTTGCAAAGTTCATGTAAAGGCTTCAAGAATTAAAGCATACAGAGGGAGGAAAAGATCAATCCACGGGAGGAATGAAATCCCAAAATACAAGGCCTGGACAAGAAACCCCATCTTTGGGTAGTGTCTCAGCAGGACTATAAGCAGCACGTAGAGTATGCGGCCATACAATATGAACAGAGTTATAAATCACCTTGGTTTCTTCAGATATGGTGAAATGTGCCTTGTGATCCATGGGAGGAGATCTGTCTTGAACGAGTTAATCACTAATTTGAGTCTCCTCCTACACTACAGAATTAGAGAAGTGCCAGATATATAGCTTCACTCCTGTTAGTAAGGCTTTCATTTCAGCTTCTACAGAATTGCAATAGCCAGCTGGACCTGAGTAGACAAATGAGTGTTTGACCAGAATAGCACTTACCACTCCACCAACACCAACTGGCCTGTGTTACCAATATAACTTCTAGGGAAGTTCAACTTCAACCAGTTGGGGCAGGGGGCGATACAAATTTTAATTTAACGAGACCAGACAAGTTTGCGTCTAACCCATCCAATATCAACTAACATAACTGTTAAGAAATAGCCCCACATGGATTAGTGAGTACAAAGATCTTGAGTTTATTAGTTAGAAAAGAGGTTTCCTAAGTTGGCTAGTCATTTTGGAGTGGATTTTGGACCCCAACTTCACAATAAGACTTTTCTTCATTCACTACATAAAGCCTAAATTTGATTCAACTCTAGCTTTGATTATTGTACATTCATGACTGCCCAAATGATGCCACTTCATGCAAGCTTCTCTGATAGTAATTAAAAGGAATACTTCCTTCAGAAAAGTTATACTAAGTAACCTAGAAAATATTGTATTTAGTGTTGGGAGACCAACAAGTTCCTCTTTCCAAGTTTGGATGATAACAAATATTTGAAACTACTCATGTATTTTGAGGAAGTTTCGGATAGATTTTTAAAGCATTTCAAGCCTCCATAACACTTCTATTAGAATGGAAGAAGGAATATTCAAATATTGGAAGATCAAAGGGCAAAACAGGAATGCAAAAGCCTAGCATTTGGATTCCTAGAAGCATGGCATTCAAATGCAGGACAAGAAAGCTGCCAAAAAGCCCCTGCATTTGAATTTCAGTCCAGCACCCGAATGGTGCTGCCCAGAGACTCAACAAAAGTGGACTTCGAGGCTCAATTCGGCCAAGTTAAGTGACCCAACTTTGTAATGAGTTACCATTATGTTTTGCAGTTCAAACTAAGAATTTTACGTATTTATCCATATTTTTTTATCAAAAATCTTATTTAGATTGTACAAATAGACAAAAAGTCCATTTTGAAAACCTATGCCTCTACTTTATAATGTTAGAACTTTGTTATTTATGAAATTTTCCGCCTGATTTCAATCAAGAAACTTAGCAGTAGCAAGGGGGGACTCTGCACAGAACTCTTACACTTTCAAATCATTTATGGAGGTCAGATTATCAACCCAAAGCTCAATCAATCTTGTTTTTTGCAAAGAACTTTTACTTCTTGTTGGAATTGACCCTAGTGATTAATCATTCTCCACTATTCAGTGAGCTAATTTGAGTATAGATGTTCAAATCTAGTGAATGATTTGGCAATTTTAGACAAACTAAGCAACATAGAATTAGTATTTTTATGTCCTCAAACTAAACAACATAGAACTGGTATTTTTATATCCTTGATTGCTTTAACTTTGATTTAAGCTAGACTCTTTTTTTTTTTTTTTTGAAGAGAGACTTTGATTTAAGCTAGACTTAATGATCTTTATTGTTAAGTCACTTGGAAATTGTCCAAAAATTTATCTTGAATCTTAATTACAAGTCTTTCATGTGACTAAGAAACCCACATCCTTATACTCAATCTTTGCAAGGCCTTTGTCGCCAAGAAAGTAAGTGGTGTATATATGTATAATGGAAGAAAATCGGGAGGCATTGAAACAGAAAATCGATCTCTCAATAAGTCTTGGTTTGGAGAAATCTATTGACATGGTATCAGAGTTGGGCACCACGTTCCGCATTCGAATCCCGGAGGAAGCGGTAATGAACCCGGGAATGGTGGGTGTCAGAGTGGTTCCGTCAACTCTTGTTAGAGTTTGGCTTTCTGCACCTAACAGACCAGTCTTTTGGGCTGTATTGACTAGGCGTTTGACAGTTTTAGCTTTTGAATGTAAGTATTGTTCATAGTGGATTGAAGTCCAAGGTGTGAAAACACGTCAGAAGTAGATTCAACCTGAGTTTGGGTTTGGGTTGTCAACTACCATAAAAAGCATTGTGTTAATTATGCTTGATTGATTGATAGTATACTTGCTTATATTTAAAATGCTCATCTTGTTGGAAAAGTCCATAAGGACTGAAATTGAGCAAAGATTGTTAAACTCTCCCACCCCCCTCCCCAAAAGATTTTTACCTTAGAGACCCAACATTTAGATTAAATCATATGATAATAGTAACATTTTTATATGAACAAAATTATTCCTGAAATTTGAATAAAGTTGTTCACCCACATTTTCTACACTAATAGATAAAATATAACATTTATTAGCTTAATACAACAAATAATATTTAGATACTGCTAGCTATGTATGATTATAATGTTTCAAACCCAAACATATCCTTATAAGCAAGAAAATCCACCTCTTCTAATTTCAAATCCACTAAAAAAGTTTTCTTGGTAATACATGTCTATATTACCCAAACTATCCAGTCAAGCACACATGCAATCCATGGTTCACCATATCATAGTATGCATTAGCTTTTTTAAGTAAAAAATATCGGTGTGTCAGCTGCTGATAATTTGCCTTCTCCCAGCCAAACTGTATGAGATATTCTCGCATCGGCTACAGAGATAGTGAACCATGAAGCAATCTCCTGAAACTCATCCAGCATGCTGAAGCTGAGCATCACACCTAATTTGTGACATCTGGTTCTTCACACTACTTTCATACTGTCCATGACTAGCTCAAGAGAAATAACAATTGCATTTACCATAGAGAACAATTGACAAGTGAGTATACCATTGTCATTCACATTTATGAGCATAACAAAGTGTGCATTGACTGTACAACTCTCTTACTGTCCACGACTAGCTCAAGTGAAATAACATTTGCATTTACTGTAGGGAAAAAATGACAAATGAGTATTCTAATCTCAAGGAATATAAGTATTTTAATATAGTCTACCTGCACGAGTAACTCCTTTAATAGCATCCAGTGAGGCTCTTTATCAAAGTTGGAGGAGAAAGTCAAAATTGGCCGTGATCCTCGCAAGTGATTGCCAGTTAGCTTCAATTCTTCCATTGTATGAACTGAATTAGAACAGAATGAGAATCATCATAGAGAAACATCTTTATGGGACAGTAATTACTAAAGAATATGGTCTTCAGAAGTAAGCTAGCGCTGCAGTTGAAGTAATTACCAGCTTTAACCAAGAACTTCACAGATGGCCCATTAGGGCATTTTGCCATCCAAAGATAAAAGTCTTTTTGTTTCCTGCACTGAAATTAGACATTGAAACATGTACACGATCAAAAAAACAACATGGGAAGAAAATATTATACAAATCCAAAATACAGATAAAGCAACACTGCTTAGAGGTAAGACACATATCAATTGAAGCATGGCCACAACAATGTGAATCTCGCAATGGTCTGTCCCAAGATATCATTTCAAACATCATAGCTATGAATTGATAAAGCTTAGGAATATCAGAAAAGCAAGCGTTACCTCAAAAAACAAGCAAGACGAGCAGTTTCTCAGCTCAACCAATTCATTTAAAGTCGCTCCTTTGCTTTCCTTCGATTCGACTTTGTTATCTTTTTTGCCATGAGGCAAAAGTGAAATCAAATTCAACATTAAATGTCGATACCTGTGAAGTTTTAGAATTCTCGTTACAGAAGAAAACAAATTCCGAAGAACAGTGTCAATAATCAGGGTAAGGTAAGTCACCTGAAAGCAATGCGCCGGGAACACGTGACCAGAACCTTCTCCCTGTTCCTAAAAGTCGAAGAATCACTCTTGCTCTCAACCTCTTCCTTGTCTTTCCACCCTAACAACGTACGCTTAGGCCGCACAGGAGCGACTTCTTCCTTTTGGGGATATTCAGGAGGCACTGCTTCTCCGTGCTTTCGCTTCTTCCCCATTTCTCTGATTCAAAACAAAATTGCTTAAAATATTCAAGCGAAATTCTAGAAATTTAACCACCAGTTTCAAAATGCTGGCCAATATGATAAAATTAACGTTTTTCGCTATTAGAGAATAACAGTAGTGTAGAAGAAAAAGCATAGAGACAACCCCAACGAGCAGGGGGGAAAGCTTACGATTAGCTAGACCAAGTTGTTGAACCAGTTACCGCAAAGAGCTGCGACCATCAAGCTATTCTTCTTCCCCTAAAACTAGAATCCCAGTGCTTTGCACCGACTATGCTTCAGGGTTTAGGGTTTAAGGTTTGGCTAAACCAGCACAGTCCACACTTGTCAGA
This sequence comes from Aristolochia californica, assembly GCF_029961685.1. Taxonomy (NCBI): domain Eukaryota; kingdom Viridiplantae; phylum Streptophyta; class Magnoliopsida; order Piperales; family Aristolochiaceae; genus Aristolochia; species Aristolochia californica. The sequence continues at coordinate 29,388,653 of NW_027182290.1, read as the reverse complement.
ACCTCGAAGAAGAAACTAGGGTTTTACAACTTCCAATGCTGTGGGCTTACATCGAGATTTTGGCCCTTGAGAATCTTGGGCTTTGCGACCCATCTTAAGCTCTTAGTAGTGATATTTTATGAGATAAGATGATTATCGTTTATGAGGTAAGTCACGTACCTTGACTTTTGCACTATGAACCACTCAAACTCTATTATTTTTCCTTATATTTGAACCCTATATTTGGAAGAGCAAGAGATGTTAATTTGGTAGTATAGCAATGAAATTCAAAGAAAAATAAATTAATTTGGGAGTGCTCTAGAAATGAACTATATTTTTTTTATAGAAGTATAGTTAATTATGATAGTAAAATAATTTTTATTATCTTTGGAATTTGAATAATACTTCCAACAATCTTTAATTCTTTATATTATAAATGTTAACTCTAGAAATTGACATGTGAATAGTTATATTTCGGTAATACAATTCTAAAATAAGAATTATTTGTTATCTGAATGACATCGAATTTATTTAACATTCACTAAAATAAACAAGAAGAAAAAACAATAAAATTAACATGAGAAAACATATGAAATAAAATAAAATAAATTGAGAGAAAACTAGCCGTGGAGATACGTAAATTTTAGAAAGTTATCTTCCTCAAAAACAATATTCTACCTAAAATTAATATAAAGTCAAGAAACAATATAGGGGCATATAACAAAGCACTTTAACATAAAAAAATATGAAAAAGGAATATCGTATTTTGTAAGTAAAGTACTGATAGATTAAACATATTTAGATCATGATGTGCAAGGATCACAACCATCTTGGAACATAATATCTTCTTGAGATGTCATAGAAATCAATTGAATAAAATCAAGTCAAATTTTACATTTCAAATGGTTAAGGTTTGCTCTCATTACACACAACTAAAAAGATGCAACGATTTTCTGTTATTGATACCCCCTAGTGATAATGATCGCCCAAAAACCCTTGCTCAAAAAAATTTCACTAATATGTTCTAGTAGTGAAAATTACAAAGACATTATGGCACTCTTTAAGCCAAGTGTAGTTTTCAATCACACTGTCTAAATCCCTCCCAAAGATCTAATACAACTAGATTCTAGCTCAAGTGGGCAATTCTCTTTCTAGATTCAAGGTCCTAGATGCCAATTCCTCTTAACTCTCAACGTACTAGAGAATTTGTAGCAAAGAAAGTAAACATAAAAAAGATAAAAATGAAACTTACAACTTTCCTTTGGAGAGATAACCCTTCTCCTAGTGAGTTCCAAGTTTTCAAATTTGGAATCAAGTAGAATAATGTGAGTGGAGGTTGATGGAACTATGAATGCCAAGAATGTGAAGAGAAGTTGGAATATTTTGGCAAATTTGGAGTTTTTCTCTTCAAAAGGGTAAAATCAAAATTTGAAGCATAAATTTTTTTTAGAAGTTTGATATGCCAATGAAATCTCATCAATGCTCATCTATGAGTGTGGGAGCTCATATATAAGTTGTCTAGCCAAAATAGTCGTTATTTGATCGTTTACAAAATGTTACACAAAGGGTTAAGTAATTAATGAAAAGGTATGACCGATCTATCGAGCCCCAACAACTACAATTTTTAGCCTTATAATCAGTCATGCTCAATAGATTAATCAATTAGTGTCATAGGTTGATCAATTAAGCTTTATATGGGTTGATTGATCAAACTTTACACATTGGCTTGACATGATTCTGGTTGATCAATCAAGCCTAGATAGGTTGATTGATTATGTTTTATAATTTTTGCTTATTTGCACAATTGTTGATTGATTGTACTGACATTGGTTGGTCGATCAATCATTATATAGATGGTTGATGCCAAGGTATGATTGATCACGCCTAATGAAAGTTGATTGATCATGCTATTTTGTAGTGTATACCATCAAGTTCAAAGCATGATTAAGTCTAGTTCCAATGGATTAAAATTTTTTAATACTTATATGCATTGATAAGATATGGTTTATAAAATATTTTATTTCCTAGTGCTCCAATGAATACTTGTATTTCACAATCAAATTTACTAACTATCTACTTATATAGTTAGAGTTCTTGAGATTTTTTTTAATAATGTTTGAATTCTAGTATTTAAATATGCAATCTTCTTCTTTGTGTAAGTTCTTATTCACAACAACAATCTTCAATGAATTTTTATTTCTAGTCTTGACTTGACAACTTGATTGATTCATATTGTCTTGAGCTTTTTCCATAGGCCACCTAAATTTGCACTAGAAGGCATGTGTCTAACATATAATAATAACACATTTAGTAGCACTTATACAAACTATCTATTTTGTTATCATCAAAATAAATAGGGACCAATATGATTTTACCATCGGTCTAACATATGAGTCAAATTAAAAACTAAACATCAAGGAAGAAGAAGGTGACATAGTTTTGGCAGGGAGAGGAGCCCCTTCCTTCCTCTCTACAATTTTGGCAATGGGAGAGGGATCCACCTTTGTCATTGTCTTTGTACAATGATGGCAAGGACATGGACTGCCTAGTCAAATTACCAATTTCACTTAGCAAACTTGCAAGACTCAGTTGGATTTTTCTTTTTCCATTGGTATAATAGAAACTTAAACCAAACCGACCCTTCCAGGTTTTATAACATTGGTTGGTTTCACCCAAGTTAGCTTTATTGGTGACAACTTAGTATGAATCATGGTTTGGTAACACGACAGGTCTTATGACTCGCACTCAATCGAGTCATCCCAATTTCTAGTTAATCAGTTAGTAGGGAAAAACCAACTTGTATACATGAACCACCTTGGAAAATGCAATTTGGGCAATTCAAGTATGCAAGTCGGGGCTAATGGCGGTTCTTCTACCTGACACACCACCCCAAATCCACACCATTCCCCTACAAAACCCTAAGAAATTTCATTCCCTCCACCTAGATTCCACACAATTTCTAGCATTTCTCAGCATCATTTTCCCCTTCATCGTCCTTCCTCGCTTCTTCTTCTTCTTCTCTTCAAGTGTCTTTTCCTTTTATTTGAACTTTAGAAAAGTTAATAGGTCAATAATAGATTAGACTTTGAGTTCAAGCTCCAAGTAAGTTTTAATTGGATAAGATGTATTTAATTAAAATAATATACTATAATATTTAATTAATAATTATGAAAGAATTATTAATAAGAATTATTCTAATCGAACTATGAATGTGCAAATTTATCATCGAATTGTTTATAATATTGATTTTAATTTTAACACACATTAAATTATATAAAAAATAAGTTAGATAGTCACTAGGAAATTAAGAGAAAAAATATTGATTCACTAACTATTTTATAACACCAATAAGGTATTCCAAAGATTTGACCTTTAATTTTTGTTATTTGTTGTATATAATTTTTTTTTATAATTAATCTATGCAAGGTTTCCAAGTTAGATTTTTAGGTTGCCACTCTCATTTATCTGAGTTTTCAGACCATGCTTGAAGTTAATTGAACAAGAATATTTGTAGTTGTAGTATAAAATAAAATTAGTTCAATAATTCAATTAGTAATAATGTTAGAAACGATCACTGATTAATTTTAATATAATTCAATGAGTAATAATTCTACCAAACTCTTTCAATCAACTCGAGATCAACTGACTTTGAGTGGGGTCCCAATCCCAAGTCACAAAACTTTAATTTAGAACTAGTGTTTCTTTCTTCTCTAGGCAAAATCAAATGAAACAAGTACTTTGTTAAAATCAAATGAAGGATCCATAACACACTAAATTTATGTTGGCGTGAGATAAGGAGAACTTCTTCCAGATCCATAAAAACAAAGGAAGAAGTCCTTTGTAACACAACTTCGGAGATTCGAGATACCAAATTGAATAACTGTAATCTTTTTATATAAATTTGATGTATTTGAATGAAATAATTGAAGAAGAAAGTGAAAAAGATTTTATGAGTTTACATGGTATCAGAGTGGGTTAATAACCCAGAGATTTGATCAAGATCTTTCGGGTTCTCCCTACGTTGTGCTTCCTGCTACGAACCCGATTCCCAAGCAAGGAATCGAGGAGTAGAAGGTGTGGATGCAAGTTGATAGACAACTTCCCGCGGCGCAGTGCTGGAACTACGTGAGCGTGGTGGTCGCGTTCGGCCAGATGGTGAAATCATAGAGGCTAAGAAGCCTCTGGTGAGTGTCCTCACTGACGGTGAACCGGGCGATGATCATGACGACGTCGTATGATCGGATCAAGGAGACAATCCTTGAGTGAGGGGTGATGTAGGGCGACCTGGGTTAACAGAAACCTGACGGACGACCGGTGTGGTACGTCAAAGGAATGGTGTATCGTATGTTTGAGGCTCGACTGGGCTCGCTAAACAAGCAACGGTCTTTGTCGACAAACTCGTACAGGGACGAGGCTTGGCTTCGCCGAAAGGAGTGTAGGCGGCGAACGAGGAGCCCTAGCGTGACGGACGATGATGTCCGATTCTGGCAAGGGAAGCTCCGTTAATGGCCGCAGAGTCCCGCGCTGTTTAGAAACCAGCATCTCGGGGACGACGATGGTTCGAATTAATTCCACTTACTTAGGGCGGATTAAATTTTGAAGACCAACAACTCAGACCAGACCGGACCGAACTGACCAGACCAGACTCGACTTGGATCAGATTCAGTCCGAATTCGACTCGGACCAGATTTGACCCGGACAGACCGGACTCGACTCAGACATGACTCAGACCATTACCCGACTCAGACCAAATTCGAACCAAACCAGATCGTACCAAATTCAGACCCGGACTTGAGTTGGACCTATCCCAGGTTGTCGAGATGTATATCTCAGGCAAAGACAAGTTAAGGTATTTGGAAGGCGATCTCCTTCGATCTCATTTGCTCATGGTCGAGGTGACCACGAGAATGATTGGAGCTTTGAGCAAAGCTTTAGTTGCGATCTAGACCACCGACATTACTACTATGTATGTTAATGGCATTGACACCTCCCAGGTGTATGATCTCCAGTGATGTGTGACATCGGTGACTATTTTGAAATATTTTAGAATAATCTCGAGGGTCTCTAACATGAAAATCGACTTCCCCTAACCATACTGGATGGAGTGCTTAAGAATAACGAATATATGACATATTTTGTCTCAGACCAAGAGCAGTATGCGGTAAGAACTTCTACAACTTACTTGTCAAGTTGGGCATCAAAGATTTATATGCACCAACTTGAGGGGACTGTAGGCGTGAGATAAGGAGGACTTCTTCCAAATCCGTAAAAACAGAGAAAGAAGTCCTCTGTAACACAACTTCGGAGATCTGAGAGACCAGAATTGAATAACTGTAATCTTTTTATATAAATTTGATGTATTTGAATGAAATAATTGAAGAAGAAAGTGAAAAAGATTTTATGAGTTTACAATTTATGCATCACAAATCGTTATAGTAACTATAGATAACATTTTATCTACCATTTTGAAGATTTTTTTCCCAAAGGCAAGTCATGGTCGAGACGCAGAACTTTGGTATGAATGAGCGAGCTTTGCACTAATGAAAGGCCGTAGGAAAGCACGGTACTATTTGCTGCATGTCCGAAGCTGCCATTTGTTCTCTCTTTTACTTTTTTTATTTTCGTCGGGTTCGGAGTCGAGACTTGAGACTTGAAACATGATTGTAAAAAGGATATTCATTTTGAGAGTTACTGATATAATTGAGAAAAAAATCGGAAACGAATAAATAACTTGAGGGCAGTAAGCTGAAACCATATTAAAGATCAAATGAAATCTCAAAATAAAACAAGGCAATTATTACAGATCTGTAAAACCATTGTTTGGGGAAGCTCGATCCTCTCCAGGAAAGAGTGATCTTCCCATTTTATACATGTATGTAAGGACGATTAAGGAGAAAGAAAAAACAATCAGGCGCATCCGGAGTTGCAGGCCAAATTGATCAAACGCTTTCTGATGGGGAAAACAAATCATAGCAAACTATCCGTTCGAGCAGGCAATCTTTTGAAGAAATTGCTGGGAACAGAAGGCAGTTTGCTCCTAAACCTCGGGTGGCGTAGCATGTAAAGCCCCATAACTAGCGCCACCACTCTGAAGGGCGTGACATACAGAACCACGGCAGCGCAGAGGCAGAACACTATGAAGAGACTGGTTGCTCGTGGATCCCTCCAGCTTAACAGAGACTGGAACCTCTCCCCTTGAGTCGCCATGTCCCCCACCACCGTCTGTATCCTTCCGGCCACGCTTCTCAGCCTATCGTACCTCATTCGAACGATGTCGTGAGGCCTCGAAGTTGGGAAAGTGTCGAACTCTTCGTCCAGCTCGTCCGGGTGAACCGCCTCAGCCCAGGACAGTCTGGTGTCCATATGCGGAGGATGCCTCGGACGGAACCGATAGTTCCATATCCCGATCAGAAACATGTACAGAAAGATGGTGGGAAGTATCAGCTCTGGGTACCATATCAAGATCAAAAACAGGATATGAACCAATACGGTGGTGATCGGGTTCTTCCAGTGCGATACATCGTTGAACCATTTCCCAATGGCTATCATCCCTGACAGGAGGGACATTATCCGGAAAAAGTTAGCTTTGCTCCTTCTCATGCTCCACATGTGGGAGTCAACATCAAGCATGTACTCCACCGTTTCTTTCCTCAGAGGAGGTTCAGCTCGTCCGAGTCGAACGGCCACAATGTTCATTGCCTGGTACCTCAGATTGTCTAATTGATTCACTGTGAAAGGATGAATGTAGTGCATTTTTGGAAGAGGAGGATGACCGTACAGGTAAATCATGTTGGCTAGAGAGAGACAAGTGAAGCGGACGGCCAGCTGAAGCTCTCCCATTTTTTTTACCCCAGATGGGTGAAGAACCAGAAGAGGGTAGGAATGTGTATAGATTCGATCTGTTTCGAGGCTGGACAAACGGATCCGTACCTTTCCGATTCTCAAATCTCTGGCAGGAGCGCCACCGGCGGAAACTTTCTCCCCGGCGCCGAGATGGCAGTTGTCGAAAACTCCCAGTGTGATTACAGTGCAAGGATCGTAGACCTCCCAGGTGTATTGCTCGTTCCACTTTGGGCTGAAGCTATCTATGATGGTTCTGGTCCGGACCCATTTTTGGCCGTACTTTGCGACGCAGTAAGCGTCAGTGGTGCCTCTGCCGTCCTTGGTCTTCATTGCGAGAAGACCTTGAGCGCTGAGTATGCCCACCTCCAGTATCCCGATGGGTTGTTTCCAGAGCTGTCGAGCGGTTGGCCGCTGGTCACTGATATACATGGTAGATTCGTCGAGGACATGATAAGCCCCTTCGAGGCAGACTCTCAAGTGTATCCTGCTAGAGAACTTGAGCTCCTTCCGTCTGTCACCTTCCAACAGTCCGAAACCGAATTTCTCCAGGTTGAACCACTGGGAATGAACGGGCCTGTGGTCCAGTCTCTTCTCGAAGATGGAGATGGGGAGAGTTGTCTTCCCGAGCACATCGTCTTTCGATGGATGGACTCTATCCTCCACTGTAAGCACCAGGTGCTCCTCAAAAGGTTCTGCGACGACGAACACCAAATCCTCGTTCCATAATGGATTGAGGGTCCGGGTCGCGCAGATTTTTGTCTTGAGCACCTGGTTACCCACTTGGGCTTTCACAAAAGCTTCTGGGAAACGACCTTTCTCGTTCGGCTGGACATCCTGGCTTTCGATCACGTTAACTCTGAGGTACCACAGTTTGGGTGACACATAAACCTTGGAGCGGATGTTGAAGACGCCTTCGCCGTGCACAGAGGCAGCATCGGAATGCCAAGCCTCGGGGAAGGCTTCATCCGCCTGAGTTCCCATCCAAACTGCAAGCATGATCTCGCCTCTCACCTTGCCTTCTCCTCTCCGCTCCTCCAGTCTGTACCATTGAGGCGCCAAGGGGCTGTCAGGTGGAACTCGAGTCGGAACCTCGTTCAAATCAAACGTGACCTTTCCGAGGTAGTCGTCCCTTGCTACCATCTCCTTGTCTTTCACAAAAACTTCGAGTACGGAAGATTGAATCCTTTCTTTGGAGAAGGCGAAGACCTGGTTCCATTCGGGGTTGTGCTTCTTCTCGAAATGCTTTGTAGTTCCCTTGTAGTTCCCGAGCTTTACTTCGATGTAAGGGTCACAGCTTCCGGTGATGGAACTTGGGGGAAGGTCTTTTGCTTTCACTACCCGGACGTAGAGATAGTACATCTGTTCGACGAGGTCATAGGTGCTGCTATATTTGTCGCCGCTCATCCACCCGCCGATGCTGCGAGACCCCCCCACCGGCCACCGCTCACCAAGGCGGGGACTTGTGTCCTTCAAATTGTAGTCCTGAGGGTTGGGACCAGGACCTCCGGCCGGCGGACTTGCTGGATGCATGGTTAAGGGGACAATTTCCGGCCGTCGTTCTTCTACTAATACACCCTGCTGTAGTGACACGACTTGCGTGTTTATGTGCTCCTTTGTTTCAACTTTACCCTCCAAAGGCTCTTCGGCCCTCTCAGGGTCTCGGGCCTTTCTTTGGATGCTTCAGAAGCATCAGTTGTTGGGGTGCTATCTTCGGCAGCCCGGGGAGTAAGCGCAAGATGCAACAGCAGAAGAGTCAGAAGGAGCTGTTTTATCTGTAGTGCTGTACTGGTTGTAGTAGCAGAAGAAGACTTATCAGTAATAAGAGGTGGCGGAGATGATGGAGAGGACTGAGGAGAGATAAACTTTTTAGACCAATCTCACCTTTGACATTAGAGAAAAACCATTTTTTTTTCCAAGGGAAATCTGTGTAAAACTTCTTCTCCCTGTTTAACTACTATATGGGATCCAAGAAATCCTTACCTTCCCAAGGAAATTTCGCCAGGGATACGACTTCCACTCGTTGTAATCACAGATTTCTACTCCGTGACGCTTTAGGCTCTCGGGTTCCTCGAGATGGAAGAAGAGCTTTTCGTTCCAAACTGGGCTCAGGTTTCTGTAGACAGTATTGGTTCTAATTCTTTGATTATCAAAATCTACTTCAACAAACGGACTGGATGATTCCTGGTCGTCTTTGGGCATAAGATCATGGGTGTCCACTGCCAGCTGCATCTCCTTTATGTTTAGTTGCTTCCCTGCAGTGAGAAGCTACGAGGAAGCGGCCCCGGTCAAGTAACCGCAGCCTGGATTCTGAAGCAAAGGTGGTTATTGAACCCAGAAAGCAAAAGACAAAAGAAAGGAACAGTTAAGAATTTTGTTCTCCGTTTTTAGCAAATGACAGGCTTTGTTTTGAATAAGGGAGAGCTAAAAGGATGAATTGATGGTAAATTCCCAACTCCAAAGACTATCACAGTCGCCTGGACACTGAGGGAGAACGGATGAAAGAAAGAATTAGGCAGTTTAAAAGAGAACAACTGATCAACAACAAAGGTGGAAGCCCGTCATTTCCTTAATCTGGAAGGTTTGGAAGCAAAAAGGTTTAATTACCTACCTTGCTCTTTTGATCTAAGACGATTATTGCCCAGACGATCGAGATAGAAGGAAACTTTATTGGTTTATCATCGTTGAAGGATCGTTTGGTAATCTCAAGAGCTCGCCATGGAAGTGTTTCAGTGAATGCATTCTATTCTTCCGTGGTCAGCAAAGCAGGGAGGGAAGCAAAGTGAGCTAAGAAAGCAAAAAATAAAGACTAACTCGATGGAATTATAAAGCAAAAGCTACAGTCTAAAAGCTATGTTTTTGTGCCTTGCCAAAGATGCTTTCCTTCTTTATGGTTGTATAAATTAAACTTTGAATAGATAACAGCTTCAATTCCTCTTGCTTTTACTTGTATGAAGAACAATGTTCTAAAAACACCCTTTCCATTTCTCCCACAAATAAACCTCCAAAAGCCCTTACTTTCCAATCTGGCTCACGTTCTAAAGAGATTTGTCAGAACAAATTCTCGTATTTTGGCTCCAATTAGGATCATCGACCTTTCAAATGCAGCAGTAACAGCTCTAAACACCAAGGTAAGAATAAAGAAGACAGAATTTAAAAGAGAGGGGCATTCGAGGGACTTTTATGATGATTCTTCTTTCCATCTCATCACTAAAGGCATCAAAGGATGGCTTTATTCCCTGGCATCGAGTTCATGCGTGGGTTTCCATGTTATATCCTGATTCTTGGCACTTGGCATCATCTTTTCTGCTTACTTATTTTATTCTTAATGCTCAAGATAATATTTAAAGTGCATGCCTGCAACACCCAACTCTTAATCAAACTTACCTTGGTCGATGAGTGAATTGAAATAATCTTCATCTTTTGGATTAGATGGTGTTGATTTAGTTTTCATTTTCTATGGTGATATTAGTAATTTCGCCCTTTCAAGGCCTAGAATATCTATAAAAGCACTCTGTAAAAAATTGTCATTTATCCAGGATTGGCAATTGTATCTAGACTAATTGAAAATCAAACATCCTTATTTGTGTAAGAGCTAGTGAAAGGTTACCCACTCACTTGTATATTACTTATTAAAAAGATAAATAAGATTACTTTAACATATATAGACTATAAACAATAAGACTTTTGTCAGCGAATTTTTTGCTGGTACAAGTTAATATTTCGCTAGCAAACCATCTAGAAGAGAAAAATTCATTGGCACTATTCTGCCAACGAATTGTTTATTTTACTAGTAGGAAAATAAATTATTTTATTTTTTATTTTTAAAATATTTCCACTATTTAATAAATAAATTCATTAAAAATAAAAATAACTAATTGAATATAAATTTAACAATGTATAAATATGTAGAATAAAAATCCAAAAAAATTATAAATTATCCAAAATATAAAAATATACAAATTATACAAAAATAATTAAAAACTATTCACCATCAACGGGAGGATAGGGGTGGTTGGCTCTGAGTCTGCATATGTTCAAAGAACCATTGCATCTCCATCTCTAAATTTTTTATCTTATGGTCATGCTCCTCAGTATAAAGGTCAAACTCCTCAGCATGACGTTATATATTTCTCAGCTCCTCCAAAGTTTGGGATAACGCCTCTTTAGGGGGGATTAGTCAACATTGAAGTTGAAGTTAGACTTCAAATTTAAGGCAATGATTGGATTCAACTTAAACTCTTCCTTGGGTATTAGTAGGGGTGGCTTCGAACCGAGCCGGCTCGTGTTCGGCTCGGTTCGATTCGTTATATATCGAGCTTAAGTCGAACTCTAACTCAGAAATGGGTTTGTTTAGGTTAACGAGCCGAGCTCGAGCAAAGCCAGGTTCGGCTCGTCGGCTCGTGAGCCGACTCGTTAATTTAATGAGCGGCGGGATAGGGCAAATTTTCAGGAGTCTCGCACTCTCTCTCCTGAAAAAACAAATTCGGTCTCTCCTGCCCTCGCTCTCTTCGTCTCCTCCTTCCTTTCTCTCTTCTTCCTCTAAAATTACCTCTCTCGGCCTCCATCTCCCTTCTCCCTCTTGTAGTCGGTGCCCCTTCCGCTGCTGCCACACCTAATCCTTCCCCCCGCTCATCGCCTTCTCTGCCTGTCATTGTTGTCGTCGTCGACTCCCGTAGCGTCGCCCTCGCCTCGTCATACCCCAACTAGAGCGGCTGCTTTGGACCCTCTCCCGTCGTCGTCACCCCCCTACCACCGCCTGCTGCCGCTGTCAAATCAGCCGGCCACCGCTCTCGTCGGAACGGCACAGAACCCTCGGATACCTAAAGTTCAGATACCTAAGTTGAGGGGGGGAGATTATTTTCCCCCCTCGACGCTCCGTCCCGCACAGCGTGCGAACTCGCATGTGCAGTTCACACATGCGAGTTTCGCACGTGAGATTTTTATAAAAAAAAAAAAAAAACTTGCAAATCTTATTCTCAGCGTGTTTTTCCTCTGGACGATGCAATAATACGTAAAAATATAGTGTGTTAAAGTTAGCATTTGATCAAATTTTCCTGTTTATTTTTTTATTTTTTATAATTAATCATGTACACATTTAATTGGCTCACGTAATTATTGTATTAATGTATAATAAACTGCAATCATTAAATAATATAATATCTAATTTAATTAATTAATATTTTAATTTATTTTAATTATACATTAAATTACTTATTTGTGTTGTAATCATGTTTGTTTTACCTAATTTGGGGTCTAAATATCATGTAGATGAATTAAATGAATTTGAAGCAGGAGATGAAGATGAACTTCAAATTTTAAGTTTGTTGACTAACCCCCCTTATAATTCTCATATCCACAGTAGCTTCAGAGTCATTATTTAGTGCTGGTGATAGAGTAATAGACTCGTATCGTTCTTCCTTGGTACCAAATACATTTTAAACTTTGATTTGTGGCAATGATTGGGTTCAGACTCTTCACGGTATAAAGAAAAATCAAAAGGTGAATTTTTTTATTAATTATTTATTATGATATTTTTTAGTATATTTTTTTTACTTACATTTATTAAAATTTTGTTTTATGATTACAGCTTGATAAGAAGAGTGCGGAGATAATGCTACCAGCTACATGATTTTTCATGTTTTTCTCATCATGATAATTTTAATATTTTTAATGACATTAAGTAACTAATAGTGGAAGAGTATTTTTTTATCTGACAATAACTAGTTTATTTTTTTGTTTTTGTCATAGGTGGAGATTTTGCTCAAGCAAGGATGTATATTATTTTCTATCATGAAGAGAAATAACTATAGTTTGTAAATTTATAATGGATTTATAGTTTTTATTTGGGTGATTGTAAATTGATCGTGATATTTCATTTAATTTTGTTGTGTTTGATTATTGTATGGAATTTATTTATAATATTATGCAGTGTATGGAGTATTTAGACTATTTTATGGAGTGTATAAACAATTTCTTGGAGTGTTTATGGAATATATAAACAATTTTATGGAGTATTTATGCAGGTATTATGTAAGTTAATTATGCCCAATTTTAAATAGAGGTCATGTCGAATTTTATACATGTATTATATATATAGATTATGCTTAATTTTAAGTAGAGGTTATGCCCAATCTTATACATGTATTAAATATATAGGTTATGCCTAATTTTATGTAGAGGTCATGCCCAATTTTATGTAAAATGTATGCATAATTTTATATATATTTTATTTGATATATATTTTTTGAAAAGTTTTAAATGTATGTTGAGGCTCGAGCTCGGCTCGAACTCGGTGGGCTTGAGCTCGATAACAATTTTAGGCTCGAGATGAGGCTCGGCTCGAAATATTTAAATCAAGCTCTGCTCGAACATAGGCAGGTTCGGGCTCGACTCGGCTCGATGCCACCCCTAGCTATTAGTGTAGACGAGTTCAAGTGCACTGGAAAACATATTCCAGTGTTAGTGCCCCCAAATGAAAAATATGATAGAAATAAGAGAATGAGTAACTTTTTATAATATACTTAAATAGAACATATACCTAAACAGATACTTAACCAAAATAAACATGACTACACTTATAAGTGATTTAATGTGTAGTGTTAAAATATATTAATATACTAAATAATGAAATATTGTATTATATTAACTAATTATTATAATTTATAATAAATTAATATAATAATTACGTGTGACTAGAATGAATTATTAAAAAGTAGAAAAAGCAAAAAATAATAGAAGAAAATATAATAAATAAATAAATTATTTTTTAATAACATAAGATATATTCTAACATTAAAGATCACTAATTTAATTATAGTAATAAAAAATAAATATATTATTTTATCAATAATATTATATATTTTTACGTGTTATTAATTAATAATATATTACCACAAAATTTAAAACCATTGGTTTAATTAATTATAGTAATGAGATAATGAAACCAAAATAATTGATCAAATGTTTACTTTAACAATATTTTAATTACTACTATTAAATCACTAATTTAATACAGTAATTACAAAATGAATATGCTGAATAAATAAAAATAATAATTTTATCAATAACAAAAGATGGATTATTTTAAAAATAAATATAATGAAGTTATAACGCTGGTTTAATTTTTCCTAACTTACGAAAAATTAAATCACAACGTTGTCTTCCTCACGGTGTCGTTAATGGGAGGAGACAACAGCGGGCCAACAAGCAACTACGATGGAGGCTGCGCTCCGACGGTACACCGAGAGGGAGAAGAGAGGGAGGTCAAGAGGCTTTGCGACGGAGTGGCAGCACGGCTTTGTGACGGAGGCTCGACCTCCCCTGCTTTGCTACGGAGGCTCGACAATGGTGGCTTTGTGACAGAGGCCGAGAGGGGAAAAATCGAGGGAGGAAGGCCGAGAAGGGAGAAGAAACCGAGAGGGAGAAAAGCAAAATCGGGAGAGGGAGACGAGAAAGGGAGAAGGGAGAAGAAGCCAAGAGGGAGAATTTTTTTTTGGAGAGGAACGCCAAGAGGGAGAACAGAGCACAAATGAGGAACATATTTTGGTTGGGGGAGGCAAAGATGCATCCCACGTGACGCTTCAAGCGAAAGATTTGGAAAATAGGGCTGGAACTCAATTCCACTATTTTATCCCGAGTAGATGACCTTCTATTTTCAAATGAGTGCCAGCATCATTCACCAATTACAGCCTAATCGAATGAACTATGTAATGAGCGTGAACTTCATTTCAAGTTCATTGTTGACTAACACTCCCCCCCCCCCCCCCCCCCCCCCCCCCTTGTAAGGCCATCTTGGGTAGAGGTAGTTGAGACTAACCTAACCCCTTAACATAGCCAAACCTAGCTCCACGAATCTAACACATGATGTCATTCTCATCAACCAACTCACCAACCTCTTGTGCCTTTTGCACCAACTACGACATCTCCTTCAGTGAAACATAACATAAGTTAGTTTTAATTATTTTTTCTTAAATAAAATATATTATTTATACAAAATTAGAGGTATATTTACATACTATACTTCAGATCTATCAATTAACCCGTACACGAACAAATGAGTGATCCAAAATTACTCAATATTAGAGCAATTTGTACCCTACACATTTAGAAGGACTCTACTCAGGATATGAGTTTGATCTATAGGAGGCCACTACTCAAGGTCCCTAAATTCACATCAAATGGGAAAGTGACAAAAAGTAGAGAAATCTCCAAGGAATACACTAATGAAGAGAAAAAAAAGTATATATAAATCGCAAAACCTTGATTTTTTTTTATGTTTTTTTTGTTCTCTAACTACTACAAAGCATTCTAAACTTATTGGTGCAACAAGTGCCAGAAAAGTTTGGGACAAGTTTGAAGTAACCCATGAGGGCACTACTCAAGTAAAAAAGCAAAGGTAAATATCCTCACAAATGAGTATAAAAATTTTAGGTTGAAACCTGGGGAATCAATAGAAAGTATGAGTGAAAAGTTTAATGGAATCCTAAGCAAACTAGTATCATTATATACCACCTTCATAGACACACAAAAGGTGGATAAAATTATTTGGAGTCTATCCAATGGATGAATGTCCCAACTAATAACAATCAATGAAACTAGACCCATTAAACCTATGAACATTATTGAACTGATGGGGAATCTTCTTACATATTAAATGACCCTTAGGAATTTGAGAAACAAAAAGTCAAGAAAAATAAAATAAATAATGCCTTGCTAGTAAATGATGTTGATAATTCTAATTGTGAATCTGAATTCGATGATGAAGTAGTAGTATTGTTTGTCAGAAAATTCAAAAATTTGTCCAGGCAAATGAAAGGGAAAGGGTTAACAAATGAGAGGAAGATGCTTCATATGTGGGAGTTGAGATCATTTTATTGTTGATTGTGAGCTGAAGAAAAAAATAGTCTAAGAAACCCAAAAAGAAGACATTGACAATTGAGAGATGGGATGAAGCGCTTTCTTGCTTTGAAAAATGAAAAATAAGCTCTAGAAGAAGATGTTGCCAACCTAGCTCTTATGGCTTTGGAAGAGAGGAATGCTACAAGATTTCAATCCGATAATTTTCATTGAAATACAAATGGTAAAGTAAGAAAGTGAAGTAATAATGTATCTCTTAAGTTCATCATGTTGCTTAGTATTGGTCCCTTTAATAGTTCAATGAAATACTCAAAAACATTAGAGCTAATTGATTATTTAACAAAGAGAAATCTTATTTACCAATGCTTGTTGAAATGGTTTTTATGGAATATTAAACATATGTAAATAAATATGTTATGAGACGTGACAATTGTAGCTCAATGTCATCAACGAAATAGTTATATTGACAAACCTCCTTTGGAAATATAGTTCATTGGATTTCTCGCTTTGGACAAATCTCGTGTGGCATTAGTTAGTGAATACTAAGTTCTTGTGTTGTTGGGCAAATCACTTTTTGCATATAACATTAGGGGAAAAAAGAAGAAGGGAAGGGAAAAAAAAGGAAAAGTTAATCCCTTCATTAAGTCATTTTAAAAGAGTTTGATCTTTATTAGGAAAATCCACTTTCACTCAAATAAATGAACTAAATGAGAAAGTCCTTTGTTCGCAATTTATGCTTCTAAATTAATTTGCTTTCTCTTGGTGGATTGAATGATTGGTAAATAATACAAGAGAGTGAATTTTGTCAGGGATATATCATTTGACATAAATAGAAATATTTGTTTCAATCACTAGACGGTGTTCCACCATTACCAAAATTTTGCAAAACCCATTAACCATGCAATTCTACTTTGGCATTATATCTCAAGTAACTAATTTAGAATTATTTTTACTGAGATATGAATATATCCATATCGTATGAAAAAAAATAGTTCGGATATTTGGGATCATGTGCCATTTCCAAATCACTTTTAATTATTGATTTCTACCTTTGAGTATTAGAGTGAAGGTATGTGGCAATAATGTATCTATTCTCACTAAAAGCAGAAGAAAATATCAATATAATCATTCCATCAAGACCTGCAAAAATCTTGATCCATATGCTATAATGTAAATATCGAACCTATTGTCAAGCCTAACCATTAAGTGGTGAAGCTTGCTCAAGCTGGCACAAAAGGTTTTAGGAGTCGAAATGTTTACATTTTTACTGGCACGGATCTAGAAATTGCAACAAAGGGGACAACATGTTAAAGAATGCAATCATTAAACTTTTCCACCACAATATAAACCAACTCTATGGTCCCCTGAACCAAAGGCCTATACAAACTTAAAGAGCTTAAAACCAAAAACAATGCAGAGAAATAAAAACAACATCTAAAAAAAAATTATTCATAGTAAGCTCATAACATCTGATTCAATGGAGGTGTGATTGCTTGATAGTGATGGGAGGGGCCTACAAATGTTTTACCTCACCCATTGTTTTCTCATGTTGTTTGCACACACACACACACACACACACACAAAAAAGAAGATAAAAATAAACCACAAGGAGCACTACTAGTATAATAACATGTTAGAGGTTACAAGTTTCATTACATATAAACATGTGGATAGATTCTAAATTACAAGAGGGAGAGACACAACCAATGAAACAAATATACAACAATGTAATAACATGTTAAAGGTTACTAGTTTCATTAAGTATAAGAAAACATGCAGACAAATTCTAAACTACAATAAGGAGAGGCACAACTAATGAAACAAATATACAACAAAAGACACAAAGATTAAGAGGTCAAAACTTTCATTGACCATGGCTTGGCCCTTGGCTCCATGGTCACATGGGTGGTTTCGAGTATGATATCTTGAGTTCAAGTCTCACAAAGCGGTAAGGTGTGTATGCGAGAGTGAATCAACATTTAAAGGGGAAAAAAAGATATAGTACGATGACTCTCTCTAGACAAAAAGATATAGTACCATGACTCTCTCTATAAAACAAATATGGTACTATGTTAGCTATATTAGACCTACTAGGTTAACATGTAATAAAATACTATGTTACATATACGTTACAATTCAAACAATGTAAATATTGGGTATAACCATTTATGAAATCTGACCTACATTTGCAGCATTATAGGTCTCAAGTCCCAACAAATTTTACTCATAAGTGCATATTCCAATTTGAATGCTAGGCAATCTAAATCCTTCTCTATAAAATAGATATAATACCATGTAAGTGTCCCCAATGACAAAGTTTGTTACATCTAAATTCTTAACAACATCTACTAGGTGCCAACTAATGACTATAGAATACATTTCCAAGTAGACTAAGGAAAAATAAAACAAAGAATACATTCGTTGAAACTATTTTCTTATAGCCCCTTTAACAATAATTGTTATAAGTGATCTTCTGTATAAAATCGATAGCTACTATGTTAGTTACATCTATGAAACTAAATTAAACTCTCATAAGGTATTGTGTTATTACTCATTGACTAACTGACTGGACTAACAAAAATATACAACTACATGTGAATTTTCATTACTCATCATGAGAAACTTGACTTGAATCTATATTTCACTTATTTGCATAATTTGCATTATGATACAACTTATAGTCCCCTGTAAAGTTGAACTGATATAGGTGCAATATATAATATGAACATTTCACACGCATGGAGGTATAAGGGTTCTTAAAACAAATTGATACTTTAATTAGATAACTAGCTAGCAAAAAAATTTGTCGGATGCACCAAAATTGTCCAATAGGTTTTGTCAACTCTACCAATTATTACTAAAATTAGGTTTACACACACAAAACACATGTACAAGCTACTTAAGCAAAGCTTCACCAAAAAGGGCTGACACAAGTTCATAAAAAAATTTACTTATAAATCACAATTATAAGCAAGAGAGAGCCCCTTGCACAGTACAAGTCACATTGTAAGACTACTAGCAAGGTATCAACTCTAGCAGAGATGTTGCTTCCAGTTGAGACCAAATCACTTGGCTTCAAGAATCCAATATCCTATGAGGTCTATAGGACCCATTCTTCACCTAGTTGAGAAAGATGGACAATAGTGATTGAATTGGCAAAGAGAAATTCCAAAACAAAATCCTTGATAGTCTATTACACTAATGTTGTTAAAGAACACGTAATTATAATTCTTTAGTTGGCAAAAAGAAATAATTTGTCTTGGCATCCAACACCACTTCCGAATGAAACATACATAGAAAATGGAACCATCAAAGTTCTTCAATTCTAAGTGATTCTTAGAACTTTACTGGTTTTTGAATTCATAGCAAGTACAATTGCAACATCTAAACCTATCATACCTAGAAAATAGAATTTTAAGGACTAACTTAAAAAAGGCATGAAACTTCTTCAATTGTAAAATTAAAATAGCAAAAAGTAGTCATACAGGGCTAATTTCTTATAGTGAGAGGCCATCAACAAAAGGTAAAGTAGCTACACGTACAGGTAGGGGTGGCATCGAACCGAGCTAGTTCGTGAATTGCTCAAGCTCGGCTCGGTGCCGGCTGTGTTCGGTTCAAATAAACCCAAGCTCGAATCGAATTCAATATCAGTTTCCGGTTCGTTTAAGTAAATGAGCTGAACTCAGAACGAGTGGCAGTTCAGTTTGCGAGCCAACTCATTTACTTAAACCAGCATCCGAAGTTCTGATTTCTTTTGAAAGATGCAAATGCTAAATTCAGGACCGGACGAAACACCTATCCGGTCTTCAGTCTCCAAGATATGCAGGTCTTCAAGCATATCCAGGAGAGTCGTTTCGTCAAGACTTCGTCCTGTCGAGGTTGCTAGCGTTCACTGATTCGTCGCCGACGTGCGTGTGGACGGGGCTGCAGGGGAAATCGGGGTACCTGGACCCGGACTACCACCGGTCCTTCCAGCACAGAGAGAAGAGCGATGTGTACTGTCTCGGTGTGCTTCTGTTCGAGCTGATATCGGGAATGAGAGCGGTGGATTTGAGGAGGGAGAAGAGAGAGGTGAAACTGGGGAAACTGATGGTGGCAACGAGTTAGTGCGGGGGGTTGCAGGAGATGTTAGACCCGGTCTTGGTGGCGGAGGGAGAAAGCATCGTAGCAATGGTGGAGCTGGCATTCAGGTGCGTCGCAGCCGATAAGGATGAGCGGCCCGACGCCAAGGAGGTGGTGGAGGAGTTGAAGAGAATCCGGAGTCGCTTCCGTGGGTGTAACCGATGCTGGGAAATCTTGAATCGTGACGCAAGAGCGCCTCGCATGAAGGAACGATACGTGACCGTCAGTTGTTTTTGTTTTTCAAAACTCTCTACTCGATATCTGACAGTTCTGGTTTTCCTACTATGAACTGATGTCACATATTATACTGCCACGCCGTAAATTTCTTGCCTTTATATTATAGAAACAAGTTAAGGTGGGACTTTGTCATGTCTAGGGGGAAAATCCCCTCGTATCAGATTTCTTTTTTAGAGGTAACTCTTTTGTTGAATCTAACATCAACCCGACTGCCCGGCTGGTCCACTACCAGATTAACCAGCTGACAGTGGAAGGTGAACCAGTCCTTTTGCTAAGCAAATTAGCGTCCTGTTAGCTCCAACGCGTATCGAAGGTCTCCCACTGTTTCGATAAGCTGAGGTTCACGGCTTCTACCTTTCACCAAGCGCTTGATAAGTATTCTGAATTTGAAACTAGCACGCTCTCAGATACTAAATTCAAATCTATTCCATTCAACACATGCAAAAGTTTATCATTTCATAAGAATTTGCGAGGTATCTGCTTTTCCAAGCCACAGCTCATATCTGTGAAATCTTGAAATAGAAACAGCTTAAACAAGGAAAAATGGTTTCAGTGCTTGTTACATGTGGCTAATCTTCTCTTCCACAGCCAGACCAATTCATTGTCGAGCAGGACCAGATTCTGACAAGTATCGAGAAAGTTTTGCGCACAGCTACAATAACATAATAAAATTCTACCAATCAAAAGGCTCCATATCAAATGCATGAAGCAACTTCAACTGAAGTTTAATAAACATAAATCACTAATGCCAATTTTGACGAAGCTTCTTGATCGGTTCTCACATACAAAAAGGTGCAAAGAGCCTTGCTACCAAATACATAAATAGTACAAAGGGAAGCAACTACAGCATTATCAACCAAAGAGAGCAACCCATATATAACTATACAACCTCATTCAGTATTTGCACCAGAGGGAAGCAGTCAGCTCAGTAGCTGGTTGTATCTGGTTTATACCAATAGCTTGATTACGGTCAACATTTGGACCTTGCTTGAATCCAGAGCATAAATTTCAAGACCAAACAATGGGCAAACTAACATTTCCAATAATAGGAAAAAAGAACTCCCTTGCATCTCTCAGTAAGACCACTTTTGACAGGCTTGTCATCCAAACTCAAATAAAAACAGGGATGCACAAGCCACATAATGTCTGAAGGACTTCTTCTGCCCTCCAACCACCTAGTCATATCACCTGGCAGATCCTACCTCCAATGAAATTTTTTTAAGGACAAAACTTGGTGCTTCATTTCATACTCAAGATGTATTATTTGGTTTTGATTTTTGCTTCCTGGAATCCAAGGAAGCCAAACTTGTCCCAAGTCCAACAGGGGCCGGTTCTTCCTGGCTCTTTAAGGATCCCTTCTCTTTGACATTTCCAGCACCATTGGATGAAGATTCTGTTTTCAGCTCATTTGCTTGAGCATCTGCTTGAACGTTAGAAGTCGCCCCTGAATTAATCATGTTGAGAAGCTGTGCAAGTGGAGGCAAAGTTTGGACTTGAGCACCATGTGTCCTTACATGAAGACCTCGTGCTGCTGCTTTCTTTCTGACCTCTGCTGCTGCTCGTGCAGCTCTTTCATCAACTCCTCTTCCTCGAGGAAGGTTTTCACCAACTAGTGCTGCACTGATAGATTTGTTGGATCCAGCTGCAGCAGCCTGAAAGTGAGCCTATCATCGGAGCAGATCTAAGGTGAGAAGCCTAAACAGGTTCACAGACAGCATAGAGAATAGACCCAGGTGAAGCTTAGATAGCTCTTAAATACTATCTGTAAAGTTTTCAGCAAAATAGGGAATAGGCCACGTATGTAGCTTAAATAGCTTCTATATATTAGAACAAAAGTTGATTAGTTTTAACAATTCTTATAACTGTGATAAACTAGAAGTTCAGATAAATACAACTGATGATTTTTTTCAGATTTTACAAACCCACACATACACATCATCTTATAGCCGAGTGAGACTTGAACACAGGACACCGTATGAGAAATCCTATCATGTGGCCATTGAGTCAAAGGCCCGGTCAAAATATTTAATATGAACCGTGGCAGTTATATATTTAACCTGAACCCAAACCCTAAACAGCTGTAACCCAATATTTAGCTAGGCTCTAGCTCAATCACTCCATGAAAACAATTTGGGATCAGGTCCAGCTATGCCTGGATTATATTCATGGTCCTGTTTCTATGACCTACACACCTATCTAGGCACACCAGCTTATACATGGCTGTCACTATTGCACATGTCAAACCATGTCGCTAAAACTAAATACCAGGAGTTATCCATGTGAAACGAAAAGGTTCAGGTTTGCCCTAGCCCACCTATTTTATTAGTTGGTCCAAGAGGACCTAACCCCTTACTGCAGAGCAGGTCTGTCAACATCCAACGGACAGGTAAGTAGCACCATTTAGAAATTGGAACTAGTATCAAATATCAATTTATTATCATTGAGTACCAAGAGACAAGAAGTACCTTCAGGATATTCATTGCTTGCCCTTTCTGCTTCTGAGCATTTACCTGCTTAACAAAACAATAAAGATCTAGCATTTTACTTCCATACCAAAAAAGCACAGGTGGAATTGATTGCTAAATAAACAAAGTCACTTATAGCAAAGTGAGACAAGATTTCAACAAATTTTAGATAAGTTGAAACTAATAAATACGCAGATCTTTTAATTTGAAATTTTCATTAGTAACCCTTCTGTAAATAGTCAAACACATTTCAAGAACTTGGATTTAAGAGAATGTCCAGCTTGACTGCCAAACAAGAGTCAAATATTCAACTGCCTTCCATTTGTTCTTATGAAGATCAATGGAAAGTGTTTGCATGAGTTCCAGACATGTTCAGAGCCGACCGACGAAGATAAATTGTATTTTTTACCTCCATAGTTTTAACCAGCCATGTAAAATTTCTCCAGCTGCCTACTTTTCTTGCCAGCGAGGTTCAACTTTGGCCAATGAAATACTAGAAAAAACCTCCAACAAAAATGTGCAGCTGGGTGCAAATGCATGCAGCTGTCATATTTGTTTTTTTGCCTTATGTGCAGAAAGGTGTGCATGTTGTTTTTTTGGGGTAATTTTTCAATACAGCCCTCTTAAATGCCATAATTCCAAATATGGCCAACAACTTACTGTAATTCCAAATATGGGCTTGTGATTCAAATCTAATGGGCACCTAAGGCAACAATGTTTCTAGATCTTAACAGAAAATTTACTATTACTTAATTTCCCTTTTTCTAAATTTTTAATCTATTTTAAAGAATATTATTTTGTTATTATTTATTACAAAAAAAAAACACACTCCGCATCTTCTCCAGCACAGATGAAGGAGAAGCAGAAAATGGAGGAGCTTTCCTCTGCTCCCTCCCATCCTCGGGGAGGTGTAGCAGCTGTCCCCCTCCATCCACAAAAAAGGGAGGGGAAAGGCAGCCTCAATGAGCAAAGAGAGAGGGGAGGAAGGAGCATCTATCAGAGAGTAAAAAGGACGAGGAGCCTCCCTCTCCTCCCCTCTTCTCTTGCAGGTGAGACAGGAGGGGAGGAGAGGGAGGGTCCCCCTTCTTTTCCAAACTATCAGTTTCTTAAAAATATTAAATATTTAGAGATTTAATTACTAGTTTATTCCAAAGCTTTTTGGAATTATTGGTTGTATTTGGAATTTTCTTGTGCATGTAATTACAAAATCTAACTAGCCAAATTTGAAAATACAGCATCTAAGAAGACCATATTTGGAAATTACCTTTTTTTCTAAATGGAAGTGTATATCCATTTCCAAAAAAATAGAGGGGTATAGTAGTTCAGTCAATGAATTACTGATTTATCCAGTATTTTCCAAAAATATGCTGAGAACTGATGGATTTATGTTAAAAACAACAAAAGAAAGAAATAAAGAGGCTAATGTAGCGTACAAAACCGTCGGTCTTGAACACTGATCCTACTGATGTCCCCTTGATGATCAACATCACTTTTTCCAATATTACCTGATTATCTCGAACTTTAAATGCTTCTATCCAATTCTGTGACTCAAGTGTCCTCGAATCTTCCTTTCCTAGTTGCTTCACTAGTATGTCATAAGTTTTCTTCTCATGCTGCAAGACAGAGAGTTTAGAGTGATACAACTATATAGGCACAAAAATCACAGAAAAAAACAATATAAATCAGTTTTTATCTACAAGCGTGCCTGGAGAGAGAGCTTGTAAGCACCAATGCAGTTGAAAGCAATGGCAAGCGCATGATAACAATGCGCAGTTTGGATATGATCTGGACCAAGAAGCCGCTCAGTTTTCTTCAAGGCTTCTTGTAGATAACGCAAAGCGATGTTCATTCTGCCTATGTCTTGGTACATCATAGCTACATTAATGAATGTAGCTGCAACATCAGGATGATCAGATCCACAAGATAAACTTAGTAGGAGCAACGTGCGAGACATGTGGCGTAGTGCTAGTTCTGTTTGATTCAGCCCATGGTAGAAAAGAGCCATATTACCATAGCTGCAAATTGAAACCTTCAACAATCAACCATGATTTTCATTTTATAAATAATTAATATGAATTAATGTTCCCAAAAGTAAAACAAATGCAGAAAGGAAGTAAGTTTGTGCCTGTGGACAGTGTCAGGGTGGTCCAAACCAAGGCATCGCTCGTTTATAATTAGCTCCTTGTGCTGTTGCATAATCGCACCCGCCATGTCTCCACTATGATATAGAACCATAGCAAGATATCTAAAAAGGGCACAATTAAGCAATTTCAATGAGATTTAGTTGAAGCAGATGAAAATTCCTGTTTTACTCAATGTTACTGTAAAAATAAGAAAAATAAGAAGAATTAAAGGATAAAAGAAAAGAAAAGATAGAACTTGAATAGAGCAGCAGCCGTCAACGTTTGGAAAATGACCCTAAAATTACTTATATTCTCACTTAAAGAAAAATATACAAAATAACATATATGCTCCTCTACATATAAACCCTTATATTTTCCGAATATCTCAGAGTAAAACAAAAATTTAACCATATACCTCCAGCATAAAGATAAGTAAGCTGTTATCCTATAAGGGACATACAACCATGGAAAATAAGCAAAATACTCTTTCAACAAATATTTTAACACTCCCCCTTAAGCTGGAACATATATATCAAGGAGCCTCAGCATATTGCAAAAATTCCAAAATTCTCTTTCTCAATACTTTAGTTAAGACTTGACCAGGCTGATCTCCAGACTTGACATAGGAAATGTCTACAACTTCACTCTTCTACATGTTTAGTCTGTTCATGGAAAATTGAGGTATCGACAATGAATATTGTAACTTAGTTCTCACATAACATCTTTATTGCTTTTACGGTAGAAAAACCTAACTCTTGTAGCACTAACCTCACCCACAAAAGTACACTAACTGTGTAGGCAATCGCTGCTACTTTTGCACTAGAGTGGGCTACAACATTTTGTTTCTTGTTCTTCCTGGTAACTAAATTTCCACCACAAAAACACAATGCCCTGAAGTAGATTTTCTATCCAATTTAAACCCACATAGTTGGCATCAAAATATCTTTCAATCTGCAAGTGGGTATGTGGTGTATACAACCCCTTTCCCTGGTGCACCCTTCAAGTTTCATAATATACTATGCACGCCTTCCAAATGTATCTTCCTCGAATGCTACATTAACCGGTTGACTACACTCACTACAAAGGATATATCAAATCGAGTCATAATAAATAAGTTTCCCTACAAACGCGTTGTACATAGTTTTCTTTTTAAGCTCCGCATCATCATCATCATCATGGAGACTGTGATTTACCTCCATAAGCATCTTTGCAAGCCTAGCTCCCAACAACCTATATTCATGAACCATATCAATACAATGTTTTATCTTTGTCAAAATGATGCATGTTTTACTCATTGCTACCTCAATCCCAAGGAAATACTTGAGTGAACATAAAATCGTTGGTTAGAATGGTTTAGTGAGATGTCATTTGACTTCTTCAATGCCTTTCACATCACTTCCCAACAAGACTATGTCATAACATATACAATCAACACTATATCTCTAGAATTTCTATTCAAAACAAACGAGTGGTCACAATGACTGCTCATAAACCACAATGACATAACTACTTAGCTATTTTTTCAAACCAAGCTCTAGACCATAAACCCTCGAAATACTCCAAATGTTTTTGGAGCAACTGTCATGGATCTGGAGGCTAATAGAGAATAATGCAATGTGCTCTTGCAGGACCTCAATTAGGTCAATGTTCCACATGGTCAGAAGGCCACCGGAGTGGCCAAAAGTAGGGATTACTGTCTGGGCAAGGGAGGAACATGACCATAGTTCATGAATGATTTGGTCATACATGGTTTGAATCTTTGTTTCTTGGATAAAGATGGTGGAGGCTTTACAAGATGAGAGTAGGTCACGAATGATAGATCACTTGTCAGAAGAACCAATTCCATGAGTATTCCAAGATAAGATGATCATTTCTTCTTCTAGTTCTTGGACTTTTGGTAAATTCCAGGAAGTTGCCCTGATAGATGACTCCCATTAGCTCAGTGAGATGCATCATTTGGTTTCAAGTCTCCTCATCAAATTTATTGTCTCTCGGACTGAAGTGCGGGCACGAGTCGCTATGAATCATCATCTAGTAGGGGTAGATTAATACTTCCAATGATAAGGTTTGTAGGAAATTGTAGTAGAGGCGGTTGGCTAGACTCCCCTTTTAAGAGGTTTCAGGTTGACTTTTGACTCGACATTGATGAGTGGCAATTTCAGGGGATCTGACGGGTGAGTTGTTGGGCTTGAGACTGAGTTGTATTCGAAGAGGGGAGGAGGTGCTTCATTGGTATGTGAGGGGAGCAAGGTGGAGTGTAAGTTTCTGGATTAGAAACCTGGCCAGTAAGGATTGGCGTTGTTCCTAAGTGTGTGGGAGGGGGTGAGGCTGGTAACGAATTTTCTGGGGAAACCATGTCGGTATGGGTTGTGAGGATGGCCGTTGTAGATTATGAAATCGGGTATTGAGGTTCTGTATAAATATTGGGTTTTTCAAAAGCCGAGATAGGCGAAGAGACTTGCCAGGTGGAAACAGATAGATATCCAAAGGGTGGCGATGACAGATTCAATGTTGGGTGATTGACAGGTCAGAGGATTCGGTCGTATGTGGTTAGTTTGGAGAGTTGTCACGGCAATAGAAGGAACTTGGGTTGTAGGAAGACTGTTAGGAGGCGATATTAGATTTGTTGTGTGTGTGTGTGAGGGGGGTGGGGGGGGGGGGGGGGGGGGGGGGGGGGGGGGGGGTTGCGGAGTAGGTTGCTTTTCAGTGGGGTTTGAATTTGAATCACGATGACACAAGGCCGAGTCGAATCGTTGAACAAATAGGTCAGAGGTCGATAGGATCCGGTCACTTCCCATTGAGCTAGTGTCTCCCAGAGCTTCGATGGTGCCAATAGTCATCTATCGAAAATCAATACCAATCCAGAAAATAAGGTCCTCGATGATGATTTTGAGGTGAGTGGAGCTATGTTAGATGCAGTTTGGAATGATAAAAAGTTCAATAATATCCAGTCTAGTCGTGTGAGAAGTGTAGCCAACAAGACTGACCAATGAACCGAATTGCCCAACAATTTGGGTGAAGACCTGGTCTTGCTAAAGTTCTGCAAGTAGACCATTGATGTGAACCCATTGACCCCCGGTCCTATAGACGAAAGAGGATTCCCAATTTTTTATTTGCCAAACACCAAGAGATGGCAAGGGGGGACCATTGATGTGAATCCATTGACCCCTGGTCTCCTCAGTCGCCATGATTTTCCTATCTTTCCCATGTTTAAACAGAGAAAAATTGGACTGCAATCTACCCCCTTTAGGTAAGTTTTGGATTTTTATTCGATTTCATCCTCTATTTGTAAGATTTTTGGTTTTTCTTCCTCAATCTCTTCGATCTTCATTGCTCAATCGATTTTTGTACCCGACCACCACCGACAGAAGTGACATAACAAAGGTACTCTCACCCCATTCTCTCTCTCGGATTTTGTTCTATGGACAGTGATTGCATTTTTTTAGTTTGTTGATTTTCAGGACGCCATGGATTTAGCTCATGGAGAAAAACAGACAAAGACCCATTGGGAGAAAACTAGAGGAAGAAGAGGTTATGGACTTGTGTCTTAACCCTTCCTCTGAAGCTCAATTTATAGATTAATGAAACTTCAATATTTCAATTATACCTCTTGCACTTAACCTAATTACATCAAAGCCATCTCTTATGAGATGACCCTTTATTTATCATTTTCCCATCATTGTATGGGCATGTGGGTTTTCTCCTTGGTCTGTGAGCCTTGAGCCCATCTTCCACATCTCTTGGTCGTGTGGGCCTTCCATGGTCTTATGGGCTTGAACCCATTTTCTAATGCACTTGGATGTGTGGGCCTTCCTTGGTCGTGTGGGTTTGGGCCCATCTTTGAACACTCCCCCTCAAGTTGGGGGTGAGAGAACATCATGATCGCCATACTTGCTTTAAATAGTGTATAGGATTTTCTCGTATAAACTGGCAGTTCACCATATCTTCCAACACTCCCCACCAAGCCGGTGGTCTCTTCCATGAGGGCCCAATTGGCATAATATAAATAAGTGAGAGTAAAATCACTCCTAGACGTAAGACATCACTCCATACTCCAATCAAATAACTCATGCAGGATGTTGGGCACGCTCTTATCTTCTGTAGGTAGTGGGTCAATAGGCAAAAGTGTAATAAAACTCCTCCATCACCATGTCCCTCCACAGGACACTAACTCTCAAATAGTAGGAGTAATAAATGCCAATTAAGGGGGGTAACGAGTAATCGCCCAAAAGATAGTATTATGGGGTCACCATGTGCTTGCTTCTTCATTAGAATAACCAATGCTGACAAAAAATCAGCAACTAGGAAGTCCTTCAATAATAATGTTTCAACCAAAGAGACACAATAACAGTAGCTAAAATGGGCCTGGGCCAATTAACACGTACCAAATAATGAAAATCCTAAAAAAAGGACCCATAAAATAATCCTCAAATAGTCCATCACTAAATAAGGAAGTTGCACCAAATAATATGTTGGAACTGAGTAATAAACCAAAATAATAATCCAACCAAAGAAAAAGATAGAGTAGAGCCGAGTCAGGTATCAGACCAATATAATCGAGTCACAGAAGAAATAGGTATAGAACTCGGAACCCAGACAGGTAACCAATTCAGGTATCAGACCAATATAACCAAGTCAAAAAAAAGTGGGCCAAGTCAGGTTGACCCGGACCGAGTTGGTCAGAGTTGGCTCAGTCCGAGTTGGCCCAACCCGCTGGGTTAACCCAGCGGAACAGAATAGATCCGATTCGGGTCGCTCGACGGAATAAAATTACTGTAACACCTAAGTTGGCAATGTAATTCATCCATTGTCTTCCTCCCCGCGACCGAATAGAGTGGGACAACATCTTCGTCCAGAAACAGCAACCAAGCTGGCAGGATCAATCAACTAGCATTTTGGAAAGATGCCATCGTCTTTGGCCTCCAAAAACGGAAACCCAGCTGGTGCAGTCCGGCTGATTAATTTATCCATTGTCTTCCTCCCCGCGACCGAATAGTGGGACAACATCTTCGTCCAGAAACGGCAACCACGCTGGTAGGATCAATCAACCAGCATCTTGGAAAGATGCCATCGTCTGTGGCCTCCAAAAACGGAAACCCAGTTGGTGCAGTCCGGCTGATTAAAATCACGACTCCGCGGGTTTAATGAAACAGAAGCAGTCTTCCCCACGGATTAAATGAAACAACAATCTCGACTCTCCCATCGAGCAAAAACAGTAACAGAGCTTCCAAAGATGGCAAAAAAACATAGAGAAGCAGAAAATCTCGGAGAAGAATAGCATCTTAGTCTTCCTAGCAATACCAATGCGACAACAGAAAACCAGGGAGGGTGACTTCGGCAATTGCACAGCATGACATCTCAGATTAAGCGACAGAGACAGCCCTGTGACTTCCAAAAATCTGCAGCAACGATCCAGAATCAACTCGGACAACAGCAATACCGAAAAGATAGGATCAAAAATACCGGAAAAACACCAATTAGCCAGCAACTTGGTATCTTCTGCCGTAGCTCGAACCAGCAATCTTATCTGGCAGATTAAAATCAAAACTCAGCTGACAAAGCGGAGGGAACAGAGAAGCGTAGAACCAGCAGCAAGTAGGAATGGTAATATGACTCTGATTAATAGCAGAGTCGCCTTCTCCAGAGAGCAACCAAGCTGGCGATGAGTCCTCTATTCTGCATTAGATGCCAGCCGCAGATGAACGGCGCACGAGACGAGAAGAAGGTGCTGACTCTTAACACCCTTTCAGCTTCTTCAATGGAGGGATTGTAATAATGTATGATTTTGGTATATCTGGGGTACGCTGATGAAAAAAAAAAGGAAGCAACTGTTGTAGCATGAAAAGAGAACGATTGTCCACGCATGACTATGGTATCAGGACTCGTAACTATGGTGTTTTAGAATTCCAATTTTTTTTCTTTCTTTTATCTCTTTGTCTCGTGCCCTAGTTTTTGCATGGTTTTCTTCTTCTCGTGTTGATTGGTTGGCCTTCGTCTTTCAAGTAGATTTACAAATCATGTCGTCCTTGGTGCAACTGCTATCCTTTATTGGTCTCCAGCGGCCTTTCCTATCTTCGTCTTCTACATCTTCCTCCGCAGTTTTCAAGCCTTTGCTGGTGCAACTGCATGTCCTAGATTCGCCTCCAGCTCGCATCTCTACTGACGAAGATGACACAATTGTTAATAAGCTCACGGTGGTGTTTGATTTTGATGAAACTTTGGTTTGTGCATATGAGAAGTCAAGCTTGCCTTCTGTCATTCGTAATCAGGTTATAGTGGCAGGATTAAAGTGGTTTGATTTGGAGTGTATAACTGCAGATAAGGGGAAGAGATCCTTGCTGCGGCGTTCCTAGTAACTGATTCTGACTCAAGGAGTCTTTGTTTGCAGCATCAGAGTGCTCCACACTGGTTTGTGTGGTATTGAAGTCAAGACCATCTGCAGACCCTATAGGACAAAAGGTCCTTCCTCTATCAGAAGCCAACAAATCAACGAGGTTAAATAAGGAGCCATCTGTCCTTGGGATCATCGGAGAACGCCTCCCGTCATCGCCCGCTCGCCCGACATCTACTCCTAGAGCTCTTGATGATATTTCCATAGTAAATGACCAAAATACCCCCTTTACAGATATTTCAACAGTTCCATAAGCAAAAACAGAAAAACCAGTAGAGTGGAAAATGGAGTCTAAGGAATAGGAATATAACCATTCCACATGCCAAAAAGAACAAGCCCATTCTTATTCACTATCACTTTGAGAGTAACAAAAGAGAACAACCAGCAACACTTAGAACTAGGAAGCACCACAAAACTGGCTGAAATTACCACATCTTTCTCAAACAGATTTAACAGTGCGAACAAGTGTTTATCTTACTTTTCAATAGTAAAGACTAGTTCGACGTAAAATTCCTAACTTTGTATCAAATGTAAACAGTGAAAGATGTTTAACAGGTGCAGGCTGAAGAGTAACAACAAGAATAATGTATACACTAGAAAAGACAACTGATAGGAATAATTGAGCACATGGAGATTACCGACAGCAGTTGGCAACCTCTCGATGCATGGGACCTGTAACCTGCACAGTGTGTCAATTGAGTCTTTTACACATAAATACTATACATGGAAGAAGGACCACTACGACCAAAACATTAAAATTTAAGGTAAGGAAACCTACTTGCTGGAAAATTGAAAAGGCTTCCACAAATAAAGCATAAGCTTCATTCAGCATGCCCTGAAGAAAGCATCATTACAACACATTGGCAAACATAAGCATGACCTGACTTATTTTATTTGTAATGCACAAACCAACAAAATATTCCATTCTAAATCACAGATATTTATATGTGAAAAGCTTAGCACGTACATCAGCCAACTTGACCTTCCCTGTTTCCACAAGATCTCTGGCTTCTGAGCACACAGGAACAGAATGCTTTACAACTGGTTGAAGATTCAAAACATCAGAAGTTTCAAAAGGTGATGCAGCTTCGAGATTGTATTTTCGTGCAGTAATGACAATGCCTGCCTGTTAAACATATAAACAAACTATAGAAGCAGGTTTACAATAAAAACTGTTTGTTGACTAGCAGGAAACAGAACAAAAGTCACCTTTTGGCACAGATTGCGAATAGCGGATATTTTTTTCACCCTTAACCTCACATCTTCAGGTAGTTCAAACTAAATAAACATATAAGATCGAATCAAACAAAAATAACATTGAACACAAACCCCAAATATAAAATCACAGAACTTAAAATAATAAACATAAAATAACAGATTGCTTCCTAACAGAGCATAAATTGACAACATACCCGATATTTAGATTTTGCAAATTCCTGAACATCAGACCACAATGAATCAGAAGAAATATGAGTATGTGCTGCAGATTGATTCTTTCGCACAAATGCTCCTAGATTTGACTTTGTTTGCTTTTTAACAGGCTTGCCTGAAGATTGATCCTGGAAACCATATATATTCAAATTACAACTAAGAATATCTCAAGAAAATGACAAATTGAAGACAGTCATCCAACTATAATGTACATGCAAAGGAGAACAGTAACATGAAACAAAAAAAATGTGAGAGGAACATTTGCTCCATGATTAAGAGAAAAGGAAAACATTTTCAAAGAAGAAACAAAAAACACAATAGCAATATCTACAGAAAGCAGCATAAACTCTGAAAGTCACAAACGACATAGAATTAAGAAGAAAGAGAAAAAGATAAACAGAGAAACTGAAGTGACAAAGAGTTATTGCCATGGAATTCACTAATGTCTAGCTTTCTCCTTTTTCCTCTAGCAGATGTGATTCCAAAACAGAACCAGCCAAACAAGAAAAAATTTCTCCTTATTAATAACAACAGTGGTGGGGACACCAGTATGCTCATAGAGCTCCAGTGGACCCACCAATTATTGTTGAAATAATTATTTTTATAATCCCATTTTATTTTATTTTATTTTATTTTTAGTTTATCTTTCCTGATTTTGAGGATTTGATCAGATATTGATCTTATATGTTTTGAATTTTAAATTTTAATTTTAGTTATTAATAGATTGTAACAGCATGTTGAAGGGTCCTTTGAAGATGAATTAATAAAATCCTCAAGTTGTTTTCTCTCCTTCTTCTCCTTCTCCCGTCTTCCACTATCTTCCTTTTCCCAATCCTTCTTCTTTCTTCTTCTCTTTATCAAGTCTTCTTCTTCCCCTTCTCAATTCTCCTATTTCTCATTCCCAATTCTTTTTTATTCTTCTTTGTTTCTTTGAATAAAGCCAATTAATTAAGAATATGACGTTCCAATTAAAATTGCACATATTTGTTGGGCATCAACTTGGTATTAGAGTCAAAGATTCCTGCGGCAAGCATTCCCTATCGTCGCCAATTACAATTGTTGTCGACGTCCTTGAGTCAAATTCAAGCTTTTGGTTGACATTTCCAAACGAAGGCAGCCACGAAATCTTCGGCCAAATCATCACAAGGCTTCACACCAGCCAAAGACGGCGCCCACCGTTGATGTCTAATGTTGTCTGCCATCGCCATACCTTCAACGACTTTACAACAAGTCGTCCAAGTCCTCCATTTCTAACTATGAAGCACAGAAAAATCAACCACCGTACCTATTTCCGGCAACGATGCAAATCCAACACACCAGATTCTGCCAAAACCGTCACCCACCATCGCAACAACCTCCGCCGTAGGACACATCCAGACCTTCCCGACCCTCACCGATGCTGCTGAGATCCACGATTTCACAGTCACCGCTACTTGCCATTATGTCCCGTCATCGCCAATCATCAGCCGCCAGTTCCGATGCATCCCAATCACCACACCACCACTGGAGCTTCTACAAGCCACAATTGGAACCGCCAACATTGCAAATCCCTTTTGTCACCGATTTCCCGCTGAAATCATTGTACCCCGACATTGTTGCCGTTCGCCCCCGTCGGCCACCTGTGTTGCCCCATCTTTGTTGCCCCTCACTAGCACCAAACCAGGTTCCTCTGCGGAACCATCATTCAATGGGACACCGAGGTCTGAAGGAAAAAAATTAACAACCCCCGTGATGCACCTAATAATCGTCCATGCATGTGCAAACTTCACGTGAGTGAAAAAAAATTATCCCCTCCCTCAACACAACCTTGGTTCAAAAACCGTCTTCACAGGGTTTTATGAGTTGCCTCAGTGTGCAATGGAATCAAGGTCTTTTTTTTTCGAAAAAGATGTATATATTGATAGAGAAAATTACAAAGGGGATAGGAGCAAATCCCTAACAACAAGAGATTGAAGGTTTGCTTCCGTCCTGGCAAGCACATCTGCTATCGAATTAGCAAATCTCGGAATGTAAGACCAAATACAAGAAAATTGAAAAGCCTTTTCAAGAATCTCCCTAAAAGAGTCCCAATGGCGCCACGGGGGAGAGGAAGCATACTCGCACCAACCAATTACCACCTTTGAGTCTCCTTCAATATGCAGAGAGCCACTACAATTGTCTCTGAAAACGCGAAGCCCATTAAGGAGGCCTTGGAGCTCAGTCGACGTTGAGTCAGTAACGCCTAACGAACCAGCATATGAGAAGCGCTGATTTCCAGAGGGGTCTAAGATAACTCCCCCAAAGCCCACAATCCCGGGATTGTCAAGAGAGGAACCGTCAAAATTTAACTTTTGGAAACCGTGTCCGGGGGTTCAATTCTTGCATAATTGGGGCCCTGGATGCAAACCTCATTTTTGCCATTGTGCTCCAGTTGTTACGAATAGAGGAACCCACATAAGAGGAGAAAGGCCTCCTAGTAAGAAGCCACGCTGAGATTTGACCCAAAACACGCTTAGTTACTCTTTCCGCGGAATCACATTTAGCCTCTAATCGCCTTGGGTTATGCTCATTCCAAAGCCCCCAAGGGATGAAGCTAGTACAAGCAAAGACCATAAGTTTTCCAAGCCCAGGAAAGGGGGTACCAACGAGCGACTTATTGCAAGACATCAAATCTGCTGACATTCAAAATTGAATCCCCGTCTTACTAAGGATTGAAGTCCACACTTTACATGAGTAGGAGCATTGAAGCAGGGAGTGATTGGCTGTCTTAACCTCTGAGTTGCAAAAGGGGCAATGGAATCAAGGTCTTTTGTTCACATGGGTCCGCAAAGGTCTCAAATAAATGTTCCTCATTTAGTTTATGTTGATAAAAAAAAGGAATGTGCCTCCCCCATTTGTAAACTTTTTACCTTTCCTGATTTTACTGGATTCAATCAGATATTTATCTTATCTGTTTTGAATTTTAAATTTTAATTTTAGTTATTTATAGGCTGTACAACATGTTGAAAGTAACTTTGCAGATGAATTAATAAAATTCCCGTGCTGTTTTCTCTCCTTCTCCATTCTTCTTCTTCTTCCCCTTCTTCCTCTATCTTCTTTCTTCTCAATTCTCCTTCTTCTTCCAGACCCTTCTTCTTTCATCTCTATTGTTCTTCTTCTAAATTCTCCTTCACTACTTTCTTTTCCTTTCCCCTTCATAATTACTCCATCAAAACCAGCTAATCAACAATCGCATACGTCAATTGAAATCACACAGTTCTCCTGCATCAATTTGGTAGACAAACTGCATCTGTGACTAAATTCAGAGCACCAATTTTCCCATTGTCGACCCAACTTTCGTCGCATAAAACTCGGAACCCAATTTCCCTCTTCCTCCCTGATTTCCTCTGCTTGCTTCCCTTTCACCATCAGAAGAAGCAGACGAAGAAACAAAAAAAAAAGTTTTTTCTATGCTGACTCCAACCAGTCGCCGTGGTCAATAGAGAAGTTGACCGCTTCTCCTCTGTCATTCAAGTTTTCTATAGCCGACCTCCCGCAAAGCCACTGACCATCTGAGCCCTTTTCGAAGCAGTAATCGAAGCCAAAACCACAGTTAAAAAAATCCAGTCACCGCCCTTCGCTCAGGCCTCCCCGCTAACGCTGTCACCTTTCAGCCGCCGTCTTCCAACACCAGTCCACCAGTTATGCAGTCCTCCGAAGCATCTAGTTGTTGCCGAGCTGTTTTCTCACCGCACCGGTCCACCAACTGGTTCCTCTCATTGCCGTTGCCGTTGTCGCCGAGCTCCTCTTCCTTTCCATCGTCGTTCGTTGCGTAACATACCTCACCACTGCCGAAAACACCGCCCCAACTGTCATCGCCATCACTCATTGTCGGCGCCAAACCAAAGTCTCGCCAGGGGAGAAGACCTAAGTCCATGGGAAAAATTACCCCCCCCCCCCCCCCCCCCTTCCTCCCCATGGCTTTTAATTACTTGCATACGTGCAAGTTTGCACGTGTAAAAAAAACAAAAACAAAAGAACAAAACAATATGCAAAAAAAAAGAGAGCGCAAATATAAATATATATACATATATAAAAAATGCGCCTCACCCATTTGTGAGCTTTGGTTTAGTTTCCAATAAATCTAGGAACTCATTTGTTGAGGTATTATCTAAGTCCCAACAGCTATAATCGATGGGGTCAAGTTCTCCAACAGCATGAGAATTGATGGGGACACCAATATTATGGTTGAAATTATTTTTATAATTCCTTTTATTTTATTTTATTTTCAGTTTGTCTTTACTGATTTTACTGGATTTGATCAGATATTGATTTTATCTTTCCCCTGTTGTTATCTCTCCTTCTCACTTCTTCTCCTTCTCACATCTTCCACTATCTTCTTTACTCTCAATTCTCCTTCTTCTTCTTTCCAATCCTTCTTCTACCTTCTCTATTCTTTTTCTTCTGAATTATTTTGCTAAATTCTCCTTCACTGTTTTCTCTTCCTTTCCCCTTCCTAATTACTCCATCAAAGATCGTATACATCAATTGAAATCACACAGTCGTCTTGTGTCAAAATGCTCCTATGGTTGTTAGATCCTCGATCAACTCTTCAAACAACATCCCATGAAGTGGCTACTGCTTAGCTGATTATTGGACAGAAGTGGAGTTTCCCTTCACCACTTGTTCTAGAAAATGCTCTTCCTCTGATTGATTTTTTTTTAAATGATGATGTCCGATTGATAGAACTGAAATACAAGCTATAGTCCATTGATAGAGTACAACATAGAGTACAAGTGAGCTCCCAAAGATTAAAGAGAAAAGTCCACAGGCTAGGACCTCTTTAGGGACCTCCCTCATCAGCAAGCTGATCCAACAAGGAACTTGTTGATCCAGTTACATGTTTCCATACATTTGACCATGAACCAAAGAGAGGTCAACAATCTCATCATAGAGGTATCTATTTGCCATGGGAGTGCTAGTCCTTTGCTCATCAAGCAAATAACAATGGCTGAGTCTCCTTCTATAATTAAGAAACCAGAGAAAATCTGAGGCAAACAATTTGATTCCTATTAAAAGAGCTCTTGATTATGTTCATTAGAGTCATCTCATGTGATGTTCTGGCTTTTCATGTGCTATTCAAGCCCAGAGAATAATGTTGTGTATAGATTTCCTATCACTCACCCAAGTGAAATTAAAGATTTGATGCACTACAACATAATAAGGAAGATCTAATTAAAGAATATTTAAGGACATGATATGACCCCAAAATCTCCCATTTTCATGAAAGAAGAAGAAAAAAGAAGAGTCAATTTAAAGAGGCTTAAATTTCCTATTTTGGGGTCAAGTTCTAAGATTAGAAAGTCCTAAATTAAAAAGTCTCTACAAGTTGCATTTCCTATTTCAAGAACGCTGAAATTAGAAGTTTAAACTAGACTAACAACTTGTTGTTTTTAGCCTCTGGCTGAAAGCTTCAATTAGGAAGTCTTTTCAAGTAATTCGAGTAAGAGTTTCCTGCTTCAAGTTTAGTTTTTTTTTTCAAACTAGTTTTGCCTGAAGTTAGCAAATTTTTGAGTTAGAAATTGTTACTGCTTTGAATTTCAACTGCAGCAAGTAGATATAGATTGAGAAACTCCAAATTAGAGTCCATTTCCTATAGTGGGCAGAATAAGAATTTCCTATTTTGCTGATCTGAACATTAATAAAAGACCTCCATTGGAAGCTTCTCGACAGTATTCTAAGGAAAATGGGATTCGAGGCAAAATGGAGCTTCTGGATTCAAAGTTGCATCTCCTCTACGAGCTACTCAATTCTTTTCAACGGAACAGGCCTGCGGCTATTTTAAGGGATCTAGGGGAATCAGGCAGGGAAACCCTCTTTCCCCTTTACTCTTCAATGTGGTAGCGGAATATCTATCCTCATTGATCTATTCGGCTATGAACTTGGGATGGCTCCACCCCACGACGGACTATGCAGCCTTTGATGTATCGATCCTTTAGTTTGCAGACGATACCATTTGTTTTGGGTTGGTACTATGGATCAGATCCGAAAACTACGTGCTATATTGGGACTATTTGAATTTGGTTTTTGGTCAGAACATTAACTGGAAGAAAACCACTCTCCTAGGCTATCATATCGACTCATCTATGCTTTAGGGTATGTCTGACTACTTGGGGTGCTTAGTGGGAAATTTGCTAGTTACATATCTAGGACTCCCACTCTTTGACTCTCGGCTTTCAGCGATGCTTTGGTCCCCCTTTATTGAGAAATTTGAAAAGAAACTAGCTACTTGGAGGGGTAAGCTTTTATCTAGTGCAGGGTGACTCACTCTCCTCAAGTCTTGTTTGGCAAGACTGCCAAACTATTTATTATCCTTCATGCACTGTCCGACCTCCGTTTGCTATAGGATTGACGCCATCCATCGGCATTTTCTCTGGAAAGGAACAAAGGACACATTCAGATATCATTTGGTGAGTTGGAAGGATATTTGCATGCCCCGCAATCGGGGTGGTTTAGGCATCCGGTCTACAAAGGAGATGAACAATGCCCTTATGCTCAAATGGATCTGGAACTTCAACATCAAGCATAACAGCTTATGGAGAGATATGGTCAGGTTCTATCTTCAACCTTTGAGTGCCTGGTGGAGGGAGGATGGCGTTACTCGCCTCCTATCCCCAATATGGAAATCAATTCAAAAGCTCCTCCCAATATTCAAAGATGCTACTTCCTTTCACACAAGCAATGGAAGGACCCTCCTCTTTTGGTCGGATGAATGGAGTGGCTCCCGCCCCCGCCCCCTTTCCGTGGATTTCTTGGGGCTCTCTAGGGTGGCTAGGGACCTCTCCTGCTAAGTGGCAGATTTTTGGAGAAACCGCTCATGGAGTCTAACGTTTCGCCGAGGATTAAATTATGAGGAAACTTTGATTTTTTGCTCTCTCTTCTCCTGACTCAGTAGCATTACTATCCGCAAGTATGCAATTAAAAAACTGACATGGAAGTCCAGTATTAATGGCCGATTCATATTTACATCCGCCTACTCTCATATCAGAATGCAAGATTACAGTATGCAGGAGCACAAGGCAAACTTGGCATGGAAGCTTTAAGTGCCTAGTAAAATCAATTTTTTGGTGTGGACAGCCATAAGGGAACAGATCCTCACCTTTGACAACCTCCCATAGCAGAGGCTACACAGCCCCCGATCGTACTTGTCCCCTCTGTGATACGAGCGATGAAACAGTCCAGCATGTTCTATTATATTGTGATTTCTCTTGGCAAGTCTGGATGAAGATTGTTAAGGAATAGTCCCACATAGATTACTGAGTACAAAGATCTTGAGTTTATTAGCTGGAAAAGAGGTTTCCTAAGTTGGCTAGTCATTTTGGGATGGGCCTTGGACCCAACTTAACATGGTATCAAAGCAGGTACTCATATGTGGGCCTGCACCTAAAAATTATCTACTTGAAGAGCCACGAAAGAGGGCTTACACCTAAACTATCCATTTGTAGAGCCACAAAAGAAGGCCTACTACGCCTAACTGCCTACTCCTAAACTATCCACTTGTAAAGTCACAAAAGAGGGTCTACACGTGAGGGGGAGTGTTAAGGAATAGTCCCACATGGATTACTAAGTACAAAGATCTTGAGTTTATTAGCTGGAAAAGAGGTTTCCTAAGTTGGCTAGTCATTTTAGGATGGGCCTTGGACCCAACTTAACAAAGATCTTCCAGAAGATTGGACTCCAAATGGGGCTGCATCAAGACCTCTTTGGAACCTATGAGATGGTTATAGGGATCCGCCTTCCTAGGTAGGGCAAGCTAATTCTCTTGGCATCCCATGCGCATGTCCCATGGTGCCTATAGCTCGAGCACAATAACCGGAGATTCAACTCCAAGGCTAGCAAGCCGAAAAACACGGCTTCTCATGATGTGGGCCTTATCTCGAGTTGGTTACATACCAGGAAGGAGTTTGCCTCTCTATCAGGTGTTTCCCTTGGGGAAAATCGAGGGTTGATCGCACATATGGCGGGCCCGTGCAAAACCCCGATTATGGCCACCTAGGATCCTCCCCCTTACGACTGCATCAAACTCAATTTTGATGGCAGTGCTTTAGGTTGTCTTTGGCCGGCTGGAGTTGGTGGTGTTTTCAAAGACAACAATGGAGACCCTATTCTATCTTATGCAGGACCGGTGAGCATACTGCTAAAGTGAGTGCTCTTCTATTTGGCCTTCAAATCTTCAAAGAGCATCTCCATGGCAAGTTGTTTATTGAAGGAGATTCTAAGACTG
The DNA here is from genome assembly GCF_029961685.1 of Aristolochia californica. Lineage (NCBI taxonomy): Eukaryota > Viridiplantae > Streptophyta > Magnoliopsida > Piperales > Aristolochiaceae > Aristolochia > Aristolochia californica. The sequence continues at coordinate 29,347,964 of NW_027182290.1, read as the reverse complement.
TCATCGACTGGCGCTCAAAAGATAGCTCCCACCCCCTCCCCCCCCCCCCCCCCCCTTAGCGCCACTGACCTATCATTGATTGTATTGCTGACATTGTGTCATCTATTCATTGTAATTGGAACCTCATTCCTCGATTAGCCAATTCTTTGGCTGATAAATTGGCAAATTTTGGAACCTCCCAGCAATCTCTCATTGTTTGGGAAGGCTTCCCCTCTTACAATCTGCTCGATTGAGTTTTCTCTTAAATAAAAATCAGCATATTTTCAAAAAATAAAATAGAAGGCCTCCATTTGTAACACAGAAATCACTCTTTTTACTATTGAATAAAATTCAGGCTATTGCTTTCTCTTGGACAAACTTATCGTTTAATTTTTTCTCTGTTTTATTTTGCTTAATAGCCACTGAAACCCTACTTTCTGTCATTCAACTTGTCAGTCGTTCAATCTAACCCACTGTGCTGCATCAAAGATCTATGAAATGTTCCCCCACCTAAGTTTTGTGTTCATGCCTCTTGGATTTTCCATGGGCTGCAGCCTTGAGAAAATGGAGTACTTCTTGTAGACCTATCAAATTCTAGGCCACACTGACCTACTCCTTCTTAGAAAGTTCACTACAGGTGAGGGATTTTCCAGTGCAGCAGTTCAAAGAGAATGGAGTACTTTTTGTGGACCAACCAAATTCCAAGTCACACTGGTATACCCCCCTCTAAGCAAGTTCAGTACAGGTAAGGGAATGTCCATGGGTAGCAGTCCAGAGAAAATGAAGTAAATTTTGTGGACCAATCAGATTCCATGCCACACTGACTTAATTTGCTATGATGGTGCTACAAACAGAGGCTGAGATGTTCATTTCAAAAAAAAAAAAAAAAAGACAGAGGCTGAGATGTAGTACGAGGCAAGTGAGAATACCCTGGTAGGCAAAAGTTTCTGAATGCCTTTCTAGCCATTGTTCTATCCTTATCTCCTTTTGATGCTTTTCTTAATTGTGTTGCTCATTGTGTTTAAAAGAAGAGGGTCATCATCAAATCAACTGACAACAGCTGGATATGCTCATAAATCGGTCCTCTGTTTTTTTTTTTTTTTTTTTGCTTTAAAGGTGCCTCATATGTCATGCAAAGTGCCACCACATTTAAATTTTAAACAAAGCTAAAAATTAAATAGAAATCAATCCCACTGTTACTCCTTGAAATTGCAACTGAAACCTTATGAACTGATTGTACCCAATATGTCATTTTTAATTTATACAAGAATTGGTTTAGGGAATAAATAATAAAGAATATTGAAACAGTTCCATGCTTTCAAAAATAGCACATGGCAATTTAAAGTGAATGATCCAAAAAGTTAGTACATAAAACAATGTGTGTGTGTGTGTGAGCGCGCGCACGTGAGAGAGAGAGAGAGAGAGAGACCTTCTTTGGGTTCTTCACATGTGCCAAGTTCACTACGTTTCCAAAGAAACAATTGAAGAAATGTGAGACAGCAGGTCCAAGTTCGTGATCTTGGGACTCTCTCAATACATCCTGAAGGAAGGGAAAGGTGATGATTAACAACACAACCACTGAATGCAGGTAACAAAAAGCAAACTTGTGAGAAACATAATCATATAAACGGGAGTGGCTTATTTATGAAATTTGTAATTGGGTAATATGATCACCTTGATAACGTGTTTTGCAGATCTGATGGCAATTTCAATTACACAGAGATCCCATATATGAGGTAATTCACACGTCAAATCAGCAACCTAGTGAAAATAAAGCTACAATACATTATAGATGTTCAATATGAACTACTGAATTTGCAAAAGGATTAATAACACAATCGGAGTACCTTTCCTATGTAGCGGACATTAATTCCATGAGCATGAAAGGCTTCCGTTAAAGTCTGACCATCCATTGGGGACACCTCCAAGGAGAAAAGATCTTGCACAAACTTGGGAAGAACAACATCTACAAGATAGTTACTAGCTTTTCTCACACCTTCTTCATCTGCCGCAATCTCCTAACATTAAAGCAAAAATGGATATGAACAAGAATATGAGCTAGAATTCAAATTTTGAAAACTTTCTTTATAAAGTTAATAACAATAAATTTCAAGCCATGAAACTATACAACTACTGAGACCAAAAAGAGAAAATTATGAAAAAAAAGTTCACCAAACAATCTGATACTGACCTCTGGACCATCACCCAGTTTGAAGTCAGTAAAGACATTAGGATTAAGTAGTATTTCCTTGCAAACAGCACTCTCTTGAGCAGCATTAACAGATCCTTTTCCATCCTACATATGGAAAAAAAAGAAAAAAATAAGGGGTTTGAAATCTATAAATGCACAAGGCATTATCATGAGAAAGTATAAATGCACAAGGTTAACGAATAAATTCCAGAGAAAGCCCATTCCTTTACTTGATCATAACAATTTCAAAGCAACTTTATAACTAAGTTTTTAACAGAAGAGAGAATTAAAATAGTAAAAAGCACTATGAAAAACCAAAGTCTTATCTTTTCAGAGAAAACAACTGTGGTTTCTATTACCTTGAAGTTAGAAACTGATGTTGAAACCTCAGAAGCCACCTCTGCATCAATACTTGTAGCATTTTTAGGATTCAGATCTGCTGAAACCTCTTCATCAGTCTTAGACTTTAATTCCCCAGAAGCGTCAGCCTGATCAAAGATCCAACATGACAATAACTACCAGCAGTCAAAAAGAATAGAATTTCCAAAAAAAATCACCAGTAGGACTAGGAACAAGCTCACTTGGCAAAAGGCAGAAATAAGTTCAGGCCTCAAAACACAAAACCTAGACCCAGGTCCACTGAAGTTCGCATCTCGTGGGGTAACCCTCATCAAGTCTAAGAGATAATGCCTGATATTAAGTTGAAAGGAAAACCTTGAAATTAAATTACAACAAAATACAAAAAGACAGCACAAAGATGCACAGCAGACATTAAAATCAACACTTCCAAGTAACTCTAAAGTATGTAGTGATGGTTCTAAGTAATTCTCGCCTATCATCACTGCCAACGATTCCCTTGCATTCAACAGGCGCAGCTAACTTGATTGTGTTTCCAGAGCCATCTACAACAGTGTGCTCTTTCAAATGCAGCCGCTTGGCAGCCTCCAATACCTACAGGAAAACAAGATTTCAGGACCCGTAAGGGGGAAACTCATTATAAATGTGGCACCTCTTCCATGACATTCAAAGAAGTAAATTTTGAGCTCTTGATTCAATGGCCACATCCAGTTCTCTTAATGCGGAGGTCTTGGTTCAAGCCTAATTAGGGTCTTCGGGTGTCTTTCAAACCAAATCTAGATTAATAAATAAAATAACCATGAAGTTCTCACCTTCAAATGAAATGCTTCATTCCAGCAAATTTTCTTCCCATTATCCACAGAACCATAAAGAAGAGATTCCGACTTATCTCCATGGAGAATGCCAGGTATAATACTCTAAAGACAAAAACACAGAGAAATAAAACAAACATCTGGAATCATCAGATATATCAAGCCCAAAGGACCCAAAGTAAAGGGTGGAGTGGTTCCACTGTATTCACCTGTGCAACAACTCTATGACCTCGGTAATCAATGATTGCCATGGCCAGATTATAAAGCCCCGGAATATCAGCTTCCTGGTAGGCTTTGGTACCTTTTAAGTCATTATTTGCAGATACATACGTAGCTTGTTCACTGTCGACCAACTGTCCCTCAGGAGAGGCATCCTCAGCAACATCAGCAACTCCATTAAGGTCCTGTACACTTGAGGCACCACGTGGTAGTGAATTGAGCCCAACAAAACTCTTGTTACCAGACAATGTAACTGATGTTTCAGCAACACTCTCGTTACCAGACAATGTAACTGGTGTTTCAGCTAAAAATCTTGAACTCTCACAAACTTCACGGTTTGGGTGAATTGTGAGTGTAGCAACAGTTGAACTGCTTTTGCCAAGATCGGCATCAACAGCAAAACTAAAAAATATATTATTGTGAACATACCTGCAAAAAAAGAACGAGGGATTTCTCATTGTGGTTACAGAGAAAGACTGCCAGAAAAACCAGATGCAGATAATACACAAATAAGATGTCTGTAACCATTTTCGTTCTAAAATACAACAGGACAGGAAAAATATAAAAGCAAAGATAAGTAAGCCAATTAAACAAAGACGTGGAATAAAAATGCAAGCATCCCCAACATGAGCCCTTGAGCAAATTGGTGCAGTGAAGAAGCATTTTAAAATGTGGATTTTATGCAATTAAATATCTATTAAAGATAAATTTCACCTCAGAGAAGCAATGAAATTTGTTCTTTTATAATAATGAAAAGTAACTCAGATAATTCAAACAGTGCAAAGAAACAAGAATATATGCAGCATCATTGCCAATGAATCCTTTCACAACCAGTTTAAAGACAATGAGTCACAGTACCCACTCATTAATATTCTCTTCCAATCAACAATTAGGAACTTGAAGTAAACAAAACTCATTTCTTATTAACAACATGGGAATTCCAACTGCATCTTGTATGCTGTGAAGAAGCATCAACATAGGGAAAGACAAGCAACATAAAAAGGTTGGTACAGTCAAGATCAACTAGAAGTAAAACTTAGCTAAATAGATATCTTTTAGGTTTTAATTGTTTTTTTATACATAGAGAATGTCTTTTACATTGTCATAAAAAAAAAAACGTCTATTAGCAGATAGTAGAACAGCTCAATCTTTAAGCGTAAAAGTAAGATATAAGCAATCATGAGGTTAAACACATAAAAAGCACTTCTGTGAGCTCATAATCTACACTCACATGTGAAAACACTCTGGATCAGTTGGGTTGATGGGAGGTATACATCTGTTTATCACACCAACAGCACCATTAACTGCTGCATCCACAAAGTCACAAGTCACCTTATACAGAGCTCTATCACGTACAATCCTACAAAAGAATAACCATATAAGCACTCTTCTAAAAACAATAAAAAATGGTAACAAGAAATCTGCAGCCATAAAAAATAACAAGTAAAACAAAGCCAAAAGAAGTGGATAAAATATGGTATGACTAATTGCACCTCTCCTGGAGAGTCTTGTGGGGTAACTCTCTACAAGACTGCAATTCATCATTCCAGTCCCTTTGCATCCCAATTAAGTCACTACCATATGAAAGGGTAAGAGCATCCTCTGCTCTTGCGGCATCTCGCTTATGATCTAAGACAAAGAAGAATAAGATTTGTGAGAGAAAGAGAATGAAAAAACATGAAGAAACTCTGCAAAGAGTTTGCCATGAACATTTATAGCAGTAGCAAGTTAGTCAGCACAACTGACAAATTGCTGAGTCAAGGCTGCCAAAGTACTAATACAGGCAGCAGAAAAGCCCCAAACTTTAGCAGCAAAAGAAACACTTAATTTTAACTTCAAACATGCATTTCGAGACTTTGAGCCAGAACCCCCAATTTGAGTTCAAGAATGCATCGTAGTACAACTTACACATTGATCTAGCACCAATTTAATCACAGAGCAACTACATATTCAGGTGCTGCCTTTTTTGAGTAAATATACAGAGACAAGGCCTTTCACACACACATGTGTGCATGCATAGAGGGGGCACAAATGGTATATCTGATTCACTACATTTTCTTTCTTGATTTCTGGCTTTCTTGCTCCCTCTATTTCTTCTCCATTTCACACCATAATACATTCTTTACAATACATAAGCAGCGAAAAAAAATCAAAGATTTATGTATGTACTAAATAGTTATTCAATTTCTTAAAACCTAGCAAAGACACACTTTCATTAAGCATCAATCTGTTTGTACATTTCACACCATATTACATTCTTTACAAGACATAAGCAGCGAAAAAAAATTAAAGTTTTATGTATGTACTAAATAGTTATTCAATTTCTTAAAACCTAACAAAGACACACTTTCATTAAGCATCAATCTGTTTGTAGGCATGCAGATAAGTATTTGTGCTCTCCAAGAAAAAAAAGCTCTTATGATCCATCATATTCCCAGAGGTTAGCAATTTGTATTTGTGTGCAAAAATTAACATCAAGTGCATCTATAAAAGGCCAATCGTAAAGCTAGATTATTAAAAATTAAAATTATACATACAACACTTAAATCAGGATATAGTAGTCAAATTCTTACAAATTTTAGTAACATGATCTTCTAAACTACACTTACCAGGAATAGGAAAAACACCAACCCATGAATTAGCTGGTAATAGCGACTGAACATTCTCAAAGGGGTGGGTCGAGGCTCTCCGTTCCAGAATTTCACGAAATCCTTCAAAAGGGTACAATGATGTAACCATGACAGCAAAAAATACATTCAAAGGCCTACTATGTCAGTACAATAGTGAAGCTTAACCAATTTCACTTTACCCTTCTTGAACTTAGGACTGATCTTCTGTAAAAGGCCGATAAGGGTTGTCGCTTCAGAAGCCGGTTTTGCTGGTCTTGGATCTAGTACATTTCCCACGCTCATGTTCACAAAGAATGTCCTTGTTGAACCGGTAACACAGTACTTATTTCCCTCGAAAGTTGCTATATCTAAATAAATCAAATCTCCAACAAGCCTGGAAATATAGTTAAGGCAATAGACTTAACTCACCGAAGAAACATAATGAAAATAATGAACTAGATAAATATGAAGACTACCTCCTATAACTTGGAGGAGGATTAAATGAAGAAAAAACCATGCTCTCGAGACATCTGATCTCTTTCGATGAAGAAGCTAACAGACTACCAAGTGAACCAGTAACATCCTCCATGAAACCCAATCCATCAAGCTCGGGAAATTCAGTTTTTGTTGAACCTAAATTATCACCAAATAAAAGAAATGAAAAATAACACTTGCAAGGTAAAAGCAAACAATGACTACACTCATCAGCATGTTCATTTTAGATGTTAAGACTTTGATATTCATTGTTTATAGAAATAAGAGTTGCAGAATTTTGCACAACGGGAAATAGAAAATATAAATCATGCAAGAAACTATTGTCAAAGATTCTTCACACAATAACGAAAGATTCCTAGGAATACCAGAATGGACAGATCCAAAATGTGTGTACATATATCCACTTCTAGATTTTAGTTTATCAACGAATGTAGTCCAGTCAGTTTCTTTTAAAGATTAACTGAAAAATTGCAGCTAAGATGCTTCATAGGACCCTTCTTCTCATTAATGTAATCGAGGACTAGAATTTTATCTTACTTGCCCCATCCATTTCAAGGTGATTCCATTGAATTCACCATTTCAAAAAATTAAAAATAAATAAAATAGAGGCAACAGAATTAACCTGGGAGATTTGAACTCAAGATTTCACAATCAAAACCCCCATGTGGCCATGGAACCAAAGTTCTAATATACATATTTTTCAAAAATATTTAAAATTAAAAACAAAAGACCTCACAGTAAGATTGTCATCTGCTGCAAAAACGAGGGAACCCCCTTCGTGTAAGTTGATTTATTTTGTAAAAACAACAACAAAATGTATATGTACGTGTATATTATGTGTATATATAGCAAATGTCTATACTTGAGGCAACAAGTTTCAACAAGTATTAGAGTTCTGATGTATGACAGTTTCAATAAGTTTTAGAATTCTACCCAGGGGGAGGATATCCAAGGCAATTAGTCAGTTTCAACACAAATCCTCAGGAATTACAAAATCATTACCACATACATCTGAGATAGAATAGAAAAATAGACCAATAAACTTTTTTTTTTCTTGTCTAAGAAATCAAAAAAAAAAATCAAGTAAGTGAAATTTCGCAGTCATTAAAAACCTGTAGTTTTAATTTGTGAGGTCTCAAGCTGCAATGCTAGAGATGTCGATAGAGATGAATGAATAGTGGAAAGAGAAAGCAAATCTCTGACCCGGCGAAGGTGAGACCTAATAGATCTGTCATCATACAATGCTGCAGGCAACATATCCTTGTTAGGGGCACAATAAACACAACTAATAAATAAATAAATTAGGAACTTTGTTAAGTCAATTATAACAGACGCACATATAACTGGAAATGCCCTAGTTGAATTACTACCAGACTAAAACATTTCAAACAAGCTTGAATTTCCAATAAAGTTAAACAAAAAAGAGAGATCAAAAGAAGCAAAAAAAATCATTTGAATAGAAGTGAATAAAAATCAACTGGATAAATCATGGGTTAGCATGGGAAAAAGTAAAATACAACATCTAGTAGGCTTGAAATTCTGCTGAGTCATACAGTTGACTAACAAGACTCCGAATGTGATTAGTCAATTTAGGATGGATTTGGACCAAATTTATCATCAAGAAAAGGGAAATGAGCTTAAAACACCTGGAACCATCTCCAAAGAGCAACCACCAGTAGTAATATCCCCAACTTCGGATAATTCATTGTAGTCTTCCAAACGGTGCACAGAACCATCTTTGGTGTGCAATAACAAATCATAACAAGTGAAGAAACAAGTCTCTGGAGCATCAAGAAGAAACTGCCTCAAATCCATAACAGAGTCCCCAGGATTTAACTGTATCAACAAAAGTAAATATAAATATTACAATAAAATTATTAACAACAACAAGAATAATCTACACTTAGTTTTTACATCAAGAATACCTACACATAGTTTTTACACCCTTCAAAAAAAAAAAAAAAAAAACCTACACTTTAATGATAAATAAAGAAAAATAAATACTAATACAAGTGCTTAAGAGGAAAAAGAAAATGAGTCTGTAAGTTATACAAAAGGCAACCCCAGACGGTCCAACAACCGAGTTTCACTAGGAAGAATTAAGAAAACATTAAAAAAAAGGGAAAAACGTTGTGCGCAAATCTATTTACTGCATACAGGATCTTGCTAGGACATTTTTTTGAAGAAGAGTGTGCAATTATTTCATCAAAAGAGATTTAGAGATCAAGGAACCCTCCCTTTACAGTAAGGGATTGGAGGGAGGCTCCCTGCTTGGCAAGTTTATCAGCAAAGGAATTAACAGATCTTGGGACATGAGCCCAATAACATAAAATTACAGAAGTAATATCAGTAATCTCATAAAAAACATCTCAATGCCGCCAAGGGGGCTTAGTGGAGGAAGCACACCAGCCAATTACCACTTCAGAGTTACCTTCAATGATCAAAGGAATTGGAGGGAGACGCCAAGGATCTGGCTAGGACATTCACCTGAAATCCATGTGTAACAAGTAGAACTGGACTTTGAAATTCACCATAAACCAAGAAGAAGTTGGACACTTTGGAGTTGTAATGTGCAACAACTGACAAAGTTTCAAATTCAACAAGGAATGATATAGTTAAAGTGACATCTAGAAAAGCCAGGTGAGACCAGAACACAGTTACTCAAAACAAGGAGCACACATATATCATGGATTATGTTGCCATACAACAACCAATTCCACTTTGTTTTACTGCCTGTCATTTATTTTAAAGAGATGAATCCATATCACAAATATTGGTCACATCAATCTCATTCACTCACATGCAACTCAAGCTTTTCAACAGATTGTGCTTTGACAGAAACAGTGTAGAGATGGAGATCACCTGTCAAACCAACAGCAACAAAATTGGTCTGAGTCAGAGTACATTAGAACATTTGTATCAACAAATTCCACTGTGCAAAATGTGAAAAAATAACTTGGAAGTTGTCACAGCTCCTTAGAAAAAGTTTGTTAAGCCCTTTGGTTAAAACTTCAGGGGCTATTCACCCCTTCCAAGAGCAGGTTCCCCAAATCTGCCTGACTGAAGAAGGCTTTTTACAACACACGATAAGGGACCAATATTTTCCTTTTACATCATTAAAAATGTTTTCTAACAAAATACTAGAGCAAGATATTTTTGAAAGGATACGATTAGAGCACGAGATAGATTGAAAGTCAACACAGTCCATAAGTATGTAAATATAACTACACACTTAAAGTATAATCCCAAAATAAGCATATGATCTTAAGATGCTACTCTAAAGTAATTTAAAACTAAAAAATAAGATGAGGAGAACAACAAACGTAGATAAACACTTCAAAGAGATCTGATCTAAAGAGAAATAGAAGCTTTTTAAACTCCTCCAGTATTCATCTGTCTTAAGAGAACAGGGGAATGAAAGAGAGAGAGATACATGAAAAATTCTACTTTAAACTCTCACAATACAGGAGCCAAACGAATGATACAGTAGTAGAAGGGGGGAGAAGAACATCAGCTGAACCCCTTAAAACAATCTCCGTGTCTGCCATGCATCAAGAATTACTAAAACAGGCTAGGATCAAATGTTCTCATCCGAGGAAAATGTAATAAAGAGTAAAGAAACATGAGGCTACCATCTGCCTGCTTAGACTGGTTGGTGGCAGACATTGATGCAGCATCTGTTCCCTCAGTCTTGGCAGTGGCATTAGTAAAGTCATCCAATGCAACGGACTTATCAACTGAATCACAACTCTGGACTCCATTTTCTTTAATGCTGGAAGCTTCCACGTCAATCTTTTTATCAGTTGGGAATACTGCAGAATCAGTAGAGTTGGCAACTGATAGAGAAACAGAAGAATTGGTTGCACTGGACGCTTTCCCCTTATTCTTCGATTTATTAGATTTCCCAGCCATATTTGCTCCTGAAACAGAAGCCAAAATCGAAATAAACACTCCATACAGGAAGAACAACAAATGTTAAGAGTAAGCCAGTAATATACAAGACGCCTTTTACAACATAAAGTAAGCCAGAAAAATTCTCTAACAAACAAATCAAATTTTATACTAAATGTTGCACTTACACTGAATATATAAGTACCCTGTTAAAATTTGAAGTCGATGATAGAATATGTTGATAACGAGATGCCGATGCCGATATACAAGTAACCCTCCAGGAGCTCAAATAAAACAACTGCCAGTAAACTACACAGACAGCAATTACAACGTTCTCACGGCCCACTTAAAAGTTTTCATTCAATCAAAACCCAACCGCATTATATATCGCAGAAAGATAAACAAGTTGTTGGAACCAAAACAACAACAGAAATCCAACTAGAGGGAAAATGCACACACATAAGCCAGTTAAATGAACGTAAACTCGAAAGAATCTAAAAAGGTAGTACTATGTCGCATTAAAAAAAACACACACACACACACACGCCCACAAATGATGGAGAAAGTAACTGTGATAAAACAGATGAGCAGCGTCCCCAGAAGCGTCCAGAAGCAGAAGTCAGCCACCGATACCGAACCAATACGATTTGCAGATAATGGATAAGCAGGATAAACACAGAGATTGCAAGTACAAGATAGCGAAGGAAATAGAGCGGAAGTAAACCCCCCGAAGGCAGGTTGAGGATGGTCAGTCGAGAGTCGAGACGGCCGCGGCTGTTAAACTGATTGTGAAAGCTAATTAGCAAACGCCGCACACGTACTTCCCAGCTCTTTCCACTATCCAGCTCCTTTATTTTCTGGATTTAGGGTTTTTTAATTTCTGTAATGTTTTTAGATAGAAATACTTGAGGGCCTTAAAATCTAAATTGTGCAAAAAGTAATCCTTAATCCGAGATGCCACGCCCCTATAAGACATCATCGATCATTTACATAAAATATAATATTAGCTAGCACTGGTATTACCAATACAGAGACGCAAGATACTCCAGCCCCTTTAGGGCTTTAGGACTTAAAAAAGGCCACCATTGGGAGCCTAGGGCTACTCCGGGCCTGTTTTTCCAGACGTGGACGCCTTTCTCCCGTCGATTGTCTCGGTTTTCCAATAAATCCGGATTGTTTAGGAGGTCACGTGCAGGGAACTTGCAGCAGGGAAGCAAGTAGGAGAAACAGCGAGCTGTTATTCGTCCATAGGGAGTACGTGCGGCACAGAACCGTTATTAGTCCATAGGAAGTACGTGCGGCATAGAACCGACATAGGAAGTACGTGCGGCATAGGACTGAGAACCGAGTCGGTTATATGCTCAACACCGTTCCATTCGAGTTATTTAGATCCAGAAGGTTCATTTGAGTTAACAAGTTGAGCTCGACCGAACTATCGGCTCAATTCGATTCGATTTATTTGGATCCAAAAGGCTCGTTTGAGTTAACGACCCGAACTCGATTGAACCATGGTTCGGTTCGAAAGCTCGCGAGTCGGCTCGTTAATGGGAGTAAGAGTCAGGACTGGGAGCGGGAGAGCGAGAGGGAGGGGGGAGGGAAATTCTTCCTCCCCTCATCCCCTTCGAGCCCCTCCCGTACGCCCCTCAGTTTGATTTTTTCCTTCGATTTCTTCCTCCTCTCGTTTGCCTGCACCTCTATTTCCGTCGCCTCCGTCGATGGGTCCTCGCCGACCCCACTACCCTCCACGTCGTCTTGGTAGAAAACCAGATAATTAAGTTAAAGGGAGAAATAATTTCCCCCTCCTGCACGCAAAAATGATTTCGCACATGAGAAATCATAAGCAAGTGAAAAAAAAAAAACTCTTTCTTAAACTTCGGTTATCCCTTCCTCATGACTCTTGCAAAAATTGAAAAGACATTTTAGTAGAAATACGTTTCTATGGACTATTAGTGGTTTTTTCAAGAAATGTTGAAAATACGTTTATAGGGACTATTAGTGCTTCATTTTTTTAAAAACGGTTTTTTAATTGGAAAATCTTATTAAAAAAATCATATAATTTTCTAAATAAGATTTTCTTGCCAACAAAACCATATAAAAAGTTTTTGGATAAGTATTTGACAATTGATGTTGTAATACTTTTAGCATGAGGCAATTTTCATAACAATTTTGTGTTTAACATTTTATTTGATTAAAAATTTATCAAAAAGTATAGTAATATATTAGATTGATTATTAATTTTTATTTATTTCCCTATAAGAGGCAATAAGATGTCCATTTAACTTTCCTAAGAAAATTTTAAAATATTTCTTGTAATTTTCTAGTAAGTCACAAATATTAATAGAATTTTATTTAAAAGTTTTTTTGGAAATATGTATCCTAGGAAAAATATTAGAATATAAATTTTCAATCAGGGGCACTAAGGAGGCCATAGTAAATTTATGGCCAGATTAAAAAATTACAAAATAAGTTAGACAACATTTGGGGTAAAAAAGATCAATATTGATGTGTTCTAATCCATTATCGAGATTCAATACCGAACCTCCCCTATCGTTTTTTTTTAAATATATGCATAATTTTATATATAATTTATTTGACATATATTTTATGTAAAGTATTAAATGTAGGTTAAGCTCGAACTCGATTAAAATTATTAGGCTCGAGGCTAGGGTCGGCTCAAGCTCGAGTTCGAAATATTTAAATCAAGCTTGATTCGAACATAGGAAGGTTCAAGCTCAGCTCGAGTTCGAAATATTTAAATCAAGCTTGACTCGAACATAGGAAAGTTTGAGCTCAGCTCGATTCGATGCCACCCTTATGCTAAATTAAGTGCAATAGTTTAAAGAGAGTTTTTCCTTAAAGTGCAATTCAAATCTGCCAACTTGTGCTAAATTAGACTTAACATTCACCCTTTCTAGACACATGGAGATCTCAATGGTAAATAGTATAGATGGATGCAAATGATTTTCATAAAGCACATAGGTCTATAGGTAGATTGACAAGTCTTAGAACAATTAAACCAAGTTAAAATTGTAAACCATTTTGTTGTGCTTAGAGCATGAGACCCTTTTTTGTGTCTCAATCAATCTCATTCTTTGAGTATGAGGTTAGATTAGCTAATCTTTTACAACTCAAAAATAAATTGTGAAAGTCAAACCATATGTTTGGATTATATAAAATTTGATATGGTTTAAAACGAGTAATTAGAGTTAATGACTTAGTAACTTCTTAAAAAAAAGTTGATTTTCAGGATTCCATAGATAACAATCTTTAGTAAAAGAAAGAAGGAAGATCCTCACTCCACTTGAGCAGAACATGTATGGGGGGGGGGGGACCCATGCATGTTCAAGAGAGGTTCCAATTTTCTTGAGGCATGATGCCTTTTTTTTAAAATTAAATAGTAATATTGATAAATAAAAAGATAGACTTCCCTTAATTTCTTGGGGCATTATTGATTATTCTTTACTTTTTTATTCTAAAATTGGTTCTATGAAATATAACTTTGTTTATATTTTTTGTATTTTTTGAATTTTTACATAAGCTAAATAAATGGTGGAATATACTATAGGACCAAGTAGCAAGCGAGGTGGGTTGGGGATACAACTTATGAGGATGAGACAAGGACAAGGTTGGTTTTTCAATCTTATGATTGGTTTTTTCTAATTCAGGTTTCCCTAAGGTGCCTTACACTCATTGGAGGTCACCTGTGGCTCGACTCAACTCGAATACCTAACTTACCCTTTTTTGGAAATTAAAATAACAATGTTAAGAAATAAAAATAATAAATTCCTTTAATTTAAATATTCTTAACTTTTGTGTTGCTAATTTGGTTTTATGAAACATGGGTCCAAGCCCAACTCAAATCCCTGACTCATCATTCTTTCTGTTCCCCTGAGGCATGAATTGATGTGAATACCTGATTTACCCTTTTAAAAAAATTAAAATAGTAATTTTATGAAAAAAAGATAGAATTCCCTTAATTTCCTTGGCCATTCTTGATTATTCTTTACTTTTATGTTATAAAATCAGTTATACTAAATATACCTTTTTTATATTTTTGTATTTTAAATTTTTTTTACAAAGCTAAATGAATGGTAGAACACGCAATAGGCTGAAGCAGGGAGGAGTTGGGAATATGACTTACAAACTAGGAGAAATTCTAGGATTTGAAAGATTAAATCAATTAAAAATAAATCTAATATAGTAGGATCTTATCTTATAAAAGAGGGGGTATGTTCCCCGTTTATGCCCTCATGTCACACAACCACTTATTTCTTGGAGGTGACACCAATTTCCATTTTGTACTGGGAACACTTTCTATTTTTCTTTATTATTTTATTTATTTTTATTTTATTATTGAATTTATGAAAAAAAGAAATACTTCACTAATTTGTTGTAATTTGAGTACAATGACCCTCTATTTATAATAGAGGAAACAACTAAAATTCAATTAAGATTAAACTACCCTTATCCCAGTTACACTCAAAGTTAAATAGTAAAAGATAAATCCTATAACAATTGAACAACTAAACATAAATAAAAAACCAACATAATCGAAACAACTTTAACTGAGACTCTTTTGTGAAACTTCCTCTTGCGAGACTCTTGTAAGACTCCACCATATTAATTTTGACTTTGTGAGAGTCATGTAAGACTCTTCTATATTTGTTTTTCATCACTCCCCCTCAAGATGGAGTTTATAACTTCAGCTTGCAATGAAAATAATTTTTGGTCTTCAATCTTTGTTTTCAATCTTCATTGCCTTTTTTTTTCATAGATGTTAAATCTTCATCATATGTTTTTCCTCTTTCTTGAATATTTTTTGTCACATAAAAATTACCACAACATGTGAAACAAAATACCTATTTTTTGTACTTTTTCTACTTCTCTCCCTGAAGTTATGGATAATAAGGACATAGAAACCCAACTTGGACAAAACATAGTGCGAGAAAAGAAAATCACTCCAAGCCATATGACAAAGCTCAATACACTAATCAAAATGGTCATGGTCTAAAACAAACTCGCTCAATTTTAAAGGCGAAAAAATGGCCCAACTTTAGGGCTTAACAAAAAGAGTACTCACTTTTTAAGGGTAGCTCAAACACAAATTACCTCTTTGGTAAAGAATAAAAGACTTGACTCAAGTTGGATGTTGGGCAAACTCCTATGGACTCAAGTTGGATGTTGGGCAGACTCAAGAAGTCCTCTCATAGTGATGCATTGCACAGACCTTTGACTTTTGCGTTTCTTAAAGGATATGCATCTGAAATGCTAAATACCAACACAAGATCAATTAAGTTTTATTATCATCAAGATCAAGAAAGAAGTCAACGCTCGATCAACATCATATTCATTGAGTTAGGAATGATTGATGATTTTAAAAATAAGTGTTCAACTCCTCACGTAATGATGAATTTAGTCCATGGTCTAAGCCATATGGGCCTTGTTAATGTTTCCTAAATTGTCTTGTTTTCTCTCTCTGATCGTTACAAGAAAACACCTCAACCTAGTATG
The DNA here is from genome assembly GCF_029961685.1 of Aristolochia californica. NCBI lineage: Eukaryota > Viridiplantae > Streptophyta > Magnoliopsida > Piperales > Aristolochiaceae > Aristolochia > Aristolochia californica. Next base: position 29,331,900 of record NW_027182290.1, on the reverse strand, counting down.
TAATTTCAAATTACTTTCTCATATCTTGGATTGGGGACAGGGTCACCACTCAAGATGGTCAAGTGATCATTAGTACCTAAAATTGTTTGAGTCTCACAATTCTCATAATTAAAGTCAAGTTTAGCCTATTGGGGTGGACTAAGCTTGACCATGACATCCACATTAATGGCATGAATCACTATGAGAGGACTTCTTTGCAAACTTTGCCATAGTCATTTTAGGGGTGCTTCTAATATTCCTTTTTCTAATTCCATATATCTTCAAATTAGGTTTTTCTTGTTGGATGGACTTCATTAAAGACATTTTCTCTAAGACATCGGACAACTCGATGGTTTTTCTCTCAAAAAATAATACTTAGGACTTTAAGAGCTCATTTCCCTTTTGGAACTCTAATGTATTTGCATAGACATTTTTATATTCTTCTCTAAACCATTCATGGGGATATAGCTCTTCAGTACATTTGGCAGTGAGATTGTCATTTCCCCCATATAGATCTTCTAATTCAAGGAACATACATATTTCAAGGAAATTATTTCCTTTTCCAACTTAGTGAGCTAAACCCTTAGTTTTTGTTCTCATAGGCTTTCCTTTTAAGTATAAACCTTGACTCATTCAATAAGAATAGTAATTCTCCTAAGTTACGTTCCTCATCACTCTCACCCATACTCTCATCATCTCCATCTAACACTACAAAGAAAATGACTTTCACCAACGAAAAGTAAAAAAAACTTTACAAAAGTTCTACCAATGAAAATTTTGTTTGGGGAGGTCCGTTTCCCGTTTATGTGGTAGTCTTTTTCCAAGCAAATTCTCATTTAACTGGTATAGTTTGAAAATTATGCCAGTGAATTTCCAAATTTGCTAGCAGAAAATTTGAATCTAATCAATGAATTGTGAATTTTGTTGGCAAAGAATGTGAATCCATGCCAGCGAATTGTGAATCTCACTGGCCGATAATTGAAAACTCTTTCAACTAATTTAAAAATTCACTGGGAGATGAGGTATTTTCTTCATTTCCAAATTTGTTGGTAGAATATCCAATCTAATGAATCAGTACAATTGTTTTTTTGCCAATGAATTTAAAATTCATTAGAAGAGGAGGTACTTTCTTCTTACGAATTTAGAAATTGGTCGGAAGGTTTTCAAAATTTTATATAATAATTATTATTTATATTATCTATTTCCATGTTAATATGAAAATAATCAATAATGTTGACATAATATGTTACGATCCCAGATCTGACACAACGATTCATAAGGAGGAAGAAGAAAAAGACTAAAATCAAATCGAAGGGAAGCATGAAAACCCTAGGTTCTTTGAGGAGAACGTGACAGCAGTTAGCCAATACACCCAAGAGACCGATCTGTTAGGTGCGGAAAGCTACCGCCTACAAGAGTGGACGGAACCACCTCAGAACTGACACAACGATTCGTAAGGAGGAAGAAGAGAAAGACTAAAAGCAAACCGAAGGGAAGCATGAAAACCCTAGGTTGTTTGAGGAGAACGTGACAACGGCTAGCCAATACACCCAATAGACCGATCTGTTAGGTGTGGAAAGCTACCGCCTACAAGAGTGGATGGAACCACTCTGACACCCACCCTGCCCATTCTTAACCGCCTCTCACGGGATTCAAACGCGGGATGTGGCGTGCCCAGCTCTGATACCATGACAGCGGCTAGCCAATACAACCCAACAGACCGATCTGTTAGGTGCGGAAAACTACCGCCTACAAGAGTGGACAGAACCACTCTAACAGAACGCACACCCCTGATCTCGTTGAGGAGAACTCAAAATTCTTGTTTACGCTAAATCAATACTTGCCTTTTCTTATTACTTTTACCCCTTAAATAGGGTTCACCCTTACAAGGTTCAAGATAAAATATTACAGAAATGCCGCTATGGCCTATTAATTCTTTAACTGAAATAAAATAAAGTAAAGTAAAGAAAAATAATTAATTAGACTCTAAGTACTTAGCAATGTTATTGCGTGCATAACATTACACCCCCCTTGTGAGAAAGAGTTTGTCCTCAAGCTCGAAGGTAGGGTCGGCTTGCCGAACGTCTCCACCTGTTCCCAAGTAGCATCCGCGGTATCTGTGTCAACACTTTGGATGACAAAACTGAAGCATTCCACCCGAGAAGCAAAATTTTTTTTTTACTCTACCAGCATCACTTGCTGTAGCACACCCCAACATGGTTAAGCAACCAAACAACAAGTGGAACTATCACCAGCTCCATTATGTGAACTTCAACTTCTACATTAACAACCCTTGTGTGATTTGCCCCAATGGCTACCTCATGGGCAAAATATAGCATGTCCCATGTAACCTCAGTAATTGGATTGAGGTGATTCCTAATTACTGTTGGTTGCCCAAGTTCATCCAGTGGTCCCTCACTTGTCGGTGCATACATTGCTGCTATGGTTCCACAAAAATTCCAACACAAGGCAAAAATCAAGTTTTTCTTCCTGTCCCTTTGAGAAAATATTGAGCAAGCACTAGTAAGGTTTCCCAATTGGCAGTAACCAGCAAAGAGAGCATTCGATGCTGGTAGAACTTGCTCGTCTCTGTTATAAAAAATAGAATGAGCATCATTGATTGTTGTATATTTCGCATACCTGGCAACCATTGTCACTTTTAAATTGCTACTCATAGGAATATGGTTTGTATGAACCAAGTCAAGAATCCACATACCACTATCGGAGTCCTTCAACTGGGCAGAAGTGGAGAGGACTGAAAGAACAACAACACCCTCTACATTAACACCTGTAGACTTCATATTTTTGAAGAACCCAAAAGCCTCGTCAGTTGGCATATCCTGGGATTGACCTGCTCGACTGAGAACAACCACCTAGCAGGCCTCATTTTTCAGTATTTGGAAGCAGTCCTGGTTCAACTAATTGCCCCACATTCTTTACTAAAATACCATGAGCGCAAGCACTTAACATATTCAGGTAAGTGATCTCATCTAGTCCAAAGGTATGAGTTTTCAGTTTACCAAACATTTCTAGTGAAGCTCTGCATAACACATGTGTTGCAAAACCAGTGGCTTCCTTTATGGATCCATTATTATCCAAACCCAGAACTGAGGCTATAAAAGAAAAAAAAATTATGGAGCATCTGCTCAATTACAGCCAAAGAGTTATCTCGCAATTCACATTTTGCATATAAATTCAGAAAGGTAGTGCATAAATTATCAGTCAATTCCAACCTGTTCAGTGTTATATAGAATTGAACCCATTTGTCAGTTTCAAGAGGTCCAAGAATGGCACCTGCAGCAAGAACCCAAATTAAATTTATTGTTGTCCCAGTGTGGCAAGAATCAGCAACATCCTGCACAAGACTCTATGTATTGCCCACTTTAATAGATAATTTTGCTTCATAAGTCCTGCATTTGAGCTTTGCACCCCTTGCCACTGCCGCTTCTAAACTCAGAATTGTCACAGTCTCATCATTTTGCATACACAATGTATAAACAATATCCTCTAGGAAGCCCTGGTCGCCTCTAGAGTTCAAAATTTTCTCTGCACCTTCCATCTCAATTTGCAGCACTGTTTTCTGCATTGCCACTGTTTTCTTCACTGCCATAGCAGTACTATTTTCTTGGTTGTCTGGCACTTGAGCAATCTGAAAGTCCATTATGTGGACTCGATCTTCATCCTTCAAAGCTTCAGCAATGGCACCATTGGCTAACATATACCCAAATTTGAAGTATGGGCAAACTTCTTAAAGTATGTGCATGTAAGAGAGAAGTTCGGAACTTGCAGGCTCCTTGCATTTTAGTGCTTGGTAAATCAAATTTCTTGAGTAGGACCACCTTGCAACAAGACCTTCAAGCATATAGGCACCAAGCCGCTGAAGGGGCTCCCCTGAAACCGAAACCATCGGTCTGAATTCAGCCATCAACCATATCATTATCAGAGACAACTTTTCCACAAGCAATAAGCACCTCTCTTAGATCTCCTCTAATTACCTCCAGCAATTGTTTCCACTTGTTGGGTACCATTGTGTTAGGACCAAGAGAGGTGCTCTCAAAGTTGTCAACTATGTTAGAATCAGGACCCAACATGACAGTTTCTAATTCTCTTAGTTTGTGCTGCAAACCATGTACATCCTCAATAACACAAGACCCACTAACAGGCAGGGGTGGCATTGAGCCGAGCCTGCTTATGTTCGAGCTGAGCTTGATTTAAATATTTTGAGCTGAGCTTCGAGTCGAGCCTCGTCTCGAGCCTAAAATTGTTATCGAGTTCGAGCCCAACGAGTTCGAGCCAAGCTCGAGCCTCAACATACATTCAAAACTTTTCAAAAAATATATATCAAATAAAATGTATATAAAACTATCCATACATTTTATATAAAATTGGGCATAACTTATATATATAATACGTGTATAAGATTGGGCATAACCTCTACTTAAAATTGAGCCTAATCTATATATATAATACTTGTATAAAACTCGGCATGACCTCTACTTAAAATTGGGCATAATCAATATACATAATACCTGCATAAAAACTCCATAAACACTCCATAAAATTATCTATACATTCCATAAACACTCCATTAAATTGTTTATACACTCCATAAAATAGTCCAAACACTCCATACACTGCATAACGTTATAAATAAACTCCATACAATAATCAAACACAACAAAATTAAATGAAATATCACTATCAATTTACAATCACCCAAATAAAAACTATAAATCCTTTAAATAAGATCCTATTACTATTACAAACTTGCTAGAAAATTACAAGAAATATTTTAAATTTTTATTAGGAAAGTTAAATGGACCTCTTATTGCCTTTTATAAGGAAATAAATAAAAATTAATAATTAATCTAATAGATTATTATACTTATCGATAAATTTTTAATCACATAACATGTCAAACACAAAATTGCTATGAAAATTGCCTCATGCTCAAAGTATTATATCATCAACTGTCAAATACTTATTCAAAAATTTTTTATATGGTTTTCTAGCCCATCTTGGCAAGAAAATCTTACTTAGAAAATTATATGATTTTTTAAAAAGAATTTATAATTAGAAAAATATTTTGAAAAATCATGAGACACTAATGGTCCCTATATTTCTACTAAAAATGTCTTTTCAACATTTATTGAAAAAACCACTAATACTCTCTAGAAACGTGTTTCTACTAAAATATCTTTTCAATTTCTTTAAGAGCCATGAGGAAGGGACAAAGAGTTTTTTTTTCTTGTTTATGATCTTGCGCGTAGGGGTGGCTTTGAATAAATTATATATAAAATTATGCATACATTTAAAAAAAATATAATGATAGGGGAGGTTCAGGATTGAATTTCAATAATGGATTAAAATGCACCAATATTAATATTTTTTACTCCAATTGTTGTCTAGCTTATTTTGTAATTTTTGAATCTGGCCATAATTTATTATGGCTTTCTTAGTGCCCTTAGATGAAAACTTATATTCTAGGAATAACTAAAAATATTTTTCCTATGATACATATTCCCAAAAAACACCTTTAAATAAAATCTTATTACTATTAGTGACTGATTAGAAAATTACAAGAAATATTTTAAAATTTTCTTAGGAAAGTTAAATGGACCTTTTATTACCTCTTCTAGGGAAATAAATAAAAATTAATAATCAATCTAATATATTATTATACTTATTGATAAATTTTTAATTAAATAAAATATGAAACACAAAATTGCAATGAAAATTGCATCATGCTAAAAGTATTACAGCATCAACTGTTAAATACTTATTCAAAATTTTTCTATACAATTTTCTACCCCATCTTGGTAAGAAAATCTTACTTAGAAAATTATATGATTTTTTATAAATAATTTCAATTAGAAAAATGTTTAAAAAAACACGAGACACTAATAGTTTATAAAAACTTATTTCTATAAAATTTATTTTTAATTTTTTCCAGAGGAAAAAGTTTTTTTTTTTACTTTATGATCTCGCACGTGCGAGATCATCTTCGAGCGAGGGAGGGGGAGATTATTTATACCCTAATTTCTCCCCCGAACTTAGGTTATGGTTTTTTGCTGAGACGACGTGGAGGGAAGGGGGTTACGGCACCGGGGAGGACCTATCGTCGGGGATGACGGCGGCAACGGAAGTGGCGACAACAAAAACAGAGGCGACAGCGAGGAGAGGAAGAAATCAAACGGACGATCACAGAGGCGACCGGGGAGCAGCTGCGACGGCGGTAGAGACAGCCGGTGAACAGTTGAGACGGCCGTAAAGGCTGCGACAATAGCCGACGGGAGGGGTCGGCGGTGACGAGGGGAGGAAAAAAATTTCCCCCCCTCGCTCGATCCTGCTCCCGCTCCCCCGCTCGCTCGCGATCCCGATACCGATCAGACTCACTTCAAGCCGACTCGCTAGCCAATGAACCAAACCTGGCTTCGATCGAGCTCGGCTCGTTAAGGTAAATGAGCCAATTTCAGTGCTCGAGCTCGGCTCGTTAAGGTAAACGAGCCGATTTCAGTGCTCGAGCTCGGCTCGGGCTCGATAGATAAGTTCGGCTTGGTACCGGTTCGGTTCAAAGCCACCCCTACTAACAGGTGAACCGTGATTAATGTCTGGTGAGTGATGTTGGTCTGATGGATATGACTGGGACTCTTGTTGTGATGTCGGGCTTTCCCTGGTTGAGAAACTGAGAGATGAAAAAGAGTTATACACATTATAGCTACCAGTTGCAGAGGATCAGTCTACGGTGCAGTATTGCCCTAGAGAAGTGTGGATTGCAAAGCTACGTCCATTGGCTAGTTCAAGGTCCTCACATTGCCAACATGTTGTACTAACATACCATGAGCGTAAGTACAAGCTGAAATAATATTAACCAAAGCGACAACATCTGGGAAGGTAGAAGATGATCTCAAGCGGTGAAACCATGACAGAACATATCCATCCATATCACATTCTGCATACATATCCACCATGGTCACATTCCTTAACTGTGAACATGCAGAAAGAAGACCAATTATAGTTACAAAATTGGGAATCATAGTTTGCCACTTCTTTATTGTAATAAGCTCCATAGCCTCGCTAGGATGACCTCTTTGTGCATAGGTCAAAATTAGTGTTGTCCATGAGACTAGATCAACGACAGGAAGTTCATTATATACCCAATGAGCATCAGTAATGTTCCCACATTGCACATACATATCCAACAAAGAAATTCCTAGTAATGAATTCAAGGAAACTCCATTCTTAATAATATAACCATGAACCCATTTCCCTTTCTGCACTGCAATAGCAACAGCAAGTTGACAATTCGTCAGACTATTCAATTTGACTGTCTCCCCATTATTTCTCACGTTGGCTACCCTCTCATTTCTAGAACTCAGACCTGGTTGAAGAATTTCCATGAACAGTGGTCGAAGCATACACGGGACCCAAAAAATTAAGCACAACATTTTCAAATTGACAATGAATAGACGCACTGGTGCTGTTCTCATCAACAGAAAAATAAATCACCCATATAAATTTTTCTACCATTCCCAGAATCCCCCAAAAATTCCCATCTCGCATTTTAGACACACAAGTCAGAACTCCGTCAAAATACGAGATGGGAATTTTTGGGGGATTCTGGGAATGGTAGAAAAATTTCTATGGGTGGTTTATTTTTCTGTTGTTGAGAAAAGCACCAGTGCATCTATTCATTGTCAATTTGAAAACGTTGTGCTTAGTTTTTTGGGTCCTATGTAAGCCGCTCGGCCATTGTTTGTGGCAATTCTTCAACCAGGTGTGAGTTCTAGAAATGAGAGGTCTCATGGATTTTTTTCGTCTCCTGTTTTGGGAGACGTTTTGCTTCCCGTGAGAAGGGGTTTGTTGATACCGAACCCAAATCAGGCCTTACAAACGAGGGTCGTGCTGAATACCCCTCCGATTTTGGAATTTTTGGGTCCTTGATGTCTAATTTCTATGCTCGTGATATTGAATTTTCCTGGCCCGTCTTTGGACTTCCCTGCTCGGAGATTTTGAAATTTTCTGGCCCGTCTTTGGACTTCCCTGCTCGGAGATTTTGAAATTTTCGGGCCCGTGGCCCTTCTTCCCATCCGAGACAGAGTCTGCTTGAGCGATTTTAGGTCCTACGACCTTCTTTTCTGTGGCAGCGAGATGCCTCTCACTTGTAAACATTTTAATGGAAAATTCACGCCATGCTGCTTCCAATGCTAAAAACCTTGCGCGTATTTTTTCCAATATCTCGCGTATGGCAAACCATTTTTCTTAGGATGAAGAATCTCTCATTGTGTTCCCGGTTTGATACCAATTGTTATGATCCGGATTTGACACAGCGATTCATAGTGAGGACGAAGAGAAAGACGAAAATGAAGCCCAAGGGAAGCTTGAATACCCTAGGTTCTGTTAGGAGAATGCACACCACTGAGCTCGTTGAGGAGAACTCAAAACCCTTGTTTACTCTAAATCAATACCTGCCTTTTCTCATTCCTCTTACCCCTTCAAATAGGGTTCACCCTTACAAGGTCCAAGATAAAATATTACGAAAATACCCCTGTGGCCTAGTAATTCTTTAATTGAAATAAAATAAAGTAAAGTAAAGAAAAATAATTAATTAAACTCTAAGTACTTAGCAATGTTATTGCGTGCATAACATAATATAAAATTAGTCATAATCAAATTAATTAAAAATATATACTACAAAATAATGAAAATGTTTATATAACCAAATACAAATATTTAAATATTTATAAAATATAAAAGTATATATTTAAAAAATAAATTTGTATAAAATGTAAAGAATGTATAAATTATCCAAAAATGTATAAAATTTAAATAATAATAAAAAGTACAAACGCTTCAAGGGAGGGTCTAGGGGAGGATCCGAAGAAGATAGGCTCTGAGTCTGCATCTGTTGAAAGATTGATGCATCCTATCCTGAAGAGACTCCTGAATAAACCTCATCTTGTCCTTGTACTCAATTTGTAAAGACTTCAACCACTCTTCAGTAGTATAGTGAGACTTCTGATTCTCACGGTATACATCCCTAAGTTTCTCTTGAGTTAAACTCAAAGTCACTAGAGTCTCACGTAGCTCCTCCTAGAGATGCAAGTGAGAAGGAGAGAATCAAGGAATCTTGGGTAAAGGTGACTGAGCTAAACCCATGCCCTTAATGTACCCAGACCTAAGTCCACATACAGTTGGACAATGGCACACAAATCGACTGATTGACTAGCTTCTTGTGCCTTTCACACCATCCTCCACATCTCTTCTTGTTAACAATAAAAAAATAAAGTTACAATATTGCATTTTGTATTTAATAAAGCATAAAAATTATAAAAAAACTTCAAGGTATTATACTTACATATTGCACTTCAAACCCTCCAGTCCAACTGTATTATGACTGATGGGTGATCTTGAATTGTTCAATCCCAAAAGAATTTTTACCCTACATATTTGAAAACACAAATGGATATTTTTTAGTTAATAAAAAAATAAAAAATAATTCTATTTAAATAGAAACCATCTCCCCTCATATGCCTATAAAAGATTTAATCTTGTGGTATGCCAGATATTTTGTTTTCTAACATGTCTAACATTCACATTGGAATGTCTTTGCAATAACGGATTAAACATTAAAAATTACTGCAACTTCTAAACAAAAACCTTACAAATCATATACCTTAAATCTGGGTCCTTGAAATAGGGTCAAAAGAGCGACAAAGTGACCCCATGGACCCCAAAACCAGGCATGCATGGTAGTCTAATGCTACTGAAATGCAATATCCCATATGGAATTTACGATGGCTCCTGCCGCCTTATCACTCTATATAACGACATCAAACTTATCCTTGACAAAAAGAATAACTTGACCCAATTTTTTATCAATGTAGGTGTTGGAAGATGGGCCAAATCCACACGACCAAGGAAAATCTACATATTTAAAGAGTGTTAGAAGATGGGCCCAAACCCATAAGATATGGGTCCACATAAGATGGGCTCAAGCCCACACGACTAAGGAAGGCCCAAGCCCATAAGATATGGGACACAATGATCATGTGAGGTGGCATAAGAAGTCTTACACAATAAGAAGTCTAACAAAGCTACAATTATTATTGAAGCAAGTCTCACAAAAGAGTTTCAATTTAAAAGTATTTTAGTCATGTTAATCTTCTAATTATTTTGGGTTATTTAATTATGTTGGGACTTATATTTAAATGTTAGAGTTTGGGTGTAATTGGGACAAAGGTAGTTTTATTGTAATTGGACTCTACTACCTTCCTCTATTATAAATAGAGGTTCATGTACTCTGATTATAATAAGTCAATGAAGTATTTTTCTTTTCCATAAATTCAACATGGTATTAGAACAGGTAATGTGAGTTGACGTGGTCAACCCATAGAGCTAATGAGATTCTCTTTGTTGATCTATCATCTTTAGAAGTTAGGGTTCGTAGTTATTTTTTGGGTCCCTACACCCGTTAGGTTTTTATGTTTTTCACCTCTATAATGAATGTTTCATATTTCAAATTTTATATTTACGAAAAGATATTCGAGTATAATTTCCAAGAAAAAAATAATTTTCCAATCGGAGTTATCTACAAAGAGAAATCGATATTTTAATCAGCGAATGTCAGATTGCAAAAGAGGTTCGAGTAATAGCAGAAATCTTCATCTTCCGAGGTATTGTTTGCTATCAAGAAAGAAACTTTATATGGAGAATTATATATAAAAATAAATATCTTTAAGTATATTTCCTTACCTATTCAAATAATTTTTTATCTGAGTTATCTACAAATAAAAATTGATATTTAAAGCAACAAAGGTCAGATTGCAAAAGATGTTTGAGCAGCAGCAGAAAGCTTCAATTTCCAAGGTATTTTATGCTACCAAGAAAGAGACTTTATATGGAGAATTATATATAAAAGGAAAGATATATAAGTCTATCTTCTTACCTATTCAACAAATTTTAGTATGATTTTTTTATAAGGAAATATTGATCTTGGAAGAGTCTATGGGCATTCTAAAAAAAAAAGGAGAAACAATGCTTAGTTTGGCCAGATGAAAGAGACCAAAATCTATTAGATTATTTATCTTATGATAATTATATTTTATGAAGAGAAGTTATACTTGGATGAAAGGTATTTAAATCTTGTTTCAGAAGGAGAAAATTTTATATCAATCTGATCTATGTTTAAAGATATATTCGCATTGGAAGAATCAAAGGTTATGCTGGTATCCTATTACATTAAAAAATCCGAATTTAAGCCGATTGTTTTGCATCACTATTTCCATTGCTATATCAGAACAATATCTCACTTCTCCCTAGTTTATGGGTTTATTACTACATCTACATTATTTTGGCTTATTATTTTTAACCGAGGTCTTCTCCAAGAATGAGGGCCCACGGATCAGCTGAGACCAGTGTTCATGAACTGGTCTTCTCAGAGACGAAGCACCACACCGCACAGTTTACGGATCCTCTCACATGGAGACCTCTAAGCTCCGTTGGTGGTGGACGGAACCACCAAGACCTCCGAGGACTGATGGCACAGTTCTGACAAAGAGCCTCGCGCTCTCTTGCTTCTCGACTAGGACGACGGTGTGGAGAAAGGAGGTGAACTGTTTGAGGACGGGAATGATAAATCTGCCTTCCCTCTTCTTCTCTTTCTTATTTATACTTAGGTTTACCAAATATTACATATCAACCCATGAGCCCAACACAATCCTATCCAACCCATTAAGCTATGTACATAATACAACATACAACAAGCATAAGTGACACCTAATATACATTCCAAAATATCGTAACATCCCCCTAGAAATTGATGTTGGTGAGTCAACCAGCAACAATTTGCCAACCAGAAAATTATGCCACGGATGAGACAAAGCTTTGGTGAAGATATCAGCCACTTGAAGATTCGAAGAAACATACGGAAGAGATATTACTTGGCGCTCCAAAGTGTCGCGGATAGAGTGACAGTCCACTTCTATGTGCTTGGTGCGCTCATGGAAAATAAGGTTGGCCGCAATCTGAATCGCACTTGTATTATCTGCATGAAGTGGTGTAGCGGAGGTCTGAGGAAATTGGAGCTCAGTAAGAAGGCCATGAAGCCAGATAATTTCAGAATAGGCAGTAGACATGGTGCGATACTCAGCCTCGAGGGATGACTTGGACAACCAATCCTGTTTCTTACATTTCCAAGAAATCAGCGCATCCCCTAAAAACATACACCAGCCCATAGTAGATCAAAGGGTATCTGGGCATCCGACCCAATTTGCATCATTGTAGGCAACCAGTCGTAGTGCAGAGCCTGTAGGAAGGAATAACCCACAAGTAGGAGAACCGCGTAGATAGAGGATGATGCACCGAACCACCGCAAGATGAAGGTGCCGAGGTGATGACATAAACTGATTGACTTGATGCACGTCATAGGAGATGTCCGAGCGAGTAGTAGTCAAGTATATGAGAATCCAAACCAGTCGTTGATAGATAGTAGGATCCTCAAGAAGAGTCCCTTTATCTTTCCTGTATTTGACATTGACCTCCATAGGAGTAGCAACTGAAGAAGTGTCCTCCAATCCACCTAGAGAAATAAGATCTTGAGTATACTTATGTTGGTTTAAGAAAATACCATTGGGACGGTGATGTGCCTCCAACCCTAAGAAGTACGTGAGGTGTCCAAGGTTCTTCATATGAAAGGTGGCATGCAACACTTACTGAAGCTTGGTAATAAGGCCCGAGTCAGTGCCAGTAGTGATGATGTCATCCACATAAACCAAGAGAAGGACCATGCCGATGGTAGACTTATGATAAAATAGAGATGAATCATACTGACTATGTGTAAACTTGTGAAGAATAAGTGTGTTGCAAAACTTCTCAAACCAAGCCCGAGGAGCTTACTTCAGCCCATACAACGGACGATGTAGCTTGCTAACATGATCATGAGATGAAGTAGTCACACCCGAGGAGAGCTTCATGTTGACATCTTCTTGTAGGTCACCATGTAGAAAGGCATTCTTCACATCCATCTACTGCAGTGACCAGGACTTGGAGGGTGCAATGGCAAATATAGTGCAGACGGTAGTCATCTTGGCAACTGGAGCAAATGTTTCCTCATAATCATCCCATATTCCTGTTTATTTCCTAGGGCCACAAGGCGGGCTTTGTACCGATCCAGTGATCCATTTGAATGTAGCTTTACAGAAAATACCCACTTACTCCCATGAGGCCGAATGGCAGGTGGGTAAGTCACAATGTCCAAAGTGTGATTCTCCTCTAGTGCTTGCAGTTCTGTTTGCATTGCCCGTTGCCAACACTCATGTGCCATAGCCTGTTTGTAGCAAGAGGGAATGGAAATGGAGGATAAGGTAGCCACAAGTGATACAGGGGAGGGAAAACCATACCTATCAAGTGGGCAAGAGTGACTAGTAGATCTGTGGAGGGTGATGGGGGCTTGAGCAGAGAGACGAGCAGGAACAAGCATCAGGTCAGAATCGAAAGAGGGCAGTGAGGAGTGGGGCACGACTCATGAAAGTTCGACAGACTAGACAGAGATGCAGATGACAGTGTAACTTGAGATGGAAAGAAATATTGGTTTTCATAGAAGACCACATTCTGAGAAACACGGACTCGACGCACTTGGGGATCATAGTAAACATACCCTTTTTGAGAAATGGCGTATCCAGGAAATGCACACATAACTGATTGGGCAATGAGTTTATGCCATTCATGATTAGGGAGATGCACAAAAAAAACACAATCGAACGTCCAAAGATCAATGTATGATGGAGAATAACCAAATAACTTCACGAATGGAGATACATGATGTAAGGTAGGCGAGGGCAGGTGGTTGATTAAATAACTAAGGTAGAGAGTGCCTCACACCAAAAACAGGGAGGAACGGGTGATTCAAGAAAAAGGGTGCGGACCATATCAAGAAGGTGACGATTTTTTCGCTCAACAACCCCATTTTGTTGGGGGTGTGGAGGGACAAGAATGTTGAGAGATAATGCCTTTGCTTCGAAGAAAATCCTGGAATTCAGTAGACATGTACCCGCCTCCAGTGTCAAAGAGCAATACTTTAATACGAGCAGAGAATTGTGTTTCAAGAAGTGCAAGAAACTTATTAAAGGCGATAGAAACTTCAAACTTAGCTCGTAAGAAGTAGATGACTTAAATCATCAATAAATGTAACGAAGTACTTATATTATGCATGGAAGATAATAGAAGCAATTCCTTAGACATCACTATGAATAATATCAAAACAGTGGGAGGCATGTGAGGCATGATGAGGAAATGGTAAAACTTCACTTTTGCCAAGTTTGCATGACGAAAAGTAAAAAACCGTATCAAGTGTGGTGCATTTTTTACTACCTAATAAACTAGATTTAAGCAATATATAAAGATTATCAGAGTTTGGGTGGCCTAGACGTCTATGCCACATGGTAGGGCCAGATCCAACAACATTACACGCAAAAGAAAGTACAGGAGTACGTGGAATGATGGTGGAGAGAAAGACTTTAAGAGGAAATAGCCTTCCAACTTTAGGCCCATTCGCGATCACCTTCCCCGACGCTTGATCCTGTATAACACAACCAAAGTGAGAGAACTGAACATTACAATTTTTATCAGGAGACACGGGGACATCAGATACGGAGGGGGAGAAATTACCAACAACACTGATAGGCAGAGAGCTACCATCAGCAGTGTTGATGTGCTAGTTTTTATCATATTTTCTAATGTTAGATAGAGACCCAACATAGTTGGTCATATGGTTAGAAGCACCATAATCAAAATACCATGGCTGAGGAGAATTTTTCTGCTTACTTGAGAGACCAAAAGTAGAAAAAGTAAATATGATCATCTGTTGTACCATTTCAGGGGTGAGTGAGGATGAACTGGCAGGTGGTGGAGGAATAGGAACGGTAGTAGCTGGCAAGGCAGGTAGCAATGTTGTAGAACTAGAAGTACTAGTGGAGGTATGATAAGTTATATTCTTTTTCTTTTCAGAGCGAGTAGGGCAAGCTGCAATGAGATGGCCCAACTTCTTGTAGTAGTTACAGGATTTAGTGGGGTGCAGTGGAAGCACTGAATAGAACTCATGTCCCAACCCTTATTTTTTCCTTGTGCTGCATAAGCCCCATGAGTAGATTTATCAACCTGGACGTGATGTTCCATACCCGCCCGAGTAGCAATGCTCTCCTCCTCCCTAAGGAGTTCACTCAAACATGCATCCAGAGACAACATTAGATGACGATTCATTAGATGTGACCGAACAATCTCAAATTCTGGACGAAACTTCATCAATAACTTATCCCTCTTACTGGTTTCGTGTACTACTTGCACTGTCGAGAGAGCAACAACTGGGACGCTCTCATAAACAATATCAGTATAGTCAGTCCACAGATTTTGAAACCCCGAGAAATATTCTTTAATGGAATGGCCTCCTTGCGTGAAATTTTCCATTTCATATTCGACTTGAAATTGCCGCACCATGCTGTTTTGATGATAAACCTTGTGGAGGTAATCCCACATTTTCGCGACCATTTTGTAGGGCCTTAAATTAAGGACAAGATGAGGCTCGATGCATCCAAGTATCCAGGTCATGACTCTAGCATCTGTGGAGGGCCACTTTGACAATGCTTCAGCCTAGCGAGGCGCCGGATCACTCCCAACAATGTGAAGCCATAGATCTTTGCCCATGACAAATAGGCGGAACTGAAATATCCAGGTACTATAGTTCTTACCCGTGAAATGAATAAGGGAGAAATCTAACCAACCCATTGACAAGATGCCTATTGAAACTTCTAGATTTGCCCCTAAGACTGCCAAAAAGTCCAAGCTGCCACCAAAATTTCGGAAATTCCACTTATGTCCCCACAATATCAGAAATTCTAGTTCTGTCCCCACAATATCATAAATTCCAGTTATGTCCCCACAATCTCAGAAATTCCAATTCTATCCCCACAATCTCAGAAATTCCAAAAGTCACCTTAGGCAAATAAATCATTCCATAATTTAAGATTTTTTTTCCATAACTTACGTAAAAAAAATTTCACGACCTTTCACCTCCCCGGAGAGGGCGTTTCTCTAAGCTCCGTCGGTGTTTTCTGACCACTCCTCTGAGCTCAAAAGGAAGTTTTCGATCTCGCTTGAGCTTCGACCGACCTCTGAGTCATCAACAGTAGCTCATCAGATAGGAAGTCTTCGGACAACAGCTCGTCGGCAAGGATGCGTCCGATGGAGATGGCTTACCTCAAAACGCTCCCATCAAGCTCTGATACCATGTTAATCATGGTCTTTTCCAAAAATTAGGGCCGACGAATCAGCCGAGACTAGTGTTCACGAACTGGTCTTCTCGGGGATGAAGCACCACACTGCACAACTTACGACTCCTCTCGCACAGAGACCTATAAGCTCTGTTGGTGGTGGACGGAACACCAAGACCTCCAGGGACTGATGGCACAATCCCGATAGAGAGCCTAACGCTCTCTTGCTTATCGGCTAGGACGACGGTGAGGAGAAAGGAGGTGAGCCGTTTGAGGACAGGAATGCAAAATCTGCCTTCCCTCTTCTTCTCTTTCTTATCTATACTTAGGTTTACCAAATATTACATATCAGTCCATGGGCCCACCACAATCCCACCCAACCCATTAAGCTATGTACATAATACAACATACAATAAGCATAAGTGATACCTAATATACATTCAAAAATATCGTAATAATTGTTGCATCTATGATTTTTGGTTCAAGCTGGGATCACCGCCATTACCTCCCTGCTTGAGGGAGAGAAGTAGAAGAAATACAAGAAAGAGGTATTTTATTCAAGATGTTGTGGATAAAGTTTATGTGACAAAAATATTCAAGAGAGGGGGAGCACAAATGAAGCTTGTGCATCTAAGAAGAAAATATCTTTTACAAAGTTTATTATTTGGTTTGTGTTATATGTGTTGGAAGATGGTCGTGTTATATTCAGTTGCAAGAAGAAATGACTTCATACCATTATTTATTCGTCCCTGTAAAAAATATAAAAAATATCAATGGTTGGGATTTCATGACGGAGGAACTTAATACCCCGTCAAAAATATCAATGGTTGGATTCCATGACGGAGGAACTTAATACCCCATCAAAAATATCAATGGTTGGATTCCATGATGGAGGAACTTAATACCCCGTCAAAAGTATAAAAAATATCAATGGTTGGGATTCCATGATGGAGGAACTTAATACCCCGTCAAAAATATAAAAAATATTAACGGTTGGGATTCCATAACGGAGGAACTGAATACCCCGTAAAAAATATCAACAATTGGGATTCCATGACGGCGGAATTTAATACCCCGTAAAAAATATCAACGGTTGGGATTCCATGACGGAAGAACTTTATATTCCATAAAAAATATCAAAAATATCAACGGTTTGGATTCCATGATGGAGGAACTTAATAACACGTAAAAAATATCAAAAATATCAATGGTTGGGATTCAATGACGGAGGAACTTAAAAAAATATTAACAATTGGGACACCATGACAAATGAACTTGATACCTCGTAAAAAATATCTACCAGTGAGAGTCAGTGCCCGGATTGGGACACCATGATGGATGAGCTTATTATTACATCTATGTTATACCCCCCTGAATTGGCCAGCTGGGCTTCATGGAAGAGAGCACTAGCGTGAGGGGGAGTGGTTGAAGATATGGAGAACTGCCATTTTACACAAAAATATTTTATACATCATTTACAACAAGCTGAGAGTTCATGATGTTCTCTCACCCCTAGTTTGAGGGGGAGTGTTGGAAGATGGGCCCAAACCCACACGACCAAAGAAGATCGACATACCTAAAAATGTTGGAAGATGGGCCCAAGCCCATAAGATATGAGACCCACCATGATGATGTGAGGTGGCATAAGAAGTCTTATAGAGCCACAATTATTATGGAAGCAGGTCTCACAGAAGAGTTTCAGTTTAAAGGTGTTTTAATCATGTTAATATTCTATTTATTTTGGGTTATTTAATTATGCTAGGACTTACAGTGTTAGAGTTTGGGTGTAATTAGGACAAAGGTAGTTTTATTGTAATTGGACTCTACTACCTTCCTCTATTATAAATAGAGGTTCATGTACTCTGATTATAATAAGTCAATGTAGTATTTCTCTTTTCCATAAATTCAACAATAGGCAAGTGCAAATATATATATAGTTGAAAATATGTAATATTCACCTTGATATACATGTATCCACCTGATAAATCATCAGTGCATTTGCGAAGGATATGACCTACCAAGTGAGTGAAGAGGGTACTATAAATCCCCGATGTCCACCTCTATGAATCCCTAAAATCCTTAAGGATCTTTCTACAAATCTTTCTCACGACATCATCCACTTTGCAGCCCTCCAATAGGCTACATCCTTGCCTAATCGAGGATGTGGATAGAGATGCGGTTGGTCATGATGTGGCAGTGGATGGATATGATGTGGGGGATGTTATGTAGGTGGAGAAGATGTGAAGGCATCTGTATACACAAAAAATAAATAAACAAACTACACAAATATAGTAATTTAAGATAAATAGGAAATAGATTCCGAGTAAACTGTAACACCTTGGGTATCTGGGACTCAATAGACCTCTCCAAGTGATTCATCGTTATGCATCTCTGAACTTGTCATAATCAAACAACCATCCACGAATGGTTTAGGACGGGGACTAGTGGCCTAGGTGGGCGAGGAGGCATAAGTTCCCAATTGCGCACTTTGAGTGAGTTGTGCTGCCTCAATGCTCCCATAGTATTCTAACTCTATTTTGTTATGAATTTCCTAAATTGATTTGCCTAATATAACTGAATTGATTACTTCATTGCTCAAGGCACTAGGCAATAGTCCCATAGCCATGGTATTACCGTTCATTTTGACAATATCTTTCTCATCCCATTCACTTACAGTTTTGGAAATTAGTCTATTATACACTCTTTGTGATGAGAGATGGGGTCTATTACATATGGATTTATCCATGTCTATACTCTCATACTACATGAAAAATTTCACTATATTCTCAATATTGAAATTATGTCTCATCAAATACCAGAATACCCATCCATAAATGTGATACCCTCCACTACTGTCATATATAGTGGAGGGGAGGGGAACCCCCCATGGGAGTATTGGTCACACTAGCCTCCCCTAGGTAGTCAGCAATAATGGTTGGATGGTGAAGTGACTCAATGAAGAGTCCCTCAAAATCAGTTTCTAGCTAAAAATAGGTCTCCTATAAAGGACACTATCAGGCCAATTCTTTTAACTTTGAACTACTCATTTAGAAAAAAAGAGAAAATAACAGTATACATAATAGATTAGATTAACCTTAATTTGACTAATATGTTCCCTTCCTAACCAATTTCCACCTTGTTACACATTTTCCCCACCAACCCTTTTAACTAACAAACACTATCTTAACTTTTAATTAGGCTTTCAACACTTCAGAGTCATTGAAAATGTGGCTAGAGCCCTTGGCACACTACCCTTGTCTTCCTTTCTTTCCAAGAGAAAGAATTTTCCCAGAACTAGTTACTTCTGTGACTGCAAAGTCCATTCATCCAATCTAATTAAACTAATAAATGATTAAGTTCACTCGCCTAGACATTCTACTAGAACCTTCTAAACAGAAGTGAGATCATAACCGTCCAAATGGCGAGAATCCTAACAACATGGACGGAGGTGATGAAGATCAAAGGCTCTGGGATTACGTCGAGCCGTTCCGAATGAAGATGGAAGAGGACATCGATAAGTCCACAGACTTCAATGTAGAAGATATTGACTGGAAGAGCTGTATTATTAGCAACAACAACAGCATCAGCCACCAACCGTAACAAAAGCAGTTCAATGATATGATTAGAGCTGAATTTTTTTTTTTTTTCATTCTTTAATGGCAACGCTCTCTGCACTCCTACCCACTGTGATGAAATGAAAAAGGAAGGAATCGCGGAGGAAATAAGGAGAAGAGACAGAGAGTGAAACCAGGTGAGTTACGATTCAACTCCAAAACTTAAATGCCTCTTTGTCACCTACATCAAATGCTCCAAAAGCATGCATCGTTTCAGAGCTTGAACGGCCACATGGAAGATTGACTGCAAACACTCGTCGTTTCCTTTGTACCTGCTTACAACCTACCCAGGTCAAGAAAATTCAGACGTGTACCACAAAAACTAAATTCGGATCATGCCTTTTCTTCTGCTTCTGCTTCTTCTTGTTCTTGTTCTTCTTGTTCTTTTTGTTGTTGTTCTTCTTCTACTTCCGGTCGGGGGCGTAGTTAGTGGAGGATTTCTAGAAATCAATACGGTGGAACATCTAATCAAGGAAGAGAAGAAAGAGATAAATGTATCTATCTGCCTATACATGGCTCATCGGGAGACCTTTTGATATACTGTGGAAATAAAATGAAGAATCGTTCAATCGTTTTCCTTCTCTTCTTCTCTCTGAAAACCCTTTTTTGTTTCTCTGTTTTTTATCTGGGTTTTAGATGTATTACTCCTGCCTCGGGCGGGCGAGCCAAAGGGAGCTGAGAGCTCGGAGTCTGTGGAAGTATTCAGCGATGGCCAAATAGCATCTCGCGGCCTGGCGGGTGGTCAGAATCTGGTGAAGCCGGTGGAGGGTCTGATGCCTCAAATTATCTGCCTGTAAGACAACTACTACTCAGCGTCACAAATAAACTCCACATATATTATACTTCCAGGTAAACACGTTGTCCACCCTAGAATGTCACAAAACGAGGCTTATTTACTAGCTCCGCTGACTTCCATAGCAGAGAACAGAAACTACAGCAGCGAAAACCCAAATGGGTTTTAGCTGTCTTCTTTCTCAGATGTAAATTTTCTATTTTTTTTTTTTAAAGCTACTGAACTGCTGCTTCCTGCATTCTTAAGCAAAGAAAGACTAAAGCAATCTTGATGCTTCTGCCTAGTTCAGCCTTTCATATTTTTGGTGGCCAGTCAAGCTCATTCGTCCCCTCAAGATGGAAAACTAAGTGAAACCACAAAATCAAAAAAAAAAAAAAAAAAAAAAAAAAAAAAAAGAGAGGGGGGATAAGTCGTGTACTAGGTCCATTTGGTTGAAATCATTTACATTCCAAGACTTATCATTCCGACGTCTGAAATCGTATGCACAAATGTGAACTCCTCCATAGAGTGTTGGAACAGTGACTCGTGAAAATCAGAAATTTGACTTTGATCCATCACGAGTATAGAAGACCTTACCTAACAGTTTAATCTTAGACTGGTCTTCGTCTTCTTACCGACCGATCTCTACACTTGGCTCAACCTCATAGACAGTAACGACGATGAGTCATATATGGAACCCTGATTCTACTGCACCCATCACCCAAGATTATTTTCTGAGCCGTGTTTCAGTAGAAGACAGAATTAAGGTCGTTAATTCATACAAGACTCAACTGATGAATGGACAACCTTGATTATGTCTTGCTTTCATTGTAGAAACACCAGTATAAAGTAACGATGACAGCCCCTGCTATACCTAAGCTATTTTCTTGAGCTGCTCTTTTTATTTTTGAAATATTGTTGTGTTTAAGTAGAGAGCTTGGTAGTTGTTCAGTTTACAGTTGAAACATCAATAGCCTATCCCTAAAAAGAATCTTTTAAACAGTGTAGTAGGTTATGACATTATGTTCCATATTATCTTCTTCCTCAAGTGTGGATTGGTAGCCATTCTTAAAAGTAATGTTGATATTGATTCTGTTGAAAGTCTTGAAGAGAACGAAAGAAAGTGCGAAGAGAAGTTTTTTGTTACCTGACGAACGAATCCTTCGAGGGTGGAGAGCTTGTTCATGGCGATGGCCATCTGACCCATGTAGTTGGCCATGTTGGAAGGGCAGCTCAGAGCGTCGGAGGACACGGTGTCGGAGAGAGACTGGAAGAGAGCATCGAGGCCTTGACTGAGAGCCTCCTCCGCCTCTTGCGTCGACTGCTGGAGGCCGCATATACCCAAGATCTGCTGCTCTGTCAATGGCTCTATGTGGTTCAGAAGAATCTGCATTTGCTCCAACCACAGAACTGACTTCCGTAAGAAAGTTTTCCAGTCCCATCCTTTTCATTTTATATTGTGAATTTAAGCAGTGAGAAGCACCCAGAAATTGAAAAAACCATAAAAGAATGACGAAAAGAAAAAAAGTACAAGTAGAACAGATAGGAAATGAGATTGATAATCTAAATAATGTGTATTATTTTCAGTTTTTATTTTTATTTCGTTTGGCTTGCAATATGAGCTAGGTTAATATGAAACTAAAGAAAAAGAAAAATGTCAGGTTTGGTCAGACACTAAAACTAGAAGCATCTTTTTGTCTGAAAAGAAGTGGCAAATCTGGCGGGAAGGGGAAAAATGGAAAGAAAGATGAAGTAATGAAAGCCCAATTCTTAGGCATTTTAAGGTTTGATAGTGTGGAAGGAAGTCAAGGAACAGGGTTTTCTCTGTCTACACGGAATGGGTCATGGCAGGTGATCCACAGAGCCGACGGTCCTCATCACCACCGAGATTGCTTCTGAACAGAAACAACAGAAGTGAAAATCCTTGTACCTCGCCGTGTTTCTCTAACGTTTTGGTCACACGGAGCCTGCAAAATGTGGAGACACTCATTTCTTCGCAAATGAACAACTTGTCTTCGACAAACAATGAATCAACCTTCATCGTAAAGGTTGCATGATTATTCTGGGTAGGACTGTATCTGTTTTCCTTTCCCCTTGTTTGTTTTTGTATGACGATTTAACACATGCCTGCATCGCACCGTTTTCTCCATAGGAAACCTTCTCAACCATCTTTCTCAGATCAGACCCCCCATATTTTCCGAATCGTCCCGCAGAGGTCCGCCATTGGCTAAACCTCACTGCTGCAGCTGCTGTATCTGTAAAAGAAGGTTCCCTACTACAACCAAGCCTCCGTGGAAATGAAGATTTAATGGCTTTTTTATGCCATTCATTCTTAAGTTCATCTTTGAACTTCTTGGGTAAGTCAAGTAGAAGCAGTTGGAGGTGAAGGTGGTAAAAATGAAGAGGGGTCATCTCCATTATTTTGTTAATAACAGCAAACTTTGGGCTTATAAAACCGTATTCTTGGCAGATTCGCTGACAGTGAAGACAACTTGAAAGAGATGATCTTACGACATCAAACTGCCTGAAGTTTTGTAATGGAGCTCAATAGTGGTAACAGTACTGCTGACAAAACTAACACGCTCCAAAGACAAGGTGGCAAGTGAACCGGCGGGGAACAGAAAAAGAACAAGAGAGTAGGAAAGGACGATGAAATAAAGGCTGAACATTAAATTATGAGAACATAACCTAGATTGATGCAGAAGGGAGCTAGCGAGAGAAGTTGAAAAAAAAGACGATTACATACTAGAGATACATCGAAGAATGAAATGATTTCTCGTACCTTGATTAATTCAGACGGCCGGAAGCCTCCCATCCACATGAAGCATCTCTCGGCCGGAGTTTTCCACATGCCGGAGACTATGTGAAACACATCGGACTTCAAGACTGCACTCTTCAGATTCATCAACTCGTCATAGTGCGCCAAGGAGTTGTCCACAAACAGCCGTAGCTCGTTCTCTGGTATGTGTTCTTGTACTGCCGCTCGAAGCTCGCACATGAGCCGGTGGTGCTCCTCCAGCCACCTTGCGTACTCCATATCGAACACAGCTGCATCTAAATCGGAAGCGGATAACGAGCCAAAAGCTAATTATCATACCGAAGTTGCATAACAAGTAAGGTCTATCAATTTGAACTGGTTAAGTACCTGAACTGAGGCCATTGATGCCCGGGGCAAGACCTTGTTCCCCAAGAAGCGCTCCGCCTCCAAAGAAGATTCCCTGCGATTAACATAGAAAAAGCCTACTGAATTCCAATATCTACAGAAATAGACGTTTAATTTTCATATCTTGTGCATAAATTGTACTTAATTTTTCATATTAACTGGCTAATATTTCGCCCTGGTTGGTTCGTTGTGTAAAGGGAGTTAACAGAAGGATATATATATAGCCTCTCACTTGAGATCTAGCTCTCTGAAGCTCTTGTTCAAGCTGAGTTAGCTTAATCCTGCTCGACTCCAGCTGCTGCACATAAGCCTGCAACAACTCGGTAGATAATAAGAAGAATTTCTCATCAGTATACGTCTGAATAATGACAAAAATTCGTGTTTAGTTTTTCTTTTTCTTTGACTGACCTTTTTCCTGAGCCTGCTTTTTCTGGCTGCTTCTCTGTTCTGTGCGAGCCTTCTCAATGTCTGCTAAAAAAATGAGTGAAAAAAACTCAATGGACGATCCTTGCGAAGAAAGGAAAGAAGCACAGATGAGTCCTTCATGATTCATGAATTCAACTTTCTTCGTCACCTTCGGGTCCGGTGTTTTCGGCCCTTCGTGCTCCGAACTAGATGTTGCGCCCTTGCGATTCCCTTCTCGCTGACAAAGATTGAACGGACAACAATAAATCAAAATTCGAGTAAACAAAATCAAAACTCGTTTATCCGAAAAGGAGCCGAAAGAGAAAAGAAATAAGAGGAAAATATCCCAGGGCAATATTGTGGTACAGATGAAAAGCGTTAATTTCCTTCGAGAAAGAAAAAAAATTCAGTTTTGTTTTTTGTTCTTGTAACCTTTGCTCCAAGTTTGACATCTTTGGCTGGTTCAGGCGCAGATGCAGATTCGTTTCTTCGGTTGCCCAAGTCCATGGCAACTTCCGATGGCTTCTTAGAAGCGCTGCTTGTTGGAGAGACTATACTAAGGTTTCCCTGCAAGATAGAAAGACCCATCTTTCAAAGCATTAAAAGGTGAAAGGACTTAACATGGAAAAGGAAAACACAGGAAAGAAAGTTCTTCTTTCTTCGATTCTTTCTTCGATTCCATACCCTTGCAGACGGCTCTACATGCATGGGCTGAGAAGGGAAAATGTTCAGAGTCGGAGGTCTGATTCCGGAGCCATCTGCATACATCAAATCCTGCATGCATTAACTCTCCCCTAATGGTGAAACGCAACCGAGACAAACTATGAATAAAACAGAACCAGGTAGAGATAAAAGCATCGTTTTTTTCCCCCGGGGACATAATCATGACACAGGGACTGGAGACCGTAAGAGAGGCAGAGGCGAGGACGTATGAGCTATCGAGAGTATCAGGAGCAGACACGGACCTCGAATCCTCAATCGTCATGCATTCGCAGCCCTTTTGCAATTGCGGACAGTGAAGAGAGAGAGAGAGAAGAAGAAAAATAATGAATTGCAAACCACCGTACCCTAAGTTCAGTACAGCGATTTGCAGGATATTGATGAAGAGTTTGTTACAAGTCACGGACTACGAAGATCACTCCAAATACTCGGTTTCTTGAAGTTCAAATATCTGGCAAGAATCTGGTCAAATAGGGTACTGCAGGATCATTTCAGCACGCCGCGCTGATGAACCGGGAAGCCCTTGCGAATGAATCTCAACAGTCTCGTCCCTTTCTCTTCCTCCCCACAAGTACAAAACTCTTAAAGGCTGCAAAAGAAAGAAGATGGCACTTACGTCTTTGTTCTTGGGCAGACGAGTGATCTTGTCCTTCCAGATACAAGAATAGAGCTTGATCTAATTCTCCCAAATCATAAGCGCCCGTCTCCTTACTTCTGCCAACACAAAAACAAAACAAGAAAAGGGAAAAAAGTTGGGATGAAAAGAAATGAGGGTCTTTGGTTTTCAGCCAAATTCTACACCGCAAGCTATTATCTTTTTTTCTTTCATTAGGACAAGAGAGATTAAAATTCTGGAACATGATCGGTTTCCATTACATGAAATTCCCCGGAACCGAAGATGACGACTGCATCGTCCCGTAAGTAATCTGGTGGTGGTGCTGCGCTCCCTGACCTTGATTGCGGGTTTCCTTATTATCCATGACAGCAATCCAAATAGCTTCCTTTCTCTTTCTGTTTCCCAAAAAGCAGCTCCATTAATGGCGAAACCGACTTCTGTTTTCTTCTATCTGGGTCAGTAAGAGAAATAAGGAGATTCCCATGGCCGGTCTCTGCCAAAGAGAGTCGGTTTTGATCAGAGCAAGTTCGAGACGGAAAACGAATTAGATACAAAGTAAAAGCAAAGAAATGAAATTAGAATTCAATGCTACTAAACAAAAGACAAGCTTCTTTTGCCTGCTGATAGTCTCCTTCCTCCTCCTCCCCCTCTCTCTCTCTCTACAAAATCACGGTGACTTTGATAAACCAAACAAAAATTTTAGATAATAGATAAAAGGAGGTGTCGGAGCTGGTAAATCTTCAACCGATCCACACGGACAAAACCGCCGTAGACAACAGAAAGTGTTTTTGGAGGGGCAGAAAACCGCTTCTGGGAGTAGTCGGAAACCGGGAAAGAATTGTCGTGTCAAGGTTTCTTTCCACACCTGATTTTACCAGAATACCCTACTAATTATAATTTTACCTTACTTAATAGTAAGGTGATTAAATCAAATATTTAAACCATGGGATGGCGTGTTCGTAATTTCATTTAAGAAGTCGGACTAGTATCGTCTTTGAATCATCCGCCGAGCATCGGCCGCGACGAATGGCGTAGGCATTACGTAAGAATGACCGGCGGCGGGTGGAACGTGTCATGGCATCGGGTCTTCCATTCTTCCCAGCGAGGATCACGGCAGGGAAGGCGTTGGATGTGCGGGTCCCGTAAACGTGCGACAAACACAATCTGACGGCTAGAAGCGATGCAACCGCCAGTCGTCAAAACATACGGGCGTGTGACCGAGCAGACCGGCTCCCCTTCATTTCCGGCTTTTTTATACTTCCGGTACGCCAACCACTCTCTCAGCGTCTCAGTCAGATCTTCAGAACGGAAAGATATGAAATAAAAAAGAGGGAAAAAAGGCCTAAAAATTCTTTAAAGAGAGCACATCGCCAACGTACACGTGGCAAAGTATAAGATGATTGAAGAGGTCAATCCGGTGGACCCGAGTTGGTGTCCATCAGCTCATCCGGGCTTTTGGGTTTCCCGATGTTGATTGTGGTCTTTTCCAGTCACCTTTCGTCTTCTTCGTTGCTCGTATCAAACAGAACTCGTTCCTGTGATTTTATATACAACTAGAAGGTATGTTTGGACTCGTTTTCGTCTGATTTCAGTCGTCAAGAAGTGCGAGAAGAATTTAAAGGCAAATGGTGCAGTTTTTTTTTTTTTTTTTTTCTGGTAAATTTACTACAAGTTTGCGTCTTTTTTTAGAGGAAATGGCACCGGAAAAGGAGCAAGTTGATATTCATTACAGACGGTTTGATGATCATCAATTATTAATGGAGTCAACTGATACTAAATTAATGATGTGATTTCCTTCAAGAAACGGGTTTGAGTGAGGCGGAAAGTTATTGAAATAACCTCAATGAACAACTGTTTAATTTGTTTCTACCAACTTAACCGGTTCATAATTATCTGATCATTTGATTTCAGCTAATTACTGGATAGAGAATTCATTGATCGTATTTCATTTGACGCGTTCTATTCTCATTAAAATCCAAGAATTTGGGGGAAGATGATGATTCCTGATCTCTTCCAGAATTTTAAAACTGATCGGCCGAAGGCATTTCGTTTTTCTTTTTCTCATTTCCCAAAACGAGAAGGCACTGGAAAAGCCAACTTGCATTTCTCTTAGCTCTCTTTCTCTGGCTGTGTCTCTCCCTCTCTCCCTCTCCCCCTCTCTCCTGAGGTGGGGTGCTTTTTCTTTTACTTTGACATTACTGGGCTACAGTCCTACACCCTTTTGTCAAGAACAGAAAACGACCCATCTCCGTTCAAAGTGTGGGATATGCTTTCTGTCGCGAGCAATCCATTTTGTAGACATTGACTCCCCCTTTGTTGCAGAATAAAACGAAAGCAGGTTTAAACAAATCGTCGGCCTTTCTCCGTAACCTCTCTCCCTTGTTTTTGTTTTCTCCTTTCGTTCCCGTTTGTTTTCCCCGGGGTTTTTAAAACCCTAGTGTCAATATCGTCGACGTTCAGTGTTAGCTTTATTTTAAGAAAGAGATGGACAACCTTCTCTGTTCGCGTTGCTTATCCAACAAACAAAATTCATTTAAACTCACTAATTTATGGTCTTCTTTGTTCCCCTTGAGCTTCCTTTTCAGCCAATTCATGAGTTTTCGGCTGCTTGTTTCTCTTTTCAGATGAAGAGAGATGGAAATCGAGATTGCTTGTGTGCCTGAGCAACCTCTTCCGACTACAAATTGCATTAGAAAAAATAAAATAAAATTGAAACAGGACTACTTCCGTTACTTAAATCTAATGGGTTCAGCCTGTCTGCCACCCACTCCTTACTGTTTCTCTACCTGAAAACGATTGACAGAGCAACCCAGATGGTAAATCCTTGCAGTTACTAAACAAATGGCTCAGAAACTGAATTTTATTTGGGATAAATGTCCTTATGAAGAGTAAACATTCATGCACAAACGAAACTGTCCCTTCAGTTGTCTGAAACACGCAATTTTATAGTCTCCTTCAATATATTATCTGAAAGTCTAGTTAAACGTACTCGTTCCACACTCATTGTTTATGATAAACCCAAGTCACTGACCCTGCAAAAATACCAATTTATTCATTTCTAAGATTCTATGTTTGAGTTTCCCAAATTAGGCCACCAAACTCGTTATCTTATGTGATAAACAAAAATCGTGGAAAAGAGACTGATCTCTTTTTTTTTATATATATTTGTAAGGAAGCCCTGACAATGATTTAGCTCATTGGTGCAGGTTGGCGGGCCTGCGTAGGTGATGAGATTCCAATTACAGTTTGATCAAAATCATGATATGTTGTTGGGATCATAGGATTTGTTCTCATAAAATTTCAGGCAGGTGACCTTAATGCATACTCAATGAGTTTGAAAGAGAGATGAAAGAGAGAGAGAGAGAGAGATGTGTTTTGTGGAAGAAGGGATGAGCTCACAATGTCGAGATCCTTTTCAATCAAGAGAAAAGCATTTAGTGGTAACAACCTTTCCAATATTATATCGACATATTAAGACTATAATTGCATGTTTCATCAGTTTCTGCAAAATTATTAATTGTTAACTTAGTATTAACAAACATAACAACCATCTAACCACTGCTTGGACTGCCATGCCATATGTCTGACTTCATCCATCTGCTTTTATGCACCTAAAACTGGTCCGATCGATATAATTACTTTAAAATAGGTAAAAGTTTGGAGGCCACCAAATAGAGATATTTGATTGCGAACTCATGGAAAAGAAAAAAAAAATTTTGATTATTATCTCATTTTCATTAATTATTTTTGAGAATAATAATGGTCAAATTCTCATCTTCTTTTCTTTTCTAGGGATTCAAAACCGACCCTAAATATTGAGTTCTTATAGTTCCATATGAGGTAGAATCCATTTAGGGTTATTTTATGTGGTGTCACTCATCTAAATTACATTATAAAATGAATACATAAAAAGAACATTGCTTCGTTAAGAACTCCAAATTACGGTAGTAAGTTACGACACATCTCTTCATCATAATTTTTTTTTAATATTTTGATGAACTTGAAAACATTTGAGCTGAAACTAATTTCATGAGACGACTTGTTCGTTCGAGCTTATTGCTATGCAAGATTTAAAGTTGTATGGTTAATTAATTAAGAAAATGGAAGCTTTAATTAATTTTATTTGAGATCTGAATGTGGGAAATATATCGAATATGTCGTGCATGTCTTGGTAAGTATCTCTCCGCGCGTATTCTTGGTACAAATGGTGAGTTCCTAGTCGATCGAGAATGTGTGATGGAAAATTACCTCACCTAGATAACCCAGTTTCTCTTTTTAAGCTCAATAGGAAATGCAGAAGTAAACTATAGGGTGCCCTTTTACAGCTCCTAGTTAGGGCAATGCCTTGAAAAATTTCACAGCAATGATCAATCATCAGCACTTTGCATCATTAACATCCACAAATAAGAAGAAAAGTTTCATTTACGCCTGACACTCCACAGTTAATCCCCTTTCCAAGGTTCCTAATATGGTTCACCTGGGTGTGAAACAATGATAATCATCAGCTTGCACCAACTCAACATTGAGGATTTAGTGCATGACCAACCTACATTCAGTAAAGATGAGTGACCAACTTCGAGTAAAGGGGTCCGAGTGGCCATTTTCATGAAAGGCTAGGCCCTGCAAAACGACTTGTCGACAAGTATACGTCATGGGCTGACAAGAAATGATCAATGGTTGCCAATGTCTAAGCACCCTGTGACATTAGTAATATTTAATCTATGCAATATGTCTCATGAGAACTGAAGTATCGTTGGGTTAGTGAAAGATGAACAAACCGTTAATGATGATGGTCTTGTGAGATAAAGAAGAAAGCAAGCACGTCAGGCAATTGCCCACAAGGAGGGGTGTGACATCGAAGGGGTGTTACCCCGTCGGGACATTTTGTTGCCACAAAAGGAAAGGGGTCGGCGGAAGAAGTAAATAAATCCAGCCGGAGTGGGATTGCAGAGGCAGGAAAGATGAGAGAGAGAGAGAGAGAGAGTGGGTAAGTGTGAATTATTTGGGTGCTGCGGTGGCGACAGGCCAGGCGTTTTCTTGCTAAAAATAGAAAGCTCTAACTTTCTGGTAAGGAAAGGGTTATGGTCAGGAGATGGAAATGCTGTGGAGAGGTTGCAACATGGGGTCTCATAATTCCAGATGGTGTCCCTAAGCAACCAGGGATGGTTGTGGGGGACCTCCTCTTCTTTCTAAAAATAGAAGGAATTGGCATCTTCCGTGAGCTTTTTTAGGGTTTCAGTTTCAGATTTTAGCTCCATTTGATGGGCACTGGTTTGAGTTTGTTGACTAGTGCTCCTTCTCAATGATGGCTCCCTACCGCATTTCCTTTCACCCTTATTTCATTCAAGGCTGAAGCCAATAAGTGGAGAATCGTTGCGTAAATAACTAAGGCTTATAAGTAGAAAACTTGGGGCAAAGGGTAGATGAGGAGAATTATGTGCATGGGGGGCATCACTATCTGGATGACTTGGAGACGCATCACAATAGACATTGTCGGGGAGTTAATGAATGAGAGATTAGAAGGAGAAGAAGAAAATTATCTGTTGAAGACTGATCTGAAATGGAAAGATTTGTCATTTGACTCCACCCAAAACATTGCAAGAAAGAGAAGGGCTTTATGTTGCTCATGGGACCAAACTCTCCCCTCAGCAAGCTACCCCCCTTCCGATACATTTCGGACAGTTGTAGTGACTCTCACGTTCGATTCCGATATCTCAGTATGATGTGAGGTTTGAGCTTAACCCAAATCATATGGAGTTTGTTGCTAATTCATTGAAGAAAGTGGGTTTAATTATATGATCTTATAGAAATCAGTCTTAAATAAAGTTCGATTAGGTTCTCGATAGTGGGAACCTTCAACTCCTATCCAATCTTGTTGGTGGAAAGAGTTAAAAAACTTTTTGTCATGTTATGAGCTGGTCATTCTTAGGATGTATATGTAGGAGCTCTCAATCTTATAAGGGCCTGTTTGGAATCTTATGAGGGCCTGTTTAATTATCTGACTGCATGGGGAAGTGCTTATTAACTCATGCACGTCCACCATTTTCCATGCAGAAGACATCTCAACAACCAAATCAAGCTCTTCTTCCACTTTGGAGAACTACCTTAAAAACTCTCACTAATGGATCCCACCTCAAAGTCACTCAGTCTCGCATTTTGGCCACAAGAAGAAGAAGATAAGCTCTACATCTCACCCACGGATTCTCTCACTCCAACTCCCAATCAAGGTCCTACAAAGCAGCCTAAAGGTTAAAACAGCAATTGAGAATTTGAAACCCTTCCTAAGCGCATAAAACACAAGGAAGAAGGTGAAGCTTTGACCTTATATTTCACTGTAACTTTGTAAACAAGCTGTATAGATATCCATTTCTTGTAATCAACTAATTAATCAATCAAATACCAGTTGTGCAGATAATCACGCTGCGCCACTCCTGAAGTGAATGAGAGGGAATCCCTGAATTCTGTTTTCTTCTAACGTCTTCGTATCGCCACCTCTGATTTCATTCTCTTGAGAGGTAGTTTTCAAGAGCAATGGGATCTGCGGGATAATATCATCTTCGGTTATCCATCCGTTTTGGAGGAAAATGCAGTGGTGTTGTCTGATGAGGGAAGACAACCATGAACGGGCGAAGATTTTAACGGTGTCCTGATATTCGTACCTTTTATGCGTCCATTTCTGGTCGTTTCGCAGGTTGCATATGAGTCTGCGCTGAATGCCAGGGTTTTCTGGGCTTACAAGAAACGATGAGAGATATTATCATTCGTTGTGATTTTGAAAAAGGAAGCAACTCTCTGCGGAAGAAAAACAAAATTAACAACTTAAAATCACTCTTCCTTTGTGTAGATAAAACAGAAAGAAAACAGCTGCAAGATCTTCTCTAAAAAAGGAGCTGAATTTGATGTAAAGCTCGTGTAAATAAGTCCCCTATTACTTTCAACGAGCATTTGTAGATACAGAAATAAAACAACTGCAACATCTTCTAAACAAAAAGAGTGGAATTTGACGAAAAAATCCACATCGCTTACTAAAACCAGAGAGAATGACTCCGAGAGATTAATGGGGCATGAATGCATATGAATCCGTAATTCGGATGAACGCGAGGGTCACGAGGAGGAAGAGTATGGTGGAGAGAATCCGAGGAACCCGTCATTTTGAGGTTAAAGGGAGGAGAAACACCTGGCTGTAAAGCCTTCGGATCAGAGGGCAAAAACCGTAATCAGACGACTCTTTACCATGAAAGTAAAGACGGAGCAGAAACCCATTTCAGCCTTTCCGAAACCATTGGGCTAAAAGGCTCGAACCTTTTAGGAAAGCAACCCCACGGATCTTATACAAGGACTGGCCCGGTCGATACAAACACAAATTCCAACACTCCCCCGCACGGGAAAACCCGTGGATAAATTCACCGGAAAAACCCGGGACAAACTCCTGGAAAAACCCAGGACAAATTCACCAGAAATACCTGGGACAAAATTCGGTGGGAGCGGGACTCGAACTTGAGACCAACCTGCTCTGATACCATGTTAGAACCTTGAATGGCAAAGAGCCGTTGAGCTCTGTTGTCGGGAAGACACAGTCGGGAAGACGGAAAACGGGAGTGAAATTGAAATAAATGTTCGATCGATTTACAGGATACAGATGGGTTTTTAAAGAGTAAGGGGCAAAATAGTAAATTACAATTATTACATAAAAATGAATTAATAAAATAATAAAATAAATAAATACATTCTAATACTCCCCCTCAAGGTGGCTGATAAATATCCTTGACAGCCATCTTGGACAACAAAGAAAAAAGGTGAGTAAAGGGAAGAGGTTTAGTGAACATGTCAGCTAACTGGTATGGAGAACGAATGGGAAGTAACTTGAGGACGCCCGAACTAACACGTTCACGAACAAAATGGCAATCGATCTCAATGTGTTTGGTACGCTCATGAAATGTAGGGTTAGAAGCAATATGTATCGCAACTTGATTGTCACAGTATAGTAACGTAGGAGAGTCGGCTTTGACATGAAAATCTTGAAGCAGTTGCTGTAACCAAATAAGTTCACTGGCAGTTGAAGAAAGTGCTCTATATTCAGCTTCGGCGGAGGAGCGAGATACGGTGGTCTGCTTTTTGGCCTTCCAGGAGACCAAAGAATCACCAATGAAGATGCAAAAGCCGGTAGTAGAGCGGCGAGAATCAAGGCATGATCCCCAATCAACATCAGAGTAGGCGCGTACCTGCAAAGAAGAAGTAGAAGAAAACAACAAACCTTGACCAGGACTGGTCTTGAGATAACGAAGTAGGTGATGGACGACCTGGAGATGAGGAAGGCGGGGTTGGGCCACAAATTGAGTGAGCTTGTGAACGGCAAAGGTAATGTCGGGACGAGATAAAGTGAGGTAAAACAGTTTTCCAACAAGCCGCCGATAGTGGGTCATATCAGGAAGCAGGTCACCGTCAGTGGCAGTTAAATTAAGCTTGGGATCCATGGGAACACGAGTAGGTTTACAAGCTAGGTAACCTGAGTCTTCAAGTAATTGTAAGGTGTAATGACGTTGAGAAAGCACAATACCAGTCTTGGAGTGAGCAAATTCAAGACCAAGGAAGTGCTTAAGACAACCAAGATCCTTGAGCTTGAACCGAGTATGCAGAAAATATTTGAGCTCATTAATAACACTAGAGGAAGGACCAGTTAGGATGATATCATCCACATAAACCAATAGTGCAACAAAGGAGGAACCATGACCTTTGGTGAAGAGAGAGTAATCAGATTTCGATTGGAGAAAGCCAAAATTGATTAAAACATGAGAAAATTTGGAATACCATTCCCGCGAAGCTTGTTTGAGGCCATAAAGGGACTTGTGAAGTTTGCAAACGAGTTTGGTGGAAGAGGGAGAGGACTCCCCCTGTCGAAGGTAGCCAAGAGGAAGATCCATATAGATTTCTTCAAAAAGATCACCATGTAAAAAGGCGTTGTTGACCTCAAGCTGAGCGAGATGCCAACCGTGAGAAGCACCAAGGGCAAGAAGAACCTTCACAATGACTAATTTGGCTACGGGAGAGAAAGTGTCAACAAAGTCCAAACCCTCTTGTTGGGTATAGCCTTTAGCTACCAAACGAGCCTTATATCGCTCAATAGAGCCATCAGAATTAAGTTTGATTTTATAGACCCATTTGCAGCCAATGGTATGTTTATCAGGAGGTAGAGGAGTGACGGTCCAGGTATTGTTGGCTTCCAGGGCGGCCAACTCATCACGCATAGCCAACCTCCAGTCAAGACATTTCACGGCTTGGTGATAGTACTGAGGTTCAACTTGAGAAGATAGGCTGAGTACAAAATTTATGTGCGAATCAGAAAGGGCATGGTAAGAAATGGAATTAGAGAGTGGATAAGACGTACGGGAGGAAGCAGAGGATGAAGAGCCTGTAATTAAATTGCAGTGAGAATCCTGCAGGTAATGAGGTGGATGAGTCGCCCTAGTAGATGTTCGAAGAGAAGCAACAGCGGAGGAGGAAGGAACAAGTGTAGGAAGAGGAGGAGGTGAGGGATCATCAACTGGAACACCAGGAATAACTGGAGAATCATGAAGGGGGGAAGAATCAAGGTCAGGAAAAGGCGGAGCGTGGAGGGAGGAATGAGGCAGAACAAAATCAGGGAAGGGGTCAGTAAGTTGAGTTGAACTGGTAATAGTATGAAAAGGGAAAACTTCTTCATGGAACACGGCATCTCTTGAAAGAAAAACTTGGTGAGTCTCAACATCATAGAATTTATACCTTTTTACACCAGCTGGATAACCAAGAAAAACACAAACCCGAGCACGTGGGTGGAACTTGGGGCGATGAGCAGCTAAGGTGGAAACAAAAGCTAAACAGCCAAAAACACGAAAGAGGGAATAATCAGGAGAGCAGTTGTAGAGCAAATGAAAGGGTGTGTTGTGTTGCAAGAGGGGAGAAGGAGTTCTATTAATTAAGAA
The DNA here is from genome assembly GCF_029961685.1 of Aristolochia californica. Classification (NCBI taxonomy): domain Eukaryota; kingdom Viridiplantae; phylum Streptophyta; class Magnoliopsida; order Piperales; family Aristolochiaceae; genus Aristolochia; species Aristolochia californica. Next base: position 29,296,407 of record NW_027182290.1, on the reverse strand, counting down.
AGCCGCAGTAAGAATACACTCGGTCCAAAAAGAGACAGAAATGCGAGATTGAAAAAACAAAGACCGAGCCACATTCAAAAGGTGTTGATGTTTTCTTTCAGCAACCGAGTTTTGTTGAGGCCGTTCAACACATGAAAACTGGTGCAAAACGCCGTGAGCGTGAAAAAAATCAACAAAGGATAACTCAGGGGCATTATCAGATCGAAAAATTTTGATTTTGGCATTAAACTGCGTAGAAACCATGTTAAAAAAATGCGGTATCACAGAAATAGCATCAGATTTAGTCTTCAGTAGATAAATCCAAGTAAATCGAGTACAATCATCAACAAGAGTTAAGAAAAAACGATGGCCAGTATAAGAGACAGTTTGATATGGTCCCCAAATATCACAGTGCACAAGATCAAAAGGAAATTTTGATAAATGATTATGAGATTCAACAGATAGTCTACGTTGTTTAGCAAGAGGACAAATATAACAAGGATCTACTTTGTGTAATCTAGTTACATCACAGTGCAACTGATCCTTCAAAAAATCAACTCGCTTGAAAGAAATGTGTCCTAGCCTATTATGCCAAACATGGGCAGAAACATTGCTAACAAAAACATGAGAAGCAGAGGGCAAATGTTGAGCACGGAGGACATAGAGATCTTGAACTTTGTCACCCCTGCCAATCGTCCGCTGGGTGGAAAGATCCTGGATAACAAAACAATCAGGAAAGAAATTTACTGTAAGGCCAGAAGCAGTAACTAAAGCACTAACAGAGATTAAATTGAATTTGAATTGAGGGACAAATAGTACGTCTTTAAGTATAAGGTGAGAATGTAATTTAATATCACCAGCAAAACGGACCAAAAAATGAGAATTATCTGGCAAAGTAACGGTAGTATGAGGAATAGCATGCAAGGAGATAAAAATATGAGCTTGAGAGCAAATATGTCGAGTAGCTCCGGAGTCGACAATCCAGAATGGGGTGGAAGAACTTAAAGAACATAAGGATACAGAAAAACAAGTACCTGCCAAGCAATCGGATGTAGAAGAGGCTGGAGTAGTGGTGACCGTTGCTGAGCTACTCGGTTGTGTAGAAAGCATGGATATGAGCTGCTGACATTGAGTGGGGTCCAGATTCTGAATAAAACCCCCAACAGAAGAAGAACCAGGGCGAGCATCAGCAAGGGAAACTTGATGAACAACAGCAGGAGAATTTTGCTTGGTGTTGAATGTAGATCCAGACGGATAGCCATGGAGCTTGAAGCAACGAGAGATGGTATGGCCAGTAGTCTTGCAGTGGGTATAGTAATACTTGTCCTTGTTTTGATTCCGAGGAGCACTGGAATTTTGAGTCACGGAAGTATGATAAGGCGGAGGGCGTGGAGCATTGTAACCTCTGTCGTGTTGTTCCCAAATTTACTAACCTCTGTCTTATCAGATTTAACCGAAAACACCATTGTGTCAGTGGAAGCATTCAAACCCGAGGCATGAGTAGTTCGTCGTTGTTGTTCCTCTTGGACAACCAGAGAAAAAACACGGTTAAGAGGGGGCATCGGATCCATGAGGAGCAACTGACCACGAACATGGGAGAAAGAGTCGTCAAGGCCCATTAAGAAGGACATGATATACTCCATATGGTGGTGATCATTAAGATTTGTAACGCCACCGCAGGAGCATTTCCCTCAAGAACAATGAGGGCGGTAGTTGCGTAGTTCCTCCCAAATGGTTTTCAATTTGGTAAAATAAGTACAAACTGAATCCTTGTCTTGACGCAAGTTCATCAATTCCCGTTTAAGTTGAAAAATACGAGGGCCGTTCCGCTGTTGAAAACGATCCCTAAGATCGAGCCAAATTTCTTGGGCAGATGTAGCAAAGATAACACTCGCAGAGAGTTCCTTGGAGACGGAATTTAGGATCCAAGAGATGACCATTTTGTTGTTCCGAGTCCAGGAGTTGAGCAGAATAGGATCAGCACTGGGAGGTTCAAGGATGGAGCCATCGACAAATCCAACTTTGTTCTTTACGGATAGGGCAATCAACATCGCACGGCTCCAACTGGTGTAATTTTCACCGGTAAGCAGTTGAGAGACAAGGACTTGCCCGGGGCTGTCCGAGTGGTGAATATAGTACGGATTTGATGATTCGTAAAAAACTGAATGAGCCGAACTGGTACGTAAACCAGAATCTGAAGATGAATAAGTCTCCATAGAGCACTGACCACCAATGCAACTTCAATTTTTTTTTTTTTTTTTTACCGGATCTGCTACCAAAGCTTTTCAAAAGAAATCAAATCCGCAGCTAGCTCGAAAAAAAATCGAGCAGAAATAATCCACAGAAAACCCAAAGTGGCCACTGCCCTCAAGATTTCCAAGACCAACAGAGTCCTCTCGGCCAACCAGAGAAGGCCAGAGAGATCCAAACCAGCTCGGCCAACCAGAGAAGGCAAGAAAAATAACCAGCGCACCCTCTTGATGACGCTCTCGGCGTCGGTGACCCTCTCGGCGCCGGAAACTATACCTCTTCAAGGAATCAAAGACGACGCCCAAAATCGGCGCCCAAAAACCAGAAAACGAACGCAGGAGAGGAAATCCAACCTCTCGGCGACGGAATCCAGAGGAAAAGTAAATGGGAACGGAAGCTAACCTCTTTGCCGGGAATAACCACCGGAATCAAAACGCCGGAAATACCAGAAGAGTCTCCCAATAGCTTCAACCGCAGAGTCCCGTCCGAACAGAGGGCGGAAACCCCTTTGTCGGAAATAATGGCGAAACCGTCGGAAAACGGTAGCCGAAAAGAGAAATGAAGAGCCGTCGTCCGAATGAGAATCAGAAATTGCAGATCGTCCGCTCTGATACCATGTTGAAACCATTGGGCTAAAAGGCTCGAACCTTTTGGGAAAGCAACCCCACAGATCTTATACAAGGACTGGCCCGGTCGATACAAACACAAATTCCAACACCGACGTAGCAGACAAAAGGAGAGAAAAGTAGTGTTCCATTATAATCTTACCAGTGGAGTCTTCTCAGATATTTTCCTTCTGCAAGTCTGTTTCAAATGTGAATCCATTTACATAGATAGGTCTCACTATGACTCTCTATGTGATTCAAGAGGGAGAAAGCTTTTCGTTAAAATTTTTAACGAAATATTCCTAATTTTCAACCATTTTAACTCTGACAATCGTTATAACTTGGAATCATGGTTGGTATTATGCATAAGTGTAGGGTTCCAGAAACATCTTTGAAAGTTAAACTCACCTCTTTGACTAAAATCTAATTGTGCAAACAAGAAAAACTTGATATGTATTGGAAATCCAATGTCCGAGTCTCTCATCCCTCTTTCTTTTAACATAACCTCATAGAAGATTATAATAAAATAATAATGATAATAATGATAATAATAATAATATAAAAAAATCATAAGAAAAGAAATTTAATATCACCTATTTTGACAAAATTTTATTCTCATAAATACATTTATTAAAGTAAAATTTTTATATATAAATGTATCTTTTTGAGCAATATAAAAGGTAACATTGTAACGAGAGCTAACAGGAATGAGTAGGGAAAATGTTATAGGAAAAAAAATTTCGTTGACCAAAATTTTTCACCATTTATGCCTTTTTTGGAAAGGAAAAATTTCCTCTTGATTCTTCTTACCATTAAGAAATGTTAAAAATGATAAAAAAAAAAATTAATTTTCTATTGTTCCAATAGAAAACTATAGAAAAAAATAAACGAAGAAGCATTAAAGTGAATTTTGATCATCTACCTCTTACTGATAACCTTATTTTTATTATTTATAAAATTTTTTTATTTCTAGTGTAAATACAAACACCATTGGAACGTTTTCTATGGTTACACAAGTGCAAGAAAATTGGACAAAGGGAATTTTTTCCAACAGGAAAATTTTTCAATGAGAAAATTAAAGAGGAAATGATTTTCTTGTTGTTTTGTTTTCCTATGGCGGCACAAATAGTCCCTAGATAAATTTTGAGGTGGTGGAAGTTTGAAGATGCAATTTCGCTCATTTTCATCTTCAATCGCCTCTCATTTTCTTCTCGCCCTTTCTTGTTTCATCTTTCTTCCTCCCTTTCTCCTCTTTCTCTTTCTTTCTTGTCTTCTCTATCCTTTTCCCTTTCGTTCTTTTATTTCTCCATTTCTTTTTCAATGACTTCCTTCTTGACCTTTGAGTTGATTTTGGCATTGGTCATAACGGGTCGGGTGAGGAGGAGATCACATGACAAGTGAAAGGATACAAACTATACAATGCTATAATTTAATTTTCTTCCTTATCATGATAGTGGGTCTATGTTATGGTCCTGGGGTTAAGTACCTATGCCATCCGCTCCTAACAAGCCGGTCTTTTGGGTAGTATTGGCTAGGTGCTTAACATTTGGTATCAGAGCAGGCGCTACGTCCCGCGTGCGTAGGAGGACCGTACGCCCCTGGCGTTGGGCCGTAAGGGATTATGGGATCCTAACTCAGCTCTCGTTGCTGTGTTATTGCCGCCGTGGTTGTCGGCTCAGGTGGGCGGGGTGTATTATTATGGTCCTGGGGTTAAGTACCTATGCCTTCTGCTCCTAACATGTCGGTCTTTTGGGTAGTATTGGCTAGGTGCTTAACAATCTAAGGCTACTTGTAATCTCTCATTGGTTTGTAATCATATTGATTCATTTAGGTATCGGTATGTTGTCCATCTTTTGCATGATATATTTAAATTTTGTATTGTTAATCATTGTGCTTCACCTTACTCTAGTTATAGGAGTTTTGGGCCTAAATAGGTTGACATTATAATGCTAATTGGGGATTGATTAGAAACTTCCAAATTAATCATGCTAAGAACAAAGTTAATTCCTTGTAGGCTAAACAAGATCTTAATGTATCTAAAACTTGGTGCAATTCGTATGGTTTACAAATTGTGTATTTAGTGGTTGATTTTTTGTTTTAATTTTTAACAATTTGTAAAATTGAGTTTCTATGATTGTACTATTATCACAAGTAGTGTGGTCAAAGGGCAATTTCACTCCTCTCTGTTCACTACTTCCCTTTTGTGTTTCTTCCATTTTTCTTTCCCTTATTTTCTTCTTTGCTTTCCTCCTTTCTCTAGTCATTCTATTAGGTTCGGTGAGGGGGGAGGGGGAGAGAGAGAGAATTGGTTGATCAATTTTTCACTGATACTTTTGGACTCCTTTATATCTAATCCTATGTGTTTGTTTTAAACTTTCTATTAACTCTATGTACAATGCTAATTTTTAAAATTAAAAATCATGTACAAATAATCATCCTAAACTTACAAGCATTCAACATTGAATCACATAGGATTTATAGTTGTTCACAGTCATATTTCAGATTGTTAATCCTTTTCCAAGGATTTTCAACCTTGAAGTTAAAAAATCCACCAAATTGCCTTTAACGCCACTTACAAAACTGCACATAGAGGGGTTTACCCTACTAAATTGACCATAAATAGTCAATCTACAATAGCACATTGTCACTTAGATTTACAACAACAAACTAGACACATAGCCTAGACCAGTGTAGGGATTTATATTAGCTCACTAGGTACACCAACCTGAACCCAAGAGTGGGATTTTCAATATAACCTATCTACATAAGGATTTATAACACACAACAACAAACAAGGCTGCACAACCTTTCTTTTTGCAATCACACAAGCCTTCACTCAATAAAATTGACGTGAAAACGGTATTGTGTACCTAAGGTTTGAATCAACGCGCAAAGGTTACTTGCTTATAATACAACCTAATATAAAATGTCTCTCAATAAGGAAATTTTACAATTTAAGTACAACCATATAGGTCTATCAATTCTAAATACTTAACTTAATAAGTAGCTTAATAGTCCTTAATCACTTGATTTTAAAGCTGAAGATAAATTTCAAATTGTTTTTTTTTTAAATCTAGGGGAAAACACACAAAGCAACTCATTACTATAAATGATTTCAAAGTATGGCCCATGAGTAGTAATCTGAAATTTATTGAATGATTTTAAAGTGAATTTTTACTAGTTTAGTATATTTGTAATGAACCCAATAGTAGGCAGAGTCATGCAGCGATGTCGTGGCTGAGTCAGTTAGTCAGTAAGTTAAGTCAATTACTTAGTCATTAAGTTATTTACTTTAAATGTCGTAGAGGGGCAAATCTGTAGTTTTCTCTTGAACTTTGTGAGCATGAATGTTATTTAAGGGGAAATGGAATGGAAGAGAGAAGTTTGAATTTAGGTTAAATAGAGGATTTTGAGTTCTCCTAAACGAGCTTGGGGGTGTGTGTTCTCCTTAGCGAACCTAGGGTTTTCAAGCTTCCCTTCGGCTTGATTTTCTTCTCTTTTCTTCTTCTTCCCTACGAATCGTTGTGTTAGATTCGGGACCTTAACAATATTCAACCAAGTAAAATCAATAGAATTCAAAGTAAATGTGTGTAGATGAATTTTGAAATTCTACTCGAATTTCATTACTATGCAAAAGCCCTTTCAAATGCCTAATAAATATACATGCACAAATATATAATATGATTTGAAAATAGAAGGATTAAACCAAGGCCCAAAAACTAGTTTTGAGTGGAAGTCATTCAAACAAGCACTGGAGCTGCAAATGCCAAATCAAATATTATCTTAAAATCTATAGGCACAAGTTCAACCATCAAAGTTTAGGGTCTTTAAACAATATTTAAAAGAATAAGCACCAAAATACGTAGCTCTAGGAGGAAATACTCAAGTTTTGACATCAATTAAAAGCTTGGGATAACCAAAACCACAAATATGAGTCAAGGAACAAGACCACTTAGAAATTTTACATTGACAAGTCAGTTCAAAATAAGTTTGGGTGAGATATTCTAAAATAGAAGTTTATCCAAAAAATGTTCTAACAATTCTAAAAATAGTTAATTAAATCCTATTTTTACTTTGGAACATAAAGATGGGTCTTTGACAAAAAAATTAGACCTACAACATTTAGATTTGAGTTTGATATTGCAAAAGTTAATTTTTTTGTGACAAGGGTGGGTTGACTCCTTTGTTGGGGCTAGACTCCTTTTGAAAGTCTAGCTTGTTTTAGTAGACACATGTAGTCAATCCCTTCCCTGGGGTTTGCTCCTTTCTTCTTTAGTTGCTATGCTACTTCACAATGGGGTCGACTCCCTTTCTCACTCAAACTTTTTTTTAAGGTGTCGAATCCTTTTGTTTAATTTTCTGTTGAAATGGGGTTTGTATAATCGATCTCATGTAAATTTTACAATTCATTGCTTCATCATTCTACTAAAAGTGCTCGACTTCTTTCTTGATTCATATTTTGTTGTTTTGTGGGTACAAGTCCTCTCACTTGCTTTTCTTGTTTAATGGGTTGACTCCTTTAGGCTTTTATATTTTGAATGATTCAACTCTCCTTATGAAGAGGTCCACTCCTTGTCGGTCAACTCCTTTGAAGTACGACACTTCATGACTTCATTTATTTAGTTAAAGGCCCCAACTCCTTTGTATGGGGTAAACTCCTTGTGCACAAATTACTGCATTGCCTCTCTCTTGGGTTGATTGTTTGTAAAAGATGGTTTCCTCTTTCTTGCTCAATCAAACGATGTTCCTAGGTCGTTCAAATGGTGCTCTTTCTTACATGAGTTGTCTGTCCCTTTTTTCATATGGGTCATTCAAATGGTCTTTTTCTAATCGAATAGATATGCTACCAGGAATTTTATTTGAGGGCTTTTTGAGTTGCATGACATATGTGATGCACATCATTAGTAACTTAAGCATATGTTATCATCAAATTTATCACAATGTGAATCTAGTGACCAACATTTTCTTCCTCTTTTATTTTCTCTTTATTTTTTTCTTCTCTTATTTGTTTCCTTTTCCTCATTTATGTTTTGTCCTTAAGTTTCTACTTCTCCTTCGAAAAAGTCAAATCAAGAACTGGATGCAACAAAGGGATAAGTGGAAAAGTTGAATCAGATGAAGTACAAACGAGCTAAATGAAGTGAAGCTAGAGCTCTCTACGGGCAAGGGCAAGATAGTAGTTTCGGAGGATGATTATAAATTATTTCAGAAATTTAAGAATTCAGTGGCTACACCACAAAGTGCATCAACAACTTCAGTTGTTGCAACTGGTACGTACTCCTTTTTCTCATGTTCTAGTTCATCACTTTGGATCATTGACTCAAGAGCCTCTAAACATTTCATGAGTAAAGTTGAGCACTTATCCTCTATGTCTACATGTTCTATGGACGAATTTGTATCTATTGCAGATGGGTCTCAATCCAAAGTTCAGGGCACCAGTACAAACCCTCCTATCACCTTCTTTTTTCACTTTCTAATATCTTATTTGTTCCTCAATTTCATAAAATTCACCTTTGTTCATAGTTTGGTTCCTCACTAAAATAAGTTTAACCCCTAGGAAGTTAAGTGTATTTTTTGGGATATTCCAGAAATCATAGGACTTGCCTTTGTTTCATCCAATGTCACATTTTTTTAGGATGTGTCATATTTTACATCTAGCTCTCCTCCTGGTTTTATACCTTCTTCAACAATGCCCCAAGCCCAATATGTCAGTGGATACACAACTTCTGCTGGATGAGTCTCCTCCCTCTCCTATTGCTATTCAACCACCTGTGGAGCCTTCTAATGTCCTTGAGGTATATTCTCCTCCCTCTTCACTTGTATAGTTTGAACCATTGTATGATTCCCAACCCATTGCACTTAGTAAAGAACCTCGTTCCACTACTATTCAGCCTCCATCCACCTCTCACCCCATCTCTAACTATGTTTCCACTCACCGGTTATCCCCTAGTTGTGTTTCTTTTTTGTCTGCAATCTCATCCACTCATATCCTGCGAGTTTGCATTGTACCTCAAATTGAAGATGTTGGACAACTCTCTTTTACATAGACTGAGTTCTGACATATCTCAATAAATCATAAACTCTAGTCTTCACTTTGTCTTCATCTTCCAAGGGTGTTTCTTCAAGATTGATTTTTCATGATGCTCGAAGTCTTTGAGAAGCTTGATTCATTTTGAAGCTTTAGACCTTGAAATGCATATCTCTTGAAGGAAAAGTATATGAAATACTTAATTTATAATTGTCAACTCTATTAAATTTTGTTATCATCAAAATCAATAAGGGAGTCAACATATGGGCAAGACTTTGAATGTTATAGGTATTCCAATAAATGCTCATTAAGTTTTTAAAATCATGTTTGGTGGGGTATTTCTAAGTTCCCCAAGTCACACTAGCCATTATTTGCCCACTTTTCAAAAAGCTGACATCTCATTGATCGATCAATGTAGTGAATGATTTATCAATAGAGTGTAACAACTATATTTTTATTGTAAATGGCTTGTTAGTCAATTGGAATGATTGATTAACACTTTATTGTTGGACATGGCAATTTAAGTTGATTGATCATTGTACATAGGCTGATCAATCATGCATTAAAGTGACTGGTTGAGCAATACATGTATGATCGAGCAATGTCTAGGCAATGATTATCATGCATTGACTCCCTTATTGGCATGGTTCTACTTGATCGATTAGACTAACAGGGTGGTCAATCATTATTTAGAAAATTTCTATCCCTAAACAGGTATGATCAATCAATCCACAAGGAATGATTGATCATGCTTTATAACATAATTGGCAAAGAGGTGGTTGATCGATCAATGTTGACATATTGATCTATCATGCTTGAAATCCCTTGCCAGTGCACATTTAGGTTGATCGATCAATCAAACGCCAGTTTGCTAGAATTGACTTCAAAGCATGAGAAATTTTATTCTTAAGTGATTTTAATATATTTATAGGTGAGACATGCATTGGTAAACACATGTTAAGAATGTAAGTGTATTAAAGCTCCAAAAATTCAAGTTGTACCTCAAATTTTGTTAAATTGGGTCCAAGGCCTTATCCTAAAATGACTAGCCATTTAGGAAACCTCTTCTACCAACTAATAAATGCAAGATCTTTATACTCACTAATGTATGTGAGATTATCCTTAACACTCCCCATGTAGGCACGTGGATAATTTGGGTAGAGGCCTTCATGTGGTGGCACGTAGATAATTTGGATGAATGCCCACATATAATGTTAGGCTCTCTAGCCATGAACCTTGCTCTAGATACCATGTTAAATTGGGTCCAAGGCCTTATCCTAAAATGACTAGCCACTTAGGAAACCTCTTCTACCAACTAATAAATGCAAGATTTTTATACTCGCTAATGTATGTGGAACTATCCTTAACAAATTTGAAGAGTGGGGCATGCTCTCTTTACATGCAGAGAGTCCTAGAGATTTTTTTTTATCTTAATTAAATTCTAAACTTTAGTTCTTCATTTCTTCTCTTGTGGATGCTTCTTCAAGATGACTTGACATTCTTTTCAAGTTTGAGATCTTGAGAAGCTCATGTCAATTCTTATGCATTGACCTTGATTTTTGTGTCTGTTGAAGGTTGGGCATCTGAAAGGCTGAGTTTGTAATTATTAGATTGATTAAGTTTTATTATCATCTCAAAATATGGATGAGAGTCAGCAATTAGTCAACACAAAAGACTCTAGAACACTTCAAATTTTCATACATCAAAGTCCAAACACAAAAGAAAGCTTGCAAAGGAGATAGAATAGGTAAATAATAGAGATCATGAAAAGTCTTATACATGATACTATCATAGCTTAAATCAGTTTCAAAAACCTGAATTGCCAGAAAAAGAAACTCAAAGGCATACACATCATGTATATGTTACAAATTAAAGATAGAGCAAGCCAATCAACATGCAGTCGGAGAAACAAAAGGAAGAAGATATATTTCCCATAACACAAAGGGGGGGAGGGGGGTTAGTCAACATTGAAGTTGTTGAAGTTAGACTGCAAATTCAAGGCAATGATTTGATTCAACTTCAACTATTCCTTGAGTGTTAGTGTAGATGAGTTCAAATGCACTAGAAAACAGATTCCAGTGTTAGTGCCCAAAAATGAAAAATATGATGGAAACCAGAGAATGAGTAACTTTATATAATATACTTAAATAGAACATATACCTAAACAAATAATTAACCAAAATAAATATTATTACTACACTAATAAGTGATTCAATGTAGTATTAAAATATATGAATATACTAATTATGAAATACTATATTATATTAATTAATGATTACAATTTATTATACAATAATATAATAATTACATGTGACTATAATAAATTATAATAAATAAATAAAAAATATCAAAAGAGAATATAATAAATAAATAAATAAATATATTAATAAAATAAGATATATTTTAACATTAAAAAGTGATAATTTAATAAAATAATATATATATATATATATTATTTTATTAATAACACAATATATATTTTTATGTATTATTAATTAATAATATATTTCCACAAAATTTAAAACCATTGGTTTAATTAATTATAACAATGGGATAATTAAACCAAAATAATTGATCAATTGTTTAATTTAACAATATTTTAATTACGACTACTAAATCACTAATTTAATACAATAATTAAAAACTGAATAAATAAAAACACTTATTTTATTAATATCAGAAGATATATTTTTTACTTATTATTAATTAATAATATATTTTTACAAAATTAAAAATGATTAGTTTAATTAATTAAAAATGGGATAATTAAACTAAAATAATTGATCAAATGCTCTCTTTAACAATATTTTATTTACCATGATAGATTATAAATAACATATAATAAATAAATAAATAAATTATTTTATTAATAAACTAGGATAGATTATTAATAACATATATATATAATTAAAACTTAAAAAACATGCTTGAAAATGAACCGAGTTACTCGTAATAGTCCACAATTTACAGCATAAAAGGAAACGTTTGTGCCTTGGAATATAATAACGAGTTCGTGTATTTAATATTAAAATAATCAACTAACTAGTTTAGTACATATGAACAACAAAATACATGTTCAAAAGCAATAAGATACAACCATCAATAATCATTCCACATGCAAGTTGCTATGGCATCTCGAAATTGTGCGGCTCTTGTGGATTCTAATGTATGCTGCCTCTGCATGTTTGTTGATAGGTTGTCTTCATCTACAAGATTATCACTATCATCGCTATCATTGTTGTCATCCTCGAAGGTCCAAATGTCAGATAATTGAAGAGTTTGTTGTCTTCTTCCAGCCATTTATAATCTAAATCCTAGATGGTCCTCATGGAAATTTTATTATCAGACAACCTTTACCCGTCATAGTGAATAGGGACACATGGAAACACAAATATGAACCTAATTCCAGAATCTAAACCATAAACTTTTTACACTAAACCCCCTAAAAGCCCCAAACCCTTAACCCTGTAACCCCAAACTCTAAACCCCTAAACCCTAACTTCTATTAACCTACCTTGACCGCGCTTTAAAAAAAAAAAAAACTTGACCCTAAATACCCTAAACCTGAAATTATACCCTACCTTAACCCTAACTCTAAACACCCTAAACCCTAAACCCTAAATCCTAAACTATAAAGACAAAATTGAACGCTAAATACTATCAATCCTAACCCTATATTGTGAAATTATGCAGAAGCTAAACAATAAATAAAAATACCGCACACAAAAATTAAGATTAAATCAAATACAACAGTAAATTAATAATAAAAAAATTAGGGTTTAGGGTTACCTTCTAAATTTTGGAAAAACCGAAACCCGATGTGGAAATCGAAGCCAAATGGGGAAATCAAGGGAAATCGAAGAAATTGACGCTGAAATGGGAAAACTGAAGGAAATCGAAATCGAAATGGGTTAAATCGAAGGAAACCGGTAGGATTTTTAGGGGAAAAGAGAAGTTCGAGAGGGACAAGAGAGGGTCACGAGAGAGACAAGGAAAGGAAATGCGAAGACGATGATGGGAGAAGAGATGCGAAGACGATGAGAAGGGAGAAGAGATACGAAGATAATGAGAAGGGAGAAGAGATACGAAGACGACGAAGGGAGAAGAAGTTGAAAGGAGTGCGAAGACGAGAGGAAGAAAAGAGAGGGAGTAAAAAAATTTCAGGAGAGGAAGGCCGAGAGGGAGAAGAGAGCGCAAACGAGAAAAAAAATTCGTCGGGGGAGGGAACAACGTGTCTCGAGCGACGCTTCAAGTGGATTCTTCGCAAAATTGGGCTGAATCATGATTTCACGATTTTAGCTTGAGACGATTACCTGTGTTTTTCAGATGATGATGGTGGTCATTCACCACTAACGGCCTAATTGAATGAACTACGTAATGTGCGTGAACTTCATCATTGACAAACCCCCAACCAACCCCCCCGTCCCTCAAAAAAAAAAAAAAAAACAAAAAGAACATAAAGAAAGGACTATTGGTTAACAAGCGTATCTTGAAAGCCAATCAATTCATCATGCAATAGAAACATGGCTATGAAATAATAGGATGTTGATCTCATAGCAGAAATAAATTAAAGACAAATATAAGCAGAAGTTAGAATATATAAACTCCAACAATGATCCACTAGTAACAATTAAAGATCTTTCATATTAGTTAAATTGAAAAAAGACAAATACAAACATGACCAAGCACAACACAAAGTTTCTATTTGTTATTGCCTCCAATGATACCATACATGATAGAAGAGGGATACCTGAAAAAACTAGGAAACTAAAAAGGCTAAAGAAGGGACACAACGTAGAAGGGACATTGTTTTATATTCCAATTGTTCTTTCTTAAAGTGAAGGTACCAGTAATAGGAAACATGAAACTATGAGACAACGTGACCAACATCTGGAAACTAGGATTCTACAACCAAAATCGTGATTTTTACTTTGGTTCTTAGTTCCTCTCATGCTATAACCAAAACGAAGATACATGAAGTTAAGCATCTAGAAATCCAGATACAGGTTGTTGACGTTGACCTTGCAGATCTTGTAAATTTCTTTCACCAAGTTCAGATAGGAAGTGGATTGGACGAGGTTTCTAGCAGTGATCTTGGTCTAGCGGTCTTTCTGGAGTTTGATGAGTGCAAGTTAGGTAGATATATTGTCTGCCAAATGTTGCTCTAAAGTTTTTTAATTAGTGCAGGAAAGAATAAGGTAGGTTCATTGGATAAACATGAAGTCACTGTGAGGACAAGGAATGAATTTTTGACAATGCAGACTATAAACCAAGATGAACAAGAAAAAATATTGAAAGGATTGCATGAGTCTCTTGTGTGAATCTTGAATTATACTAGATAGGTGGGGACGAAAGCAAAGCAATGAAGAATAGAAGACTTGCAATCAAAGATAATTAATTAAGCTAAATTAGTAAAGATAACAAATAATACAAAATAACATTGTTAGGTTGACCAAGTCAAATCACATTACCCTATTTTTATACCAAGTAAAAACCTTAGGAGAAAAAATAAATCAATGACTAAGTAAATTGAGTACATAACAAGATGAAAAATATTGTTGGGATGACCAAGTTATTTCATAGAACATGCTCTGACACCAAGTCAAAATCTTAGGAGAAGAAAATAATTTATTGATTATGTGAATTTTAATATATTGCTCCTCTATTTATAATAAAAAAAACCTAGAATTAGACTATAACTAAATTACCCACGTCCTAGTTACACCTCGAATGAAACACTAATTAGATAAAGCATAAACAATAACTATAGAGAACTAATATAACTGAAATACCTTTAAACTAAAACACTTCTACAAGACTTCCTTCTATGTCTTGTAAGAGTATCATGTTAATTCTTCCTTTTTTAGATTCCTTATCATGAGAGTTGTGTTAGACTCTTTCATATATGCTCTTCAACCTATATGATATCATAACGTAGCTTTTATTCTATTTTATAAATTTTTGTAAAGTTACACTACGTTATGATATAAAAAATTTATATATCATACTTTCATGTATTATATATATATATTTTTTAAAATTTTAGTATATTATTTTTTATATTTTTATTTATTTTTATAACATACTACTTTTTGTAGTATATTGTTTATAAGTCTGATGATTAACTCTTAATAAAAATTTTAATCTATGTGACTTGGACTTGCATCATGTGTTGAGACTGCAAAACCTAAGCAAACTAGTTAAGATGACTCACTTGACCAAATCAAGTAACTTGTCTCAAAACCTCAAACATGACATTGCTTGATTGAGTTGCATCAAACTTTTCCAAATCATTTGATTGAGGTCAATTGAAGCTGAGTCGTTGCATGATATAAGGTTTAATTGAATCGGTCTTATAACCTCTACTTCCTATGTCCAAATCCAAGCCAATTCGTTGATACATAAAATTTGATTTTGTTACATACTTAAAAATTATATCAATAGATACAAGAAAAAAATGGCTTAAATTTATATGCAATCTCAATGTGAAATACTAAGCTGGTGGAGCCAACATCCACGAATCATGCGCCCTGCTTTGGAAGAGAGACATCGAGAGATTTTAGTAATTCGCTAAATATTCTTTCGTTGAAGACTGCAAACATAAAATTTTCTACCCTTTGCGAGTTGTTGTCAGGTAATGGAGATTTAAAGAGGACAAGAGGTACTCATATCGCTGTCTAGATTGAGAGAACAGCTCTCCGTCTTTTAATCCCCATTCTTTTACCTAACTGTTTGAATTTTGAACGCTGAAAGGTTTGCAAATTCTCGTATTTACTTTAGAAGAAGTGATTTTATTCACTGGTTTTGCCCATGTTGATTTCGATCCGGCATCTAAATTGTAGGTGTGCTTATATTTTCTCTTAGATTATGTAATGTACGATCAATGAAAGTATAAGTTGGTGACGGTGATTTGTTCTTGAAACTTTCGTTCAGAAAATTTTTCATAATCAGTGTTGATATGAGTGGAGTCTATTCAGATTTTGTACGACACCTGTTTCATTAACATTGTAAGAAACAGAATGAAGATTAGATGTTTTTCTTTCGGCATATCTGTTTCTTTCTCTCCCGTGTTTTAGTTTGGAATTCCGCCTGGTAACTCATAAGTCGGACATGGTTCGAGGGAGGCTTTTTCCGTTTCATGTTTTTATTCTCAGCGTGTTGGATCTGAATATTATGGCTTTTAGAAACTGAAATCAACGAGATCTAAATCATGTTGAACGTTAACTGTTTCAGATCTGTGCTGTTTCAGGAACTTGTGAGATTGAGGAAGATGAAGAAATCTTGCAGTCTGCTTGTCCACTTCGATAAGGCAACTCCTGCTCTCGCGAATGAGATCAAGGAGGCTCTCGAAGGAAATTATGACTCTCTTAAGATTGACGCCATGAAGAAGGCAATAATGCTCTTGTTAAATGGTGAGAATTTGCCCCAGCTGTTCATCACAATCATTAGGTATGTCTTGCCCTCAGAAGATCATACCATCCAGAAGTTGCTCCTTCTTTATCTTGAGATTATTGATAAGAGGGACTCAAGTGGTAAAGTTCTTCCTGAGATGATTTTGATCTGTCAAAACTTAAGAAACAACCTTCAGCATCCGAATGAATATATTCGTGGTGTAACTCTGAGATTTCTCTGCCGATTGAATGAGACTGAAATTATTGAGCCTTTAATCCCCTCAGTTCTTTCAAATTTGGAACATCGGCATCCCTTCATTAGGCGAAATGCAATTCTTGCTGTAATGTCTATCTACAAGCTCCCACAAGGAGAACAACTCTTAGTTGATGCTCCTGAGATGATTGAGAAAGTCCTGGCCTCTGAGCAAGATGCATCCGCTAAGCGAAATGCATTTTTAATGCTCTTTACTTGTGTGCAAGATCGTGCAGTTAATTATCTTCTCACTCATGTGGACGATATACCTGAAT
This sequence comes from Aristolochia californica, assembly GCF_029961685.1. Taxonomy (NCBI): domain Eukaryota; kingdom Viridiplantae; phylum Streptophyta; class Magnoliopsida; order Piperales; family Aristolochiaceae; genus Aristolochia; species Aristolochia californica. The sequence continues at coordinate 29,279,626 of NW_027182290.1, read as the reverse complement.
GGGGGGAATTGCTTCAGATGGTTGTGCTTGAGCTGATTCGAAAGGTCTGTAGAACTAACAAGGGGGAGAAGGGAAAGCACATAAAGATCATTATCTCACTTCTAAATGCCTCTTCCACTGCTGTTATTTATGAATGTGCTAGTACACTTGTTTCTCTGTCATCTGCACCCACAGCTATCAGGGCAGCTGCTAACACCTACTGTCAGTTGTTGCAGTCTCAGAGTGATAACAATGTTAAACTAATTGTTCTGGATCGTCTGAATGAGCTTAAGTCTTCCCACAGAGATATTATGGTTGAAATGATTATGGATGTGCTGAGGGCATTGTCAAGCCCAAATCTTGATATTCGCAGGAAGACAATTGATATTGCTCTGGAACTGATTACTCCTAGAAACATTGATGAGGTTGTTCTGACTCTAAAGAAGGAAGTGGTGAAGACCCAAAGCACTGAGCTTGAGAGAAATGGGGAGTACCGCCAAATGCTGGTCCAAGCCATTCATTCTTGTGCAATCAAATTTCCTGAGGTTGCTAGTACTGTGGTTCATCTCTTGATGGATTTCTTGGGTGATAACAATGTTGCTTCTGCCATGGATGTGATTGTTTTTGTCAGAGAAATAATTGAAACAAACCCAAAACTTCGGGTTTCAATAATTACAAGGCTCTTGGACACATTTTACCAGATTCGGGCAGCTCGTGTTTGTTCATGTGCACTTTGGATTACTGGGGAGTATTGTTTATCACTTTCTGAAGTGGAGAGTGGAATTTCAACCATTAAGCAATGCTTGGGCGATCTTCCTTTCTACACTGCCCCAGAAGATGCCGAATCCACAGATTCTTCAAAAAAGCAACAATCAGTAAACTTCATAACTGTTTCTTCTAGAAGGCCTGCAATTCTTGCGGATGGGACATATGCAACCCAGAGTGCTGCATCAGAGACGGCCATGTCAGCTCTTAACCTTGTTCCAGGGACTCTAGCTTCACCTGGTAATTTGAGGTCCTTGATTCTCACAGGTGACTTTTTCCTTGGTGCAGTTGTATCCTGCACCTTAACCAAGCTTATTTTGAGATTAGAAGAGGTCCAGCCCTCCAAAGTGGAAGTAAACAAAGCAGCTGCTTCAGTCCTATTGATCATGGTTTCTATTCTGCAGTTGGGACAGTCATCATTTCTGCCCCATCCAATTGATAATGATTCTTATGATAGGATTGTGCTTTGCGTAAGGTTGTTGTGCAACACAGGGGATGAAGCTAGGAAGATATGGTTGCAATCATGTCGCCAAAGTTTTGTGAAGATGATTGCTGATAAGCAGTTCCGTGAGACAGAAGAGATAAAGGCGAAAGCCCAAACATCTCATGCACAACCTGATGATCTCATTGATTTCTACCACTTGAAGAGTAGAAAAGTGAGGTTCTTCTCTAAATTTGTTATCTTTTTTTTAAGAAATGGTCTAGTTAAATTATTGTCATGGTTTCAGCAAACTTTTATATCTAGTGGTTCCCGATGTTACTCTATAGTTTTTGGATTTTGTAGTTTCTATCTTTTCCTTTTATTCTATGTTGACTACATGCATACTACATCCAATAACACTATTGAGACTTGAACCCAAATACCTCAAAATAGAAAACTCCCATGTGGGATTTATGAGATTTCTAATGTGCTGGAGCAAACAGTTGAGCCCGCTAGAACTTGAAGATGAGGATCCTTGTTTTGGCAGCATTGTTTGAGACTTCTAATGTTCTCTTTACATTTTGTTTGCAGGGCATGAGCCAGCTGGAACTTGAAGATGAGGTTCAGGATGATCTTAAACGTGCAACTGGAGAGTTTACTAAGGATGCTGATGATGCAAACAAGCTTAATCGCATTCTTCAACTCACTGGGTTCAGTGACCCTGTTTATGCTGAAGCATATGTGACAGTTCATCATTATGACATTGTCCTTGACGTTACAGTTATAAACCGAACCAAGGAGACACTTCAAAATTTGTGCTTAGAGTTAGCAACTATGGGTGATCTCAAACTTGTGGAGAGGCCTCAGAACTATACACTGGCTCCCGAGTCCAGCAGGCAAATTCGAGCCAATATTAAGGTTTCTTCGACAGAAACAGGAGTCATATTTGGCAATATTGTTTATGAGACTTCTAATGTTCATGAGCGAACAGTTGTTGTCCTCAATGATATCCACATTGACATCATGGACTACATATCTCCTGCTACCTGTGCTGATGTGGCATTTAGGAATATGTGGGCTGAATTTGAATGGGAAAACAAGGTACCTGTCTTTCTGGCATTTTGTTTGAATGTCTGTCAAATTTATCTAGTAGTTTTTGAAAGCTGATGAATTAATTTGTATTTTCATAAAATCAGTACATGGGTGATTTATTTTCTAATTTTCTTATTACTATTTTTTGGACTAGCTTGGCATTGGTAAGATGTGGAATTGGTACCACTAGTCTAGTTTTCCATTAGAATCAAGTCCACGTAAGAGAATTTCTAATCAGTTGGAATAAACACCAATATTGGAGGAGACTTAAAATAACTTCAATGCACAACAAACACTTAACAGCTCTGCAGTTTCTGACTTGCATTTGTGGATGCTTAAAATGGTTCTCTTATTTGACTTGTACTACCGAAGTATGTTGCCCACAAAGTAACTGGGTATAGGCAATTTGAGGTCAAATTCAATTACTGAAATTGTGAGTCCTAGATTGGTAAAGATAATAAACTTCTGGACTAAAACAATTGCATTAAGTCCACCTAGTCATACTCTTCAAAAAAAAAAAAAAAAAGTCCACCTTGTCATGTCAACTTCTACCTCATGACCACTTGTTTTGTTTCTTATGGTAATTCCTTCAGTAGGTAATCGTGATTAAAACTTAGGACTCCTTGGATATACCTGGTCAGATGAAGTTTGTAGAAGCCCTAGTTGGATGTTGAACACTGTTTGACAACACAAATCTGCCTTATAAAATGGGCACTTGAACCAAGAATTTTGTTGTAGGACTTGAACTTCTTGCATGAGTTATGGAAATTCAAGTTAGGGGTCATTTCCATGGAAGATGTGGTTACCTAAAATGCAGCCTGTGTAAGTAACTGTAGCTTAGCAGAGTGAGCTTTCTCTAAATTAACTTTCTTGTTTTTTTTTTTTTTTTTTTGGTTTTTTTGTTGCTATAAATGTAATGCCATTCACAAAGAAAAAAAATGGTTGGAAGCAGAGCTACTTCATGTTACTTATTTTATTTATTTTTTTCATTTTGGATTAGCCCTTGTGTATAAGTATTATCTGAATTAACTCTGAATTAATTGCTTCATGATCACTGGATATTTAGCAACATACTTTTTTCTCTAAAAGTATTCAAGAGCATTGAATTTTTGCTTTTTAAGGCTAAGAGCTCAAATGTCTGTCTTGTGCAAGTTGTTTACAAGTTAGCTAGAACTACCACAAATTGATGATGGTACAGAAATAGTACCAACAGTTACCTGAGTGTCCTATCTCATTTTTTCCTAAGCCTGATGCCTATCCCAGATTGGCGGATTGGTATTTGGTACCAGTCTGATTCTTGTGTTGGCACATTACTTGGTAAGTTTTTATTGAAAGGCACATTACCTGGTAAGCTGGGTTTGCATTTTCAGATACAGGTATCTTATTGTTTTTCAATTTTGAGTGTGTTGTCACTGCTACTCCAATACAGTCTACTGTCTATGAGTATAACTAATTATTGCAGTTAGTGTTTGTCCTGTAAATAAATATTGTCTCGGTGTTTTCAGGTGGCTGTGAACAGTATTATTCAAGACGAGAAGGAGTTTTTGAACCACATCATCAAGTCAACAAATATGAAGTGCCTCACTGCACCGTAAGTCAGATGTTAAATCGAAGTATTGCAAGATATAATCTTTTTTCAGTGTTGATAGTTTTGTTGTCGTATAACTCAATGTGGGCATTGAAGCCAAGTAGCATGTTCAGGTCATGCCACTCGAGAGGAGTGTTTCATAAAGCACTACTTGAAAAAGTTAATCAATTGATTTATTAATTAGCTGAAACCACAAAACGAGCAGTTGTTTAGGTTGTTGACATGAGGGGTTTAAGCAAAACCTGGCCCAGCAAATCGTTCAGGGCCAGTGTTTTATAGTTACTGGTAGCTTAGAATCTGGTCCTTGTTCTTTACATCTGCTATTGGTATGTGACTCCAGGTCTGCATTGGATGGTGAGTGTGGTTTTTTGGCTGCCAATCTGTATGCAAAGAGTGTCTTTGGAGAGGATGCTTTGGTGAATATTAGCATCGAGAAACAGGCAGATGGGAAGCTAAGTGGATTCATAAGAATAAGAAGTAAAACACAAGGAATCGCTCTGAGTTTGGGAGACAAGATCACTCTCAAACAGAAAGCAGGCAGTTGACCGAGAAGACATGCGTAGGCATCAAGAATTGCCGTTCTTATTTTACTCTTTTCATCTCAAATGTCTCACCGTTTTGAACTCTATTCATTTATTTTCTGTTTGAACAGGGTAACGTTTCTGTCATTCATGCCGTTCATCTAGGTGACTGAGGGCGGGCATTCAGAAAACAAATCAGGTTGCTTTTTCTATCTATTGTTTGTGGTGTATACCGGGGAATTTATGATTCTATTACATGCTTCTTGCCTATTCATAGTTTCATGGAGCTGAGGCCCTAGCTTTTTCTAATATTTGTTTTGTTGAAGCCTTGATTGGTTGCATGCCTTCCTTTCAATTATGCTATTTTTTTATTCTTTTTCTTTTCTTCACGGTTGGTTAGAATGTGTGTTGATCAGTGCAACATCTTAGCCAAGATGTTGATTTTCCTTCAGAAACATTAAAGGCCTGTTTGGAAAAAAATGGCAGAGAAAGTTATTTTCTGTTGTTTGACGACAGAGAATCATTGAGAGAAAAAAACATAAGAGAGAAAATCACTTTCTTAGTTAATAAACTTTTCTCTCAATGAAATTTGAGGAGAAAAGAAAATAAATAGAAATTGAGAGAAAATCTTAATTATCAAAAATTTTAAATATTAGCAATTTTTTTGTTTTTCCACATAAATCCAAACAAGAGAAACTATATTTCTCTTCTATTTTCTCTCTTATTTTCTGTAGGTATCCAAACAAGGTAAAATAATTTATTTTTTTCTATTTTTATTTTTCTTGTCTTTTTTATCTTTTCTTTCCATTTTCTATGTTTCAAACACATCCTAAGGTCCCGTTACCGCATGGAAAGTTGATAAGATTTTGTCAGTTTTTATTAGTACAATTTCTAAGAAAATGATTGAAAAATCAGGTTGAGTTTAAGGGAGTTGCCTAGAATGTGGACATGGGTAATATAGGATGTTTCATTGATTTGGTTAAATTTTGTATCATGCAAAGACTCAGCTTTAGTAAGATAAGACCCCCCCACACGTTAGGTTGGATTTGATTTTAGGAAATCCCTACCCTATTGTTTCCAAACTTCATCCCCTCTTTAACCCATGACAGATTGAATTTTCAACATGTCTCCACCATGCCACCTATGTGATATATTATAATATCAAAATATACAACAATTCATATTATAAAATAATATAGTTAAATTTTTTTAAATAATATATAACTATATAATTAGGAATTTTTTATATTAATTATTATATTACTTATTGTGGGAGTAGTAACCATTCTTTACCAAAAACTGAAAACAACCGAAAGCAGACAACACCATTGGGTACTTTGATAATTTGACCCAATGTACCGCTTATCAAATGAACACAAAAAAGGGTATTTGATTATTCCATGCCTGATTAACTGATAACCGATGGTATATTAGGGCAATTCAATAAATTCTTATTTGAGTTAATATATATTTAAGATAAAATATATTCAAGTCCTATTTTTAAGGGTTTTTTAATATTCTTTTAATGATCTTGTTCTACATTAAAGTCGATAATTTTGTAAATTTTATATGAATATATGATTTTTGTTAATTTTAAGTAAAATTTATTTTTATTTCATTCATTTACCCGATTATATGTTCTACCATTTGACAAAATGGTATCTGGAGTATCTTGTTCTATTTCATTTATATGCTATTTATGTTATGGACTCAATAAGACTGAGTCATCTACTTTACTTTTATTATTTATGTTACTTTTAATTTCGAATTTTATTGATTTGTAATAAGACTTAAAGGTAGGGGTAGAATTGGGTTTTATAACCCTAACATATGTTGATGTTAATTACCCTATTTAAGGGGTAAGGATGGAGAAATAAAGCAAGTTCGGAATTAACATAAACTAGGGTAATTTAGGTTCCTTCTAGGCTCTCTATTCTAGGGTTCTTGGCATGAACTCTCTTGGGAGTTTACTGCATCCATTGGGGAGTCTTTGAGGAGATCTTGGAAGGCAAAGGAGGAGGAATCTGCCTTCTCTTCCATGCTGCAATAGTCATCCATCTCTTCCACGAACCAACAGTGAGGGAAGGAGGATTTGTGTGAGCCTTAGCATCAAGAAAGGGATTTTCGAGTTGCTGAATTGAAGGAGGTCTTCAAGAGGTATTTTTATCTATCTTTTCCGAGTTTAGAAGAGCTAGAGACTGCCCTCTTTACATTCAGCATTGGTAGTTGCATGAATTCAGAAACCCTACTCATTGACGTGAGGTATAAAGTGGGGTTTCATAATTGGATCCTTAAAACAGTCTCTTGATTGAATTGGTGCATCTATAATTGAGAAAAGGAAACTCCTTTTTAATTATAAAGTGTGAGGGAAGTAAAAGAGAGTTTCTTTTCACAAAAACGTGTTAAGAAACCCTCTAACAGTGTTGGATCCTTATTTGACTCGCCGAGTTACTAGATCCATGGCTAGGGACCATAACAATTTACCTCACTAATATCATATTTAACATAATATTATAAAACTATAACAATTTAAAAATATAATAACATAATAAGATAGATAAAATAGTGAAATATAAAAATTTAATATTTTTGATAAATTTTTATTTTTCTAAATGCCCTTCTTAGACTAAAGAATTTATTTTCTTTTAATTGTAAACACAAACATCCTTTTAAAAACATGAAAGGGTTGTGTTGTAAGTGTCCCCATCATGAACCAACATGAGCTTGTTCCCTTCACCTATTTTGGGTGCAACTAGGTGGAGTTTCTTATTTAACCTATTCCATGTTTAATTAGGTGGATTGTTTTTTTTTTTTTGTCATTTCAGCAATAAATATTGGTCTCAAGATCCTCATTAAGTGAATTTTGATGATAACGAACACTTAAATAGTTAATTGCATGCATGAAGAAATTTTGGATGACTAAAAAGCCCCAAATAGAGTTTTGGTAGATCAATCTTTCCACTAACTAGGAAGCATTTGAATGACCCAAAAAAAGACTAAAAAGCATCCAAGACGGAAGCACTTCGTCGATGACCAAGTAGTAACTGTTCGACCGTTCAACTCTAAAGAAATTGAGAAACTCTTAGGAAGAAATTTTTAGGTCTGTTGATGAACAAGCTTAGACCGGGGGGGGGAGGAGGATAGATTTGGTTAAATTTTATCCCTAATAGTTGACTTCTTTTTAATTGACTTATGTATATGTCCACACTCTTATACAATTTAATTTTATAATCAAGGTTTATACATAATCAGTAAAACCCACAAAGATTTATAGCAGTTCACAATTCATTCAATAAATCACATTCTGACAAAAAATAGTTTTTACACTTGATTAATCGATCATCCACTTTACACTGATCGATCAATATCAATGTAAACACTTTTTTTTTTCAAACAGGTAAAAAATGACTAGTTTAGCTTGGGAAACTTCTAAATACCCCACCAAATAGCCTGTTGAGAAGTTAATGGGTCTTTATTGGTATATCCATAAGTGTTTATTTTAAATCCTTTGCAAATCTTACTAAAGTGCATTTTTTAGAAGAGTCGACCAAACTTTGGAAATAAAAAAAAAATTCTTTTCTCATATTATCTCCATTACATACACATTAGACAAGCTCTAACATTCCACATTATGCTACAAAGGCTACAAGCTTGGAGCTCTCAAAGAAGAAGTTCTCTCCGATTAATAAAGGGTATAAGTTTTACCTTTATCTTTTATTTTATTTTGAGATAGCTTCATCTAGAACCTAATTAAATCTAGAAACGGCCTAGTTAGAGGTGGAATCTACCTCATATCTTGGGGAAATTATCCTATAAATCATTTATTTGAGTTACACGTGGCTTAAAGAGAGGCAAAACATCTTTCATGTAAATTCTAGCTAATAGAGTTTGATTAGTGGAATTTCCTAAGCATGGGTTCTTGGGCAATGAATTAGGAGAACATCAATAACAAAATATTTGGTTAGTAGGTATAAAAAAAATGTGATACCCAAAACAAGAGATTGTTAAACTCAAAAGTAAGTAGGCAACCTTGAAGGAAGCAAATCACAGTCTCACAACAAATCCTTCAAGGAAACAAGGGTTGATGGGCAAAACTTTCTAGTGATAGGATAGGTTTTGAGAAGAAATGTATAAAACATGAAGAAAACTCAATCTCATCTTCCCACAACAAAACACCAAGTAGGAAACTTGGGAGAAACAAGAAGAAAGAAGAACAAATTTTTTTTCCTATTCCTCGTATTTGATATCGATATTGCAACAAATTGGGTCACTATGCCCATATTTGCATAGTGAAAAATGTGAATAGCATCAAACAATTTTGGGTGACAAAATCAGCTAGAAATGTTGTGGCAACCCACAAATCAAGTTTGGATGCCCATAGAAATTAGAGAAAGTGGTTTCCCAAAGGGACCCAACTTAATTAGGACCTTTAAAGGATGATTTTTTTTTATTTGTAGGTTTGTCTTCGAGCCAAAGCACCAAAGAACGTTTAGATATTGAAAAGTGGGTGTTCACGGCACAAGACCGGTGATAAGAAGAAATTCCTAAAGCTCACACCAAAGGAACAAGCGCATATTACATGGGGTGACAATAGTAAAGGTACAATCAAGGAATTCGAAAAATAAGTACGTCCAACACTTTCAAATCTAATATTTATTATATAAGGATTGATACATGATTTACGAAGCATTAGTTAATTTTTTTTATAAAGGCAATATAGTTTCATTTGAAAAGGATAATACATAATAAAGAATGAAAATGATGAGAAGGCGCATGGTGTCCCAAGGATAAGTACGAAACTGGGCACAGATTCTCAAATGGTAGAAATGGGTGATAAAACATAAGTCGAAAATAACATCAAATGATTTCGAAAAAATATAGTGATAATAATCACTAAAGTGGGTAATACCTGTTATTCACAAGATAAGATAAAAAACCCAATGGTACCAAATAAAAATCTCAATGGACTTAAAAAAACACCTATATATAAAAGGGACCAACCAAAGTAACGCTCCAAAAATTTTGGTCAAAGGGGAAAGTAAGAGTCTGATAAAGGATAGTAGAACAAAGGCTATTAAATAATAAAAGTGTAATGGGTAATGATGAAGATAAGTTGAAGAAGTCGGGATCATCATGTATTTTATTTTCCTAAGTAATTCAAAATTTTCATCATATGAACCAATGCCAACAATAATCAATAAATAAGGAATCCAAGGCAAGAAACCAGGGAGTTCATCTTCAATAATAATGTCTCAATCAAAGAGAGATAATACTAATTACGGCAATGTACCAAATATGTAGTTATATAGCAACGAATAATCGGTAAATAATGAAAGTCCTTAAGAGTAATAATAACACGCGAAATAATTTGCAACGAGTCCATCCTTGGATAACAAAGTTGTGCGCCAAGTAATAAGTTTGAGGGTTAACCAAGGTAAATAATCAAGCTGAAATTAAGGAACCAGAGCCACGGGACCAAGTCGAGCCGAGTCTAGTAGACAAATATAGCCGAGTCATGGAAGAAATTGGTATAGAACTGCCGAGAAAGGGGGCTGAGTCAGGTTGACCTGCCGAGTTGACTCAGTCCGAGGTGGCTCGAGTTAACCCAAGCGGGACAGAAGCAGTAAACGAACGCTCAGGTCGCTGATTCGTTGGGTTAACTCCGCAAGGTCCTGTCAAGTCTCAGTCAGAAGATTAAAATCACGCTACCTATCTTGGCGGGATTTAAATTCATAAACAGTGTCGTCTTCCCCATGCGGCGTTGATGATTTCTGAGCAGAGCGGGCTGATTCATCGTCTAGAAACAGCAACACAGCGGGATCAATCAGCCAGCGAGAGACTACCCGAAATAAATCAATCCAGCAGATAAGTTTCCGGAAAAAAAAAAAAAAGCAAGATTTGTTTCCACAGTAACAGAGCTGGTGATAGGATCCTGCTGTGCTGTAGACGACGGGAACCTCCACTTGGGATGGAAAACAGATAGCAGCAATGGCAGGGACTTCGGAAGATTAACTCGGCAAAAAACAACAACACAGCAACACAGCAACGAACGGCTACGAACGGATCTGATGTGTCTAACTCCAGCCTTGGCATTCAAACCAAAAATGCAGCAACCCCAGAACGGTGGCGGGCGAAGGCTCTTTGTAGTTATAGAGCAAAACTTTGTTGCACTGAAGGTGACAAAAGGTGGTGTAATTGAGCCATATTTGTTGAGTGCTGCAAGTTAGTGGCTGCTGGGATGAATGCAATGGATCTCAGGAGTGGAATCTCACTGGCTGTAGATTCAGTGGTGACTAGGTTGAAGAACCGAGCCCGGATGATTAGCGCAGGTTGGTACTACATCTGCTAATGGTGAAAGAGAGGTGGAAGATGTGAGCCTAAGCTTCTTCGCTGCTTCTTAGCTTTGTTGTAGCTGTTGGTTTCTCTTCCACCGCATCTGCCGGCTTTGAATCAACGGCATGGTCTTGATTAGAGAAGAAAACTGGGTTTCACGAGAGGAGAGAACCGAGCAAAAAACAAGGGCACAACACTCTTTACAAAATTTTGAAAACTTCCAAAAAAACAACTAGATTGATGGGAAAACTTACAAATATCCCTCAACACGTCTTGTTAATACTAACAAAAGCGTTTTTATTTGAAATTCCTTCACAAACCCATTTTTTAGAGAAAAGAGCTACTTACTTGCAAAAACCCAATCTCTCTCAAACTCTGTGTATCAAATGTTGGAGACTAGCATTCAAGCTCCAAAAACTTTTCCTCTTGTGCTTCAAAGTTTAGAGACTTTGAAATCTCAAGAAGAACGTTGACTCTCCAAATTTCAAAAGTGTAAGTTTTCTTTTATTTTTGTATTTTTTTTGTTCCTTCCTACAGCTGATTTAGAGCCAAGAAATCTAGATAGAAGATTTTGCTAGAGCTAGAATCTAGCTGATGAATCTCAAGGAGAGATTTGTGTTTATGTATTTGAATATACATGTGGCCTAAAAAAGAGTCGGCATCACTTTTATATAAATTTCAGCTAATTGAGTTATTAGTGAAATTCTTCTAAACAATGTTTCTTGAGCATTGAGGATATGCCTATTTATCATCATCTACTTCTATGACACTTGTTTATTTCATCATTCGTATAAGAGAAGATATTCAAAGCTACAATGGCGAATCTCAAACACCTCCAACACTGGAAAGAAGGCGAGAGAAATCTCACTCTCAATCCAAACTATTGAAGTGTTATCTACACTACGTTAGCACCCCAACTACCATTACATGATTATCAATTAGAATTTGCAAAGGTAGAGTGTGTAAATAAACTCAAATCTCTCTTGCAATCTTTTCTCCTTCTCTAATGTTCAAGGCCTATCTCTAGTGCTCTGTCCTTCCCTTCTCTTAAGCTTTTAGTTCTTCAAACCAAATATACAGATTTCACATGATGTTAGAGTAAGGAAGAAGGAAAAAATAATTTTGACTCTATTTTAAGTTTTGATTTCTCTTCTACCTTCTGTTGAAGAGACTTTTACTATAAGTTTAGCCGATTCTTTGTTTAGTTCCTCCTTCAGCTTTTAGTACTTCATTTGGTTGTTGAAGACTCTCCTTTCATTCTTAAAGTCCAGGTTTTTCAGTATGGTGCATGAAGATATAGCCAATAATTAGTAGAAAAGAAATCTTTACCTTAGCATTATGCATCAGAGGTTGGTTTTGATTCTTTTCTTATACACTACGACTCTCGGGATCAGATTGCTAGACCTAATGGACTAAAATTCTTATCCACACAGAAACAAAATCTTTGTTCTCCTATCACCAGATACTACAGAAACCAAATTTCTTTTCTCCCATCACCAGATACCACAATCTTCTTTTGGAACTCAACAATGAACAGTTTAGAAATCCTCCTTTCTTCAGTCTCACTCCTCTGTCGCCTGTCTTCCCCTATCTATTTATTTCTCTTCGTGTAAACAAATACCTAAGAAGGACCACAGCTCTTTGATCTATACGGAAGTTTTTCTTCACTAACTATATTTGCTTCATATATCTGATATTTTTTGGAAAAAAACTAAAAGAGCAAACTGTTATTGAATATATATATTCATTTTACAATGTTAGTGTAAAATAAACAAGGTTAGTTATTGGAGATAAGTTTGGACAAACTTTGGCTAATCACAAAGCTCCAAAAAATGAACATAAACTTGAGAAATACAGAAAAGAATACAATGGCCACAAGTCCACTCAGCTTCCAACATCGACAAAAATGGCAAAACGGACACTAGCCATATAATCATGAAAATTATAACAAAGCTAAGACATCAATTCTTTCCCCAAAGGCATTGCTTACCTTGAACTACCAAAATTTTATGACAGTTTTGCCTCCTTGAGAGTCCTTCCTTTCTCTTCTTTCCTGCATATAATATATATAGATATATGTGTAAATTGAAAAAAATACTTCTCGGATATTCAATAATGAACTTAGTTCTGCACACTAGTTAATCTCATAAGATCAGCATTCAATTCGCACAGCTCCACTTGGTGAGGAAATGAACTTTGGCTTCCTCTTCACTTGCTCTAAGCACTGGATAACATCTCCTATCCTAAAATCTGAGCAATCTTGAATGACAAGACCACACTCGTTTCCTTTCCCCACGGCTTCCACATCCTGCTTCTCCCGTTTCAAAGAGACACATGACCCTTCAAACACAACTTCCCCGCTTCTAAGCAGTCTCAATGTGGATGACTTAGTAAATCTACCATCTGTAATTCTGCAACCAGCAATCTTCACATCTTCATCCTTAGATTTACTTTTTCCCTTGATTTCAAAGATATTCAATACTTGGGCTTCACCAGCTACCTGGATTTCAGGAGTCCCAGGTGCCTTCTCTACAATTATTGATCCAATGCCCTCCAAAAGATGGTAAATCACACGGTGCAGGCATATCTGCACATCACACAAAATACATAAAACCAAATAAATGAAAAATAAATTCAGCAATTAAATTTGCTTGTGTCACAAACATCTGCATGATCTGATAATCCATGAAAAAGACAACTGATCATGTATTAGCTTCTATGTTATATCAACTCCGAAAAAGTTGTAATGAGCAGATGCATAATAACAGGCGAATTGGGCATGACTTCAATCAAGACAAGAAGTTGAGGGATTTCTGTTGAATTTATATGAAAAAGGGTAGTCTGGTCATTTCACATCTTTCAGATTGTCCCTTTATTTTAGGAGTGAGTTTGTCTTAGTATATGCGTTTTATGGTTCATTTTTCAGTTAACTCTGAGTTGTAATTAAGGAGTTATGGTGAGTTGGGTATAGAGGAGCATGTATGTACTTTTTGCACATTATGATTTACGTGAGGACTAATAAAAAGGAGGGGACAAATTCCAGGCCCCACGAAAGAGTGCTGCTCTTCCTCTCCCTCATGTTCTCCATTTTCTCTCATCTTCTCTCTATTTCTTCTTAATTTTCTAATTTTACATGGTAACAGAGCACCAAGATCCAATTGCAGAGAGCTTCCAGCAATCATTTATCCCAAAGTCTACGATTACACCTAGAACAGGGATTTTCAAAATTCTCTATTGATTGAAAGTTCAAGGCCGAACTTTTCCTTCTTCCTTTGTGCCATAACCTTAGGGTTGCATGTTGGGAATTGCCTGTTGTACAATTCTATGAGTTATTTGTGTCTTGAAAGGGTTGCATGTTGGGATTTTCCCAACCATAATCTGCACAGTTCCACAGACTTGTGCCTATTGCTTTTGCTTGCATCATCCTCTTAGATGTTGATGTCATCTATGTTGTTGGTGATTCTTGCTATTGTATTGAATTAATACCATTAAGAGGTTACATGAGTACTAGCAGTTTAGTTTGAAGTTTGGGTGCCCTAACGGTATCCATTGTGGGCCCTGCCTTCTCTATGCAGGCAATTTACCATATTTCTGGTGAAATGTTGTGTTGGTTGGTGTATTAACATGTTTTAGACTGATTGGTGTGTGGATTGACTAGTTTTCGTAGTAATTTAATTCTAATTCGGGTAAAATTATTACTCTAGCCAGAGAATCTGGAAATTCTTAAGGTAAGGATACTATTATGATTACTAGTGAAAAGTTGAAAGGAAAAAAAATATCTTAAGTTGGTCCAAATGTATCTTAAAGCCAAAGAAAAACCAAGTATCTTGGGGATGACCCTCCCACTCCCATGACGAATGACTGGGACAATGAGGATACCCATGTTCTGACGTGGCCTGTTAAAAGCACAGAATCTCAAATACAAAGTGAAGTTATGAATTGTGAAACAACAAAGAAGACTTGGATGTCTCTTGAGAATCTCTATGATCAAGAAAGTAATTTGTTAAGGGTTAATAAACTCTATGCAAAGTTCTTTAGCCAGAAATGAGGGGATACAATTGTGATGGATTATTTCAATGACTTGCAAAGCATCAACAATTGGCTTATACCCTCCTTTTAGAACATATGAGGAAGAGCTTCAAAAGCAATTCAAGCAGATTCAAGTAGCTTGATGGGTTAGGTCTTGAATATGATGCAATTCAAGCCCAAATACTTGCTTCTAATGGTGTACCCTCATTGAAGAAGGCTTTTAATAAAGTAGTTCAAGCCAAGATAGTTGTGGCTCCACAGGGTAGCAAAGAAAATAAAGGGGCAAAAGTTGTTGCCCTCAATATTATTTGTCTGCCTCAGATTAGGGGTGGTCTGGGTATCCGACCTACAAAGGACATAAACATGCCCTCCTTAAGTGAATTTGGAATCTCAGCTCCAAGCACAGTAGTTTGTGAAGAAATATGGTGAAATACTATCTTCAGATCACAAGCCATTGGTGAAGAGCGGGCGGCGCTCCCCGCCGCTTATCCCCGATTTGGAAATCCGTTTACAAGCTGCTTCCAGCCTTCAAGGCTACGACCTCTTTCTTCCTAGGAATGGGAAGACTCTTCTCTTTTGGACCGATAAGTGGTACGGTTCCCGATCCCTTTCTGAGGAGTACCCGGGGCTTCCAGGATTGCTATGGACTTATCGTGCTAGGTGGCAGAATCATGGAGCAATCAATCTTGGAGTCTTCTGTCCCGACGGGGTTTGAATGGCGATGAAGCCATAGCCTTCTGCTCGCTTCTATCCAATCTCAGTAATACCTCTATTCAGGATTGGGTGCAAGATAAGTTGATCTGGAAGCCTATCATCAATGGTATCTTCTTAGTGGCCTCAGCCTATCACCACATTAGGAAGGATGACCCCAGCCTGCCTGAGCACAAGGGGAATCTCGCCTGGAAGCTCTTTGTGCCTAGCAAGATAAAATTCTTCATATGGACAACCATCAGGGAGCAAATTCTCACTGCAAACAACCTCCACAAGAGGGGCTTTACCGCCCCTGATAGTACCTGCCCTCTCTATGGCGTTTGTGAGGAGTTCGTCCAGCATGTTCTCCTGCATTGCTGCTTCTCTTGGTGAGTTTGGATGGCGATCTTCCAGAAAGTTGGCATTCAAGTGGGCCTCCATTAGGATCTATTCGGCACTTTCCAGATGGTGTAGGGGACTCGTCTACCTAGAATTGGCAAGCTTCTTCTCTCTACATGCCTTGCTCACATCCCGTGGTGTCTTTGGCTTGAGCATAATAACTGGAGATTCAACTCCAAATTCAGCAACCTAGAAAGTACTCTCTCTTGCACCGTGGGTATGATCTTTAGCTGGCTTCACACTAGGAAGGAATTTGCCCCACAGGCTGGTATCTCCCTTTGTTAGAACTAGAGTCTTCTGGCCCATATGGTAAGTCCTCAAAAGATTCTGGCCATGGCAGTGTGGGAGCTTCCCCCTAGCGATTGCATTAAGTTAAACTACAACGGGATTGCTTTGGGTTGCCCCGAGTCGGCGGGTGTGGGTGGTATGTTAAAAAATCACAGAGGAGAGATTGTACTTTCATATGTGGGGCCGATGGGTATTGCCGACTCCAGCACTGCTGAAGTGACTGCCCTTCATCATGGATTGAAAATTTTCAAGGACCGTCTTCACGGGGAGCTGCTGATTGAAGGGGATTCCAAAGTTGTCATTAGTTGGTGCTCCAACTCGGCCTCCCCCTTGGTGCCATTGGCCAATTATTTCCTCTATTGTAGACATTGTAACCTCAATTTACAATTTATTGTACATGGAATCATATTCCTAAATCAACCAATTCCTTGGCTGATAGGTTAGCTAAACATGGAACATCCCAGCAATCTCTCATTATTTGGGACGGCTTCCCCTCCTTGTAATCTTGCTCTTTTGAGCCAGTTAATATAATTCAGCACTATTTCAAAAAAAAAAAAAAATGTCTAATGGGAGGAAGTTTCAGCAAGGAGGAATTCAAGTGCTATTAGTCTTCTATTTATGTAGCAGTTGTTTAATTAGTCTAGGACTTCTTTTTAGGAGTTCTACTTTGGGTGTAAATGGGACATGGGTAGTTTAATCTAACTTTAATTCTTTGTTTTTTCACTAGTATAAATAGACCCAATGTACTCAATTTTTTTTTTTTTATAAAGATGTATTTATATATATTAACAAGAAAAAATTACAAAGGAAGAGGGAGCATATCCCTCTCAACCAGAGATTGCAGGGACGCTCCTTGTTTGGCTAGCACATCTGCAACCAAATTTGCAGATCTCGGAATATGAGACCAAATACAAGAGTGGAGTGAGGTAATATCTAAAATCTCCCGAAAGATGTCCCAATGGCGCCACGGTGGAGGGGAAGCATCCAATGACCACCTTCCAGTCTCCTTCAATGTGAATGGGACCACTGCAATTGTCTCTGAAAATGCGAAGCCCATTGAGTAGACCATGGAGCTCAGCTGACGTAGAATCAGAAATGCCTAACGGGCCGGCATAAGAAAAACATTGATTGCCAGATGGATCCGAAATAACTCCCCCAAAACCAGTAATCCCTGGATTGCCGAGAGAAGAGCCATCAAAATTCAACTTGAGGTATCCAACTTCCAAGGGGAGGTCCACTCCTGCATTGCTGGAGCCTTGATCCCAAAGTGCATCCTTGACAAAATACTCCAGTTTTCACGGATAGAGGTTCCTTTGAAGGAGGAAAAAGCCTTCGCAGTTATAAGCCAAGAGGATATTTACCCCGACACCCTGTCTGCTTGTTATGCACGCAATAACATTATTATTTTAATTGTTTTTTTTAATTTACTTTATTTTATTTCAGTTAAAGAATGAATAGGCCACATGGGCATTTTTGGAATAGGTATTTTTGTAATATTTTATCTTAAACCTTGTAAGGGTGAACCCTATTTAAGGGGTAAGAGTAATAAGAAAGGCAAACATTGATTTAGGTTAAACAGGGTTTTGAGTTCTCCTCAACGAGCTGAAGGGTGTGCGTTCTCCTCAAAGAACCTAGGGTTTTGGAATAGGGTTTTTGAGTTCTCCTCAACGAGCTTCCCTTTGACTTGATTTTCATCTTTCTCTTCTTCCTCCCTACGAATCCATGAGTCAAATCCGGGACCGTAACAACTGGTATCAGAGGGGGAACACAATGAGTGATTCTATGTCCCAAGAAAAATGGATTGGCATGCGCGATCAGTTGGAAGAAATGCACGCATGGATTAGAGCATTTGACGCAAGATGGCGTGCATCTTCCATTAAATTTTCTGCAATGGAGAAACTCGCTGTCGTAGAAAAGGTCATACGACCTAAACTCGATTGTGACGCTACCTCGGACGGGCAGAAAGGCCAAGGGCCAAAAAATTCCACCATCTCCGAGCACGACATATGCACAAAAGGAATGGCAGTAGACGCTGTCTCGGACGGGAAGACAAGCCACGGGCTAGAAAAATTAAAAATTTCCCAAGCAAAGAAATCCTAGTCCTGTTGTTCACAAGCCGAAGTCGTTGTGGACGATTTGGGTGTGACCACAAATTCGAAACCGGGAACCATGGAAATCTCCGAGAAGGACACAAATCCGAATTCGGACTCGAACCTTCTGCAATCAGACGGCGGGGACCCCGATTTTTGGAAATCGGAGGGGTATTCCACAACCCCCTTCTCATGGGAAACCATACGTCTTCCACAGGCAACACAAACAAATCCGAGACACCTCCCTCTCGGAAAATCGCCAAGCGGAGAAGCCCCAAAGGGGTGCTGTTCGCCGTCTGATTGCCAAAAATAAAAGAAAGAGGAATTAAGAAGACTCCAAGCTGTCGTATGATTGAGGTGGATGGGGTGATTTATGAGTTCTTTGTTGAAGATAGTTACCATTCTCTGTCCAAAGACATATATGATACAATTGAAGAAATGCTTCAGAGGATAAAGTTGGAAGGTTTTGTTCCTAACACATTCGAGGCAAGATTAGATACAGAGGATGAAGAGTACTTTGCTGTTGAAGTTGCTTGTGGTTTTCACAAGGATATGCTAGTGGGTGCTGCTAAGACCATTGTTCAATCTAAACCTTCATACGGGGAGGTTCCCTTCGTTGTTGCTGCTTTGCTCAACATACAATCAATTCGTGAAGAGGGTGAAATGGGAGACTAGTATGGTGCACATAATTATCTGAGTACCTGGACAGCACGGGAGCGCAGCAACCAACACAGTTTTTCAACCCAAAAATTTTACTATGATCTTTGGTTCATGAATACGTGTACTGTGAAATCTCCTACTCAATCAGCCATGGAAACTTTAAAGTCTAATTGCAAAGAGGATGGTAAGTCCCTTATTGTGGCTGGGTGTGTGTCTCAAGGCAGTAGAGACTTGAAGGTGCTTGAAGGGATTAGTATAATTGGAGTGCAACAAATAGACCAGGTTGTTGAAGTCGTCGAGGAGGCACTCAAGGGTCAAGCTGTAAGACTCTCGACTAGGAAGACATTGCCAGCACTTGATTTTCCAAAGGTGAGAAAGAACAAATTTATTGAGATTCTTCCAATTAATGTTGGTTGTTTAGGTGCTTGCACTTATTGCAAGACACAACATGCTCGTGGCCATCTAGAGAGCTACATAGTGGACGATCTTGTGGAATGTGGGAAAACTGTCATACAGGAAGGTGTTGAGGAGATATGGAAAATCAGGGAGGACACTGGTGCCTATGGTAGCGACATTGGAGTTCAACTTCCCATTTTGATAAATGCACTAGTTGCGGAGCTTCCTCAGGCTCAAAAGACCATGTGTCGCATTGGAATGACTAATCCTCCTTTTCTTCCTGTGCACTTGAAAGAGATTACTAGTGTTTTACTACATCCATGTGTCTATTCATTTCTGCATGTGCCTGGCAGTCAGGGAGTGATTCGGTTCTGAGTGCAATGAACAAGGAGTACCCTGTCAGCAAGTGCAGAACTGTGGTAAACACACTATATCAACTTGTACCTGGGATGCAGATTGCAACTGATCTAATTTGTGGTTTTCCTGGTGAAGTAATTGTGGCAAATCACGCACAGGATGTTAATGTTGTGCATGCTCCTAAAAGCTGTGTTGAATGGGCTCCACAAGTATATTTTGTTCATGAGACAGTCATGAATTTAGAAGCAGAAGTTCAAGATGCTGATACACCTAGATGCTGATACACCTAAGGACACAACTGATGGGGCTGAGGAACGTTTGCACTTATCAAGATGGACAGCTGGTGCAGACGCTCATGGGTTCTTCAACATTTTTTTTTTGTGCTGCTGCCGTGGCACTGCAGCAACCAGTGCTGCCAGCCCGCCAAGCAAACAATGCTGCTGTGGCAGTCCAGAATACATTGCTGCTAGACAGCCAAGGACACAGTGCTGCTGTCCCAGTGCAGAAAAGTTTGCTGCTAGACAGCCAGCAACCACTGCTGAAATCGGTGATTTTTATGCTTAGCAGTTTGGTTTTTCTGGACATGGTGGAGAATCTACTATGGAGAATGATTTTTATGACTGTTGAAGGGAAAAAACATAAATTTTGGGCGCCTGGACAGCATATAGGTGCTTCGGTTTTTTATACTATTCTAGGTGAAAACAAAAAGGAGTCAAGGGGTGGGGACACTATTTCCGGTGAGCTTCAATACAAGGTTGCTGAAAACAGCACACAGCGAGCAGATTGTGATATTAGGGAGTCTTCCGTGGTCACCCCACAAACTGCTACCAACACAAGCCTACACCATATTCGTCTGCAGCTGCAGCAAAGACTTCAACAGCAGAAGTATGTTGCTGTTTGTGCGCACTTCATCAGGTATGGGAGCTTTGGACACGATTTTATTAAGTTAAGCCTCATGCATGTGAATGAATCCATCGTAATGGATCGTAAGGGATCCATAGATGAAGCTGCTGGTTCTGCAGCACATGGGTTATACACAGTATCCCTAGAACTGTTTGGTACAATGGAACCTCATGACATTGGACTAGATGAGGTCACTTACCTACATATGCTCAGTGCTTACGGCCATGGTACTTTCGTCGAGAATGCTGGACAATTTGCTGAACATGGACTGGGTCCAAAGACTGAGGTTACCAGGGACATGCTGCATTTTTCCAATGAGGCAACCGTTGGGGCAGATCCCACAAAGGCTATTAATGTCGAAGCAGAAGTTACCAGTTTGGCACAGGTGATAGTTCAACTTGTTGTTCGGTTGCTTATCCGTATTGGGGTATGCTACAGCAAGTGATGCTTGTTGCAGTGTCCGAAAAAAAAAAATTTGCTTCTCTGGTTGGAAGCTCCAATTTTGTAGTCCAGAGGGCTGACACAGATACCGTGGTTGATACTTGAGAACAGGGGGGTATAATGTTATGCATGCAATAACATTATTATTTTAATTGGTTTTATTTAATTTACTTTATTTTATTTCAGTTAAAGAATTAATGGGGCACAGGGGCATTTTTGGAATATTTTATTTAAATTTTTTTGTAATATTTTATCTTAAACCTTGTAAGGGTGAACCCTATTTAAGGGGTAAGAGTAATGAGAAAGGCAAGCATTGATTTAGGTTAAACAGGGTTTTTGAGTTCTCCTCAACGAGCTCATAGGTGTGCATTCTCCTCAAAGAACCTAGGGTTTTCAAGTTTCCCTTTGGCTTGATTTTTGTCTTTCTTTTCTTCCTCCCTACGAATCCATGTGTCAGATCCGGGACCATAACACCGCTACTCTTACTTCCGATTCACTTTTAGCATCAAACCGCCTTCGGTTGCCTTCATTCCAGAGCCCCCACGGTATGAAACTGGCACAGGCGGATATCATCACTTTTTTGAGACCAGGGAGGGGGAGGCCAACGATCGACTTGCTGAAGGAGATCAGATCAGCTGATATACAGAATTGCAACCCCATCTTGCCTATAACAGAGGTCCACACATACCATGAAAAGGAGCAATGTAGAAGAATAAGACTGCCAGTTTCTGCTTCAGTGCTATAGAGAGGACAGAGGAGGTCGATAGCTGGGTGGCCCCTTCTACTAAGCACATCACTCGTGAGAATCTTACTCTGCCAAGCGCTCCACATGAAGAATTTTATCTTTGCAGGTGCGCAAAAACGTCATACAAAGTAAATATCATGCTCCCTTTGTGTCGAATCTCAGCCATTAATGTAACTGTATGCAGATGAAACTGAAATTGTGCCACTTTTGTCAGGCCACCAAATAAGCTTGTCCACATCGGAAGGTCTCATTCTGACAGAATTCAAAGAGTTCAATAAACTACTCGCTTTCAAGGCCTCTGAGTCTGACAGGCCCCTTCGAGGGTGTAGGTTCAGCCCCCCCCCCCCCCCTCAACAGCATCAGCAACTGACATCTCCCTCTGAGTAGAAAGGAGGAATAAATTCCTGAAGGAATTCGCAATGGCTCTTGCCCCGTCCACAAATCATCCCAAAATTTAAGCGACCGACCATTTCCGACATAGAATCTATTTGCTAAGGAAATTTCTGGAGCAATGGGTACAGTGATCTCCATATTGAGGACAGTCCTCTCCGATTTCCACCAGACATCCACCATGGAGAGTTCCAACCCAACTTGGCATGAACCATATCCTTCCATAGATTAGAAGAATTAGTGTTGAACTTCCATAACCATTTAAAGAGCAAGCTTGGTTCATTTCTTTGTTTTCCGAATCCCCAATCCACCCAATCTCTTTGGTAGACAAACTTTATCCCATCTGACCAGGTGATATTTAAAAGTATTACTTGATCCCCTCCAAAGAAACCTTCTTTTCATCTTATCCATGGTTTTAGATACAGAAGAGGGGCAAGGCAGAAAGGACAAAGCATAGTTTGGGATGCCCGCAATACAAGATTTAAGGAGGATTAGCCTACCAGCTTTACTGAGGAGACACCCCTTCCAAGTTGCTAAACGAGACTCCATTTTTTCGACCACCGGGTTCCATAGACTTTGGGATATACGCCCATTGAAGAGGGGGAGACCAAGGTACGCTACTGGGAGGCTAGTAGTTGAACAACCAAATAAATTTGCCATATCTGCAAGAAGCTCATGGCCAAAATTGAATCCAATGAGGGAGGTTTTTCCTCAATTAATTTTCTGCCCAGACGCTAATTCAAAGAGACCCAAAACTGCTTTGATCTTTCTGGCTCCATCAATAGTTCCGATTCCAAATAATATGGTGTCATACGCATACTGTAGAATAGGGATATTAAAAGATTGTTGGGGACTAGTAGGGGGAAGCCATCCAAGATTAACAGCCGAATAAACCATAGCCGAGAGGAATTCTGCTACTATATCGAATAAGAGTGGAGAGAGAGGGTCACCTTGTCTGATCCCCTTGGTTCCATTTCAACACTAGCTTTCTTCGGAACCAAAGTGATATAAGAGGCACCAATGTTGTGGAAGGTGATGCCATATCTGAAGAAACCATGAACCATTGCAATAATATCTTCCTTGAGTCGAGACCAAAATCTTTATAGAAAATCTCTATTGAAGCCATCAAGGCCAGGGGCCCTATCGTTTTCCATGCCCAAAACTGCCTGCTCAATTTCTTCATAAGAGAAGGGGGGGTCTCAATCAGTGAAGCGGTTGCTGGAGTGATTCAAGAGAAGTTTATATGTTGAAACTTCGGACGATTGGGGCACTCCTCCGAATATAGATTTGTAAAAAACTTAATCAACTCATTAGTAACCGAGGTCCGACACGACGTTACCACATTATTAATGCATAATGAGGTAATTCGGTTGGATCTCCTCTTCGCCGAGGCAACAGAGTGGAAAAATTTAGTGTTTGCATCCCCCGCCTTCAGCGATTTGAACCTGGCTCTTTGCTTCCAACGGATCTTCTCTTGATGTAAAATGGTATTAAGCTTAGAATTTAGAGAAATTCTAGAAGAAAACTCAAAAGAAGTTAGGTACCTTTGTTCCTCCACCAGGTCCAGGGCCGCGATCTGAGAGAGAAAGGGAGGCCTTCTCGTTACCCAAAGAAGCATGACGACTAGAAGCCCACTCCTTTATTTTTCCTTTTATGAATCTCAGCCTTAGGGGGAAGGCCCACTCCCTTCTACCAAAGCTAGACCCTTCAACCCACCAACCATCAATAAGAGCTTCAAAATTATCCTCCATCAACCATGAGTTTTCGAAACGGCAAGGAGAGGGCCCCCATTTGTCAAAAACTGTGGTCAACATGATAGGCCAATGGAGGTTTGCATTGGGATCTTTTTATTGATATATGTACTTTAATTTCCCAATTACAATGTATGTGGAATAATATTCCTAGATCCGCCAATCTCTTAGCGGATAGTCAGGCTAAATTAGGTGTTTTTCTCCAACATCTTGTTGTGGAGGAAGGTCCTGTTTAGCAAGGTTTGTTTTTTTTTCTCTCAGTAATATATTCACACCTCTTCTCAAAAAAAAAAAAAAAAAAAAAAAATGATAGGCCAATGATCAGACCCTACCTTATTGAGAACTCATCCAGTAACATTCCCAAACAGCTGCATCCAATCTTGACACACCAAAAAACGCCGTTTGTCCAAGTGTAGTTCTTTCCAGAGAGAGGAATCTCTTCCAAACCACATCCGCCAGTGAAGTCCGAGAAGCCTCGCATTGAGGCAGAAATTCGGGTTGATGGAGGCTTTTTCTCATGACAGTATCTAATTGCATTGAAATCCCCCTCAAATATCCATGGGAGGGTCCAATTCTGCTAAGCACACTGAGTTCATCCCAAAATAGGCTTCGCTCCCTATACGTGGTCGGACCATACATGCTACACATCAAATTCTGCTGGAGGAGAGATCTCTAATTTGGATACCCAAGGAGAAACGACCCTCAATGACATTAAGAGAATCGAATTTCGCAGTGGCCCAAGCTACAAAGATCCCTCCAAAGTGACCAATGGCATTTACCGCCACCCACTGAATTGAGGGCCACAACCAGAGTTCCTTGGCAATGACATCTGTCATCTCTTGACATTTTGTTTCTCGGAAAATAATCATAGATGGCTGGAATTGGGAAAGAAAGTTGAATATCATGCTGCGCTTCCGGATAGCACCAATCCCTCTAACATTCCAAGATATCAAAATCATTTGATACCTCGATTTTTGACTCCCGACATAGTATTATCACCAAGCAACTAACCTTTATAGACAACGTCCATAAGGCGTGCCAAATGCATCATCTGACTCCACGTCTCATCGTCATATCTATGATGTTCCACTTGGAGTTCCTCCACAAGACGATCTGATCTGTTATTAGGAATAGAAGGAGATTGAGCGAAGTATGTTTTCTCAAGGAGACGAAGAGATTCACCCTGAGGAACATCATTTTCTATGCGCCTTCTTCTTCTTTGATATGTCGTCAGGACTGGGGGAGATACTGGGTATAAAGGAGGTGGGTTTTCTAGGTCTGAATGATCAGGATGGCCGGGTTCCATGTGAGTTTGAGGGGGTGAGGCAAGGGCCGACGACCTTTCAGTTCTCAGAGGGGGGGGGGGGGGGGGAGTCTTGCGCAACATTAGTCAGATGAAGGCTGGATTCTGTGAGAGGGAGATGGTTATTCCATCCCCCGAAGGAGACAAAATTTGAGGGGAAGAGTGCGCTGTCCACGAGAGAGGTCTCTGTAATCTCGGTGCTCGGGGAGACAAGTCCCGAGATGTGACCCTCGAGATGAGGAGTAGGTGAGGAACTTGGTTCGAGGTTCAAATTGAAAGACTCTTTTTGGCTATTTGGGTGCTCGAGGTTATCAAATCGTTTGTGACCGGCAGATAATCCCACACTCTGTGTGGATGTTTCGTGGTTCGAGGGGTCAGAAATGGAAGGACTTTTCTGGAAGAGAGGGTTGGAAAGAAGACTCATGGGTGGACTCGGGAAAATTGAAAAGAACGAAGTGGACACTGGGGAAAGCGTATTTTCGGGGTTTGAGAAGATTGATGAGGTAAACATTTCTAACAGAGGCGACGAGAGACCTGACAAAATTTGACACCTTGGGGACAAAGTACAAAAAGAAACTGTGTTGGGTTCGGGAAAGGGAGTGTGTGCTTTGATGCATTCTCTTTTTGGGAGCCCGGCATTAAAGTTGGCTCAAATAAAGTGGACTCGTTAAACGAGGATAAATTTGAGGGGACACCTCTCGGGGAACTCACCTGACACTTTCAATTAACGTTTGGGTCGAGGCCCGAGGAGCTTTGGGGATCGGGACAGAGAGTGGATGGGAAATCTGACACATTTTTCCATTTTTCATTTTGGGAATTTGGGATTGATTTAAACCCTTCTGACAAGGAGACAGATCTCGAGGAACTACCCAAAGAAATCAATTCCGAGTTTGAATTTGAATCAGAACTTGGGAGTGATGTGGACTCACCTGAACAGGAGGGATCCCGTTGAGTTTCCACTAAGTTGACTCGTCGGGTTGTTGAGCAGGTTGGGAACTCAGGGGACGTGCATCTCCTTCGCATCCGGTGACATTCCGGCGACCTCAAAACACAGGTTTCCCCGAAAGAAACCTCGATCCATGTGAACTTCTCGCCAAAAATAAATTTCGTGAAACAAGATTCAATCCATCATGAGTTTGGTTGTATGAAAGTCGTCGCGACATCGAGCTTTGATTTCTTCGACGTGGTCTCTGACCACTGTATCAGCTTTCTGAATGAGCTGAAAATTTGATTTAGCACTTCGTACGTCCATAATTCAATCGGGAGGCCTCGGATCGAGACCCATTGACCGAGAGGTTGGCACACCGAGGATTCTTCCCACGCCGACACCGAAATGCCATCTTCCTTCAGCCATTTTCCCTTATCTAGAATATCTTCTACCGCCTCCCTCGATTTGAGAATAACCAGCCATTTCCAGGGGTCCATCCAAGCTATTTTGGGTTCAAGCTGGAAGGAATCACGAACCATTGTGTGAGATTTGTGTTATTCCATCACTCAGCTATTGCCGCTATGATTACGCCATTATTGAACTTCATCTTTCCGGTTTCGAAGATGTCTGAGGGTAGGATTATGGACGGGTTTTGGGCCGTGAGGTAAGGAGTTTTCTGGGGGGTGGGAGGAAGGTGATGTTTGGATTTTGTGTATTAGGGGTTGGGTTTTCCTGATTGAGAGTTGGAAGGGGAGGGAAGTTACAGAGGTCATTTCTGGGAGGGATCTCACTTCTTTGGTTTCTCGCCGAAGGGACCTCGGCGAACTTCTCACCTATGGCTATGATCGAGCTTCGCAATTCTTTCTAGCAGTGAGAGGACCCGAAAATTTCCGGTAGGTAAACTCGTGCCATGATGGTCGTCCCCCTTTGCTGGATTATCTTAAGTTCTCTAATCCCCTTTTTTGCGAAACACATAAAGGGAGAAAGAGACCTCACCGATCCTGATTTCACGTAATCTCGGCGCTCTCCCCGAATCTCCATCCTCGAAACTTCGTGCAAAATCCGAAACTGAAGTCAGAGGAATCAAAATGAAAGAGCTCCTTCCATTTCTAATAGTGATTCGTATTACCATTTCCTTTCGCCCTTGCTTAAGTTCCAGGGAGATCTCCGATTCTCCGCTAGCCCACAAAGATTTTCAGGCTTTGAGATTTTCCTTTCTCGCCGAAGATCTTCCTTTCGCCGTACTCCAGGATCCCTCTTCCTCCGTCGCCGCCGTTTTTCCACTGTCTGCATGCCTCTATTGGGCTCGCGCGATTGGTGCTTCCTCATTGTCACCGATTGCAGGTTGGGGAGGTCGGAATGCATCTTCCTCCTGATTCCCTTTATCCGGGCGGGATGATTGGGGGGACCGAGGCTCATGCACCGAGTTCGCCACTTCACACTCCCTCCGAAGTCGCCGCATGGCTCCTCAGAAGAACCAATTCGGCTACCCAATGTACACAATTAACACACCATCAATGAATTATTCCTTTTACTAAAGTGTCAACAAAAACAAAGTGGATTTAAGAAAAACTATGAAATTCTGTTACACAATCTTATAAAATAATTTGAATATATTGTTTAATCTGTTGCTCTACTGCTCCATCCTGTCGCTCAAATTGATCAAACATAACCTGTCAGGTCACCATTTCACTGGCTGGTCCTGTTCTCTGCATGTTCTGAACTTCAAGCCTTTTTCACAGAGGAAGTGGTACTCTTGACTGAGAGCGTTAATGTTACAAAGCATTTTCTCCTCTTTACCAACTCAGAACATAAATATACTCAGACAAACAAATCAATCCTTTGGCAACATCTTAAGAAAGACTTATTGGTAAATGGTAACATTCTTATTTGCATATAATCATAATAATCAATACATCTGCATGTACCACTTAACAAGGGAATAAGAGAGAAGTCCGAACCTTTATATTAGCACGAGTTGCAGCCTGGATAACAGAACCAGGTGGATCACGTACATTAAATCCAACAATGCATCCACCACAAGTCTCTGCTAAGTCAACATCAGACTGAGAAATAGGGCCAACACCAACATGTATAATATTCACAAATACCTGAATATAATATCATAAAGATGCTTTTATTATCAAATTCAAAAATGAACTGAAGAAAAACACTAAAAAAGACCTCTGGCTTGCAGTAAACCGCTACATACTTATAAGTGGTAAACATTTGCACTTAAATAGGACAGTCCACTACAAATTCATTCAAATTTACCACCAGAGGAATCGATGTTATCTATGAGAGCACCCGCTCATAAAAAACACTCTGTCATACCTGTTGACTATTCAGACTCCTGAGTGCATCTGTTACTGCTTGGACAGTGCCCTGCACATCGGCTTTAACAATAATTGGCAACTCAACCCTTTCTGACATCTTTTCAGTTTCATCCTGGGCTCCAAATAGGTCTTCATTGATTTTGCCAATCCTGCCCTCCTCCTGTATCTTTTTCCTCCCTGCACTAAGCATTCTCGCTCTCTGTTCTGTATCCACAACAACAATATCATCCCCGGCCATTGGAAGGCCCCTGAGACCTTCGATTTCCACAGGAGTTGCAGGTCCTGCCTTCTCTATCACCTTCCCTGTCATATCCCTGATTGCCCTTATTTTCCCCCATTGAGCACCTACAACAACATGTAGACCACAAGTCAATGTTCCAGCCTTCACTATTGCAGTTGCCATAGGCCCACGACCACGGTCAAGCCTTGCCTCCACAACATAAGCCTGGGAAGGTCCATCTATACGGGCCTTTAGATCCATCATTTCAGCCTGGAGGAGAAGTGCTTCCTCTAATTTATCCAGTCCAATCTTGTGAGTAGCAGAAACTTGCACCACTTGAACATCACCACCAATCTCCTCTAATTCCAAGCCCTCAGAAGCCAGCTGCATCCTTACTCTTTCAGGATCTGCAGCTGGTTTATCACACTTGTTGATAGCCACAACAATTGGCACTTTTGCTGCTTTTGCATGGACCATTGCTTCAAGAGTTTGAGGCATCACGCCGTCATCGGCTGCAACCACGAGAACCACTAAATCTGTAACAGCGGCACCTCTTGCTCGCATGGCACTAAAAGCAGCATGGCCTGGGGTATCAAGGAATGTTATTGAGGATCCAGATGGCATACTGACGACAAAGGCACCCACATGTTGGGTGATGCCACCAGCTTCTTTGGCTGCAACAGAGCCTTCCCGCAAAGCATCTAAAAGAGATGTTTTACCATGGTCCACATGGCCCATGACTGTGACAACCGGTGGACGGGGTTTTACAGTAGCACCATCAAGAGAGTGTAGCCTTCGAACATTGAGCCCAACTTCCTGTGGAAAAAGTAAAGAAGTGGTCAATCTTATGAAAACATCTTATCAACTGAGCAGTTGTTGCAATGGTCATGTCTCTTCTCTCGAGGATTAGAGTTCATGCATCAGACCACATGCTGTCAAAGAAGAAAAATAAACCATATTGAAATTTGCCACTCCTGTATATGCAATTCATGCACTTTGGAAAATAATGTGCAAGGGACATGCATCCACTTAAGAAGCAGAAAATATATACCTCATTCAAATTAGCCCCTTGACTAGTATTTGTGTTCTATATACTGCTCTATGACTCCCAGCTTTTCAGATTTTAAGTTCAAGTGAAAAACATCACATGACAAGAAATGAGAAAGACACATTACCCATGGTTACAGAACATGACCAAGTTTTGACAGAGAAAAATTATTCAGGGAAGCTCTAATTAATTCAAAAACTATTGAATATTTTGAGTCACATGCAGTGATACAGTACCCTCAAATAGTATCAAACAGAAGATATAAAGAAGTTCTCTGGAATTACCATGGCAACCAGTTCTGCCAAGTCGATACTCAGAGGATCAAACTCTGACTCAACCTTTTCACCAACATTTGTTAGAATATCTTGGATAGATGAACTTCCTTCACCAGTTCTTTTAGCAAGCTCAGAAATTGTCATGCCCTCAAAAATATCAACAGTTCTATCAGGACGAATTTTGGCAGCTTTTTTGGGCTTCGGTGGCAGATAGGGTGCTTCTACTGGTGGTTGGGCCCTAGTCTCCTTTTTCACATACTTCTCCCTCTTAATCGCTTTCAAACCAAAACTTTCATCATTCCTTCTCTTCGCCAAAAGTTCAGGACTTGTGTAGATAGACCTAAAAATTGTACAGGAATATTTTTATCTTTTGACAGACAAACAGCATAAACTGAAGCAGGAAAAAGGAAACTATTTGGAATTAAAGCTTAGGACTAACTTATAAATCATATAGGTTTTATATTGTTTCATTTCTCTGAACTCAAAATTGTCCCAAAATCTGACAGTTACATTGCAGGACAAAAGGCGTACAACCATGCTTGTTGCTACTACCCTCCCTCCAACAAAGAGAAAAAACACCACTAAAATCTGGCTTTTATTTTAGCAAGTTTCTATGAACAGAAACAAAATAATTCAAAGACTACTATCTACCGGATAATCTGTAGATCAATCATAGTCATACAACCTCCAACTCCTGCATTAAAGGCAAACAAAAAGATGAGATACAGATACTACGACGGCCTTCTTTTCAAATTTCATGCCTAAACAAGCACATTAGTGAGTCGCCAGTTCCACAAACCAATTAATGAACACTATAGCAGCAAAAAAGGAGCACCTAACAGTATAGAAAAAATGAGCAAAACAGAAAAAGAATGGGGAAAAGAGAAAGAGAACTTTTCAGTTATGATTTTTTCTTTGTTTTTTCTTTTGGGTTGGGGGGGGGTAACAAATTTCAGTTATCATTGTCATCTTTTTCTAAGAGAAAGATGGGCCTGGTCATATAACCAGCCACTGGAGTCATGGATGACAAGATGATTCACAGTTCTCATCATCACCAAATCCATGTGGGGTTGGATGCAATCATCCTTCATTTTTTTTATCCATGGCTAGTTTGTCTTTCTCAAGCCTTTACTCACCAATGCTATTCATTTCATGTTTGGTGGCCTACATCTTCTAGCTGATTCCTGAACTGACATTGCAAAAAGCAATAGGTGAATTGAAACTTTTTTTTTTTTTAAACTGATGACCTATTAAAAAGCAAAGAAACAAATTAGGGGAACGTTCCTGTTACAACAAGAGATTGTTGGGAAGCTCCATTTTAGCAAAAGAGTCAGCCAAAGAGTAACAAGAAAGCAAAAATAAGAAAATAAAGTTGAGATATCTCTGATGTCACAGAAGGTGGCCCAATGTCTGCAAAGAGGCTGGAGGAAAGGGGACAAGCATCAAGTTATCACCACACTAGTGTCCCCTTCAATAATGAGGGGGCCAGAGAGGTGATCCAAAAAAATGATTAGACCTTGAAGAAGAACCAAGAGTTCGGCCGACGTGATCTCCCATAGCCCAGAGTAAGAGATCAAGGTGACTCCCTTGGAGTTTCTAAAAATGCCACCAAAACCGGCTAGGCTAGGATTACCAAAAGCATTGCCGTCGAAATTGAGCTTCAGAACACTTGGGGGCAGTAGCTCCAATTCCTGCATAACGGGGGCCTGCAACACAGATCAGACATCTGAGCAAAGACTTGCCAACAATTGCGGAAGGGGAAGCTGCCAAGGCATTTGAAGTCTTTACAAGAGTGAATCCAGGTGGTGATCTGACCAATGATGCGGCTGGAGACATCATCGAAAGGGAGAATTTATAGTTGAAGTGTCTATTGTTTCTTTCCTTCAAGATACCCCAAGGAAATGAGTGAGGCAAGCTGAGAGAAGGACCTTGCCCATCTTAGGGACTGGAGATCCCAGGAGAAGGCAACAAATGGCATGGAGGTCATGTGGGAGGCATACCTGGAGGCCAATGAGATGGAGAAGGTAGATCCACACTCTCCATGTAAACAGGTAGTGGAGAAGGACGTGGGATAGTTTTGTCAGTAGCACTACAGAGGGGGTAGAGGATGGAGGGTCCCAAGTTGCCTCTTCAACGGAGATTGTCCACAGTCAAGATTCTGTATGAACAGCACTCCACATAAAAATCTGACCTTGGGGGCGCCATGAGGCGCCAAGCAATAACTGGTGAGTGAGGATCATGTTTGCCCGTCCAACCTGATATATGACAGTAGGCCGAGGAGACCGAGAAAATGCCACTCGTAGGGGGCCTCCAAATTAATCTATCTTCAGTGTTTAAGTCTGATTTTAATAAGGCTAAGTTCCTCGAGAAGAGTGCTTATGTCAAGGGCTTTTGCATCAATCAGGCCACGTCAAGGATGGAATTTCCAATAGTCATCATGATCTCATGAGTCAGCCACAGAGATGGAGGGGTGGCAACTGAAGCTAAAAAGTGTAGGATAGAAGTCTCTGAGAGGCGTGGAGCCAATCTACCGGTCATTTTAGAACTCAACCCATTGGCCGTTGCCAACAAAGAAGCTAACCGCTGATTTGAAAGTGGGAGGAGGAGATATAGACAGGGCCAAATGGGCAATAACCTGTGTCACGGTCCTTCCAAGGTCCACCAAACTTAAGAGAATTTCAGATTGGCAGCAACCATGTTTCACCAAATCGCTTCCGTGCAATTATTGAATTTCCATACCCATTTGAGGAGAAGTGGGGTATTCAAATCCTTGATCAGCTTGATTCCCAATCCACCCATGACTTTCAGTTTGCAAACATCATGCCAATTCACAAGAAGGTATTTTTTTTTTTGAAATAGTGCTGCACAAGATGGTATTTGAAACCATCAGCAGCCCCACACCATAGGAATCTTCTTTCGATGCCCTCGAGGTGATGGCAAACTAAGGTTAGACAAGGGAGGAATGAGAGGAAGTAATTTAGGAGACTGGCAATGCAGGAGTTGAGGAGAACGAGGCGACAGGCTCTGGAAAGTAGTCGACCCCGCCAACTAGCTAGGTGACGATCAACTCTCTCAATCATAGGAGACGAAAGTCCTTTAAGGGGTCAGCAATCAAGAGCGGAAGACCCAAATAGGTGGTGGGGAGAGTGGCGATAGAGCATCCAAGGTGATCTGCCACGGCTTGGAGCAAGTTCAGGTCGACATGGAACCCAATAAGTGTAGTTTTACTCTAATTGAGTTTTTGCCTGGAGACCAGTTCAAAGAGGCTGCAGAAAGCTTTTAACCGTCTGACTAGATCCAGCAAACCATCTCCAAACCATAGAGTGTAGTTAGCAAATTGGAGCAATGTGATGTCAAATTCTTTCTGATCAACCACCGAAGATCACCAGCCAATGTCCTTGGCCAAGTAGATCATAAATTAGAGGTATTCCATCACGAGGTTGAATAGGAGCCGGGAGAGGGGAACTCCTTGGCGAATTCCGCAAGTGCCTCCAAAGTGACCACAGACAGCTTCATTGGAGAAAATGGAATAAGAGACTGAAGAAACACAACTTCTAATCCAAAATCGCCAGCACGCCCCGAATCCCATGTGATCAAGAATATCATCCAAGAGTTGCCAATTCACTAGGTCAAAGGCCTTGTTGAAATCAAGCTTGATAAAGACTTTGGCCTTACTGGATCTCTTGAGGTGATTGATGATTTCATCCACTTATATTGCTGAGTCAAGGATGTTGCGCCCTTTGATGAAGGCGCTTTGACCATGATTGATGACCATCGGGAGGACAGCCCTGAGGCGGTGGACGAGGAGCCTTGCAATGATCTTATAGGTGCTGGATATGAGGCTGATTGGCCTGAAGCCTCTTGGATGCTCAACAACAGCTTTCTTTGGGATGAGCGCAATGAATGATGCCCCCAAGGCATGGCATATGATCCCTTTGTGGAAGAAGCTTTGAACTGGAAAACAACCACTAGCTTATTCAAGGACAGAATCAGGGCATCCTTTTCTGCCAGAAAATTATACCAAAAATAAAAGGATTCTTTCATAGCTGAGGCAGTAATTCTGCCAACAGTTATTGAAGTCTACCGGATCACCCTATTTCAAGTGAATGTGCAAGGGACTCCAATTTACTTCTTAGTTGCTGCAGAAAAGAAGGCTAGCTAAAGTTTTAGCACAAAGTTGAAGAAGTCACTTGGGATGTTGTTTAGGATGGACTCATACTCCCCAACAGGCTAGTCAAGGAGTTGCCTTTCCTCCAAAACAAAGAAGATTGAGACTGGCTCTTTGACTAAATATATGTTTTGTTGACAAAATCATAGAATCGAATACAAAAATGTGTGTGTGTGTGTGTGTTCTAAACAACACCTTCTATTACGAGCAAAGGCGCAAGTCAGAAGGTCCCAGCTGAATTTAACATTCAAGTTCAGGTAACCAATTATAGTAAGTCTGGAAGGAAGGCTTTACATAAAGCAAGTTGGGGCTGTTTTAGATTGTTCTAAACAGTCAACAAACAGAACTAAATATGCATCAGTACAACTAACGGTAAAACAGTTGATAATATTTCAGGTATGCAATTTCCAGATGTGAACAAAATAATTTTTTATTGTAAAAGACTTTTTTTTGAGAAATTGTAAAGGTGTTTTTCTTGTCATATCCAGCGGTGTATCACTGTATCTATTATTCATTCCCATATTAGACAGAAGTGAATATTGAGAAGATTACTTGCATCACTTAAAACATCTACCTACGCACTGCAACAAGCAATATGGCCAGTGTTTCTGGCAAAAGAAAATTTATGAGTATCTTGAATTGCTCAATAGCTATAAAGATAGATAACTAAAGAACCTGTTACGCTTCTAATTGATCTAGATGTTATCTGTCTCTGCCTTCCAATAGCTGTTGACACCAACTTCCGCACAAAACTCATCAAGATACCCTGGAAGAGATTCAATTCAAATTTCCATATTAAAGAGTGACATATATAACATTTCATATTAACAATAGTGATTAACGTCTACATGCCCACCCATACAACTTAGACGAGGCAAGAGAACAAAAGCATGTGCTTTATTCAAATATTGTCACTTTGCCTATGGCTTGAACTAATCAAAACACAAGAATAATTTTTTTGAATGTTACACAAGAATAAAATACGAAATACTATACCCAACTCTTTTGCTAAATGGCCCATTTCAACAAAAAAAAAAAAAAAAAAAACTTGTAATGCTTCTTGGCCATTCATGATTGATTTACTTTTGACAATATCTTAATAATATGCATTGATATTAGTTGCAATAACAAACTGGAGGGAAAAGAAAATGTATAATTCTGACATAGTTTGACAAGAGAAATAAAGGCATTTCAAATTTAATTAACCGTAACTACTTTTAGCCTTTGCTTGTTCATGGGTCAACAGTAAATTCCACATGCTACAAAAAAAAATAAAAGAACCCCCAATTCAACCATGAAAGAATGCAGTACTTTCTGCTTCATATAAAAATAACTAAGCTGTGCAAGAATCTTTACCAATTAAGATTAACAGATGACTTGTTTTCACATTTGTTCTTCTAGTTACTTCTTTCAAAAGGCATTCTTGTCTTCCAAATATCAGTATCTCCATTATATAATCATCCCAAAAATCATATCATAGCAGTCAGACCAAGATATTTGGACAATGGGCAGCCTAAATTCTCCTTGAACAAGAAAATATTGCTTCTTCAATATTTAAAACCCCAAGAATTTGGAAGTGCACCTCTATGAAACAAGTAGGGCTAATAGCTTACCTAATAACCGGTCCTACCATTTTACCGGTCTGATTACTATAGGGTATGAAACAAAATTTCTTGCCCAAATAAGAATTAGTGCAAAAATACCCATTTATGCCTATATTTTATAATACAAGGTATTCCCTATAGTTTATTAAATGGTACTCCATACCCAATGACATGTTTTGAGAATGGTGTAGAAATTTATCTCCATAAAAGATGGTTTTAATCACATTTGTAAGATTTAAATATAGAGTTGGCTTGATTTTATAAGATGGTTAGCTGATGAGTTACTGTCAAATTCTATGATTCATAT
Organism: Aristolochia californica; assembly: GCF_029961685.1. NCBI lineage: Eukaryota > Viridiplantae > Streptophyta > Magnoliopsida > Piperales > Aristolochiaceae > Aristolochia > Aristolochia californica. The sequence goes on along the minus strand of NW_027182290.1, from coordinate 29,243,599 downwards.
CCCTTAAACCTTGAGAGAGAGCCTTTTCTTGAGTGTTTACTAAGAGAAGAAGAGAGAAGAGGACTTGGAGAGGAAGAGAGAATTCACGTGAGAGAAGAAGAGAGGGAAGAAGAGAGAAGACATAGGAGAGATGTAGGAGTAGAGTTTGAGTGCCCACGCCCTCCTTGATGTTTTATTTATAAGCATCTGAAATTACAAAAAGTAACAAGAATGCCCTTGATAAGAAAGAATAGAGAGGGAATTAAGTAAAACATTACAATAATTTCAATATACTTCCAACACTCCCCCTCAAGGTAGTGAATAGACATCATAAATGCCAAGCTTGTTACATACAACTAAGAGGACCAGTACCAACCGCCATTATGAAAATATCAGTAGCTTGATTCTTTGAGGGAACATATTCCACACGAATAATTCTGGCTTGTAGCTTCTCTTGAACAAAATAACAATCTATCTCAATATGCTTTGTTCTTTCATAAAAAACTGGGTTGGAAGCAATATAAATAACAGCTTGATTGTCACAATGGAGATGCTTAAGTTCAAATAACAAAGATCTTATCCACAACACTTACTACATGTGTCATTGCTCTATATTCAACCTTTGCGCTTGATCTTGCACTCACATTTTGTTTTTTACTCCTCCATGTAACAAAATTTCCCCCAACCATAATGCAATATCCTGAAGTAGATTTCCTATCATTTGGTGATCCAGCCCAATTTGCATTTATATAGCCTTCTACATTAACATGACCATGAGATTAGTATAACAGAAGACTTCTTGAAATACTAAAGGATTATTTCTAGCATTTGCCAGTGAGTAGTTTGCGTTTGTGCCTAAATTGACTAATAACCCTTACAACAAAAGAAATATAAGGTCTAATGGCAATGAGATAGCTCAAATGACCAACTAACCACTGAAATCTACCAGCCTCTTCATCATGGATCTAAGCCAGCACTTAGTTTCACATTCAGATCCATTGGTGTATCCACTAGTCAACATCCAAGCATAACCGTGTCCTCTAACAAGTCTAGTACATATTTCTTTTGTCACATAACAAAATCATGTCTAGACTCTGTACCACCTCAATTTCAAGAAAGTATTTTAGCAATCCAAAGTCTTTAATTTCAAATTCTTTACATAAGTTCTTTTTTTACTGTGAGAATGTCTTCTAAGTTATTTCCTGTCAAAATAATATCATCCACATAAGCAACCATGATAATCACCCCCACATAAGTATGTTTCATAAACACCGAATGATCAACTGCACAATGTTTAAAACCAAGGCAAATAACCACGGTACTAAACTTATCAAACCATGCCCTAAGTGATTTTTGAGCCCACAAATGGATTTGTGGAGTCTATACACCTGCTCCCCCTCAACCACAAATCCCGGTGGTTGTGTCATATAGACTTCTTCCAGCAAATCACCATTAAGAAAGCACTTTTGACATTTAGTTGATAAAGAGACCACTTGAAATTGGCAGCAAAAGAGAGAAGTGTTTGTATCGAGTTAAGTCTAACAATCGAAGAGAATGTCTCTTTATAATCCACACCATATGATGTATATCCTTTTGCGAACAATCTGGTTTTTAGTCTTGTAATGCTACCATCAAGGTTATGTGTGATAACAAAAAAACAACCTTTACAGCCAACTCCCTTTTTTGTTTAGTAGCAAGGAGATGAGTTCCCAATTCTGATTTGTAAACATAGCCTCCATTTCTTCTTCCATTGCAGCTCTTCACCCTGGATGTTGGAGGGCTTCAACATAAGACTGGGAAATAGCCATTAAGGATAAGGCTGCAATAAAGGAACAACAACTGGAAGGCAACCAGTGAATGAAAACAAAATTAGAAATACGATGAGAAGTGGATGGCTGACAAGTGCAAGCACGAGATTCCTTCCGGATAACAATGGATCAAGTATCACACTGTGGTCCAAGCAAAAGGAGAGTTAAGATATTTTATTTTTTATAGAATGTGTGAGTGGAGAATTAGGAGAATTACTAGCCTCAAAAGTATACACAGACGACAAAGAGACTGGATGGTTAGAGGAGCAGTAGCCACATAAGGTACCTTCAAAGGTCAAGTGGCTGGTCAAGTGGCACCAAAGGTCTCGGTATAGTAAAAGTAGAGAAACCCAGTGGAGATGTATTGGAGTAGAGCGGTTGATCATCAAAGAAACTAACATCAGCTGACCAATGTTTGTTTGGTAGTGGGATGATAACAGATATATCCTTTTTTGAGTCTTGGAGTAACCCAAAATGGTAGACTTGAATGCTCGAGGATCAAGTTTATTCCAGCAAGGAGATAAATTATGAACAAAACATACAAATTCAAATACCATAGGTGGTAGAGGACAGGACAAGCACGATCATCATGGAAAAGAGTAGGATAAGGAGAAACATGGTGAAACACACTAGAAAGCATCCGATTAATGAGGTAACAAACTATGACAACAGCATAAGACCACTAAAACTGTGAAAGTGCATGGTGAATAAGAAGGCACGAGCTACTTCTAACAAGAATTTATTTTTCTTTTCAACAACACCATTTTATTGACGTGTATAAACACAAGAGGTCTGGTGTATAATACCTTGTTGAGTAGAAAACAACTGGAAATCAGATGAGAGATATTCTCATGCATTAAAGTAGAAACCATATATAAAAGATTTAAAAATAGATAGCACATTAGATTTTTCTTCCATGAAAAACAATCATGTCACTAGTGAATAATCATCCACACAAATAACAAAATACTTTGATTGAGTAATATTAGAGGTCTATAAAGATCCCCAAACATCTGAATGTATTAATGAAATGGAGTTTTAACAATATTATCAAAACTAGAAGAAAATGAAGTTCTATGATGTTTACTCAATTGACACATCTCACAAGGTAAACTAGAAATAGACTTCAACAAAGGAACTAATGTCTTCAAAGTAGGTAAAGAAGGAATATTGAGCCTATTATGCCAATGGATGTTCTATGCTTGTTTTTTTTTTTGAAAAGGGTGTGTAGATATATATATAAACAAGAGAAATACAGAAATTACAAAGAGGAGAGCATGTCCCTGACAACCATGGATTGTAGGGTAGCTCCATTTTTAGCAAGCGCATCGGCTGCCGAATTTGCGGATCTCGGAATGTGAGACCAAATACAAGATAATAATGAAGAAATTTCAATGATCTCCCAAAAAATGTCCCAATGACGCCACAGGGGAGGGGATGTATGCTCGCACCAACCAATGACCACCTTCGAATCCCCTTCGATATGGAGAGGGCCGGAGCACTTATCTCGAAAACTTGAAGCCCATTGAGAAGGCCGTGAAGCTATGCCGAGGTAGAGTCTGAGATACCTAGTGGGCAGGCATATGAATAAAGCTGGTTACCTAGGTGATCCGAGATAACCCCGCCGAATCCTGAGAGTCCAGGGTTACCAAAAGAAGAACCATCAAAGTTCAACTTAAGGTAACCAGGATCAGGAGAGGTAAATTCCTTCATAATCCGGGCATTGGTCTTCAAGTGCAGCCTAACCAAATTAAACCAGTTATCACGGACAAGGGTTCCCACAAATGAGGAGAAAGCCTTCTTCGTCAAGAACCAAGAGGAAATATGCCCAACCACTCGATCCGCCACCCTATTCGTTGATTCAATTTTTCCTTCAAACCTTCTACGATTGCTCTCTTTCCATGAACCCCACGGTATAAAGCTAGCACAAGCCAATAGCATCACCTTGCCGAGACCATGAAGGGACAAACCAAGTAGAGATTTATTGAATGACATCAAATCGGCCGCCATACAGAATTGAATTCCCATCCTGCTGAGAATGGATGTCCACACCTTCCATGAGAATATGCATTGAAGCAAAATGTGACTAGTGGACTCAGCTTCGGTATTGCAAAATGGATGTCCACACCTCTTCTTCGAAGCACGTCATCCGAGAGAATTTTGCCGAGGCAAGCACTCCACATAAAGAATTTAATCTTAGGAGGAGCACAAAGACGCCAAATAAAGAAGACCGCGTGATTCTGTTGAGAAGTATTCCAACCATTGATGAAACTGAAGGCAAATGATATTGAGAATATGCCTTTTTTCTCTGGCCACCAAACGAGCTTATCTGCCACCAAAGGACGAATTTTTATAGTTGATACTAAATCCATCAATCGGCTGGCTTCTAAAGTCTCGGAATCCGAGAGTCCTCTTCTAGGATGAAGGTTCATACCACCCTCCTCGAAAGCATCGGCAACTGATATATTCCTACAAGTGGATGTTCTATGCTTGTTGATCAAATGTTGCCCTTGTGGAAATAATTATGTTGTCCAAATAGTAGAATCCTCCTCACTCTTGGCCGCCACCAATCACATGTTTGGTCTATAGGTTGTAGGTCCTGAGAAACGCAGTGAGATGAAAAAAAAGTTTATATAACAACCAAGTTTCTTAGTTAATTGACTTACAGACAAAAGACTTAATGGAAATTTAGGCTCAGAAAGAACATTAGAAAGAGATAGGAATGGTGAGAGATGGTTGGACCCATTTCCTTAACCCAATTTGAGATCCTTCAACAATTGGTACAAATTGATCATTGGAGCAAGAAGACAAAGAGGATAAGTGGCCAATTTGCCAAGTCAAATGTTCAAAAACTCCTAAGTCAATAATCCATGGGGAGTAGAAGGAATGTGTATATGTTGTAGCAATTGTGGTGAGAGTAGTAGTGGAGGTAGAGTGTAACATACTCTTGATTTTCTACAAAGCTTCATAGTCCTCATGGGTGAGAACTCGTTTACCTTTGGAAGGATCTGAATTGTTATCATCCTTTTGCACACTTGATGAAGCTTGATTGACCATGGCCCATTCTAGGGTACCATGAAGCTTTCAACAGGTTTCAATTAGATGATTGTTTTTGCCACAGTGAATACAGTATCTTTTCTTTTGAATCAGATCTAATAGGGGTACCACCAGCAATCCTACCCCTAACTCTACCTTGGCCACCTCTGCCTCTTCCACAAGTACTACCACTCATACCTCTTCCTTGTGAATACATTGTTGAGGTTTGCGTGTGTGTGGTTGTAGTCTCTAAAGTTGTAACAAGAATAGCACAGATGTCATCAAATGACAACTTGGTTGTCAAGGTAAGAATTTGAGACTTAGCAACTTCAAGATATGGCTTGAGATTTGCAAAGCAAAGTGCAGCTACTAGAGCCTCTCTATGTTGTTCTTGAATGGCAATGTCTATCGATTAAGGTTGGACTAGTTTCCATTTTTGTGTGAGCCCTCTGAATCATGCAAAAAAATCATGTAGATTGTACTCTTGCTTGCTATAGAACATTTTTTGAAGGGATATCATAGATCTTCTGCAAGTTGTCAGAACCCAAATACAAATTAGCACATATCCCAAATAATTTGTGTTGTCTCTAGATGAAGAGCACTATTAGCAACATGTTCCTCCATGCTACTATCAGCCAGGTAATGATCATAGTATCTTTCTTGAACAACGTTTTGCAAGCAACATCTTCGATGTCCACAATAGGTGCTAGTTTAGTTAGGTGTTCAACTAGATCCCTCGTACTGAGGAATCGTTTGACAAATTGTGACCAAGACAGATAATTTGACAAACTTTTGAGAGGGATAGTAGTACTATTCAAAAAATTAGTTTTTCCAAACATACTAGCTAGAATTTCTTCAGCCATGAGTTTGATCAATGTAACAAGGTATTATCAATCAACCAAACAGCAGTAAAGTGTCCTTTACCAAATATGATTGATCAATGAGTATAAAGGATGACCAATCATATAGAAAGTGGTTGAGAGAGTCTAGAATGTATGATCGATCAATGGGACTATGATTGATCGATCATACAAAATGCAGTGAACAGATTTTAAACCAGATGATTGATCAAAGAGAAAGAATTGATCTATCATACATAGAAGTGCGGCAAAAATGAAAAATTGATTTATAGACTCTAGAAGCAAAGGTGATAAAAACTTGGACAAGAGGAGGTTTCCAAACTCTTAAGTGGTTAGGAAAAAACTGGCTTTTGCATGACACGTGGTAGTAGAAGGCGAAATAGAAATTAAGAATATGATCCCAGCAAACCAATAAAACCTCAAACTTTCCAATCTATAAGAAAAATATGAGCTAAGAGGTAAATCAAGGGTTCAAAAAGATGAAATTAAAGACTTTAGACTAGAAAAAAGTGTACAGAAACTTATTTGGGCTGTGAAGCAACAAAAAAACAAGATCAATCTTGAGAGCAATTTCAGCAGCAGATTACAGGACCGAGCAGTAACAATTGAATCCTAGAATGCCTACTCTGATACCGTGTCAAATTCTAGGATTCACATTTCTTAAACCTTGAGGGAGAGCCTTTCCTTGAGTGTTTGTTAAGAGAATAAGAGAGAAGAGGGCTTGAAGAGGAAGAGTGAGTACACATGAGAGAAGTGGGAATAGGGTTTGAATGCCCACGCTCTCCTTGATGTTTTATTTATAAGCATCTGAGTAATTACGAAAAAAGACAAGTATACCCTTGATAAGAAAGAATAGAGGAGGGAATTAAGTAAAACATTACATATAAAATTTTAGTCTACTTCCAACAATCACTAATATATATGGTAAAAAATTTACAATTTAATAATTTTTAATACTAATTTCTATTTTTTATAGTTATTTGAGAAGTTTACTTAAGTTACTTAAGTTCACCCTAAATCCATTTATTTACCAAATTACCTGTCGGTGACTCGATACAGAAACAAGTAGCAGCCCATTACCCTTTCCAAATGAAACAGAGTAATAATAATAATTGGAAGTGGTAATGGAATAACCCTTACACCATCCATAGGTCTCTGAAGCTATTTAAGTGGCTTTAAATCAATCTCAAAAGACAAGAAAAGCGCATAGGTCCCTGAATCAGTTTAATGGCATTGAATAAAGTCATCCACGTCCATCTTAAGATTGACTCAATTTATGCTACCACAAATGGAGAAAAAAATCTCAAGACAAATAGAAAAGCAAATAAAGCACAGTTGCATCAATGGATGGAAACTAAAACTGACCTTGTTAGTTATCTCTCGCCAGGCCATTCACAAGTTGTTTTCTGTAACTGAAAAAATATAAGGAACACAAATTGTGCTTAATAGATAGTAAGGAATCGAAGACAACTCAAGATCTAGAAGGGGAAGTCCCAAAAACTTAAGAGACAAAAAAGCAAGCCCACAATCTCACCATAGAGAAAGGGGTGTGTGCCTCTGTGTGTGAGTTCCTGCAAATGAGTGCCTCTGTGTGTGAGTTCCTGCAAGTGTGTGCCTCTGTATGTTCAGAGTTGGGGTGCACAAATTGGTATCGAGCAACACTGGTTCAGATAGAGAGAGTAGAGAGACATGAGTTCCAAATCCAGAAAAAAATAAAATTAATCACCAGTATAACAACAGATAACTTCAAGTAATCCAAAAGCAATTAAAGTCGAGACAAAGGGACGAAAAGAGTAATGCCGTGTCTAAAACACCAAATTACTCTCTGAAAAGGGAATAATAAGACCTAGACAAGTAGCTAAAGAACTTACTAGAAATCACTAAACTTAAATGAGCATTATTTAAAAAAGAAAAGAACGAGAACAAGAAAGACAATAGAGAGATCATTTTCGGATATATTACATAAATCTCCTATTAGTATTAGAGTATATCAGGGAAGATAGAGAGAGGAAAAAGAAAACGACGACGAGGAAGGACTACCTGTTCTCTGCGTCAGTCCTTTTCTCCTTGGTTTTTGGCGAGACAATCCCTCCTTTCTTCCGTGGTTTCCCAACTAGAGGTATTCCTAAAATGCTGTTTCAGTCATCTGAAATGATCTGCCAACGTTAATTTCAGTCTACCCCAGGTATCGTTCCTCAGCAGTAAACCCTAAATATCGGTTTTTATCTATTTGGAAGCAACAAAGTTCTGAGCTCTGATGGGCTCAAGCTTGCCGAGGGAGCGAAATTTTTCATCGTCTTCAACCATCGTTCTCACTGTCCTACACCTATTATTGGTTAATCGACCAAGTCGACTGTTTTCCTGGAATCTGGTTTCCGTGATTCTAGTTTCCCAGAATCAGGTTTGAAGTAATTCTAAAAAATTTATTATGTATATAAAACTATCAACCCTTTTCCACCAACTTCCACATAATTCCACAAAAATTTAAAAGTATGTAGAAATTTATTTTCAATTGAATCTATTTGATTAATACTAGTAAATTGATTAGCAATTAATCCATTTATTAATTATATAATTATTGATTTTGTAATAAAATAATCAATTAAGCGAGCGATTATTTATGCTAATTAACTTACCAATTGACCTATTTAATGTAATAACTAATCAATTATTTAATAGAACAAACAATAATTACATAATTATTTAATTAATTGAACACATTTTAGTTATATAATTAACAAATCAATTGTTTCAGTTAATTTGGTTAATAGGATTAATAGAGTTGGTGCGAACAATAAGAATGATATACTATTTGATCACCGCTAATACTAATTAAATAACTGGTGTTTAATGAATTTACTGATTGAATAATTACTCATTAGGTAAGAAAATAATCAATTACATAACGATTTGTAGTAATTAACCAAAATGACATACTATTTGGTCATAGCTAATACTAGTTAATTAATTGGTAATTAATGTATTTATTGATTAAATAATTATTTATAGGTAACAAAATAATCAATTAGGCAATGATTTTGTGCTAATTAATAGGCCAATTGACCTATTTAATGAAATAACTAATCAATATTTTAATCAAACATGTAGCAATTCCTTAATTAATTAATAATCGAATCAAATTAATTAATTAAACTAATTAATCGATTACATTAATTTACTTGGTAATATTAATTATATTTTTCATTTTAGTTTTTTATATTTTTAATACTTATTTACTTTATTTCTCATTATTTTTTATTTTAATATTTCATTTTCCTTATTTTTACTTTTTATTTTCCATTTTATTTATTTTTACATAATTTTATTTATTTGTCATTTTATTTTATTTATTTGTCTTTTTTCCCTCCCTCCCTCTTTTTCCTTGTTTCTCTCTCTTCCTTTCTCCTCCTCCTTCCCTGCACCCCACATTGGGTCGTGCCTAGGCGTGGCTTCGAACCGAGCCGCCTCGAGTTCGGCTCCATTCGATTCGTTATCTACCGAGCTCGAGCACTGAAATTGGCTCGTTTACTTAACAAGCTGAGCTCGACCGAAGTAAGGTTCGGTTCGTCGGCTCGCGAGCCGGCTCGAGGTGAGTCGGAATCGGTATCGGGATCTTAAGGGGGGGGAACGAGGGAGCGGGAGCGGTTTTGAGAGCGTCATCACCGCCGAGCCCCTCCCGTCAGCTGTTGTCGCCGCCTCTACCGTCGTCGCAGTTGTTCACTAGCCATCGCAGCTGCTCGTCGGCCGCCCATGTGGTCGTCTGTTCCATTTCTTCCTCTCCTTGCAGTCGCCTCTGTTTCCGTCACCGTCGCTTCGGTCGCCACAGCCTCCGTCGCAGCGGTCATCCCCGACGACATGTCCTCCTCGGTGCCGTAACCCCCTTCCCTCCGCATCATCTCAACGGAAAACCAGAACCTAACTTCAGGGGAGAAATAATCTCCCCCCTCCCCCACACGTGTGAGATCATAAAGTAAAAAAAACTTTTTCTTCTCGAAAAAATTAAAAATAAATTTTATAGAAATAAGTTTCTATAAAATATTACTGTGTCATGTTTTTTTAAACATTCTTCTAATTGAATTTTTTTATTAAAAATCATATAATTTTCTAAGTAAGATTTTTGTACCAAGATGGGGTAGAAAAGTATATAAAAAAATTTTGAATAAGTATTTAACAGTTGATGTTGTAATACTTTTAGCATGAAGCAATTTCCATGCTTCTCATTGTAATTTTGTGTTTGATATTTTATTTAATTAAAAATTTATCGCTAAGTATAATAATATATTAGATTGATTATTAATTTTTATTTATTTCCCTATAAGAGACAATAAAAGGTCCATTTAACTTTCCTAAGAAAATTTTAAAATATTTCTTGTAATTTTTTAATAAGTCACTAATAGTAATAAGATTTTATTTAAAGGTTTTTTTGGGAATATGTATCATAGGAAAATATTTTTAGTTTTTCCTAGAATATAAATTTTCATCTAGGGGGATTCAAAAATTACAAAACAAGCTAGACAACAATTGGAGTAAAAAAAATTAATATTGGTGCATTTTAATCCATTATTGAAATTCAACCCTGAACCTCCCCTATCATTATATTTTTTAAAAATGTATGCATAATCTTATATATAATTTATTCAAAGCCACCCCTACGAGCGAGATCATAAACAAGGAAAAAAAAAACTCTTTATCCCTTTGTCATGGCTCTTAAATAAATTAAAAAGATATTTTAGTAGAAATACGTTTCTAGAGACTATTAGTGGTTTTTTCAATAAATATTGAAAAGACACTTTTAGTAGAAATATAGGGACCATTAGTGCCTCATGTTTTTTCAAAAAAAATTTCTAATTATAAATTCTTTTTAAAAAATCATATAATTTTCTAAGTAAGATTTTCTTGCCAAGATGGGTTAGAAAACCATATAGAAAATTTTTGAATAAGTATTTGAGAGTTGATGATATAATACTTTAAGCATGAGGCAATTTTCATAGCAATTTTGTGTTTGACATTTTATGTGATTAAAAATTTATCGATAAGTATAATAATATATTAGATTAATTATTATTTTTTATTTATTTCCTTAGAAAAGGCAATAAGAGGTCCATTTAACTTTCCTAAGAAAATTTTAAAATATTTCTTGTAATTTTCTAGTAAGTCTCTAATAGTAATAGGATTTTATTTAAAGGATTTATAGTTTTTATTTGGGTGATTGTAAATTGATAGTGATATTTCATTTAATTTTGTTGTGTTTGATTATTGTATGGAGTTTATTTATAATGTTACGCAGTGTATGCAGTGTTTAGACTATTTTATGCAGTGTATAAACAATTTTATGGAGTTTTTATGGATGTATAGACAATTTTATGGAATGTTTATGGAGTGTTTATGCAGGTATTATGTATATTGATTATGCCCAATTTTAGTAGAGGTCATGCCGAATTTTATACAAGTATTATATATATAGATTATGCTCAATTTTAAGTAGAGGTTATGCCCAATCTTATGCACGTATTATATATATAGGCTATGCCCAATTTCATGTAAAATGTATGCATAATTTTATATACATTTTATTCGATATATATTTTTTGAAAAGTTTTAAATGTATGTTGAGGCTTGAGCTCGGCTCGAACTCGTTGGGCTCAAGCTCGATAACAATTTTAGGCTCGAGATGAGGCTCGGCTCGAACATAGGCAAGTTCGGGCTCGGCTCATCTCGATGCCACCCCTAGTCGTGCCCATCCCTTTTCCTCCCATCTCCCCGTTTCTTCCTCATTTTCCTCCTCTACACCTCTCCCTCCCCCTTTCTCCCTCTCCACTCTCTACCTCTCCCCATCTTTTTTTTGTATGGGGGGGGGGGGGGGGGGGGGGGACTCATCGAGGCGCATGTGCATCGGGCCTCACAACCAGCTAAATAATTTTTTAAAAATGAAACAATATGTAATAAAAAATATATATTTAAAAGGGAATTATTGAAATTATTTTAAAAATATAGAATTAGTAAAAATCTATTTTTAAAAAATTAATTATTTATGCCAACAAAATGAAATTTCACTAGCAAAATTTTTATTCAAATAAATTTTGCCACAAAATTAAAATTCATTGTAGAAATTTTTCTCAATGAATTTTAATTTTGTTGCCAGAGACTTAATAATTTTTTTAAAGTTATTTTATTTTTTGTTGGCAGAAGTCTTTCTCATCGATTTTTTTCGTTAGAAAAGGGTTATGGCAGTGAAATTTGAAATCCGCTAGTAGAACCATCTACCAGATGAAATTAACCAACACAATTTTTCCCTTGTAGAAAGTTATACTAGCGAAAATTTGATTTTTTCAACAAAATATTCGTTGGTATAAGTCTATTTTGTTGCTATGCTAGCACGTACATATATAAAGTTCAATCACTCATCAATCTATCTTACTCTAATGAGAATTCCTCATTTATTGCCACTTTCTATTCAAAGTCAAATTCTTGCTAGATGAGTTGTTTTCTAGGGGGAGTTAGTCCCCCAAATGGATTTTTGAAGTTCAAGTTTATGTCCAACATGAAGATTATGTCAGTCATGTACATGAAAATCATCTTCGCACTTGGTGTTAGTGTTGACGACTTCATGTGCACTGGAAAACATACTCTCTAAAGTGGTTAAACACATGCATATAATAATTTATTTATACAATTGTTTTCGACTAAAAAAATACACAATTTCAAAACAAAGTCAGGTTAATTCATAAGATGAAAGAAAGTGAAATCAAAAGGCAATTAAGTTAACAGATTCAAGGCCCAATTACCTAATCAAGTGGTTATTGTCCTATGTATTACATCCACACAATAGTGATGGGAATACAACATCTCATTTGTCATGGTCTTATGCCAACATCCTATATTTTAACATACAAAGGTCTAACTGAAATTTATTAATTTTCACGATTATCAATACAAACAAAAATTTGAGCATAGGTTCTTTGACAAAATGTTGATATTACACCCACCTCTCAATAGTTACAATCAAAGTGATGAAATTCCATGGAATCAAATAAATAATGCAAAAATGAACAAAAAAAAAAAATGTTCTGAGTAGGCATACCTAGGATAAAAAATACACAAACTAACATTTTTGGTGTTGTTAGCTCCTTGCATGAACTTATATATCTATATTTTTTGGAAATTTTACAAAATTTAACATTTTAATTTACCTAATTATTGGCAAAATTATTTGGTTATATAAATGCAAAATAAAATAACTTATTATAGGACAAAAGTGACAATATAACTCCTTATCATGAGTTCTTTTTGTCTAAGGTTGGGTACGAGTTTTTGATGCCCCACTTGACCTTTCACTCAACCCTGTATTTGCCTAAACTCAGGCATGTCCTTCTATCCCTGCCCCATCCTTATGACCTGCTTCATCCTTGTATTGGGATATTTAATTCATGTAATCAAGTCTAGAAAAGTCGTCTCTGACCCAAAACTTGATGTGGTATTTTTTTTTCCCACCCTATCTCTTATTTGCAAGATAAAACGGGAATTCCATCCCCAAGGGTCTATTTGGAACTCCTTGAAAAATAAAAGAAAATAAAATAAAAAAATGATAATTTGACCATTATTATTCTACAAAATAGTCAATGAAAAAGAAATTTTAGTTATTATCTAATTTTTACTAACTATTTTTGGGAACAATGACAGCCAAATTCTCATTTTCTTCTCGAGTCAAGTTGGATCAAAGATCCCCACAAAACCTAACTTGATCTCCACCCCTACCACCATTTTTATAATCCAGAAATTGGCCAGCCTAGTTGGCTGCACCATATTAAAAAAAAAATTGACCAAAATTTAGAAAAGCAAAGAGCTAGGTTTCTAAAAGACATGGAAGTAAATGCTAAATAAATACGAGCTTTTTATTCTTATTGAAACTAATGTGAACTGTAACAAGTCTCTTAATTTTGATGATGCACTTGACATGGAGCTCTTTCGTATTATAAAGGCCTATCCTTGTGAGTTGTCACCGAGCCAGTGCTTATTTGGGCTGCTCTTCCTGCATTTGAGCTCCAATATACGAAAAAACAAGAGAAAAGTGAGGAAAGTTGCAACCAGGAAAGGTAGAACTTGAGGTTCATCTTATCTAGCGGCGGTTTCAACTGAGACACCTCAAAGACTTTTCAGGCTTTCAACGCTTACTGTTGCCAATGGAATATCGGAATGTCCAGAGCTAACACCCCCTAACCGTCACTACCGGAAGTCCCGCCGCTGATATGGTGTTTAGAACATAAAGGAATTGCGATGTGTCTAAGGAAACATCTCTAAGAACGACTTATCGGGTTTTGAAGCCATGTATTTAAAATACGATACTCCCATCACTGCTTTCATCTTCTCTGTTCGTGAACTCTCTCTCGATTATCAAACCGTCTGGCTCCCGACTGCTCCTTTCATGGCATCCTCTTCGTAATTGAATTCGGGTTAAGTGTTTATTCTTGATCCATTTGCTTTAACCTGTAAATTAACTGTCATATAGGAGTAACAGAGCTCTCTTCTCCACCTTTACTTAAATTAATTCTCTTCTGTTACTTCATTAAATATAGCAATAACATTGAAAAAACTGGAGATTCGTAGAAGATTCGAAGGAACAGCAAATACAACGAGCCAATCACTTTACGTCATTAATTTCCAAGAAAGCCAGAGTCGTGCCGTCATTAATTTCCAAGAAAGCCAGAGTCGTGCCGTCTTGTAAATTTTTTATATTCTGGGTAAGTAACTTCTTGTTTCTAGTTTAGTAACTCTTGGAAGTGGAAAGACCGGTTGAAAGAGTATCACATATGGACAAACAGGGAAAGGAAAAGGAAAGAGAAGGTTGACCCTTCTTGTTCTTGTTCTTGTCCCCGCAGAGACGCCATTGAATAATTCAATAATTGAACAGTAGGCTGCTTTGCGTGGCCGGCTTATCTCACAAAGGTGACTCGAACGGGACGAACGGTAAAGTCCATTAACCCGCCGACGCGTAAACTTTTCAACGTTGGCGGCGAGGGTCTTAGAGACATCGCGTTCTCTATTTACAGAAGGAGATCCCAGATTTAGATAATCAGCCCAAGGAAAAGGGTTTGAAGGTATTTCATGCCATTTACCAGACGATACTTATCTGATTTTGAGGTGGGTGATTGCCGGATCTTGGATTACAGGACATGCGGAAACCAGTTATTACATAGCGTAAGAGAAATTTAGTTTAATTTCGTGTATTTGTAGTTTGGTCGTATTTTGACGAGTTGGGTGACTTTAGACTCGACGTCGAGATTGGACCACCGAAAAGAAAACAGGAAACCCGCAATTTCGATGGTGCCTCGTGCTACAAGCAAAGAAGAAAGCAAACATGTGAGAGACAACTGGTATACGAAGAATTTGACAGGTTAGCTGAACGATGAAGCGTTCAGGGAAGAGAATAAAAGCTCTCTTTAAACCTTGCTTTCAAACTTGAGGTGTTAGAATCCTAAAGGATCTATCGTGTTTTTATATAGCCATTTAATAACCATACTCCCGATCTCCCTCGACTGCATTTATAATTCCTAGCTTTCCCTCTTCTACCTTCCTTCCCTCCCATGTCGTAAACACTTCTTCGCAGGAGCTCCCTTCTGTCTGTTTCAACCCACAGTACAAAGATGAAGAATCAGCAACAAACCGAAGAAAAATCCCCCTCCATTGCCCAGCTCTTGCATTCTCAGCTGCAACTCCAAAACCTTCTCTCCCATCTCCTTATTTTTGGCATCGGTTTGTTTTTCGGCGTTCTGGTAAGCTTCAATCTCAAAGATTTTTCGTCTAGTATTCTTCCAGCCCGCGGTTTTTCTCTCTTCTCATCCCTAGCGCCACCGTCAATAGCGTTACCACCGCCACCAGTAGGTTCATATCTCGGTGCTGATCGGAGCAGCATGGATTCTGGCAGAGCAAACGCGCATGGATTGTGGCGTGATCAAATGCACGACATGGACGATGAAGAGTTACTGTGGAAAGCATCGATGGTCCCGCATCGACGGTCACCCTTTCAGTGGAAACCCAAGGTTGCATTCATGTTCTTGACGCGCGGTCCATTGGCTTTTGCTCCTCTATGGGATAAGTTCTTCGCGGGGCACGAAGGCCTCTACTCAATCTACATCCATTTTCACCCTTCTTTCAATGAATCTATGCCTGAAGATTCCGTCTTCCATGGGCGAAGGATCCCTAGCAAGGTTAGCTTTTCTGTTTTCTTCTTTTTTTTTCCCCCAGAATTTTTTTGTCTGCTTGAATAGTTTTTGTCTTCCCTTTTCGTTGACATGTTTTCCGTTTCTGAAATTTATTTATTCATCACCTCCATGGTTACTGCTTTACAACGAACAATTTAAAATCCTTTTCTCACACAGTATTATAAAGAAGCTCGATTTCTTAAGTAATAAAAAACAAGTTGTTGAAAGTTTAAGCAATCTTTGAGTAATGTTCGATATTTGAGTCGTTCTTGCTTTCTCGTTTTCACGCCACATTATGGAATGCCTAGACTAAAGCGAGCTAATCAGGTCAAACTCCAATTCCAAGTCTCCAGTTCATGGGTTGCAAGTGTAGAGTTTTCGATAGAATAGCACAATCAAATGCAGATGATCAGGAGTTCGAGATTAGCTAAGTTTAGTCAAATTTGTGGGAGATTAGATAAGGATCGGTCCAGTGAAGACTACCACACGTCAATGGCCCCTCTGAATACCTAAAATGTAGCTTTCATTCCATTACCAATTGTACGAGTAAGTCAGAGCCACAAGACGATGCATGGCCCTACGCGTGAACGTGGGTTTCACTTCATCCATTTCATTCATTTCCTTCTTTAAAGCTTGATTTTGAGGTAAAATCTTGACTACCCATCTTTGTTTCAAACTCCTAGTCTTAAACCAGGAAACGGAAAAAAAGGAAAACAGGGAATTGAAGGCACTGGCCCTTTACTTAGATTCCACTCAGCCAAAAAGGTCCTCAATATCTTGCTTTCACCCCTCCAAAATTCCTTACTTTGACACCATTTTGGTGATCATTCTCTTTTACTTTTGTACAGAAGAAGAACACCCTTTGTAGTCTGTAAAGAGACCTTTATCTTTCTTAACGAATAATGCAAAATTTACTTGAATTTTCAACTAGTCACCGCAAGCATATGGAAAAGACATTTAGGGATTCTTTATTTTGGAGTTGATAAATATCTTTTCTGGCATCGATAGAATACCAACGTTGAGTTTTCTTATGTGACTGACGCAGGAGGTGCAATGGGGGAGTTTTACCATGATCGAGGCCGAGAGGCGTCTCTTAGCCAACGCATTGCTCGACTTCTCCAACCAACGGTTCGTTCTCCTCTCGGAGTCCTGCATTCCTCTGTTCAACTTCCCCACAATTTATTCCTACCTTATCAACTCCGATGAGACGTTCGTCGAAGCTTTTGACGAGCCGGGGCCGGTTGGCCGTGGCCGGTACAACTTCCACATGAAGCCGCAGATCATGCCCAACCAATGGAGAAAAGGGTCTCAGTGGTTTGAGGTTGATCGGCAGCTAGCAGTCGAGATTGTCTCAGACCGTAAGTACTTCCCCATCTATGGCAAGTATTGCAAGCGAGCATGCTATGCAGACGAGCACTACTTACCAACTCTGGTTCATATCAAATTTGGAAGAACGAACGCAAACAGAACTCTGACTTGGGTGGACTGGGCGAGGGGAGGGCCTCATCCGACTAGGTTTTGGAGGGGACAAGTGACAGTCGAGCTTTTGCAGAAGCTGAGGAACGGAAGTGAGTGCATGTACAATGGAAGGAGCACAAGGGTTTGTTACTTGTTTGCCAGGAAGTTCTTGCCCAATGCTTTAACAAGGTTAATGAGGTTTGCTTCCACTGTGATGAAGTTTTAAGTAATGGAAACTCAGGACTTTATTTTCCAGTAATGGAGATAGGTGCTATAATATTCGAGCGTCTGGGTGCGAATCAGAAGTTCAAAATGCTTCCTGTGGATCATTAAATCGGAGCTTTACTATTTCAAGATGACCCATAAGAAGGCCGTGCGCATCATTCAGATGGTTTCCTCCTTACAATCAAGAGCATTCTTAATTCTTTTTACTGTCCATTACACCTTGTAATCTGAGGGCATACAATTGGTGCTTTCTTGATCCATTCGTCTACTTATCTTCTTAATTTTCTTCAAATAACCTGTGTACAGCTGTTGTAATTACAAATTTCTGAGCCTCAATAATATTTCTGAGTTTAAGATTATGTGTTATGTTTTAATTATTGTTGATTTTCATGACTCTATAGATTTAGCTCATGGATAAAAAGAGATACGACATTTTGGGAGAAAACAGGAGGCAGAAAGAGGTTATGGACTTATGTCTGGGCCTCTGAACCTTACAATATTATAGATGAATTATCTCAATTTCTAGATGAATAATATTATAATATTATAATAATACCCCTCAAACTTAAACTAATTACATTAATGTCATCTTTATGAAATAACTTTTTTTTACCATCATGCCATCATTGTGTAGGCATATGGGCTTTCTCTTTGGTTTGTGGGCTTGAGCCCATCTTCCACCTCTCTTGGATATGTAGTACTTCCTTGGTCTTGTGGGCTTAAACTCATCTTCCACACACTTGGACGTGTGAGGCTTCTTTGGTCTTGTGGGCTTAAGCCTATCTTCCAACACTCCCCCTCAAGATGGAGGTGAGAGAATATCATGAACACCCAACTTGCTACAAATGGTATATAAAATCTTTCCATATAAAATGGTAGTCCATCATATCTTCCAATACTTTCCCTCAAGCTAGTGGCGTCTTTGTTCTTGACAAAAGACCTAGCTGGCATAATATAAGACAGAGTAAAATCATTCCTAGTTGTAAGACATCGCTCCATACTCTAGTCAAATGATCATAGTAAAAAACCCTTTTCGCTCAATTTCACAAGTGGAAAAGTAGTCCTACTGTGGGGCACAAAGTCTACCCACTTTCTTTGGGTAACTCAAAAAGACACCTTTTAGGTAAATAATAGAGTTTGACTCACGTTGGATATTGGCTACACTCATATCTTCTTTAGATATTGTGTGTATATGCATTGCTCAGAAGCGTAGTATTAAACTTCTCCATCACGGTGCCCGAACACAGGGCACCAACTCTGAAATGGTAGGAGTAAAAATGCCAAATAAGGGGGTAAAGCGTAATCATCAGAATACAATATTCTGGGGCCACCATGTGTTTTATTCTTCATAAGAATAAGCAATATTGACAACAATCAGCAACTAAGAAGTCCATCTTCAATAACAATGTTTAAAGCCGAGAGACACAATAGCAGCAACTGAAATGGGCGTGGGCCCAAATAACACATTCAAAATAATGAAAATCCTTAAAACGCTGACTGAGTAATAATAATCTGAGTCAATAAATAAGTCACACCTATTCAGGAGACTAGGATGAGATGGCCGAGTCAAACTGATCCAGACTAAGTTGACTTGGTCCGAGTTGAGGTGAAACCAGCTCGAGTTGACCCGACCCACTAGGCTAACTTGAGAGGAACAAAGTCAGTTTGGTAGCCAGCTCATTGGGTTAACTCGGGCGGAACAAAACAGACTCGTTGGTTTAGGTCGCTTAGTGGATTATATGCGCTAGCTCGCTGGATTAAAATCAACAACACCTAAGTTGGCGGGATTAAATCCAGAAAAATTCCTTTGTCTTCCTCCCTGTGACACTCACTTCCGAATAGTGCAGGACAATAGGTCCAACAGAGTGACTTCAGACGACAATCACGACAAGAGATCTCAGATGAATTTTAGTTAGCATATAATGGGCTGAATGACTACCAAACAACATCGACAATGTTGGAAAATAATCTAGAGTAGCCGAGCCTTTGGACTCCAGAAACAGAAACTAAGCTAACAATGAAGATGAATCAAAAGAGTTTCCAACAAAAACAACTTCTGTCAATGTTTGAGGTTGTCACCAACTGCGATATGGTGAAGCTATCATAATAATCAACAACTTTCTGGTTTAAGATAGCCAACCATCATTGAGCAATAAACTAGAATACGATTTGGAGATAATCAAGCCAGCCAAGTAGTATTTTGATATAGAGACCTTCCGAAGAAACTTCCGCTTAGGATATTCGACGGATCGGGATGAAAATGCAGCAACAATGAATGAAGACGAGATTGACTCCAAGCAACGACATCAAGCAAAGGGCGGCAAACTCTGATTAGAAGCAAATGACAGACGAATGTGATCCTGAAGTTGTGCTTATTGATGTAGTTCTCCTCCTTGTTGGTCACGGTTAAGACCTCACTCTCATCTATGTAGTCAATGCCGATGGCTTCCAAGCTCTAGGCCTCAACGAAGTGGCCGATGTGAGCCTTGGCCATTTTGTTCAGAATGTTTCTTCCAGAACTGCAACTGTATAGTCCTTTGCTCAAACATCTTTTCAAACTCCTCGATGGGTAATCCCTTTGTTTCAGGGATGAAGATACGAAGTTGAAGCCAATCAAGGCCACAATGTTGAAAATCATGAAAGTCCAAGCAGTACCAATTCCTTTAGTAAGAGAGAGGAAAGTTTGAGATACTATGAGGTTGGAGACCCAGCAAGCAGTAGCAGCAATTCTACAAAAGATTCCTTTAAACTTCAAGGGGTATATCTTTATGAGATGACTCTTTATTTACCATCATGCCATCACTGTGTGGGCCTATGAGCCTTCTACTTGGTATGTGGGCTTGGACCCATATTCCAACTCTCTTGTATGTGTGGGCCTTCCTTGGTCTTGTGGACTTAAGCCCATCTTCCACACACTTAGACGTGTGGGCCTTCCTTGGTTGTGTGGGCTTGAACCCATCTTTCAACAATTGTTAACTTGGATTGTGGTGTTAGATCTTAAGGTTTAATGCTTAAGAGTTTAAGGTTGAAGGGATGAAAAAGGAAAGAAAAAGAAGAAGAAGACAAAAAGTTGTTAAGCAGAAAGGTGAAACGTGTAGAAGAAAAAAGAGATCTAAGGTACTAGGAGAGGAGCTCGAATTGTGTATTGAGCTTGCACCAATTCTTCTTATTTATATAGATAAGTTTGGTATACAAGTGATTAAAATTCCCTTATACATGATAATGCATGAGGAGCTCTAAAACACTTATTAATTGCAAGTTATGCCACCTTATAAACTTTTTCTTAACACTCCCTCTCAAGCTAGGCAAATACATCAAATATTTCAAGCTTGAAGCAAGTGATAGCAAGAGGATGAACCACTAGCTTTTGTCAAAATATTTGCTAGCTAACATTGCAAAAAAAAATTGACTTTTGCTAGTGAATTTTTTTGTTGGCACAAATTTAAAATTTGCCGGCAAAACTTCTACCAATGAAAAATTCATTGGCAAGTTCATTGGCTAGCTTCCATTGGTAAAGACTTCTACCAGCGAAATTCATAATTTGATGGAAGAGATCTCTACCAACGAATTACTAATTTCTTTGATAGAGATTGTTGAAACTTACGATTTCATGATGTATAATCACAATAGAAGAGGATTAAGAGGGTGAGAACAAAAAACAAGAGTTGTGGAGAGAAGGTTTTAGGAGGAGAAGAGGAATGGTGACGAATTTGGAGAAAAGAGGAGGAAGATTAGGGTAATGGACTTATCCAAATCCTCTCCCTTAAGTTGTATTTATAGATATTAAAAGTACTAATATTACAAGAATACCCTTCACCCTAGTAAGAGTGATTAAGAGACATGAATCATAAACTAATTACATCAGTGCCATTTTTATGAGATGACTCTTTATTTACCATCATGCCACCACTGTGTGGGCATTCTCCTTGGTCTGGTGGTCTCTTTGATTTTTTCCAAGAAACCCAACTGGCATAATATAAGAGAGTAAAATCACTTATAATTGTAAGACATCGCTCCATACAAATGGTCATAGTCAAAAGTACTTTTAGCTCAATTTCACAGGCAGAAAAGTAGCTCTACTATCGGGCACGAAGTCTCCCCACTTTCTCAAGGTAGCTAAAAAACACTTCTTGGGTGAATAATAGACTTGACTCAAGCTGGATGTTGTATACACTCCTATCTTCTGTAGATAGTGGGTCCATAGGCATTGCTCAAAAGCGTAGTAATAAACTCCTCCATCACGGTGTCCCTCTATAGAGCACTGACTCTCAAATGGTAGAAGTAAATATGCCAAATAAGGGGGAAAGGGTAATCATCGAAAGATAATATTTTGGGGCCACCATGTGCTTTCTTCTTCATCAGAATAACCAATGCTGAAAAAAATCAATAACCGAGAAGTCCTCTTTTAATAGTAATGTCTAAATCAAAGAGACACAATAGTAGCAGTTGAAATGTGCCTGGGCCCATAAAACATGTACCAAATAGGTAATTATATTGTTGCGGATAATTATTAGGTTGTAAAACTCCTTAAAAGCAATAAGGACACATAAGATAATCTGCAACAAGTCCATCCTTGAATAAGGAAGCTATGCACCAAGTAATAATCTGATGATAATCCAAGGTAATAATCCAGGGTAATAATCAATCCTGAGTCAAGCAAATAGTAGATAGCAGATAGCATATAGAAGATAGTAGATAGTAGCTTTGGCAGTGAGTCAAGCCGAATAATAAACTGCTAATAATAAGTTGAGCCAAAAGTTGTTTGATAATCAATAAATCAAACAATCTCCAATATGTTCATCTTTCATACTTCTCATTCTATTATCTCCTTCATGCTGGGATATAAAGTCAATGATCCCAACTTAGAGTCAACAAACATTTTGCAAGCTCAAGTGTTAATCCACTTCTTGTATAATCAAGTAAAAGAAGGCAAATATCAACAGCTTCACTAGCTCAAATATTGTAAACCAAGTAACTCTAGTCAAGCCAAATATTTCAATTTTTTTTTTTGCCATAATATTTTAGGCAAGGATACCAAATCAAATTCATTGTAATGTTTCAAAATACCAACAAAATCTCACAGTATTTGTAGCTAAAAAAATCTTCTAAATAAGGTAATTTCTTCCTTCAATTGGTGCCAATTTAGCAATCAAATAAAACTCATTATCATAAGCCCACAGAGTTCATGTATGAGGGGCAAAGTTTAGTTTTAGAGAAAATCTCTACAAGTAATAATGCACTAACATGATGACTAATCTAGCGTCAACTAGTAAAATTAAGCATTGCTAGGACGATTAATATTCAGTCATGTTAGTGAGAAGGCCTTAGGGAAGGAGTGAGAAATGGAGAGAGGAGTCTTGTGGAGGACAAGATACAAGGCAAGGTGGAAAATATTGCACTAGTGGGGGCAAGATGTCTTGCATCCAATCTCCACCACTGAAGTGGAATTTGCATTTGAATGAGAAAAAAGAGAGATCTAGGTTTTTTAAAAAGAGAGATCTAGGTTTTTTTTATCTTCTTTCTCTTATCTATCTTGACTCCCTCAAGTGGAAGAATGTTGTCACTGCCCAGAGGAGGGTTTGCCAAGATATACCACCTGTAGGAAAAAAAACCAATGCAAGGGAAACCTGGAAATGAAGGTTTGAGGAAGAGAGGGGAAAAAGATAATGAAGAAGAGAAAGAGGAATTAGGGGGATTTGTTGAATTATTTCATACAAAGTTTCTTTTGTAAGCTAATGCTTAACTCTTCCCATTAGTGTTTATATTGATTTCTATAATATATTGAAATTGTTCTCCTGCTCTCCTTGTGGAAGTAGACATGACTCTTCGAACCATGTAAATTATATATTTTTTTGTTATTGTGTGTTTTGCTTTACTTTAGATATTGCCTTGTTAATTTCTCATATTATGCATTACAATTATTTAATTGTGGTCATGTATGATTATTGAAGTGGTGAAATACCCCAACAAAGATGATTACATTTGTTGTAATAAGTAGCTAAATTATGAAATTTTACATGACACAAGTTTTAATGGTGAAAAATTGGTTGTAATATGTAACCAAATTACAATATATATATAGAGCTGATCCGATACGAAAAGTCATCTAGTGTGAAACATATGAAACACTATGTCAGTCGTCCGATCATAATCAATGGCCATCTCAGTCGTTCGATCAATGACTATTTTAACCGTCTGATCATGATCGAATGTGTGAGATAACCGTTTTACATGTTTTGCACCAAATGATTTTTCATATTGGATCAACCCTCTGTATATATATGGTTCATTGCTAAAACCTTTTTTATGGACACAATTGCAATCCATCTTATGAGCTTTAAAGGATGAAGTTAAATGAGGAACTATTTCATTGTTTAACCAAAGTATAGTTTTAAACAACAAAAGTTTTTGTCATTCAATAAAAAAAGCTAATTTTTGCATGGATTAAAAAGCAAAAGTGTGTGCGTTGTATGCAAACGGACGCGATGACAGCAAGCTGCCTTTCTGTCCTGAATTCTTTATGGAGAAACCCATGTCAACGTGATCCAACAGCAACACCGGAAATGGAGTAGAACTCCTGCAACCGCTTCTTCTGATCTCTTCCGACAGCTAACATGCATCATCCAAGACAGAGTAGCAGCAAATATCTAATGGAATAAGCATATATGTGAGATTAAGATGGTCAGATTTCTCATGGATCCTTCTCTGCCTTGTCAACGACCTGGGCTGTAGAGTTCCCAAACTCCCATGCCGGAAAATGCCAAGCTTGTCACTCTTAAAGACTACGAGACAAGATTGATAGACAAGATTGATGGACCAGAAGTAACTGGTTTAGCTGTATATAGACCACATGACAATCATCTTCTCAAATCTTGATTCTAGACTCGGAACTCTTAAAAGGAAGAAGATGCGTTTCAATTTTCCAAGTTCAAGTTTCCACCATGGAATGCGAGATTGATTGAGTGATCAAAACCAATATAGTGGCATTTATTGTCTCATCAAAGTTCAAAGTTCAAAGTTCGAACAGATTCCTAGACAAAGAGCTTTTCTCTGAACGTATTAACACCAAATCCATCTAAAAAACAAAAATGTAAACAGAAGAAAGGACTATTTTACATTTTCACCTCATATAAGAAATGGAACATGGAAACAACAGCACAAGACAAAACGAAAGCAGGCCTCAGTAGCCACTCCTTTTGCTTCATTATTAATTTACTACTGGCCAACTCCTCCGGCATCTTCTGACATGGAAGCCGACTCCGAAACTGAATCAAAAGACTCTTGCGAGGGGGAGACTTCCCCTCCGCGTATGTGTTCGATCATCTTCACCACCTGACTGATCTTCGGACGTTGATCCGGCGCAGCAGAAGTGCAAGCCATGGCAACTTGTAACATCCCAACCATCTCCTCCTCGATGTCTTTATACCTCATAAGCTCCAGATCAAACACTTCGGCCGTCCACTCCTCCCTCACAACAGACTGAACCCACATTGGAAGATCCATCTCGCCGCACCTGTTCTCTGCCATTGACGAGCACTTGCCAGTCAACATCTCCAGCAGCACGACCCCAAAGGCATACACGTCTGCCTTGTCGGAGTATCCCCGTCCATCTGATAGTTCAGGAGCGCGGTAGCCATTGGACCTTGGGGCGGCAGCAGGGGAGGCAAATACTGAGAGCCCAAAATCTGAGACACGAGCGGTCCCGGTTCTATCAATGAGGATGTTAGTGGATTTTATGTTGCCATGGCAGAGTTTTGGAGAGCGGCAAGCGTGATGGATGAAAGCGATGCCTAGTGCTGCCCCTTCAGCTATTTTCATCCTTGTGGTCCAGTCAAGAGGTGTTCGACCTGGGCCTCTGTTGCCTGCATGAATTGAACAAGGTGAGTGGGGAAATAACCAAATCAAAAACGGTTCCATCAAGGAAGACAGTTCCGTGTTTCTGAATCCTGAACCCAGAAGGAGACATGGCAGCATTTAATATCAAGTGCGGTTGTCTGTCAGTGAGGCACCCCAGATTGGTTCCTATCCTACCCAAAAACAAAGTAACGGACGCCTCAAATGGAGTCTCCAAGGCTCCTCCCAAGAGGCATTTGCGATGGGCGACACTTTGTGTCCACTCTCCCACGGCCATTAGCAAAGTATCTCATCTCCTGCTCTCCAATTATTGCCGTGGAACCCATTCCGCTCCATTATAAAAGGAGGTGGATTAGGTGTAATATACAATCTACATAGAAGCATCCTTTACAGGTAGATAAGAAATTTAAAATGCAAAAGGAGCAGGGAGCAAGAGAGGCTTTCGCTGTCGTGAGCCATTTCCTATAGAAAACTAGATATATTATTATTAAGTGAGAGCTGATGAAGAGAGCACTGGCGAACATGCTGAAATAGTTAAACCAGAGTCAAAGTTCAAACTTGCGGGAAATAGTTCAAAGCCTGTGTGTGTGAGTTTATGGCTTCTCTGGGCATCTACGAGGGGGTTCTGCAAATTAGTAGTAAGTGGGAGACCCAACTAAAATCAATATCTAAGCCCTATGTGGTGAACCAGAGTCGCCGAGATCGTCCATGCTCGAGGAATTCCCAAAACGCAGAACAGAACAGTGGGGTGATCGAGCCAAACGCCTTTTCTCCCTAATCAAGGAAGACGATGACTGTCTGGTTCGTTGAAAGTCACCCGTCATTCAATCGCGGCTGACAACGAAAAATTGCTTTGGTTCACAAAAAGATTTAAGACAGTATTGAAAAGCTTACGTACCATGAAGCAGCGAGAATAGACTTCCGTTCTGCATGTACTCGTACACTAACAGCTTTTCGTCCCTTGCATAATAATACGCCTTCAATGTCACAACGTTCGGATGTCGTAACCGCCCCAGAATTTCCATATGCTGTTCGAATTCCCTCTTACCACCAACCTGTATGTCTTTTAATCGTTTAACGGCGACGACATTTCCGCCCTCCAAAACCGCCCTGTACGCCGTACCGAAACCGCCTTTCCCCAGCATTTCTGCCGACGCCCTCAGCAGATCCTCCAGCTCAAACCGTGTCCCCTCGAAGAAAACCATCTTCCCTCTTTCGAAACCGCCCTGCTGAGGGTACGGACTCGAAGAGTAGACGATCTTCTCCCCTTCCATGAGTTGGGAGCGTTTCCCGTCTTTGGACTTGAAGCTTTTCCAGAAATAACAGAAAAGAAGGCCAGAGACGAGCGTGAGAATGGCAACGTCGCCAATGACGATTAGAATCACGGCTAGACGATTCACCTTTCCCCTGTGATGGTGGTTCGAGGACAGGGTTGAGCCGTTGTTCTCCGGCTTTGAGCTGGGAGAGGATGCCACGACGGACGGATTAGCATTCACCGGCGAGGTAACAGCTGTAGCGGCGTCTGACCCCGGCCTGGTCGGTTCGCTCTCGATGTTTGCGCAGCTCGGTAAGGGAGACCCGCAGAGAACCAGATTACGGGCAAATGCGGTTCTCGGAAAAGCTGAAAGGCTTTTGGGAACGGCGCCCGTGAGAAGGTTGCCCGAGATGTTGAAGTCCTGAAGATTAGGGAGGTTTATAGAAGAAATAGAACCAGTGAATCGGTTATCCTCCAGACGGAGAGTCAGAAGGTGTGCCAATTGGTTCACCGACGCCGGAATCGAACCGGAGAAGTTGTTGTGAGAAAGGTCAAGTCGGTAGAGCCGAAAAAGAGAAGGTATAGAAGCCGGGAAGCCACCGGAAAAGAAGTTGCGAGAAAGAAAAAGCAACTTCAAGGTGGTGAGATTCGAGAGATCGGGAATTGGACCGGAGAGGAGGTTGTTTTTGAGGCTAAGGACTCGAAGCTGTGAGAGCAAGGTGAGACTCTGAATGGTTCCCGTGAGACTCACTCCTTCGAGAACCAGACGTGAGACACGGCTCTGGATGCACGAGACACCGTACCAACTGCACAGATCCGAAGAGTTGTTCCAGGAGGAGAGCTTGTTGGAAGTATCGGATGCAGCTTTGAATGCCAACAGTGCGTCCAAGTCGGTATTGGAGGAAGCTTTTCCATGAGACAATTGCAGAAGCAAGAAGAGAAGAAAATGCAGAAGAAAGAGACGAGGAAAAAGACCCATCTTGCGGAAGTAGCTTCTTCCCCGTACTGGTCCAGGGAGAAGGAAGAAGAAAAGAGGATCACAAGGGAGGAAATACTTTCATTTTGAAGCGCTGTTCTTCTACAGTCAATACTCTCGAATGGCGACCTTTTTTACCTCTCTAGTCGTCTTTCTTTAACCTGCTTCAGCTGGAGCCCTCTTCAAAGTACGCCAGTTGCCCGCGCCTCTCTTTAATGCAGCAGAACTACTACCGAAAACTAGAAAGCCACAGAATCTTTTAAAGCAATTTCAGGGGAGAATGGAAATCAAAGAATTGCAACCAAATTGGATGTTGGTTGGCGAGGCCGACATCAAAATGGCCCGGCCCTTTCATTCGGGGTTCCAAGTTTCGGAAACCCATCAGTACCCAGTAGCATCGTGAACAAGCGGAGCGTTTAATGGTGACAGACAGCAGCGATAAAGGATTTCAGTTTTGTATAACCCACGAAATTCGAGAAAGTAAAGGTTTTTAATGGTGTAGCAACCTGTTACAGTGGATTGACTGGAAACGAAGTCAGCCAAAATTAATGGCATCGTGGTGCTGGTCTCCCCTTCTGCGAAAGATGCCAGGTTTAGTTTTACGTATTTAGAACTCAATTTCTCAAGTTTTCACTCGTGAGATATGGATTAGACGATCACATGCAGTGGTATTTGCACTTTTCCGAGGCAGGATTTCTTGTCTTGTTCCGTAAGGTATGGTGTACTTTTAAACTTTCTGACACGCGTGCGCCAAGACAGCGCGCCAGAGTTGCTGACTCATGGAAATTACAAATTAGACTACGAGTCTCTTGGGCTACTAATAATGACAAGGGGACAGAGATACGTAAGAAAAGTCTAATATTGATCTTTAAAAATAGGAAACATGTTCAAGGAAAGTTAAAGAACGGGAAGAACAACTGTACATGTAGCTACTAGGAAGAGCGGTGATATTGGCAGCGCTTGGGAATAACACAGTGGTACCGGTAGCAATTGAGAAGAGTAATAATATTGGTAGCGACCGAAAAGAACAGTGACACTAGTAATGGATATGAAGAGCAGCGACATTGGTAGTAGCTATGAAGAGTAGCGGTATTGTTAATGGCTGAGAAGAGTATTGACACTGGTAGTAGATAGGGGGTACAAAATCGCATCGTCCGATGAAGAAACATGAAAGAGCAACAATACTGGTATGGACAAAATCACATCATCTAGATAAAAGATGAGGAAGAACAATGGTACTGGTAGCGGTTGGGGCAAACAAAATTGCATCTTCCAGAGAAGATATGTGGAAAAGCAGTGACACTGATAGTGGTTGGGATTGATGAAATCGCATCGTCCGATGAAGAGAAAAATTAGTGATACTGGTCATGGTTTGAGGCAGACAGAATCGCATAATCCGGAGAAGAGATGAGGTAGAACAACAGTACTGGTAGCGGTTAGGGCGAATAAAATTGTATCGTTTGGAGAAGACCTGTGAAAAGCAATGACATTGGTAGTGACTGGAGCAAACGGAATTGT
This sequence comes from Aristolochia californica, assembly GCF_029961685.1. Lineage (NCBI taxonomy): Eukaryota > Viridiplantae > Streptophyta > Magnoliopsida > Piperales > Aristolochiaceae > Aristolochia > Aristolochia californica. The sequence continues at coordinate 29,214,431 of NW_027182290.1, read as the reverse complement.
ATTGTCTGATGAAGAGAAAGATCAGCGGCACTAAAAATGGCTAGGGCTGTTCAGATTTTCATTGATGAGTAAACAGGTATTTATAGAATCATACCAATGGCCCATATAAATTAGAGTTTGAGTATATTTGGTACTTATATTTTGACCTAATCCTTATCTCTGTCATAATTAACTCCCATTTCGTTTGTTAAGAGGAGAGCATCTACTGTTAATCTGACACCAAATCAGTGGGAGAAGTGCAAAAGCTCTTCGAAACAGACAAATAACTATTCATCAGTCTCCGTGGTGCTAGTCGTAAAGTGATTTATCGAAGAGCTTTCAGCCATGTGTTCACTTTCTTCTGTCTCAATGGGCCAGCTTCTCTTTCGCCTTTAGTAGTTTTCGACCTTCATCTATTTATTATAGCTGTGCCGAGATAATCCAAATTTCAGTTATTCGGGCGCAGAGGTATTTCCAGAAAAACAAGCCTAGCAGCTCGAAACTTGTAGGTTCATTAAAGTAAATGCATCTTCTCTAAACAGATTCCTTTTTTAACATTGCTGCTGTGCTTGAGGTCTCCCGGACCAAACAAAGGCTTCTTTGTCTGCTCTTCACTTCTCCGGATGATTTAGAGCTTCTCCTCTCGCTTCTTCGGTGCTCAATTTGGTGCAAACTCTCCTACTTCAGTTATTAGGAGTGGTAGAGAAGAAATGTCATTACTTGTAAGTCGTAACCTACTCCTGGTTTGCAACGCTCGTTGCTTGAATCACTTTATCGTTCTTCGAGATGCCCACTCGAACTCGTCTTCCAATGCAGAGAAAAAAAGGAAGAAAAGCTTGAAAGAATACAGAAAGTAGCAGGAGAGGACCATGCCTACCATCGCTTTGGAGTCCCCAAGGATTCCTTTGCTATAATAATGCTTGGGCAATGATAGAGAAATTCTAAGCTTGTTGGGTTTGGCGGGGTCGCCCGAGTATCTCAGAGCCCAATCTCTCAAATCACGGTTCCAACTGGGGGCATCAAGCCGAGCCGAGCCCGCCAATATTCGAGCCGAGTTTGAGGTCGAACTCAGACCAACTTCAAGCTTAAAATTGTTATAAAATTGTTATCCAACATTTAAAATTTTTTAAAAAATATATATCAAATAAATTATATATAAAATTATACATACATTCTACATAAAATTGGGCATGAATTCTATATAAAATTGGGTATAACTTATGTATATAATACCTGTATAAGATTGGGCATAACCTCTACTTAAAATTGGGCATACCCAATTAGTACTCCCGTGCCCTCTTTTTCGGGGCCAAGAATTTGCACACTACTCCTTTCATACTCATGAACAAGAACCTTAAATTTCAGATGATTGATGATATAATCATCACTACTTTGGGATGAGGGGGTAAAACCAATAGGAACCAATCCACTGGTATATTAATTCCTTTTTGTTTGCATATCGCATGGCGGGTAAATTGTCCAAAATCAGGTTTATCTTATAGAGATCATAGGTTCTGCTTCACCTCAAGTTCAGTTAAAGGATTTGTAGTGTAGGAATAAATTGATTCATCTTTTAACATGTGGAAAAGGTAAGGAAGACCGTAATAATCGAAGGGAAGTTCTGTTTCAATTGAGGTCAACGAATTCACTTTAACTGAAATCTCTTCACGTTTTGAATATGTGATGTTACTCCGAAGATAGAAACCGCCACAAATATAAAAAAAAAGAGCCATAAGGAAACAAATAGAATAAAACTTTGAGACTATCCAAACAGCCATTCGGGCAATTCCCACAATTATCCACTTGATCTCAGAGATTACAAAACTTGTAACTGGATCACGATCTCTCGCGAGTAAAGATTGAAAGGCACTTGGTTTCGGCCTTACTACTAATTGTACTTTGTGACTCTGTATCTCAAGATAGAAAATTCTGTTTCTCAAGAAAGAAAATTTTTGTGACTCTGCACAATCAACTGGTGATAATCGGTGATAATCACTTCAGAAACGCAACTCCCATCGCAAGATCCAAAAAGACCAAAATCCCGTGTCGTTCCCAGTACCGTTTCAGAACTACCAAACCTCTAAGATACGACAGTCGTAAATAAAGTCACTACGACAAATCCATACATGTTAATAACTAAACACTTACAAAGTTTGATCTTCCGGCCGACAAAAAGCAGAACTTGCAAATTGTAAAACCACTGAAAATCAGTTTCGATGAGATGCGAAAGACACTCCCACCACCGTTTCTAAAAATGAACCGAAAAGTACACTCAATATGGGAAAGAATGGAGACACCTTCGGATGAAGAAATCGAAGAGGAAGTAGATAAAAGAGGAAGAAATGGCAGAGGAAGAAATCGTAGACGAAGAAATCGGAGAGTCTGAGACAGAGAGTGAGGAATCGTAGGGAAAATGAGGGATCTGAAGACCAAAATCCCCAATTTTTTAATAATTGCTGGTGACGGACAATGATTTTGATATTTAATCCATGATTTAAGCGAAAAAATTGTGCTGAGCCGGCATGAAAATGGCAGAAACGGAATGGAAATGAGTCCCGCTCTTCTCGGTCTCTTGTTAAATTAACGAGCCAACTCGCGAGCCGTCTAGCGGAATCTGTATTCGGTCGAGCTTAGCTCGTTAATTTAAACAAGCCTATCCCGGATCTCGAGCTCGATGGATACCGAATTGAATTGAGCCAACACCGATCTGAGCTCAAGCCGCTCGCGAGCTGGATCAGTTCTAAGCCACCCCTAGTTCCAACCCTGCATCTATTTGGGATGCTCTGGGGTTGTTGCATCTGTGCTATTCTAGGAGACTGCTTGAAGCTTATAAAATTATATCGTTACTTTTGAAAAAAATTAAATAAATCTACGTTCATCTAAGGTATGTATATTTAATTTTTATTACAAAGTTAATTGAACCTGAGTTTAACTTCCTTTCTCTATACCATATTTCCTATTTGGTAAATATTAAAAAAAGACACTAAAACTCTCTTATTGCCCTGGTTGAAATTTTATATTCCAAAAAAAGTTATTTTTTTTCCTAGGATACATATTTTCAAGAAACATTTAGATAAAATTCTATTAGTGTTTTTACTAAGAAATTGATAATCAATCTCATAGATTACTATACTTATCTGATAATTTTTAGTAAAATAAAATATCAAATATATATATTTTTAAATTCTAAAAACAAATTGGTCATGTTTAATCAACTATTGTACTCTATATAATTATCCCACATTTGAGTTGCTACCAGAGGAATCAGATTATTAATCTAGCTATTTATTTTTATGTTTTAATAGTAATTAATAGAAGTAAATTTTTACAATAGAAAAGTAAGTCCAAAGGGGCAAGAAATGTGAAATAAAATGTTAAGAAATCAACTAAACTGCAGTGTTGTCAAAATCGGATCGGACCGAATGACCCCACCCAATTGAATTGGAACCAAGCCCCTTTTACTTCTCACATAAGAAAAATGGTTTTTGGTTTAAAACATGAATACTTAGCTTGGTCTGAATTAGAACTGAAACAGTTAATTTTGTCCTATAACAATGAAATGGTGAAAGTAGCTACATAAGAAATATAGTATTAACCAACCAAAAAACGATTCATGTTCAATTTCAATAAAATAATATAAAAAAAATAAGAAATTGAACCGATTGGACCTGTTCTAACCAATGGTTGAATTCGGTCTAAATGGATCGGACCAAAACCAGTCATTGTCCCAGTTTGATGGCTAGTTGTAATAATGAAGCCTGAAGCGTATTTTTCACATTTCATTTGAGTTGATTTTCGATCACTGTCTTCAGTAGCACAAAAGATTCTGCGACACAGTGGAAGGAATCCTAAGTCCTTCAATTTTTTTTATTTTTCTGTCAGATTTTTCAGTACTATTTACGAGATTCACATGCGCGACTCACGAGTCACGCTGGCTCGTCTTCTTCCCACGTCCAGAACGCGATTGAATACGATAGCATGGGTCAGAGAAGAGTCGAAGGGCTTCTTTTCCGACGTTAACAAAAGTTAGGAAGGGTGTCGAAAATGCAGGTAGGATGTCGGAAACAGGAAACATAGGACCCATTTTTTTTATTTTTTTTTGCAGGTAATCACATAAATAAAAGAAAGCATAAAAACATGAAAGAGAAAGCATTCAATGGGAACATTCAATAGGAGGAGATGTTACTGAATCAATCAATATACATATATGTCTTTTGTGAGCAGGAAGACCGGATATTTGAGCGAAATAGGAAAACTGAGAGCTAGCAAAAGCGGAAATCATTATCAGTCAAAACTAAAACTCTAAGCCAAACAGAAATTCTAAAATTGAATTGATGCAGCGAAACAAACTCACCTGGTACAATGGAAACATAAACACTATGGAAGAGGAAGAGTAGGCATTATGTTTTTATCCAAGAAAAACAAAGGAGAATAACGTGGAGTGAGTTTGTGGGAGTAGTATGGCTTAAGCCAATAATAAAAGAGACAACCAAAATTTATGAGTTTAGTTAAGAAGAGTGCCCAAAATTTTGGTATATGGTGAAAGAAAGATTAAATATGGGAGTAGGTAGACGGTTGATGAGATAGACAATAGTGGAGAAGGTATATTGACCAGTAAGATAGAGATATGAAGGCATGAGAAATAAGAGACAAACATGTTTCGACAATATGTCGATGTCGTCGTTCGGAAAATCTATTGTGTTCGGGTATATCTGGAGGGAACATGAGATGAGAGATACCATTGGTCGCCAAAAAAGAGGACATTGTTTTATATTCCTCACATGATCAGAATATAATGTCTTAATCCGTTGACCAAAGAAGTTTTCAACAAAATATTTAAACCAGATAAATGTATCAAATACATTTGATTTTCGCTTGATATAGTAAAGCGAGATATACTTCGTAAAATGATCCACAAAGTAACATAATATTAAAAATAATCGATAGAATAAATAGGAGAGGTCCAAATTTCTGAGAATATAATGTCAAGAGCGGAGGAAGAGACAAGGGGGGAGTGGGAGAAAAGTAATTTGTGACTTTTATTGCATTGACAAGAATTACAACTAAAATTAAAATTCAAAGGGTACGATAAATCTACATGAAAGGTGGATACAAAGTGCCTGAGAATTATAGATGACGAATGACCTAAATGATGAGGCCACGCAGATGGAGTGGTCTGGACATTAGAAAAAGCGATTATTGGCTTAGTGTATAGATAATTTTATGTAGGGTTAATATATAGATGTTATGTCCAATTTTAAGTAGAGGTTATACCCAATTTTATGTAAAATGTATGCATAATTTTCTATACTATTTATTTGGCTTCTATTTTATGCAAAGTTTTAAATGTAGGTTGGAGCTTGAACTCGGCTCGAGCTCGAACTCAATTAAAATTATTGGGCTCGAGTTCGATTAGGCTTGAGGCTAGGCTTGGTTCAAGCTCGAGTTCAAAATATTAAATCAAACTCGGCTCGAACATAAGCTCTATTCGATGCCACCCCTAGCTAGGAGCGGTTGCATTTGAAGAATGACAGGACACTGTGGAACTGTGTGTCCTTTTCCAATTACCATTGGCAACTTCTGAGGTAGGGTTGAGGCTGAGATTGACCATCCAAAGTGACGGTGTTGGAGATACATGAGGCATGAGTTGGCTGTGGGTAGTAGGAAGACACCCCATGTTGTTGGTGATTACGATTACTTGTCTTGGCGGAATTGGAGCGAGAACTGGCGGGATTTGCAGAAGCTGGAAGTGGAGAGGAGTGAACTTGAGGGACAAACAATGAGAGTTCCTTGTTGATGAGTTTTTCATGTAGTTCATCAAAGAAAATTGGCGTGTCTCGACCATTGATAATATCAACAAGTGGTTTGTAATCATCATCTAGTCCATCCAAAATTTTCTCGGTGAGATTCTCTGCATCTATAGGTTTTCCTAGGGCCGCAAGTTCATCAACTCAAGTTTTAATAAACTGCATATACTCAAAAATTGTTTGAGATCCCTTAGTGGGATGTTTGAGTTGTTCCTTGATCTGCTTGGTGTGACCGTGCGAAGGCTAGACATAAGTGTTGGCCAGAGTATTCCAGACTTCATGAGAGGTCTTTGATTGAATGATAAACAAAACGAGGGATGGTATGAGAGAGCCGACAAGAGCACCAAAAATCAGCTTGTCTTGACGAAGTCATGTATGATATTCAGGATTGGGAGTAGTGGGATTATTGACTGTCTTCGTGGCTGAGGGTGCATGATAAGAACCATCAACAAGCTTGTAGAGATTATAACCAATAAGAATAACCTCCATTTGAAGTTTCTAGCAAAGATAATTGGTGGATGTGAGTTTGACAGAACTGTGGGTATTGAGTACCGTAAGAGGCTTGGTTGGGTCATGGGCATTATTAGGAATGGTGGTTTGAGTCTCTTTAGGAGCTATGAGGAAAAGTCAGAAGTTTTTTTTTTTTTTTGCATGTGCCCTAAGGAACTGTGTCGGGGGAAATAATTCGTCCCCTAGACTTAGATCACTCTTGGGGTTCTGTTGAGATGACGCAGGGGGAAGGGATCTAGGTGGCGTCGGCTAGAATGCTGGGTGCGGTTGGCGCTGTTGTAGTGGGAGAGAACAGCGACGACATGTAGCGGTTGCGTGACAATTGTGCAGAAAAAAAAATCCGTAGGGATTTAGCGAGATAGAGAGAAGTTAGAGAAAAATACCAGGTACTGGTGGCGGCAACAATAGCGGCGACAACGACCCTCGATGGCGCAACTCTGGCAATGACAGAGAGGAGGAGGTGATATAGTTCATCAGAAGACGATGGAAGCACTGTCAGAGGACAGAGAGTTGCGACTTTAGTCCTTCAACGACGGTCATTGTTGACAGCAGTGAGTCACTTTTGACGGTGGTGATCCAGCGACAAGAAGGAGAGAAAAAGAAGGAAAATCAAGAGTTGATGAGAGGGAAGGACAAGGAGCTTTGTTTCTTCAGCGACAGGAAGGAGGATTGGGGAGGTTTGATACCTTATTAGATTGGAAGGTAAATTAATTCTGCAATACTTTTATTGACCAGGTATGTATTATTTATAGAGTTACAATACAAATTGTAGATTTTATAACTCTTTATAATTTACAATTTGAGTTTGACTTTGCTTCAATCTGATTGTATATGTATCTATATGAGAGTAGGCCTTAGTGTTTTTATCCAGCGTTTCCATTAATTACTGGCATTTAAAAAAAGAAGTTTCTATCTAGATTTCTCTGTCTCTCGTTTCTGTCAAACGGAAATCAATTAACAGCTGTTCATTCATTCTTTATTTGGGAGACAGTAAGAAGTGGAGATTAGAGAGAATCTTTGCATAGAATTGGGCTGAGGTGAACATGTGATTGAAAGATTGTTTATCTTTGGTTCAAAGCTGAGTTGGAGAGAGGATAGATTTTTGATAGATCTTCCATAGTGAGCGGTAATAAGGTAAAAGTCAGAAAAAAACCAAAGCGTTACGTGCCTCGTTTTCTCCAACCACATGAGTGGACAGTAAAGTGACAGCAGAAAATTCTCTTGGCTTTGTACCTGAAACAAACTCGCGGCGAAAGATTCCATGTCTGCACAAGCACTCCAGCTCAGTCATCCGACAAGCGACAAATACCTTCATCTGTTGCTTCGCTCAATTAAAATTCTAAAAAATAAAAAAATTTGAGTGTTTTTTGGCCGTAATTTCGTCACGCCATCAGTGCGAAACGGAACGTGAGGATGCCGCGGACTTTTCAGTGGTATTTATGGCAACGGGAGTTCAGATTTCGGAGGTCAAAGAGTGTCTCAACGCACGTTGTTGTCCCCTCCCTCTCAGAGTCTCCGCTTCCTATAAACTATTCGACTTCCTCACTACACTTTTACACTCTCGATCTCATTTTCTTCCTGTGCTATTCCGTCCAGTCTCTCATTTCCGGTAGATCTCTTTCTGCCGGAATATACCTAAGTCGATATGGGAGACTATCGGCAGGGCTTCCTGGACGAAACACACTGGTATAATAGCATTGTGCTCGGAAATCTGTTGCCGGAATATCTCTGGAAACCTCTTCCGTACATCGCCCAGGCATGGCTCCGGAATTATATTGGAGGACTTCTTCTGTATTTCATCTCGGGATTTCTCTGGTGTTTCTACATTTATTATTGGAAAAGAAACGTCTATGTTTCGCGAGGTAGTGATGGACGGAATCTTTATTTCCTGTTTCAGCCTTTTTTATGTCTTTTTTTTTGCATTTGGTTTATTGTTTCGGATCTATTTCGTTAAAGGTAAACTCAATGTGTTTTTTTTTTAGCTTAACAATTTTTATACTTATTGCTTTGTCTGATAATTGCTTTGCTTAACAATTTTAATCGTTATTGCTTTGTCCGATAATTCGATAATACTGAATTTTCTGGTTAGTTTCAATTCGTTATATGCAGTTGAACTTTTTTGTTTTTTTTTTATGGACAAATATTTTCTTTTGTTCATAGTTAAATATGACTTCGTTCAAGTTCCAAGTTTTTTTTTTTTTTTTTGTGGTTTTGTTCTCCTTGTTTTTGTAAGAAAGGTTTTCAATACCTCGTGTCTTCGCAAGTTAGTCTGACATTGCCAAGAAAGATGGGGAAGGCAAGAATTAAAATCCGATTATATGTTCTTTTGAGAGGATTTTTCAGAGAATTAACTTGACACTTGTAAGAAAAGCCAAGGGGCAGAGGGAAGAAATAGAATAAAGAAATGAAGAACCACGGGATAAATGTGGACGAAAAAGAAAATACAAAATATTTTTGAATAGTTAAAACTTCCATGCATGTTATGTGAGAAAGAAGCTTACATAGTTGTAAGGAAAAGCTTATGTAGAAATAAAAGGCATGTTAGGATTTGTGTGAAGTGATTGTTACTTAAAACTTGCAGAGTGCTAGCTGCATCCAGAAGTTCTCGCTGATGACTGGGATTGCAGAACTTCGGATTTGTGCAGGATATACCTGTCTATTAATCAATTTATATCTCAATCTTGAATTGGGACCTCTTGATCTGATATATCCTTGATTTGAAATTATCATCTATGCAATATTTGAAGTATCTCCTTCAGGATTTGACATCAATAATGATATGAGAAAATTGTTTCTGGAGACCACTTTCAGTATGCCTGATATGAGAAAATTGTGCCTGGGACGGCTTTCAGTTTGCTTAGTTTGTAAGTATAGAAAACCATGTGTATAGATCAAAAGTTAGACAAGGATGTTACTTCTAAAGTTTCTTTATAAGGTGATAGAATTCCTAATACTGTGATTCCACTTGTTCTGCAAGCCTTGGCTGAAAATAATGTTAATTTTGAGATCAATGAACTGCGTTTTTTTATTATCTGTGTATACATTTTTAAAAACATGTTTGAATGCAAAATATGTCCTACAATTCCAAATTTGCATTGTACTTCAAGTTTTGGAAGGAGTAGACTGTTCTCTTACATAGACTGAGTTTTACACTTTTCTCAGTGATTCCTAAAACTCTACTCTTCAATTTTTCTTCATCTTTTGAATGTGTTTCTTCAAGAGTTCTTAATATTCTATGAAACTTGAGGTCTTTGAGAAAGCTTGTATCGATTCAATGTTTTAGACCTTGAAATTTATGTTTCTTGAAGGAAAAGTATTTGAAATATTAGATTTTCAATTGTCAACTTAATTAAGTATTGTTATCATCAAAATCAAGAAGGGAGTCTAAGCTCTATGAACAACTATTATAATGGCATGGGATAATATTGAGCTTTTGTACATTTTTGCTAATCCACAAACAGGTTCTATGTTGACATGTAGAACCATAGATCCATGTTTTGGTTGACTACGAATCATTTAAATTTTTTTACCAATTTGACAAACTTAGTTCCTATTGAAGTTCTTGATTGGTAAATATTTTAGATGGACCTAAGAAAGATGGAGTGGAAAAGATAAGAAAAAAAACCCTGCTATTACTCTTATTAAGGTTTGTTGTTATTATTATTATTATTATTATTTTGAAGATAATGATGTGATACTTGAGAATGATTGAGTGTGAAATCACTAATCAATTATTAAGAGAGATTCTTGTTACCTAGAAAACCAACCGTGAAGAAGCACCTGCTCTTAAATGGAAATAAATAAAATCATCTCGTGCTGAGCAAGACCATGAGGTTGCAATGAACAATCTGAGTTAAATTGAGCTCTTATTGTGCATGGAGCTCATAATTCTAATTTGAAATTTCATCCATAAAGATCTTAACATTTTGTCTGTCATCTCAGTCTTTGAGCTTGTTGGGGATGGGCTAGATGTTCATAAAGTCAAGAAATGGTGTCTAAAAAATGTTGCTCCATTAGTACTTCTTCAAGGATGTGCTTGATCTGTGTTGTGTTCCTCCATTCTTCTGAAATTTATTTTAACTTTTTCCTTCTTGTGCCATAATGAGTCAGTAGGGAAGTGTTTATCCATACAGCCATCTTTTTCATACTTGTAAGGAACAAGTGCTTCATCTGCTTTATCTTGCTTTTGAGAGATGTGAACCTAATATTCTTCACTTTTAATGTCCCACCTCCCTGTGGACACTGAAGGTGCTCATGAGTTTTATGGTTGTGCTAATTTTTCTTTTAGACAGATGCTGTTCCTTCAAATGAGTCAATGCTGTTACAAATATTTGTCTCAATGAAAGCCATGCCCTGGTACTCTGTTCTTCCAACAGTTTCTGAGTACATGATTGAAAGTGGATGGACTAAGTGCTTTTCTAGCATAAGCGAAGTTGGTTGGCCTATGTACTTGGTATATTTGTCTGTTTATCTTGCAATTGTGGAATTTGGTATATATTGGATGCACAGAGAATTACATGACATCAAACCTTTATACAAATATCTTCATGCGACACACCACGTCTACAACAAGCAGAATACACTTTCACCATTTGCTGGTATGTCCTACCACCATTTAGGTAAAGACTTTTTTTGGTTCATGCAGTTGCTCTGTGCATTGGGTGGGTTTGTCAGTCAATTATATATTAGGAATCACATGCACTTCCATTTCTTCAGCACTTCCATCATCTGTGAGCACTTTGATATATACAATGGGCCTCCTTTAATGTTTTAATTTAATTCAGGGGTCAGTAACTTTGGATCTCTCTACATTGCAGCTTTCTATGGAACCAGTGTTTAGCAGTTGAACCTGAGGCAACAATTCATTTTAAATCATCTAGTAAAATGGTTTTTTATCTAAGCATCTGACTGCCCATTAATGTACAATTTGGAAAACACTGATCTGATTACTAGGATCCTCTACAGGCAAGGGCTCTCAGACCATGTTATTTATTGATTGAAATCTTCGAATGTGGGCCATAGCTGATGAAGCATGTGCTTTTTGTTTTTTGTTAGTATATATCTTCTTTATATTTATGTAATGGAATTTTTTCAGAGATTTATAACATTTCAGCTTGCTATACTGAGGTGGTATTATGAGGTCTATGGCTGCTGAAGCATGTGCCTTTTGTTTTTGTTAGTATCAGTAATTCATTTCAATACGGAAACAAAGATTAAAATGATTAAAATGGATAGCCCTCTTTCATTGTGATGATATTTCATTTTAGTTTACATAATGGAATTCATTTTCTCAGACCTTTTTGACATTTCAACATGCTTTGCTCAAGATGGTGGTCTTGAATCTGCTCAAAAGGCATTCCTTTGTTATATTAATTTCTGAAAGCTAATTGAGGTGGCAAATTGTCACATAATGTATGCAGAAACCAAGTGTGCCTAGCGATAAGAGGCAATTTTCTCTAATCAGAATAAGCATTAATCTGATAATTGGTACTTAGAAATAGCAGGTACATATGAAATGGAAAATATTTTTCCTTCTGCTAATAGTAAGTATATCATCTTCATCAAAAAAAAAAAAAAAAAAAAGGAGAAAGAAGGAGAAAAAGATAAAGTGTTGGGGCTTAGTTATTCAGTTCAATAGTGAAAGACATTCATGTTGGTACTTATTCTTGTAGTTTCTGAATGATTTGAAACCAAATTTTTTCATGACATTAGACTAACATCTATTATTGTTTTGCTAGGTCTGGCATTCCATCCACTTGACGGGATTTTACAAGCGATCCCACATGTTATAGCACTCTTCATTGTTCCAATCCATTTTCGGACTCACATGCTTCTTTTCTTTATCGAAGGAGTATGGACTACCAACATTCACGACTGCATTCATGGTAAGGCGTGGCCTATCATGGGTGCTGGCTATCACACTATTCACCATACAACCTACCGGCACAACTATGGGCATTACACAGTGTGGATGGATTGGATGTTTGGTACACTACGTGAACCAGAAACAGACATTCAAAAGGTAGAAACAAACTCCAAAAAGGTTACGTGAGTGCTCAGAAGGGGAGTCATGGATTAATGGGCTCTATTGCCCATTCTTTCGTTCTCATTCTGTAAGTTGGGTTTGATTCGCCCCTGTGTGTGTTACATAGCGTGGAAACCTGTGCACTTTAGTTCTGGGCTCTTGATCGATGCAAGCATTGCAGGTGGAAAGACCTAAGGTGACTTTCTGGGGAAGCAGGTTAATCCTGGCACTGGTATCTAGTAGTATAATTTGCTGACGCAAGTTTTTTATTCAAACAATTTGCCTGGCCTTTCTGCTGTTGCGGTCCTATTAATCGACTCCAGAGTCTCTGTGATAATCATGTTGGCGATCACATATCGTCGTGTTGTATTAGTGAAAACGATGGTCATGTTGGTGATTTCATATCGGTTTCGCACAGAGTAAACAGATTCTGCCAAAGCGGACCAGGCCGCATATATGGCCTGTGTGTCCTGTAATCAGTTTCTCTTTGTGTAGGAAGATTTGAGACAAATGGGGCTTACTGCTGGATAGCAGTCTTGTGAGGAGATAGAAGGATGCCAAAGTTTAATTGGTTCTTTCAGGATGCAATCAAGTAGGTGGGCTTTGCTCCACCCTTTCTCCCTTTTTTTGTGAGGGAAAGGTAGTTGACAGCAAGGGAAGGACGGGGTTTTGATTTCTATTAAATTTATAAAAAAGAGAAGTTATTCACTGACTTGATTATAACTTTATAACTGAGTATAATGAGTTTCTATTTATAATAGAGAAAATAAACAAAATCAGATTACAATTAAACTATTTATGTTTTACTTACACCCAAAGTCAAACACTTAAAAGTTTTAAGCCAAAACTTAAACCTCAAGGATATTTGAAGAACGTTTCTTGAAGAAGTACTCACAAGGAAGAAGACTAGAGTTCAAGTATAATAGACAAATGTTTAAACTCAGAATTGATTCAACTTCAACCCATCCTTGGGTATCACTGTGGACAAGTTCAAGTGTACTCGAAAATATATTCCAATATTAATGCTCCAAAATGAAAAATATGGTATAAACAAAAGAATAAGTAGCTTTTTATAATATACTTAAATAAAACATATACCTTAAAAGATAATTAACCAAAATAAACATGGTTACTACACTTATAAGTGATTTAATATGTAGTATTAAAATATATTAGTAAAATAATTAATAAAAGACTATATTATATTATTTAATGATTACAGTTTATTATAAATTAATATAATAATTATGTGTGACTAGAATAAATTATTAAAAATAAATAAATAAAGTAAAAAATAACAGAAGTGAATATAATAAATAAATAAATAAATAAATAAATAAATTGAATTGAATAAATAAAAAAATTGTTTTATGAATAACAAAAGACAGATTTTCTACGTACTATTAATTAATAATATATTTTTTACAAAATAAAAAATGATTAGTTCAATTAATTATAAAAATGTGATAATTAAACCAAAATAATTGATCAAATGCTCTCTTTAACAATATTTTAATTACAATCTTAAATTTATAATTTAATATAGTAATAAAATTAATGAATATAGTAAATAAATAAATATACTATTTTATTAATAAACTAGGATAAATTATTAATAATATATATATAAAATTAAAACTTAAAAAATTATGCTTGAAAATGAACCGAGTTACTCGTAATAGTCCACAATTTACTGCATAAAAGCAAATGTTTATGCCTTGGAATATAAGAACGAGTTTATGCATTTAATATTAAAATCATCAACTTACTAGTATAGTACATATGAATGACAAAATAATTGCTCAAAAGCAATAAGATACAACCATCAATGATCATACCACATGTTAGTCGCTATGACATCTCGAAATTGTGCGACTCTGGTGGATTCTAATGCACATTGTCTTTGCATGTTTGTTGATAGACTGTTTTCATCCACAAAATCATTGTTATCATATCATCCTCATTTACACCTGCTAATCGAACCTCAACACCTCCTTCACCAAGCTCATCAACCGAATTATCATCTTCCAATTCAAACATATCATTGTAATCTTCTCTATGTGTATAATTATGTAATATGCAACAAGCTATTACAATTTTTATCTGGATCTTATAAGAAAACGGAGGAGCACCTATCAACATTTGAAATCAAGCTTTTAAAGCACCAAAAGTTCGTTCAATAGTATTCCTCAAAGATGAGTGCCTTCGGTCGAATAACTCTTTATCATTTCTAGGAAGGTTGTCTCCAAATTCTTATAGATGATAATGAGTTTCTCGATATGGGGCCAAAAATCCTGGCATATTTGCATAACCAACATCGACTAGATAATATTTACTTATAGTCCAAAATATATTCCACCTAAAATAATTTAAGATAATAATAGATAAAAAGATATTGAATAAAAAATATTATTTACCTTCAGGTACAAAGAGTCTATCTTTGTGAGTCAATGCGTTATTCAGTACATGAGAATCAGCTATTGATCTCTCCCATACAGCAAGTACATAAGTGAATTGCATGTCAAATCTACATGTTGCTATCACATTTTGTGAGAGATAACCCTTTTTGTTCCAGAACCTTTGTTGTTCCTCAAGTGGGATGTTTGATTTGATATGAGTTCTATTAATAGCCCTAATACAATCCTAATTATACCATTTCAATTAATACAAAGTCACTCTGTATATTAATCTAAAATTGTTCATTAGAGGTCAAGTAATGTTACCTTAAAATATGGATAAAACATTGGATTGTTGAAACCTTCGAGTGAGTGCATTCTGAAGGCCGTTTGATATAATCAAATTGAAGTTTGACAATAACATTGAACACCTTATTGAAATACCTACTTATGATCCTTTGATCTATCAAACATCTCTGCTGTGACATTATACAATTATTGTTAACCAATAGTGGGGAGAAAATATGCAAGTTGTTCTTCCACTAAGATGGTCTTTGTGGGTGATAAAAATCCTTTACTATAAAGTATCTCTGCCAATTTATGAAGCACAATTTGATTCATAATGAAAACTTTTCGAAATTTAACAGATGATTTTTCTAATGCCTTTTACAAATAAATCGGACCACCAATCCCATGAGGACGTGGTGCACTTCTATTCTTATGACTGAGATAGTATCTTCCCATGATGTAAAAAATACTTGTGAATGCTAACAAACTTACAATATTTTTTTTTGTCTTTCTTCGTATCCATGGAAACCTGCAAATACAATCACCACAAGCACAATGACAATTGCAAAAATAATTCCTATTTTTTCCTAAAAGTCATAAACACAAACATACATTTATCTTCAATCAATACCTATTTTCAATCACACCTTTACACAACCATATCCAATCACACATCCACAATCTTCATCCACACAATAAGAACTCAACAATCATGAAAACCTAAATCTTAACCATAACGACATTCATAATCTATCAATGATAAGTCTTACAATGTCATAATTAAAAAACATCATTAAAATTCAAAACACTCATCCTAAAGTAGATAGTGTATTTAAAAATCATTACTACATTTGACTATAACATTGCTTAAGCCACTTGAACCGCTTTTTCACTATCAGCTTCATAAACATTTCTTTCTTAGTTTTCGTATCCAATCATTGAGGAGTGTGAAACATCAACTCATTAGGCAGGTCCGAGATTGCAATGAGGGCTTCAAACCAATTCTGTCCGACTTTACCATCTTTAGGTTTGATAGCATCACACAATACCGCGGCAATTTCCTTCATTGTATCAAGGAACATGAAAGTGTCATCAGTGGATATTTCGGGTCTCTATCTACGACGAGTTGAAGTTGACATGTTACCAATTCGAGACTGATAAGGTGTCGACTCATTCTCACGAAAGAATGGTGATGGAGTATCCCTACCTAAATCGACATCCTTGAGCATATCTAAGGGTGAATTTTCTTCCTTGTGCTAGACATCATTGTACATGTCTACGCTAGTTTGACTTACTGTATCCATGGCTATTAAGTTTTCCACTACCAAAGCCAATTTGTCATAAAGGGGGCAACTTTGTTATCTATACTTTTCAGAATCTTTATGCTCCTACAAGAATAAAACATCTTTTAGACGGTTTGTAATAGAGTTCTAGTAATGCGGAAAACATACCAAATATTTTATAATACATCATAATTTACTGACCTTGATGTAGTTTTGCCATACAGAATAACATGCAGTAACTCGTTACGTGGTTGCATCCCAGTTGAACCCACTAGTGTTGAGACAACTCGTTATTGTTCTGTAAGTTTTCTTTCATGATCTTGTTCGATTCTTGAGCTGATCAATAGTTTTTTTATTTACTGCATCTTCATTGAACCTATTGACACAATCCATATACACCTCATGATTCCAAACCCCATTGGGCATCCTATTCCCCATATGGACTAGCTCAACCAAGAGATCGAGCATTTTGTTGTCATCCTCGAAGGTCCAAATGTCATACGGTCAAGGATTTTGTTGTCTTCTTCCAACCATTTATAATCTAAATCCGAGATGGTTGTCATGGTAATTTTTTAAAAGACAACCTTTACCCGTCATAATAACTAAGGACACACGGAAACACAAACAAAAAATAAATAAAAAATACTATGTAGTGGATATTTATAACACCCAAATCTCCTCACCACATGACAAGATCATTCCATAGCACTTCAAAAATATTCGACAACATTCTAAAACATTTCAAAATTAATCAAACTAATTCCATTGCAGATGCACTAAATAATGCAAAAACAAACTCATCAAGTCCAAATTCACCGAACACCCCAGGTAAAACCCCATCTGACTTCCCAGTAACTACAAACCGTACCTCGTCAATGATGGGGATCAGGTTTTGTTGGCTAATGGATGCCCGTGTAGGCGACTCAGCCTTGTTTGAACTGAACAAGACACCCCAAACCCTAAACCCTATTTTTTTTAAAGAAACCATAAACCTTAAACCCTAGACCTTAAAAACCCTAAAACCCCCCCCTAAACCCTAAATCCTATCTCCCAAAAAATCGAGAACCCTAATTTTTTTAAAAAGCCCTAAACCCTAAACCCTTAAATACCTTGAACAATACCCTAAATATACTAAACCCTAACTCTAATCCAGAAATTAAACCCTATATAGACGAAATTGAACCCTAGATACCATAAACCCTAACCCTAAATCCCACAATTATGCAACAATCAATACAAATTATGCACAAAAATTAAAATTAAATAAAATAAAACACTAAATCAATTGAAAAAATAGGGTTTAGGCTTACATTCTGAAGTTTAAGGAAAACCGAAGCTGAATCGAAGAAATCGACATCGCAATGTCAAACATTGAAGAAAATCGAAGGAAATTGAAATCGAAATAGGTTAAATTGAAGGAAATTCGGGGAGTGGGGGAGGGTGAGAGGGAGAAGGGAGAAGGGGGCTGAGAGTGAGAAAAGAGGGAGGTCGAGAGGGAGAAGAGAGAGGGAGAAGGGAGAAAGAGGCCTAGAGAGACAGGGAGAGGAGATGCGAGGTCGATGAAGGGAGAAGAGATGTGAAGACGATGAGAATGGAGAAGAAGCTAAAGGGAGTGTGAAGACGAGAGGAAGAAGAGAGCGAAGACGAGTGCGGGCGAAAAAAATCGTTGGGAGAGAAAGGCCAAGAGAGAGGGAGAACAGAGCGAAATGAGGGAAAAATTTTCGTCTGGGGAGGGAACAACGTGTTCTACACGACGCTTCATGTGAATGATTTGAAAAATAGGCCTGAAACACGATTCCCCAAATTTTGCCTCAATAAGTTAGAACATGTTAGAGCACTTAGAGAAAAAAACATTCTCATACTTTAAAAGTCTACACTTTTGAATTGGCATTGAAATGATCGATCAATCACTTGTAATGATCAATCATCCAAAATTATACAGGCAAAAATATAAAGCATGATCGATCAACCATAGTCGATTGATCGATCATCCAAGACATAGCCATTTCGTACCCACTTTCATATATCAATCAATATTGTCTAGGTAAGTAAATTTCACAAGGAATGATCTATCATCCCACATGATTGATTGATCAGACGTAACCTTGCTAGAAAGGGACATAAAACATGATTGATCATAGGAAAATAAATTGATTGATCATACTTGTGTTGCACAACCAGAGGGAATCTCGATTGATCGATCATGCACTAGTAATGATCAATCAACTCAACTTTTTTGGACCAACGATAGCATATCGCTCAATTAGTCCATCGATCAATAAGTCATTGTTTGACAAAAAAATATCCGTTATGATTGATTGATCAATCAATCACTTTATAGTAAAGTGATTGATCAATTAAAGTAGTAATTTTTACAAACAAGCAAATAATAACTAATTTGAGTTGAGGAAACTATAAATACCCTACCAAACCATGTGTAGAAAAGTGAAAGAGCATTAATTGGCAAATCTTTATGTCATTACTCTCTATCTTGCAAATATCCCTTAAAGTGATTTAGAGTAAAAGAGAGAGCATCATAATTTGAAAAATCCCTTTTCTCTTTCAATCAAACCTTGCATTCATATAGTCCAAGCTCCTTGATCATTTCACATCATGCTAAAAATGAGGAAGCTTAAATCTCTTATGAGAAGCATCTCTCTAAGTAAGATTGTAATTTTTACCTTTCTTTTATTTGTATTTGTGAAAAATTCATCTAGAACCTGTTTAATCTAGATAGAAAGGCTTAGCTAGAGCTACAATCTAGCAGTAATCTCTTAGGGAGATTGGAAATGTACAAATAGTGTAATGAGCTACACATGGCTAAAAAAAGCCGAAATCTCTTTCTATATTTTCAACTATTAAAGCATATAGTGGAAGTTTTCCAAGCAAGGGTTATTAGGCGGTAACTACCTCAAGGGAAACATCGATAAAAAAATTCTATTTTTCCCTGTGGTGTGTGCATGTTATACTTTATATTGAATTGTTTGTATACATAAAATTTGAGTTACACATACAACTTATTTTTAATTTGAATATCTCAATTCAACCCCCTCTTGAAAAGCCATTGGGGCCAATAAAATCGAGTCAAAGCGGAGTGACAAAATTTTGAAGAAGAAGACGAAATAGGTATAGTTCAATAATTACAATATTGGTGCAAGATGAGAGACAATAACACAAAACACACTTGCAAAATTGACACCTACTTGCAAAGTTTTATTGCAACTAAGGCACATAATAATTGGCAATTAACGAGCATAAGAACCAGGGAAGAAATTTAGGCAAGAAATTAGAACTAAGGAACCTTCAAGAGACCCATGCATGACATCCAAGCCAACAAAAAAAATATTCATAGAAGAATATCCGACGAAGACTTGAACAAGGATTGAAAATTAAGAAAGAGTAATCATTTAGAAAAAAATAAACAAGAGCAAACATTAACTACACTAAAACCTGATTGGGAGAGAGAAACATATCATATATGTAAATTGACATGCTATTATTTTACAAACCTAGTTTTGATACCATGTTAAATTTCTAGAGAAGAAAATAATTCATTGATCTTATTATAATTGAGTACAATGAGTCTTTATTTATAATAGAGGAAAAAAAGTAGAATCAAATTATAACTAAACTACTTATGTCCCAATTACACCCAAAGTCATACACTCAAAGATAAGTCCTAGAATAATTAAACAACTAAATAAGAATAGAGACTAACATAACTAAAACATCTTTTAACTGACCACTTCCGTGAGACTTCTTCCATGAGACTCCTGCTAGATTCCACCATATTAATTTTGACTCTTGTTAGACTTTTTGTCGCCAAAGTCATGTACGACTCTTCTATACCTGTTCTTCAATAGCCTCCCTCGTTTTCTGAAGCCAAGGAGTGCTTTGGTCTACAACTTTTCCTTTTTTTTCGACAAACCATCCCTCACTAGCTAAAAGGGGTAAGGAGCACGACCAAGCCCCCTTCTCTGTTCTATCTTTATCGGTTGTTCAACTTGATGACAGGGCCATGTCAATTAGTTCACTAGTTAAACTAGCTCACCTGGATTGGTAGCTGGGTATTGATCCCAAATCAAGGTTTGTCGTACCCAACTTGGATTAGGTGTCATGTCTAGTTGAATCCGATTCAATTTTCTTAACTAGTTTGGATTTTAAAAGACTGTGTAGAACACCGTTCTTTTTAATAGCCATTAGAGATTTGTACAAAAGTTTCCTAACATAAAAGGTGAATAAGTTATGTGAAAGACTAAAAGAAAAAGAAAACATTAAAGCAAAAACTTTAACCTTCAATTCTAATATCATGCAAAAATAATAAAAAGCATAAAAAATCTGAAAAGTTAGGCTTCACAAGCCTACTAACATCCAAAAAGGTGAAAATTTTAATTGAAGTGGTTCATTTTTACATCAATTTGAAGCTTAAGTATAAGATGTGGAATAGAGAATTTGGATACTTAATTTAAGATATGAGTAAGCTTGACAATCAATTTGACCATGGTATTGATTTGCCTAATTCATGATCAAATTAATTACATGTTAATCAAGTCATTTTTCCTTATTTCTAGTAATCAATACCAATCAATCACTCCAATTGGCATTGATTTTAGCCATCAATGCCAATTTTTTTAATAAAAAAATGATTATTTTTTGTTTGAACTTTGGATCATCTTCCGCAATTAGACCAACAAGTGCTTCCAGAGCTCTAGCGATTTCTCTCATTTGTCGTTCCATTCCAACGCTTCCTGAGTAACAGAACAACCTTCGTCTTCATACAGCACCAAAACTAAGCAACCACTACACCTGCAAATTCGCTGGTCGTCGTATTTGGATTTCAACGCATGGATCACTTGGATTGATGGTCGGTTCAGTCACTGGAAACAAAGCAACCGCGTGGTACTGTTCCTTCTAAAGCTACGTTTGTGCGGAATGAGATTTTCGACGCACGAGCTTTTTCCTGTTGGAAAAAACTCTCGGCCGTCTTTCAGATTTGATTTTCTTAAATAAGAAGAGTTCGTTAAAGTAGTGATGTGGAGATTGTTGACGTTGGTTTGGTGGGGGACGGAGCTTCCATGAAAGTGCTGAACGCGGCTGCACACACGTTTACGACCGTTTGAAAGAGATTGCAAAGAGACACTATTTACGGAGGAAGTCAACTTGTAAGCGATTTTGTTCACAAAAAAACGAGAATTCTCTTTCGTTTTAAAAAATAATTTGGCAAAAATAAAAGTTACGAGCGTAAAATGTAAAGCAAATCAAATCATAACAAGGCGTGTGAACGCGGAGAGAGCCAGAGAGATGTCATTTCACTCGGACCTCAAACCGCGTTCTTTCCTCCAACCTTCCATGAAGCTTCTCTTATGTTTTTTTCTTTCTTAATGGTCTCCAATGCCTCGTTCGGATCCATTAAACTGAGAATATAAGGAGGGTAATCAGCCCTTTTAAAACCCCTCTTTCCTCCTCTCAATTAGCTTACTAGAGCTCTCCCCACTTCTGCTCCAAAATGGCTGCCAAGAGGTTTCTCGATGAGCCTGGCTCCGACCGCGACAAACGCGAGGAGAAACGGATGAGAACTACACCCTCTTTCTCGACGTTCGTATCTTTCTGAACTCTCTTTAGGGACTCACTTTCTTCTGTTTTTCTTCGCATGTGCTGATCAGATGGAAACTATATTTCTGATCTTCTGGTGTTTCTTTTAAGTTTTTGTCACCTGCACCAGTATCTTCAGTGAAAACAATTACTTTCTTTAGGGAAAGAATCGAAAAAAAGAGGAGAAAGCACTTAGATTGCCCGCGAATTGATCATCTTTTTATTGTTTTTTTTTTCTTCCCAATTTTCCTTTGTTATAAACTGTCGGTTTTCATATATCCACAGCTTCAGAACTTCTTCCTCATGTTATAGAATCTCTATACCCAGCTCTTTTGTCATTTTTTCTTCTGCTGTGCTTGAGCATGAGAAGATCATATACGAAATACTGATATAATTCTTGTTTCGCTATTTTTGACAGTGTGGTTAGAGAAGCAATAATGCTGAAATCTTTTGAAAGCTTGTGCCGCTCGGCCTTGGAACCGCTGCTTCGGAAAGTGGTATGTTGAATCTCGATCCATAATAAGCTATGATCTTATCATGAAAACAAATGCATGCTTCTCACATAAAAAACCAGAGCTAATCTTCCTTAACTCGCACTCTCATACCCTATTTTTTCCATATATTTCAATGAAAATAACTTACACCTCCATGAGATATGAAAACTTCGTGGCTGATTGATTTGGAATTTTCTAATTTTGTTGTCATTCCCAACTTTATTGCATCGCTTCGCGTCAATCAAAATGGAAAGATGACAAAGCCTTAATTACCTTTCTTATGATCTCTACTCGTCAATGAATATAGGCCATTGAACTTATCTTAGTTGAGTCAGTACTGATCTTTTTGTTTTTCTGAACTTCTTAATGAAATAAGATACTCTTCTACCTACTCATACTGCATCACTGTGGACTCGGTAAACAATGATCAAAGATGCTTGGACATTATATGTGAGCTCTATCTTCTTCTGAGGAGACGCATGACAAGAAGCTTATATTAGACTTTTGAGATTTACAGTCTTTCTTGTTTAATTTTCTCTTTTGTTGACTGAACATAGTTTTTTTGTCTAACTATAGATGGAAGAGGAGCTGGAGCGTGGTATAAATCGTGTGGCACGGACGTTTTATAGGTAGGGTAACACTGTCTGCCTGAAACTTCAACCCAATTTAGCCACGATATTCTTCCGTGGAAATGAGTATTTAAGAAAGCTTTATACTTGTAAAAAGATTTAATGGGGTTAATTTGGTGATTCTAGATCTCCTTCATTCAAGCTGCAAGCCGTGAAATCATCCAACTTGCAACTCATCTTCACTAAAAAGCTCTCACTCCCGATCTTCACCAGCAGCAAGATTGAAGATGAGGACAACAACCGACTACAGATTCAGCTAATTGATACCAGTGACGGTGGGCGGAACCTAGTCACTCTCCCCTCTCCCGTGAAAATCGAGCTCGTTGTGCTCGACGGGGACTTCCCCAGGGTTGACCGCGAAGACTGGACATGTGAAGAATTCAACAACGACATCGTTAAAGAACGAGAGGGGAAACGACCTTTACTCACCGGAGAAGTGAATTTGACCGTCCGAGATGGTACCTGTTCCGTTGGAGACATCGAGTTCACTGACAACTCGAGTTGGACCCGAAGCCGAACCTTTAGAATTGGCGCTAGAGTTGCTCCAGGGACTTCCCAGGGAGTGAGAATCAAAGAAGCAAAGACGGAATCGTTTCAGGTTAAAGATCATCGTGGAGAATGTGAGTTGCTTCTATCATCCCTCTTCTCTCTTCTTAATCCATTGATGAAGGGTTTAAGGGTTTCATGGCACGAATTAGTAGAGCCTCAGGAAGACGTTTGAGAACAAATAGGTTCATTAGAAGAAGAAAAGCCGATCAGCCATGTAAGAGTAGAGGAGCTATACCAGAGACACCAGCCTTTCCAGATATCCCTTATCACCTTTCTGTGTGTAATGGAGATACACTAGAATCCAGTCAAGGAAGACAAGTTTATTCCAATTTACCCATACCTTTGTATTTTATTCCATGAGAAGTTGAGTGAGCATGGACTTGATAGCAACTGAGAAAGACCTTCCAAGCCAAGTGGCTGAATAAAGATCGGGGACTTGAATGTAGTCGTCGGTCAGGCACCCACTTCTCCACGATTCTTCCTTTCAGTTTTTTTTACCAGAAAGGAAAAAATATATACACACCAACACCTGTATTATAACTAAGCCTCGAAGACCAAGAACTGTCCTGGTCCACTCTAACCACCATTTGCGTGGCTCTGCTGCAAATTGACCTTGCTTTCTGAAGGTTTCATTGGTCTGATAAGATAAGAATTAGGTTTTGTTAATTATTTCTTGGGTTACCAGGCATGAATTTGAAGGCTAAGACTGACCTGAGCTTTGACATGTCGCAGTGTACAGGAAGCATTACCCACCGTCTCTAAACGATTACGTCTGGAGGTTGGAGAGGATCGGCAAACATGGCGCTTTCCATAAGAAGCTTGCAGCCAAAGGCATTCACACCGTACAACAGTTCTTGAAGGCCTCGATGGTGGACACATTCAATCTCAGGAAGGTAAGTTCAGTCATAAATCTCTACCTTTTTTTCTTTCTCCAATTAAGTTAATCAAAATTGCTGTTGTTAGTGACAAGTTATTTCTATTTTACAGATTCTGGGTGCGGGGATGTCTGATAGGATGTGGGAAGGAACGATAAAACACGCAGTCACCTGTGATTTGGGGAACAAGCTCTACTTGTACAGACAAGGCCATTACAAACTCTTGTTGACTCCAATCTGCGAAGTCTTAGGCGCCATGTTCGACGACCAAATTTACCCAGTGGCTGCTCTCAATGCGATGCAAAAAGTATGATTTCTAATTTCCCTTTCTCCCGTCTCATCTTCTTAAGTTTCAGTGATATATATGAAACTAACATGGAAATCTTCAGACCTACGTAGATCGGATGGTTTTAGATGCATACAAGCAGTGGGAGATGCTGGAGGAAGTAGACAAAGTTCTGGGTCTCGGTGCTTTATCTCAAGGTGGGTAGTAAATCTTCTGACTAACAAATCGAATTGCTTTTGAGTTCGATTTTTAAAGAATCAATTAGATAGCTGGCCTGACGCAACGGAGACCTGATCAGATGAATTGATGGCAGTAGGGGCGGTTGGCGAATCTCATCTTGAGATTGAACATATGAATCAACAATTCGGTCAGGGTGACGCCGGAATCGTTGAGCTGCCATCCTTTCCGAACAGCAATTTGCATTTGGAATATAACGAATGGAATCAAAATTTGATGAGTACTCCTCCTGCAACGATTAAAGAAGGCGGTCACGTATTCATGGCTGATTCGGGCTCTGACGACGATTCAATCACAAACCCTCATCCCCGTTACCTTTTCTTCTCTGGAAGTTAAAAGGTGCTTTTCGAGAGGAAGCGGGCGCCCTCAGTGCTTCTGCATGAGAAGAGGCGGCTACCGAAGGACTTAAAAAAAACAGCTGAGATAGCTTCTGTCTGCAACACCTAATCTTGCCTCCCTGTAATTAATTTCTCCTTTTGTTGATGATCTTCATAAGAATAGGATCCAAACCGAGAAGGGTCACTTGCCCATTCCGCCATGTACAGTTTCTAGTTTCTGTCTTCTATGCCTTAAAAAACAAGTAATTTGAGAACAAAAGCAGGTATCTTTGAAAGTAGAACCAGATGTTATTCACCTGTAGGCTGTAATCTGCATTACTAATTGCCTTTGTTTGTCGCGACCAGTCCCCGTGTCCATTAGCCCGACTCTGTTAGTTTTGGTTTCTTAATGTAACGACTGCAATAAGTCTCAAAAAACCCCTCCCACCCCTTTGATTGAAAGAGTGAAACAGCAAGGAGAGAAGAACCATTCCCATGCTAATGCTTACTACCCTCATAGTTCCCTTTCTTTATTTTGGGGAAGAAGTTGTATGAAGCCCCTTAATTGCTTCTTCATATTTTCTGAGCAAAGACCGAAGCCAGACGGAAAAATAGAAAGAACGGCAAAACCCATCTTCCCATTTTTCCTACTTAGGGCGTCTGCTGCTCTGCGCTCCAAGTGTAGCATCATCGCACTGTTGTGTCAGGTGTCTGGTGCCTGATTATAACCCGATTATAAAATAAGTAAATAAATAGGTATATAAAATATTTGAAATGTTTTATGCTTACATTATAGTATAAAAATCTTATAAAATATAAAAAAATGATTAATATGTATTAAAATGCAACCAAATTATTTTTAAGTAAATATTTTAATAAGTTATTCTCTTTTAGAATAAAAAGAAAGACCCTCCTCTACTTATGCATGTAGTCTTAAAACTTACAAAAATTACCCCTCACTTAATCGAAGTATCAAGTAACCGTATAATAAGATACAAAATAACATTTACTCATATTTATTTGACTTAATAATTTATATTTAAATAATCGAGTAAATACTTATTTGGGCAAAAGATTTTATACAAAGTGTATAGATAATTTTATGCATGGTTAATGTACATAAGTTATGCCCAATTTTAGGTAGAGGTCATGCCCAATTTTAGGTAAAATGTATGCATAATTTTATATACAGTTTATTTGACACATATTTTATATAAAGTTTTAAATGTAGGTTGGAGCTCAAACTCGGCTCGAGCTCGAACTTGGTTAAAATTACTAGGTTCGAGCTCGATTAAAATTTTAGGCTCGAGGTTGGGCCCGGCTCGAGCTTGAGTTCGAAATATTTAAATCAAACCCAACTAGAGCATAGGTAGGTTCGGGCTCGACTCGATTCGATTCGATGCCACCCCTATGAATTTGTATGTACGCATGCATGCTCGTGTGTGCAAGCGGATTGTGGGGCCTAAAAGTATTGATCTTTATAAAATGACTGGAATGATCCGACCCTTGAGATGGATGAAGATCATAGCCTTTGGATGAAAACAATTACAAATCCGAACCATTTGATGGACGGTTATAGATTTAGTGCAGTTATAAATCTGAATTGTCGGATCATATGATTACAAATCTAAACTATTAGATCATGTAGCTAAAGATTTGAATGATTAGATATAGTGGTTACATATCTAAGCTATCAGATTGTATAGTTACAAATCTGAACAATCAGATTAGGTGTTATAGATTTGACTCATCAAATTTAGTTACATATCTGAGCTATTAGATTAGTCTAGAGATCAAGAGGTAGATTTTCCTTGACAAGAAATCTTGTGTTCCCGAAGTGTTCTAAAATAAAGAGAAAATATTTTTGTGTTCTTAAGAAAGTTCAATGTATTCTTGAAAGAAAAGGAAGAAAAGTCCTCAATTTGATTTGGTTGGAGTAGTTACAAAAGTCATGTAGAGTTCATGAGCTCATTTTAATACTGTACACGTCTAAGAGGGAAAAAAGTCAGTTGTGTTTTGGGAGAAATCACCAGCATCCAATGCACTGTATGAGGTGAATCTCTTTGGAAGACAATGAATAAGCGTTAGTGGCCTATTTGAGATATTGATATATTTGTTTGTTATTAATGTGATTTGTAAAGTGGTTCGACAAAAGGTATGTGTTAGCACTGTTGTTTATATTTGGGTTTCTCAAATGTTACTTACATTTTGTGAGTTATATATATTTTTCAACAATTTTGAAAGAGGCTCCACTCCTAAAATATTTGAATGGGAAAATTTGAGAACTCGGTGAATAAAACACTAAAACCTTTCTTTTGATGGAAAAAACTTTTCTAGATGCAAAATATATTGGTTAACAACCATAGAATTCTTTTATGTGATTGTGGATGACCCTCTTATAAGTAACTCCAAAGACTATGAACGAGAGAGTACATGTGCTAAACACAAGAATGAAAATGACGATTATGTGTCATAGGCTGATCCTTAGTGCTCTCAGCAACAATTATGTGATTTATACTCTAATGCTAAAATTATGAGAGGTTCATGAAAAACATTAGAGACAAAGTACGGAAACTAAGTTAGAATATAAGTTTTTTCATAGGAGAATATTTCACCCTACATGACGATAAATGAAAAATTGGTGGCCACTTAAGCACATGAGATTCAAAATAATGTTGCTAAGATCATCGTCAAAGGTGTTCTTATAGGTGACAAAATTCAAGTATTTTCTTTCATAAAAAAACTTTATCATAGTCAAACTTCAAACTCTAGATGAACCATAAAAGAGAACGTTCCTCGTTAGACGAAGTGTTGGTTTCAATCGACATTGAAGAGAAACATAGAAACAACACAGAAAAACTTCGGTAATGATTTTGAAGTTTATGAAAAAGTAAATTTGATAGAATTAAAGAAGAATAACTTTACAAAGAAGAAAACCAATAAAAACTTTGGTAATCCTAAATAAAAGATTCAGAAGGAACAAAATAACCTATTATGTTTGTAGTTAAACAGATCACTTTACTAAACAATGTGGACACAAAAAAGGTAAAGACAAAGGGCAAGGTGATAATGCGATTCCTCAGGTGAACATGATAATTGAAACTAGCTCGGCTAGAATCGATGATAGGTTAGTTACAACTAATTTAAAAATGATTCTGTTATTTAATCCAATCGATTAGCGGATTGACACAGGAGCAACTGTGTGTATTTGTTTTGTTAATTCCTGTTTTTCTTCCTACTAGAACATCAAAGGGAGAACTTTGACAAAAGGCAATTTTGGTGTTGCTCAAGTGATCAGGGAAGGAGACGTAGAGTTGAAGTTTATATGTTTACTCTCCACAATGTGTAGTACGCATCAAATGTATGAAAAATCTTGTTAGCGTGAGTCAACTAGGCTACAAATTAGTGTTTGAGTCAAATAAGGTTGTACTTACCAAGGGTGTGTCTTTTGTAAGGAATAATTTTTTTTTATAGATTATTTAAATTAAACATAATTTTTCCAAGAGTATTATTGTCAATAAAATGTCAATAATGATTTATGTCATGTTAGTTGATTCTTTTGACTTATGGTACAATAGATTTGGACATGTAAATATGAATTCTCTAAACAAAATGATGAACTTAGATTTAATACAAAAAAATAACATAAATTTAAAAATAAATGTGAAATATGTGTCCAACAAAAATAACCTAGAAAATCATTTAAGTCAACATATAGAGTCACTGCTTACTAGTGCTTATACACATTGACATCTGTGAGATGAGTGATATTTTGACCAGAGGAGGAAAAATGTATTTTATTACCTTTATAGATGATATGTAAAAATACTGCTATGTGTATTTAATTAAGGATAAAAATGAAACACTAGAAAAAAATAAAAATTTATAAATCAGAAGTTGAAAATCAAACCCAGAAAACAATAAAAAGACTTAGGTTAGATAGAGGAGGAGAATATAGTTCTAAAAATTTGAAAAATTCTGTGAGGAACATGATATTATACACAAGACCATGGTTCCTTATTCTCCCGAGTCCAATACATAATAGTTTTAGACATGATTAAGTCCATGTTACCTGGTTATGATCTTCTCAATATTTGTGGGGAGAAACTTTACTTTCAATATGTAAAATACTTAATCTTATGTCATACAAAGATAATTAGAAAACACCATATGAGTTATGGTGTGGTAAAAGAAAACCTAATCTTAAGTATTTTGAAATCTGGGCTGCCTTACTCTAATTTATATTAAATTTAACAAAATGACAAAGTTGAGTCTTAAAACTAATGATGCAACTTTCATAGGATATGCAGAAAACATTAATGCATATTAGTTCTTAGTCATACACTAAGAGTTACCTAAAATTTTCATAAATACTATTAAAGAATCGCGTATGATGTTGTGTTTTTTATGAAAGAAAATAGAAAATTTGAAGTAGGAGAAACTTCTTGATACCATAATGAGCATACCGAAATAGTGCCACAAATTGAACTTAGGTGGAGTTAGAGACCTAAGAGATGATTTTTACACATTCCTCGTACCTTTGACTTATATCGAAGCAATAAAATCTAGTGATGGATCCTTATGGGAGGAAACAATTAAAAGTGAAATGGATTCAATTCTTTCATCCCATACATAAGTATTGACAGACTTACCTCTACGGTTTAGACCAATTGGATGTAAATGAATTTCAAAATGAAACGTAATCTTGATGGATCCATTTAAAAATACAAAACTAGATTAGTTGCTAAAGATTTTAGTCAAAGAAAGAATTGACTTTTTTTTTTTCATTTATTTGTCGGTCACTAGGATAACTATAGTTTGAGTGCTTATTGCACTAGCTGCATCATATAACCTCAAAATCCACCAAATGAACGTTAAAACTGCTTTTCTTAATGGCGAATTAAAGGAAGAAATTTATATAGAGCAAGTAGAGGATTCATAGTTATTGGTCAAGAGAATAAAGTGTGTAAGTTAATCAAAGCCTTATATGGTCTAAAACAAGTTCCTAGGTAGTGGCATGAAAAAATTGATGGGGTAATCCTTTCTTAAGATTTCGTATATGTGATTTTGATAATTGCTTGTATTGAAAAACATATGATAACTCATTCATTATTTTATGTCTTTATGTAGATAACATTTTATTTTTTAGCAATAAAAATATTAAAATTCTGGAGGTAAAAAATAACCTAATGAAAATTTTGATATGAAAGACTTGGGTTAGCAAATGTAATTGTAGGAATTAGAATAGCCAAAAAATGGAAATGAGATTGTTTTGACTCAATCTAATTATGTGAAAAAAGTTTAGAAATAGTTAGGTTATGAGAATTTTAAATTAGTTAGCACACCATTTGATTCTAGTATAAAATTAGTGGAGTGGTGGGGATAATGTTTCTTAAATGAGATACTCTCAAATTATTGGAAATTTAATATACTTATCAAATTTTACTAGACCAAATATTTCCTATGCAGTTGGAAGACTCAGTAGGCATACAAGTAACCCCAATAAAACTCATTGGGATGCTAGTGAAAGATTTCTTAGATATTTGAAAGGTACTATTAAGTACAGAATACCCTAATCTTTATTTCCTATTGTACTAAAAGGGTATAGTAATGTTAATTGGATTTTTGGTTCTGATACCACAAAAGCCATTAGTGAATTTGTATTTATACTATATGGTGGTGTTGTCGCTTGGAAATCATCCAAGCAGACCTTACTTACAATCCAATATGGAGGCTGAAATGGTATCCTTAGAGTTAGCTAGTGGTGAAGCAAAATCACTTAGGGGTAAATTATCAAACGTTACCATGATAGATAAGCCAATTCCAACTATCTTAATTGATTATGTTTAATTAATGGACTATAATGAAAGTAAAAAGTAAAAATTATAATTCAAAGTCATCTAGGCATATTGAGCTTCAATATAAAATTTTGAAGAAGTTCACATCCACTAAAGTTATAACCTTGAATAGTATTAAATTATTCGAAAACCTGGTGCAAATCATCTAACTACAGGCTAGTTGAGAGGACAAATACAATATATTTCAAGGGGGATGGGATTAGAGCCTACTTGAGTCATCGTCATTGGCAACAAACCTATGTGACAAAAACCCCTGAGACGAAGGTTCAATGGCACAAAGTAGTTAAATGAGTGACTATTAGGAGCACCAAATTAAAGTGAATTCAATTCATGTCCTATCTTTATAATGTATGTGCTCAATTGCACTGAATGTGAGATTGGTGTAATACGTTAATGATAACAAGGTTATTATAGTAGGGTATAAAGTTGTAGTATACCATTGGAGATATCATCGATGTGAGTGTGGTTGAAAGGGCATAGTTTAACAAAAAATTAACGCTTTTTTTTTTTGTAAAAGACACTCATAAAAATGATATTTAAGCATGGTCATAAGGTGCTACTTCATTGGAACTCATATGCATGATTAACACTTGGTTGTCAGCATTCTCAAAGTCTATATATAAGATCCAAGTTCAAAATTGTTCTCTTAGGATTGGTGCGGGTGGTGAAATACCAACTAGATGAAGGTTAAAGTCCGAAAGACCAATCATCAAAAGCTATAATAAATTGAATGCTTGTGTGTTTGAAATTATTTTATCTTATCAAATCATGTGTGAATTTTTAAATCTTAAAAAAAGTGGAAAATATTTTGTTTTTTTAAAATAAAAATTCACACGTGTGCAAGAAAGCCAGGGGTGTGCATTTGAGATGTGCTTTAGTCACATATTGTTTTTTACAATGGAGACTTTGAAGGTCATAAGCCTCAACCCTTCCTCGGCCCAGGAACGGTGAGCCAACTCAACTCGTCCGAGTCGACTCGATGTTTATTTTTTTTTTTTTTTCGAGTCAACCTGACCTAAGTCGCGGTTGCCGAGTTGGAACGGCGAGTCGAAGAAAACTCGTCCCGAGCCAACTCGTCCTGTATTTACAGAAATACCTTATGATTTTAATTAACATGATTTTGCGCGTTGGAGGTCGTCTTCAACCTCCAGCCGCGCGCAGAAAAATGTTCGCTCAGCGTTCCGCCGGCGTTCTTTCAAGTCGTTGATGCCGGAAAACAGGTCAGAATTGTCTCCGGCGTCGGCGCTGCGTCTCCCACACTCTCAGGCATCACGAGACAGCCGCCGCAGTGAGCTCACAGAGAGCGTACTGCGACAGCCTCCGTCAGCGTTTTGTAAATCGTCAGCGCCAGCAACTATGCGGAATGGTCGCCGGCGCTGGCGTCATGCTCAACGCTGGCTGTCACCAATGCCAGAGCCCCGGCGCCCGCAAGCAGTGAGCGCAGAATTTGTTTTAAAAAACAAAAACAGAGACTCTAACTGAAAAAGAGACCGAAAACAAAACAGAGTCTCTCGGAATCGAAATGCTGGATCAGAGGTCTGCTCTGATACTAACTGTAAGTCTTAAACATGAATTTCTAATATCAAAATGAAATTCATTATAAATTAAACGGAAGATAAATCGTACCTCCTTCCATACGTTTCAAATTCCTTCTCTCTTTTTTCTCGGTGCTTTCGATCTCTGAGCACTCACGACGATGGCTCAACTGAAGGGGAATGAGAGTGATGAGACAGGGGACCGAAAAACATATCTTTACCGAAGCCAACCTCCCATCAAGGTTATTCATGGCTTCGTGTTACCGAGGGAGTTGCAACTGCCAGAAGTTTGAGACCACGTTAATGAGAAAACCGTTTCTCATAAAAACAGTTTACAGAAAACTTTATAAATAGACCTACAGAACGTGAGAAAGACACAGAGAAAAAATTATGTACTCTCAAAGTGTTATTAAAGAAAAAATTCTTCGTTGTCTTGAGAAAGCTCAAAGTGTTATTGAGAGAAAAGGAGAAAAAGTCTTCTATTTGATCTGGTTTGAGCAGTCAGAAAAATTCCAATGAAGTTTGTTGGCCTATCTTAGTATTATGCACGTCAAAGTGGGAAAATATTTCATTTTATATTAGAGAGAGATTGCCAACATCCGATGTAATATAGATTGTGAATCTCATTTTTTTTTTCTAAAATGAAGATTAAGCGTCTGATGTCCCTATTATTAGGGGCAAGACCGCAATTATAGAACGGCTGATAGCAGAAGGGACTTGGTATCTTCAAGCTGGAGTCTGGAAACAGAACAAACGGCTGTATTCTTCTCTGAAGAAAGCAGCAGTGCTGTCTCTTTACTCTCCAATGACTGCTGCTCTCTTTTTCTCCTCACTCTCCCCTTCTAAGCAGTTGCATTCCTCTTTTCTTTCCTCCTCCAGTAGCCCTATCTCAAACCCTCCCAAGCCCGGACAACAGAACTATGCTTTCTCTTCCTGCTCTTCAAGGGCTTTCCAGCTAGTGCCCCGTTGCTCTTCCGATGATCTTCAAAAACAAGGATTTAATGTTTCATTTACTGGCAACCCCTCGTTGCTTAAAATGCCGACGGCACCTTGGATGGGAGCGCCACTTGTTCTCACCGCAAAGGAAGTTTTGGACCTTTCCAGAAGTCGAAAAGAGAAGACTAAACAGGAAGACGATTTCGATTCATCTCTCACGGAAAGAGTTAAGGGGGGGAGAGGAAGGCAAGCCATGAAGAAAATCGTCCGCCGTATCTCAAACCTTCAAAAACTTCATCCAAAAGATATGAGCATTAGTATGAGAACCGATGAATCTCAAATTGGGGAATTTGGCGTTTTAATGAATAAAATTGGAGAGGAAGGTGGGAAGAAATTGAAAACGAAAGTCCCGTGGGCTCGAGCAGAGAAGATAGTGCTTCCAAGAACGAAGAAGGAAAAGGTAATCACGGCAGCAGAATTGACTATAGGCAAGGACGAATTGGAGAGATTGAGAAGCGAAGCTGTGAAAATAAGGAAATGGGTTACGGTTAAAAAGGCAGGAGTGACGGAAGTTGTGGTAAAGGAGATATGGAGGAGATGGAGGGACTGTGAACTTGCAATGGTGAAGTTTGATGTGCCTTTGTGCAGAAACATGGAGCGAGCTCACGAGATCCTCGAGGTCTGTTCAAAATTTTGAGTTGTTTCAACTATTATTTGAATTTGAGAAGTTCATTTTTGTCACGAAAATGTTCCCAGTAAACTAGTTGATGGGTAATCACCATGTCAGACCAACTCTCTTTGGATATCCAGTATCGCTGGAGAAAGAAACACATTGTGTCTCCCCATAGTATTAACTTGATAAATGAATTCTTGCTTGAACCTTTAGAAGGTGGTTGTACAATCTTGGAAAGTAATTTCAATCTAGAACTTAAGGTGAAATCCCCTGAAGCCTCGTGCTGTTTCATCAGAGAATTAATTTTCAGCCATTATCCTTGTCTTTCATCTGCTGTTAAATCAGCTGAATCGGGTGGACCTGGGTTGTTACAAAACCATGGAAGGTAAAAAGCTGTGCAATTGCGTGTGGAACCACCAACTTTACTGGTATAAATATCGGGAACATCCCTAATAAACTCAATTATAATTGCTTCATTTTACCAATATCTTGGTTGTAGTTTACCCGACTTCCTTCTTCTTTTTTCTTTCTTTCTTTCTTTCCTCCTCCTACTTCTTCTCTTCTCCAAACTTTTACTGACCTTCACCAAAATGCATTATCTTATGTTAACAGTCCTGTTGACATTACTATACTTTAAATAATTCTGCAATTTCTGTTGCAGCTCATTTTACTCAAACTTGAAATGAGAGGAGTTGGAACATGAGTGTGGCCCTCCTTAAGCATCCCAATCAATTTCTAGGTGAATGTGTAAATTATTTTTTCAATAAAACTCACATTCCCATGACTGATTCATTTATTGCATTTGTTCTTTTGTCAAGCAGACCAAGACAAGAGGTTTGGTTGTCTGGAGAAAGAAAGAGACCCTTGTTGTGTACAGAGGACATGACTTTCGGTCCCCTATGGGAGCTTTTCCTAGATTGCTCTCAAGTGTTAATGGCAATGAGAACTTCTCAATGAGTAGGGATGAAAAGGTTGGTACAGGAGATGGCTTGGTGGTAGGAAAAGATGATTGTATCTTGTCAATTAATGGTACACTATATGAGAGAGAAGGTAACAGGATACTGCATGGGTTGGGACCTCGTTATATTGATTGGTGGGGCCCAAAACCTCTACCTGTTGATGCGGATTTACTTGCAGAGATTGTTCCTGACTTTAGGCCTCCATTTAGGCTCTGCCCACCCCATACAAGACCACAGCTGACAGATGATGAGCTGACCTACTTACGGAGGATTGCGCGTTCATTACCAACACACTTTGTCCTTGGTATTTTTTGCCTGTTTCAAACTTTTGTATTGAATTCTTAACATAGTATGGATGTGCCATTAGATTTTAAGGATTTTATTTTTTTGGACTAAGATCTTTTTTTTTTCTTTGGTTAAGGTAGAAACTCGAAACTTCAAGGCTTAGCTAGTGCCATTTTAAAGCTGTGGGAGAGAAGTCATATAGTAAAGATTGCAGTGAAATATGGTAGTCCAAACACTGACAATGAGAAAATGGCATGGGAGCTTAAGGTAAGTTTAGTTATCATTAGTTTTGTCTTCTTAGTTTTTCTTAATATTTAGTGATCACTCTCCATATATGCAAATATTTGGAGACTCTCTCTCTCTCTCTCTCTCTCTCTCTCCCTCTATTTCAACCACTCCCACTGAACAGACACAACCACACACCCAATTACTGTCTCTCACCCAGACACACACAACACATTTGCACTTCATGACTCTGTCTCAGGCTTTTCTAGCTTTGTGTGGTAACTTTTGAATCCTGTTAATGCAGCTTCTCACAGGGGGAGTCCTTGTATTGCGGAACAAATTCTACATTATAATCTACAGAGGCAAAGATTTTGTCCCAGGCAAAGTAGCAAGCATGATATTTGATAGAGAGACAGAGCTCAAAATCCAACAACATCAAGAAGAAAGAGCCCGACTAATGGCAGTTGAATCATTTCATGATATTCCGTATAACTTGGCTAACTCCAGCTATAGTGGATCGTTCTCAGAATTCCAAGAAGTTCAAAAGAAAGTTGATTCTCCAAAAGATGAAAATTGGCTGATGAGAGTTCAAATTGAAGCTCAAAAAGAGAATTTAGAGAAAGAACTGAGAAACCAAGAGCGGAAACTTTTTATAGTAAGAATAAATGAAATTTTCATGTTGAAGTCAGGAATGAGTGACATTATAATTAGATTTGTTTTTACATATCATATTGTTTGCAGGAAATATGTGCAAGCCAGTTAAGCCTTCCAATTGAAGGTTTCCGGTATCTTAACCATCTGATGATTCTGATTGATTCACATGTTTAAACTTATTCACATGGAAGTTGGCATTTTATCAAATTTCTCTCAATTATATTGGTGCCCTATGTGTGTTTTTTGTACTTTCTCCCATTTTGTGTGGGATGCATATTGATGCAAAGCAGAAATTCTAAATTCTTAGAAGTCAGCAGTTCTTATTTGATATTAGATTAGAAAAGCATTCCTCATGCAATTGAGTGTAATTAAAAGCTACTCTTCAGTCATGCAATTGTGAAATTAAGAGCCTTATATTCCCATGTTCTGATTTTTTAGCTTGAGAAGAAGATTGAAAAATCAGAGAAAGTGGTAGCAAAGCTTGAATGGATACCTTCCGAGCAGTCTGCAGACCAGGAAATACTGACAGAAGAGGAGAAACAAGTGTTTCGAAGGATAGGTCTAAAAATGAATGCTGTCTTGGTGCTTGGTAAGCATTTCCGAATTGTCTCAGAGATACTTCTTGGTCAAGTGTAGTGTTTGATGACTAACAGGGTTTCTCACTTAGGCATAGTTGGATAATATTCCCAAATTCCAATTGGTTAGTTGGAGTTGCTTAAATGTGTGTGACATGTAGAGAACTCAAATAGACTTTGAAGTCTCTAGCACTGTAGTCATGGCACACAACTGTCTATCAGAGGCATAAAATTCTATTCCTAACAATAAGCAAAAAGCAAGGATGACCATCCATAGGCAATTGAAGGATGATATTGTTTATAGTGGGCTCATCACTTAACACGTAAGCTAAGGCTCACATGTGTAATTAGGCAAGCACTTTGTCTTTTCATACATTAATGCAAATGATTTGGCAGTCTGAAAATGACATAACCATGTTCATGTTTAGCTGTTTTCGCATCGTCATTCTCACGTATTGAACTTTCAGGGCGTCGTGGGATCTATGATGGAGTAATTGGGAGCATACATCAGCACTGGAAGCACAGAGAAATAGTGAAAGTAATTACTATGCAGACAAAAGTTTTGCAGATCTCAAATACCGCAAGGCTACTTGAAATCGAGAGTGGAGGAGTGCTGGTCTCAGTGGAAAAGCTGAAGAGGGGGCATGCAATAATTATCTACCGTGGCAAGAATTACCAGCGGCCCCTCAAGCTACTGCCTGATGGTCTACTTAAAAAAAGAGGAGCATTACAGAGATCCATCGAATTGCAGAGAAGAGGGGTACTGTCTTTTCTTCTCGCTCTACCTTATTTTTCATAATTATTATTGTTTAAAATCTCTCTATCTGAAAAATGTTTTTCTTCTGCTTTCTTCAGTCCCTGAAATTTTTCGCCTATCAGAGACGGATGAAGATCAGGGAGTTAAAACGCAAACTGGTAAGAATTTCTGTTCGTGCTTTTTAATGAACTCTTAGTTTATATCTGGTCATGCTATTATGGGTTGGCATCATCTTCTTTCCTTAACAGAACCATAAGGAAAAATCTTTGTTAAACTGTTCAAACCTATCCCATTCCTCCTGCTTGTCCTTTCAGCGCAAGTCCCAAAGTCAACTGATTTTGAATATTCACTGGAGAAGCTTACAGCTGAATTTGTAGCTTGGAAATACAACATAAAAATTGTGAACGTGTTAAACTGTCTTATCTTGTTCTGTTATAAGCTTTTGACTGTATGATCTGAACTCCCTTTCACAGTACCTAAGTGACATCTCAAACAACTTCTTGAACTTGCAGGGAGAAATAGAGAGAAAGCTGAGTAGAGAATGCGAGCCCACAAGAACAGTAAAAATGACGAAGTTAAGTGGTGCCATGAGACTGGTTAGCAGTGAAGGGGCATAAGGTAAAAGCAACAGTTCAGCATCAAATGGCCTGAGCATAACACTCGAGGCAGTTTAAAATTCTCATCCTTTGCATCTGTCTTCTTATTTTGTAGATAAAATGTACAAAAGCTAGTTGAGAAGTTCTCAATCAAAGATTTCAGTTGCAGCCTCAGTTTTCACCATTAGATAATACTAAGAAAGTACGAAATAAGGCTAATTTGATGTGGATCATTTTATTAAATACAAATGAGCCAAAAGAAGGGGGAGATGTAAGTTTGTACTGTTATGTGAATATAAAGGTCAGTTTTGCCGAAAATCTTAAACCGTCCATAGGCTCCTTTTGTCTCCACTTGAGTGAGGCTCTTACTTAAATCTATTTTAAGCTAGAAATCAAGAAAAAAAAGGAAGGTACCGCCCAAACTCTCCGGTCCCCTGTATTTCTGGCAGGGAAGAGGTGAAGAGGAATTGAGTAATTCATTTGATTCAATTATTGAATCGATAATTTAGATGGTTTTCTCCTGATTTTTTTGAATAATATATCTAAAGGAGGAACTTTCTTTAATGAATAATATCACCCGCAGTCTCCGTCAGATACTGTAGATTAGTTTTCCTGGCCTTTGATGAATTCCACAAGGATGTTTTCGACTCGCCAGAATCCACCAAGGTCTCCTTTGATTTGTCCTGGCCTTACCTCTATTGCCACCGACACCTTCTCCACTGACGACGCACTCCTCCCCCCCCACGTGTCCTCCGAATTAAGTTCTCCGCCACTGTGGACGGCGGAGAGCACTCTTCATTTTATCAATCGATTCCAATTCCCAGCCTGAATTCTCTTGCCTTCCCACTTCTCAACCGTTTACCTTCTCTTTCCTCGCGATGAACGCTCCGGAAGTTCTCCACAAGCCACGAGGCACCTCCTTTTGAGCATCCGTCGGAGGTGGCTCTGGAGGAGTATCGCCTCCTCTCCTCCATTCCCGTCTTCTTCTTTCTGACCGAATTAATCTCCTTTTAGCTTAGAGTGGCTCGCAAATTGTAGTCCAAAGAAGAAAAGCAAAATGGCTATCACCCACGCAGATCTTGAAATCCGACGGTGTAGTAGGGATTTGGGAAGCAAGGCTGGGACTGCCGTTATCGTCCTTTGCGTCCTCTGCGGGCTCTTAGGCTTCGTCTTCTGTGTTCTTGCAGAGTCTTCCCGATCCGAGGTATGAAAGCGATTGAACTTAATGATCGTTTTTTTATTGTGTTTTCTTCTGCACTGTTCATATAATCTTGATTTCCGTAAGAGTCGCTCCTATGTATCACCGTGTTGTTAGAATTAACCGAGCCAATCATTTTGAGCAATTAGATTACTACGGCTGTTCTCCTTCCTTTCCATTAAACTGCCGTCGATCGACTGAACAAGGAGATATGATCTCTTTTTTTGGGAAGGGAAAATTAGGTGTTAAGATACTATCCATCTGTTCGTTACAATTTTGGTGAGCGAGGGTAAATTTACGCAATATAGACAGAGGGAAGCCGCCGGAAACCCAGCTTGGTTTTTCGATGGTAATTCAGTTTTACCTTATCTTCTCTTGTACCGGAACTTCATAGTTTCTGCAGTTCCTACTATGGATGGTCACGGAATACAATCTGCAGCTTCCAAATGGCTAAATTTCTTCAGCAACAGTCTTCTTCGACGGTTTTTAAAGTTGCAATGGACGTTTCATCGAAACATTTTCATGACGGCTAAACGAAAGACTTCAACCACAGCGTCAAATGCAGAAACGATCGAATTTCTAATATGTCTATAACTTAATGACGCAAAGCCGAAAGTCAAAATTATTTCAATTTCTTACAGGCAACTTGGGAGTTGGTATCGACGGAAAACAGAAGAACGGCAGTCAAGTGCGTATACAGTGGAAGCGGCGAGGTTGCCCTTCTGTATGGGGCCGGGGGCTTCGTGACGCTCGCAGTAGCTATTCTGGTTCAACATACTTACATTTGGTTGGCCGTTGACAAGAAGAAAACACAGAGCACACCCACCTCGGGAGGGACTTTCAGCTCTTCTCAGTCCTTCTTCAGCCTATTCTCAAAGGGAGCTTCCATTGCTTTTCTTCTTGCCTGGTGAGTACTATAACTGACGTTCCTTCTAAGACATCAGTAACCTCCTGCAATTATCGATAGAAACTGCTACTCGACAATATAAAATGAGTGATCATGATAAACATTAAGAAGCGTTGCACTTGCAGGGTTTGCTTCGCAGCGGCGGAGGTGTTGCTGCTGATAGGCATTGCGGTTGAATCTATCCATTCGAAAAGATGGCGAGAGCCTCGAGACGGCTGTGTCGTTGTTCGGCGGTGGACATTTCTAGCGGCTGGTCTGTTTGATCTGACAACGGTCATTTTTGCAACAAGTTTTTATTTGTTGATCCTGAAAACGAAGCGGCAGAGAGAGGAAGAACTTGCCATTGGCAATGAGGTGGCTGAAGCAGATCGTTTCTCTGCTAATGCAGCCGCTCTTCGACTACCGACCACTGCTTCTTCCTCCGTTTCTGAACCAAACCCTAACGTACGTGAAGGCGAGGGTCTATCTCCAAAGACGGTACTTGATCCAAGGTGATGGCCGTTTCAACCTTTTACGCGCGTGCTCGGGGGAGACGAAAGAAATCACCTCTAAATGATGATGATGGTACATAGAATACAGTAAAAAGAACATCACCGCAGCCTTACCCCATGGGGCTCGATGATAAAGATGCTGGACTCGGCAAGCAATCAGCTTGAGCAAAATGTACTCACCTAATGAAGCCAAACTTTGTGGCTTCTAAGAGTTCCGAATGTACGAAAATGGATGGATAGAACTGAAAATATTGGACAAATTACAAGTTTAGTATATGCTCTGCAGGGGATACGGGTCTAACGTCAACTTTCACAGCAGTGAAGATTAACAACATCCTAAGAGAATTGCGCTGCTCTCTCTGACACACCAAAAAATAAAAAAATCGCTCTAAACTTGTGGCACATTATTTTTTTATTTTTTGCGGATATTACATACAATGGGATTAAACAACATTCAGGGAGTAAAACAATTGCACAGCCCGAAAAAATGGGGGCATTAAGGAAAATGAATGGAGTAAGAATGGGCGTGCTACACCACTTTAACACCACTAGGCCGTTTTCCTTCCATGGCATCCTTTTTGTTGCGGCATCCGGCACAAAGAAACGGTCCTTGCCAGGGCTTTGAGCTCGTAGAGAAGATGGAGCCTGCGTGAACTGATATTCCTTCACTTGGGGCAAGGTCCACTTGACAGACAGCACAAGTGAACAGCCCAGACGTGGACACCCCTGCTGATGAGTCACTCCCAAGCCTTACACCATTAAAAAAAAAAAAGAAAAAAAAAGGACCTTTTAGTTCCAAACACACCTCGCCAGGCAGAGAAAGTTATGCATGAATTTACGGAAGCAGCCGTTCAAGAAGAAACTTGGAAAGCACATTAGGCATATGAGCAAACTATTCATAATTTGACCTAGCTTGTGATAACAAACAATATACAAGGATAATGAGAAACATGTCAAATATAAGAAAGCGTATGTGCCCCCCTTGAGAAAGCTTCCTCAAAATATAACAACATCAAAAAGACCCAATCTGCACAATTGCTGAAAATAATGCTCCTCAGTGCATATTTTTGGAACATAAGACCTAAATAAACAGAGGCAGATGACAAAC
Source organism: Aristolochia californica (assembly GCF_029961685.1). Classification (NCBI taxonomy): domain Eukaryota; kingdom Viridiplantae; phylum Streptophyta; class Magnoliopsida; order Piperales; family Aristolochiaceae; genus Aristolochia; species Aristolochia californica. The sequence continues at coordinate 29,172,407 of NW_027182290.1, read as the reverse complement.
CTTTCGGCTAGCATTGCAGATCCCTCCTCAAACAGTTCTTCCACAATACCAACGGCAGAAAGCTTCTTAGCTAGTTTACTCGCTGAATCGCGTGACTTCTTCCTGAAGATAAGAGATTTCAGCTTACTCATCTTTTTGGGTGAGGATGGCCGCAATGTGGCTGACTGATCTGGTGGAATAATGTCAACTACTATGCAGGTGGTGTCATCTTTTAACCCCCTTGACCTCAGTGCTTCCTAAATCATGAGCACCCCAAATCATTTACTTCATTCATTTGTATACTGACTCATTGGGTTTCAACTTGAAATACTTTTAGGAGAATTTGGCATCAGAATACAAATAATACATTTCAACATCGAAGAGTGACCATTTCTGCAATAATGGACATACCACTCCATATATTAAACGCAAAAAATTTCATCAACTACAGAGTATGATTGTGTTCTATTTGCGCCATGATCCATCTCTGCAAGTCCAACTTGGGACTCAGGTGAGTGAACTCGCCTTGTGAGGCAGCCAAGTTGGGTCGGGGTGGAATTATCCCTTCTATTTTGGGTAATTCCCCCAAATCAGATCTATTACTGCCTCAGGTGATCCGACCTGACCCAACTTGGACTGATCCAACTCGAATTTCTGAGTGACCAAGTCAGCTCCCAAGTTCGAGTAAAAAAACCATGATTTGCACATGCCAGTTGACTTTCCAGCCAATGGTATGGATTAAAAATCTGCCATTTAATTCCCCGGATGATTCCTCCTCCACTAGTACATTATGAGATAGAAAAAGGTGATGGGATAATTCACCTTTACAACTTGCCGAGCAGCCAGTTCTGCTGGCAATCCTCGGCAAGACTTCGCAGCCGTCTCAGAAGACAATGCATCCCAGATTCCATCAGAAGCAATAATTAGCCTTCCTCCGGCATGTGATAGCTGGTGTACCAAATGAAGAATGTTAGGATTCCTGAAAGATACGTATGGTGCAATATAGAGCCAAGACAATATCAAATCACATGTTTAGATATTATGAGCTACAGCTGATAAAAAAAGAGATAATGACGTAATGAGATCAAGCTAAAGGTATCAACCAAACAAAACACAAGTACCTTCACTTGTTTCACATATGGTATGGGAACTATAAATTCGCCAACATCCATGTCGCCGATTGATCTTGATAGGCATAAGCCTCCAGGCCAACAACGAAGGGGACCAACCTGCAGAGAATTCAAGAATATTATCAATAAGCACATTTATACTGCAAAGATATGAACAAATGTAGTACTAAAGGAAAATACCAACTACACACGTACTTTCACAAGTTAAACATTATACATTGTGTAACATATCAAATACTAATACCAAACAAATGAAATTTACAAAGCCAAAGCAATGCTTACCTCGACTCCACCAACAATGCTGAGCCTTCCAACTTCACCTCCACTTGCAGTGACACGTTCCCTCCTGCACTTTTCAGGCCAAGAGAATCAGTGGCTAGTATGCCGAATAAATTTGCCTGAAAGCCAGGGAAAAGAGAAAGGGAAAATAGCACAAGATCAAATGCATACTCTTCAGCATTTTCTTCTAATCGATGGTCAACGGTCAATAATGAAATAACACCGCCTTGAGCATCCAAGATGCATCGTGAATCTCCAACAGATGCTACTGTGACAGTCCATCCATCAATTATTACAAAAGTAACTGTGGTTCCAGACGTTTCTCCTGAAGAAATTAAAACATTATGTCAACTAAAACATTTAAAGTAGAAAAAGATTTAGCTAAATCCAGACAGAACCTAATATGTAAGATATAAGCCTTGCCTCTGCTTTGGAATTCCTTGTCCGTCTTCACAAATCCTGCAACTAACGCACGAGGCAGGGCTTGAAGCCACTCATCGCGGCCGAGTCCACGAGGAATTGCACTTAACACATGGGTTAACAAATTCTCCTTGGTGAACACTGCAGCTGCATTTCCATTATGGCCATCAAATATCTGTAATCGGTCATCGCACACAAAAGGAACCACTGATCAGTACAGAGAACCACAAAAACTACAGAGAAGGAAGACAACATTAATGAGAAAAGCAATTTCTTCAAACTAGTCTTATATAATGAATCATGAAGGGAACTAGAGATGTGGACTCTAGAAGTTTATACAATTGATAAAAATATCATAGAAAACCTTGATTATGGTTTCGATAGTCTCATGAAGGTGAAAGTCGAACCGACACTAAATACAGAGGTAAAAGTGAGAAAAGCCAAAAATTAAACATAAACCAGTGGTTTAAAATCAAGACAAATTGTGCAATTGTAACCTCATGCCAACAAATCAAAAGCTTAAAAACTTAAACAAACAAGCCGCAAAACAAACAGATTTATATAGATGGAATAAACAACCTTATACAACCAACATTCATTTTCTAAAGCAGGAAAGGTGAGACCAGGCACAGAAATCAGAAAGCACACAAAACCGAAAACATTTTCCTCTGTCGAATTTTAAATCATGAAGAAATGTGAAAACGCACAAGAAAATGAATTCCCTAATTTGAGGAAGTAAGTCATAGCATCAACAAGAGTACAAGAAAAGAAGAACAGAAAAGGTTTTCCTCGAGAAGCAGCGTACAGCGAAAACCGAAAAGGTGGACGATGGATTTCCAGGAACCCTCTGGCAATCTGTCTTCGTTAAAAAATAATCCTCTCCCTTCCTCGACTGCGCGGCGCAACCGTACCGAACAGAGGGATTCTCCATTTTCTCGTTCCTGAGTTCTCGACTGATTAAAGCGGCAAGGGGCACTAAACTTTGGTGTCGCCGCCCCTCTGCAGACGCCATTTCCGCCTCCAATTCAGATCAGAGCTGCTAGACCATCTGATTCCTCGATCTAGGTTCAGCAGGCAGAGATCGAGCTCAAACCCAAACCCCGTGGCTTAGCTTAGATCTGAAGAAAAATGAGAAGGAAGAAGGAACAGAGGAAGAAGAAATCAACAGGAACAAAAACGCGGAAATGATCGGACATGAACTGTAAACCTAATAATCAAAGCACAGGCCGAAATAAAGAAAGGATAAACAATAGCAAAAGCCCTCGGAGAAATTTCTCCTCACTTTGTATAAAAAAATTGGGTTTGAACTTTGGAAGGGATCGTAGTCGGTTAGTGGAAACACAGAAATAAGAAAAGAGAAAGCAACAGTGAACGCCGAATCCTCAATTTTTTTTTTTTTCTTTTTTCTTTCCAGTTACCGCTTTGTAAGAAAAGGTTATTCGTCTTTCTCTAGCGGCTTTTCCAGATACGAAGCAAATACCAAGAAAGAGAAATTAAGAAACAGAAAACAGAAGACGAAGGGAACCGGAGTTTCGTTTGCAGTAAGACGACCGACAAAATTGCTGGCAGCTCGCACGACGGCGAGAGTCAGTGACGGCCGAAGCTTTTACCGGGCCGAAAGTAAACTGCAAAAGCAGGTTTTTAAAGGAAAAGTGGTTGAAGCTGTTTATTAGTTGATTAGAGGGCCGTTTGGGTGGATGATTTAAGGTGCATCTCCCGGGAAAAATGCGTAATGACTAACGAGGAATTCCTGTTTCTCTTTTTATTCGGAATTCTTACGGTTTTCTTTGTCAGTAGCTTTTTCGAGATTCCATTTTTCAGCAAATGTGCGGTACACTGGCTTGCGTTTCTGGCGCTCGCTACGAAAATATGTAAAAAAGCCGCCGCAGCGCGGCTTGCTTTTTATGTATTTACGTAACTACCCCTGCCCAGGTGGATAGAATAGGGAAAAAAGCTGCCTACAAAAACCGCATGTGTTCCTGCCGCGGTAATCATGGACACCATCCGCAGATGCGCGGAGTGCGCAATACGCACCCGCGTAAAAGAGAGTTGGAGACCCGTGGAGACTGTGAACGTGAAATGTATGGGAAGACGGAGGAAGTTACGGGAATACCCTCGGTAAATCCGTAGTGTACACTAAAGCCGCGGAGAAAGCAATGATAACTTTTAACGTATAAATCGGTGGGATCCGATCAGACGCGTCTCAGTAAAATAGTAGGCAAGCTGACGTGATTCCAGCTGTTTCGGTCCCTAATTTAAGTGGGCCCCACGTCAATTGACCGTACCATGACTTATTTCTGTTTCCGGTCCCACTGCGTGGAATGGAAGTAACAGAAAACTCCTAAAGGGTTAAAAATTTATCAATGCCTTACTAGAAAACTATATGGAATTTTTTTTAAAATTTTAAGGAAAATTAAATATACCTGTTAGTGCCTTTTCCAAGGAAATAAATAAAATTTAATAATCAATCTCATACATTATCATACTTGTCCGATAAATTTTTAATAAAATAAAGTGTCAAATAAAAAATCTAAACTTTTTTTTAATCTAAAAACAAATTGGTCATGTTAAATCAACTATTGTAATCTACATGATTGTGCTGCATTTGAGCTACTATATTGTTATGAAAATGGTCAAATTGTTCATTTCTCCTTCTTCTTTCTTATCTCGAGACTATAAGTTGGTTAATTAATTCCTCCAAATCATCTTCATCTTCTTCTTGATTTTGTCCAAATGCTACATCATCCCCAATAACTTCTACCGATTCTTCTCCTTCAATCCCTTCATCATTGCGATTGATATCAGTATAAAATTGTGAATGATACAACATGCAATGACAATTTGCACTTGAGTGTTGTATTGGAAAGGAAGTGTCTATCCAAAATTGCAAACCGTTGCTTTCACATACCAAAAGCCCTCTCAAGTGTGTTTCTTAATAATGAACATCGTTGGTTGAATAAGTCTATTGTAGTATGAGGGAGATGATTTTTAACATATTCATTTAAATGATATCTAGTTGAAAGATAAAATGCCAAAAAATCAGGTAAGTTAACATACCCAACATCTACTAAGTAGTACTTTCTTACAATATGAAACAACAATAATGATTAATATGAATAAAAATAACATGTATAAAAATAAATAAATAAGATAAGCATATAGGATGACAAACCTATTTAGTGCATTTAATGCAAGCATCAACTGCTGATCTCTCCCACCCAGCCACTACAAAAGTGAACTCTGTATTAAAATTACAAGTTGCGATCATATTTTGTGATATGTATTGTTTATGATTCCAAAACTTAGCAGGGTTCTTGCCAATAAGACAAGTCTTTATGTAAGTCACATCAATTACTCTAATGTAATTCTAAAATTTGCATATTGAAAGTTAATATAATTATTCTTTTGAATGAATAAATACATAAATAATAGTTATGGTAGTTATTTATCATTACCCGCTATTTTTGGATGAGTATTTCTAGTTGAAGGGGGACGTATATAATCATTTTTCAATTTGAGTATCGCCTTTAGTATTCTATTGAAATATGTACTACTAGTTCAAATTAAGCATCTAAAGCATTCTATTGACATTTGATATCTTTGGCCCTGGCCTATGCTAACCATGAATGTAGCACCTTGTTCTTCAACTTTAATGATCTTGGTATCAACAAGAAGTCTCCTACTTCTTAGCAAATTACAAAGGTTAGTACAAACATATAATCTCATCCTATACACATGTCTAAGACGAATGTTCATTATGCTCCAACATTAAGCGTATATGAGCCCCTCCACCCAATCCATTTTTTTGAGACACATATACATTTTAAAATAATTTGATATGATAACTAGAGAAGTTGCTATTTGTTATTGTCCTGGGTTAAGTACATATGCCTTTTGGTCCTGACAGGCCGGTCTTTTGGGATGTATTGGCTAGGTGCTTAACATATGGTATCAACGCAGGCTCCCACGTAGTGAGTTTGATTCCCGGCAATGGTACAGAGGCTAGATTAAAATTACTGGTAGGGTCAGTAGAAAGCGGGTCGGTCCAGTGTCGTTGCGTCATGCACAAATGCTGGATTAAAGTTACAGGTAGGGTCGGCAGAAACCGGGTCAGGCCTGTGTCGTTGCGCCGCCATGGTTGTCGGCTCTTGAAGGTGGGGTGTGATGTTATGGTCCTGGGTTAAGTACATATGCCTTGCGTTCCTGACATGCCGGTCTTTTGGGATGTATTGGCTAAATCCTAAAGAAACAACAACAATCTCATTGGCAATTGCCATGGTAATCTTTACACTTGAATGATAAAATATCAATATCAAGCTATATAACAAACACATAAAAATTAAGAACTTATTGACACCAACATAAAAATTTATATATAATAAACACATCAAAATTAAAAACTTATTGACACCAACATGAAAATTCATATATAACAAACACATAAAAATTAAGAACTCATTGACACCAACATGAAAATTCATATATAACATTAAAACAGTCATTTTCATTGTCAACAAGATAAAATCAAAACATAAAAGTCAATTAAAAAAATCCATAATATAATGATTATAACACAAAAAAATTAACATGATTTCTTCCTATCACATGCTCCTATTATCCTCCTATTATATCATCCTATCACACCCTCATATTTCTGCTTTCTTCATAGAAAAACTTCAAAAACTCTGTCACTTTTCCAATGTTATATCGAAAAAATGACATTTTATTTTCATTTGTATCCAACAAAGAAGGAGCATGGTAGCAAAGATTTGTGTCCAAATAAGAATTTCTTGAATTGTAATAATCCATTTATTTGCTTCAAAACTATTACCAATTTCTGCTAATTTTTTAATTGCAACAAAAAGTTGTTCAATACAAGCAACCATTGCTTCGTCCCTCTCCCCCATTACTCAAGCTCGATGTTTACGCTTACTCAACAAAAGAGTTTGATGGCCTTGGCGATGGCTACTAGTTAAGCCACCTCCATCACTTGATCCTGGTGTTAATTCAGTTCTTGATCCATTACACCATCATAAATTATTTACACTTCATCTTGGTCATTATGAGTAACTTCTATAGCTTCATTTGTTTCACTTTCACCACCTTCCATAGCAACAAAACTTCCAGTTACTAAATTTTCTCCAACCACAATATAGAGGAGTCCATAGTTGTGACAACTTTGATGTCTAAAGTGTTCAACCACAATATAGAGGGAGTTCAAGATATGGTTAGTGAAGCTTATGATGCTACACCACTATAAATTTGGTTCTATTAGAACCAACTACAACATACAAAGAAGAAGAAAAAAATATTAACAACAAGTAAAACAAGTTTAAAGTCTCAATAAATTTAAAGAAACATGAAGGAATTGGGATACACTTTGCTGCATATCGAAGGCTTAGTGAATGGGACATAATCCCACTTACATGAAGAATCTCGTTAATTAATAGGATTAATCCGGTGAAGCGATTCTAATTAAATTTGGGGATAAAGTCCTGCTCAATAAGAAGATATAAAATAGAATAACACAACATTAGTTAATACAAAGGCTTGAGGGGTTACATTAATTAATGAAATCCAATCACTAGTCAAGAGTAAAGTATACCGACCCACTAAAATAGGATGAGGCCACTTTTTGAATTGTCATAGCAAATATGAAAAGCAGAGGGGAGGAGTTCTGCCCTCTCCTCTCTTGGTTTGCAAGACCCTCTCCCTCTCTCTCTCTCTCTCTCTCTCTCTCTCTCTCTCTCTCTCTCTCTCTCTCTCTCTCTCTCTCTCTCTCTCTCTCTCTCTCTCTCTCTCTCTCTCTCTCTCTCTTTTGCTCTCTCTCTTATGGGTAGGAGTCAAAAGGGGTTTTATAAAAAAATAAAAAAAATAAAAATTTTAATGTAAAAGCCACCTCGTCATCATTGAATGATGACATATCAAATGGCTGAGGGATTTTGGATTTGGGTGAATAGTTTAGAGACCACTTGCTCCATACTATAATGGCGGCATTATTCATGAGGCCCCAGGAAAGTGACTATTTCTATTCTTCTGAACTGCAAACGCAACATTCCATTACGCAACGCGTTTGATTTAATCAAATGAGGAAGATGATCACAAGATCATATCAATGTGGTTTTTAGCAACTTAACAATGTAATTTGTTTCCAGCAACTGCGTCACAGCCTCGTTCTCACATTAAGACAGGAAGCAAGCACCCTCTTAAACCCTCTAATTGTTTTTAGAAGTTAATGAAGAAGTTAATGAAGAAGACGATGTTTCCATCTGGATTTCCCATCTTTCTTTTTCTTCCACAACTTCAGATATTAGTTGATCCTCATTGATCACTGGACGACCCATGTAGCATTCACTAATAAATACATGTTCTTACATACGTACTTGATGATGGTCTGTGCCGGAAAACCACCCGGCATCCATAGCTGTATTTCTGGGTCCTCAAGCTTTACTGCTGAACACTGAACATATTTGCTTCAAGCTTAAGGATATATACGGATCTGCTATGAATCGTATCTTTTCTTTCAGATGGAAAATCGTTCCCACCAAGTGACTGTCCAGGGCTATAATCTAATCTTTTACTAGCATTCACTAATAAATACATGTTCTTACATACGTACTTGATGATGGTCTGTGCCGGAAAACCACCCGGCATCCATAGCTGTATTTCTGGGTCCTCAAGCTTTACTGCTGAACACTGAACATATTTGCTTCAAGCTTAAGGATATATACGGATCTGCAATGAATCGTATATTTTCTTTCAGATGGAAAATCGTTCCCACCAAGTGACTGCCCAGGGCTATAATCTAATCTTTTACTATCATTAAACTGACCCGAATCTGTTCTTCTTTCACCGTAAACCGCCCGGACAACGAAGCTGATATGAATCCAAACTGTTCCAATAAATGAAAGTACATACAGAAGGTTACTCAGTAGGCCAACGACAATATCGAAACGCCGGGAGCGGAAAGCCACAAACTTGGCACAGAGCTTCCGTGTTAGGTGGATAAGGACATTTCAGCGGGTGAACTGCAGTGTGGACCTGGCCTTTGTGTGATGGAGGACAACGACTACAAGGAAGATGTCTGTAGGTCTTTCTTTGTGGTCCTTCAGCCGCGCTAGTCCTCTTCTTATCCTCTCTTTCCTTTCCATCGTTTAAAGTATCTATTTTTTTTTGTGGAAGAAGCAACTCCTGTGAACGAGTTCAAATTAGTTCATCTCTCCATGTAAATAAGACGACACATCCCCCTCCCCCCCCCTTACTGGTTGTTCAGAAGTTTGACTCAAGAACTGTTTGGTTTTGCCCAACACTTAGACTGATATGTAAAACATGACTTGTCTAGTAAACATCGTTTAGGAGTTTGTGTATTGGGTTCACTCAAGTCATCTATTATATATCAAATGTTTTCCTCAAATTTCCCCACTAGACCATGCGGGCTGGTAATGGGTACAAGTGTTGAGGCTGTAAGTACTTGACATTGTGGATCTAATACATGGTAAGGTTGAAATCATGGTAGTCATGGTGAGGGATGCACATGAGTCTCAACCAAACCTAGGTGATCTAGGTCAGTGCCTTTCCTATGTGGTGAGGATAGATGAGGGGAAAAAACAACATGGGTTAAGGAGGGATGGGATTTTCTAACCCTAAGTGACTAAGTGACCTCAACCTATTGAATTTTGCTACAATGTTATCTTTCATGTTTTTGTTGAATTTCTAAAAACGAAAAATATTTCACTGACTTGTTGTAATTTGAGTACAATGAGCCTCTATTTATAATGGAGAAAATAAATAGAATCCAATTACAATTAAACTACCCTTATTCTAGTTACACTCAAAGTTAAACATTAAAAAGATAAGTCCTAAAATAATTGAACAATTAAACTTAAATAGAAGACTAACATAACTAAAACACTTTTAATTGAGACTCTTCTATAAGACCTCCTCCTGTGAGACTCATGTAAGACTCTACCATATTTATTCTGGCTCTATGAGACTTCTTAATGTGAAAGTCATGTAAGACTCTTCCATATACGAAACGAAAAATAATTTGGTGCGAAACATGCAAAACAACTATCTTAGCAGTCCAATCATGATCAACGGCCATCTCAGTCATCCGATCATGATTAGACGGTTGAGATAGTCGTTTACATGTTTCGCACCAAATGACTTTTTGTATTGGATCAGTCATGTATACATAGGGTTGATTCAATACGAAAATCTATTTGGAGCGAAACATGTGAAACAACCATCTCAACCATTTGATCATGATCAATGGTTATATATATACATACATGTTGAAGAACATATATGGAAGAGTCTTACATGACTCTCACAATAAGAAGTCTCACAAAGTTATAATTAATATGGTGGAGTCTTACAAGAGTCTCATAGGAGGAGGTCTCACAGAAGTAGCTAATATTCCTTAAAGCTGCTATAAGTCAAACATCTAGTCACTAGGTAAAATCTTAAGACCCTCTCCTTTCCCTCTTCTAGACTTTAATCTATACATCCTTAGAACCTTCTATTTCAATTGAAATTTAGATTATTATATGTTTGAAATGGCTGCCTATTGCCTTGCATTCAAGGCTTCTATAAGTCTTTGTTTGCTTCATATTCCTGGAGCATCCCTTCTGGTTTTGCAAGTTTAAGGAGTGAATTTCATATTGCATGAAAACAGGACATGGCTGGATTGGTAGCAATATTTATAGATGAACAATTTCGCCCCTGCCCACCATATACCCCTCTTTGTAAGCTTTTAAAGAGTTTCAAAGACATCCAATTGCACTTAGTGAAACACAACCAACTCTTCCTTGGACCATGGACTTTGGCTCACTATCACTGGCAAATATTCCTCATGATAGGAAGAGGTCTTACACAATAACAAGTTTTACACAAGAAGAAGTCTTACAGAGCCACAATTATTATAGAAGGAGGTCTCACAGAAGAGTTTCGATTTAAAGATGTTTTAGTCATGTTAGTTTTCTATTTATATTGGGTTATTTAATTATGCTAGGACTTATCTTCAAGTGTTAGAGTTTGGGTGTAATTGTGACAAAAGTAGTTTAATTATAGTTGGACTCTATTACTTTCCTTAATTATAAATAGAGGTTCGTGTACTCTGATTACTTTAAGTCAATGAAGTATTTCTCTTTTCCATAAATTCAACATGGTATCAGAGCAGGTTCTGTGAGTTGACTCGATCAACCGACAAAGGTAATGTGATATTGTTTTATTTATTATCTCTAGCAATTTATGTTCGTATTTATCTTTTTTTCAGTCCTTATACTCGTTATTTGCTTTATGTTTTTCACCTCTATACTACTATTCTATTTCTGGGAGTTTCTAGTTCATGACCGCCGACTGCGACGTTCCCTCTCTGTCTCTGAAGCTGCACCACACTAATTACTTTGCTACTTGGCATCGCTATCTCCAACATTATTTTTGGAAGGAAGATTGTATTTCTAGTAGCCTTCAATCTCGTCCAGTAAATTGCCTTCAAGTTGGAAGATCGTATTTCTGGATTTTATTCTCGCTCTGTTATTCCTGTACTGGTTTTTATTTCGGAAAGCTCTCCACTGGAATTTTTATTTTTTTGGAAGGTCACTTCTGGATTGAATTATTTTCGGAAAACCTTCTCTGTTCAAAACGTGCATTGTTGTTCCGCTCTATTCAGCTGACAAGGAAAGACGACCCACTGTTTCCGATTTAAATTCTTTCTGGAGACAACGAACTTTGTACCGTTCTCCACTTTGCTTGTTAATTACCAGTATTGAGTTGTCGTCTCTGTTTTTCTGCTGCCGCTGGCGTATCCATACCGAGATACAGATCCCGTGAGCTTCTGAAATTTTTTATCTTTCTCTACTGGATTGATTTTTATTTGGATGAGTTTATTTTAGAAGTTGTATTGCTCTGCTCCGTAAATTACTCTATTTGCTCAGTTGGAGCTTGATTAGCAGATCATGATTGATTTTCCTAGATTTTCATTGTTCGTTGCTATCTCTGCTATTGCTCATCGCTATCTCTGGTTTTGTTTGCCACTGTGGGGAAGAAGCAATGTTACCGAATTAATATTTCTTCCTAAGTATGGAAACTTTGATTAAATAAGGGCCAAGCTAGTTCTGCCCAACCAGGATCGGGCCGAGTTAACCCAACAACCCAAGGCTACTTACTGATTTTGTTCATGTTCGGGTCAACTCGGATCAACCCAACCTGGCCCACTTATATTCTGCCTTGGTATATGGGTCAGGGTCCCAAGTTTTACATATATTTCTGCCCCGACTTGGTTATATTGATCTACTATTTGACTCGGCATGACTCAATACTTTTTTTGGCTGGATTATTATTTTGAGGTAGTCACAACATATTTCTTGCTCAACATATTATTTAGTGTAGATACTCACATCGGATTATTTTATGGGTCCTTTTACAAGGATTTTTATTGTTTTGGTTCATGTTATATGGGTCTAGGCCCATTTCAGCTGCAGCTATTGTGTATCTTTGGATGAGACATTATTATTGAAGAAGTGGTGGCCTCAGCATCCTATCTTCCTATTTACTCATTAACTATCGGTTATTTGACAACCTTACTCCTACCATCCTTTATTTGACTCTCACATATATCTTTGGGCCAACCTTTTGCATGTTGCTTCGGTTGGGAGTTTAAGTCCATCATAGTTGGGTGTTTTAAGCCCATTAAGACTTTTTTATGTACCCGTGGGTCTTTTATCGTTGTCTTGTGAGTGATAGGGTTTACCCACTTATCACGTCTTTTATCGTCGTCTTGTGAATGACATGCATTTTTGACCCATTTCTACTTGTGAGAGTCGGTGCCCGGGTTGGGACACCGTGATGGAGGAGTTTATTACTATATATATGTTATCCCCTTAATTTGCATTTATTACTCCTACCACTTGAGAGTTGTTGTCCTGTGGAGGGACACAGTGATGGAGGAGTTTTATTACACTTCTGAGCATTGCGTATAGACAATGTCATATGGCTTGGAGTGATTTTACTCTCACTTATCTTATGCCAGCTGAGCCTCATGGAAGAGACCACCAACGTGAGGGGGAGTGTTGGAAGATATGGAGGACTGTCATTTTATATGAGAAGATCCTATACATCATGTGCATCAAGCTGGGAGTTCATGATGTTCTCTCACCCCCAGCTTGAGGGGGAGTGTTGAAAGATGGGCCCAAGCCCATACGACCAAGGAAAGCCCGTATATCCAAGTGTGTTGGAAGATGGGCCCAAGCCCATAAGATATGGACCCACAATGATCACGTGAGGTGGTATTATGAGTCTTACACAATAAGAAGTTTTACACAAGAAGAAGTCTTACTGAGCCACAATTATTATGGAAGGAGGTCTCACAGAAGAGTTCAATTTAAAGGTGTTTTAGTCATGTTAGTCTTCTATTTATATTGGGTTATTTAATTATGCTAGGACTTATCTTGAAGTGCTAGAGTTTGGGTGTAATTGGGACAAATGTAGTTTAATTGTAGTTGGACTCTATTACTTTTCTCTATTATAGATAGAGGTTCATGTACTCTGATTACTTTTCCATAAATTCAACAAATGCCAATATGTATCATTAGTGTGATTGGGTTTCTAACAAAATTGACACTGAATCCCATTTGATGAGGCAGTGGATGATGGTTGCTTCTTATTGTGGAATTGACCAAAAGTATTATTTCAGGATGGGAGAAGTTATTATGTTTAGGGGACCTACCTGAATTTTGGTTGAAAAATCGGTTGTTGCTTTTTCCCTTTGATGACTTGTTGGTAAAATTTTTGTTCACCATCAAGGAAAAAAATGAATTTCAAACTGTCAGACTTATCCAAAGATCATGACTTTAGAGTACTAGTAGAATTTTTTCGTAAGTTGGCAATGGAGGTTGGACAAGCATTGTTGTGACCAACGATTCATATGGGACATTTAACACCTGGAGAAGCCAAAAATTGTCCTCTTTTGAAATAGGACTTTGTATGGCTGCTAAAACATCATATATTCCTTTGAATTTTGTGACAGTGTCATTCAAAATTTGATCCTCCGTCTTCTTCATTGTCTATAAATATTGACGGAGGTGCATCTCACGTACCTTTGAGTGATTTGCAAAAATGATTTCACATTTTTGTCATGTATCTCTTGCGATTTTGAGTCCAACCACATGGCAAAGAGCTTCTTTGGCCATTGTACCTATTGGAAGATGGGCTCAATCCCACATGACCAAGGCTCACACGTCCAAGAGTGGTGGCACCATGGTAAATAAGAAGACTTCTCATAAATATGGCACAAGGATGTAATTAGTCAAGGAGGAACATGTTTACTATGTCTTTTTTTATGTAAAGTTTTTAGCCCTAAGGGTATTATGGACATCGTAACATCCTCCCAAAAACTATAAATAGGGGCCCTTGGTTTGGGGTAGAGCATTCAAGCTCTCTCCCCTTCTCTTAATTCGTCCAAGCTATCTCTTCACATAAAGGTTCTCTCTCTCCCTTTCTCTCTTCTCTTTTCTTCTTCTTTTCTTCTCCTCTCGCTCTCTTAATTTGATTGAAGTTCTAATCATGGGATTCTAAATTCAACATATTGAATTTAGGACCTCATGATTGAAACCTCGAACAAGATGAGAGAGGGAGAAGAAAAGGAGCAAAGAGAGAGAGAAAGCTCGAGTAGAGAGGAGAGAAGAGAAAAGAGAGAAAAAGAGTTTAGGCTAGAGAGAGCTTCTTCACGAGTTGAGAACTGGAAAGCTTGATTGAACCCTTCAACCAAGACCCCTATTTATACTATTTCAATTACATATTAAGAGGTAAGATAGGACCCCTAATATCCTTAATTACATCAATCATGATTATCCAAATCTGCATAAATGAAGGGAAGATAAATCAATTACATTAATCAAGGAAGACTGCCAAATCTTCCAACTCATGTGATAAGGATTCCAGCTCGTGTGATGACTCATCATGCCACCTCACGTGATCATGGTGGGTCCCACCTTGTAACACTCCCACTCAAGTTGGGGGTGAGAAAACTTCGTAAATACCTAGCTTGTTACAGATGGTGGACAAGATCTTATGAGTGACTGGTTTGGTGAGAATGTCTGCAACTTGCCCTTGTGAGGAGATATGTTTGAGAGATAATATGTCGGCTTGGAATTTCTCTCGTATGAAATGGCAGTTTACCGCAATATGCTTTGTTCTCTTATGGAAGACCGGATTTGAGGTGATATGTATTGCCGCCTCATTATCGCAATGTAGATCCATAATGGGCTTCTTTATAGAATCCTAGTCCAGTGAGAAGGGACCTGATCCACATAAACTCACTGTGCCATGGCCCTTTATTTTGCTTTTGCACTAGACCTTGCAACTATAGTTTGCTTCTTGCTTCTCCATGTAACCAAGTTTCCTCCAACCATTGTACAATATCACGAAGTAGATTTTTTTTTCATCCGGGGATCCGACCCTGTCTGCATTTGAGAACACTTCTATGTTGAAGTGACCATGGTTCTTATAGAGAAGCCCTCTTCTTGAAGCTCTTTTCAAATATCACAATATTCTTTCTAATGCTTGCCAGTGAGTAAGTTGTGGTTTGTGCATGTATTGACTCACCACACTTATTGCATATGATATATCTGACTTTGTTACACAAAGATAAATGATTTCCCCCACATGTCTTTTATATTTTTTGATATCCACATCTTCTCCAGTGACTGCAGATAATTTTGTATTGGAATCCATAGAGGTTTCTGCTGGTCTACACCCTATCATTGTTTTCTCCTCCAGTAGATCAAGTACATCCTTTGAGATAGTATAATCCCATGTTTGGACTGTAGTACTTCAATACCCAGAAAGTATTTAAGTAATCCAAGATCTTTTGTCTTGAATTCTTCACATATCTTTTTCTTGGTTTCTTGAATGCCCTCGGGATCACTACCGATTAAGACAATATCATCAACATATACGGCCAAAATCACTTAGCCTTTAGGTGTGTCTTTAAGAAATACGGAGTGATCTCTAGAACATCTGTGAAATCCGACCCGTACGAGTGCTTGGCTAAATTTATCAAACCATGCACGAGGAGACCGTTTCAGACCATAAAGGGATTTCTTCAATTGATATATCGATTCCCCCTCAACCACAAATCCAGGTGGTTGTTGCATATAAATTTCTTCCTTTATATCCCCATTGAGAAAAACATTTTTCACATCAAGCTGATAGACCAGCCAGGAAGAATTAGTAGCAAAAGATAATACAATATTTACCAAGTTCATTTTGGCCATGTTTCGTCATAATCGATCCCATAACACTACGTATAGCCTTTAACAATGAGGTGGGCCTTAAGGCGAGCAACTGACCCATACGGATTGTGTTTAACAATAAAGGCCCACTTACAACCGACACATTTTTTATCTGATGGAAGAGGAACTAGAGCTCATGTTTGATTCTCATAGAGTGCCTGCATTTCTTCGTCCATTGTCGCCTCCCACCCTGGATGTTTCGGAGCCTCCTGATAGGGCTGTGGGACTGTGATGAAGGAGATAGATGCAAGAAATTGATAACATGAAGAGGATAAAAGATGGTGAGATACAAAACTAGATATGGGGTGATAAATAGAGGCCCTAGTGTAAGTTCTGGGTTCTTTTCTTAAGGCAATGGGTTGAGTATCACATTATAGTCCAAAAGGAATAGGAGAAGATGGACTTAACTCGATGGGATCTGAAAAACTCCATAGGTGTGGTGTCAGCCAGCGCTTCAAGGGGTTGAACAATTTCTATAGCATGGGGCACAACCGGTCGAGGAGAGGCCCACTTACAACCGACACATTTTTTATCTGATGGAAGAGGAACTAGAGCTCATGTTTGATTCTCATAGAGTGCCTGCATTTCTTCGTCCATTGTCGCCTCCCACCCTGGATGTTTCGGAGCCTCCTGATAGGGCTGTGGGACTGTGATGAAGGAGATAGATGCAAGAAATTGATAACATGAAGAGGATAAAAGATGGTGAGATACAAAACTAGATATGGGGTGATAAATAGAGGCCCTAGTGTAAGTTCTGGGTTCTTTTCTTAAGGCAATGGGTTGAGTATCACATTATAGTCCAAAAGGAATAGGAGAAGATGGACTTAACTCGATGGGATCTGAAAAACTCCACAGGTGTGGTGTCAGCCAGCGCTTCAAGGGGTTGAACAATTTCTATAGCATGGGGCACAACCGGTCGAGGAGAGGCTGGTACAGAAGAGAGACTTGGAGGAGCATTTTTAGAGTAGAGTCTTAAAAAAAAGTTACCTTCCTAGACACAAGTAACCTTTGGAAAGTGGGATTGTAGCAAATATAACCCTTCTGCGTGTGAGAGTATCCTAAGAAGATACACTTGACAGATTTTGGATCAAGTTTACTATGTTGTGGAGAGGTAATATGAACAAAGCATGTACAATCAAATACTTTCGAGGGAAGCAAAAAGGGATCACCATGTGGGAACAATAAGGAATATGAGGATTTATGACAAAAAACAGAAGAGGGTAGCCTATTTATAAGAAATCATGCAATAAGGATGACATGCTGCCAATAAATGTATGAGACTTTCATGGTATACAATAACCTACGAGCTACCTCAAGAAGGTGACGGTTCTTCTGTTCTGCTACACCATTCTGTTGGGGGGGGGGGGGGGGGGGATAGGCACAAGATGTTTGATGGATAATGACATTCTCTTGGCAAAAATAGTCAAGATCTCTGGAAGTATATTCTTTGGCATTATCAAACTTAAGTACTTTGATTTTCTGACAAAATCGTGTGACAACCATAGCATGAAAGGACTTAAAATGGATGGTATTTCAGATTGCTCTTTAAAAAGAAATATCCATGTGTTACAAGTAAAATAATCAATAAATATAATAAATTAATTGACTCGGGAAATGTTTGAGACGCTCAAGGGTCTCCATACATCTGTGTGGATCAACAAAAAAGGAGCAATACTTTTAAGTTCTGGATGAGGTGAGTATGTGGTCCTCTGGTGTTTGCTTAGTTGACACACTTCACAATTTAAATTCGACATATCCTTAAAGGTAGGAAAAAGAAGATGAAGAGTTTGTGCGGATGGATGTCCCAACCGATTGTGCCATAGACTTATCGCAATTTCCTTGGTTGAGACGACATTTATTTGAGGCGTCTAGGTAGTAGAGCCCCCCTTGTTCACGGCCTCCACCAATCACCTGTTTCGTTATAAGATCTTGAAACACACAGGAAGAGGGTGAGAAGGTAATTGAGAAATTAAAATATTGTGTTAGCTGACTAACAAATAGAAGATTCAAGGAAAAAGTAGGAACAAAAAGAATATTTGTGAGTGGAAGTGATGGTGTAACAGATGTGGATCCTTTCCCGAGAACTTTAGTTTAGAAGTCGTCAGCTATGGTAAGAAATTTATTTGAGAGACAAGGAGAAATTGAGTGGAGTAGATTTTTGTTACCTGTGAGATGCTCGGAGACCTCTGAGTCAATTATCCAGAATGAAGAGGAGGAAGTGGCAGAGAGCATACCAGTGGTGGTGGCAGTAGTAGTTGAAGAGGAACTTGGAGGAGAGACCATCAATGTTTTCATGTTCTAGAATAAGTCATACTCATCATCAGTAAGGGTTTCCTTTCCTGTTGGTGGGGTAGACTGGTCCTCCTTTGTATCACTTACTAAGGCTTGATTAGCCTTAATTCAATCAAGCATGCCAAGGATTTTAAAACATTGATCTATAGTGTGATCATATTTCCCGTAATGGGTGCATTCCCTGTCATCTATTCTGACGAAACCATTCCTTGCACCTCCTCTTCCTTGTACTCCTCTATAATTTCTTCCACGACCTCGGTCGCGATCGATTGATGTTCTCCTATGCCCAAAGTACATAGCAGAATGCGAAGTAATGTGGCACATGCATCATCAAAGGTGGGAATAACAGAGGCACTGAGGAGTTGACTTTTAGCAACTTCGAGATATGGGTTAATGTTTGCTAGGAAAATGGCAGTGGCTAAGGCTTCCTTCTACTTGTCTTGGACAAAGACATCGATGGAGGTAGGCTGAGCTAGCTTCCATTCTTGAAGAAGGCCTCTAAAATGAGTCAAATATTCATGGATATTTTCTCCTTGTTTAGTGTTGAACATTCTTTAGAGAATATCATATGGCTTGTGTAAGTTGTTGGAGCTAGAGTACAACTTAGCACATGTTTCCCAAATTTGTTTGGCGGTGTCAAGATGAATAACATTATTGGAGACAGGTTCTTCCATGTTGTTTGCTGAAGAGAAAATATGGAAGAGTCTTAAAGGATTCTGACAATAAGAAGTCTTACCGAGCCAAAATTCTTATGGAGCAGGTCTCACACAAGAGTTTCAGTTTAAAGGTGTTTTGGTTATGTTACTTTCTATTTATGTTGAGTTATTTAATTACGCAAGGACTTATCTTTAAGTGTTAGAGTTTGGGTGTAACTGGGACAAGGGTAGTTTAATTGTAATTGGACTCTACTACTTTCCTCTATTATAAATAGGGGTTTATGTACTCTGATTACAACAAGTCAATAAAGTTTCTCTTTTCATAAATTTAACTTGGTATCAGAGCAGGTTCTGTGAGTTGACTCAGTCAACCCATAGAGATAATGTGAACCTTTTCTGATCTATTATCTCTAGCAGTTTAAGTTCGTATTTATTTTTTTCTCTTTTTAGTCCCTATACCTGTTGTTTTATTTGAGTTATCACATCTATACTGATATTTTAATATTGCATATTATATATCGTCAAAAATATATTTGAGTCTACTTCCCTAATCCAAAATGAAAATTTTAAATCAGAGTTTTCTACAAAAAAAAATCAATATTTTATGCAGCAGAGGTCAGACTACAAGCGAGGTTCGAGTAGCACCAAAAAGCTTCAACTTCTGAGCTATTTTATGCTATCAAGAACGAGACTTTATATCAAGAACTATATATAAAAACAAATATTTGTAAGTTCATTTTCTTACCTATTCAACCAATTCTCGATCTGAGTTTTTTTTATGGAGATATTGATTTTGGAAGAGTTAATGGTTATGCTGGCAAAAGGGGAAAGAATACTTAGTTCAGTCAGATTACAAAGACTGAAATCTATCAGATTATATATCTAAATAGAAGTATATTTTATGAAAAGAATTTATACTTGGATGAAAGGTATTTAAGTATATTTTCAGAAGGATAAAGATTCATGTCAATCAAATCTATATTTAAGGATATATTCTCATTGAAAGAATCAAAGGTCATGCTGGAATCCTGTTACATTGAAAAATCCGAATTTAAGCCAAATTTTTTGCGCCACTTTTTGAGTTGCTATTATTGATAAAAAAATATCAAGAAAATATCTCACTTACCCTCTTTTCAGTAGCCTTTCTCCTACCATCCTTTATTTGACTCTCATATACCCCTTTGGGCCAACCTCTTGTGTGTTGCTTCGGTTGGTTTACCTTAATATATATGGGTGTTTTAAGTCCGTTGAGACTTTTTATATGTATTTTTGGTTTGAATGACAGGCATTACCCACGTATCACCCATTTCTACCTTTGAGAGTTGGTGCCCGGGTTGGGACACCATGATGGAAGAGCTTATTACTACATCTATGTTA
Organism: Aristolochia californica; assembly: GCF_029961685.1. Classification (NCBI taxonomy): domain Eukaryota; kingdom Viridiplantae; phylum Streptophyta; class Magnoliopsida; order Piperales; family Aristolochiaceae; genus Aristolochia; species Aristolochia californica. Next base: position 29,151,980 of record NW_027182290.1, on the reverse strand, counting down.
TTTAGTTTAAGCTGGGATCATTGCCATTAGCTCCTAGCTTGAGGGGGGAGAACAAAAACAAGAACAAGAAAGAAGTATTTTATTCCATATGCTGTGATAAGTTTTATGTGACCAAAATATTCAAGAAAGGGAGAGCACAAAAAATGAAGTGTTTGCATATATGAAGAAAAGTATTTGTTAAGATTTTTTTTTCAGTAAAAAAAATTGAAGACCAAGAATTATTTTTATTGCAAGCTGAAGTTATAGACTCCACCCTGAGGGGGAGTGTTGAAGAGCAAATATGGAAGATGCTTACATGATTCTCACAATAAGAAGTCTTATCGAGCCAAAATTATTATGAAAACAGGCCTCATATAAGAGTTTCAGTTTAAAGGTGTTTTAGTTATGTTAGTCTTCTATTTATACTGAGTTATTTAATTATGCTAGGACTTATCTTAAAGTGTTAGATTTTGGGTATAATTGGGACAAGGGTAATTTAATTGTAATTGGACTCTACTACTTTTCTCTATTATAAATAGGGGTTCATGTCCTCTGATTACAACCAGTAAAGTTTTTCTGTTTTCCATAAATTCAACACCGTTGATTAGCCAACTAATTACCAAAGTGTCATTTTTTTACCACTTAGAATAAGCAACATCTTCTTCATCAATGGGTGGCCCAAGTTTGGTGAGGTGACCAAGTAGATCCCTTGTTATAAGGAATCGTCGAACCGATGTGGACCAACTCAAGAAATTTAATATCTTGAGAATATCATTCTTGTTACCCATGTATTCTTCAACCATAAGAGGCAATCCAAGGGTAATAATGTACTCAAATTTGAAGTAGCCTAAGTAAGTGACTTGGAGATTCAAGTGCAGCCAAGGCTAGCTCAGGTAGATGGGAGGAGAACCCAAGCTTATCAAGTCTTTAGGCAAGGAGGGAACCCTCTTGGGCCAGTCAACTTGATGGCCAAAAATTTCTATAATTAATTCTCTAGTTTTCCTTGTAGAGAATAGCAAAAATCAATCAATAAACATGACATCAAGTAAGGTAAGGTAGAAATTCCGAATTAGATCTTTCCAAGATCATTATAAAAATATATTTGACTCTAGCTTAGGATAAACCAGTTTAGATTCAGTTCCTCATGAATTAGGCAAGATATGATTGATCAAAAATCAAATAAAATCAGGCCTAATCAAGAACATATTGTGAGATCTTCAAAAACATCAATCTTTCTTCAAATGGATTGGCATCAACTAGACTTTCAAAGGACCACCTCCTTTCTTACTTTGTGCTTGATTCTTTTTATGTAAAATATAATATTTTATCCTTGTTTTTCCAAGAACAATCAGCCAACTCGTGGTTCTAAAAAAAATCTCCAAAAAATTACAAAATCGAGTAGAGTTTTCCAAACAACTCGGTTAATGGAGAAGCTTAGCATGGAAGCTAAGTAATTAGATTTCTGAAATCCAATAGATAAAAAAACCACTCATAATAGGCTCAAGAACAGTTTTCTTCATTAGGAAAATCTATTTTCCCACAAAATTATAACTTTTATGCAGAGAATCACACCATAAACCGATTTTCAGCCAAGAACTTGCAAACCGACAATATTGCCTAGGTAAACTTCTTCTAATCTGAGATGCATAAATCTCATTAATTTCATAAGATGAAGACAAAAATAAAATCATCTCCGAACCATCTTCTAAAGATCTGAAAACCAAGAGCATGAAGTAATATTAACAAGAATGAAAAACTTATCTTACAAACCTCAATCTTCCTCCACAAAGAGCATTCTATGATTAGTTTTGATCATAACTTCTTAAAGCATTCTTTTGATGTGGGGATCCTAAATTTGATGCTTTGATACCATGTTGAATTTAGGACCCCATGATTGAAACCTTGAGAAATATGAGAGAGGGAGAAGAAAAAGAGCAAAGAGAGAGAGAGAGAGAGAGAGCTCAGGTAGAGAGGAGAGAAGAGAAGAGAGAGAAAAAAAGTTAGGCAAAAGAGAGATTCTTCACTAGTTGAGAAGTGGAGAGCTTGATTGAACCCTTCAACCAAGACCCCTATTTATACTATTTCAATTACGTATTAAGAGATAAGATAGGGTCCCTAATATCCCTAGTTACATCAATCATGATTATCCAAATCTACATAAATCAATGGAAGATAAATCGATTACATTAATCAAGGAAGATTGCCAAAACTTCCAACTCATGTGATAAGGATTCCAGCTCATGTGATGACTCATGACCTCATGTGATCATAGTGGGTTCACCAGCTTGTGTGATCATGGTGGGTCCCACATCGTAAATGCCTAGCTTGCTGCAGATGGTGGACAAGATCTTATGAGTGACTAGTTTGGTGAGAATTTCTGAAAATTGCCCTTGTGAGGAGATATGTTTGAGAGATAATATGTCGGCTTGGAATTTCTCTTGTATGAAATAATAGTCTACCTCAATGTGCTTTGTCCTTTCATGGAATACCGGATTTGAGGTAATATGTATTGTCGCCTTATTATCGCAATGTAGATCCATAGGGGCATCTTTATAGAATCCCAATTCAGTGAGAAGGGATCTGATCCACAGAAGCTCACAACTGTGTGTGCCATGGTCCTGTATTCTGCTTCTGCACTAGACCTTGCAACTATATTTTGCTTCTTTCTTCTCCATGTAATCAAGTTCCCTCTAAGCATTGTACAATATCCCGAAGTAGATTTTCTGTCATCCAGGGATCTGGCCCAGTCTGCATCTGAGAACCTGTTATGGTCCTAGGGTTAAGTACTTGGCTTTCCGCTACCTACCAGGTGATCTTTTGGGTAGTATTGGCTAGGTGCTTAACATTTGGTATCAAAGTAAGCGCTACGTCATGAGTTTGAATCCCAACGAGAGTCTTGAGCGGCGAGAGTCCTCTGTGGAGGGGGCAACCTAGCAGAAACTAGAGTGGGTCGTCGTGCACGTCGGCTCGTGAAGGTGGGTGTGATGTTATGGTCCTGGGGTTAAGTACTTTACTTTCCTCTACCTACCAGGTCAGTCTTTTGGGTAGTATTGGCTAGGTGCTTAACATAAGCCTTCTATGATGAAGTGACCATAGTTCTTATAGAGAAGCCCTCTTCCTGGAGCTCCTTTCAAATATCACAATATTCTTTCTAGTGCTTGCTACTGAGTAAGTTGTAGTGTGCATGTATTGACTCACCACACTTATTGCATATGATATATCCGACCTTGTTTCACTGAGATAAATAAGTTTTCCTAGAAGTCTTTGATATTTTTTGTTACAATGTGAGACCCACCATGGTGCTCAAGTTGGTGGGACCCACATGAGGACGTGGGACATCAAGAAGAGTCCTCACCCAAGTAAGCACGAGTTAAGGAATTAAGAAGCACAAGCTGAAATGAGTTAGAAGACTCGAAGATCAAGTGGACCCACAAATATCTCATGAGTTGTCAACCTTATCAAGATAAGCTAGAAGATCATGAGGGGACCACAAAGATAAGGCCACGAGCTGGCCTCCTCCCTTATATTCACGTGAATGAAGAAAGAATTCTAGTTCAACTCATATTAGGCTTCTAGTAGAATGGTTTGAATAGACTTATCTTAGAGAGTTAGTGTTGGAATGTAATTAGGATTGAAAGGCTAATTGTATAAGGACTCTACCTCCTCCTCTACAACAAATAGAAGTGTTGTCATTCAAAATTAATCAAGTTACACATCTCAATCTATAGTTACTCTCTCTCTCTCTCTCTCTCTCTCTCTCTCTTTGCTTGGCACCACCTCTTTTTTCTTTTTTCTTTTTTCTTCTCTCTACCTGAGAGCTCTTCTTCCCTTTTCTTCTTTTTCTTTCTTCTTTCTCTTGTTCGAAATTATGGAAAAAGGATCCTAAATTCAACATGGTATAAAAGAATTATATTTAGGATCCCTCGTCAAAGGAATGCTCTAAAGAAGTAATGATCAACACCACTCAAAGAAGGCTCTTTTATGAAGGAAGAACACAAGCCGAGAGATAAGTGTTCAATTTTTTTCTTTTCATGTTACTGGTTTCCTAATTTAAAAGGTGATTTAAGGATGAGTATGTGAATACTTTCATCCTATTATATTATGGATATGCATGCCTCTCTATCTAGAAGGAGCTATCAAAACAGTTTTGTCGGTTTGGAAATTCTGTTTACCGAGACCAGTCCATGATCAGATTATTGGAAAAAAAAATCGTGGGATAAGAGTTCCCTGATATAGAAGATTGCTATGGAGTCTCTTATGAGGAGTGTAAGAGAAAAACATCAGAATAATAATTTAGCATCAATGCTAAAATTTCCCATACATCAAGTTGATTGAAGAAGTACTACTTGGTGTTATTATTAGAATTTTTTTTGAAGAAGGGCCTATCATGGCTAAAGAGAATATGAATATCAAAGGTGATATACTGAGAATCACCACCATACGCTTATGTGGGGTATCGGATTTTAGGATTTGGTCCACATCGGTTCGGAGGTTCCTTATAACAAAAGACCTACTTGGTCACCTCACCACCCGAGGACCATCTATTGATGAAGATGATATTTTTTATAAAAAATGGTTGAAAAATGATGCTTTAGTTGGCTAATCAATAGCATGGAAGAACATGTCTCCAATAATGTTATTCATCTTGACACTGCTAAACAAATTTGGGAGACATGTGCTAAACTGTACTCATGCCCGGAACTCTACATAGACCATATGATATTCTCCAAAGAATATCCATGAGTACTAGGCCTGCTTTAGAGGTTTTCTTCAAGAGTGGAAGTTAGCTCAGCCTTCCACCACAAATATTTCTATCAAAGACAAATAGAAGGAAGCCTTAATTACTGCTATTTGTCTTGCAAATGTTAAACCCCATCTTGAGCTTGCCAATAGTCAACTTTTTAGTGCTTCTGATGTCCCCAAGTTTGATGATGTATGCGCAACACTACGTATTCCAGACACTTCTTTCTCCACTACCGATGTATCATCTGCTATGTATTCCGACCATAGAGGATCATCATCTGACTGCGGCCGAGGCAGAGGTAGAGGTTATAGAGGAGGTAGAGGAAGAGGTGGAAGGACTGGTGCTGGCAGAACAGATGGGAAAGAATATACTCATTGTGAAAATTTTGGCCACACTATAGATCATTGCTATTACAGGGCATGCACTTACCGTGGACAATATGACCATTATAAAGAAATATGTTATAAGCCAATGGACAATCAGAATTGACAAAGGCTAATTAAGCCTTTATAAGTGATACAAAAAAAGAACAGCCCACCAAATCAACACAATTTTTTTTATTGATGATGAGTATGAGCTATTTCAGAAAATGAAGACAATTCTGGGTTCTTCTCCTAGTTCTTCCGCAACTATTGCTGCCACTATTGCTTTAGGTATACTCTCTGCCTCATCATCATCCTGGATGATTGACTCAGAAGCCTCCGAGCATCTTATAGGTAAGAAAAATTTATTACATTCTCTATCTCCGAGTTTTTCACATAGGTTTGTTACCATAGTTGACGATTCTCAAACCAAAGTCCAAGGGAAAGGTTCCATTTCTGTCACCCCATCACTTCCGCTCACTGATATTCTTTTCGTTACTACTTTCACTTTGAATCTATTATCTGTTAGTCAGCTGAAAAAATATTTTAATTGCTCTGTTACCTTCTCACCCACTTCATGTGTCTTTAAGGATCTTATAACGAAGCAGGTGATTGGTGGTAGCCATGAACAAGGAGGGTTTTACTACTTGGACTTGCCGAAAATAAATATGGTTTCTACTACTAAAAATGAGACACAGTTATGGCTCAATCAGTTGGGACATCAAAAGTGTTACTCCATATTCGTTAATTCATACTGATCTTTGGGGACCCATGAGTGTCTCCAATATTTCTCAAGCAAAATATTTTATTACATTTGTTGATGATTTCACTCGTACAACTTGGTTGTTTATATTTAAGGAGCGTTCTGAGATACCATTCATTTTTAAGTCATTTCATGCTATGGTACTCACACAATTTGGTCAGAAAAAAAAATTCTCCGATCTGATAATGCCAAAGAATATATTTCCAAAGACCTTGACTCTTTTTGTCAAGAAAATGACATTATCCATCAAACATCAATGCGCCTACACTCCTCAACAAAATGGTGTAGCCAAACGGAAAAATCATCATATTCTTGAGGTAGCTCGAGGTTTATTATATGCCATGAAAGTTCCATACTTTTATTGGCCTCATGCAGTCCTTACGGCTTGCTTTCTTATAAATCGTCTACCATCTACCGTTCTTGGTAATAAATCTCCTTACTCTAGAATATAACCAAATGACGATCAATTTTCATTACCTTTGAAAGTCTTCGGATGTCAATGTTTTATTCATAATTCATTACCTAGACACAACAAACTTGATCCTAAATCTATCAAGTGTATCTTTGTGGGATACTCATGCACACAAAAGGGTTATGTTTGTTATAGTCCTACTCTTCAACGTTTATTTGTGTCTAGGGATGTAACATTTTTTGAAGACTCCTCATTTTACTCTAATAGCTCTGCTCCTAGTCTGTCCTCAGTACCAGGTTCCCATCGACCGGTCGTGCCTCGTGATACAGAGATTATTCAAACCCCAGACCAAGTGGCCGACACCACACCTATCGAGTTAACAGATCCAACAGAGGTAAGTCCTTCATCACCAGCTATTTTTGGCCCTCAATATGATACTCGTCCTATTGCTATAAGGAAAGAACCCCGATCATGCACTAGACCTTCTACTTCTCATCCCATTTCAAATTTTGTGTCTCATCATCGCCTCTCACCTTTATGTTGTCAATTTCTTTCTTCTATTTCCTCCATATTTGTTCCACAGTTGTATCAGGAGGCTCTACAACATCCAAGGTGGAAGGCAACAATGGATGAAGAAATGAAGGCCCTTAATGACAATCATACATGGTCACTGGTTCCTCTTTCCACAGGTAAAAATTCTGTTGGTTGCAAGTGGGTTTATACTGTCAAACATAATCTGGATGGTCAATTGCACAACTGAAGGCTCAACTGGTTTCGAAAGGTTATACTCAGTGCTATGGAATTGATTATAAAGAAACCTTTTCTCCAGTGGCAAAAATGAATTAGGAACGTATATTATTATCTCTGGCGGCCAATTCATCATGGCCGATATATCAACTTGATGTGAAAAATGCATTTCTTATGGTGATATTAAAGAAGAAATTTATATGCAACCACCTGGGTATGTGGTTGAGGGGGAGTCAGTATGCCACCTAAAAAAATCTCTATATGGTCTAAATCAGTCCCCTCGAGCATAGTTTGAGAAATTTAGTCAAGCCATCATACGGGTTGGCTTTCACAGATGTTCTAGAGATCACTTAATATTTATTGAAAATACACCAAGAGGTAAGGTGATTTTGGCTGTATATGTTGATGATATTATTTTAACTGGGAGTGATTCTGAGGACATTTAGAAAACAAAGGAGAAAATATGTGCTGAATTCAAGACAAAGGATCTTAGACTACTTAAATCTTTTTTGGGTATTGAAGTATTATAATCTAGACATGGAATTGTGCTATCCCAAAGGAAGTATGCCCTTGATCTACTAGAGGAGACAAGAATGATGGGATGCAAACCAGCAGACACTCCTATGGATGCAAATACAAAACTATGTGGAGGCACTGGAGAAGATGTAGATATTGGAAAATATCAAAGACTAGTGGGACGACTTATTTACCTGTGTGTAACAAGGCAGGATATTTCATATGCAGTAAGTGTGGTAAGTCAATAGATGCACAACCTACAACTTAGTCGTTGGCAAACACTTGAAAGAATACTACGATATCTTAAAGGAGCTCCAGGAAGGGGGCTTCTCTATAAAAACCATGGTCACTTCAACATCGAAGGATTCTCAGATGCAGACTGGGCCAGATCCCCGGATGACTGAAAATCTACTTCGAGATTTTGTACGATGGTTGGAAGAAATTTGGTTACATGGAAAAGAAAAAAGTAAAATGTAGTAGCACGGTCTAGTGCAAAAGCAGAATATAAGGCCATGGCACGCACTGTTAGTGAACTCATATGGATAAGATCTCTTCTCACTGAATTGGGATTCTACAAAGAAGCTCCAATAGATCTATACTGTGATAATCAAGAAGCAATACACATTACATCGAATCCAGTCTTCCATGAAAGAACAAAGCATATTGAAGTGGATTGCCATTTTATACGAGTAAAGTTCCAAGCTAGTTTCTTATTTCTGAAACATATATCATCACAAAGTCAAGTTGCCGATATTCTCACCAAGCTGGTCACTCACAAGATTATGTCTACCATATGCAGTAAGTTGGGCATTTATGATGTCTTCTCACTCCCAATTTGAGGGGGGGTGTTACAATGTGGGACCCACCATGGTGCTCGAGCTAGTGGGACTCACCATGAGGATGTGGGACATCAAGAAAATTCCACACCCAAGCAAACACGAGTTAAGGAATTAAGAAGCACAAGTTGAAATGAAATAGAAGACTTGAAGATTAAGTGGGACCCATAAATATCTCATGAAATATCAACCTTATCAAGATGAGCTGGAAGATCATGAGGGGCCCACAAGGATAAGGCCACGAGCTGGCTTCCTCCTTTATATTCACGTGAATGAAGAAAGAGTTCTAGTTCAACTCATATTAGGCTTCTAGTAGATTGGTTTGAATAGACTTATCATAGAGAGTTAGAGTTGGAATGTAATTAGGATTGAAAGACTAATTGTATAAGGACTCTACCTCCTCCTCTACAATAAATAGAGGTGTTGTAATTCAGAATTAATCAAGTTATACATCTCAATCTCGAGTTATTCTCTCTCTCTCTCTCTCTCTCTCTCTCTCTCTCTTTGCTTGGCACAACCTCTCTTTTCTCTTTTATTTTTTCTTCTCTCTACCTGAGAGCTCTTCTTCCATTTTATTCTTTTTCTTTCTTCTTTCTCTTGCTCGGAATTATGGAAAAGGGATCATAAATTCAACATTTTTTTATATCCACATCTTCTCCAATGCCTGCAGATAATTTTGTATTGGAACCCATAGGGGTTTCTACTGGTCCTTATATCTATATGTATCCATGGGTCTTTTATTGTCGTCTTGTGAATGACAGGCATTACCCACTTATCACCCATTTCTACCTTTGAGAGTCGGTGCCTGGGTTAGAAAACAGTGATGGAGGAGTTTATTACTACATGTATGTTATTTGGTTCAAGCTGGGATCACTACTATTACCTCCCAGCTTGAGGGGGACTGTTGGAATATATGATGTAATTAGGGTGACACTAATGTAATTGGATTAAATTTCTTGTCTCTTTTTACTCTTATTAGGGTGAAGGGCATACTTTTAATATTGGTAGTTTTGATACCTATAAATATACCTTATAGGGAAGGGTTTGGATCAAGTCCATAACCTCTTCTTCCTCCTGTTTTCTCCCAATGGGTTTCTCTCTTTTTTTCTCCATGAACTAAATCCACGGGGCCCTGAAAATCAACAAAAAAAAAAAACTCCAATGAAACTTCATTGTGATAACCAAGCAACCATCCATATTGTCTTCACATAAGAAGAAAAAGCACATCAAGGTTAATTAGCACTTTGTTAGAACAAACCAGTATCATAAGCCTTGAGTATGTTTCATTTGAAGGTCAAGTTGCTGACATATTCATAAAGCTTGTTACTTCAAAGACATTGAACATTGGATGCTCCAAGCAAGGAGTTTATGATGTTTTTATACCAATTTGAGGGGGTATGTTAGAAGATGAGAAGAATAAGAGTGACATACCTATAATTTTTCTTATGTTTTTAGTCTTTATTTCCAACCTCAAGTTAAAATGGTATCTATGTAATGTTTTAACTTTAAGTCAACATATAAAGGTTAAGGGGAGGATTAGAGCTTTTCTCAAAACCCTAATCTCTCCACACCCTATCTTTCAGTCGAGCTCCTCTCCTTATCTTGTCTACTTCGAAGTTCCTTCTTCTCTCTTTCAATTCACTCTCTCTCTTCTTCTCCTCTCTTGATAATGGAATTGAAAGGTTCAACACAGTAGGACAAAGTCTTGGTTGACATCCAAGAGTCTCTATGGGGCACATCAAGTTGGAATTGTGCCACTAGCACACATATCAATTCAAAGATGACCAACATTCAAAGTTCACTTTGAAGGAACCCTCATTCGATTCAAGCCTAACCAAGTAAATGGCCAAGTGTATGTTTCTTTTGGACAACATAATCAAGCACATCAGAGAGTTTCTTTCATTATTTCTCTATGGTAAAAAAATACCCATCCTCTCGTCCCATTCACTTCTAGTGAGGATAAGAAAGGCTATCCACCTTTCTCTTTCTTTCAATGTGAAACAAAGGATGAAGGTTGAGGCCTTCTATAAACTCTCCCCCATTTCATTAAACTACTAGTTATATATTGGATTTGAATTATTTAGAAACACAACATTTAATTGCATTGCATTTAAAAAGTATCCTAATTATAGTAATAGATATAAATAACTAAATAATAATAATTACTATTCTTTTACTCTTTAAATGACCATGACATTTGGGGTTCAGATTTGCTAGTAACTACTAGTATTAGAGTTGGTTCTCTCTAATTACATGAAAAAATTGAATAAGACCCATTTATATGGACAAATAGGTCCTATTCATCTTTTCAATGTGGCCAACCTAATACTAGATTCTCGAACAAAGAAAATGACCCAATTACTTCGAAAGAATTGAACGAGGAGCAATATGAGGTGAAAATCTCATGTTCGTTTATGTAGAGTGCCAGTAATGGTGGCTTATTTGTCAACTTTTCCACTATCCCCTCAAAAAAAACCAAACTCGGCCTTACATAGTACTATTAACCTCTAGATTTGAAATCACTACTTATATACCTGGTATTGGCCATAATTCACAAGAACATTATGTATTCTTATTAAGAGGAGGAAGGGTTAAAGGTGTGTGTGTGGTGTGTGTGTGTGTGTGTGTGTGTGTGTGTGTGTGTGTGTGTGTGTTAAACATATATTTTGTATTTTGTAAGCTTTCGTAACAAAATACATGTATCTGACAAAGAACGACAGCTAACTTTCATAAGCTTAGTCGATATCAGTGGCAGCTCTCTTGTGGGAAAAACGTAGAAATCTGGTCCAAATTCCTGGTCGTCACTGACTTTAACCTGACAAATGTTGGTCCTATGATGTTATGTCCGTCCCCTTTTTTCTGGAGGCGACTCTATCCTAACCGGTTTACATCACCTTTCCTTCTCTTTCGTTTTCTCCCACTCGCATGAACGAGTGAATTGCGGTGAGCTTTGCGTTAATTGGACAAGAGTTATCCGTATCCAGTTACGTCACTGCAACAAAGACGAAGCTACAGATTCTGATCGCTTGACGCACCTTCTTCAAATTCGATGTCCTTCGGTAACTCCATCAAGCCAGTTTTGTCGCAACTTGGATCCTTGAACTTGCAGACTAAGTATGAGAACTTTATAAGACGCCGATATTTCAGTCTCGACGCTGTGCTAAGCTTTGGATTCCAACTGTCAATTACCTATCATAGATGTTTCTTTTTTGTTCCGAATAACCATGTGATTGCTTTGAGGCATAGTGCTTAGGTTAATCCGTTGCAGTCATGGAGAGAAGCATCCAGAGCTCGACAGTGATAGTCATTGGATGGAAAAAAAGGGGGAAGGAGCTTCACCTACCTTGGCCTCACTCCTCACGGTTCCGTCGGTTCATGGGACAACTGTTGCTTCTTGGTCTTTGAGACCCATGGCCAGTCATATTTCTGTCGTTTAGTGTTGGGGTTGGCGAGCTCGCCATACACAGTTAATGCACGAAGTCTTCGCCGTCCCAATTCCTAGTCCATGGAGCGAACCATGCCGTAGTTATATTTCATTTCAGAGGTGTTTCCATTAATGAAGTATAATTGCCCGAAGATAGACTGGATTGGGGGAGAAGAAGATATTTAGCGGAGCAACAGCAGGTAATTAGTTTTCGTTGTCCCATATGGGATTTTTTTATATCAAAGCAATTGCTGGTCTGGGGGTAATATACTAATATGCATCCTCGCATCAGGCATCAGCTCCAATAGGCTATAACAATGGCGATGGCCCACTGGTTTCGTTCCCACATGTAGTGTCTCAACAAAGTGCCAGTAAATTTAACACAATTACTCGGATTTACGGGATTTTTATGTCAATAAACCACCATGGTCGCTGGCCTCTCCATTTCTTCCTGTAAAACCGTCTTCCAGCAATAAAATTCACCGTGTTGTGCCTCTCCTTCTCCCTCCAAAACTCCCGATTGATTTCCCCCGACATAGCAGATAATTCTCAATCCCATCAAAGCTATCTCCACCTCAATCTCTTGGCCTGTTTCTGCGAATTTAATCTCGCTCTTCTTTATTAGTTTATTTATCTGAGAACGAATTCTACTGCAAGTTCGCGATGTGAGTTCGAAGCCGATGAAATGGGCGGAGTCACTTCGTCGATCGCCGCAAAATTCGCATTCTTCCCGCCGTCTCCTCCTTCGTACACTCTTAATTACGACGATGAGCTGAAGATATACTCAATACCGGAGATTCCCACCCGCGGTGACGTGGACATTTTGAAGCTCCAGACTCGTCGAGGCCAAGATATCGTTGCTGTGTATATTAAAAACCCCAAAGCCACGGCCACCCTTCTCTACTCTCACGGGAATGCTGCTGATTTGGGTCAGATGTTTGACCTCTTCGCTGAATTGAGCCATCATCTCCGAGTTAATTTGATGGGGTATTTACTGGCTTTTACTTCTCTTTTCCTACTTCTGAGTTATTCCCGATATAATTCATCTCAGCTAAAGTAAATTCATTAGTTAACATTTAATTTGCCGTCATTATTTTGTCAAAATTACTCAAATTATACTGGAAGAATCTCACTTTCCTGAGCTGATATTTAATGTGAAACTAACTCCAATTCCTTGCCCTGGACTTGGCTTTCGTTAGTTTGCACTAAAATCATCTTCTCGCTGAATTGTGACTTGAAAGGATGAAGAATAAAATGAAGAGAAAAGTGAGAGCTCTTCCTTTAATCCAGGTCCATGTTTTCACTAAAGAAGAAAATCAGAATACTAAGAGAGGAAAAGTGAGCTCTCTGGCTTCTCTTTGAAACAGCCATCTCTGGCAGTAACAGAATTAATTTTATGGTGCATGAGTTTACTGGTTTTGGATTAGGAGCACAAATGGACTAGGGACATGTCGTTCACAACATCACAGATGTTCTACTTAACCGCCACCATCGATATTGCAAGATCAAGAACGTTATAGATGGTAGCTAAAATGGTAAAACAAGAAGTGATTGGATTTTTCTCGGACAAGTTCCTTGGCAGGGATACTTTTGAGGAAGCTTATGTGCTATTTGTAGCTTATGGTATCTATTCTGTGATTGAATCTTTCTCAGACATGTTCCTTGGCAGAGATGTATATGGTATCTATGCTGTGATTGCAGAATCTTTCTGTTTCCTGGTGAGACAAATGAAATTTGTGGTAAGGAAAAATTGTCAGGATTTTGGTCTGGTTATAATCATAGTCTTTTTACCCTTCAATCATGTCACTACGATCCTTCTATTTTGTTGGGTTCAGGCCAGGCCTGAGAATTTGGTCAGAAATCCAAGTTCTATTGTAATTGCCTGTTCTCCTCCTGCCAAGTTTGCTGCAACTGAAGCAGGTTGACCCAGATTGCAACCTCAATATAATAGAAATTTCAACAATGACAATCAGATCTTTTCTAGCACTTGAATCCTTTATAAGAACTCTGTTCACATTTATGGAAAACATTATTCTGAATGGGAATTCTTTTTGCCAGGTACGACTATTCTGGGTATGGACAATCTACAGGGAAGGTGGGATTCTTGATTCTTGGTTTTCTGATAATACTATGAGAGCTGTTTTGTCTAAAAACCTTCAAACTTTTGAATGAAATTAAAAGCTTTTTTTTTTTTTTTTTCATAATATGTGACTAGTTTTTTCTCCTTTAACAGCCCAGTGAACACAATACATATGCAGACATTGAAGCAGCATATAAATGCCTAAGAGAACAGTATGGGGTTAGAGAGGAGGAGATAATCTTATATGGTCAGTCTGTTGGAAGTGGCCCTACAGTTGATCTTGCTTCACACCTGCCAAACTTGAGAGCTGCGGTCTTACATAGCCCCATTCTCTCTGGTTTAAGAGTACTTTATCCAGTCAAGCGATCAATGTGGTTTGACATTTATAAGGTACTTGTGTTTCAAGACTAATTTATATTTCCATTATCTTGCATGATTCAGTGACCAAAACCCTTGCGTTTCTTTTTGGTGTCTGAGCAAAAAATGTTGGAGAATATTCTTTTCATGCAATTCTCCACTGGTGGTTGACTCTCTTTTTTCCTTATCCTGTTCCCAGAATATTGACAAAATTGGTCTGCTAAATTGTCCAGTCCTAGTTATTCACGTAAGTGATTCTCCTGCAACTCCATTTTGCCTTTATGGTTTTTAGTTTTTTTGGCAAGTAACTCCTTTAAAAACTTGTTTATTTTTGGTCAGTATCAGCTTGTGACACCTTTAGGTTCTGTTTAGAACCCCATGAAAAAGGAAAAAGAAAAAGAGAATTTGACCATTATTATTCCTAAAAATAATTAGTGAAAATTAAATAATGATCAAATTCTCATTTTCACTAACTATTTTTGGGAATAATAATGGTCGAATTCTCCGTTTCTTTTCTTTTCCACGGGTTCCAAACAGACCCTTAATGTTTGACATAAGGCTCTTAAAGGGGAAGAATTGAAATAAATCCACCTTAGCTCAATATTGTAGAAAATTTTGGAGCCAGAAAATACTTTGTTATCCAGCCTGCAGAGAATAAAATTGAGTTTTTTTACAATTTTCTCTTTGTATAACAAGGGAATGAGTGTTGTTTAGATGTTTACTGTAGACTTGCTGCATTGAATGCTGTCTGTTGGTGGCTTATGATCTTTAGTTGTAGAAGCCTCCATCTCTAAGTGTAGTTTGCAGGGTAAAACTTTTATGCTAAAACATGATTCAAGACCAAAGGATTTTAATTTAAGATTTCAAAAGCTTTAACACATTGATTTTGCAGAGATGATGTTTAACTTACCCAGTACGTATTTATTTCTCTTTCTTTGTTTGTTTCTCTTTTATCCCCTTCAGGGAACAGCAGATGAAATTGTTGATTACTCCCATGGGAAGCAACTATGGGAGCTCTGCAAGGAAAAGTACGATCCTCTTTGGATACTTGGGGGTGGGCACAGCAATCTCGAGCTTTACCCTGCGTATATAAAACATTTGAAGAAATTTGTGTCCAGTGTTAGTAAATCAAAGGTGGTGAAAAATAGTTTGAGCAAACCAACTTCTACTTCTGATAATCAAAGTAAACCAACAGATTTTAGAACCACGGATAAAGATCCAGTGGGCTCTGACCCTCCCGAGAAGCCGAGAAACAGTTTGGATGGTCAACTTGAGAAATCAAAGTTGGTGGATCCGCCTGAGAATTCACGGATGAGTACTGATAATGGTGACAGTCGGCATAGAAGAAGAAAATACATTGCTTGGTGACTGTCGGATCCCATAATCTGGAACTTGCTCTTTTTCATTTATCTACCAAAGTATTTGATTACAAGATGTGCTTTATTCTATATTCTCTCTTTCCTGGGAGCTTTTATACTATGTGAACAATAGAAAACTGAGACTGCAATGGCGCCTCGATATGAAATAATTTCTGAACAGAAGAATAGCATAAAAATTCCATCTTTTATTCACTCCATATTAAATTTGAAAAAACACCAAGATAGGACTTTCAATTACTTGCTGGTATCTGTTCTGTGGTTCCTAAATCCAAAGAGCTTGTCATATTAGTGCTGAGTTGTGATTGTCCAGTGACAACATCTCCGTCTTCTCCTTTACTGTTGCCATTCTGTTTTTCACAATTAGACCTGCTAGAGTCTGGGTGGTTTTGTGAATGCTCTTCTAGTTCTGGATGCAAAACACGCTGCAGAAATCTATGAATCATTTCGTAACTGGTAAATGTAATCACAGCAGCAGGAGTGGTTCTAATTAGGTTTGTGGCACAACCCCGGTAGAAACCATGAATCCCTTCTTGCTGAAAAACCTTCTTAATGCAGTCCACAACTCCTAGATAGCGGATTTCAGCATGGCGGGCTTGGCCTTGCTCTTGAAGCCTCGATCGTACGACCTGATACAGCAGAAACTACTGTTAATTGACCCCAAGAAAAAAAAAAAAATTGAAACAACTACATGATGCTCGGGTCTACACATGAGCCCAACAGCACCTCATGGGGGTAAGTCAATGTGGAGGCAAGTATCTTTGACAGTGAGGATGCAATAGCAACGTTTCCGGCGCCAAGCTTATCAACTGTTGTATTATCTGAGCAAGTTGTTTTGGATCAGTAACGATTGAAGATAAAAAAAGTTTACAGAAAGATTAGCAGGGTAAAAGTTTATTTCAATACCCCTTTTTGCCAAGTAAGATTTGATCATTTCGTATGCTGGAAACTGAACAGCCACATGGCTCACCCCAGCCAAGGCAGGCAAAAGGCCACTGTCGACCACAGTAAAATGGCATTAGCAACAGCAATATGCAATCAGTTAAGTTAATAGAGAAAAGTATCCCCTAAACAATGCTAAGCTTATGTACATGACTTCCTTTAAGCAGGGTTGAACCAATTTTTGGGTTTTAGCAACTAAGTCACATCTTAGCCTGCATCCACCTATAAAGCGAGAGAGAACTCTAACCTGTATAATCCCCTGATGCCTTCTTCATGTGCAATCCTTCTTAAGGCAGATAATATGCTAGTATAAGGAACAACACCTGTTCTCATTCCTTGCGTCTGAGGGAAATAATTATGCCATTAGACACAGTAAGAAGTCACTCTTCAGTCTACAAGACAAATCAGGATCCTGTAACTTTCAACTGTGCACACCAACAGTTTATTCTAAAAATTGAAAGAAAAAAAAGTGCACACCATAGTGAGTCAGTCAGATAACATACAAAATGTCCAAAAATTGAGCAACATATTATGCAAAGACTATTTCCCACATAAGAAAGTATTAAAATTATGAACCTCCTCAAGAAGACACCAACTACTGTTAAATTAAGATTATTTGCGCTCAAAGTGTTGTTAATCCTATATATGTTCAGCAGCACTGCTACTGACATACCCAAATGAATAGGATTGCCACAGGTAAAAAGGTCTGTAGCTACATTTCATTGGACTTTTCTTTCTTCTGCACTGTACCATCCTGTTAATGCGACAGCTTTTGGAGACTACGGGTACTATAAGCTGTATACAGTTTTTTTTTCCATACCTTAGTGAGAAAGAAAAGAGTATGATATGTCCAAGACCAACAGCAAGATCAAAGTTTAGGGTTGGCAGTCTGATTTTCTATTATTTTGATGAATGTTAAGATCACAAAATAGAGCACATCCATTTGATGAGAAAAATGTTGTGAAAACCTTAAACATAGACAGGAGGAAGGAGCCTCAGCCAAAATGTCCAAGACAAACTATGAAAGAAACAAGTTAGAAAATTGTCTACAGATATAGCATCAAGACATGTGGATTGGGCCTTTGGCTCGATGGCCACATAGGGGGGTTCTAGCGTGAGGTCTTGGCTTCAAGTCTTGACATGGGGAAACAGGTCTAATGTGCATGTGTAATCAACATTCAAAAAATAAAAATAAAAAGCGTCAAACATACTTGGAGTCTAGTCTTGACAACCCATAAAGGATTGGTCACAATGGCTGTTGCAGCTCCAGCACCTGAAGCAGAAATCAGATGTGCTCCAAGTTGAGGTTGGTGATTCCCATGAGCTGCATCAAAATACTAAATTATTTATGACAAATCTAGTGAAACTATACAAAAAGTTTCAGGGATCTGAATGGGTAGAGATTTCAATTATAACTAGCTTAAGTTGGAAACACATACACTTGCAAAATTCAAAGAAAAGGAGAGACAAACAAACCATTTGACTGAAAAGGAAACAATACCAGAAGGGTCAAAGGAAAGAGCTACTAACCATTGGAGACAAATAGCCCCTTTAGATGCTCATAAACAGTGAAATAAACCTGCATTATGAAGCTAAGTGGTCATGAATAGAATAGTGATTCTAGAATATGCATGATATGGGGCAGGAGTAATACTATGGAAGCCTGAGCCCATGAGTGACACCTATTTGGAACCACACTTGAATGGAAATAAAATGAAGCCACAAAGGCCAAATGCAGGAATTTGATTTACCTGTTGCAATAGACTACGAGATACCTTGATTAGCTTTCAGCATCATCATGATGACATACACTTTTAACATTTTTATCATTCTTCATGCATCAGCACATTAAAAAAACACAAAAAAAAAAAAAAAACGAAACAACAAAAAAAATTACTTTTCAGCTGCTTCTTTTCAACTTCCATACCTAAAATCCATTGCCAGAATTGTGATTGAAAAGCACAAATGATCAAATTACTATCTCCAATTGTGGAGTACTTCTGGTCAATGATGTCAAGTGATAACTTTACTTCTAGTAGCTGAAGCAACCACTTTGCGTAGTTTTTATGTACTGAACTGAGGGTAGAGTTAGCATGCTAGCTAATGAATAGGGGACTGGGAGGATTCTAGAGAAAAAAGACAGAGACGAGCAAAAAGACTACCACACTGCAATGATTGTGGATTTTTCAGTCCATATAAACAGAGCTGAAGTGGCATGGTCAACAAAAGACGTCTTACGGGTTTTGACTCTGTAGTATAGGAGCAAAACCTTTTTCTCTCCTATCTCCTCCAACAACATCAAAGAAGGAATCTATGGAAATAAAGTAAAAATTTGTACTTAAGCCCAAGATATTTTTAATGATAAACCAACCATAAACTAAAGTAAGGGGGCCAATCAGCCCATAAATAAAGTTCTCAAAACCAGTTTCAAGAATTTAAAGATTCCTCGTTTATTATAGTCAGTCACACTTTGGACTACTGTTGGCAGAGAAAAAGAGAAAAAATGCCCACTTCAGATGGTAAAGATTGATTTGTTACTGGAAATAAAGCTATTAACACAGAATGCTAGTGTTACATTCAAATAACCACATAGGAAACAAGATGCTGTAGAAGATCGCATGAGAAAAACCAACTATAAAAAATTGGTATTAGCAGGACTGGCCAAGAAGAAAACTAGACTTTCCACCTTTCCTCCCAAAACAACTCATATTTCCACTGTTTACATGTTAACAACAACTCAAAAAGACTGAGCTACTATTCATACCAGTAATAACAAAAAAATTTTTTGATAACAACAACTGGAAAGACCAAGCTACTACTCACACAAAATCATAACAAACGAAACATAACTCACCGCCCAATTTGGGACAAGAGCCAATATCGTTGGAGAAAGACCACGATACAATCCCTTAATACCTTCATTTTTTATTATTTGTTCAAGACTAGTGATAATAAGACCACCTGCAAGACAGGTAACAATTAGCCTACCCGCTTTAGAATAAGAGCTAAAGAGCTCAAACTTAATATCAAATTTGTAAAATAATAAGTAATCCCTCTCTCTCCCCCCCCCCCACCACCAGCACCAGCACCAGCACCAGCACCACCACCACCACCACCGCACACACACACACACACAAAAAAACAAAGGTTCATAAATAATAATGTGCAAAGTAATTCAAGGGAGGGTGACCACAAACAGCTATATATCTAAAACATGTAATTTAGATCTTTCTTTTTAAAAGAAGAACTGGGGAATTGTAAGAAATAGTAGAATACTCAAAATATTAATGTTCAGATATGCATGCCAATTATTGCAGTAAATGTTTACATTTTAAAACAAGAACAGGGGAATTGTAAGAAATAGTACAATATCCAAAATATTAATGTTCAGTTATGCATGCCAATTATTGAAGCAAGTGTTTACTTTTTAAAAAAAGAAGAAGGGAATTGTAAGAAATAGTAGAATACTCAAAATATTAATGTTCAGTTATGCATGCCAATTACTGCCGCAAAAGTTTCATAACCAAACTATTCCAGCATTGCAAAGCTTAAATCTCAACATTTTGAATTTCAATAATCAAAATTCTCCTCTTGGGTATCCTTATTTATTGATAAATGAATAAATTTTACATTCTCACTTAATATGATGTGCATGTATTTACTGTACCTCTAAATATGGGAATCAATTGAGCCATCAGGTTCGACCAAGGTTATCAAACTATCCAGGTAGACATTAGATTCAGTTAAGATTGAGTATTTTAATAGTAATGTCTTCCTAAGCCTGTCAGGGCCTTTCTGCTCAGTACAGAATTGCAGTATCCTAACCTAAAGTCCAACAAATAAACTTTAGGCTACCAATAATTCCGCAATGAGGTCCCACAGAGAACAGAACTCTAGAAATTAACATATCCAATACCTTTATTTGAACACGAGTCCCAAAACTCCGTCGGAGTATTATTTGATCAGAGAGTTACAATCCTTACTTTTTTATGATACAATTAGCATATTTTCAGGTACCAAATGCCAACTCCTTCAGTCAAGACTATCAAGGTCAAACATTCAAGTGGTTCATTGCAACTAATAAAAAACGTCCTTTATGTGAGTTTTGGATCAGTGGCTGGCGAATTTCTAGTGTGATGTCCTGGGTTCAAGCTTCATCGGAGAAAGGGATGTAACTGGTGTGTAATCAACTTAAAAAAGAAAAAGTGTCCATTGTATGGTATGTTTCCAGTGGGTGGCAGTTCCAGCACGATACAACCAGAGGTCTTAAATTACGAGAAACTCCAGAGAAAGATAAGAAATCCCACGCCAGCATAAGTAATCACAACTAAAATAAAGTTCACTTGGCTTAGCCCATCACAGAATGCAAAATAGAACTGAAAGAAGATCGCCGTACCTCCGCCACCAGATTTGGGCATATGTCTCAGCCCATGAACCTGAAGTCTCGTCTTGATCACATCCAAAGGGCAAACAAAAGTTGCAGCAATTGCTCCTGATGTTCACATTCGTGAGAATGGAAAAGAAACAGAAGGATGAAGAAAATTTTCAAATTTCATGCTAAAGGGAAACACAAAGTCCGAGATGCACAAAAATAAAAACAGGAAAAGAATGGAATCCTAATTTAAAACACTAGAACTAATCACATATTCAGCTCTACGAAATGCAAGGAAATGAGTCAATACTCCATTTCGAACCTGAAGCTGCACCGGCACCGGCGTTGCAAAACAGCTCTCTCCTGCTCGGACCTTGCCAATTTCCGCTCATATTTTGTGAATCCAAGCAAGGCAACTTTTAGCAGGAGAAGGGGGCGTGCAGTCGAATTTTCAAGTTCGTTTGAGAGAAAATGGAGTTGCTTGACCTGATGCAATCAATCGTTGCATAAATAGAGAGGAGGTAGAGAATAAATCAGAGAACTAAGAATTTTCATTCAAACTTCAAAGTGAGGGAGGAGGAAGCAAATGGGTCGTTCTTTTTCGTTCAATGTCCCTATTTCTTGCCGGGTATTCAACGGCTGTAATACCCGGTAAACTTCTTGAGTCTGTTAACTTGTCTAACGGGATGAGAAGACTGAAGACAGAACCGAAGTAGAGGGACGAATTCAGAAGAGGAGATCACCGTTTTATAAAGAACCTCTGCAATTTCTCTCAGCGGTTCTTTCTTTCTCATTTCTGTCTGGTACACGAGGCAATTGTTTTCCAGGACACGTTTATGGAGAAATTGACATTGATGCCACGAGCTGGTATCGGGCCTTTCTTGGAAGAAGGCCTACTTACTTCGGAGTCATTGGATTTCATTTAGAGAGAACAGTAGGAATAAGTTCATAAGGATAGTTGGTTCGAGTCAGCCGACACACCAACGGCTCGAATGCGGTATCTAACTCGGACTCATTTGCAGCGGATCAACTCAGTTGATCGATTAGAGTTCAACAGGAATTGGACCCTTGAAAATGAGATAATAAGAAATCATCAGAAAAAATTTGCCCTAGATTTTGTTTTGCGATTGTACCATATTGTTATTATTTATTGTCACTTTGGCCCCCTTACCACAAACGTTTTGCGTCTACTCCTACTTGGTTTGTTGTTTTATTGTCACTAGTATTTAGATTTGGATGACTGAGAACGGGCAACTTATACTTTTCATTCTCAATTGTTCAACAACTTAAGTTAATTATTGATAATTTTGTACGACTCAATTTTTTTAAAATTTTGTGTCATTTAATTAAAATATCATTCTCTTGTGTTGTTTTATGTTCTCTTCAAATGTGTCAATTGAAATCATATTAGTTTTAATTCCTAATAAGATGACCTAAATTAACACACAATCTGTAGTAATCACATGAACTTTGAGTAGAATCTCCGCTTTTGTCCAGTAAAATTGATGGAAAGAAAAAAGTTTATCACTTTTCTTTGAATTTTCCAAAGACAAAATAATAAAAGCTTGATCTTACATTGGTGGGTTATGGGTTGTCATATATCACAAAATATAAAAGGATGAAAAAGTCTAAATGTCCAATGAAAACTCTACAAATTTATGGTAAAGATGACCCAATTAGCAGCATGGCTGATCTTCAAGCCACTATTCGTCACTAAGGTTAAGGCTAGAAGAGCCGCTCTCCATTTCTACCAAACCAAACCTCCTCAAAGATTCTAACTAGAAAGTAAAAAGTGTTCACTTACCCTTCCTTTATGGAAAGAATTTGAAGTAGGAAGTTCTTTTAAAAATACCTTCAATGATTCAATGGAGTCTAGTAATAAATAACATTTCTTGTTTAACCAATGGTTTTTTTCAAATTGACATGCCAAATAGAGAAGTGGCATAGTCATCTTTGGTTTCCTTTTGTCCAATCCAATGCAAGGAAAACTAGGCAATGGCATCTTACCCAAAAGCTTTCTTGTCTTTAATTGGTGGAAGTTTGAGCAAACATAAACCAAACTAGCCAAAAGAGATAATGCACATATCATGTTGTTCGACCAGTTTTCCAATGATAGCAACTCAAAAAACTCTTAAGATTTGGTCTCCTAACTGAAGATGAAAGAAAAACATGAGATTCATACTTTAGAAACAATTAAAGTATGACATCTTCAGTCAGGAGAAAAAATTCAATCTACACATCTCCCTCCTGAACCTCTTAAACTAGAATCATCTAGTTCTTCAGGTAAAGGAACTAACCTTGAAGTTGTAGCTTATATTGTACCTGAATCACCTCCTAATTCATTTAGTCAAATTCAAAAACAAAATAATTTTATCGATTTAACTTTACAGACCATAGGTCAATAGCTCAATCGAATAGAAGAAACTGTCTAGGATGAATATGTTCCAAAACAATCTTTGCAGGAAGCACCCCAATTTTATTCATATAAGGATAGTGATATTACCCCTCATATTAAGCTTCCTCCTATTATCAAAGGCTTTAACACCAATTCCAACAAAGAATATATGCAAGAATTATGAGATAAGTTGAAAAATATAAGTATCAACATTTTAGACAAACACTCTACACTAACCTCTGAGTTTGAAGACTCTACCAAATAGTCTAAATTAGACATTGAAACTAAAAACATTAACTATGATGTTACCTAGATTGAAGAATCAGTCTAACAAGTATTGCATGAACATGCAGTGCAAAAGTTAGACTATGACAAAAAATCCCAAAAGCAATGGAATGCTAAACAAAACCCCTATTATCAAAGCCTATACCTCATGATCTTCTTGATGAAGAAAATTTATATCTTGATAAAAAAAAATTATGATGGCAATAGTATCAATGAATGGAGCAATAAAAGGTCTTTCTGAATACCAAATCTATGACATTGTTAGGAAAATGCTCATGTACAATACTATTTGCAAATAAAATAATAATCCTGATAAACAAATTGCAATGATGATTACTTCAATCTTTTCTGAAGCCTTGAAAGGATGTTGGTATAATGTTCTCACCCCTTTACAACAATTAGAAATAAACTCCACTAATTTTTTTTATTAAGGGTGAGCATGGCCAAACAACACCAATAAATAAAGAGGATGTTGTTTATACTCTCTGCAATGCAATTTTTGTCAAGTTTGTCGGCACCTTTACCTCCAATACTAAAAAGGGACGAGAATTATTACAAAATCTTCATTGCAAAAAACTTATCCAATTCAGGTGGTACAAAGATGTCTTTATCACCAAGGTTATGAAATAAAAGGATGTCAATAATGAGATTGGAAATCCAAATTTATGGATGGATTGCCTCTATTTTTTTGGTGCCAAAGTTCGTCAAAAATTGATGACCACTATGGAAGGCACAATTACTTATAATCATTATACATATGGTTAAACTTTTATTGTATAATGAGTTAAAGCTTCAAGCTTAGCTTAGAAAGTGTTGGAAGGTGGGCCCAACCCATATGACCAAGAAAGACCCACATATCCAAGTATGTTGGAAGATGGGCCCAAACCCATAAGATCAAAGAAGACTCACATATCCAAGAGTGTTGGAAGATGGACCCAAACTCATAAGATATTGGACCCACCATGATCACGTGAGGTGGCATAAGAAGTCTAACACAATAAGAAGTCTAATAGAGCCACAATTATTATGGAAGCAGGTCTCACAGAAAAGTTTCAGTTTAAAGGTTTTAGTCTTCTATTTATATTGAGTTATTTATTATGTTAGGACTTATCTTTAAGTGTTAGAGTTTGGGTGTAATTGGGACAAAGGTAGTTTAATTGTAATTGGACTCAACTACCTTCCTCTATTATAAATAAAGGTTATGTACTCTAATTACTATCAAGTCAATGAAGTATTTCTCTTTTCCATAAATTCAACATGGTATTAGAGCAGGGTCTGTGAGTTGACTCGGTCAACCCATAGAGGTAATGTGATCTTTTCTGATTTATTAGCTCTAGCAGTTTAGGTTTGTATTTATCTTTTTTTCAATCCCTATACCCGTTATTTGATTTATGATTTCACATCTATACTAAGATTTTAATATTTCCTATTATATATTAACGGAAAGATGTTCGAGTCTACTTTCTAAGTAAAAATGATTTTTTGTAATCGGAGTTATCTACAAAGAGAAATCGATATTTGAAGCAGTAAAGGTCATATTGCACAAGAAGTTCGTGCAACAGCCGAAAGCTTCGACTTCTGAGTTATTTCATGCTATCAATAACGAGACTTTATATGGATAATTATATATTAAAAGAAAGAATTGTAAGTCTATTTTCTTAATTATTTAACCAATTCTCGATCTGAGTTTTTTATATGAAGATATTGATCTTGGAATAGTTAATAGTCATGCTGAAAAAGGGGGAAAGAGAATTTTGTTCAGCAGAGACCGAAATATATCAGATTACATATCTCAATAGAAGTATATTTTATGAAGATAAATTATACTTGGATGAAAGGTATTTAAGTCTAGTTTGAGAAAGAGAAAATTTCATGTCAATCTAATCTATATTTTAAGGATATATTCACATTGGAAAAATCAAAGGTCATTCTGGTATCTCGTTGCATTAAAAAATTCGAATTTAAGCCAATTGTTTTGCGTCACTTTTTGAGTTGTTGTTATTGATCAACTATATCAGAAAAATATCTCACTTACGCCTTTTTCGGTTACTACATCTATGTTATTTAGTTCAAGTTGGGAAGATGGCCATTACATCCTCGCTTGAGGGGGAGAATTAGAAGAAGTATAAGAAAGATAAATTTTATTCCATATATTGTGGTAAGTTTTATGTGACCAAAATATTCAAGAAAGGGGGAGAACAAAAGATGAAGTTTTTGCATCTAAGAAGAAATTTTTTTTAGCAAAGAAAATTAAAGATTAAGAATCATGACTTGTAATAATTGTGGTAATTATTGGTGATACTTGACTCGACTTGACTTGATTCTATTTCTCTGGCTGGATTATTATTTTGAGGTATTCACAACATATTCTTTGGTCAACATATTATTTGGTACAGATACTCGTATCAGATTATTTCATGGGTCCTTTTACAAGGATTTTATTATTTTGGTTCGTGTTATATGGGCTCAAGCCCATTTAAGCTATAGTTATTGTGTATCTTTGATTGAGACATTACTATTGAAGAAGTGGTGGCCTTAACATCCTATCTTCCTGTTTACCCATTACCTATTGGTTATTTGACAACCTTACTTCTAACATCCTTTATTTCACTCTCACATACATCTTTGGGCTAACTTTTTGTGTGTTGCTTCAATTGAGAGTTTAAGTCCATCATTGTTAGGTGTTTTAAGTCCATTGAGACTTATATATATATACACACACACACACCCTTGGGTCTTTTATCATCATCTTGTTAATGATAGACATTACCCACTTATCACGTTTTTTATCGCCGTCTTGTGAATGACAAGCATTACCCACTTATCACGTCTTTTATCGCCGTCTTGTGAATGACAAGAATTTATCACCCATTTCTACTTGTGAGAGTCGATGCCTGGGTTGGGACACCGTGATAGAGGAACTTATTACTACACATATATATATATATATATTACCTCCCTTAATTGGCATTTATTACTCCTACCACTCGAGAGTCGTTGTCCTGTGGAAGGACACGGTGATGGAGGAGTTTTTACTACACTTCTGAGCACTACGTATAGACCCACTACTTGCAAAAGATAGGAGTGCCACTACTGAGAATCATAGGAGTATACCCTATATCCAGCATAGGTTATGACTAGAGTATGAGCGATGTCATACGACTTGGAGTGATTTTACTCTCACTTATCTTATGCTAGTTGGGCCTCATGGAAGAAAGCACCAGGAGGGGGAGTGTTGGAAGATATGGATGACTGTCATTTTATACGAGAAGTTCCTATATATCATTTCAAGCAAGCTAGGAGTTCATGATGTTCTCTCACCCCAGCTTGAGGGGGAATGTTGGAAGAAGGGCCCAAGCTTACACGACCAAGGAAGACCCACATATCCAAGTGTGTTGGAAAATGGGCTTATGCCCATAAGATCAAAGAAGACCCACATATCTAAGAGTGTTGGAAGATGGGCCCAAGCCCATAAGATATGGGACCCACCATGATCGCGTGAGGTGGCATAAGAAGTCTAACAGAGCCACAATTATTATGGAAGTAGGTCTCACAAAAAAGTTCTAGTTTAAAGGTGTTAGTCTTCTATTTATAGTGGGTTATTTAATTATGCTAGAACTTATCTTTAAGTGTTTGGGTGTAATTGGGACAAAGGTAGTTTAATTGTAATTGGACTCTATTACCTTCCTCTGTTATAAATAGAGGTTCATATACTCTGATTACTATAAAGTCAATGAAGTATTTATCTTTCCTATAAATTCAATGGAAAACAAAATCTTCTAGGCAAAAAAGAACTGTAAGAATTTTGTGAGCAGTTTGCTTGCACAAGTTCTGGAAATTCCTCTTCAAGGAAGAAAAATAAGACGGTAGATTTCACAAAAGTAGAAAATTCTACAAAAAAATGAATTAAATCCGTTAAATTTATTTCTAAATCCCAATCTAAGAAACCTACAAGAGACGAGAAACAAATTGTATGTTACGATTGTTGCAAATTTGGTCACTATTCCAACAAATGAAAAATTAAATAAAAGCTTAATGCTCTTGATATAAATGAAGGATAAAAAGTTCAATTAACAATTTTTTTTAAAATTCTAGTTCTGACTCAAAACGAGAAGAAGCACAAGAAGAAGAAGAAGAAGAGAAGAAGAAGCACAAGAAACAGAAGAAGGAGAAGAAGAAGAAGAAGAAGAGGAAAAAGAAGAAGACGGAGAAGAAGTAGGAGGAGAAGAAGAACAAGAACAAGATGAAGAGAGGTAGGAGAAGAAGAACAAGAAAAACAAAAAGGACAAGAACAAGAATGACAAGAAGAAAAATAGTAACAAACGTGACAATATGCCGCCGTAACATAAAGCTGCAGACCAAGCTTCCATTACCGGAATCGAAGGATCACCGAGCCAGAAATAACATTTTTTTGTTATTATTTTTATATATAAATACTCTTGTAATCTGAGTTATAATCATAGTGAATAAAAAAAAAATTTTATTGAGAAGAGAACAAGAAAACTTTCAAATATGAGAGAGTAGTATCTAAGTTTACTTTCACATTTTTTTGTTTTAGATATATTCAGTGATGAATACGAAAGTAACTTGGAGCAAATAAAATATAAAAGGAAAGAGAATAACCAAGGAACAAGAAAAGCAAAAGTACTACTCTGCTTAACACAGAATTATTCTCGTCGCTTCCGGCTGATCCATGCGAAGTTCACAGTTACTATGAAAAAAAGTGGGCGGAAGGTAAAATCTTTGGCCCAGGCAGCACACGTGATTTGATCCGACATTTTTGCTTTTTGTCTTTTCGTTAGTGGGGTGTATCGGCCGTATCGGATATCACTTAGCCCTTCACTCTAGAATACTCGGGATTCCACCTCTCGCATTATTTGAGTTTTCACTCCATAAAATCTGTGTTCAGGCTTTCTAAATTCTTACGGAACAGAAATTTGTTTTTTAGAGAATTGGATAAACTCCACATTTGGATTTGCTTTGTCCCATGTCCTTTCCTTTTCCACACTTCCACAAGATCCATTTCTCTGCTGCTGCTGCTTTCTAATATTCCCTCCCCACGAAGCCTGAAATTTGTTCCTGCTCTCTGCCCTAATGGCACATGAAACCTCAGCCATTTCTCTGACCCTGAAAAGCTTTTAGGAGGTTGATTGCAGAAATAACGCAGCATCTGCTACCAAATCCCTCTCTTAACATAAACAGGCGATTAACTATTCATATTTAAGTTTACGAGGAAAAGAGAAGAGGTTCGGAAGCCGGTTGTCTTGCCGTAACCTCGCGTCTTGGGTATTCACTGATAGCTCATATTATTTAGGGACGTGAAATGTCCGTAATTTAAGGAGAAATCCAGGGAATGATGAGAAACACTTCCAAAATCGGTGATTTCGAGAGCTTTGTATACCAATGTGCTTATTAAGGAGAAGAACAAGCCGGAAATAGCCCAGGATTTCTTCAGCAGGATGCCACATATTTTGATCAGAGGACAAAAACGGGCTCCTGACAAGCAGAAGAAATCGAGAAAAAAACAAAATCATTCTACTTGAAGCTAAGTCAATGCCCGAGGGCCCTCTCGCAAGTTAGCAGTACTCCACAAACCAGTTATTCCCTTGACTGAGTTCTGAAATTTGGGTTTCAGAACAAATTCTGAATCTGAACCACCAAAACAGAGGGGGAAAGGGGGAGGAAAGGAAAATGAAGAAGAGAGAAACCATTTACAAATACCAGCATCATGCCCACGCCCCGGGCAGTCAATTTCTTTCCGTCATTACTCAGGAATAGTTACCAGAACAGGCCGCCAAGCCCTTCTCAAAAGCCGATACCGGAACGCCCCCGTCATATTTCTGGCCGTGCCAGTTCCGACCCGATTCGTCCTCAAGGGTGTCCTAATCCTGTCCACCATGCCCACGTTCGCGCTACCTTCGTTCTTGTCTTCTAGCGGCGGCGATGAGACGAATAGATCCTTCAAAGTGTGGCTCATATATGCCTTCTTCTTCTCGACCTGATCCGTGGCGATTTTCCCACACTCGGGCGGAGCGTCGGACGATTGGCCCCTACGGCGACTTACGGTCCGAGTGAGGAGATGCCGGAGGGTTTTCCGGCGACGGAGATGGAAAACATGCCCCGGGGAGGGGCTTCTGGAGGGACTCCCAGCGACGGCGCATTGAGTTGCGAGCAGTTTGAACTTCTGCAATGTAGTCATCTCCTCTCTCCTCTTTTCCTCTTCTTCTTCAACTTCCCTTTATTTCCCTACATGGTTAGGTTCTTGCTTCACTCCACTGCTCTCGAATTTCTTCAGTAACTCGGCCTAAAACTAAAGTGACAGCAACGGAGGAATGAAGCTTTTCCCCTTTGATAGGGGCCGTTTCTTTTCTCTCTTGTCTCTCTCTTTATCAGAGACTGCTTCTTTTCATTTCATTTTATACTCTATTTCATTTGACAGGAAGACCGGCATGTTTCACCGCCTCATATGCTCGGGCCCGCCCGCTAACGAAATCCATCGAAGCTCTCGAACCGTCCATCTCTCCAATCGGAGAAAAGTCCGTACGTAGCTCCGGAGATAATTTCTGATTTCCCGCACGCGTTAGTGTGAATGCGGTGATTGAATTGTTTCATCTGGTTGGAGTTAGGAGAACCGAAGGATGTGCCACGTGGTGGTGATGATCAGGCGAGGAGACGGCTTCTTTCCTGAAAAAGGTTGAGCCGGCTTTCTCGTTTTCGGGCGGAGACGGTTACCTTGTCGCTCGCACTTGCCAAGTAGAAATCCATCGGCGAAGAATAAAAGCCAAAAGAAAGAAAAAACACAAGACGAGAGGAGTGAGCGAGTGATTGGTTAAGAATATGAATCGATCACCGACTTGGGACTAATTGTTGAAAGTGGAGAAGACTATTTGAAGTAACGACATTGGGCGATCCGACACGCACAAAAATATGATTAAAGTATTTCTCTAAGGATTTTATAAGGATTTATGTTATATATATTATAATTACATTTTTCTTAAGACTTTGGTGTATTAGAAATCGTTTTTGTAACTATTTCATTTATTTACTTGGTTTGAGTCTATACAAGGCTAAGTTGGTCCGATTTCCGCTCACTCACCGACTCCACCAGACAGAAAATCTCCTCTCGCTGTCGCCTCCTCAGTCTCATCAGCAACTCCAACTCACTGATAGACGCTCCTGTCTCTCCAATGAGGACGACCTCTCCCCCAACTTCCTCTTGGAGAAGAGTTGAATATTTTTAGACGGTAATGATCCAAGATCTTATAGTATTCCGTCTCCACTTATTCTTCTACTGGTTCGCTTCCGTCGTAGATTGCTTTTTTCGGAATGTTTTTTATGAACGGAAAACAGAGGATTTAAATTCAAGAATCACAAGAAGAGAAAATTCAGTAAGAGAACGAAAACATAAATGAGGACCAAATGATCATGCAAAAAAGAATAAACGTTCTCGTCATTTCCACACAGATCAACGCCGGAAGGAAGAAATCATAAAAACTAAAAAGAAAAAAGAAAAGCGAATTTGACCTTGGAGTGACTCTCCTAATCTTGAAATTTGGCGAGCTCCAGGAGATCAGAAGCGAGTCTTCGTATCGAGAGGAGTATTCGCTCCTCATCGGCTTCGTGTGTACTGCTCTTTTGGCTTCTTCCTCCAAGGAGAGACGAGCGTCGCAAGCTTGCAATGGGAGTGAGACTTTCATCGATGAATTTTTTGTTGTTAAAAGCATCATCCTCAATCTCTATATATAATCCTCTACGTCTTCACATAGAGTGATTTAGGTGAATAGGTATTTAGGGCCATAATTAGGAAAACAAGTAATTTTATTATTAGTGCTAATTAATATACTTATTTGTTACCCATTTTTTAGGAATAAGTAAAGGATACTTTTAAGTACCCATTTATTTACTTGATTGTTCATAATTAAAAGGGAAATAAAATAGTGCCATAGGAATGTAATAAAATAAGTTAGTACGATCTTTATGTTGTCATGAAGAACTTGTTGGCCCATGTGACTTCTCAAGAGGGGGGTGAATTTATTTATTCAAATTAAAATTGATTTGTATGTGTAATTCAAATTAGAATAGCTAGGCCTTTCTATCGAGATTAACAGGTTCTAGATGAATCTTTCACAATATCATAAAAAAGAAAGGGAAAAGTTAGACCACTTACTTAGAGAGATGCTTCTCTTTGAGAGATTCAAGTTGCCTCCTCCTTTATAACACGTTGTGAATAGATCAAGGAGCTTGTACTATGATGTATGCAAGGATGATTGAAAGAGAGAAAGTTTTTCAAGGTAAGACTCTCTCTCTTTCTCTATAAAACACTTTTGGTGAGAATTTTCAAGATAGAGGTTTGGGGCTTGAAGATATACCAATAAATACTCATTCACTCTTTACTCACGGTTTGGTGGGGGTATTTATAGTTTCCCCAACTCAAACTAGCCGTTATTTGTCTATTTTCAAACATCATATCATTAACTGATCGATCACTGGTAAGTGATTGTTCGATCAATCAATCATAACAGCTACTTTCTTGTCAAACTGTGACTTATTGATCGATGGACTAATCGATCAATATGTTACCATTGATCCAAAAAATTTAAGTTGACCGATCAATCGAGATTTCCTCTACATATGCAATACAAGTATGATCAAATAGTGTAATTTCATTTGATCGATCATGCTTGAAGCCCAATACTGGCAAAGTTCTGACTGATCGATCAATCTAGAGGAATGATCGATCATTCTATGTAAATTCTGCTTGCTTGGATAACTAAGATCGATCATGCGTTATAGCGTGAAATGACTGTCATGGAGGATCGATCAATTGACTATGGTTGATTGATCATGCTTTAAATTGCTAGCTTGCACAGTTTTGGATGATCGATCATTCCAATGCCAAATTAAAAATATATATTTTATAAAACATAGGAATTTCTCTCTATGTGCTTTAACATGTTTCTAAGCGATGTGTATGATGATTTTAAACATGTCTATATACAATTTAAATCTTAATGCTCCGATCTCACAAGTACTTAAGGAATAGGAGTTTAGAATACTCTCTTACAAAAATTGACTGAGTTTAAATGTTCGCCTATCATGCTTGAACTCCGAGTCTTCTTGTTGTATTATTCCTTGTGGGTGTTTCTTCAAGAGATGTTCTTTAATTGTGGTTGAGGTCTTCATTTTGGCTTTGATGCTTTAGACCTTGATATGCTCTTGAAGGTGAAGTATTTGAAATACTATATTTGCAAGTTATTAATTCAAATATGTTTTGTTATCATCAAAATCAATGTGGGAGTTAACCTACAGTCAACAATCTCCCCCTTTTTTATGATGACAAAACCTAACTTGAAAAAATTAAAAAGTACTCTTTCTTGCATGCAGGAGTTGAGTAAATATGCAATTCTATCATAAGCTCCCCCTTATTATGTGCATAGTTTGTTTGAAGCCTTTTAAGAGCAATTTTATGAGTGCTTAGGTCTTTATTATCCAAGTTCCCTATTTTTTCTTCTCCCCCCTTTTTGTCATACTAAAAAAGATAGTTAAATTAGACGCATAATAGAGATTAAAAAGTAGCCCAAAGACCATATCATAAAGATGTTCAAATAGTTACAAAATGATGTGTACATGTATTAAACCATACATACATTTAAAATAAACATATGTACACTGGAAGTAAAAAAAAAAAAAGAGTAGATGGATGGATCTAAGGTCAACTAAGTTGGAGGCAGAGGTTGGTTGAGGATGATGTCGAATTGTTGCTTGATCCTTTGCAATTGTGCCTTCACCTTTTCTGGTGTGGACATAATTGCTACCTGAGTAGCCCGAACATCATCTACGACATCTTCGAGAGTGGAGAGCCGATCAGTGGATGATGAAGCACCTTCTTTCGTTCTTCTCCTCTTCGCAAACTTGTACTGATCCATGGAAGGCTCCAGACTAGGCTCGTCTCTAGAAGCAACAAGTTGTGGGATGACTCCTTGGGTATCTCCTCTTTTTGGATCCATTGTCCATGCCATTTGGCAAACCCAAAATTCCCATCCTTGATTTCTTTGATGGACATTTTCTTTGTGATGTCCACGAATACCTCATCTAATAGATCTACTCTGAACACACGGAGGATAGGAGTGATCTCTCTAGCAAATGGAAGGTCGTTGACCCGAGTATTTGTGGATATGTCCAACATGCGGCATGTCATAAAATATCCATAGTAAAGTGAAATCCTCTTGATAATGGCCCAATGCTAGAAGATGTCGACTGCAGTGAAGCGAGAGAATGTGTCTTTCATCGGATTGAGGAGATGAGTCGCAATCTCCATGAAGACTTGATGCTCCATGCTTAAGACCTTGATTTTAACTTCATAAGAGCTTCCACACGTTTGCCCAAGCGATACTTAAATGTCGTCTTGGATATTTTGAGGGCAGTCCGGATGAAGGTTCATGGGTCCACTCTCCTTTATAAACCTTGTTAATCTTATAGACATTGTCCCAAGCCGAGCACTGAGCTCACTAGACTTGATTGATATAGGTGCATTTTCAACGTAGCTCATGAGTCGAAGGTGACATGAGGAGAGTTCTTCTACCTCCAAATTGGTGTAGAAGACTTCCACTAGGAGAGGGTAAACCTCTTCCTCACTTTCAAAAATACCTTTGTAAGATAAAAATATTCTATCAAAGCATTGATTTCTAGGGACAATTCATAAATATAAGAGAACTAAAGGAAGGAGAAGAGAGGAACTCCAACCCTTGGGAGAGAGGAGAGAAAAAACCAAGGGAAAGAAAGAAGAACAAAAGAGAGAGAGAGAGAGAGAGAGAGAGAGAGAGAGAGAGAGGTATATGGACGAATTTGAGCCAAGAGGAAGTGGTTTGAATGCTCTACCCATGCCTTGAACATGTATTTATAGTTGTGTGAAAGTGTTTACAATGACTACAATGCCCCAGGGCTACATGCTTCAAAAAGAAAAAATACATAAAAGGATATACATCAGCTTGCATAATTATAATTCAATTTCATCTCTATGAAAGTTTTCTTTATTTACTAGTCATGCTACCCCTATACACGTGGGTGTCTCTTAACACTCACCCTGAAACTGGTGTTTGTAACTTCATTTGCAAATAATATTGGTTAAGAAACTTGTGTACTTGAAAAGAAATTTTGATCTTGTGTGGCTTGAGAAGAAATTTTGATTGTCTTGCTTTGATTCATCTTCTTCTTGTTTACAACTTACTTGTAGTTTTCATCTCGTTTTCATCTTGTCTCCCCCTTACTGGGATATTCTAATCACATAAAACTTGATTATTATAACATGTGAAATTCCTTATTATTGGTTACCTTTTTCTTGTACTTCTTCTTCAACTTCTCCCCCACAAATGAGGATCTCTTTGTTTTTTACCAAGAGACACAACTTGCACATCATAATGGTGAGAGAAAAAAAAATACACCTAGCCATACAACAAAGCTCCACACACTATTCAAAATAGTCATAGTCTGAAATACACTCTGCTTAATTTTAATGGCGAAAAAACAACCCAACTATAGGGCACAACAAATAAAATACTCACTTTTTAAGGGTAACTCAAACACTAATCACCTCTTGGGTGAAAAATTAAAGACTTAATTCGAATTAGATGTTGGGTACACTCCTATATTTTTAGGTAGTGGGTCTATAGGCATTGTTCTGAAGTGATTTTATAAAAAAACAAATTGAAGAAAGTATCTTGAGGAATTAAAGGTGAATAAAAAGATAGCAGCTCTTCATACTTCCAAGTAAGAAGGAAGCACTTTGAGACCAATAGATCGATAAAAATGGACTAGGTTTTACTCAAGAGGATGATTAAGGAAACTTAAAAAAAACCCAATAAGAAAGTTTTGAAATGGAACATAATAATGAAAACTTTGTAAAAATAAACTTCTCAAATAAGACAATTACTATTTAACACAACTTGACCAATTTACAAAGAAAATATTCAAGAGATAATTATGGAATAAGGGAGATTTAGGAAACTTATTTTGAATTTGTAACAAGCAAACAAGACTTTCTAATTCAAAAATTTCAGACTTTGTAAAAATATGAAACTAAACTCATATGGGGAAAAAACATCTCTTAAAGAAACTAAAGGGATGTGAGATCAAACAAAAGAAACTTTTAAGGAAGGAAATATACTCAAGTTGGTAAATTTTTTACTAGATTTTTTTTTTAAAAAAGGAAACTCAATCAACATTAGTATCTCAAAAAGTGAAGCAACAAATTCGGCTTAAATTCAGATCTTCCCATGCAATAGGATACCATAATGACCTTTGATTCTTTCAATGTAGATATCTCTTTCTAGAAAGATCAGATTGAGAAATGGTTTGTTAGGATATAAAGTAGACTCACATATATTTATTTTTAAATATAATTATCAATATAAATCCTAAGTAATGTTGGTACAAACCATTCAGGAATTTGTGACTTTCTGCTATTATACAAAACATTTTTGCTATTTGACATTTGTTGCTTCAGATATCGGTTTTTCTTTCTAAAAAAATCTGATTTCAACGATTATTTTTGAGTTGGAAACTAGACTCAAAAATCTTTCCAATGGTATATTCTTTTATATGAAATATAACGTAAGAGAGTAAAAAATTTAATGAAAAACAGAAGGAAAGAATGACGAGAAAAACTAGAAACTTTTTTTTTTCTTCTTCTTCCTCCCTTTCTTCTCCATCTTCTTCTCATTTTCTATCTCAGATCTTTGCTTACTCTGATACCATATTGATTTTTAGGGATAACACATAAACACAAGAGAACTCAAGGGAAAGAGACATGAGAAGAATATTAGCTCTTGGGAGAGAGGAGAAAAGAAACCAAGGGAGAGAAAAAACAAGTAGTAGTGTATGAACGAATTTGAGCCAAGAGGAAGAGGCTTGAATGCTCTACCCCATGCCTTGAGCCTGTATTTATAGTTGTGTGAAGGTGTTTACAATTACTACAATGCTCTTAGAACTACTTGCTATAAAAGGAAAAAGACATAAGAAGATATACATCAACTTGCATAATTACAATTCAATGTCATCTCTATGAAAGTTCTCCTTATTTACTAGTCATGCCACCCCTACACATGTGGCTGGCATTAGGCATCATGGGTTTGCTACCCCAAACCCCAATTATCCATAATGGAATCTGGAGAAAGTGGCGGAACACTCTTCAATAGACCTATATCATCCATATGAGTATCCAACTTTGAAGTCTTCTTACCCATTCCATCCGCCTCCCTCTGGATCCCTTTCAACACCTTCACGACCTCATCCATGCAAGGTCTCATATCTTTCTCCTCCTCTAAACATCTGAAGCCCAACTTTGCCACCAAAGTGATCATCCTCCTCACCCTGTCGTCAGTATTGAATCCAATATATGGGTCCACCAACTCATGCAGGGTGCCATTCCGAATCTTCTTAATTGCCATGGTAGCCAAGTTAATCTCTTGCCGGTGTCTACTAATATCCACTGCTGGCTTGGATGATATGATCTCCATCAGAACAACACCAAAGCTAAACACATCACTCTTGTCCGTAAGTTGGTAGCATTTGTGGTAGTCAGGATCCAAATAGCCTGGTGTTCCTTTGGGAGCAGTGGAGACGTGTGTCACATCACTGGGAAACAAACGTGATATTCCAAAATCAGCAACCTTCACAAGGAAATTGCTGTCGAGGAGAATGTTATTGGTTTTGACATCTCGGTGGATGATTGGACGTTCAAATGCATGGAGGTATGCAAGTGCTTCAGCTGTTTCTATGGCAATATTCATTCTAATGGGCCAAGTGAGAGCCCCTTTTTGGGCACGATCTCCATGGAGATGATCAGCAACAGTACCATTAGGGATAAACTCGTACACTAGGAGAAGCTCGCGACTCTGACAGGAGGTGCAACCATATAGAGTAACAAGATTTCGGTGATGCAAGCTGGAGAGGATCATTACTTCATTCATGAATTGCTCCACACGTTTGTAGTTGTTCTCATACAAGCGCTTTACTGCTACAGATTGTCCATCTCGGAGCTTTCCTGTATAAGGTAAACAGAGTTTATCAACTTACCTATGTACTTGACAAACCTTTTTTTGCAAAGATGGGGAGTCATGAAAGGTGATGATGCTAATATTAAAGTAACCTACCAAAGTAAACAGTCCCGAAGCCACCATCTCCCAATTTCCTAGAAGAGTCAAAGTTGTTGGTGGCTTCTTCAAGTTCCTTGTAAGAGAATCTGTGGGTGTAGAGGGTGCTTGGGCATTTCTCAAGGTCATGCTTTGAAGAGGGATCTGGAGAGACATTTTGTGGAAGAAGGATTTTGGAAGCAGCCTGACGTCTCTGCCGAAGGTACCGCCAAACGAGGAAAAAAAAGAGACAAGCTAGAAGAAAGCCTCCCACTCCACATCCAACACCTGAAAGAGATAGAATAGGCGTCAGATTATTTAGTTTCCTCAGTTCTTCCTGTTTGTTTGTTATTGTCATTAATATCGTTATATCTCTGCAGCATAATTCAAAGGTAAACTATTTTATCTAGTGTTCCTCTGAACAAAATTTTCATGAACTTTGACTTGCATCTGTGATATTTATTAAACAGGTAAGTGGCAGAAACAGGGGAACCTGCCCCACCTGCCACTCAGGAATTCACATCAAGCTCCTCCCTTCTTAAAAAGAAAATGAAAAATGAATCAAGATTCTGAAGCACCAATGGAAGAAATACCTACAGCGACCTTCCGACGTTTTGAATTTCCTGCAACATCAATAAGTAAACGTTAGCTTACAGATGAAAAAATTCCAGTTGTATTACGTATACTACAACGGCCTCCACTAAAAACGGCATTCCAAACACTTTGGATAAAGATGCTACAGCAGAGCATTTCCATAAGCTAATATAGAACGGATTTCCTTATCCAACCAATTCACGATAAATAATGGTGGTAAGTCAGCCATGGATAACCAATCAAGAGTAATGTTGATTACTTATAACACAAACTCGAAACAAGATTAGGAATGAGTTGTTTATGGATAAAAAAAAACTGGAGAACATCCCAATAGTTGGACCGAGTGCCAGACTTGATTGTATATGAGTAAATTACATTATGTGCTCACATATACAGATGTTTGAGTTGATGTTCATTTTTCTCCATGCTTGCACCTTTAAAACTCAAGGTAGCAAGCCTTGAAAGAGGGCTACACAATGAATAAACTTGATTCCCACAATTGCGAAGTTTCACGGGTGGAAAGGTTGATCCTTTGTGGCTTCCTTTTCATTGAGATTGGTGGACAAAAGAAGAATATTACAGAGAAGAATCAGAGGAAGAGAAAAAAGGAGATGTCAGAAAAAAGAGATCTTGAAGCAAAGCCAAGTCGTCACAGGCTACAAACAGTATCAAAGGAATTCCATGAATTCCATTACTCCTTTTCAGTTAATGAACACATAAGATGTATGCAAATCACTTGTAAGGAAAGGAATTCCAAAGTAGTAAAGACCTTCGAGAAGGGGAAACTGAGCACGGCCATAGAAGAAGAATTGCTGGGGTGGGCAGAGGTCAAAATGAATTCCAAAGTAGTAAAGACCTTCGAGAAGGGGAAACTGAGCACGGCCATAGAAGAAGAATTGCTGGGGTGGGCAGAGGTCAAAATGGAGTCCAATCAAGAGAAAGTGTGAAGAAAAATTGATTGATTGTCGTACAAGATGGTTCAGACATAGAATTCATTTTGAGGCATCTTGAGGACAAACTGATCATCATCACAAGTAAGACTGAAAACAGGACAGCTACATGGCTTATTGGATATCTTGAATCTAGAAAAAGTAACTAAAATTCGGACCATTGTCATTGCAGTGTTGGGGGATATAGGTATTGAAATATGGGTCAGAGGACGATAAAGAAAACAACAACGGCGAAAGAGAAATGCTATAAAAACAAGAGGAAGAACACTGCATTCTACATTCCTTGAGCCTATCTCTGCATTTTCACAAAGGTTGCACAAATATGTTAGATGTGGTGTTTTGACTTCAAATGACAACAAAATCCTTTAACAAATAGGAAAAAGCTCATTCGAGGTTTATAAATACCTCAGAAATGACAATCCGTATCGTTCTTCCTTGACACCAAATACAGTTCAAGCTTTGATTTATGGCGGTGATTGGGTTTGGACTCTTTGTAGTGTCAAGAAAAATCAAAAGATGAACTATTTTTGTATAATTATTTATTATGATATTTTTTAGTTTTATTTATTAAATTTTT
This sequence comes from Aristolochia californica, assembly GCF_029961685.1. Classification (NCBI taxonomy): domain Eukaryota; kingdom Viridiplantae; phylum Streptophyta; class Magnoliopsida; order Piperales; family Aristolochiaceae; genus Aristolochia; species Aristolochia californica. Next base: position 29,112,140 of record NW_027182290.1, on the reverse strand, counting down.
GTTTGATGATTACAACCTGAAAAGAAGCCTGTAGAGATAATACTACTAGTTACTTGATTTTCAATTTTTTCTCATCTTGGTAATTTTAATATTTTTCACTATATTAAGTAATTAGAAGTGGAAGAGTATTTTTTTTTATCAAACAATAATAAGTTTTATTCTTTTTTTTTGTCATAGGTGGAGATTTTGCTCATGCTAACAAGGACTTAGCATATTGTTTTCTAGCACGAAGAGAAAGAACTGTAGTTTACAAATTTATTCTGGATTTATAATTTTTGTTTGGGTGATTGTAAATTTGATATTGATATTTCATTTAAATTTTTGTGTTTTATCATTGAACCAAGTTTCTACATACTGTTGTGAGTGTTTATGAACAATTTTATGCTGAGTATATGGACAATTTTAAACAGAGTTTATGTATAGTATTTATGTACAATTTTATGCAAAGGTAAAGTACAATTTCAGTAGAATTTATGCACAATTTTATGTGCTATTTATTTTATATGTATTTTTTGCAAAGTTTTAAATGTAAGTTGGAACTCAAACCCGACCCGAGCATAACCTCAAACTTAGTTAAAATTCTTGTGTTCAAGTTTGATTCCAATTTTAGGCTCGAGGTTGAGCTCACACTCGATCTCGATGTTGTATTTAGGATCCCATGATAAAGAACCTCAATCAAGGTGGTGAGGGAAGAGTGGTGGAAGAAGAGGAGAGGAAAAGAGAGGAAGAAAGAAGAAGAGAGACGACTATAGAGAGAGATGGAGAGAGAGCTTGGGAAAAGAGAGAATAGGCTATGGACGAATTTATGAGAAGAAGAGAGACTTAATGCTCTACCCCACGCCTTAAGTCTCTTATTTATAGTTGTGGAATGAGGTTTACAATGACTACAATGCCCTTAAAGCTACAAGTTTTGTAAAGAAAAGGATATAAGTAGACATACATCATCTTACTTAATTACACCTTTATGCCATCCTTATAAAAAACCATTTATTTACCTCATTTCCCAACTCTTGACGTGTGAGAGGAGTTTTCCCTTAATTTACATTTGTGCTAAGATTCTTCCAACACTTTCCTTCAAGCTGGGGGAGAGAAAACATTGTAGATGCCCAACTTGCTGCAAATAGTAATCTATATCTTGGATGTGACCGACTTTGTAAGAATATCTACCATTTGTCTTCTAGATGAAACATGTCTAAAAGATAAAATTACGGTTTGAAAATTTTCCTGTATAAAATGGCAATCTACCTCAATGTGTTTTGTATTTTTATGAAAGACTGGATTTAAAGCAATATGAATGGTTGTCTGGTTATCATAATATAATTTCATATAGGCTTCCTGAAGAAATCTGATTCACAGAAGTTCCCTGACTGCATGGGCCATAATTAACCGGTGTAACAGGTTTGTCTAGGTGTCCTAAGAGGTCTTGCATGATGAGAAACCTTCTAACCGATTGTGACCAGCTCAGATAACTAAACAACCCTCTCAAGGGTATGGTGCTAATTTTAAGAAGATCACTTTTACTTCCCATGTAATTTTCATCTATTAATCAACAAGTAAGCAATCACTTATAAGCAATATGTTAACCAACTAGTAATCCAAGCAAATAACAAAAAATATAAACTTACTTGAGCCAATATGTCACTTGAGAGGAAAGCAACCCAAGCTGAATTATCATTCACCATCAATCAGACCACCATGTGTTGTCTCATATAGGATAGATTTCATTCTATTCTCATATATGAACTTAAATAAGCCAAGGAGATCTTAGGCCGAGAGAGAATAGAAAGTAAATTACTATCCTATTTTAATCATACACTTAAACAGGTATAGAAAAATAATCATGTCCTGGTCATGCCAATTAGAGAAGATTTCCAATATTTCTTAATTAGGAAACTACCTCAAATGAAATCAAATCTGTAAAAAGTCTAGAGTCAAACTGAAATCCAGATTGGGTATCTTCGAAAGAAAGAAACCTGTCTTTTTCGTTACTTGCGCCACCTAGCAAATAAAGATCATAATCTATGCTTCCTTTTTCCCTTAAATCAATTAGGAAAGGAATTCCAGAGATTATTCTAATAGAGAAAGCCTTCAAATAAGTTAAATCCATCACTTTCTTAAATAAGTTAAATCCATCACTTTCTTTCTTAAAAAAGTCCTCAAAGCAAGCTTTTGAAGAAGGAAACTTTCCTTCTATAAATATGTGCTAACTTTATGATTTAATCATAGGTTAATCTTGTTAAAGTCTCAGGCAAGAGTACTTCCCAGGAGGTCACCCATCCTAGAATTACTCTTGCCCAAACTCGCTTAACTTCGGAGCACCCGCCTCGCCCATTCTGGAGCCGCTTCTCACGGGATACAAACGCAGGCCGTGGCGTGCCTAGATCTGATACCATGTTAAAGTCCTAGGCAAGAGTAATTCCCAAGAGGTCACTCATCCTAGAATTACTCTTGCCCAAGCTCGCTTAACTTCGGAGTTCTGAGTCAGATACCTAGCCAATACAACCCGAAAAGACTAACCGTTTAAGTGCGGAAAGCCAAGTACCTAACTTAGACCACAAACTCTAACAAGAGTGGACGGAACCACTCTGACAAATCTTACCCTTTTTTCTCAGAATTTTTAGGTAAGTTTCTCAAGAGAGTAACACAGCCAATGGAAGGCCAAAAATTTGTTGCAGAAACCAGCAAATCTTTCAAAAAAATATTCGTTGGCAGTAATCAATAAACCAACCTTTACCGAACTCTTTTGAGAGCAAGTCATACAAACATTAATTTAAATAGTCTTACTCTAATTCAATCATGCTTTGATCATGATAATCCTCATAAACTGTAAAAAACTGAACAAATCTTCATCCAACAATGTATTTTCAAGGAGAGAAATTGAACTCTAATGCTTAAACCGAGTACTCAAAAAACTGTCCATCAATCTTGCTTGATCAAAGATAAACCAAGCACTAGAGTTTCATAAACCATATAAAACTCAATTTTCTATCCAATTTGAACAAGAATTTCATGTAATCAATCTTTCAAGACTCAAGAATGATATAATATCTCATCACCGAGAGGAGAAAAAAACTTATCTTTGTGCAAGACCGCGTTCTTGCTTCACTTAACAAGAGATCCACTTGAACCTCTAGGATCCTAAATCCATTGCACTAAACATTATATTACCTTCGGGATCCTAAATCTATTGCTCTGATACTATGTTGGATGTAGGATCCCATGATAAAGAAGCTCGATTAAGGTGGTGAAGGAAGAGAGGAAGAAGAGGTGAAGAAAAGAGAGGAAGAAACAAGAAGAGAGGAGAAGGAGAGAGACGGCTAAAGAGAGATGGAGAGAGTTTGGGAAAATAAAGAAATAGGCTAGGGCCGAATTTATGAGAAGAAGAGAGACTTCATACTCTATCCTATGCCTTGAGTCTCTTATTTATAGCTGTAGAAGAAGGTTTACAATGACTACAATACCCTTATGGTTACAAGCATTGCAAAAAAAAGGACATAAATAGACATGCATCATCTTACTTAATTACAACCTTGTGTCATCCTTATGAAAAACTATTTATTCTCCCTTAGTTTACATTTGTGCTACTTAAGTTGTGTCTTCCAACACTTCGTTCAAATTATTCAAATCAAGCCAAGTTCGAACATACACAGGAGCGTGGCTCGGCTCGATACCACCCCTATTGATAAAGAAAAATAATAATTTTGTGGAGGGCTTTTTACCAAATTACCAATTTTAAAAAACTTATTTCGATAAATGACGTCACTTTGAACTTATTTTGAAAAATACCCAACTTTGACCGGTCTACTGTACATTTGTACAGTCAAAGGTGACATATAATCTTTGACAAATTATGTGTTGCCACATCATCAGTACTGTGTGAGTAGATAGACCCATCGACTGCCATGTCACCATTCCAACCGTCAGCAGCCAAATAAGATGGCACGACATTAAATGACAAAAAATTTAAATTTAAAAATCAAATTTATGAATACACTTTTTTATGAATAAAAAAATTGATTTTAAAAATCATGTAATAAAAAGTGTATTTATAAATTTGATTTTTAAAATCAAAATTTTTTTATTTAATTTTTATCGTTTAATTATGTGGCATCTTATTTGGCTAATGACGTGTTAGAATGATGATGTGGTAATCAATGTGTCTATCTACTTACACAATGTTGATGTTGTGGTGACACGTAATCAGTCAAAGCTTACGTGTCACTTTTGACTGTACACATGTACAATGGATCGGTCAAAGTTGGGTATTTTTCAAAATAAGCTCAAAGTGACGTAATTTATCAAAATAAGTTTTTAAAAATGGGTAATTTGGTAAAAAACCCTTTTGTGGATAGACGATATACCATGAATTCAAGGGAAGTAATTCGGATCAAACCCGAAGTGAGAAAATTTTAGAAAAGAAAGAAATCATAAGGCTGGAACGTTAGACAATTGGACCAAAAAAAATTCAGTTTAATTGCAATTGTGATGCACGAGGGCCTGATCTTTAAAATCTGAACCATGGAAGGAAAAAAACTAAAAGAAAGAGACAAAGGAATCTGGACCCATGGAATGAAAAATCCCAGTAGTGATTAACTTATTGCGTATGTGGAAGGCATTTGAGACTTTGTGAACGATTTGACCGGTTGTGATGTAAACCATCATTCCAAAACTAAGATCAACGGTCAAAAAGTCGTGCAAGTGACAAAACTGGGAGCAATTAAGAAACTTTGCCTTACGACTTTTCAGCGCTGGTCTGAAGTTTCACTCTCGTAACATTATTATGACGCTAGACAAAGATTCCAATTTAAAAAAAAAAAAAAAACTATAGACTAAAAACCGAACCCCTAGGGGTCCTCAACGAGGTATCTTGAAGTCCTAATTCGTAAAAAAAATCCTAAATCGATTGAGTTTTCTGCTCCAACATATCTGTCAAACGCTTAGCTAATACAACCCAAAAGACCAATCTGTTAAGTACGAAAAACTAAGTACTTAACCAAAGTGAACCTGGGGTGGACGAAACCTAACCCAGGTGGACCAGAACCACCTAACTTTAACTCTCACAGTTCCCGTTCCCTACTGTTTCCTTCGGGATTCCAACTCTGATACCATGTCAAACGCCTAGCGAATATGACTTTCTAGGAGGTCACCCATCCTAGTACTACTCTCTCACAAGATCGCTTAATTTCAGAGTTCTGAGTCAGACGCCTAGTCATTGTAACCCAAAAAACCGGTCTATTAAGTGCGGAAAACCAAGTACCTAACCCAGGTGGACGAAACTTAACTCAGGTAGACCGGAACCACCTAACTCTGATAATATACACCCAGATGGACTTTTTTCCTCTAACGAGAAGCCACAGATCAACCGTTAGCATGTATCATCCTAATTCCAAAATGCGGCTAGGGTGCACTGAGACCTTTTGGGTCCCAATTTGCCAAAATCATTCACCAGATCAGTAACGCATCAGCAGTTTCGGGTAGTATTCAAAATCAAATTAGACTGACAGAACAAATGTAACGTGTAATGAGAAACAATAGAAGATTAACGACACTTGTGACCTACCTGCAACCTGGCAGTTGTGATATTGGGACTGGCCGTTGACCGGTTCACCTGCAAACCAATTCACGGGGAATCCCTCCTTCACAGCCTCCTCCATACTGGTTCGATTGCTCTTCAGCCGTAGAAAGGCCTCCCGAAGAAGCGGTAATTCTCTTACTTGGCATTGCTGATGTACGGTAGCCGGCAATCCGCTTCTCGGCGTCCTCGTGTAATAGGCAGGATGACCTTGAATTTTTTGCAAGCATGGAACCTCCACGAGGTCGAGTTTGGGATTTATAGCCTCCGAGCAGTTATAGAAGAGAGTGACATTAAAAACATTACATGCCAGACGGAAGGGAGAAGACTCAAGAAGGGAATTGTCTCCGGACGGAATAGGGCAATATTCATTCTCTACAAATTGTTTCTCTACGATCCTCAGGAGTCGGTTCTCATAATCGATCCGACCTATGACTCGATAAGTCTTCGAACCTATCTGGATCTCTGGCGAACTGTTTTGGCAGGTGAGTGTGTATATCGGGAGGCCACAACCTTCTGTCTCGCCATCGACCAGAAAAGGATACGAGACGTGACCCTGAAAATCACCGCAATCAAACGGTTGCGGAGGACAGTATCGGTAGTATTCGTCTACTAGAGAATCAGAACCTCGATGGAACAAAGACACAAGGATGAAAAGGAGAAAAGGCGAAGAAGGATGCATCTGAACGGTGTGATTCTGTGAGTCCAGGATTAAGAGAGGCCGACGAAGGAGACAGCATTGAAACTCCAACGCTCAGGAGTTGTTTGGTAAGGCTAAGAAGAGGAGTTGTGGAAACCAGTAGACTTTTCCACAGAGTAAAGAATTCTTTCTCAGAAGGTGGGAGGTCGAAAAGAATTGCGGGGAAGACGCCCCGGAGCCGGCGTTGAAGATACACAAGAAATTACACTGTAGATAGCGTATGTCACATTCTTATAGAATAGTGCTTCGACTAACCAAATATATCGCATCAATTTACGCATGGAAATATACGCTCAATACAGTCGAGGTTGAACCATAACCTTGACCAAACATGGACACTCACCAATTAGCTCGAACCTAAGGTTTAGATTAGGTTTTACCATTTGGGTGAGGGACAGGGACGAGTTTTCGCAAACCCAACTAGGGAGAATAAGAAGGGGATATAAACAAGGGTAAGAAGGGGATATAAACAAGGGTAGGTTGTAGGGGTAGGTATTGGGTTGGATTTCACGGGGAACCTAATCCAACGTGTAGAATTCGGATTTCTAGTTTCACCCCACAAGTGGGGGATAGGGCGGGAAAAGAACCGGTTGGTTTTTGGGTCACAGACAGATTTTCCCAAACCTGACCCACAAGGATGAGATAGGGATGTAAAATGAGGTAAAGACGGGTTGGGTTGATAGGGATGAAGTGGGGATAAGTCGGATTTAAGTTGGGTTTATGGGGACGGTGCGAGGATGAGTAGCCATGACATTGAACCTACTTACAAGCTGCTAGAGCTTGGCTTGAAAACAATTCAGCTCAAATACTTGAGAGTTGAATTTCTAGAAAAGATAAATATATTATTAACTTATTGTAACTGAACATAAATAAAAAATTAACAAAATTAAAACATTTTTAATTGAGACTATTCTGTGAGACCTCCTCCTGTGAGACTCTTATAAGACTCCACCATATTAATTTTGGATCTGTGAGACTTCTTAATATGAGAGTCATATAAGACTCTTTTAAATCTACTCTTCAACACCCCCTCAAGCTGAAGTTTATAACTTCTTGCAATGAAAAAGATTTTTGGTCTTCAATCTTGGTCTTTAATTTCTATCGGCTAAAATTTTTTCATAGATGTTAAATATTCATCATTTGTTCTCCCCTTTCTTGAATATTTTGGTCACATAAAAATTACCACAAAATGTGAAATAATATACCTCTTTCTTGTACTTCTTTTCTACTTCTCCCTTTCAAGTTGGGGATAAAAAGACAGAGATACCTAGCTTAGACAAAACTCAATATGGGAGAAGAAGATCACTCCTAGTCGTACAACAAAACTCCATACATTAGTCAAAATGGTCATAGTCTTAAACACACTCCACTCAATTTTAAAGGCTAAAAAATGGCCCAACTTTAGATCTTAACAAATAGAGTACTCACTTTTTAAGGGCACCTCAAACACAAATCTCCTCCTGGGTGAAGAATAAAAGACTTGACTCAAGCTAGATATTGGGCACACTCCTATATTTTTTAGGTCGTGGGTATTGGCATTGCTCTAAAATAATGAAAATACAAAAAGATAAATTGAAGAAATACTAGAGGAAAAACAACTTTAACCGAAAGGAGATGACTATGCAACTCTCATACTTCCAAACGAATATAGAAACTATATAACACTCATACTTCTAAACGAATATAGAATATGACCTTTTTTTTGTTGAAAAATATAGGAGACTATAATGGTAGAACTTAATAAATTTGACTTATAACTTCTTCTTTTTTTTTTTTTTTTTTTTTTTTTGGGGGTGGGGGGGGAGGTGACCACTATTTTTGGAGTTGACAATGTAAGATACACAACCAAGTAACAAAAATACAAAACTTGAAAACAACATCAAAGCAAGAATTTTTTTTTCATACCTTGAATGGGCACATCATGGAGTGATTAATTCTGACCAAAACTCTCTAATTAGAAGAGAAATTTGTCTAAAAACTAAGATTTAGGAAAAAAAGAAACTCAATTCATGCCAATGCATGGAGGACAATAACAGAGAAAATAGGGAAAATGAGAGATTTTTGGCAGAACTGATATTTAGTACTTATGATATCAATATCTCTACAATATAGATCATAATCACAAACCGTTTGGTTTTTAAGAAACTAGAATCAAAGAGCTTTAATTTGATACCTAATTTGACATAACAAACTTTGTTCTTGAATATGTTATGACCTCTTTATGTTTTTCATTTTGTAGCTTGATGGTTGTTGACTCCAATGCAAATATCTCCTTACATATAGATCAGATTGACATGAAATTTTCTCTTTATGAAACTAGACTTCGGTACTTTTCATTAAAGTATAATTTTTTCATAAAATATAATTATTTTGAGAGGAATAATTTGATAGATTTTGGTATTTTTAATTTGGTTGAACTGATTGTTATTTCTTCTGTGGCCATGATGTCCATTGACTCTTTTGATATTGATATCTCCCTCTAGAAAACTCAGATTGAAAATTGGTTTAATAGGTAAGAAAATAGACTTATATAAATCTTTTAACATGTAATTTTTCATATAAAGTGTCATTATTGATGGCATAAAATGCCTACAAAATTTTAAACTTTCTATTGTAGCTACAACTTCTCTTGCAGTCTAACCTTTGCTACAAATATCTATTTCTCTTTGTAGAAAACACCGATTTTAAAAATTCTTTTTGCATTGGAAAGTAGACTTGAATATAGTTCCATAAATATAGAATTTTTAATATTAAAATTTCTTTATGAAGGTGTGAATTCCAATAAAATAACTGGCACTAGGATAAGAAAGAAATAATACAGAAAGAATATGAACTTATACTATTAGAGATGATAGATCATAAAAGGATCACATTATCTCTATGAGATAACTGAGTCAACTCATAGAACCCCTTCTGATACCTTATTGAATTTTTAAAAAGAGAAATACTTCACTAATGTATTGTAATTTGAGTACAATGAACCTCTATTTATAATAGAGGAAACAAGTAGAATCCGATTACATATAAACTACCTATATCCCAATTAAACCCAAAGTTAAACACTATATGATAAGTCCTAAAAAAAATTGAACAATTGAACATAAATAAAAAACTAACATAACTAAAAAACTTTACTAAGACTCTTCTGTGAGACTTCTGTAAGACTCCACCATATTAATTATGGTTCTGTGAGACTTCTTATAGTGAGATTCATGTAAGACTCCTCCATATATACTATTCAACATTGAGTTATGCTCATGCTCAATTTTGAAATAAGGCTTGTTAAGTATAACAAACTGAGCTTGAGATTTTTCAAGCTTGGCTTGTTAGTTCGTTAGCAAAATTTTCTTATGAAAATATTATTTACCCTAATTGCTCTCATTAGTTCACTTTTTAGTTGGTTGATGATTGCTCTTATTTACTTCAACCCTCAAAGACGATAGATTGTGTTGATTTTAAGATCCCATGATGATTATTTAATAACAAAACACTCTAGGAGAAGAAGAACTGGAGAAGAAGAATTGAAGAAGAAGAAGAAGCGGAAAGAGAGAAGAATGAGAGAAAGACAAAGAAAGAGGGAACGAATGTTGCGAGGAGAGAATGAGAACGTGGCAAAGAGGATTAGGGTTGTGATAGCATACCTAATCCTCCTCCTTATCCTCTAGTTATAAGTGTAAAAGTGTAGCAATTACATCAATGCCTTTTACCCTAAGAAGGGTGGAAAAGAGACAAGAAAGAAAGAACTTTTACATTAATGCCACTATAGATAAATTACATCTTCTAACAAACTCCCTCAAATTGGGGAAGAAAAAATGTCATAGATACCTAGCTTGACACATATAGTGCTTAGAATCTTGGATGTGACCAGCTTTGTAAGGATATATGTAACATGCCCTTGAGATGAAACATGTCTGAGTGTTATAATATCAACTTGTTATTTTTCTCGTATGAAATGGCAATCGACCTTGATATTTTTATTCTCTCGTGGAAGACTGGTTTGGAAACAATGTGGATGACTACTTGGTCGTCACAATGAAGTTCCATAGGTGCCTCTTAGTGGAATCCCAATTCTATTAGAAGATATTTGATCAATAGAAGTTCACTTATCATATGAGTCATAGCTCTGTATTTTGTCTTGTCACTAGAACTTGAAACTACATTCTGGTTTTTATTCTTCCATGTGACCAAATTTTCTCCAACTAAAGTGTAATATCCAGATGTGGGTTTCCTATCATCAAGTGATCCAACCCAATTTGCATCCATAAAGCCATCAATGTTGAAATGACCATGACATTTATAAAAGAGTGCCTTGCCTGGAGCTCTTTTTAAGTATATGAGGATCCTCTCAAAAGCTTGCCAATGAGTAAGCCACAATTTATGCATGTATTGACTAACCACAATTTATGCATGTATTGACTAACCACACTTACTGCATGTGAAATATTTGGTCTGGTCACAGTGAGGTAAATAAGTTTTCCCACCAATCTCTAATATTTTTTCACATCAATATCTTCACTAGATCTTGCACATAATTTTGTCTTAGCATCCATAGGAGTATCAGTCGGTCGACATCCCATCATTTTTGTATCCTCAAGTAGATCAAGAACATATTTCCTTTAAGATATGACAATACCATGTTTGGATTGGAAAACTTCAATACTAAGGAAATATTTGATAACTCCTAGATCTTTTGTTATGAATTCACTCCATATCTTAACTTTGACTTCCCTTAAGTTGTTTATATCACTACCAATCAAAACAATACCGTCCACATATGATGCTAGTAATATGATTCCTTTTGTGGTATTCTTTACAAATATTGAAAGATGTACTGAACATCGGTTAAAACCAAACGAAAGCATCTCTTAGTTAAACTTGTCAAACCAAACACGAGGAGATTGTTTTAAACCATGCAAGGATTTTTTCAATATGCATACTGACTCTCCCTCAATCAAAAATCTAGGTGGTAGATACATATAAACCTTCTCCTTAATATCATTATTGAAGAAAACATTCTTCACACCAAGCTGATAGATTGACCAAGAAGAATTAGCAGCATGTGATAACATAATACATATCGAATTTAATTTGGCCATAGGAAACAAAGTCTCCTCGTAGTCAACTCCATAATATTGTATACCCCTTCGCTTTTAGATGAGCCATAGAACCATCTAGATTATGTTCAACAACAAAAACCCATTTACAGCCCACATGTTTCTTACCGAGAGGTAGTGGAACCAAATTCCAAGTTTGTTTCTCATATAAGGTAGTCATTACCTTTTTCATCACCGCCTTCCATCTTGGATGTCTCAGGGCTATTTAATATGGCTGAGGAATAGATACTGAAGAAAAAGGCAACAAGAAGGAGATAGACGCTGGTGAGAATCAAAGTAGATATAGGGTGAGAGGTAGAGGACCGAGTAAAAGTTCTAGGTTCCTTACGAAGAGCAATGGGCCTCGTATCAAAAGGTGGACTAAAAACAAGAGGAGAAGGAGTACTTACCTCAGAGGGATTCGTAGATGGCACAGGTGTAGTATCAACCAATGCTTCAGGGGGTTGATATCCGCATCAATGGGCACTCTAGTTTTAGGGGCCACAGAAATTGAAGACAAACCTGGAGGAAAATCCTTGGAGGAGTAAAAATATTGGTCTTAAAAAAATGTCACATCCCTGGATACAAACAATTTATGAAGAGAGGGATTATAAAAAATATATCCTTTTTGGGTGCGATAATAGCCCAAAAAAATACATTTGATAGCCCGTGGATCTAACTTAGTGTTATGTGGGGATGTGGCATGTACAAAACAAATACAACCAAAGACCTTTAAGAGAAGTGGAAATAGGTCTTCTCCCCGGAATAATAAGGAATATGGAGATTTATGATTGATTACAAAGGATGGTAACCTATTAATGAGAAAACAAGTTGTGATAATGGCATGTGGCCAATAAAAGTAGGGCACTTCATAGAATAAAGGACGACATAATCCAATTCAAGAAGGTTCCGGTTCTTTCTTTTAGCTACACCATTTTATTAAGGGGTGTAAGGACATGAGGTTTGATGAATAATACCTTTATGTTTACAAAAGGTTTGAAACTTCCCTGACATATATTCTTTGGCATTTTCAGAGTGACGTACTTGAAATTTATGACTAAATTTATTTGAGACCATAGCATAAAATGATTTAAAAATGGAAAAAACTTAGATCTATCCATGAGTAAGAATAACCATGTCATTCTAGTGAAATCATCAACTAATGTGATAAAGTACTTAGCTTGTGAAATGTTGGAAATATTCAAGGGTTCCCATACATCAGAATGGACTAAGGAAAATGGAGCAACACCTTTAAGTTCAGCCCGAGGAGAGTAAGTGGTTTTTTGGTGTTTGTTTAATTTACACACCTCAGAATTCAAATTTGAAAGAGATTGTAATGAAGGAAACAAGTGTTTGCGCGATGATAATGATGGATGCCCTAATCTATCGTGCCATTGTTGTGCCTTTGTCTGGGAAACGGAAGTGGTAGTAACTTGAGGCAAATTTAAGTAGTAGAGACACTCTTTTTCATGGCCTCCACCAATCACCTATTTTATCACCAGATTCTAAAAAACACAAGAAGAAAGGAAAAAACAATGGAACAATTAATTTTCTTGGTTATCTGGCTAATAAATTTAATGGAAATTGAGGAACAAAGAGGACATCATTAAGGTGCAGTATTGGTTCAGTGGAGGTGGATCCCAACCCACAGACCTTGGTTTGGGATCCATCTACTATCCATCTACTATGGAAACAAATTTATCAGGTAGACATGGAGACAAAGAATGCAAAAGACTTACATTACTTGTGAGATGCTCGAAGGCCCCAAAATCAATTATCCAAGATGAGGAAGAGGAAATGGCAGAAACCATTCCCGAGACTAGTAGCAGAAATAGGAGTGGAGGAAGATATGGGTGTGGGTACCATCATAGTTTTCAACCTCTATAGCTGCTCAAAGTCATCGTTTGATATTGTTTTCTTCCCTTTTAGTTATTCGGTTTTCTCTTCAATTTTTTCACCATTATTGACTGAGTCTTGATTGGCTAGCACCCAATCCAGTTTGCCATGAAGTTTCCAACATGTGTCAACTAGATGATTTATATCCCCACAATAAGGGCACACACAATTATCAATCCTTGAAGAGCATGAACCAACTCTACAACCTCTTTCTCTACCACCTCTAGAATATCTACTATGGCCTCTATTAGATGAATATGTACCCTTATTACCAGTGTACATAGCTAAAGACATCTCAACATGAGGAGTGGAAGATGCACTTGGAATCTGAAGCAATGTGACACTTATATCATAAAGGACGGAAGAACTGTAGAATTGAGAAGTGATTTTGCTAACTCTAAATACAATTTAATACCAGCCAAACAAATAGAAGTTCCCAAAGCTTCTCGTTGCTTCTCCTGAACCGAAATATCAGTAGAGTAAGGTTGAATAATTTTGCATTCTGAGTAAGATACTCATGCAACTTCTTCCCCTATTTTGTATTAAAATTTTTCTGAAAGACATCATAATTTGTTTTTCAAATTTTTGGTACTAGAGTATAGTTTTGCATAACTATCTCATATTTTCTTAGCCATTTCAAGGTGGGCAACATTATTTGCAACATTCTTTTCCATACTATTTATCAAGCAACTAATGACAAAGGTGTCTTCTTTGAGCCATTTATTATAGGAGTTATCTTCCTCATCTATGGGTGGAGATGGTTTGGTCAAGTGTCCTAAGAGATCTCAGGCGATAAGGAACCTCTTGACCAATTGAGACCAACTCAAATAATTTGATAATCCTCATAAGGGGATTGTAGTGATATTAATCAAGTCACTCTTTCCAGTCATATGCACATAATCCACAACCATAAATTGCTTGAACTAATTAATAAGCAAAGTTTGACAAAAAAAAATTTCATGCAAGGTATCAACTAGTCAAACCAAAACTTTGCACTTGACAAAACTTAACTCATGCATGTACTTAAACCAGAATAAATCACTTCAATCTCATATCATTATTAATCAAGAAAGAATCTTCATATCAGAAAAAAAAAATCAAATCATATCACCAAATCTTGCTCAAAATCAGGATATATCCAAAGAAGGAAAATTTCCTTCTTAAGCACATGTGCCACATGTATACAAAAATTCATCCATTGACTTTCCTTTTTCTCTCGAGTATCTTAAGTATGAAATCTCATGATATAATTCAGAATAGAAGCATTTAAACATTGCTGAATTCAACAACTTTCTTTCCACAAAAAAATAATATTCTCCTTGCGTCGACCAAGAAAACATCAATGGAGCAAAACCAGTTAAAACAACCAAGGATAACAATCTTCTAGGAGCTGCTCAACGAATATAATCATAGTATTGAACATAATAAACCATGGTTGCAGTAAATAACCAACTAGGCTAGATAAAAAAATAATTTTTCAAAGATCAAATAGAGCATCAAGGTATAAAAATTGCTCCTTAATCAATACTTGTATGAATGAGAGGAAACCAAAATCCAAAACCTTATGTTGATTCCTATGAAATAGTAGCACTTAATCTTCATGCAGATGGGTAAACAATACTTATTTTCCAATCTTCTTCATGAGATTAAACATCAATAATCATCTCAACAAAAGAGGAGAAGGATACTTATCTTGAATGAGCATGAGATACTCAACCATGCTCAACCAAAAACTTCAACTTTATATGCTAATGAAAAACGTTTAATTAACATCTTAATCGAGGGACTTAGGAACTTAAAATCATTGCTCTGATACCATGTTAATTTTAGGATCCCATGAGGATTAGTTAAGAATAAAACACTCTAGGAGAAGACGAACTGAAAAAAAAGAAGAAGTGGAAAGAGAGAAGATAGAAGAAAGCGAGAGAAAAAGCGAGAGGGGAAGACTGTTGAGAGGAGAATGAGAATGTGGGAAAGTGGATTAGGGTTGTGAAAGCATACCTAATCTTCCTCCTGAACCTCTATCTGTAAGTGTAAAAATGTAGTAATTACATCAATACCCTTTACCCAAGAAGGGTGGAAAAGGGACAAGAAAGAAAGAACTTTTACACCAATGCCACTATAGATAAATTACATCTTCTAACAGATCGTTCAACCCTTTTGGGTCCGTCAACATCCAATGTTGCTGCTTGCCAATTGAATAAATGCTATTGATGGAGAAGTTTTATCTTTCTATTAGGTCTACTAAGCTAGTTGTATATTAATGTGTTTAGTTACAACGTCTTAGACTCCTCTGCAATAGTGTGTAATTCAATGACATTAAGTTCAATACCAAATTATCTCTAATCATTTTTAGATTTTTTTATTTTTTTAGTTTTAAAGGTATATTAAGCTATATTAAACTTATTTAAATTTTTTGAGCTCAAATTCGAGTTCAATTTAAGGCTCGACACTAAGCTTGAGCTCAAGTCTTAAGGTCAAACCTAGCTCAAACCTGCACAAGTTCGAGCTTGGCTCGACTCCATGCTACCCCTAGGGACGGGGCTACAAAAACGGTTCGGGGTCAAGATAGGGTTTTTGGAAACTTGATCCCAACCCAACCCGTGTCCACCCCTAGTAGGTAAAACGCGGGAATGGATCAGGTTTACATGGATGGGGTGGGGATAAGTCGGGTTTACATGGCAGGGACGGGGTAGCAGGGATGGTGATTGAGTTAGAGTTAATTTGGCGTTTTGGTTTTTTTTTTGGTTCAGGTTTTAAGGCGCTTCCGTGGTAGATTGCTTTCTTCAGAATGAGAAAAGAAAAAGTAAAAGGTTTTTTGAGCGGAAATGAGAGGATTTAAATTCAAGAATCACAAGAAGAGAAAATTCAGTAAGAGAAAGAAAACATAAAAGAGAATCAAATGATCATGCAAAAAAGAGTATTCGCTCCTCATCAGCTTCGTGTGCTCTTTTGGCTTCTTCCTCCAAGGAGAGATGAGCGTCGCTCCATTCTGCTACTCCTTGCGCAAGCTTTCTATTCCTCATGCAAAGATTCTTCATATGCAAACGAAGATGAAGTGAAAGAGACATGTAGGGGTGTTGGTTTTGGTCATAATGAACTTGAAATGAAGTGAAGATTTCAATTCATCTTATATGAATTGATTCGACTTTAACTCATCCTTGCATGTCAGTATAGATGAGTTCAAGTGCATTGGAAAACAGATTCCAGTGTTAGTGCCCTAAAATGAAAAATATGATATAAACAAGAGAATGAGTAACTTTTTATCATATACTTAAATAGAACATATACCTAAATAGATAATTAACCAAAAAAACATGGTTACTACACTTATAAGTGATTTATTGTGTAGTATTAAAATATATTAATAAACTAATTAATGAAAGACTATATTATATTACTTAATGATTACAGTTTATTATAAATTAATATAATAATTACTTGTGACAAGAATAAATTAAAAAAATAATAAAAAAAAGTAAAAAATAACATAAGTGAGTATAATAATTTTTTTTAATAACATAAGATATATTTTAATATTAAAAATCACTAATTTAATACAGTAAATATATATATATATATATATAATAAATATATTAATTTATCTATAACATAATATATATTTTTACTTATTATTAATTAATAATATATTACCACAAAATTTAAAACCATTGGTTTAATTAATTATAGTAATGGGATAATTAAACAAATTAATGATTACACTTTATTATAAATTAATATAATAATTACCAATGACAAGTATTAATTATAAAAAATAAAAAAATAAAAAATAATAGAAGCGAATATAATTAATGAATAAATTATTTAATTGAACTGAATAAAAAAATAAAATTATTTCATTAATAACAGAAGAAATATTTTTTACGTACTATTAATTAATAATATTTTTTAAAAAATAAAAAATGATTAGATTAAATAATTATAAAATTTTGATAATTAAACCTAAATAATTGATCAAATGCTATCTTTAACAATATTTTAATTACCAGTCTTAAAATTATAATTTAATATAGTAATAAAATTAATGAATATAATAAATAAATAAATATATTATAATTTTAATAAACTAGGATAAATTAATAATATATATATATATATATATATATATATATATATATATATATATATATATATATATATATATATATATATATATATATATATATCATATTAAAACTTAAAAAAAAACATGCTTGAAAATGAATCGAGTGACTCGTAATAGTCCATAATTTACAGCATAAAAGAAAATGTTTATGCCTTGGAATATAACAACGAGTTCGTACATTTAATATTAAAATCATCAACTTACTAGTTTGGTACATACGAACGACAAAATACATGTTCATGTTTGTTGATAGGCTGTTTTCATCCACAAGATCATCGCTATCTTCATCCTCATTTACGCCTACTAATCAGACCTCATCACCTCCTCCACCAAGCTCATACCCCGAATTATCATCTTCCAATTCAGACATATCATTGTAATCCTCTCTACGTATATAATTATGTAATATGCAACAAGTTATCACAATTTTTATCTCGATCTTATAAGAAAATGAAGGAGCACCTTTCAACATTTGAAATCGAGCTTTTAAAGCACCAAAAGTTCGTTCAATAGTATTCCTCAAAGATGATTGTCTTCGGTTGAATAACTCTTTATCATTTCTAGGAAGGTTGTCTCCAAATTCTTGTAGATGATAACGAGTTCCTCGATATGGAGCTAAAAATCCTGGCATATTTGCATAACCTACATCGACTATATAATATTTACCTACAATACAAAATATATTCCACCTAAAATAATTGAAGATAATAATAGATAAAAAGATATTGAATAAAAAAAATATTATTTACCTTCAGGTACAAAGAGTCTATCTTCGCGAGTCAATGCATTCTTCAGTACACGGGAATTAGTTGTTGATCCCTCCCATCTAACAAGTACATAAGTGAATTACATGTCAAATGTCCGTGTTGCCATCACGTTTATTGAGAGATAGCCCTTTCTGTTCCAGAACCTTTGTTGTTCTTCAAGTGGGATGCCTGCTTTGATATGAATTCCATCAATTGCCCCAATACAATCCTAATTATACCATTTCAATTAATACAAAGTAACTCTATATATTAATCTAAAATTGTTCATTAGAGGCCAAGTGATGTTACCTTAAAATACGGATAAAACATTGGATTGTTTAAAACCTTCGAGTGAGTGCATTCTGAATACCTACTTATGGTCCAGTTTAAACTATCAAACATCTCTGATGTGACACTATTCGATTGTTGTTGACCAACAATTAGGAGAAATTATGCTATTTGTTCTTCCACTGAGATGGTCTTTGTGGGTAATAAAAATCCTTTACTATAAAGTATCGCTGCCAATTTATGAAACACAATTTGATTCATCCTATAAAAATTTTAAAATTTAATAGGTGATTTTTCTAATGCCCTTTGTAAATAAATCGGACCACCAATCCCATGAGGAGGTAGTGCACGTCTATTCCTATGACTGAGATAGTATCTTCCCATGATGTACAAAATACATGTGAATGCAATTATACTTGCAATCCTTTCTTTGTCTTTCTTAATATCCATGGAAACCTGTAAATGCAATCACCACAAGCACAATGACGACTACAACAATAATTCATGTTTCTTCCTAAAAGTCATAAACACAAACATACCCTTATCTTCAATCATAATCTATTTTCAATCACACCTTTACACTACCATATCCAATCACACATCCACAATAAGAACCCAACAATCATGAAAAACCAAATCTTAACCATAATGACATTCATAATCTATCAATGATAAGTCTTACGATGTCATAATTAAAAAAATGTCATTAAAATTCAAAACACTCGTCCCAAAGTAGATAGTGTACATAAAACTCATTACTACATTTCTTCACTAGAACAATCGTGAAGCCACTAAAGTCGCTCTTCCACTGTCAGCTTCGTAAACATGTCCCTCTTAATTTTCGTATCCAACCATCGAGGAGCGTGAAACTTCAACTTTTTCGGCAGGTCCGTAATTTCCATGAGCACTTTGAACCAATTCTCTCCGACTTTACCATCTTTAGGTTTGATAGCATCAGGCAATATCACGGCAATTTCCTTCATTGTATCAAGGAACATGAAAGTGCCATTAGTGGACATTTTTTGTCTCTTTCTATGACGAGTTGAAGTTGACGGGTTACCACTTCAAGACTGATCAGGTACCGACTCATTCCCGCTAAAGAATGGTGATAGAGTATCTCTACCTCAATCGACATCCTCGAGCATGTCCAAGGGTGATTTTTCTTCCTCATGTTGGACATCATTGCACATGTCTACGCTAGCTTGACTTACTGTCCCCGTGGCTATTGAGTTTCCCACTACCAAAGCCAATTTGTCAAAAAGGGGGCAACCTTATTGTCTAAACTTTTTAGCATCTTTATGCTCCTACAAGAATAAAACATCATTTAGACGGCTTGGAATAGAGTTCTAGTAATGCGGAAAACATACAAAATATTTTACAGTACATCATAATTTACTAACCTTGATGTAGTCTTGCCATACAGAATAACATGCAGTAACTCGGTGTATGGTTGCATCCCAGCCGAACCCACTAGTGTTGAGACAACTCGTTAATGTTTGGTATGTTTTCTTCCATGATCTTATTCAATTTTTTAGCTGCTCAATAGTATTTTAATTAGTTGCGTCTTCATTGAACCTATTGACACAGTCCAAATACACCTCATGCTTCCAAAACCCATTGCGTATAATGTTCCCCATATTGACCTGCTTAACCAAGAGATCGAGCATTTTGCTGTCATCCTCGAAGGTCCAAATGTCATATGATCGAAGATTTTGTTGTCTTCTTCCAGTCATTTATAATCTAAATCCGAGATGGTCATGGAATTTTTTTTATTAGACAACCTTTACCCGTCAAAGTAACTAGGCACACATGGAAACACAAACAACAACAAAAAATACCATGCGGTAGATATTTATAACACCCAAATCTCCTCACCACATGGCAAGATCATTCCATAGTACTTCAAAAATATTCAACAACATTCTAAAACATTTCAAAATTAATCAAACTAATTCCATTGCAGATGCAAAAACACACTCATCAAGTCCAAATTCAGTGAACACCCTAGGTAGAGCCCCATATGACTTCTCAATCACTACAAACAGTACATCGTCAGTGATGGGGGTTGGGTTTAATTGGCTAATGGACGCCCGTGTAGGTGACTCAACCTTGTTTGAACTGAACTAAACACCCCAAGCCCTATCATCCCAAACCCTAAAACCTGACCGAGAACCCTAAAAAATTAAAAAAAAAAAACTAACTGCTAAACCCTAATTCCATAACCTAAACCCTAAACCCTAGACCTTAAAACCCCTAAAAGCCCAAAACCCTATCACCCCAAAAACCAAGAACCCTAAAACAATTAAAAAAAAACTAAACCCTAAAAATACCATAAATCCTAATCCCTAAACCCTTAAATACCTTGAACAATACCCTAAATACACTAAACCCTAACTCTAATCCCTAAACCCTTAAATACCTTGAACAATACCCTAAATACACTAAACCCTAACTCTAACCCCAAAATTAAACCCTATAAAGATGAAATTGAACCCTAAATACCATAAACCCTAACCCTAAATCCCACAATTAGGCTTCAATCAATACAAATTATGCACAAAAAATAAAATTAAATCAAATACAACACTAAATCAATTGAAAAAAAATTAGGGTTTAGGCTTACCTTCTGAAATTTTGGGAAAAACAAAGCCGAATGGGGAAATTGAAGAAATCGATGCCTAAATGTAAAAAATTGAAGGAAATCGAAATCGAAATGGGTAAAATCGAAGGAAATCGGGTGAGGGGGAGAGGAAAGAGAAGAGCGAGAGGGAGAGGAGTGAGGGAGGCCGAGAGAGACAAGGAGAGGAGATGCGTAGATGAGAACAAGGGAGAGGGGAGAGGAGATGCAAAGACGATGAGAAGGGAGTGCGAAGACGAGAGGAAGAAGAGAGCGAAGATGAGAGGAAGAAGAGAGAGGGAAAAAAATTTGTCAGGAGAGGAAGGCCGAGGGAGAGGGAGAACAGAGAGAAATGAGGGAAAAATTTTCATTCGGGAGAAGGAGAAACCCGTCCCGCCCACGATTAATGTGGATGATTTTCAAAATAGGTATAAAACATGATTCCTCCCATGTTTGTCTGAGAAGATTACCTTGCGTGATTCAAATGAAGAGGAGATCATGCACCACTAACGGCCTAATCGAATGAACGGAGAAATGCGCACGTAATTCATCTCTAATTCATTTTAGACGATGCCCCCCCTCCCCCCCTCCCTTATTGAGCCGAATGATATTTTCCTTTTAGCTTTTCATAATTTATGGGATGTCCAATAAGCTAATTAATGATTTGGGTTTTATTTGGATATGAATTACATTCAAATCATTGACACCCCTAGGTAGCAATCTTTTTTTTTGTCTTATTACATTTTCCTAATTAATTGTTAAGTTTAATATTGATATTGTGAGGTGTGTTTTACGAAGGAGAGCTTTGAAGTAGATTTGGTTTAGGATGCAAACACTCTTAACACTACAAACATACAAACAATGTACATATCGATGGTGTAGCTAATGGAAGGAAAATCAACTCCAAGGAATTTCAATAGAGGATGGGGATGGGGTTGTGTGGTAGTTTACTTATAAACCTTAAATGAAAGATATAAATTTTCAAATAGATCCCTTGGGATAAAAAAGATCCTTAAAAAGCTTTACCTAGAGAAATCTTTAGTAACAAAAGAACTTTATTGTTAACATGCATCATATCTTTTAAAGATAAATTATTTTTCGTCAAAGATGAATTTAACGATCAAATTAGGTTCGTTATTAAATAATTTTTACTTATGGACAATAGATTTGTTATTCAAAGTCAAACTTTTAATGACCATTATAATTTTTCATTGTTAAAAGCTATCTTTAAAAGATTTTTCCAACAAAATCTTTGTAATGGGAGTGAGACTTTCAGCGATGAATTTTTTGTTGCTAAAAGTTTTTTTTTACATATATAAAATGTTAATTATACATACAAATAAAAAATAAATAATTTAATCTAAATTAAAAAGGGCATAAATTCTTTCCAGTTTAAATATTTAAAGATTTTTCCTCAATCTCTATATATCTCTATGTCTTCATATAGAGTGATTTAAGTGAATAGGTATTTAGGGCCATAATTAGGAAAATAAGTAATTTTATTAATTGTGCTAATTACTATACTTATTTGTTACCCATTTATTAGGAATAATTAAAGGATACTTTTAAGTACCCATTTATTAACTTGATTGTTCATAATTAAAAAGGAAACAACTAGTACCATTGGAATGTAATAAAATAAGTTAGTACAATCTTTATGTTGTCATGAAGAACTTGTTGGCCCAGGTGACTTCTCGAGAGAGAGCGGGGGACCGGGGGAGGGGGTTGTTTGTGTTCCTGTGAATTGAGTTATTTAAATTAAAATTGATTTGTGTGTGTAATTCAAATTAAAATATCTAGGCATTTCTATCTAGATTAATAGGTTCTAAATGAACCTTTCACAATATCATTCAAAAGAAAGGGAAAAGTTACACGACTTACTTGGATTGATGCTTCTCTTTGAGAGATTCAAGTTGCCTCCTCCTTTATAGCACGTTGTGAATAGATCAATGAGCTTGTACTATGGTGTATGCAAGGATGACTGAAAGAGATAGAAGGTTTTTCAAGCTCTTTCTCTTTCTATGTAAAACACTTTTCGTGAGAATTTTAAAGATAGAGGTTTGTGGCTTGAAGATATGCCAATAAATACTCATTCATTCCTTGCTCACGGTTTGATGGGGTTATTTATAGTTTCCCAAACTCAAACTACCTGTTATTTGTCTGTTTTTAAAAATCAGGTCGTTAACTGATCATTCATTGGTTAGTGACTGTTTGATCGATCATAACTACTACTTTCTATCTGATAGTGACTTATTGATCGACTAACCGATCAATATGTAACTGTTGATCCAGAAAAATAAAGTAGATCGATCATTGCCAATGGTTGATCGATCAATCAAGATTCCCTCTGCTTATGCAACACAAGTATGATCGAATAGTGTAATTTCATTTGATCAATCATGCGTGAAGTCCCTTACTGGCAAGGTTCTGACTGATTGATCAATCTAGAGGGATGATCGATCATCCCATGTAAATTTTGCTGGCATGGATAGCTATGATCGATTATGCGTTATAACATGAAATGAGCATGTCCTGGATGATTGATCAATCAACTATGGTTGATTGATAATGCTTTATATTTCTAGCCTACACAGTTCTAGATCGATCACAATCAGTGACTGATCGATCATTCCAATGCCAAATTAAAAATATATATTTTATAAAGCATGGGAATTTCTCTCTAAGTGCTTTAACATATTTCTAAGTGATGTGTACGATGATTCTAAACATGTCTATACGCAATTTAAATCCTAAACAAGTACTTAAGGAATAGGAGTTTAGAATACTCTCTTACATAAATTGATTGAGTTTAAACATTTGCCTATGATGCTTGAACTTGAGTTTTCTCATTGTATTCTTTCTTGTGGATGTTTCTTCAAGAGATGTTCTTCAATTGTGTTGGAGGTCTTCATTTTGGTTTTGATGCTTGAGACCTTGAGATGCTCTTGAAGGCGAAGTATTTGAAATACTATATTTGCAAGTTATTAGTTCAATTAAGTTTTGTTATCATAAAAAATAACGTGGGAGTCAACCTACGGTCAACAATCTTCCCCTTTTTTATGATAAAATCTAATGTGAAAAAATAAAAAGTACACTTTCTTACGTGCAAGAGTTGAGTAAATATGCAATTCTATCAAAAGCTCCCCCTTAATGTATGCATAGTTTGTTTTAAGCCTTTTAAGAGAAATTTTATGAGTGCCTTGGTCTTTTTTATCCAAGTTCCTTGTTTTTTCTTCTCCCTCTTTTTGTCATACTAAAAAAGATAGTTAAATTAGATGCATAATGTAGATAAAAAAAGTGGCCCAAAGGCCATACCACAAAGATATTCAAATAGTAACAAAACGATGTGTACACGTATTAAACCATACATACAAGTCTATCAAATAAACACATGTACACTGGGAGTAAAAAAAAAGTAGATGGATGGATCTAAGGTCAACTAAGCTGGAGGCAAAAGTTGGTTGAGGATGATGTCGAATTGCTACTCGATCCTCTGCAATTGTGCCTTCACCTCATCTACTGTGGACATAATTGCTACCTGAGTAGCCCGAGCATCATCTCCGATGTCTTCTAGAGTGGAGAGCCTATCAGCAGATGATGAAGCATCTTCTTTCATTATTCTCCTCTTTGAAAAATCGTACTAATCCGTGGAAAGCTCCAAACTAAGCTCGTCTCCAGAAGTGGTAGGTTGTGGGGCTGACTCATTGGGTATCTTCTCTTTTTGGATCCATTGTCCACGCCATTCGGCAAACCCAAAATTTCCAACCTTGATTTCTCTGATGGACATTTTCTTTGTGATGTCCATTCATACCTCATCTGTTAGATCTACTCGGAACACATGGAGGATAGTGGTGATCTCTCTAGCAAATGGAAGGTCATCGACTTGAGTATTTGTAGCTATGTCTAACATGCGGCATGTCATAATATATCCATAGTAGAGTGGAATCCACTTGGGCCAAATCCAGAAGTTGTCGGTTGTAGTGAGGTGAGAGAATGTGTCTTTCCTTGGAATTAGGAGATGTGTCACAATCTCCATGAACCCGATGGTCCATGCTTAAGACCTTGATTTTAACTTCATTGGAGCTTCCACACATTTGCCAAAGAGATACTTAGATGTCATCTTGGATATTTTGAGGGCAGTCCGGATGAAGGTTCATGGGCCAGGTCTCCTTTATAAACCTTGCTAATCCTATAGACATTGTCCCAAGCCAAGCACTGAGCTCACTAGACTTGATTGATATGTGTGATTTTAACGTAGCTTGTGAGCCGACGATCACATGAGGAGAGTTCTTCTACCTCCAAATTGGTGTAGAAAACTTTCACTAGGAGAGGGTAAACCTCTTTCTCACTTTCAAAAATACTTTTGTAAGATTGAAATATTCTATTAAACTGTTGATTTCTAGGGACAACACATATACACAAAAGAATTCAAGGGAAGGAGAAGAGAGGAACTCTAGCTCTTGGGAGAGAGGAGAGAGAGGTGTATGGACGCATTTGAGCCAAGAGGAAGAGGCTTGAATGCTCTACCGCATGCATTGAGCCTGTATTTGTAGTTGTGTGAAAGTTTTTACAATGACTACAATGTCCTACGGTTACATGCTTCAAAAGGAAAAAAAACATAAGAGGATATACACTAGCTTGTATAATTTCAATACCATCTCTATGGAAGTTATCTTTATTTACTATTCATGCCACCCCTATACACGTGGATGTCTCTTAACACTCACCCTAGAACTGGTGTTTGTAACGTCACTAGCAAATAATATTAATTAAGAAACTTGTGTGCTTGAAAAAAAAATATGATCTTGTATAGCTTGAGAAAATTGTTGATTGCCTTGTTTTGATTCATCTTCTTCTTGTTCACATCTTGCTTGTACTCTTCATCATGTTCTCATCTTGTCTCCCCTTACTTGGATATTCTAATCACATAAAACTTGATTACCATAACATGTGAAATTCTTCATTATTGGTTACCTCTTTGTTGTACTTCTTCTTCAACTTCTCCCCCTCAAACTGAGGATCTCTTTGTTCTTTACCAAGAGACCTAGCTTGAACATCATAATGGTGAGAGAAGAAAAAACATACCTAGCCATACCACAAAACTCCATACACCGTTCAAAATAGTCATAATCTGAAACACACTTTGCTCAATTTCAATGGCGAAAAATCATCCCAATTTTAAAGTAGAACAAAGATACTACTCACTTTTTAAGGGTAGCTTAAACACAAATGACCTCTTGGGTAAAGAATTAAAGACTCGACTCAAATTGGATGTTGGGCACACTCCTATACTTTTAGGTCGTGGGTCTATAGGCATTACTCTAAAGTGATTTCATCAAACACAAATTGAAGAAAATATTTTGATCAATTAAAGGTGTGAATAAAAAGATAACAACTCTCATACTTTAAAACAAAGGAGACGCACAATGCAGCTCTTCATACTTCCAAGTAAGAAGGAGGCGCACAATGCAGCTCTTCATACTTCCAAGTAAGAAGGAAGCGCACAATGCAGCTCTTTATACTTCCAAGTATGAAGGATGCACTTTTATACTAGTATATGGATAAAAAGGGACTAGGGTTTACTCAAGAGGGAGGTAAAAATAATTATTGTATTAACATGATGATCAAGGAAACTTAAAAAAACCCCCAATAAGAAAGTTTTGAGATGAAACATAATAATGGAAACTTTCTAAAAATAGACTTTTCAAAGAAGGCAATTACTATTTAACACAACTTGACCAATTTATAAAGAAAATATTCAAGAGTAAATTCTGGAATAAGGGAGATTTAGGACACTTATTTGGAATTTATAACAAGAAAACAAGACTTTCTAATTCAAAATTTTCAGACTTTGTAAAAAAATGAAACTAAACTCATATGGGGAAAGACTTTTTTTAAGGAAACTAAAGTGATGTGAGATCAAACAAAATAAACTTTTAAGGAAGGAAAAATAATCAAGTTGGTAAAATCTTGAGTACATTTTGAAAAAAAAAATAGGAAACTCAACCAACATTAGTAACTCAAAAACTGAAGCAACAAATTTGGCTTAATTCGGATCTTCACATGCAATAAGATTCCACCATGACCTTTGATTCTTTCAATGTGGATATCTCTCTAGAAAGATCAAATTGAGAAATGGTTTATTGGGATAAAAAGTAGACTCACAAAGCTTTCTTTTGAGATATAATTATCAATATACATCCTCAGTAATGTTGGTACAAACCGTTCAGGAATTTGTGGCTTTCTGTTGCTACACGAAACTTGTCTACTGCTTGACATTTGTTGCTTCAGATATTGATTTCTCTTTCTAGAAAAATCTGATTTCAACGATTATTTTTTAATTGGAAACTAGACTCAAAGATCTTTCCAATGGTATATTTTTTATAGGAAATATACCGTAAGAGATTAAAACATCTAATGAAAAATAGGAATAGGGAAAGAATGATGAGAAAAATGAGAAACTCCTCTTTTTTATTTCTTCTTCTTATTCTTTTCCATCTCAGATCTTTGCCCACTCTGATACCATGTTGATTTTTAGGGACAACACAAACATAAGAGAACTCAAGGGAAGGAGAGAAGAGAGGAACACTAGCTCTTAGGAGAGAGGAGAGAAGAATCCAAGGGAGAGAAAGAAGAGAGGAACACTAGCACTTGGGAGAGAAGAGAGAAGAAACCAAGGGAGAGAAAGAAGAGAAAAAGAGAATAGTGGTGTATGAATGAATTTGACCCAAGAGGAAGAGGCTTGAATGCTCTACCCCATGCCTTGGGCCAGTATTTATAGTTGTGTGAAGGTGTTTATAATGACTACAATGCCCTTAGGGTTACATGCTTCAAAAGGAAAAGACATAAGAGGATATATACCCGTTTGCATAATTACAATTCGATGTCATCTCTATGAAAGTTCTCCTTATTTACTAACTATGCCACCCCTACACATGTGGGTGTCTCTTAACAAAAGCCAACAATCTCTCATTGGTAAAAGGAGAGATGGATCTTACTTGGCTCTACTATGTTTAGGTGAAAAGTGTTAGAGATACTTATCTCTTTGAGTCCGTGTTCGGAAATTTTCCCTCCAAGTGGGCATTTCCTCGCAAGCTTTATTCCCCTTCCTCAGAGTCTTCTTCTTCGCAATGACCTTTGTTCTAACCATTATGCTTGGTTTGGTTTTTGAAAGAAAATGGTAGAAATGAGGATTTTAGCCTTAATTTTGATGGAAAATATCTCAAAAAACGAAATGAAATAGAGATTTGGGGTCACTGGAGCTCTGAAAAATCGTTGGAATGGGTTTTGGAATGATTTGAGATGAAGAGATAGATTAAAAATTCGAATGTGACTCTTCATTTCCTATGTTCGCGTTGTGAATGATCGATCGTTCTATTTTGATTGATCGATCAATCGCTTAAGTTGATCAATCAATGACCTTAGGAGAGTGACTGAAATGTGATATTTTGATTTCCATTTCACTCTTTTGGCGCTATAATTATTTGATGTGTACATGATCTATCGTTCTGTTTTGATTGATCAATCAATCGCTTAAGTTGATCAATCAATGACCTTAGGAGAGTAACTGAAATGTGATCTTTTGATTTCCATTTCACTCTTTTAGCACTATAATTATGGGATGTTTACATTAAGCTCAAGTATTTCAGCCAAAGTGAATCAAGGTAGGTGCTCATGCATAGTTCTCCTTGAAGCTTAGACAAAACAGTCAAATCCTAATGGTTTTATAAAAATATGCCCTAATTGATTTGCGGTGGGGATAAACTATATTTTAATAACCTTGGTTAGGACCAGCTCTCTCATTAAATGATATCTAAATTCTCTGTGTTTTGATTGAGATTGGTGAACCGGGTTCTTACTTACACTTATGGTGCTCATGTTATCACAATAGACTAAAATTTCTTTTTGCTATAAGTTGTAATTGTCTAGTTGTTGTTTCATCCAAAGAAGTTGAGCATAACAACTTCCACAAGCTATGTATTCAATTTTGGTAGTAGATAGTAAAAGTAAGTGTGGTTTCTTGGAAAACCAAAAGGAACATATTTCCAAGTAATTGACAACTACCATTCGTCTCTTTTAGTCAATTATGCAGCCTGGCAAAATCAGCATTGAGTAATCGACTAGATCAATGGTTAAAGAGTTTGAGTACCAAAGACCTAAGTTGGGAGTCCCAAGTAGATAAGGGAAAATTCTTTTTACTACCCCTAAGTGAGATTCTCTAGGATCGGGTCAATATCTAACACATAAGCATACTGATAGATGTCAAATTCTGACATGAGAACTAGGTTAATTAAAATAGAATAACCCTTATAATTGTGTTATAAGTGGTTATTTATCGATTTTCAAATGAAACGTGTATTTATTGAATTTGGCATTAATTACTGCTTATATTGCATATTTCTCTCTCCTGAATTATATTTCGTTGCTTTTAGGGTTTATTTCATTTCTTTTAATGATTTTTATGGATTTAATTATGGAATTTCGGAAGAATTTTGTGTGGAGATATTTACAGAAATGCCATTAGTGAAAGGGGTAGGTGAATTTGAAGGGAAAAGTCGATTTAAGACGAGGAAGAGGAGGAGAAAGAGGGAGCTCGAGAGAGTCTCTCAAGCTACCGCCCATCGGTCGAAGGGAAGACCCGAGAGGGCTCCCTCCAGCCGCCGTCCGCCGCGTGCCACCTTTGTCCACCGCCGTTCGGCAACCGAGAACAGACCCGAGGAGACCTCGAGAGAGTCTCCGTCGTGGCGAGTTCGACACTACCATTTTCTGCTAGCCAGGCCGAGAGGTGACCTGAGATGGCTCCTCCTGCGCCGATTCCAGATTCCGACCACCCTCCGGTGTCGATTCCGCACTTCCGACCAAGACTCGAGAGAGCCGGTCAGAGGATTTCGGCTCCATTCCACCTTTCGCCGCACCACCTCCCTCGGTGGATTTCTATTCTTCTTTGCCAGCGTCGTCTCCACCTCTGACCACTCGCTCTTGCAATCAGAAGCCCTCAATTTCTTGAAATCGCAGCAACCGTGAGAAAGAAATTGCTGCCCGAGCGAAAGGAAGAAGAAGGGGAGTAATCCGTTATTTTATAATTTAATTAGTTTCCTATAGTTTGAACTTAGGTTTTGAATGCTTATTAAATTCGATTTGAGAATGGATGTTTATTGAATATTTTTTTTCCGAATTTTTGAGTAATTTGCTAGTTAGGGCAGGATTATAATTTAGGTTGGATTCTGGAATCTTAAATCCGATCTCTTATCCATGATTTAAATTAAGAGAATGAATTGTTGTGGGAATGTTTGGATTAAATTTTTAAGTGAATTGAATAGGAAACTTGAATTACACGTCTACCATATTTCGTAATTTTAGCATCATCACAATAGGAAATTGATTCTCTGCATTCTATTGTAATCCGATCTCTATCATTAACTCTAGGTGCCCAAGAGGGGCTAGACGCAAGGTTTGAGAATCCGGACTCGTGGTTACGTGGCGCTCGAGAGAGGCACGAATCACGATAAAATCCAGAGTTGATGTTTCCTGTTGCGCAAGTAGTTAATTAGATCATTGCTTGATAATTTAGGATATAATCAGTGTTTAGTTCAGATTAATTCATCATATTTGGTTAGGCTAGTTGAGTGAAGAATACATAAACTTCAGTCCTCCCTGTGGATATGACCCTCGCTTACCGCTAGATTACATGAACGATTCGTACGCTTGCGAGGTATAAAAGCCAACGTAATTAAATGTCACACCACATACCAAGAACAATATATCTGGTCTACTGGCTGACAGGTAAAGTAGGGTTTCTATCATGGTTCTATACAATTTTTTATCTATGGCCCTATCGAAGTTGTCCAAGTCAAGTTACAGGGATGAACTCATGGGTGTGCTAATTGACTTAAAAAAATTTATGTTGAATCTCTTAAGCAATTCCTTAGTTTGGATTTTGATTTATGAATGTGCCATTTTGGTTTGAGTTACTTGAAGTCCAAGGAAGAAAGTGAGTTCACCCATTAAACTCATTTCAAACTCATTCTTCACAATGAGAGGGATTTATAGAACCAAAGATGATATCAACCACATAAATTTGAACAATAATCAAGTTTTGATTATGGTTCTAAGTAAATAGAGACTTATCTATGCTTCCTCTCTTGTATCTATTCTTTTCTAAAAATTCGCTTAATCTTTCATAACATGCTCTTGGAACTTGCTTTAACCCATATAATGTTTTATGTAATTTGTATACATGGTCAAGCTTACTCACATCTTCAAATCCTTTAGGTTGTTCAACATATGACCTACCACCTTAAAATTATTATTTCCTCTTCCTTGGGAGAACATTGTTGAATTCTCAATTTGTTCTTCTAGAGGAGTAGATATCTTGACTGGTATCCTAAGCATTGTTACACACACATCATTAAAGGAAGGTCTAACTAAGGAACTGTGTACTTGAGTTTTACGGCATCCAAGTAAGACTGTAAATATGCAAGGCATATGGCAGATACAAAATCTTCTCTTTGTTTTGCTTGAGTTGCTATATCTTCTTAATACTATTGAGCAACTATCCATTGTTAAAGTAGGGCTAGGTACCTGGCAAAGTATTCATGAAGGTTACATTAATGTTGTATTACGCATCTTCTGAAATATTTCATAAATCTTTTTAAGACTACCAGGGGTAGAATATAATTGAAAACGTGTATCCCAAATTTCCTTGGTTGTATTTAAGTGAATAAAATGTTTGGCAACTAGTTCCTCCATTCTATTAATTAGCCAATTTATAATTAAAGTATCTTCCTTCAACCACTTGTGATAGGAAGTATCATCAGCATGAGTAGGTGGCTGGTCTAAGTGTCCTGCAAGGTCCCTTGTCATCATAAACTATTTCACAAATTGAGACCAAGACACTATGTTACTCAAACCCTTGAGTGGAATAGTAGTGATTCTCAAGGGATCATGTTCGCTGAAATCAGCATAACTTGAGGAAGAAGATGAGTTGCTTGAAATTTTTGTCACGCTAAATAAAAACACGAGAGCCCTCCTTTAAAGAGGACACAAAGTAGCACCTTTGACTAAACTTAGAAGTAAAAGATATGTCTTCTCAATCAACAAAACTGCGAGTATTTGCACCAAATCATACGTTGAGCAAGGAATATACTGCCAATACTTCAAAATAATAATCCAGTAGGAGTCAAGGAACCGAGACAAACCAAGTCAAATAGTAGACCAATATAACCGAGTTACAAAAGAAATAGGTATAGAACTCGGGACCCGAACACTATAACCGAGGCAAAAAAATAAGTGGCCCGAGTCAAGTTGAGCGAACAAAGTTGACTCGGACCGGGTTGACTCGGTCAGAGTTGACTGGAGTTAACTCAGTAGCACAAAAGCCAAGCTCGGGTCAGCAGGCTCGCTGGGTTAACTTGGCCCGGTCTGAGTTGGGTCAAAACAGGCGGAGCCTGGCGCGAGATTCATCAGAACCATCGTTGGATTAAATTTTTTAGGAAAATCAAATTTGGCAACAATGCTTTTTTCTTCCCTACGGCACCAAACAGAGCAGGAAGTGACAACGCAACTGGTACAGTAATGTTCGGGATGGATGGAAGATTTGCTCGGGATTACGGGAAGATGCTAGCAAAGAGCAAGATTGAAGACAACAGTGAAGACGATGGCAAGAATGACACATATTTGCAGCAGATATTCCCACCAGCGAGATTGACGAGCGGTGAAGGAGACAACAGTGAATCAACCGAAAAATAGGCAGAGTTGATAAACTCGGCCAGTGATGGCGCAGAGATGAGCCCGATGAATTTCCAAAAAAAAAAAAATATATCAGGCTGGATATATGCCAACCAAAGAGATACCAACAGCAACTTGATAGCTCGAGTTGGATATATACGGCTGCTAGAATCAATTCGAAAACAGCAACTTCCTGGAATACGGAAAGTTTCCAGTAGACAAATCCCGTAACTATGATAGGATATTGGTGTTGTATATGTCATCCGCTGAACATAGATGGACTGGAATCAATGGCTCTCGAAGAGTTCCGCCGCAAGAAAGAGAGAAGTCATGCGCTGGAAATGGAATCGTCTCCCGTGACGGTAGGGAGGAAACAAGGCCTCTCGTCGGACGGCCAATTCACCTTGTCTGGTTCCAGGGATGGATTTTCCAGCTAAGTAACAGGTAGCGGTTGTTTATGTTCAGAGTCTATTTTGAGGGGCGTTGTCTTGTACGAGATGTTGTACAGCAAAACGTCGTTCCGGCTGATGAAGAAGGTCGCCTACGACCAGCGCCTCTTTTACAACAGCAACAAAAAAATTTCATTCTAAATTCTAGAACGGAAGAACCACAATGGTTGCACGCATTTAAATTTTTCAAAAAAACAGAACCTTCCCGAGTTCAGAAAGGTCTTCATTCTTCGTTCTTTCTTAACCCAACAGAAAGCTGAGTTTTGTAATTGCCTTCTTCCCTCCGTGGAGAATTCACTTGATCTTCTGGAAAAAACCTTCACAAATGGAGTTACGGGGTACGATGACGGAGAGAAGCAAACACCGAACCAACAAGAACCCACTGCAGAGGAGCTGTACAAAATATATGATGATCAGAAGGAGAAAAAAAAACAGCATTGGGTAATACTCGGCAGCAAGAAAAACGAGCAACAAAATTAAAAAAATTTAAGTCCAGTAACTATGAAAAAACAAAAGAATCTTGAAATACCGTAGCGAGAATCCTGAAAATCAATAACTCGATTGCATGTTGATTTTCCGGACTCTACGGATTTAGCTCATCCAGAAAAAAAAAACAATAAAAGCCCATTGGGACAAAACAGAAGGAATAAGAGGTTTATAGATTAATGATCCTACAATATTATAATAATATCCCTGGAATTTTAACCTAATTATATTAATGTCAGCTCTATTAGACGATTCTTTATTTACCATCCTGTTATCATTGTATTGTCCTGTGGGCCTTGGGCCCATCTTCTATATCTATGGGATGTGTGGGCCTTCCTTGGGCTTATCTTTTAACACACTTGGATAAATGGGTCTTCCTTAGTCGTGTAGGCTCGGGCCCATCTTCCAATAAGTAAAATTCATAAAACAGCATCAAACTAGAGAATGTAAGGACATCAATAGGAAGGCCTTTATGAAAAAAATGAATTTAAAATAGTACTTTAAACAGCCTTGAAACATTGATACTTAGGCTGGATAATTTAAACAAGTTTCTGATTAAGAAAGTAATCCTAAACACCATGAATAAGAGACACCCTTCTAAAAAACTTCCAAACCCCAAATGGAATTGAAGAGCCAATTAAACCAGCAACTAAGGGAGATTCAAACCAGGAATCAAGAGGAATTTTTGAATTCCTAAGTATGAATTTAAGCATTAAAATCAACCAAATCAACGCAGCAATAAGGAGTTCCAAAAAAATTGAATTTCAGCCATAAATTGACATAAAACAACTTGATTTTGTATATGAGGGAAAACTTATATTAAAACTAGTCTAGAATCCTGACTTGACTTTGAATGATGTTAGACAAAAAAAATAAGGTATTCAAAACCACTTATCTGATGTAGGGCCTTATTGAAATTTGAAAAAGACCAGCACTTTGCCTCCTCTAATGGTTGGAATTTTTTATCATTTGTATTCTTCAACGGTTTTGACTGGTTTTACTTTAGAACACTAGAATCCTTGCTCTAATACCATGTTAAATTCTAAGGTTTCATCAATAGAAGAAAGCCTATGGTTCAGGAGAAGAAGAGAAGAGAAGAAGAAGTAGACGAGCTTGAGAGCTTGACAATAGAGTTTCTTAGGAGGAGAAAAAAGAGAGCATGCCCTTGAGCTCTCCCCCTTAATTTATATTTATAGGTGTAAGGGCCGGAAGCTGTATTACATGAAGGAAACAAAGGAACTTCAACTTACACCTTATACTGCTCCTTCACTTAATTACATAAAATGTCACTCATACTTATTTAGCGCAAAGCTACTCAAGGATCTCTTACTAATAATGCTCAATCTACCCAAATCAAGCAAGGAGAAATATTCTCTCAAATCACTCAATCAAAGGGAGAAAATCAAGGTCAAATCAATCACTTAAGAGAATGAATCAAGATCCAAGAATCATGCGAGAAAAAAAGAAAAGAATAACACATTGATTGAAGGAAGATAGGGTTTTGAAATAGTATATAAACCCATGTAAACCCACCTCTACTTATTCAATTCAAGCAATGCTTTAAAGCTCTTTCATTTTTTCATTCATTCCCGGTGGCTTAAAATTTTCTCACTTAGACCTACAACATACTAAGTTTATGCAACAAAAATCATTACAACATTAGCTAATTATGATCAATATGAGTTTAACTATTTTTTATATTTTTGAATTATATTTCTGGGCGACTCACCTTGTAGAAAGGTAAATGGAGACTCGGCATGTGGGTCAAGTGAGTCAGTGATCCAACTCAGGATCAGATTATGCCAAATCAGGTCCCCATCCCTGTTCACAAAACCTTGCTCCCAACCATAGACAATGTACCTCATGTATAAACCAGTTACCAAGTACAAAGCCCCCAATATCATGGTTAATAATTACATCTGCAAGTTTCGCCAGAAACACAAACAGGACAAACAACGTCATAGCACATCTCGTAGTGAATAAAATATTTATTGCAAGTTAGCATTTGCAACAGACGAACAAGAACGAACACTCAATTTCATGCACTGGCATTAGGCGTCGTGGACTTGCTACCCCAATTTTCCATGACGGTATCTGGAGAAAGTGGCGGAACACTCTTCAATAGACCTATATCATCCATCTGAGTATCCAACTCTGAAGTCTTCTTATCCATTCCATCCTCCTCCCTCTGGATCCCTTTCAACGCCTTCACGACCTCATCCATGCAAGGTCTCATATCTTTCTCCTCCTGTAAACATCTGAAGCCCAACTCTGCCACCAAAGTGATCATCTTCCTCACCCTGTAGTCAGTATTGAATCCGATATCTGGGTCCACCAACTCATGGAGGATGCCATTCTGAATCTTGTTAATTGCCATGGTAGCCAAGTTAATCTCATGCCGGTGTCTACTAATATCCACTGCTGGCTTGGATGATATGATCTCCATCAGAACAACACCAAAGCTATACACATCACTCTTGTCTGTAAGCTGGTAGCATTTGTGGTAGTCAGGATCCACATAGCCTGGTGTTCCTTGGGGAGTTGTCGAGACGTGTGTCACATCAATGGGAAACAAACGTGATAATCCAAAATCAGCAACCTTCACAAGGAAATTGCTGTCGAGGAGAATGTTATTGGTTTTGACGTCTCGGTGGATGATTGGAGGTTCAATGGCATGGAGATATGCAAGTGCTTCAGCTGTTTCTATGGCAATATTCATTCTAATAGGCCAAGTGAGGGCCCCTTTTTGGGCACGATCTCCATGGAGATGATCAGCAACCGTACCATTAGGAATAAACTCGTACACAAGGAGAAGCTCGCGACTGTGGCGGGAGGTGCAACCATAGAGTGTAACAAGATTTCGGTGATGCAAGCTGGAGAGGATCATTACTTCATTCATGAATTGCTCCACACGCTTGTAGTTGTTCTCATACAAGCGCTTTACCGCTACAGATCGTCCATCTTGGAGCTTTCCTGTATAAGGTTAACAGAGTTTATCAACTTACCTATGTACATCGCAAACCTTTTTTGCAAAGAATGGACACAATTTAATATGGATGAACCATTAGATTTTAAAATCTCTTTGTCCACTGACTAATATTTTGATCCAAGGTCAACCAGTTCCAGCCGGTTGGATTGGAAGGACTGAATTACTGGTTACCTATTAAACTCTTGGTACATCCTAAAAAACAGATTGCCTGCCTGATTGGCTGAGGACCTCAAACCCATATTAGCTAAATTTGTGGAACATTTCTAGAGGGAATCAAATACCTGGTACTCTTGATGGTGTTCTCCCCATTTTCTTTCCATCATAAAAATCACATTTAATAGATGGGGAGTCATGAAAGGTGATGATGCTAATATTAAAGTAACCTACCAAAGTAAACAGTCCCGAAGCCACCATCTCCCAATTCCCTAGAAGAGTCAAAGTTGTTGGTGGCTTCTTCAAGTTCCTTGTAAGAGAATCTGTGGGTGTAGAGGGTGCTTTGGCATTTCTCAAGGTCGTGCTTTGAAGAGGGATCTGGAGAGACATTTTGTGAAAGAAGGATTTCGGAAGCAGCCTTATGTCTCTGCCGAAGGTACCGTCGAACAAGGAAAAAAAAGAGACAAACTAGAAGAAAGCCTCCCACTCCACATCCAACACCTGAAAGAGATAGAATAGGCGTCAAATTCTTTAGTTTCCTCAGTTCTTCCTGTTTGTTTGTTATTGTCATTGATATCGTTAGATCTCTGAAGCATAATTCAAAGGTAAACTATCTTATCTAGTGTTCCTCTCAACAGAATTTTCATGAACTTTGACTTGCATCTGTGATATTTATTAAACAGGTAAGTGGCAGAAACAGGGGAACCTGCCCCACCTGCCACTCAGGAATTCACATCAAGCTCCTCCGAAAATGAAAAATGAATCAAGATTCTGAAGCATCATTGGAAGCAATACCTACAGCGACCTTCCAACGTTTTGAATTTCCTGCAACATCAATAAGTAAACGTTAGCTTCCAGATGAATATTATTTCAGATCTGAGGGTGCATTCAGTTGAAGACAAATCAAGGAAGATTGCAAATAACCAACATATAACAATTTAAACTTGATCCATTCAGCCGAAGCACAATATATTAATTAATTCATTTATCAGAGAAAAACTTAGACCATTAGCTGGCCATGCAGTAGGTCCTTGACATGAAAAAGTTTCAGTTCTATTACGTATACTACAAAGCCTCCACTAAAACGGCATTCCAAACACTTTGGATAAAGATGCTACAGCAGAGTATTTCCATAAGCTATTATAGAACGGAGTTCCTTATCCAGCCAATTCACGATAAATAATGGTGGTAAGTCAGCCATGGATAACCAACAAAGAGTAATGTTGATTACTTATAACACAAACGCGAAACAAAATTAGGAATGAGTTGTTTATGGATAAAAAAATACAGGAGAACATCCCAATAGTTGGACCGAGGGCCAGAGTTGATTGTATATGAGTAAATTCATTTATGTAGCCCACATATACAGATGTTTGAGTTGATGTTCATTTTTCTCCATGCTTGCACCTTTAAAACTCAAGGTAGCAAGCCTTGAAAGAGAAAGAGGAATACACAATGGATAAACTTGATTCCCATAATTGTGAAATTTCACGGGCGGAAAGGTTGATCCTTTGCGGCTTTCTTTTCATTGAGATAGGTGGACAAAAGAGGAATGTTACAGAGCAGAATCTTGAAGCAAAGCCAAGTCATCACAGGCTACAAACAGACTATCAAAGGAAAGTTCCTCAGAATGGATGGTACCGCAAGGGATATAGATTTTTGGATTTTAATGTGTCGTCCAGGTATTAAATTATTAGAAAGCAGTGAGAACATATTGGCATTCAATACAATATATTTTCCAGTAAGTTAATGAATCATACTTTAATCTATGATATCAGTCCAAATAAACTTTGTCAACCCTGATTCAATGTCCTTGTCATGAAGTCAACTAGTTCTCTAATTCTTGCTCAACGCTTAAAAAAGAAGAAATGGATTGAACAAAAAACGCAGGGAAGCAAATAAGTGATCTTAGCATTTTACTTTACGAACTCGATCCCAGCAAAAACAGTTGAACTCCGACGAAATCCAATTGTATCCACATGGGCCACTTGTCTATGCACACTCTTTGCAATTCTGAGCCTGCCATGTTAGAAGCTATTTTGATGCAGATAAGTTTCCA
Organism: Aristolochia californica; assembly: GCF_029961685.1. NCBI lineage: Eukaryota > Viridiplantae > Streptophyta > Magnoliopsida > Piperales > Aristolochiaceae > Aristolochia > Aristolochia californica. The sequence continues at coordinate 29,073,239 of NW_027182290.1, read as the reverse complement.
CGGGAGCTGGATTGTTATCCTCGGAAACTGGCAAACTTAGACTCAAAACGTACATGAACCCACTAATTCCATGAATTCCAATACTCCTTTTCAGTTAATGACCACATAAGATGTATGCAAATCACTTGTAAGGAAAGGAATTCCAAAGTAGTAAAGACCTTCGAGAAGGGGAAACTGAGCACGGCCATAGAAGAAGAATTGCTGGGGTGGGCAGAGATCAAAATGGAGTCCAATCAAGAGAAAGGAGAGAAGAAAAATTGATTGATTGTTATACAAGATGGTTCAGACATAGAATTCATTTTGAGGCATCTTGAGGACAAACTTATCATCATCACAAGTAAGACTGAAAACAGGATACCTACATGGCTTATTGGATATCTTGAATCTAGAAAAATTAACTAAAATTCGGACCATTGTCATTGCAGTGTTGGGGGATATAGGTATTGAAATATGGATCAGAGGACGATAAAGAAAACAAGAATAGTTGGGAAAATTCATTTGTTGGCTTCTTCTAATAAGAAATTTTGAAGAGGCAAGGGGGAGAAATGAGACAGCGAAAGAGAAATGCTATAAAAACAAGAGGAAGGACACTGCATTCTACATTCCTTGAGCCTATCTCTGCATTTTCACAAAGACTGCACAAATATGGTAGATGTGGTGTTTTGACTTCAAATGACAACAAAAATCCTTTGAAAAATAGGAAAAAGCTCATTCGAGGTTTATTAAGGACCTCAGAAATGACAACCCATGTCGTTCTTTCTTGACACAAAATACAGTTCAAGCTTTGATTTGTAGCGGTGATTGGGTTTGGGCTCTTCGTAGTGTCAAGAAAAATCAAAAGATGAACTACTTTTGTATAATTATTTATTATGATATATTTTAGTTTTATTTATTAAATTTTTGTTTGATGATTACAACCTGAAAAGAAGCCTGTGGAGATAATGCTACCAGTTACTTGATTTTCATCTTTTTCTCATCTTGGTAATTTTAATATTTTCACTATATTAAGTAATTAGTAGTGGAAGAGTATTTTTTTTATCAGACAATAATAAGTGTTATTCTTTTGTTGTTGTCATAGGTAGAGATTTTGCTCATGCTAACAAGGACTTAGCATATTGTTTTCTAGCAAGAAGAGAAAGATCTGTAGTTTATAAATTTATTCTGGATTTATAGTTTCTGTTTGGGCGAATGTAAATTTGATATTGATATTTCATTTAAATTTTTGTGTTTCATTATTGAACAAAGTTTCTACATAATTTTATGAGAGTTTATGGACAATTTTATGCAGAGTATATGGACAATTTTAAACAAAGTTTATGTATAGTATTTATGTACAATTTTATGTAGAGGTCAAGTACAATTTGAGTAGAATTTATGCACAATTTTATGTGCTATTTACTTTATATGTATTTTTCGCAAAGTTTTAAATGTAACTTGGAACTCAAAACCGGCCCGAGCACAAGCTCAAACTCAGTTAAAATTCTTGGGCTCGTGTTTGATTCCAATTTAGGCTCGAGGTTGAGCTCACACTCGAGCTCGATGTTGGATTTAGGATCCCATGATAAAGAACCTCAATCAAGGTGGTGAAGGAAGAGAGGAGGAAGAAGAGGAGAAGAAAAGAGAATAAAGAAGAAGAGAGACAACTATAGAGAGAGATGGTGAGAGAGATTGGGAAAAGAGAGAAGAGGTTAGGGACAAATTTATGAGAAGAGGAGAGACTTAATGCTCTACCTTACACCTTAAGTCTCTTATTTATAGTTGTGTAATGAGGTTTACAATGACTACAATGCCCTTAAGGCTACAAGCTTTGTAAAGAAAATGATATAAGTAGACATACGTCATCTTACTTAATTACACCCTTGTGCCATCCTTATAAAACCATTTATTTACCACATTTCCCAACTCTTGACATGTGAGAGAAGTTTGCCCTTAATTTACATTTGTGCTAAGTGTCTTCCAACACTCTCCCTCGAGCTGGGGGAGAGAAAACATCGTAGATGCCCAGCTTGTTGCAAATAGTAATCTATATCTTGGATGTGACCGACTTTGTAAGAATATCTGCCATTTGTCTTTGAGATAAAACATGTCGGAGAGATAAAATTATGGCTTGAAATTTTTCCCGTATAAAATGGCAAACTACCTCAATGTGTTTTGTTCTTTCGTGAAAGACCGGATTTGAAGCAATATGAATGGTTGTCTAGTTAACATAATATAATTTCATTTCCTTATATAACCCCAATTCAGTAAGAAGAAATCTGATTCACAGAAGTTCCCTGACTGCATGGACCATAATTAACCAACTAATGAGCAATGTGTCATTCTTGAGCCATTTAACATAAGAACTATCTTCTTCATCAACCGGTGGAGCTAGTTTGGTTAGATGTCCTAAGAGGTCTTGAGTGATGAGAAACCTCCTAACCGATTGTGACTAGCTCAGATAGCTAAACAACCCTCTCAAGGGTATGGTGGTAATTTTAAGAATATCACTTTTACTTCCCATGTAATTTCCATCCAACTAGTAATCCAAGCAAATAAGCAAACCGAGGCAAAAAATATAAACTTACTTGAGCCAATATGTCACTTGAAAGGAAAGCAACCCGAGCTCAATTATCATTCACTATCAATCAGACCACCACGTGTTGTCTCATATAGGATAGATTTCATTCCATTCTCATATATGAACTTAAATAAACCAAGGGGATCTTAGGCCGAGAGAGAATAGAAAGTAAATTACTATCCTGTTTTAATCATGCACTTAAACAGGTATAGAAAAATAATCACGTCCTGGTCATGCCAATTAGAGAAGATTTCCAATATTTCTTAATTAGGAAACTATCTCAAATCAAATCAAATATGTAAAAAGTCTTGAGTCAAACCAAAATCTAGCTCGGGTATCTTCTAAAGAAAGAAACCTGTCTTTTTCGTTACTTGCGCCACCTAGCAAATAAAGATCCTAATCTTTGCTTCCTTTTTCCCTTAAATCAATTAGGAAAGGAATTCCAAAGATTATTCTAATAGAGAAAGCCTTCAAATAAGCTAAATCCATCACTTTCTTTCTTAAAAAAATCCTCAAGGCAAGCTTTTGAAGAAGGAAACTTTCCTTTTATAAATATGCGCCAACTTTATGATTTAATAACAGGTTAATCTTACCCTTTTTTCCTCAAAATTTTTAGGTAAGTTTCTCAAGAAAGTAACAGAGCCAATGGAAGGCCAAAAATTCGTTGCAAGAACCAAAAAATCATTCAAAAAAAATTTCCTTGTCTGTAATCAATAAATCAACCTTTATAGAGCTCTTTTGAGAGCATGTCATACAAACATTAATTTAAACAGTCTTACTCTAATTCAATCATGCTTTGATCATGATAATCCTCATAAACAGTAAAAAACTAAACAAATCTTCATCCAACAATGTATTTTCAAGGAGAGAAATTGAACTCTAATGCTTAAACCAAGTACTCAAAAAACTGTCCATCAATCTTGCTTGATCAAAGATAAACCAAGCACTAGAGTTTCATAAATCATATAAAACTCAATTTTCTATCCAATTTGAACGAGATCTCATGTATCAATCAATCTTTCAAGACGCAAGAATGATGTAATATCTCATCAACTAGAGAAGAAAAAAACTTATCTATGTGCAAGACCGCGTTCTTGCTTCACTTAACAAGAGATCCACTTAAACCTTCAGGATCCTAAATCCATTGCACTAAACACTATATTATCTCCGGGATCCTAAATCTATTGCTTTGATACTATGTTGGATTTAGGATCCCATGATAAAGAACCTCGATCAAGGTGGTGAAGGAAGAGAGGAGGAATAAGAGGTGAAGAAAAGAGAGGAAGAAACAAGAAGAGAGGAGAAGGAGAGAGACGGCTAAAGAGAGAGATGGAGAGAGTTTGGGAAAACAGAGAAGAGGCTAGGGACGAATTTATGAGAAGAAGAGAAACTTAATACTCTATCCCATGCCTTGAGTCTCTTATTTATAGTTGTAGAATGAGGTTTACAATTACTACAATGCCCTTATGGTTACAAGCATGGTAAAAAAAAGGACATAAGTAGACATGCATCATCTTACTTAATTACAACCTTGTGCCATCCTTATGAAAAACTATTTATTTACCTCTTTTGCCACCTCTTGACATGGGAGAGAAATTCTCCCTTAATTTACATTTGTGCCACTTAAGTTGTGTCTTCCAACACTTAGTTCAAAGTATTCAAATCAAGCCAAGTTCGAACATACACAGGAGCTTGGCTCGGCTCAATACCATACCTATTAATAAAGAAAAATAATAGTTTTGTGGATAGACGATATACCATGCGTTCAAGGGAAGTAATTCTGATCAAACCTGAAATCAGAAAATTTTAGAAAATAAAGAAATCATAAGCCTGGAACGTTAGACAATTAGACCAAAAAAAATTCAGTTTAATTGCAATTGTGATACACGAGGGCCTGATATTTAAAATCTGAACGTGGAAGGAAAAAAATAAAAGAAAGAGACAAAGGAATCTGGACCATGGAAAGAAAAATCTCAGTAGTGATTAACTTATTGCGTATGTGGAAGGCATTGCTTGCCAAGTGGGAGAAATTTGAGACTTTGTGAACGATTTGACCGGTTGTGATGTAAACCATCATTCCAAAACTAAGATCAACGGTCAAAAAGTCGTGCAAGTGGATTACATTGCCTTTGTGATGACGTCCGAATGACAAAACTGGTAGCAATTAAGAAACTTTGCCTGACGACTTTTCAGTGCTAGTCTGAAATTTCACTCTCAGAACATTATGACGCTAGACAAAGATTCCAATTAAAAAAAAAAAACTTTAGACTAAAAACCAAACCCCTAGGGCCCTACAACGAGGTATCTTGAAGTCCTAATTCTTAAAAAATACACAAACCAGCAGAACATCCAGATCACCCATTAACAATCTTGCGTGCAGTCTGCTACTTGTATCTGCCACTAAAAAACGGTAACCGACTCAGTTTTCTGCTCCGACATATGCACCTAGATCAACTTTTTTCCTCTAACGAGAAGCCACAGATCAACCGTTAGCATGTATCATCCTAATTGCAAAATGCGGCTAGGGTGCACTGAGACCTTTGGGTCCCAATTTGCCAAAATCATTCACCAGATCAGTAACGCATCAGCAGTTTCGGGTAGTATTCAAAATCAAATTAGACTGACAGAACAAATGCAACGTGTAATGAGAAACAATAGAAGATTAACGACACTTGTGACCTACCTGCAACCTGGCAGTTGGGATATTCGGACTGGCCGTTGACCGGTTCACCTGCAAACCAATTCACGGGGAATCCCTCCTTCACAGCCTCCTCCATACTGGTTCGATTGCTCTTCAGCCGTAGAAAGGCCTCCCGAAGAAGCGGTAATTCTCTTACTTGGCATTGCTGATGTACGGTAGCCGGCAATCTGCTGCTCGGCGTCCTCGTGTAATAGGCAGGATGACCTTGAATTTTTTGCAAGCATGGAACCTCCACGAGGTCGAGTTTGGGATTTATAGCCTCCACGCAGTTATAGAAGAGAGTGACATTAAAAACATTACATGCGAGACGGAAGGGAGAAGACTCAAGAAGGGAATTGTCTCCGGACGGAATAGGGCAATATTCATTCTCTACAAATTGTTTCTCTACGATCCTCAGGAGTCGGTTCTCATAATCGATCTGACCTATGACTCGATAAGTCTTCGAACCTATCTTGATCTCTGGCGAACTGTTTTGGCAGGTGAGTGTGTATATCGGAGGAAGACAACCTTCTGTCTCGCCACCGACCAGAAAAGGATAGGAGACGTTACCCTGAAAATCACCGCAATCAAACGGTTTCGGAGGACAGTATCGGTAGTATTCGTCTACTAGAGAATCAGAACCTCGATGGAACAAAGACACAAGGATGAAAAGGAGAAAAGGCGAAGAAGGATGCATCTGAACGGTGTGATTCTGTGAGTCCAGGATTAAGAGAGGCCGACAGCATTGAAACTCCAACGCTCAGGAGTTGTTTGGTAAGGCTAAGAAGAGGAGTTGTGGAAAGCAGTAGACTTTTCCACAGAGTAAAGAATTCTTTCTCAGAAGGTGGGAGGTCGAAAAGAATTGCAGGGAAGACGCCCCGGAGCCGGCGTTGAAGATACAAAAGAAATTACACGGTAGATGGCGTATGTCACATTCTTATAGAAAAAGTGCTTCAACTAACCAAATTTCTCGCATCAATTCACGCATGGAAATATACGCTCAATACAGTCAGAGGTTGAACCATAACCTTGACCAAAACATGGACACTCACCAATTAGCTCGAACCTAAGGTTTAGATTAGGTTTTACCATTTGGGTGAGGGACAGGGACGGGATGGAGATATAAAACAGGGTAGGTTGTAGGGGTAGGTATTGGTCGGATTTCATGGGGAACCTAATCCAACCTGACCGAAAACCAAGAATTCGGATTTCTAGTTTCACTTTGCAAGTCGGGAGGTGGGGACTAGTTGGGTTTATAGGGAGGAGGTGGTGATAGGTGGGGTTTAAGCTGGTCTTATGAAGACAGGTCGAGGAAGACAGGTCGAGGACAAGTAGAGGTGGCACTGAACCTACTCACAAGCTGTTCAAACTTGGCTTGAAAAATACTTAGCTCAAATACTTGAGAATTGAATTTCTGGAAGAAATAAATATATTATTAGTTTGTTGTAATTTGAATACCGTTATCCCATTTACACCCAAAGTTAAACACTAAAAGATAAATCCTACAACAATTGAACAATTGAACTTAAATAAAAAATTAACAAAATTAAAATATCTTTAATTGAGACTCTTCTATGAGCCCTCCTCATGTGAGACTCTTGTTAGACTCCACCATATTAATTATGGATTTATGAGATTTCTTACAATGAGAGTAATGTAAGACTGCTCTTCAATACCCCCTCAAGTTGAAGTTTATAACTTTTTTTATTGAAAAAAATTTTGGTTCTTCAATTTCCATTGCCTAAAACTTTTCATAGATGTTAAATATTCATCATTTGTTCTCCCCCTTCTTGAATATTTTAATCACATAAAAATTACCACAAATGTGGAATAAAATACTTTTTTCTTTTACTTCTTCCCTACTTCTCCTCTTCAAATTGGGGATAAAAAATATATAGAGACCTAGCTTGGACAAAATCCAATATGGGAGAAGAAGATCACTCCTAGTCGTACGATAAATCTCTATACACCAGTCAAAATGGTCATAGTTTGAAACACACTTTAGTCAAATAACACTAAGGCATGGAGGATAACAAGAGAGAAAATAGGAAAAAAGATTTTTTTTGGAAGAACTAACCTTTAGTACTTATGATATTAATATCTCCCACAATAAAGATTTGAATCACAAACGGTTTGGTTTTAAAAAAAACTAGACTCAAAGAGATTTAATTCAATACCTAATTTGACATAAAAAACTTCGTTCTTGAATCTGTTATGACCTATTTATTCTTTTCATTTTGTAGCTTGAAGGTTGCCGACTCCAATGTAAATACCTCCTTACATATAAATCAGATTGATATGAAATTTTTTCCTTATGAAACTAGACTTCGATAAATTTTATTAAAGTATAATTTTATTCATATAATATAATTATTTTTAGATAAATAATCTGATAGATTTTGGTCTTTGTAATTTGGTTGAGCTGATTGATATTTTTTATTTGGCTAGGATGACCATTGACTATTTTGATAATGATATCTCCCTCTAAGAAACTCAGATTGAGAATCGATTTAATACGTAAAAAAATAGACTTATAGATATATATCTTGACAATAATTTTGCTTATAAAGTGTCGCTATTGATGGCATAAAATGTCTAAAATTTAGAAACTTTTTGTTGCAGCTAGAACCTCTCTAGTAGTCTGAGCTTTGTTGCTTCAAATATCTATTTCTCTTTTTAGAAATATCCAATTTAAAAATTATTTTTGCGTTGGAAAGTAGACTTGAAGATATTTCCATCAAAATATAATTTTTAATATTAAAATTTCACTATGAAGGTGTGAATTACAATAAAATAATTGGCACAATGATAGGAAATAAAGAATAAAGATAGAATATGAACCTAAACTACTAGAGATGATAGATCAGAAAATGATCATATTATCTCTGTGGGATAACCGAGTCAACTCATAGAATCCGCTCTGATACCTTATTGAATTTTTGAAAAAGAGAAATACTTCACGAACGTGTTGTAATTTGAGTACAATGAGCCTCTACTTATAGTATAAGAAACAAGTAGAATCTGATTACAATTTAACTACCTATATCCCAAACACCCAAAGCTAAATACTCAAAGACAAGTCCTAGAATAATTAAATAAGTAAACATAAATAGAAAACTAACATAACTAAAACACCTTATTAAGACTCTTTTGTGAGACTCCTGTAAGACTCCACTATATTAATTATGGCTCTATGAGACTTCTTACAGGGAGAGTGATGTAAGACTCTTCCATATCTGCTCGTCAACATTGAGTTCTGCTCGTGCTCAAATTTGAAATAAGGCTTGTTAAGTATAACAAACTTATCTCAATATTTTCCAAGCTTGGCTTATCAGTTCGTTAGCAAAATTTTCTTATAAAAATACTATTTACCCTATTGCTCTTGTTAGTTCCCCATTTAGTTGGTTGATAATTTCACTTATTTATCTCAAACCTTGAATGCGATAGATTGTGTTGATTTTAGGATCCCATGATTAGCTAAGAACAAAACACTCTAGGAAAAGAAGAACCGAAGAAGAAGAAGAAGAAGCGGAAAGAGAGAAGAGAGGAGAAAGAGAGAAAGAGAAAGAGAGGGAAAATTTGTTGAGAGGAGATAATGAGAACGTGGGAAAGAGGATTAGAGTTGTGATAGCATACCTAATCCTCCTCCTTAACCTCAATTTATAAGTGTAAAAGTTTAGCAATTACATCAATGCACTTTACCCTAAGAAGGGTGGAAAAGGGACAAGAAATAAAGAACATTAACTTTAATGCTACTATAGATAAATTACATCTTCTAACAATCTATCTCAATTGGGGGGAGAGAAAATGTCATAGATACCTAGTTTCGAATCTTGGATGTGACCGACTTTGTAAGGATATCTGCAACCTACCCCTGAGATGAAACATATCTGAGTGTTATAAAGCTAGCTTGTAATTTTTTCTCGTATGAAATGGCAGTCTACCTTGATATACTTTATTCTCTCGTGAAAGACTAGATCGGAAGCAATGTGGATGGCTTCTTGGTTGTCACAATGAAGTTCCATAGGTGCCTCGTAGTGGAACCCCAATTTTGTTAGAAGATATTCGATCCAAAGAAGTTCACTTACCACATGAGTCATGTATTTTGTTTCATCACTAGAACTTGCAACTACATTTTGGTTTTTATTCTTCCATGTGACCAAATTTCCTCCAACTAAAGTGCAATAGACAGAGGTGGATTTCCTATCATCTGGTGATCCAACCCAATTTGCATTCGTAAATCCGTCAATGTTGAAATGACCATGACAATTATATAATAGTCCCTTGCCTTGAGATCTTTTTAAGTATATGAGAATCCTCTCCAAAGCTTGCTAGTGAGTAAGTTACGGTTTATGCATGTATTAACTAACCACAATTACTGCATATGAAATGTCTGGTCTGGTCACAGTGAGGTAAATAAGTTTTTCCACTACTCTCTAATATTTTCCCACATCAATATCTTCACCAGAGCTTGCACATAATTTTGTATTTAGCATCCATAGGAGTATCAGCCAGTCGACATCCCATCATTCTTGTATCCTCATGTAGATCAAGAACATATTTCCTCTGAGATATGACAATACCATGCTTGGACTGGAAAACTTCAATACTGAGGAAATATTTGAGAAGTCCTAGATCTTTTGTTTTGAATTCACTCCATATCTTCTGTTTGACTTCCCTTATGTTGTCTATATCACTACCAATCAAAACTACGACTTCCACATATTCCGCTAATAGTATGATTCCTTTTGTGGTATTCTTTACAAATATTAAATGGTGTACTGAACATCGGTTAAAAACAAACGAAAGCATCTCTTAGCTAAACTTGTCAAACAAAGCATGTGGAGATTGTTTTAAACCATGTAATGATTTTTACAATCTACACCGACTCCCCCTCAATCACAAATCTAGGCGGTAGATGCATATAAATCTCATCCTTAATATCACCATTGAGGAAAGCATTCTTCACATCAATCAAATAGACTGATTGAGAAGAATTAGCAGCAAGTGATAACATAATAGTATCGAATTTAACTTGGCCATGGTGGAAAAGTTTCCTCGTAGTCAACTCCATAATATTGTGCACCCTTTCGCTTTGAGATGAGCAACGAAACTATCTAGATTATGTTCAATAGCAAAAATCCATTTACAACCCACAAGTTTCTTACCGAGAGGAAGTGGAACCAAATTTCAAGTTTATTCTCATATAAGGTAGTCATTTCCTCTTTCGTCACTGCCTTCCATTCTGGATGCCTCAGGGCCTTTTAATATGACTGAGGAATAGATATTGGAGAAATAGAAGCAAGAAAATGACAACAAGAAGGAGATAGAAGATGGTGAGAAACAAAGTTAGATATAGGGTGAGAGGTAGAGGACCGAGTAAAAGTCTGAGGTTCCTTATGAAGAGAAATGGGCCTAGTATCAAAAGGTGGACCAAAACAAGAGGAGGAGTACTTACCTCAAAGGGATATGTAGATAGCACAGGTGCAATATCAACCAATGCTTCAAGGGGTTGTAAAAAGATATCTACATCAATGGGCACAATAGTTTTAGGGGCTGCAGGAATTGAAGAAAGACTCGAAGGAACATCCTTGGAGGAGTAAAAAGATTGGTCTTCAAAAAATGTCACATTCTTGGATACATCCTTTTTGGGTGCGAGAATAGCTCAAAAATATATGTTTGAAAGGCGATGGATCTAATAGTGTTATGTGGGGATGTTGCATGTACAAAACAAATACAAGCAAAGACCTTCAAGGGAAGTGAAAATAGGTCTTCATCGGGGAATAATAAGAAATACGGTGATTTATGATTGAGTATGGAGGATGGTAACCTATTAATGAGAAAACAAATTGTGATAATGGCATGTGGCCAATAAAAGTATGGCACATTCATAGAATAAAGGAAGGCGCAACCACTTCAAGAAGGTGTCGATTCTTTCTTTCAGCTACACCATTTTATTAAGGGGTGTAAGCACACAAGGTTAGATGAATAATACCTTTATCTTTACAAAAGGTTTCAAACACGTCTGACATATATTCTTTGGCATTATCGGAGTGAAGTACTTGATATTTATGACTAAATTGATTTGAGACCATGGCATAAAATGATTTAAAAATGGAAAGAACTTTAGATCTATCCTTGAGTAAGAATAACCATGTCATTCTAGTGAAATCATCAACGAATGTGATAAAGTACTTAACTTAAGAAATATTGGAAATATTCAAAGGTTCTCATACATCAAAATGGACCAAGAAAAATGGAGCAACACCTTTAAGTTCAGCCTGAGGAGAGTAAGTGGTTCTTTAGTGTTTGCTTAATTTACACGCCTAACAATCCAAATTTGAAAGAGATTGTAAACAAGGAAAAAAATGTTTGAGTGATGATAATGATGGATGCCCTAAATTATCATGCCATTGTTGTGCCTCTGTTTTGGAAGCAGAAGCGGTGGTAACTTGAGGCAAATTTAAGTAGTAGAGACTCTTTTTCATGCCCTCCACCAATCACCTATTTCGCCACAATATCCTGAAAAACACAAAAAAAAAGAAAAAAATAAAGGAATAATTAAACTTCTTGGTTAACTAGCTTACAAACAATAAATTTAATGGAAATTGAGAAACAAAGAGGACATCATTAAGGTGAAGTGTTGGTTTAGTGGAGGTGGATCCCATCCCACGGACCTTGGTTTGGATCCATCTACTATGGAAACAAATTTATTAGGTAGACATGGAGACAACGAATGCAAAAGACTTACATTACTTGTGAGATGCTCGGAGGCCCCAAAATCAATTATCCAAATGAGGAAGTGGAAATGGCAAAAACCATACCCGAGATTGTAGTAACATAAATAGTAGTGGAGGAAGTTCTAGGTGTGGGTACCATCTAGTTTTCAACCTCTACAGTAACTCAAAGTCATCATTTGATATTGTTTTCTTCCCTTTTAGCAACTCGGTTTTCTCTTCTTCTTTTTTAACCATTATTGACCGAGTCTTGATTGGCAAGCACCCAATCCAGTTTGCCATGAAGTTTTCATGTGTCAACGAGATGATTTATACCCCCCACGGTAAGTGCACACGTGATTATCAATCCTTGAAGAGCTTGAACCAGCTCTACGACCTCTTCTTCTATCACCTCTAGAATTTCTATCGCGGCCTCTATTAGTTGAATTTTTACCCTTATTACCAGAGTACATAGCTAAAGACATCTCAATATGAGGAGTGGAAGAGGGACTTGGAATCCGAAGCGATGATGCACTTATATCAACAAAGGATGGAAGAGTTGTAGAATTGAGAAGTTGTGATTTTGCCACCTCTAAATATTGTTTAATACTAGCCAGACAAATAGAAGTTGCCAAAGTTTCCTGTTGCTTCTCCTAAACTAGAATGTCAGTAGAGTAAGGCTAAGCAATTTCCATTTCCGAAAGCCCTCTAGACCGAGCAAGATATTCCTACAAGTTTTTCGCCTATTCTATATTAAACATTGTCTGAAAGACATCATACAATTTTTGCAAATTGTCGGTACTAAAGTATAGTTTTGCATTAATATCACATATTTTCTTAGCCATTTCAAGGTGAACAATATTATTTGCAACATTTTATTCCATACTATTTATCAAGCAACAAATGACAAGGGTGTCATCTTTGAGCCATTTATTATAAGAGTTATCATCTTCATCTACGAGTGGAGATGGTTTGGGCAAGTGTCTTAAGAGATCTCAAGTGATCTTAGTCAAGTCACTATTTTCAGCCATACGCACATAATCCTCAGCCCTAAATTGTATGAACTAATCAATAAGCAAGGTATGACAAGAAACTTTGCATGCAAGGTGTCAACTAGTTAAACCGAAATTTTGCAATTGACAAAACTTAACTCATGCATGCACTTAAACCAGGATAAATCACTCCAATATCATATCATTCTTAATCAAGAAAGAAATTCCATATCAGAAAAAAAAAAATCGTATCACCAAATTTTGCTCAAAATCAGGATATATCCAAAGAAGGAAACTTTCCTTCTTAAGCACATGTGCCACATGTATAAAAAATCATCCATTGGCTTTCCTTTTTCTCTTGATTATCTTAAGTATGAAATCTCAAAATATAATTCAGAATAGAAGGACTTAAACATTGCTGAATTCAACAACTTTCTTGCCAAAAAAAAAAAAAAAAATCTTCACCTTGCGTCAGCCAATAAAACATCAATGGAGGAGAAACAGGAAGAACTAGGAAAAACAACCAGGGATAGAAGTCTTCTAGGAGCTGCTCAACGAATTTAGTCATAGTATTGAGCATAAGAAACCATGGTTGCAATAAAGAACCAACTAGGTTTGATCCAAAAATAATTTTCAAAGATCAAATAGAGCATCAAGGTATAAAAACTGCTCCTTTATCGATACTTGTATGAATAAGAGGAAACCAAAATCCAAAACCTTATGCTGATTCCTATGAAATAGCAGCACTTAATCTTCATGCATATGGGTAAAAAATACTTATTTTCCAATTTTCTTCTTGAGAAAAATCATCAATAATCATCTCAACAAAAGAAGAGAAGGATACTAATCTTGAATGAACATGAGGTACATAGCCTTGCTCAACCAAAAACTTCAACTTGATATGCTGATGAAAAATGGTTGATTAACACCTTAATTGAGGAACTTGGGATCCTAAAATCATTGCTTTGATACCATGTTAATTTTAGGATTCCATGATGATTAGTAAATAACAAAACCCTCTAGGAGAAGAAGAACCAAAGAAAATGAAGAAGTGGAAAGAGAAAAGAGAGAAGAAAGAGAGAAAGAATAAGAGAGAGGGGAAGATTGTTGAGAGGAGAGAATGAGAACGTGAGAAAAAAGGATTAGGGTTGTGAAAGCATACTTAATCCTCCTCCTTAACCTCTATTTATAAGTATAAAAGTGTAGCAATTATATCAATACCCTTTACCCTAAGGAGGGCGGAAAAGAGACAAAAAAGAAAGAACTTTTTACATCAATGCCACTATAGATAAATTAAATCTTCTAACAGATTGTTCAACCCTTTAGAGTCCCTCAACATCCGATGTTGCTGCTTGCCAATTGAATAAATGCTATTGATGGAGAAGCTTTCTCTTTCTATTAGGTCTACTATGTTGGTTGTTGTATTAATATGCTTAGTTGCAAAGTCTTGGACTCCTCTGCAATAGTGTATAGTTCAATGGTATTAAGCTCAACACAAAATTCTCTCTATTTTTTTATATTTATTTATTTATTTATTTAGTTTTAAAGGTATATTAAGTTCGAATGTGGCTTGAGCTTGAGCTTGAACTCATTTAAAATTTTGAGCTCAAACTTGAGTTCAATTTAAGGCTCGATACCAAGCTTGAGCTCGAAGTCTTAAGGTCAAGCTAAGCTCAAACCAGCACAAGTTTGATGTTGGCACGACTCCATGCCACCCCTAGGGATAGGGCTATAGAAACGGTTGGGTGGGGTCGGATTTGACGTTTCATTTTTGGGTTCAGGGTCAGGATCGGGTTTTTGGAAACCTGACCCCAACCCGACTCGTGTCCACCCCTAGTAGGTATAAGGCGATGGATAGAATTTACATGGATGAGGTCGGGATAAGTTGGGTTTAAATCAGCTTTACAAGGATAGGGCAGGGACGGGGTTGCAGGGAAGGTGATTGGATTAGAGTTGATTTGACATTTTGGTTTTTTTTTTGGGTCCAAGTTTCAAGGTGAGATTCAAGGTCGAGTTTGGGTTTCAAGAAACCCAACCCAACCCAAACCATGCCCACTCACAAGTCTATAGTCATCTTTGTAGTATTCTAAACCCCTTGAACACTATTAAATCTAAGAAATTGAATGGAAGTGTGGAAGTAGTGAACCAATCTACAAGCACCAAGTTGAACAACTACCTTTATCGTATTGATAAAACAAACAAGAAGTTCTAAATATGAATTGCCTTTTCTCACATCAAATTTCTGTGAGGTTAAAGCCACCAAAGGAGTTCCTTTTTGTCATCCAATAGACCAAAGTTCTTCAACAAGAGCATCGGTGGCAAAAAATGGATGGCTTCATCTACCCATATATATATGAGTATCTTCAAATGTGAATATCTTCAAATACCCATATACACCCACCATACTAGACTTAAAAATACCCATATATATAAATAAATAAAAAGGACCAACCAAAATAATGCACCGAAGGGTTAGCCAAAGGGGGGTAAAAAAAAGGATTGTAGGAGAAAGACTGCCAAGTAAAACGTCAATGGGTTATTAAAGGGAGAGAAAAGAACCACCACTTGAATAAGAAGGAGATTGTAATGGTAGTAATGAAATAACTGAACAAATTTGACTAAGTACAACTGTTTTTGTGACTACAATTTTTCGGAGTTAACAATGCGGAGGATAAACAACCAAGTAACAAAAAAACATGAAACTAACATTGATGCAAGATATTGCATTTCTTGAATGAGCACATCATGGAGTCATTAAGTTGGATCAAAACTCTTTGATTAGAAGACGAATTTGGCTAAAAAAACTGGGATTTTAGGAGAAAAGGAAAATCAATCCATGTCAATGCCAGGAGAGATAATAAAAGTGAAAATAGGAAAAAATGAGAGATTTTTGGTAGAACTAACCTTTGGTACTTATGTTATCCATATCTCCAAAAATATAGCTCAGAATAAAAAAACTTTTATTGATCAAGAAACTAGACTCAAAGAGATTTAATTTGATATCTAATTTAATAGATAAAGAATCATTCTTGAATCTTTTATGGCCTTTTGATTCTCTTCATTTTGTAGCTTGGCCTTTGCTGACTCAATGTGAATATCTCTTTAAATATAGTTCAGATTGACATGAAATTTTCTCCTTCTGAAAATATAATTTGATACCCTTCATCTAAGTATAAAATTTCTTTATTAAATATACTTATTTTGTGAGAAAAACTCTAATAGATTTTGGACTTTGTAATCCGGTTGAACTGAGTATTCTTTCTTCTTTGGCAACCATGACCATTGACCCTTGCGAAATTAATACCTCCTTCTAGAAAACTTAGATTGAAAACTTTATAGATCTTTATTTAAATATATATATATATATATATATATATCCATATCCATATAAATTCTCATTTTTGGTGGCATAAAATGGCTCAAAAGTTTAAGCTTTTAACTGCTGCTTGAACCTCTCTTGCATTATGACCTTCTCTGCTTTAAATATTGATTTATAGTTGAAGAAAACTTTGATTTCAAAAATTATTTTTGCATTGGAAATTATACTCGAAGATCTATCCGTCAATATATAATTTATAATATGAAAAGCTCAGTGTGGAGGTGTGAATGGCAAGAAAAAAATGGATACTAGGACAAGCCAGAGAAAAATGATAGAATAAAAACTTAAGCTACTTGAGATGATAGACCAGAATATGATCCCATAACCTTTGTGGGTTGACCGAGTCAACCCATAGAACCCACTCTGATATCATGTTGAATTTCTAGAAAAGAGAAAATCTTCAATAACTAGATGTAATTTGAGTACGTGAGCCTTTAAATATAATAAAAGAAATAAGTAGAATCCAATTACAACTAAACTACCCTTATCTCATTTCTACCCAAAGTTAAACACCAAAAGATAAGTCCTAGAACAATTGAACAACTCAACATGAATAGAAGACTAACATAACTAAAACACCTTTAAATTGAAACTCTTCTATGAGACCTCCTTCATAACAATTCTGGTTCTGTAAGACTTCTTGTTGTAAGAGTCATGTGAGATACTTCCATATCTACTCTTCAACAATGTGGGTAAGTCTGACATACTACTAACTCCTTGTTTCATATGGGATTTATTTGGTGTCATACCCATTTTGGTGTTTCTATTATTGTACTTATTTTATTTTATTCAAAAAGTGAAAACTTAATTATTGTTGGCAATGGTATGATAGTTCGTTCAAAATTTACTTCAATTTTTTTTTTTTAATTTATTCTTTGCGAGGTAATCTTAGTCTTAAACGTTGTGTGATGAATGAGAAAGCATCTATGTTATGGTACAGAAGATTGGGTCATATCACTATTGAGATTATCACATTGTGAGAATCAAAAGATTAGTAAATGATTAGATACTTGATAGAATTGTGGTATTACAATCATATTGATCTCTATTAATATGATGATAACAAAATAGGTAACTTGAAAGTGTACTACTAATGGTATTATTAGTATGTTTTAGACACATGCCTTCCATCACATATATTACGAGGTCTATAGCAAAAGTTGAAGACAAAATAACAATTAATCAAGTTGCCAAGTCAAGAACCAAAGCAAAACACATTGAAGATTATTGCTCAGAAGAAGAACTTACAAAAAGAAGAAGATTGAAGACTTAAAGATTAGAATCGAAGTCAAATAGAAATATCTCAAGAACTCTAGCTATGTAAGTAGATAGTCATCCAAACCTAAAGTTTGTAAGCACATCTATATATGGTTCTTTAGGGTATAAAATATTTTCAAACCATGTTTTATCAAATGCATATAATGGTTTTACAATAACAAATCCTTACAATAACCTATATCATGCTTACATGTCAAAATAATATACGGGCATATGGCATATGGCATGATCGATCAGACCTATGGCATGATTGATCATCTAGAATGTAGTTTGGCCTAACCTATAAAACATTATTGATCATAGGCTCAACATATCGATTATACAAAAATTCTTCCACAAAGATGTTGTAAAGCATGATCTATCATCCTTGTTTCATGATCAATCAAATGAATTGGGTTGATCGATCTGTGAGTTTTCTAAAAGGTTTAAAACTCATTGATTGATGCCCTAAATGATCAATAGGATTAGGGAACCTAAAAATACATTGTTATACATGGTTGATCAATCATACATTTTCATTGGGCAATCAACATGATTGTTTGCAACTTTTTCCTAATGGGCAAAAGCTAGCTAATTTAGCTCAAAAACTGATAAATATGCCCCCAAACTCGTAGAGGGTAAGAGTTGTAGCTTATATTAGTATACAACCCTCTAAAAACTTGTTTTGAGCTTAAATATTTTACTTTACCCTCTTTGGATAGAAATTTTTTGTATTTCTAAACTCCATCTTCTATCAAATTTTTTTTGCATTCAAGTGTTCCATCAAACTTCAAACAACTTGTCTTACTTGCTTATAGTTTTGAAGGCTTGGATCTCCCTTAAAGAAGGGCTATCTCTCCAAAAATAAGATTGTAAATTTGATTTTTTTTAAATTTTTTTACTTTATTTCTAGGGGTTCTCTAGTACCTTAAAACTAGATCAATTGACATTTTAGACCCTGAAATCTGGAAAGGGAGTGCCCACGTGACTTAAAGAGAACATGAAATCTCTTTGTATTTTCCACCGAATAGATCAATTAGTGAAATTTTTTAGAGCAAGAGTTCATGGGCAGTGAGTCCCAATATGGGAACATTGAGAACAAAAACTCAGTTTCCTATAGTTGTGTACATGTGCTTTCTTTCTTATCATTTATTTTTTGTTGCATCTTTAGTTAATCGTAGGTTGACTCCCATATTGCTTCTGATGATAACAAGACTTAATTGAACTAATAACTTGAAAATCCAAATATTTCAGATACTTCACCTTCAAGAGAGCATCTCAAGGTCTAAAGCGTCAAAGCCAAATTCTAGATCTCAAGTACAACTGAAGAAGCACCCACAAGGAAGAAGAAACAAGAAGACCCGAGTTCAAACATTATAGATAGACATACACTTTTTTTAAGAGAGCATTCCAAACTTCCTACTCCTTAAGTACATTTGTGAAATCAGAGTTTTAGGTCATAAATTGCATATAAACATGTTTAGGATCAACATAAACATCATTTAGAAACATGTTAGAGAACTTAGAGAAAAATTCTCATGCGTTAAAAAGTCTACATTTTTAAACTGTCATTGGAATGATTGATCAGCCAATGGTAAAGATCGATCATCTAGAACTGTGTAAGCCAAAAATGTAAAGCATGATCGATCATCCAGGACATGGTCATTTCATGTTATAACGTATGATAGATCATCCCACTTGGATTGATCGATCATTACGGTCCAGCGAAGCAGAATTTACATGGAATGATTGAACATCCCTCATGATTCATCATGGAAAAATACATTGATCAGTCATACTTGCATGCACAGCCAGAGGGAATCTCAATTGATCAATCATCTACTGATAATGATCGATCTACTTGACTTTTCTGGACCAATGGTAACATATTGATCAATCAGTCCATCAATCAATAAGTCATTGTCTGATAGAAAAGTAGCCATTATGATTGATCCATCAATAAAAGTATTGATTTTTTTAAATAGGTAAATAACGACTATTTTGAGTTAGGAAAGCTATAAATACCACCACTAAACCATGAGTAAAGGAATGAATGAGCATTTATTGGCATATTTTTAAGCTACTATCCTTTATCTTGCAAATTTTCATCAAAAGTTCATTAGAAAGAGAGAGAGCCTTCCACATCAACAAAACTTAACTTAGCACTTGGTTTAAGCCTAGTTGAGATTGAAAAATTAGATAAATCTGAAACCTCAAGCTTATATTGTTAAATCTAATACCTTTAGTGCTACATGTGTGAATTTATGACTTAGACCATATTTGGAAATTGAACCCACAACCATAAATTCAAACTTAATGTATAGTTATATCCACAACAAAGTGAACTTCAATGACTATATCAAAGTTTAGCAATTTGACCACTTTGTTGATATAAGCTACATTGGCAATCATTGATTTGTTATTTGTGCAAGTCATGATATCTGACATACTTGGGCAAACTATAAGCTTGCATTAGGTATCTCCCTAAAAGTAAAATTTGTTAAAAATTAAGAGAAAATTATTTTTTTGGGAAGAGAAAGTCAAATTATGTGTTTCCATACAAATTAATCAATCCTAATGTGTTAAGAATGGATTAGGATCCAAATTGGAAGAAAATTAGAAAATCTTTAGGTCTTACTATCATTAGAGCCTATGTATTCCAAAATAAAATCAAACACAACATCCTAGATATTTGGCTACATTGGATGCCTTTTTGCCTAAAAAGTATATTGAGAATCTCTTGGTTTAGGCAAATCAGGCTCATATTACCATTAACCTTACTTATACTATAAGAGCTAACGAGTTCGATGAGTTAAAAAGAATAATATTTGAGTAAATGCACATTAGGTATTATTTCTTAGGTAGCCTTACTATGTAATAAATGTACTTATGTTCTTTGGATCTATATTAAGATTTTGAGAATCTCTTCGCTTTGCTATGAATCACTAATCTCTTTAGAAGTTGATTCTATGCATGATTTATATGGTTGATTCTTATACTTATATAGAAACCTAGACATAAGAAAGTCTCATTTAGTTAGTTACAATAGCTTAACGAGTGCTTTTGAATTTTCTCTATGCAATTCAAACGTGTCTACTTATGCAAAATTAAATTTTGATATTCACCCTTTCTAGAGTCGTGAATATCTCGATTGTAAATAATATAGATAAATGAAATTGATCTTCACAAAGCACATAGGTCTATAGGTAGATGAAGAATCCCATCATCACAATTAGACCCAATTAACATTGTAAATGACTTTAGTGTGCTTAGTGTAGGGAGACTATCCATTGAGTTTGAACCAATCTCATTCCTTGAGTATGAGGCTAGATTTGTTAATCTCTTACTACTCAAAGACATATTGAGATTTCCAAACCATATAAGCAAATTGCATTAAATTTTGTATGGTTTTGAACTGAGCTTCTAGAGATCAAGATTATGCGAATTATTAAAAAAGAATGGTTAAAAGAGAGGAAGTACATATAAAACTTTATTTACTAAGACCCATGATCGAGACTTGATTATCTTTCAAATTTATGTGGATGATATCATATTTGGTTCTAAAATCCCCTCTTAATGTCAAGAATTTGCAAGTGTAATGAAAAATGAGTTTGAAATGAGTTTAATGGGTGAACTCACATTCTTCCTTGGACTTCAAGTAACTCAAACAAAAAATGGCACATTCATAATCAGTCCACATTCACTAAGGTGTTACTTCGGAGATTCACCATAAAAAATCTTAAGTCAATTAGCACACCCATGAGTTCATCCTTGAAACTTGACTCAGACAACTCCTATAGGACTATAGATAAAAAACTCTAAAGAAGCATGATAGGATCCCTATTTTACCTTTCAGCCAGTAGACTAGATATAATGTTTTCGGTATGCCTATGTGCTAGATTTCAATCCGATCCTAGAGAATTTTACTTAATGGTAGTGAAAACAATTTTCCGTTATCTACTTGGGACACCCAACATAGGTCTTTGGTACTCAAACTCTTCAACCATTAATCTTGTCGGTTACTCGGACGCTGATTTTGCTGGTTGCAAAATTGATAAAAAGAGTACTAGTGGTAGTTGCCAGTTACTTGAAAATATACTTGTCTCTTGGTTTTCCAAGAAACAATATTCAGTTGCACTATTGATTACCGAAGCTGAATACATAGCATGTGGAAGTTGTTTTGCACAACTTCTTTAGATGAAACAACAACTACATGACTACGACATAGAGAAAAAAGAAATTCTAGTCCATTGTGACTACATGAGCGCGACAAGTCTAAGTAAGAATCCGGTTCACCACTCTTCAAATTTATTTACTAAGAACCATGATCGAGACTTGATTATCATTCAAATTTATGTGGATGATATCATATTTGGTTCTAAAAGCCCCTCTTAATGTCGAGAATTTGCAAGTGTAATGAAAAATGAGTTTGAAATGAGTTTAATGGGTGAACTCACATTCTTCCTTAGACTTCAAGTAACTCAAACAAAAAAATGGCACATTCATAATCAGTCCACATTCACTAAGGTGTTACTTCGGAGATTCACCATAAAAAATCTTAAGTCAATTAGCACACCCATGAGTTCATCCTTGAAACTTGACTCAGACAACTCCTATAGGACTATAGATAAAAAACTCTAAAGAAGCATGATAGGATCCCTATTTTACCTTTCAGCCAGTAGACTAGATATAATGTTTTCGGTATGCCTATGTGCTAGATTTCAATCCGATCCTAGAGAATTTTACTTAATGGTAGTGAAAACAATTTTCCGTTATCTACTTGGGACACCCAACATAGGTCTTTGGTACTCAAACTCTTCAACCATTAATCTTGTCGGTTACTCGGACGCTGATTTTGCTGGTTGCAAAATTGATAAAAAGAGTACTAGTGGTAGTTGCCAGTTACTTGAAAATATACTTGTCTCTTGGTTTTCCAAGAAACAATATTCAGTTGCACTATTGATTACCGAAGCTGAATACATAGCATGTGGAAGTTGTTTTGCACAACTTCTTTAGATGAAACAACAACTACATGACTACGACATAGAGAAAAAAGAAATTCTAGTCCATTGTGACTACATGAGCGCGACAAGTCTAAGTAAGAATCCGGTTCACCACTCTTCAAATTTATTTACTAAGAACCATGATCGAGACTTGATTATCATTCAAATTTATGTGGATGATACCATATTTGGTTCTAAAAGCCCCTCTTAATGTCGAGAATTTGCAAGTGTAATAAAAAATGAGTTTGAAATGAGTTTAATGGGTGAACTCACATTCTTCCTTAGACTTCAAGTAACTCAAACAAAAAAATGGCACATTCATAATCAGTCCACATTCACTAAGGTGTTACTTCGGAGATTTATCATCAAAAATCTTAAGTCAATTAGCACACCCATGAGTTCGTCCTTGAAACTTGACTCAGACAACTCCTATAGGACTATAGATCAAAAACTCTAAAGAAGCATGTAAGATCCCTACTTTACCTTTCAGCCAGTAGACTAGATATAATGTTTTCGGTATGCCAATGTGCTAGATTTCAATCCGATCCTAGAGAATTTTACTTAATGGCAGTGAAAATAATTTTCCGTTATCTACTTGGGACACCCAACATAGGTCTTTGGTACTCAAACTCTTCAACCATTAATCTAGTCGGTTACTCGGATGCTGATTTTGCTGGTTGCAAAATTGACAAAAAGAGTACTAGTGGTAGTTGCCAGTTACTTGAAAATATACTTGTCTCTTGGTTTTCCAAGAAACAATATTCAGTTGCACTATTGATTACCGAAGCTGAATACATAGCATGTGGAAGTTGTTTTGCACAACTTCTTTAGATGAAACAACAACTACATGACTACGGCTTAGAGAAAAAATAAATTCTAGTCCATTGTGACTACATGAGCGTCACAAGTCTAAGTAAGAATCCGGTTCACCACTCTTCGTCAAAACACATAGAAACTAGACATCATTTTATCAGAGAACTGGTTCAACCAAGGTGATTAAAATTGAATTTGTCCCTTCCCCCGAAAATTAATTTGCGAATATTTTTACAAAGCCATTAAGATCTGACCATTTCTCAAAGCTTCGAGGAGAACTAGGCATGAGGAACCGACCTTGATTCACTTAGGCTGAAAATTTTGCGCTTAATGAACACGTCCCATCTTTGTAGTGCCAAAAGAGTGAAGAGGAAATCAAAAGATTAAATTTTAGTCGATCAATGTCTATTGGTCTATCAATCAACTTAAGCGATTAATCGATCAATCAAAATAGAATAATTGACCATTCATGGCATGAATAGAGACGATGAAGAGTCAAATTTGAAAATTATAACCTATCTCTTCATCCAGAATCATTTCAAAACCCTTTCCCACAATTTTTTAGAGCTTCAATGACCCCAAATCTCCATTCCACCCTCACTTTTGAGAGATTTCCCATCAAATCCGAGGGTAAAACCCTCATTTCTATCACTTTATCTAAAAATCGAACAAAGCTACAATGGTTAAGATGAAGTTAATCGCAAAAAATAAGACTTCGAGGAAAGAAAGCGATGCTTGCAAGGAAATGGCAAATTGGAGCGAGTACTTTCACACTAAAACTCAAAGAGAAAAGTATTTGTCAACCTTTGCCCCTAAAAGTGTCATTGAACCAATGAGAGTTGACATTCACTTTTGTGAGAGGGAAATTGAAGGGTTTGTAGAACTCTTCCAGCCTTATAGATACTTATAGGAGAGAGAAGAGCCAGTGTATCCCCTTCTTGTGAAGGTCTTTCACGCTAACTTGGAAATTGAGGAGCTTACTGATTTTTGAAAATGAGCAAATAACAACTAGTTTGAGTTTGGGAAGCTATAAATACCCCACCAAACCATGTGTAGAGAATTGAATGAACATTAATTCACAAATATTTAATCCATTACTCTCTATCTTGTAAATATCCCCTAAAGTGCTTTAGGGTGAAGGGAGAGAGTCTCATACTTTGAACATTACTTTTTCTCCTTCAATCAATCCTTGCATTCATATAGTCCAAGCTCCTTGATCATTTCGAATTGTGCTACAAAGGAGAAGAAAACTAGAATCTCTCAAGGAGAAGCATCTCTCCAAGTAGGGGTGTAATTTGTACCTTTGTTTTATTTGTCTTTGTGAATGATTTGTCTATAACCTATTTAATATAGATAGAAAGGCCTAGCTAGAGCTAGAATCTAACAGCAATCTCTTGAGAAAATTGGGATTGTACAAATCGTGTATTGAGCTACACATGGCCAAAGAGAATCAGAATCTCTTTTGTATATTTCCAGCTATTAGATCATATAGTGGAAATTTCCCAAGCAAGGGTTCTTAAGAGGTAACTACCACTCTATGTGGTGTGTGCAACTTATTCTTTATATTTAATTTCTTGTATGCATGAATTTTTAGTTACACGCACAACTCATTTTTAATTTGAATATCTCAATTCACCAACCTCTTGAGACGGCACTTGGGCCAACAACATCTAATGATCTCCTCACACCAAGTGGACCCAATGTTAATAACAACCATTGTGAACTTGTCAAACCAGACATTAGGGGACAATTTTAACCCATAAATAACCTTATTCAGGTGACATACTTTCTGCCCCCCAACCATATAACCAGCTAGTTGAATCATGTAAATCTCCTCTTATAAAATACCATTCAAAAAAATATTTTTAACGTCTAATTGACATATAGGCCATTTAAAATTTTTCGCATGAGAATAAGAACCCGTACTGAATTCAATTTTGCCATTGGAGACAATGTTTCTTCATAGTTGATGTCATATAATTTTGTATAGCATTTAGCAACCGGTCCGGCCTTATATCTAGAAATTGTGCCATCGGGGTTGTATTTCAAAGTAAAAAACTATTTGCAATCAATTGCCTTCTTAGATGGTGGAAGGGGAAGTAGTTGCCAAGTATGATTCTTATACACGACTTGCATTTCTTCATCCAAGGTAGCCTTCCAGCATGGATATTTAGATGCCTCTTCATAAGTAGAAGGTATGACAGATGATGATACCACAACAAAGAAGAATGCACAACTCAAAGACAATCGGTGAGTGGATATAAAATGTGCAATAGGGTAAGATGTGCAAGATCAAGGTACTTTATAAAGAGCAATAGATCTAGTGCCATAAGGAGGTCCATACAGAATAGGAGATGGAGGAGGAGAATCTACCTCAGGAACATTTGAAGACTCCATAGATGAGTGATCCACGACAGAAGAGAGAGAAGTCTCACGTGTTGATGGTACTTCTTCTTATGGAACAGAGTGATCCAATGAGATAACCGGTATAGACATCTCTGGAGAAGGTGGAAAACCAGAAGGGGAACTAACCAAAAAGTATTGCCAATCTTCAAAGAATGTAACATCAGTAGAAAGGAAGGTTTTTCCCAAGGTAGGGGAGTAATAGACATACCCCTTTTGGGTTTTTTAATAAGCCATAAAGATACACTTGATTGTTTTGGGATTAAACTTACTTTGGTGGGGAGCCAAAATATGTACAAACAAAACACACCCAAACACATGAGGAATCAAAGGAAAAAGGTATGCATTACTAAGCAATTTTAGAATAGTCTATGATCATGTAACACACTTGATGGCATATAGTTAATTAGAAAACAAGTTGTAAGCACAACATTTGGCCAATAATACTGTGAGACATTCATAGATAACATGAGAATCATGGCCACTTCTACTAGGTGTCCATTCTTCATTTCGGAAACACCATTTTGTTGAGGTGTGTAGGCATAGGAAGATTGATTAATAATCCCTTTTGGTGACAAAAAAAAATTAAAATGAGATAAAAATATTCTTTAGCATTATCAGACCTAATAACCTGAATTTTTATTTTTATTTTTGTTTTGAAGTTGTGTTTCAACCATAGTATAAAAGGAATTAAAATTTGAAAACACTTCAGGCCAATCTTTCATCAACTATAACCAAGTAACTCTATTGACCAAGAATTGACTCCCATCTTGATTTTGATGATAACAAAACTTAATTATTTTAACACTCGCAATTGTAAAATTTCATATGCAATTCCTTTAAGAGGCACAAAAGTCAAGTTTTATGCAAAGAAACCGTAAAACTTTCTCCAAGCCATCTTGAAAAAGTACCCTAAAAAAGAAGAAGCAAAGAATTGAGACCTAGATTTTAGGAAGTCTTAGAAATTCACAAAAACTTAATCTATGTAAGAGAGCAGCCCCAAACTTTCAAACTTGAGGTACAATAGAAATTTTTGGAGCCTTAGGACAAAATTGCATAGTCTATATATTTTAGCAATTCATACATATGTTTTAAACATATTAAAATAACCCAGGATCATTTTTAATCATACTTTAAAAACACACTTAGAGATCTAGGACTAGATTGATCGATCAACATCTGCCAATGATCAATCAATTAGAATGTGTACATGCCAAAAATATAAAATATGATCAATCAATCAAGGGTGATTGGTTGATTAACTAGAACATGGCCAAACTAAGTTATAAATTTTGATTGATCATTCGTTGTCTGTTGAAAAGGTGTATGAGAGACATCTATTATAGTTAAGTGAGTGAGAGTCACAAGATGTAAAATTCAAAAACTTTATATTTTTTATTTTCCAGAATGTACTAGGGTTTAAACCCTAATATTATATGTTAAGACATTTTGGGGGAGAGACATTAATGTGAGCACTTTCTCCTCCCCAAGTCTTTCACTCATGCCATCTTCTCTCTCTTCTTGCCTTCTCTCCTTCTTTTATTCTTCTTAACTTCTCTTCTTCCACCATACCCCGACATCTCTTAAGCATGGAATCCTAGAATTTTACATGGTATCAAAGCAAGGATTCTAGGATTCCAAGGTGAAGTTGCTCTAAGTTGTTAAAAGTGTGCAAAGGAGGTTCTCTTATCCAGCCTTTGAAGAAAGCAAGGTGTTGTTTTTTTTATTCAGGCAAGGTTCCTATTCAGATAAGTATTTTTTTTTATCTCTTCAGTTGTCTTTTCAATCAGCCACAATCAAGTTTTTTTGTTCTAAAATTGGTTTCAATCTAGCCTCGTTGGTTCCTAAAAATCGTGGAGTTTTGTTGTTCAAAATCAAGGCTGAAAGGCAACCTTGTTAGTTGTTTGTGTCTACTTCCTCAAGTTACCATAAGTTGAAGCCAAAATATATGTTATTGGAATTCAAAAATTCCCCTTGAATATTTTCTAGAAATTCTCCTTGGTTAAAGTAAAGTTTGCTAATCAATTCTCTAAGACCCTAAGTTAGGGTTTGAAGTTGTTGCTTCAAGTTTGGCAAGTTGTTTAAAGTTTTTTAATTTCCTAGTTTTAGACCAGTGTGATCGTGGATTTTTTTGTCACTGAATTACTCTTAATTATATTGATTAGTGCCACATATTTAAAATTCCAAAAAAAAATAAAAAAATCATGGTTGTTTCATGCAACTCATGGGCTGAAACCTACCTCAATTCTTGCTATTGATTGAGGTTGTATTTGAAGTTATTTAAGTTGGATTTTGATCTCTCAAACTTCAGAAATATTCCCTCTTTTTGGTTGTGTCTTTCCTTGGCAAAAACTTAGTATTTTGAATCAGTTGAGTGGATGAGTTAACCTCTGAGTTGTGATTGTTCTCCTTACCAGTTCATAAGACCACTTGTGGTTCATATTCCAGCATTAGTGAATATTGGTGTTGATACCTTTTTTTTCACCTCTTGATTCAGCTCCTAATCAGTTAATTAAGTGTTGGAGATTGCCTTAAATATGGCTGAGTTTTCAATTAATTCTTCCTCTTCTTCATCATTTACAGATTTTAGTAAGCATGATCTCTTGAGAATCACTAGTATTCCTCTCAAAGGTTTAACCAACTATGTGTCATGATCACAATCAGTTAAATGATTTTTAATCACTAGAGACCTTTATGGACATCTAAACCAGCCACCTTTGCATGAAGATGAAGCCTCGTATAACAAGTGGTTGAAGGAGGATACATTGATTATAAGCTCATAGATCAATAGTATGGAAGAGGTGGTAGCTAATAATTTCAGACATCTACATAAAGGCAAGGATACTTGGGATACTTGTTCATGATTATACTCTACTTTTGATGGCCTACAAAGAATTTATGACATATTTCAGGAAATGTGTATGATAAAGCATAAAAGCAATCTTCATGAGTCCTTTACCAGATTCTGAGGCTTCCTTCAAGAATGTATTGTGGGACAATCATATTCAACAGATGTTGCAACACAGGCAAAGCAAAGAGAAGATTTTGTATTAGTCATATGCTTAGCAAACCTTCAACCATACTTGAAGTTGCAAAAATTCAGGTACTGACTTCCTTTGTGCGACCTTCCTTTAATGATGTTTGTTCAGCAATGCTTAGGAGGCTCTAAGACATCCAGGATGAAAGGTAGCAATGGAAGAGGATATGAATGCATTATATAAGAATCAGATATGGACCTCAGTTCCTCTTCCTTCTGGAAAGAAACCTATGAGCTCTAAATGGGTTTTTACCATTAAGCACAATCACGATGGTTCCATGGCCCATCTCAAAACCCATATAGTATCAAGGGGATACACTTAGTGCTATGGAGTCTACCATGAGGAAACTTTCTCCTTTGTGGCCAAGTTAATTTTGGTACGAATCTTATTATCACTTGCTGCAAATTCTTCTTGTCTGGTATATCAACTAGATGTGAAAAATACATTTTTAAATGGGGATATTAAGGAAGAGATCTATATGCATCAACCACCTAGTTTTGTGGATGAGGGGGAGTCGGTATGCAGATTAAGGAAATCTTTATATGGTTTAAAACAAACTCCTTGCGCTTGGATTGAGAAATTTAGCCAAGCAACGATTTGAATTCAATAGGTGCTCAGTAGATCATTTCGTCTTTGTAAAGAATACCTTAAAAGGGAAGTGTATAACTAGCGGTTTATGTAGATGATATTTTCTTGACTGGCCGTCATGTGAAAAGTATAAAAGAAGTCAAAGTGAGGATATGCAAGGAATTCAAAATGAAAGACCTTGGACTTCTGAAATATTTTTTTCGGTATTGAGATCTTGCAATCAAAATATGGAATTGTTTAATCTTAGAGGAGGTATGTTCTTGATCTACTAGAAGACAGAGGGATGACGAGATGTCAGTCGGCAGATACTTCTATGGATGCTAACACAATGTTGTGTGTAAGCTCTTGTGAAGATGTGCATGTGGGAAAATATTAGAGACTTGTAAGGAAACTCATTTATCTTACAGTGACCATACCAAATATATCATATGTCGTAAGTGTGGTTAGTCAGTATATACATATACCACAAGTTACTGACTGCAAGCTCAGGAGAGGATCCTCCGATATTTAAAAGGAGCTCCAGGCAAGGGACTTCTATATAAATGTCATGGTCACCTCAACATTAAAAAATTTGCGAATGCAAATTGGGCTGGATCACCTGATGACAGGAAGTCCACTTCTAGGTATTGCACTTTAATTAGAGAGAACACGGTTACATGGAGGAGTAAAAAGCAGAATGTGGTTACAAGATCAAGTGTTGAAGCAGAATATAGATCTATGGCTCATGTAGTTAGTGAGTTTCTATGGATCAAATCCCTCCATACTGAATTAGGGTTCCAAAAAGATGCTCATATGGAACTATATCGTGACAACCAAGCAGCCATCCACATCGCTTCAATTTTAGTCTTCCACAAGAGAACAAAATATATTGAGGTAGACTGCCATTTTATACGAGAAAATTTTCAAGCCGACATTATATCTCTCAAGCATGTTTCATCGCAAGGACAAGTTGTAGATATACTCACAAAGAAGGTCTTCTATTTATGATGTTTTTTCTCCCTCGTCTTGAGGGAGAGTGTTGAAGATGTAACCCGAGTATAGTGGCAATGATGTAAAATGTTTTTATTTCTTGTCCCTTTTCCTCCCTTTTAAGGGTAAAGGGCATTGATGTAATTTGTAAGATGTTCAATATTATAAATACATGTTGAGGGGGAGGATTAGAGACATGACTCGAACCTTAATCCTTCTTCCCCCCTTCACAATCTCTCTATCCGTCTCTCTCTTTCTCTATTTTCTCTCTTCTCCTTTCTCACTTTTGTTAAGTTGTGGAGCCTACTTAACGCCCTACATTGAGTTGGTCACGGATCGACTACTCAATATAAGTAGAAGACTAACATGACTAAAACTCATTTAAACTGAAAATCCTCTATGAGACATGCTTCCATAATAATTGTGGCTCAGTTAGACTTCTTATGCCACCTCACGTGATTATGGTGGGTCCCATATCATATTGGACTTGGGCCCATCTTCCAACACTCTTGGATATGTGGGCCTTCCTTAATCTTATGGGCTTGGGCCCATCTTTCAACACACTTGGATATATGGGTCTTCCTTGGTCGTGTGGGCTTGGGCCAATCTTCCAACACTAATAATGGAATCAAGAAGAAGAAGACCATTCCTGGAAAACCTCAATAGAATGATGTGGCTATTAGCAAAACTTTGAACGAGCATGCTAGGAGCATGAAATTACATGCGGGATTGCCAAAGATGTTCTGGTCTAAGGCTATTAGCAATGCTGCATATTTGATCAACAGAGATTCCTCAACACCATTGGATTGCAAAATACCAGAAGAGGTCTAAAGTGGCAAAGAGTAAAACTTTATTTCTTGAAAGTGTTTGGTTGTGTTTCTTATAATCACATTGATTCTGCTGCTAAAAGTAAACTTGAAGCCAAATCTAAATTATGTTTCTTTATTGGCTACTGTGGTACCGAGTTTGGTTATCGCTTCTGGGATGACCAAAGTCGTAAGGTTATTAGGAGCAAAGGCGTGATCTTCAATAAAGGTGCCTTGTATAAAGACAGGTTGAGAACAGAGTCTGAGAGCACAAGTGATGAAGTCAAGAAGTCTGAAGTGATTCACTTAAGAGATCTTCTAGCTATTGAGATGGAGAATATTGCTTAGAAAGACCAGAAGAACATACCCCCAAAAGTAAATTAGATCATTCATGTGACTGAACTCAGGAGATCTACTAGAATTAGCAGACCACAACAGAGGTAATCCCCTGCACTTAATTATATTTTGTTGACTAATAAAGGTGAACCATAGAGTTATGAGGAAGCCGTACAAATTGATGAATAAACCAAGTGGGAGTTGGCCATGCGGGATGAGATGGATTCATTGTTATCCAAGCAGATATGGCAGTTGACTGAGCTACCAAAATAAAAGAAAGCCTTGCAGAATAAATGGGTGTACCGAATAAAAGACGAACATGATGGCAATAAATGGTACAAGGCAAGACTGGTGGTAAAGGGCTTTCAACAAAAAGGATGCATTGACAACACTGTGATTTTCTCTCCAGTAGTGAATTGACTATTGTTAGAACAATGCTTGGACTAATGGCAAATGAATACTTGAACTTAGAGTAGTTGGATGTAAAGACAACCTCTCTTCACGGTGATTTGGAGGAAGAAATTTACATGATGCAACCACAGGGTTTCAAACCACAAGGAAAAGAAAAAATGGTGTGCAAACTTCAAAAGAGCTTGTATGGTCTTAAACAAGCTCCAAGACAATGGTATAAGAAGTTTGACACTTTTATGAGTAATAAAGGTTTCTTGAGGTGCCAGGCAGATCATTGTTGTTATGTGAATAAACTTGATAACTCCTACATTATTCTACTGCTATATGTTGATGACATGTTGATAGCAGGTGCTTGCAAACAGGAAATAGATAATTTGAAAAGGGATTTGTCAAAGAAGTTTGTAATGAAGGATTTGGGTGCTGCAAAACAAATCCTTGGGATAAGGATTAGTAGAGATATTGATGTCTTGAAACTGTCACAAGAAGAATATGTGAAGAAGGTGTTGAGAAGATTCAACATAAATGATGCAAAACCAGTGAGTACTCCTTTGGCTAGTCACTTTAGGCTATCTAAAGCACAATCACCTTTTACAGAGCAGGAGCGAGCCAATATGGACAATGTGCCTTACGCTTCAGCTATTGATAGTCTCATGTATAACATGGTGTGTACGAGACCAAACATAGCTCATGCAGTGGGAGTTGTGAGCAGATATATGAGTAATCCGGGTAAGCAGCATTGGGAAGCAGTGAAGTGGATTCTCAAGTATTTGAGAGGCACTACAAACCCAGCCTTATGTTTCAGAAAGTCAGACTTGCGATTACACGGTTATGTAGATGCTGACATGGGTGAAGACATTGATGACAGGAAGAGTACCACTGGAAATGCATACACGTTGGGCGGTACAGCAGTTAGTTGGGTCTCTAAGTTGCTGAAGATAGTTGCTCTTTCCACTTCTGAGGCAGAATATGTTGCCGCAACCGAAGCCAGCAAAGAGATCATATGGTTACTGTCTTTCTGGGATGAATTAGGTCTCAAGCATGAGAAGAATATATTGTATTGTGACAATCAGAGTGTTATTCATTTAGCAAAGAATCTTGTTTATCATGCCAGAACAAAGCACATACAGGTGCGTTATCACTTCATCAAATCGGCTTTGGAGGATGGAGTCTTAGCACCTAAGAAAATTCAAGGGAGTAAAAACCCAACTGATATGTTGACAAAGATTGTTACGATCGAGAAACTGAAGTTGTATTCAACTTCAGTTGGACTTCTCTCTAAGGATTGAGAAGTTGTTGTCGCTGAATAGGAGATATTGATGATGGATTAGTCTCCAAGTGGGAGGTTGTTAAGTTGTGGAGCCTAATTAACGCCCTAATTTTCATTAAGGGCAATTTGGGAATTTTACTCTTGTATCGTGGTTGCCCTAATTTTCTCTTTATAATTGAGGGGTGCCGTTATTAGGGTCTTATCATCACCGAGAAGGAGTTGGAGTTGCAGCCCTAGAGGTTAGAGAGAAACACCTGTAAGTGTGTGATTTCTCTTGTAAACTATTTCATCTTCATTGTGGATTATTACAGCGGCGAAAGACATAACGTAGTCTCACCTTGAGGCGAACTTATATAAATCTTGTTGCCTTTATTTCGTGTTTGTTTTTCCTTTCTTTCTTGTTTATTATTATTACTCTCATTAGTTTGAAATTAGGGCTTCTAATTCCTAACTTCTTCTTCTTTCTCTTAATTCTTCACTTCGGCCACTCATCTTCTCTTGACTGATCAATCCACGTTCTTCATCATGGGATCCAAAATCTAGCAGGAATAAATGATCCTGAATACTTCTAACATGTTTGAAAAGGGTATATGATGGTTTTAAAAAGTGTTTTAATGCAAAATATGTCCTAAAGCTCAAAGTTTGCATTGTACCTCAAATCGAAGAAGTTGACAACTCTCTTTTACATAGACTGAGTTTTGACATTTCTCAAAAGTCCTAAACTCTAGTCTTCACTTTTTCTTCATCTTTCAAGGGTGCTTCTTCAAGATTTGATTTTTATTGATGCTTGAGGTCTTTGAGAAGCTCAATTCTTTTTTTATGCTTTAGACCTTGAAATGCATATCTCTTGAAGGAAAAGTATCTAAAATACGTAATTTGCAATTGCCAGCTCTATTAAGTTTTGCTATCATCAAAATCAAGAAGGGAGTCAACATATGGTCAACACTTATATCTCTTGGTTCCACTTTTTGGTGGT
Source organism: Aristolochia californica (assembly GCF_029961685.1). Taxonomy (NCBI): domain Eukaryota; kingdom Viridiplantae; phylum Streptophyta; class Magnoliopsida; order Piperales; family Aristolochiaceae; genus Aristolochia; species Aristolochia californica. The sequence goes on along the minus strand of NW_027182290.1, from coordinate 29,039,048 downwards.
CTATTTATCAATTGGATGATAAGAATATTTTTCTTAATGGTGATTTGCATGAAGAGGTTTATATGTTGCAACCCGGATTTGTGGTTGATGGAGAAAAGGTATGTAAGCTTAAGAAGTCTATTTATGGTTTAAAACAGTCCCTAAGTTCTTGATTTGATAAATTCAGCAAGGTTATTCTCAGATTTGGTTTTTCCTTGGCGTGGGTTGATCATTCAGTTTTTACCAAGAGAATAAACCGAATGATGGTTCTTATGGTTGTTTAAGTATATGATATTATTATTTGAAGCAATTACATTAGTGATATTCAATAAGTGAAGAAGGATTTAAGTAGGGCAATTCAAACTAAAGACCTTGGGTTACTTAAATATTTCCTTGGAATAGAAGTCATTCAACCTAAAGATAGCCTGATTTCATCAAAGGAAGTATGTTTTAGATCTCTTGGGAGAGATTGGTATGCTTGGGTGTGGGCCAATTGACACCCTTATGGATCCAAATATCAAATTATGTATGGAAACAAGTCATGAAGTGGGTGTTGGAATATTTTAGTGATTGGTTGGCAACCATAGTTATCTTATTGTTACTCAACCTGATATCTTATTTGTTATTAGTGTTATTTGCCATTTATACATCAGCCTCAACAATCACATTGGCTTGCATTATAAAGGGTCTTTGGTTATCTAAAGAAAAATATGGGACACGATTTGCTCTAAATGTGTCATGGACATACTGACATTCAAGGTTTTGCTAAGGTAAACTGGGTTGTTCTCTTGGTGACCAAATAACTACCTCTTGCTATTATACAATGGTAGGTGATTGAGTTACATGAAGAGAAAAAAACAAAGTGTGATGGCTAGATCGAATGTTGAAGTCGAGTATCATGGCATGGCTCATGCACTAAGTGAAATGCTATGGGTTAAATCATAGTTGAGCGAACTTGGATTTTCTATGAATGCGCCTATGTTGCTACATTGCGCCAATCAAGCAGCTATACACATTGACATTAGTTCAATTTTTCATGAACAAATAAAACACATTGAGATTGATTGTCACTTTATTCGAGAAAAACTACAAGCTAGTGTCAGATCTATGCATTATTTTCCTTCCAAGAATCAACTTACGTATATGTTTACCAAGCAATTGCAGCAAGTTCCCTTGAAAATGCATGTTCTAAACTTAGAATCATTGATATTCAAGATGCACCAACTTAAGGGAGAGTGTAAAGGAAGATGAAGAAAACTATTCTATATACTCATGAATAGTATAACTGTAATTATTGCATATTTACTTCATGGTTGTATAAGGGTAGTTTCAACCATTTGTAATTTTCATTCATTATGAATAGATATGGGAGAGGGCTCGAGCCCATTATGTTAGCCAACTCTCCTCTTTGGCTTTTTACCTCCTTTTTACTCGTCTACACTCAAACCCTAGTCTTTCTCTAATATCTCGTTCTTCCATCTCTCCTCATACTTTTTTCTCTCTTTGTAATACTTCTTCATGAAAATTTAGAATTCAACACTTCGGAGATGAACGTGCCAAAATTTTGTAGATAACTTAGTGATAACTTTGCCATGATTACCTAAGATTAGCAAAGGTTATTTTAGGAATTTAGAGTGATAAATAATGAAAATGAGTTTTTTTAGTCAATCTCATTATGTAGGAAAAGTATTTAAATGATTAAGTTATGAGAACTATAAACTAACTAGTACACCATATAATTCAAACACAGAAGTAAAGAAGAATGGTGGAGACAATATTTTCTAGTTGAGGTATTCTCAAATTCTCCAAAGTTTAATATATTTATCAAATTGTACATAACCAAATATGTTATAGGGAGATTGAGTAGGTACATAAGTAGCCCTGCTAAAACTCATTGTGAAGTTATTGAAAGACTTCTGAAGTATATGAAAGATATCATTGACTATGGAATAAACTATTCTAGATTTCTTACTATACTTGAAGGGTATACTAATGCTAATTGAATCTCTGATTTTGATGACACAAAAGCCAATAGCAGTTTTATATTTACACAAGGTGGTGATGTTGTTGCTTGGAAATCTTCCAAGCAGAGCTTGATTACCAAATTCAATATAGAGGCTGAAATGGTGTTTTTAGAGTTGGTTGATGGAGAAACAAGATGACATAGGGGTTTGTTGTTAGATATTTCCATGACGGATAAGCCAATTTTTGCTAAATTCGTTGTGATAATCAAGCAACTATTATGAAAGTAAAAAAAAATAAAAATCATAATTCAAAGTAGTTTGAGCATATTGAACTTCAATATAAAATTCTAAAGAAGCTCACATCCACTAAAATTATAACATTGAGTTATATTAAATCATTGGAAAACTTGATAGATCATTTGACCTAGGGTTTGTCGTTAGAACAAGTACAATATGCTTCAAGGGGGATGAGATTAAAACCTACTACTTGAATCTTCATGAATGGTTATCCAACCTATTTGATTGGAGATCTTAAGACGAAGGTTCAATGGGAAAAACATGTTGATTGAGTGGTTGGTAAGAGCATATAATCTAAGTGAATTTATTTCACATCCCATCTCTATGAAGTGGGTGCTCAATAACACTAAATATGAGGATTTTATACTACCTTAATGATATCGGGGTTGTTACATTGTGAGTGTGATTGCAGGGTTGCAATCTAACAAAGAATTAAGGTTTGTTCTTTAAGAGGCACTCACAAGACAAGATACACCTACTTAGCCAGAACATGCTACCTTTATGGAACTCACATATGACTAACACTTAGTTGTTTGATAATCTCAAAGACTATAAATGAAGTCTTAAGTTTAAGACTTGTTGACTTGGGATCAATGTGGGTGGCAAAATACCATCTAAGATCGATTGCCTATCATTGAAGTTTAAAATACACCTATCATTGAAAGCTATGGTGTATTGATTGCCTTTATTTTGAATTTTTTATTTTTTATTTTTTAAAATCAACCCTCTATCTTTTCAAATTTTAAGAAATGGTGGAAAATTTTAAGAAATTTTAATATTTGAAAATATGCGCTCCTACTAACCTCTTTTTGCTTTAGTCCCATATTACTAAAAGTAATGGAATCAAATGGTTTAAATGTCTCGATGCTCTTCTCTATCTTGATGATGTGTGAGACTCATGTACACGTGTGCAAAGCACCCATGCGCACAACACATGTGGGCTTGAAGGTGTCCATGCTTGCCGCGCATGTGATACATGTGGATCCATCGGGGGATATAGATGGATGAAAATGGTTATCGATTTAAAAGGTCAGATTAAACGGTGATTATATTACAGCTATCAATTGAACTCTCTAAGAAGAGAGACAAACACTAACATTTACATTTAAAAATCATCATGAAAATCACTGTTCCGGTGAAAGTTGAGGCCATTTCTTGATAAAAAAAGGGAGAAAACAATTTGTTTGATCTTGTTCAAGCAATCTGAAAAGTTCTACAAAGTTTATGGGTTCTCTTAGTATTAAGCATGTCTAAGAGTGCATTGATATCATATTCTCTATTTCATTTCAGGGCTATTTTTCATTTGTTTAATCTCGATGAAGCATAATCTTACGTGATCATATCCGTTATTGCATATCCAATAACCCAAAAGTTGCTTTCATATTTGGCAATTGAGAAACGTTTGGCAGGTGGGAAGTGGTAAAAAATGTTAGAACCTCAAATGGCAAAGAGCCGTTGAGCTCTGTCATCGGGAGACACAGTCGGGAAGACGAAGACGAGAGGCAAAAATAAATTTATCATTCCGTTGATTTACAGGATACATATGGGTTTTTAAAGAGTAAGGGGCAAAATAGTAAAAATATAATTATTACATAAAATAAATTAATAAAATAAATAAATACATTCTAATACTCCCCCTCAAGGTGGCTTATAAATATCCTTGACAGCCATCTTGGACAACAAAGAAAAAAGGTGAGTAAAGGGAAGAGGTTTAGTGAACATGTCAGCTAACTGGTATGGAAAACGAATGGGAAGTAACTTGAAGACGCCCGAACTAACACGTTCACGAACAAAATGGCAATCGATCTCAATGTGTTTGGTACGCTCATGAAATGTAGGGTTAGAAGCAATATGTATCGCAGCTTGATTGTCACAGTACAGTAACGCAGGAGAGTCGACTTTGACGTGAAAATCTTGAAGCAGTTGCTGTAACCAAATAACTTCACTGGCAGTTGAAGAAAGTGCTCTATATTCAGCTTCGGCGGAGGAGCGAGAGACGGTGGTCTGCTTTTTGGCCTTCCAGGAGACCAAAGAATCACCAATGAAGATGCAAAAGCCAGTAGTAGAGCGGCGAGAATCAAGGCATGATCCCCAATCAGCATCAGAGTAGGCGCATACCTGCAAAGAAGAAGTAGAAGAAAACAACAAACCTTGACCAGGACTGGTCTTGAGATAACGAAGTAGGTGATGGACTGCCTGGAGATGAGGAAAGCGGGGTTGGGCCACAAATTGAGTGAGCTTGTGAACGGCAAAGGTAATGTCGGGACGAGATAAAGTGAGGTAAAGTAGTTTCCCAACAAGCCGCCGATAGTGGGTTATATCAGGAAGCAGGTCACCGTCAGTGGCAGTTAAATTAAGCTTGGGATCCATGGGAACACGAGTAGGTTTACAAGCTAGGTAACCTGAGTCTTCAAGTAATTGTAAGGTGTAATGACGTTGAGAAAGCACAATACCAGTCTTGGAGTGAGCAATTTCAAGACCAAGGAAGTGCTTAAGACAACCAAGATCCTTGAGCTTGAACTGAGTATGCAGAAAATGTTTGAGCTCATTAATAACACTAGAAGAAGGACCAGTGAGGATGATATCATCCACATAAACCAATAGTGCAACAAAGGAGGAACCATGACCTTTGGTGAAGAGAGAGTAATCAGATTTCGATTGGAGAAAGCCAAAATTGATTAAAACATGAGAAAATTTGGAATACCATTGCCGCGAATCTTGTTTGAGGCCATAAAGGGACTTGTGAAGCTTGCAAACGAGTTTGGTGGAAGAGGGGGAGGACTCCCCCTGTCGAAGGTACCCAAGATGAAGATCCATATAGATTTCTTCAAAAAGATCACCATGTAGAAAGGCGTTGTTGACATCAAGCTGAGCGAGATGCCAACCGTGAGAAGCAGCCAGGGCAAGAAGAACCTTCACAGTGACTAATTTGGCTACTGGAGAGAAAGTGGCAACAAAGTCCAAACCCTCTTGCTAGGTATAGCCTTTAGCTACCAAACGAGCCTTATATCGCTCAATAGAGCCATCAGAATTATATTTGATTTTATAGACCCATTTGCAGCCAATGGTATGTTATCAGGAGGTAGAGGAGTGACGGTCCAGGTATTGTTGGCTTCCAGGGCGGCCAACTCATCACGCATAGCCAACCTCCAGTCAAGACATTTCACGGCTTGGTGATAGTACTGAGGTTCAACTTGAGAAGATAGGTTGAGTACAAAATTTCTGTGCGAATCAGAAAGGGCATGGTAAGAAATGGAATTAGAGAGTGGATAAGACGTACGGGAGGAAGCAGAGGATGAAGAGCCTGTAATTAAATTACAGTGATAATCCTGCAGGTAATGAGGTGGATGAGTCACCCTAGTAGATGTTCGAAGAGGAGCAACAGCGGAAGAGGAAGGAACAAGTGTAGGAAGAGTAGGAGGGGAGGGATCATCAATTGGAACACCAGGAATAACTGGAGAATCATGAAGGGGGGAAGAATCAAGGTCAGGAAAAGGCGGAGCGTGGAGGGAGGAATGAGGCAGAACAAAATCAGGGAAGGGGTCAGTAAGTTGAGTTGAAGTGGTAATAGTATGAAAAGGGAAAACCTCTTCATGGAACACGGCATCTCTGGAAAGAAAAACTTGGTGAGTCTCAACATCATAGAATTTATACCCTTTTACACCAGCTGGATAACCAAGAAAAACACAAACCCGAGCACGTGGGTGGAACTTGGGGCGATGAGCAGCTAAGGTGGAAACAAAAGCTAAACAGCCAAAAACACGAAAGAGGGAATAATCAGGAGAGCGGTTGTAGAGCAAATGAAAGGGTGTGTTGTGTTGCAAGAGGGGAGAAGGAGTTCTATTAATTAAGAAAGCCGCAGTAAGAATACACTCGGTCCAAAAAGAGACAGAAATGCGTGATTGAAAAAATAAAGACCGAGCCACATTCAAAAGGTGTTGATGTTTTCTTTCAGCAACTGAGTTTTGTTGAGGCCATTCAACACATGAAAACTGGTGCAAAACGCCGTGAGCGTGAAAAAAATCAACAAAGGATAATTCAGGGGCATTATCAGAGCGAAATTTTTTTATTTTGGCATTAAACTGCGTAGAAACCATGGTAAAAAAAACGCGGTATCACAGAAATAGCATCAGATTTAGTCTTCAGTAGATAAATCCAAGTAAATTGAGTACAATCATCAACAAGAGTTAAGAAAAAACGATGGCCAGTATAAGAGACAGTTTGATATGGTCCCCAAATATCACAGTGCACAAGATCAAAAGGAAATTTGGATAAATGATTATGAGATTCAAAAGATAGTCTACGTTGTTTAGCAAGAGGACAAATATAACAAGGATCTGCTTTGTGTAATCTAGTTACATCACAGTGCAACTGATCCTTCAAAAAATCAAGTCGCTTGAAAGAAATGTGTCCTAGCCTATTATGCCAAACATGGGCAGAAACATTGCTAACAAAAACATGAGAAGCAGAGGACAAATGTTGAGCACGGAGGACATAGAGATCTTGAACTTTGTCACCCTTGCCAATCGTCCGCTGGGTGGAGAGATCCTGGATAACAAAACAATCAGGAAAGAAACTTACTGTAAGGCCAGAAGCAGTAACTAAAGCACTAACAATGATTAAGTTGAATTGGAATTGAGGAACAAATAGTACGTTTTTAAGTATAAGGTGAGAATGTAATTTAATATCACCAGCAAAGCGGACCAAAAGATGAGAATTATCTGGCAAGGTAACGGTAGTATGAGGAATAGCATGCAAGGAGATAAAAATATGAGCTTGAGAGCAAATATGTCGAGTAGCTCCGGAGTCGACAATCCAGAATGGAGTGGAAGAACGTAAACCACGTAAGGATACAGAAAAACAAGTACCTGCCAAGCAACTGGATGTAGAAGAGTCTGGAGCAGTGGTGACCGTTGCTGAGCTACTCAGTTGGGTAGAAAGCATGGATATGAGCTGCTGACATTGAGTGGGGTCCAGATTCTGAATAAAACCCCCGACAGAAGAAGAACCAGGGCGAGCATCCGCAAGGGAAACTTGATGAACAGCAGCAGGAGAATTTGGCTTGGTGTTGAATGTAGATCCAGACGGATAACCATGGAGCTTGAAGCAATGAGAGATGGTATGGCCAGTAATCTTGCAGTGGGTACAGTAATACTTGTCCTTGTTTGGATTCCGAGGAGCACTGGAATGCTGAGTCCGGGAAGTGTGGTAAGGCGGAGGGTGTGGAGCATTGTAACCTCTGTCAGGGTGGTTCCCAAATTTACTAACTTCTATCTTGTCAGATTTAACTGCAAACGCCATTGTGTCAGTGGGAGCATTCGAACCCGAGGCATGAGTAGTTCGTCATTGTTGTTCCTCTTGGACAACCAGAGAAAAAACACGATTAAGAGGGGGCATCGGATCCATGAGGAGCAACTGACCACGAACATGGGAGAAAGAGTCGTCAAGGCCCATTAAGAAGGACATGATATACTCCATATGGTGGTGATCATTAAGATTCCTAACGCCACCGCATGAGCATTTCCCACAAGAACAATGAGGACGGTAGTTGCACAGTTCTTCCCAAATGGTTTTCAATTTGGTAAAATAAGTACTAACTGAATCCTTGTCTTGACGCAAGTTCATCAATTCCCGTTTAAGCTGAAAAATACGAGGGCCGTTCCGCTGTTGAAAACGATCCCGAATATCGAGCCAAATTTCCTGGGCAGATGCAGCAAAGATAACACTCGCAGAAAGTTCCTTGGAGACGGAATTTAAGATCCAAGAGATAACCATATTGTTGTTCCGGGTCCAGGAGTTTAGCAGAATAGGATCAGCACTGGGAGGTTCAAGAATGGAGCCATCGACAAAACCAACTTTGTTCTTTACGGATAGGGCGATCAACATTGCACGGGTCCAACTGGTGTAATTTTCGCCGGTAAGAAGCTGAGAGACAAGGACTTGCCCGGGGCTGTCTGAGTGGTGGATATAGTACGGATTCGATGATTCGTCAAAAACTGAACGAGCCAAACTGGTACGTAAACCAGAATCTGAAGATGAATAAGTCTCCATGGAGCACTGACCACCAATACAGCTCCAAATTTTTATTTTTATTTTTTTAATCAGATCTTCCACCAAAGCACTTCAAAATAAATCAAACCCGTTTCCGTGACTTCAGAATCCACCAGCGAGCTCGAAAAAAAATTCGAGCAAGAATAATCCACAGAAAATACCCAAACTGCCCTCGAGATGATATCAACCTTGAAAAAAAACAACAATCCTCAGCTCTCGGCCAACCAGAGAAGGCCAGAAGAAAATCAGCTCTCGGAGACCCTCTCGGCGTCGGAAACGATGTCTCCTCAACGAATCTAGGAAGACGCCCAAAAATCGGAAACGAACGCAACCAGAGAAAAACAACCTCTCGGCGACGGAATCCAGAGAAAAATTAAATGGGAACGGGAACTAACCTCTTTGCCGGGAAACAACCACCGGAAACAAGACGCCGGAAATACCAGATGAGCCTCCCAATAGCTTGAATCGCAGATTCAAGTCCGAACAGAGGGTGAAAACCCCTTTGTCGGAAATAATAGCGAAACCGCTTGAAAACAGTAGCCGAACAGGGAAAGGAAGGGCCGTCGTCAGAAGGGGAATCAGAAATGGCTGATCGTCCGCTCTGATACCATGTTAGAACCTCGAATGGCAAAGAGCCGTTGAGCTCTGTCGTCGGGAGACACAGTCGGGAAGACGAAGACGAGAAGCAAAAATAAATTTATCATTCCGTTGATTTACATGATACATATGGGTTTTTAAAGAGTAAGGGGCAAAATAGTAAAAATATAATTATTACATAAAATAAATTAATAAAATAAATAAATACATTCTAATAAAAAACGACCATCTCCGAATTGGATTTTGTGGCAAAGTGCGGCCCACTCGTCCCACTCTCTCCATATCACCTTATCCTCTAGCCTTGACCGTCGCTGAACGCAATCAGTAGTGGGCACGCACGACGCCTAATAAATTCATACGGAGAAGAGGTCAACTAATTGGTTGGGACTCTGAAGGTCGGATCTGGACAGAGCTCTTTGATGCGAAAATGAAGCCTAAAACTTTGGCAAAAGAAAACATGACGAGTTCACTTTGCGTGCCATCCACGAAATTTTTAATAAAATAGTCCGGCTCGAACAAAAAATCTGTCCATAGCGAATGATCAACCTTATTCGAGTGGTGGTCTTCTACAACGTATATAATACACGAGGCTGCATATTTCTGGGCGCATTAGCAGATCTCCGTGAACCTGTCGTTTTGTTCCAGGTGAGATGAACCCCGACCTCAGCTTTTGGCCGCCGAGATGACTCGGTGGACATAAGTAGCTGACTTTAACACTGAAATTAGTTTAATTAAGCCTTACTCCATTCGTTTCCCGTGGGTCTCGCTACATCATGTGATAGCCATTAATTGCCCAAAATGTAAAAGTCATGACCGACCTACCGTCAAAGAAGGCTGCTTTAAATTTATTTGAACATAATAAATACTCACGAAAAGTAACAGATGGCGTCTTTGTAGATTCCAAACAAGTAGGAAGCATAACCCAATCCTATCTGGCGGTCACGTCACTTAACTCATACGCCACGTCCTCATTCCTCACATCAGCCCTCCATCAACGACGCCCACGATTGAGTTTGGGCCCGCAGTTTACATAGCCACCAGCTTCTTCATTCTGGTCTACCCCGACGTCCACGCGAAGATGTCAGCGGGTGAGGGAGCGACTGATGCCAGCATTTTGGATGTCTGTCTGCTTGCCTTCTCTCCATTAATATTAAAATTCTTTTTATTAAATAAGTAGCCTGACGATTGGGGATTCTATCTACAGTCCACATAGAAATCCCTTATGAACATAAAAAAAGTCGTGAAGACCAATATTAATGGAACTAGTGGGAAGGAGGAAAGAAGCACTTGGACGTGAAATTAAACTGGTGCAATGGAACCACCATCGACATCAAGTTTAAATATAGATATGACGGTTGACGAAAATCTCTAAACGAGGTTCAGTGCGCTTGTTTGTGGTTTTAACTGCTGGGACCACTCTTAAACATGATAATGCAATTATCCTTATTAGACTATTAAAAATAATTGAAGTACCAATAAAAAAGAACAACTATGAGAAAAGTAGCATGGTGTTTTGTAAAGTCTAAAGGGTGACCCAGAAGCAAAATTCGAATCAGACTATATTCGAGTTAAGTTTGATTTAAATATTTTGAATTCGAGTTCAAGCCAAATTTAGTCTCAAGCCTAAAATTGTAATCGAACTTAAACCCAATAATTTTAACGGAGTTCGAGCTTGAGCCAAATTCAATCTCCAACCTACATTTAAAACTTTGCATAAAATACATGTCAAATAAATTGTGTTTAAAATTTTGCATAAATTTTACATCAAATTGGGCATAACCTCTGTACATAAAGCCTATATAAAAATGTCTATACATTTTGCATAAAATTGATCATAAACACTGTATAATATTATGCATTAACTTTATTTAATAATCAAATACAAAAATATTATTAAAATATTAATATCGATTTACAATCACCCAAATAAAAACTATGCATCCAGTATAAATTTGTAAACGCTAACATTTTCTCTTCGTGCTAGAAAATAATATACGAAGTCGCTATTTGCATGGGCAAAATCTCCACCTATGACAAAAACAAAAGAATAACACTTAATATTGTTTGAAAAAAAAATACTCTTCGACTACTAATTACTTAATATAGTGAAAAATATTAAAATTACTAAGATGAGAAAAAAATAAAAAATTAAGTAACTGGTAGCATTATCTCCACAATCTTCTTATCAAGTTGTAATCATCAAACAAAAATATAATAAATTAAACTAAAAAATTAACTCAAAAAATATCATAATAAATAATTATTCAAAAGTAGTTTACCTTTTGATTTTTCTTGACACCGTGAAGTGCCTGAACCCAATCACTACCACAAATCAAAGCTTGAACTATATTTGGTGCTAAGAAATAACGATATAAGTATATTACTCTACCACTAGCACTAAAGGTAGACTCCAAAGCTACTGTGGATATAGGAATTATAAGGATGTCTACTGCCATTTTAGATAATACCAAATTTTCAAACTATTCACTTTTCACCATTCTAAACACATCAAAATCATATTATTAAGTTTTCTCACAAATATACACATCTTCTTCAATATAATTTTCCAATTTTGACCATAGTGAATCGCTATTTCCACTCGTTTTACATAAGTCATTAACTTTGACCAACCTGAACTTGATGAAGAGTTAAGTGAGACTTCTTTGAATTCCAACCACACATGAAACATTTTTTTGTCTTTTTGAACTATGGATAGAGTCACTTTCTTCCTCATTTAGGGTACCTTCATCTAGGCTCACTTTTGTTACATTAGTAGTTCTAGAGGGATATGACACTGGTGGACTTGAGTCATTATTTATGGCCACACTAGAACTAGTGTTTACTACTCATGTCAATTGAGCAGGAGGTGTTGACATTCTTACATCTATAAAAAAATTACAAATTAAAAACATAGAGAAAAAAAAAGCAATACAAACAACAAAGGTAAATAAAAAAAAAGATTAACAAATAAATGTAGACACATAGATGAGAGAGTAGATAGAAATAGTTTCTAATTTCTATTATGTAAATTATAAAGAGAGAGTGAGACATTGGTTCATTAGTCTATTGTTTATTTTTCTCCAAGCAAATTATAAAACACTTATCCACCAATTGGTTGTTTATTTTTCTCCAAATAACTAAGAACTTATCCACCAATGGTTTAGTGTCTCATACTATGATGGGTGGTTCCATGCAAACTGGGTATAAACCCCAATCAAACCAAATACAAACTGATCAGTATTGAAAACTGCTAGTTATTCTTCCTAGTTCAAATTCCTAAGTGCACACTATCCTAAATCTTGATTCTTGATCACTAAAATAAGGATCCTTTTAAAAAGTTAGTCAGTACCTTCAAGCAAGTGGTAATTCAACTTTGAGGCTTCAACCAACAAATTCAAACAAACTAGAACTTCTGCCTCCTGCCACCCTTGCCCCGATATCTATAAAGCTAAAACACCCCCCACCAAAACAAAAAATCAATCACGTTTCTAGGATATTCAGAAGCAAGTCAGTAAACAATGACAACATTTTGCTTCCATCATCTCCATGAAAGAAAAAAAAATCAAAATTTCAAAAATGGGGTTGAAATTGAAAGAATGTGCTTTCACGACTTTCTAAAATTGCAGTCATGGTAAAATCTTGATTTATTCAATTATCTGAGACTCCCAAGCATACATATTACCTATACATGGATATACTGATAATCTAATGGAGGTTTGTTATTCAACAATATAACATACTTCTATATCTGTGTCAACCAACCGGGTATGTAGCCAAATAGATATAGATCTATTTCTGAATAAATGATATATCCACCGAAAAGCTTTGTGATTTTTTTGAATGAAGTAAGTTAAAAAAAAAAAAGATAGCATAGAGTCCAAGATGGTTGGCTGGCCTAATATCTTGAACAAGGTCAAAATAACATACAATTCAAGATTAGTCCAAGATAGCATACAATCCAATATTAGTCCAAGATGGCTGGCTGGATACCATCTTGAAGTCAATGATATAGATACAAATTTACGAAATAATAAATGGATTTACGCCCAATTTCTATGACTCTAGATATTCAAGTACGTTCTATTTTAGATAAAACAAAGTCATTCGTACTATCTACTATGGATGGACTGCTAAAGAAGCTTCAAGTATTAGAGCTGAAAAACAAAAACAAACAACAAGACGGTAAGAGCCATTACCTATGAGAAATGAGTAGGAAGAAGCTCCTGACATAGCATGAGGCGTTCATCCGTAACATTTTTAATGTGAGATCGAAGAAAAATAATGGAATACAACATATCCGAAGAACCACTATCCAACAGATAAAAATCCAAAAAATCAACGTTCTGTCAACGATGAAAACAAAATATAACCAGAAGATAAAGAATAAAGAACTTACCTTTATTATGTCACTTCCATTGGCGAGGAAGAAATCGAAGAGGAACGTTGAAGAAAAAGAAGACAAAATTGAATAAAAAACCAAAATTTACCTAAAGGAGAAGATAGGCGATCTCCCTGAGCCCCAAATCCCCATTTCTAATTCCTGAACTCTGATGCCCATAGTTCGCTTGAGCTCGGCTTATTAACTTAAACGAGCCCGATCTTGATCTCGAATTCGATTTAAGATTGAAATAATTGAACCGAACTGAGCTCGAGCCGTTTGCGGACTGGCTCGGTTTGATGCCTCCCCTACCAAAAAGCTTAATAAAAATTAGATCGTAATAATAAAAATTAGATTATAACTTAATTTTTTTACTTTTTTCGGCTTAGACTTGAATATGCAATGTCTATAGTGACCTCGAGGTGGATGTTGTTTTATCCGAAAGGGATTCGTTCATGGAGGCTTGGTGTGGATGAAGCAGACTGGGTAGAGTAGGGGGTGGGGGGGATTCGTTGCGCTTATCTCCGTGTGCTACGAAAACCATGGATTCACCACAGTTGTCTACGTGTTCCGGAACGTACCAACGTGGAGGCGATTACCACGTGTCATCGACTATAAAAGTACTTCCCCTTACCATTCGCGGTGAAAAAGCCGAAACCAAAATTAAAAAAATTGTCACCGAATTTTCTTGGCTCGCTCTGCCTGTCGTTGGAAAATACGAGAGCAAAAGAAGAGAAGCGTAGAGTTATCGAGAAAAACAGAGAGCGAGAGAGCGACAGAGAGATTATTAACCCTGTTTCGTAGGGGTCATCCAGATCAAATGCTTTGAATTTTGTTATGTAATTCTGTTACCAAATGGCGACGCCATTAACCGGGCTGCAGCATAGAGATGGAGTTCTTCCTCTGATGGCGGCTCCCGCCAGCCCCGTGGAAAGTTCGTCCTCTTCATCTTCTAAGTGTTGCTGGAAAAATTCTGCCCTCCAATCGCCAATCTCTATCTTTATTTTCTTCCACAAAGCAATCCGGTCTGAGCTCGATGGGCTTCATCGTGCTGCCATTGCCTTTGTCACCGAAAGCGGCGACAATATCCGGCCGTTGTCCGACCGTTGCCATTTCTTGCGTACGATATACAAGCATCACTGTAATGCTGAAGACGAGGCAAGACTTTCGTTCAAGTTTTCTTCTTCTTAATTGGTGAACTCTTAGCTGTTTCTTCGTTTCACTGGAAATAGCTGCGAAATTCAGTAACTTTAGCGTATACTAGAATCAGGAACACTCAAATGCATTTTCAGAGTTTTTTGGCCGAGTTGAGGCGCCCCTGGCTGCTGCGTGGGTCTTTCATTTTTTTGTGTTTTTTTTTTTTTTTGCTTCTCTTTTTAATGGCAACTTGGATCTGTAGGATCTAGTGGCCCGTCTTTCTTGCGTCGCCAGGTCTTACTGGTATTGTTTTTTAATGATAATGAACCCAGTGAGGTTGAAATTGCACTCTAATTAGATATTTGGTAACATTATGTTTTTGAATTGTGTAGGTTACTGATGATATTGTGCGAACAGGACGTAGGAATTTTGTTTTTCTATAAACACCGAATTAATCGAATGTTGATTTCTATTTTTTCGGAAATTGGAGAGAGAGAGAGAGACAGAGAGATCATTCTTTTTTCCTCCCTTCGTTCTGCTTTTAAGTGATGGTGTGGTACTACTTTGAAGGCGAAATGTCTGTTTTGAGTTACTTTTTCTTTGAAATTCCAACTTTATAAGTTATATGATTTGTAATGACCTCAAGTTTACATAGCAAACCAAATCAAGCTTGTAGGATTTACTTCATCCAACTTATAAGTAGTGTTGTGGTTTGACCTTTCTGGTCATGCACAACTTATTTGTTAGAGACATGCTTCCTGTTCTTGTTGTAGCTGCCACTGTCCTGATTAATTATGACATGAATTTGGGTTTCAATTTTGACATTCCTTCAGGCATTGTTCCTTCCACTCCCTAATTTCCTCAATAAAATGGTTAGGGGTTGTCATGTTCATTTGTTTTACATGCTTAATGTTCATTCTAGTGTACTAGGTGTTATTTGGAATTTGAGTTGGCACCATACCAAACAAACCTTCTCTCAATGCTTTGAGCTTGTTTGCCACCTCAATTGGAAGTTTTCTCAAATGTCATCTCCTGCAATATCCTGGTGCTGCAAAAGAATCTTGTACATAATTTGGTGGGCAACATAGGATAATATCCTCAGAATGATCAGTTTCATAGAAGTGGAGGCACAATTGAAAACCAAATTTGTGAGCGTTGTAATAGAAAAAATGAAAATGTAATCCATCTATTTCTCCATCTCACCTTCAACGATGGAGTGCCTTTCATTGTAAATTTTTCTATCTAATATGCTTCCCCCACTCTTTTTCTGACTTTCTAATGCAGATTTAGCTGAATTTTCAACTTAGATATGATCTAGGTGGCTTTACATTGATTTCCTTTTGTATGTACTTACATTTGGGCTTAAATATAGTGCTCGTCAGTTACTTGTTTTGAGTAGATTTTTTCTACAATTTTGGTGGGGGGTCACTCTGGCCATAGAGCCATAAACACGATCTCTCTTTCTATCATTTGATAATTTAAGATATATTTGTTTAGCCGTAAGAATTTATTGGAAAGAAACACATGAAATTCCTTCAGTTCTTGAATTCCCATCTTCTTGTTGGCTTTTACCTTTGTCTCACATTCTGTTCACTATTTGTGGGTTGTGTTTTCCTTCTATTGGATAGTTTTTCGTTTAAAAAAAACTTCTATCACTGTTTTGCAAAAGGAATAATGACATTCGTTCGTTTATGGTAACTGCAGGTAATTTTCCCAGCACTTGATCTACGAGTGAAGAATGTGGCCAGGACTTACTCCCTTGAACACAAAGGAGAAAGTGAACTTTTTGATCAGTTGTTTGAGTTGCTAAATTCAAATGTGCAAATTGATGAATGTTTCCGGAGGGAGCTGGCTTCCTGTACTGGAGCCATTCAAACATCACTTAGTCAACATATGTCCAAGGAAGAGGAGCAGGTACTTGCATTTGCGAGTGAAGGATGTTATCAGTTTTTTCAATATCTTGTACTCATAAATTGTTTGTGCAGTGATTGGTGACAATTGAAACAACCTTAGCATTATGTGAATTGTGAACACATATTCAATTTGCATTAATGTACTATACTCAGCTTTTTTCTCTGCTTGCCTTGTTTTAATACACAACCGCTGTAAAAGACTTGAATACCTGATAGGAGTTGACTTTGGATGCTGCCACGGCATAAGATGGTGCACAAAGTTGTTAGACACGTCTTGGAGATTATCTTCCATGTTTTATTGAGAATCTGGCTAGGCCTTTGGATATCTGATGGTGTCTTTCCTTCTTCCCTATTTCTGTACTGGGAAGTGATAAAACAAAGTAACATGTGGCAATTTTAGTCTCAGTTCATGTATCCTCTAATGAGGATATATTCATGATTGTACTTATGTCTCCTCTGCAAACTCTCTTAATGGAATTCTTTTCTCATTGTCATAAAAAAAAAAAAAGATAGTAAACTTAGTATAGAGAATGAAAAGGATTTTAAGATTTTTTATAGCCTTGTTTTTAAAAAAAAAAAAAAATTTGAACAATTGCATAACCTTTGAGATCCTATGTGGGTTCTTGGGCTAGTTAAAATTTCTCTTTGACAAGGCTTCTTTGACTCTAATATGGCTTCTTTCTTCATCTTCATCTTCATCTTCATTACAATTGAGTTTAAGCCATCGGTCTGGGGGAGTTTCCCAAGCAATGATGCAGGGTCGAACCAATGATTGATCACCAGTTTCTTCTTATAATGGAGCTGGGTAGATGGAAAGAATCTTTCCATTTGCTTGCCTAGAAAAGGATACAGTGCATTTTTTTTTCTATTATACCTCGTAGATATGTTTGTTTACCTTCGAAGATTTCTTTTCTTCTGCTCATTCCAGATATTCCATGAAACCGTAGCAAAGATGAGATGCCATAATGATTTGCCCATTTGCTCCAAAGCACCTATTAAGAGAGAAGGAGAGAGAGAGAGAGGGTAGGGGGAAGCAAGATTGAAGTCCAAATTTGAGAGTGAATATTGCCCATACTTGTTGAGTGATGGGGTAATGGAGGAGGAGGTGGCGGGTGGTGAACTTGCGTTGGGTGGCACAAAGTTTACATGTTTGGTTATCCTGAACTTGATCCCTCTTGGAGACTGGTTTGCAGTGAGGCTTTTCTCCTTAGTGGCACACTATGGACATGTGTAACTTTGGGCAGGGTCAGAATGACACCTCATGCAGGGTGGCTCTGGAATTATTGTTATAGAGAAAGGTGCATTGAGATGTCACAGTGTAAGATCACAAAGGGTCTTTGTCCCACACCATAATGTCCATCCCCAACCTGTGACAAATTTGATTTCCAGAAGGGAAAGGAGAGCCACTGCCTGAAGAGATTTCTATTCGATGAGAGCTAGAGCTCTTCTAAGGTTGAGATTTCAAGAGCAACGATTGTTTTGCTTTTCATATGATCTTTTACACTCACAAGGGGGTTACTTACTGCATGAAATATTTTAGGGAATGAGGTGGCCAGGCAACCATCTCCAATCTAAAAATCATGCCAGAATGGAGAGAGCTGAATTCAACGATATATACTTTTTTCTTTTCCTTTTTTTCTGCATTTGATTATGATAAACAATTGAACTTCTATCGCTTTGAGTGGGTTTTTGCTTCAAAAATTGTAATTTAATGATGTTTCTGATGTCTGTCTTTAATTAAGGGTATTTCTGTCACTTAAGTGACAAGTTTAGGAAATTGTTAGTGAGGGCAATTTGGTAATTGTATTGTACATTCTATACTTAAAATTTATGTCAAATAAACTTCTGGCCTTGCTCTCTCTGGCTTGATGTCATCCTAGGTTTCAGTATTTTCTTATTTTACAGAACAAAACACACTAAAGTCTCTTTTCAAGATCTGGTATCCTATCTAAGTTTGGTCTCTGCATTTTACCTAATTTTAGGCATTGCTAGGAAAATCTTTTGTATTGGTCTTTGCATTTGTAAATTTCATGATCCTGTCTTTCTTATCTTCTAAGAATTTTGTTTACTTCATGCTAACAAGTTTAATGAATAAGTAAAATATTGAAAAAAAGAGCAGAAATTTATCAAGACATCTTTCTGAAATTTGAATTCTGACTTATTGGAATAATATACTTGTGTTTATTTCTTTACAGGTCTTGCCCTTGCTCATTGAAAAATTTTCATTCAATGAGCAAGCTGCATTAGTTTGGCAGTTCCTTTGTAGTATTCCTGTCAATATGATGGCAGAGTTCCTTCCCTGGCTTTCATCTTGTATTACCTCTGAGGAGCATCAGGATATGTTGAAATGTTTGTGCAAGATAGTACCAGAAGAAAGACTACTTCAACAGGTATGAATTTCCTCTGATCAAAGATATTTTCTTTTACCGTATTTTATTTAATTCATTGGTTGAGTTGTGAAAAATGAAGGTTATATTCACCTGGATAGAAGGAAAAAATTCCGATGAAACAGTTAACTGTGCAAAAAAGGAGCCTAAGCTTCAATGCGATACTGCTTCTGGGCCTGAAAAGTCACTTGATCAGACTGACTATGGGAGGTGTGCATGTGAGTATTCAAAGATTGGGAAACGGAAACATTTGGAATTGGCTCCTGAAGCATCTGGGCCCCATCCAATAGATGAGATACTGCATTGGCATAAGGCTATAAAATTGGAACTGAAAGACATTGCAGGCGAGGCTAGAAAGATTCAACTTTCAGGTGACTTCTCCAATTTGTCAATGTTCAATGAAAGGCTGCAGTTTATTTCTGAAGTATGCATATTCCATAGGTGTGTATTTCGTCCTTTTTTATCTGGTCAAATATTTCATTTCACTGTATGTAGACCAATCAGGTAATCACATGTACTGACTGGTTTGTGTAAGAAAACCCTGTTATGCACAAATTCTATGACTAGGTTGTGATAAGAGGAAGATGCAGCTTGATTATAGGCAGTTTGTACGCACCTGTTATGGCATGGACACTTGTAGTCTAATAATGTCTGGGCCTTTTCCATAGCAAGCCACCCTTGTTGCTTGGCCACAAGTTTTTTGGTGTTATGCATAAAGTCTTGTTTTTATGTTCATTGCAAAGACGAGATATGATGTGCCTTTTTGAGCCATTGTTTATCCATGTCATAGCTTTATTTCTTGTTTTTACTTTGACCAGTTGGGACCTTCTTGGTTTATCCTTTTGGTGAGATGGCTTGCTATTTAATGAAGTTCCATCGAGACGAGAGTGCATCGTATGCAATCCTATTCATTGTGACATTTCTGTGAATAATAATTATCTTTTGTGGTTATCTGCCTGCAGTATAGCTGAGGATAGAATAATATTCCCTGCAGTGGATGGGGAACTCTCCTTTGCCAAGGAGCATGCTGAAGAAGAAAGTCAATTTGACAAGTTTAGATGCTTGATTGAAAGCATTCAGATTGCAGGAGCCAGTTCAACATCTGCTGAGTTTTATTCCAACCTATGTTCACATGCTGATCAGATAATGGACACCATCCAGAAGCACTTTCATGATGAGGAGGTCCAGGTTAGGCACTTTAGTTTGGTTAGTCAATGAAACCCTCTTAGTTTGCCTTGTCATGTGGAATAGATAAGTAATCAGTCTTTCATCCCTTCTAGGTTCTACCTCTTGCCAGGCAGCATTTTAGTTTTAAAAAACAGCGGAAACTTCTATATGAAAGTTTGTGTGTAATGCCCTTGAAACTGGTGGAGCGTGTATTACCATGGCTTGCGGGTTCACTGAGTGAAGAAGAGGCCAAGTCTTTTCTTCAAAACATGCAATTGGCAGGTTCTGTAACCGTCTTTCCTCGTTTAATAACAGTCCGAAAATTGTACCATTGATCATAAATCCAGATCTTGCTCTTTGAAAATTTCTTATTTTTGGTATACCTTAAATGTAGTAGATTCTAATTGTTTGCTATATGATGCAGCTCCAGCATCTGACAGCGCGCTGGTTACACTTTTCTCTGGTTGGGCATGCAAAGGACGTCTCCAGGACATCTCTAAGTCAGGAAATTTCACATGTTTGTCATCTAGCACCAGTGGTTGTTGTCAGGTTAGAAAACTGAATAAAACAGAAGGTTTTACTCCATCTGTATGTATATGTGCATCTCGATTGTACAGCCAGGAAGAATTATCACTTGATGATGGTGCAAGACCTGTTAAACGTGGAAATTTTTTGAAATTGTCTGAGAGCACATCTTCAGATGATAAAACAGAAACTCCAGCTACTCAAAGACAATCTTGTCGGAGTGAAACTTGTTGCGTCCCTGGTTTGGGAGTAAATCGCAATAATTTAGGACTAAGCTCTCTCACCTCCACAAAGTCTTTACGCTCCCTGTCTTATAACTTGTCATCAGCTCCATCTCTTAATTCCAGTCTTTTTATCTGGGAAACAGATGCTAGCTCCCCTAGCCTGGGCCAGGCACCAAGGCCCATTGACACCATATTTAAATTCCACAAAGCCATTAGCAAAGATCTGGAATATTTGGATGTGGAATCTGGGAAACTTACAGGCCATGATGAGTCCTTTTTTAGGAAGTTCAATGGAAGATTTCGACTCTTATGGGGATTATATAGAGCACATAGTAATGCTGAAGATGAGATTGTTTTCCCAGCTTTGGAATCCAAAGAGTCTCTTCATAATGTAAGCCACTCATACACTCTTGACCACAAGCAGGAGGAGAAATTGTTTGAAGATATATCTGCTGTTCTTTCTGAGCTTTCTCAACTGCATGAGGCCTTGAACAATTCTTATGATGATCGTTTTAATAATAACTTATTGAAAGAGTACAATGAAATGGCGACAAAACTTCAAGGCATGTGTAAATCCATCCGTGTTACCCTAGACCACCATATTTTCAGGGAAGAGCTTGAGCTGTGGCCATTGTTTGACCTCCATTTCTCTGTAGAAGAACAAGATAAAATTGTTGGACGTATAATTGGGACAACAGGAGCAGAAGTACTTCAATCAATGCTACCATGGGTAACTGCTGCCCTAACCCAAGAGGAGCAAAACAAAATGATGGACACTTGGAGGCAGGCTACAAAGAATACCATGTTTAATGAGTGGCTTAACGAATGGTGGAAAGGAGATCCCATTGCCTCAGCACAGAATGCAACTGGGAGCAGTGTCTCTCTTGAAGGTTTGATGCTGCTTTTCCTCTAATTACTTTCTCTTACATGTGCACTTTAGTGAATTCGATCTTAAGTCAAAGCTCCCTTTTAAAGGTTTTCTATGGGCTACTTGTGTTTCTTGAACCTTTATTCACCAATGGTCTAG
Source organism: Aristolochia californica (assembly GCF_029961685.1). Lineage (NCBI taxonomy): Eukaryota > Viridiplantae > Streptophyta > Magnoliopsida > Piperales > Aristolochiaceae > Aristolochia > Aristolochia californica. The sequence goes on along the minus strand of NW_027182290.1, from coordinate 29,017,402 downwards.
GTACAGATATCCAAGACAATTTGGATCACAGTGATCAAATGTTCAAGCCAGGCTGGAAAGATATTTTCCGGATGAATCAGAATGAGCTTGAGTCAGAGATAAGAAAAGTTTCCCGAGATCCTACACTTGATCCGCGGAGGAAGGCATATCTAATACAAAATCTTATGACTAGGTTTGTTCACCTTATTCTTATGCTGTATGTTTTGCTACATATCTAGTTACTTCATAAGAATGACTTGGAAAATATAATGGGCTGTACTTCAGTCGCTGGATAGCTGCTCAACAGAAATTACCTCAGGAAATAGCTGGGGAAACTACTTGTCATGAAGAAATATTTGGATGTTCTCCATCATATCGAGATGCAGATAAACAAGATTTTGGGTGTGAGCATTACAAGAGAAACTGCAAGCTCCTGGCTGTTTGCTGTAACAAATTGTTCACTTGCAGATTTTGCCATGATAATGTGAGCGATCACTCCATGGATAGGTACTTTAACTTCTTCTGCATTTCTTCTGGCAGAAAAGAAAGGGTTCGTAGTTTGATGTCCAGGTATATCATGTATTGTTGAGTTTCTAATCCTCTTTTTGTCTTTTCAGAAAAGTCACTCAAGAAATGATGTGTATGCGTTGTCTGAAGATTCAACCAATTGGACCTTTTTGCAAGACTCCTTCCTGTGAGGAATTTTCAATGGCAAAATACTATTGTAGCATATGCAAATTTTTTGATGATGAAAGGTGTTATTCTTGTCATAAATTCTTATTTATATTTACCTGAGCATTCTTAGCCTCCAATCTGTACACAAATTTGTAACTTTTGGGAGTACTGTTGTAAACTTTGATGCTTAGAAATCTATGAAGTCTTTAATCTAAGTATGTTTGTAGAGGTAGGGAAAGGGGGTGGGGTGGGTTTGCTTGTTAGTCTTTGCTCTATGTTGCCTTGAAAACCCTAGTGTGCTCCTTTCTCATGGACTGTTTAGTAGTCATTCATTTGCAGCGCAAAACAAAAAAAATGATTGTTACATTGACATGTTTATCCAAGTAACTCTCCTCATTGATATCTTCACCCGTCAGTCTCACAATGTACTTGATACCTTACCAATAGATTTAACTTGCCAGCATCTTAATGAATAATCTGAATGGTGAGCTATGGGCATATGCATAGAAATACCAATGTAGCAGCATTCATTTGAAACATCCTTAGCTGATGTCTGAAGAATGATATTAAATCAATTTATAAAACTGTTATATACTCCGTTGTTTTTTCATGTAGTCAAGACTTGGTGGTTTTCCTGATTTCATCTTGACATCCGTTGATATATGTTGCATTCTTTCAGGACAGTCTATCATTGCCCATTTTGCAATTTATGCCGGCTTGGGAATGGACTTGGCACAGAATTCTTCCACTGCATGACATGCAATTGTTGTTTGAGCAGACAGCTGGTTGAGCACACATGTCTGGAAAAAGGTCTAGAGACAAACTGCCCCATATGTTGTGACTTTCTTTTCACATCAAGTGCAATCGTAAGAGCACTACCTTGCGGCCATTATATGCATTCAGCCTGTTTTCAGGTTATCACTTCGTGTCCACAGTTCTGTTTCACATCATGGGAAAACAATATTTGTGAACCCTTATTGTCTCAATTGGAAAAATGGGCTGAGGGGTCTTTACCTAACTTTGTTTTTCTGTTATTTTTAGGCCTATACGTGCAGTCACTACACATGTCCAATTTGTAGCAAGTCCTTGGGAAATATGGCGGTAAGGCTTATCTTTGCTTATCTGTCTCAGCTGCTTCTTGATGTTCATCTTTGCAATTTGCTTTACGTTAAATAATTCAGTTATATTGAGATATAGAAAAAGTGTCTAGGTGAAAAATAAATACACAAGTGTTAGCCCTTTTTTTTTCTTGCTCAATGCTGCTTATCTATATTTTCCTTTTATTTGCCCTTTTTTTAAGAAAGGCTTTATTTGTCTTCTTTCAAAAAAAAATTATTAATAACTGACAAGAAAGATAACTATAAAAATAAGATAAATTATGAAAATAGGGGAGGCAGAAAGAAGAAAAAAGAGAGATTTTTTTTTTTTTAGAAATGCTGCATTGTGTGACACACTTCTCAATAGGTCAAAATTCGGCCTCCCACTTTATTAACTTGGTCACTTAAGTGAAAACTTAGTAAAATGACATAAATGCTCATCTACACTCAATATCTCCTAGCATATACATCATATAAACCTAAAAATTGAACCCAATGTACATCATAAACAGACAAATACTCTCCTAACCCTAGAGGGGAAAACCATGTAGAATACCCAAAATACCCTCGACACTTACAAGTTTAACTCTCCCCATTATGTTGGTTGTCTATATCTAGAAGCCTCAGTTTGTTATAAAAATTCTCATGATCTGGTTTTCCTAGTGCTTTAGTAAAAACATCACCAACTTGATCTGTAGTCTTGACATAGGAAGTGACCATGGCTCCATTCATCAAAGCATCTATGATAACGTGACAATCTATCTCCATATGTTTAGTTCTTTCATGAAATACTAGATTTCTTACGATGAAGATGGTAGCTTAATTGTCCCATTACACTGTCATAACCTCTGTAGTAGGAAAGCCCAATTATTTTATCACAGATTTCACTCACAGAAGTTCATTGACCATATGAGCCATTGCTCTATACTCAACCTCTACACTTGAACAAGCAATTACATTTTGCCTTCTTTCTCTACCAACTCACTAAGTTACCTTCAACATATACACAATATCCAGAATTTGATTTTCTATCTAATTTGGACTTGATGTAATCAATGTCTGAATATCCTTAATTTACAAATGACTGTGGCTCATGTAAGTCTTTTTCACGATGCACCTTTCATGTATCTCCATATTTGCAAGGCAGCTTCTAAATAAGTTTTTCTTGGGTGTTCCATAAATTGGCCACCATGCTCACCACAAAGGCTATTTCATTCCTGGTCACTATAGAATAAATAAGCTTACCTACCAATCTCCTATGAGCTTGTCACTATCCTTGATAATGATTAACTTCTATTGGAGTCTCCACAAGTTTAGCTCATAACAACCCATACTCCTGTAATATATTAGTCACATGGTATCTTTGGGTGAGGAGCAATCTTTACTTTGCTTCTTGCTACTTTAATCTCAAGAAAATATTTAGGTGTTCCTTGATCCTTGGTCTGAAAATGTTGATCCAAATGCCTTTTCACCTCATCAATGCTATTTTTGTCTCTACCAGATAGAACTATGTGATCAACGTATACATTCTAAACCACAATTCCAGAGGACAGTTTCAACACAAATAAAGAGTGATCACAATGACTCCTCTGAATACTCAAAAATCACAACCCTGTTGAACTTGTCAAACCCAACTCTGCCACTCTTTTTGAGACCATAGATAGCTTTGTGCAACTTGCATACTTTTCCTGTCTTCCCTGAGGAATATACCTTGGAGGTTATTCCATATAGACCTCTTTAACTAGATTTCTGTGCAAGAAGGCATTTTCGATATCTAGTTGGAATAACGGCCAGTCCTTGATATCCAGTTGGAATAATGGCCAATCCTGATTAATGACGATAGAAATCAAAAGGTGAACAAAAGATAATTGGGCAACAGGGAGAAAGTCTCAAAGACATCCACCCCGTAAATTTGCGTGTATTCATATACCGTAAGTTTGGCCTTATACCTCTCAACAAAATCATCAGCTTTATGTTTCACTACATACACGCAATGACAACCTACTATGGTTGCATCAGATGGTGGCTTGCACAATGTCCAAGTTCCTCTATTAGTTAAGGCTTCCATCTTAGCATTCATGGCATGTTTCTAAATAGGTGATAACAATGCTGCCTCCACAAAAGAAGGAAGAGAGCAAGAGGACAAGGATAATTCAAAGGATTTAAAGGACTCCGACCAATGAGCAAAAGACACAAATTTGGAGATCGGATACTTGGTACCATTTTGAATACAAGTATGAACTCCTTTTTGAAGGGACATAGGGAGATGTAAATCACTTACGTCTATGACCTTGGAAGGTGTCCGGCTCTTGTATCCTATAGAGGCTTGATTGACACCCAAAATATTCTCAAGAACTAACACATCATTTGGAACATCTCCATAAGAAGTTGAGCATCAACATCAACAACCATAGGAACTGACAAAACAAGATCAAGGGACTGACAGAACAGTCCAAACCTCCACAAGAGAGAGCGTAACTCTCTGGTTTCACGGCGAAACGAAACACACGAAGATGAATCCAAAATTGTTTCCGTTGGGGATTTTCCCCCTTTCATTAAGTATTTATCCTTTAGGTTTTCCTGTTACAAAATGGCCCATGGGCCCAAGACAATACCCCCTCATCCCATTAAGCCTAATCAAATAACCCTATATACATATCCCAAATTATACAACAATTATGAACATAAATTATATTTAATATACATTTTAACATATCGTAACATCCCCCCTCACATTGATGATGGTGAGTCAACCAGCAACAATTTGCCAACCAAAAAATTATGTCGGGATTGAGACAATGCTTTGGTGAAGACATCGGCCACTTGAAGATCCGAAGAAATGTACGGTAGAGATATTACCCGGCACTCCAAAGTGTCGCGGATGGAGTGACAATCAACCTCAATATGCTTGGTACGCTCATGAAAAACCGGATTGGCTGCAATCTGTATAGCACTTGTATTATCTGCATGAAGCGGTGTAGATGAGGGCTGAGGAAACTGGAGCTCAGCAAGAAGACCACGGAGCCAAATAACTTCAGAACACGCAGTAGACATAGCACGATACTCGGCCTCGGTAGATGACTTGGACACTCGATCTTGTTTCTTACATTTCCAAGAAATCAGTGCATCGCCTAAAAACATACACCAACTTGTAGTAGAGCGACGGGTATCAGGGCACCCTGCCCAATCAGCATCACTGTAGGCAATCAGATGTAGCATGGAGCCAGTAGGAAAGAATAAACCACGAGCAGGGGAGCCGCGCAGATAGCAGATGATGCACTGAACTGCCGCAAGATGAAGGTGTCGAGGAGATGCCATAAACTGACTGACCTTATGAACAGCATAGGAAATGTCCGGGCGAGTAGTAGTCAAGTAGATGAGACTCCCGACTAGTCGTCGATAGATAGTCGGATCATCAAGGAGAGTCCCTTCATCTTTCCGATATTTGACATTGACCTCCATAGGGGTAGCCACCGAAGATGTGTCCTCCAACCCAGCGAATGTGATAAGATCTTGAATATACTTATGTTGGTTTAAGAAAATACCTTTGAGTGTGTGATGGACCTCCAGCCCTAAGTAGGTGAGGCGTCCAAGATCCTTCATATGAAAAGTGGCATGCAACACCTTCTGAAGCGTGGTAATCAGTCCAGAGTCGGTGCCAGTAATGATGATGTCATCCACATAAACCAAGAGAATGACCATGCCTGCAACAGACTTATGATAAAAGAGGGAGGAATCATACTGACTCTGGGTAAACCGGTGGAGGATAATGGTGCTACGAAATTTCTCAAACCAAGCCCGGGGGGCTTGTTTAAGCCCATACAAAGGACATCGTAGCTTGCAGACGTGATCAGGAGAGGATGTAGACATACCCGAGGGAAGCTTCATATAAACATCTTCCTGCAGATCACCGTGGAGAAAAACATTCTTCACATCCATCTGATGCAATGGCCAAGATTGAGAGGCTGCAATGGCTAAGATAGTACGGACTGTGGTCATCTTGGCAACTGGGGCAAAAGTTTCCTCATAATCAATCCCATATTCCTGCCTGTTCCCCAGGGCCACAAGGCGGGCTTTGTACCGATCCAACGATCCATCGGAACGCAGCTTGACAGAGAAGACCCACTTACTTCCAAGAGGCCGAATAGTAGGAGGGCAAGCCACAATGTCCCAGGTGTGATTCTCCTCTAGCGTGTGTAGTTCAGTTTGGATGGCCTTTTGCCAATACGCATGTGCTATAGCCTGTTTATATCCAGAAGGAATGGAAATAGAAGACAAAGTAGCTACCAGAGATACAGGGGAGGGAAAACCATACCGGTTAGGAGGGTGAGAACTACGTGTGGATCTACGAAGATGCAGGGGAGCAGGAGTAGAGGGAGGATCAGGAGCAAGCGCTAGGTCAGAAGGAGGAGAGGGCAGCGAAGCAGTGGGTTGAGGCTCATCAAAGCTCGACAAACTAGACAAAGAGGTAGATGGAAGTGTAACTTGAGAGGGAAAGAAATATTGGTTTTCAAAGAAGACCATATTCCAAGAAACACAGACTCGATGCGCCTGAGGATCATAGCAAACATAGCCCTTTTGAGAACCGACATACCCAATAAATGCACACATAATGGATTGAGCTGTAAGTTTATGTCGTTCATAATCAGGTAAATGCACAAAACAAACACAACCGAACGTCCGAAGATCTGTGTAGGACGGAGAATAACCGAATAATTTAACAAAGGGAGAGACATGATGCAAGACAGGCGAGGGCAGGCGGTTAATTAAATGGACGGAGGTAGAGAGAGCTTCACACCAAAACCTAGGAGGAACGGATGATTCAATGAGAAGGGTGCGGACCATATCAAGAAGGTGATGATTTTTGCGCTCAGCAACACCATTTTGTTGGGGTGTCGAGGGACAAGAACGTTGAGAGATAATGCCTTTGTTTTGAAGAAATTCTTGGAATTCTGCCGACATGTACTCGCCTCCAGAGTCAGAGCGGAGTACTTTAAGGTGAGTGAAGAACTGGGTTTCAATGAGTGCAAGAAACGTCTGAAAAACGACAAAAACGTCAAACATAGCTCGTAGGAAGTAGACCCAGGTAAATCGACTAAAGTCATCAATAAAGGTGACAAAGTACTTAATTTGTGCATGCGAGATAACGGGAGCAATTCCCCAAACATCACTATGAATAAGGTCAAAGTAGTGGGAGGCATGCGAGGCATGATGCGAAAATGATAGAGTTTTACTTTTGCCAATTTTATATGATGAACAGTCAAAAGACGTGTCACGAGAAGTACAATCTTGATTGCCTAATAAAACCGATTTAAATAATGTACGACGTACAACTGAGTTTGGGTGGCCTAGACGTCTATGCCACAACTTAGGGCCAGATCCAACAACATTACAAGCAAAAGAAATTACAGGAGAACATGGAATAACAGTGGATAGAAAGACTTTAAGTGGAAATAGCCTGCCCACTCTAGGCCCCTTCGCGATCACCTTCCTCGACGCTTGATCCTGCACAACACAGCCAAAGCGAGAAAACTGAACATTACAGTTTTTATCAACCAATTGACCAACAAACAAAAGGTTTGTTGACAGGTCAGGAGACACAAAGACATCAGCTAAGGATGGAGAGAGATCACCAACAGCACTGATAGGCAGAGTGCTGCCATCAGTAGTGTTGATGTGCAGATTGCCATCATACTTTCGGACATTCGAAAGAGATACCACATTGTTGGTCATGTGGTTAGAGGCACCAGAATCAAAATACCATGGTTGAGTAGAAAGGTTCTGTTGACCTGAGATACCAAAAGTAGAAAAGGCAAAAATGGTCATCTGTTGTACCATTTCAGGAGTGAGAGTGGTGGAACTGGCAAGTGTTGGTGGAACAGGAATGATAGGGACCGAAACGGCAGGCGGCAATGTGGTAGAACTAGATGTACCGGTGGATGCATGATAAGCTGTAGGCTTCCTCCGTGGAGGTCGTGTAGGGCAAACGATGATATGATGACCCGGCTTCTTACAGTCGCTACAGAATAGAACCGACTTCTTGGGGCAGTCCCGAACAAAGTGACCATAAGCCTTGCAGTGGAAGCACTGAACAGAACTGGTGTCCCGACCCTGAGGCCTTCCTTGTGGTACATAAGCTACAAGAGCCGAGAGATCAGCCTGAACGCGAGGTTCCATGCCAGCCTGAGTAGTAAGGCGTTGCTCCTCCCGGAGAAGTTCACTCAAACAGGCATCTAGGGACGGCACCGGATGACGATTCATCAGATGTGATCGAGCAATCTCAAACTCGGGACGAAGTTTCATCAAGAATTGATCCCGTTTACTGGTGTCATGTACAACTTGCACAACAGAGAGAGCAGCAGCAGGGACATCCTCGTAAACAATGTCAGTGTAGTCAGCCCATAGATTTTGGAAGCCCGAGAAATATTCGTCAATCGAACGATTGCCTTGGGTGAAATTTGCAAGTTCATATTCAACTTGAAATCGACAGGCCGTGCTGGTTTGACGATAAACCTTGTGGAGGTAATTCCACATATCGGCGGCGATTTTGTATCCAAGTATCCAAGTCATGACTCTAGCATCCATGATGATCCATTTTGATAATGCGTCAGCATTGCCAGGTGTCGGATCACTCCCATCAATATGACCCTATAAACCTCTTCCCTGAACAAATAACCGGAACTGAAATTCCCAAGTACCGTAGTTCTTGCCTGTGAACCGAATAGGAGCGAAATCGGACTTGTCTGTTGACATGATAAAATTGAATCTAGCAAAATTCCTGATGCACCCCCGCAAGATAAGAAATTTCAAATATACCTTCACTTTTCGGAAATTGCAAATAAACCCCTACACTTGTAGAAATCCAAGAGTTGCCCCCAGGTTAACAGAAATTCGAATTAGACCCCCAAACTGTTAGAAATTCGAAAAGCACCCTCGCACTTTCAGAAATTCCAGAATGGCCCCCAAACTTTCAGAAATTGCAAATCGGCCCCCAAAGGTTCTCAAATTGCAAAACGACCATATGCCAAATAATCACTCGAAACGAACGCGCGGGAGAAAAAAAATTCTTACCTTCGTTCCCCATTCCGGCGAGTTTTCCGGCGAGAACCCCCGTCCTGTTTTAGCTTCTTTGGCAACGAAGATGGAGCTTTTCCAACGACGGAACCACAACGTTTCCGAGTTCGGAGAATACTTTCCGACAACCACTTTCGTTTCCCCTTCCGGCGAGAACCCGCTGCCGTTCGTTTCCCCTTCCGGCGAGAACTCCCTTCCTGCCAACGGAACCCCCGTAACTCGTCCGGCAACGGAACCACCCAACAAGTATTTCCAACAGCGCCCGAAATCAATGCCGAAAGCAAAGAGAAAAAAAAAATTCATCGGACCACGTAGGTCGTCGGACAAAAATACGTCGGACGATTACTCTTCAGAGCTCTGATACCATGACAAAACAAGATCAAGGGACTGACGGAACAGTCCAAACCTCCACAAGAGAGAGCGTAGCTCTCTGGTTTCACGGCGAAACGAAACACACGAAGATGAATCCAAAATTGTTTCCGTTGGGGATTTTCCCCCTTTCATTAAGTATTTATCCTTTAGGTTTTCCTGTTACAAAATGGCCCATGGGCCCAAGACAATACCCCCTCATCCCATTAAGCCTAATCAAATAACCCTATATACATATCCCAAATTATATAACAATTATGAACACAAATTATATTTAATATACATTTTAACATATCGTAATAGGAACAACATTAGATTCAAGTGACTATGAAGGAACAAAACATTTTCAAAAAAGGTAACGTTCACTGAGACATGTTTTCGTTGAGGGTCAATAACACTTATACCCCTTTTAAGAATGTCGGACTCGAGAAAAACACACTTTATTACTATGGGAGACAATTTATCAGTTGAAGAGCCAATAATATGAACATGGCAAATAGACCCAAATACATGCAGGTGGAGAGGAAACAATTCACTATCGGGCTTGATTACTTTAAATTGTATTTGTCCACCCAGTATAGAGGAAGACATCCTATTAATCAAGAAACACTTTGTGAGAATTGCATCACCTTAGTAATGTGTAGGGACCTTTATTTGAATCATTATAGTGTGTGCAACCTCATGTCAGTGACGATATTTTCTTTCAGCAACTCCATTTTGTTGTGTATATACGCATGAAGATTGGTGAAGAATATCGTGAGCAGTAAAAAAAGAAACAAACGTATTGTTCATGAACTCAAATTCATTATCAGTACACAAGACACAAATTGAAGTACCAAATTAGTTCTTTATCTCATTATAAAAGTTGAGGAATACATAAAAAACTTCAGATTTGTCCCGAAGTAGATACACCTACATAAACCTACTATAATCATCAATAAAGGAAACAAAATACTAATAATTGAAAAGACTAGGAATCCAATATGGACTGTATACATTTGAATGAACTAACTCAAACAAACTTTGACTATGTTGTGGACGAGAAGGAAAACTGGTTTTATGGTGTTTCCTTGGTTGACATGAATCACATTGAAATGACAAGATGGAAGGTAACTCTGGAAACAACTGGAAACAACTGTCTGGAGATGGATGTCCTAGCCTCAAGTATCACTGGAAAGAGGAGTCAGCTGTCTGAAGTGTTAAGGGTGATGAATTTAAGAAACCTTCCAAGTAGTAAAGGCATCTTCTCTGACAACCTAAACCAATCGTCTTCTTCTTCAGAATATCCTGAAAGAAACAATAAGTGGGAAAAAAAATTATAGACGCTGTAAGGACTTTGTAAGCTGACTTGAAGACAATAAATTAATTGAGAATTTAGGAATGAATAAAACAGATTCTAGAGATAAGGAGGTAGGCTGAATTGTCTCAACACCATCAATAGAGGAAAGAGAACCATCTGCCATTGTTACTTTTTTAAATCGTGAGGATTGATAAAGAATGGAAAACATTAACAATGTACTTGACATGTGTGTAGATGCACCGATCAATGACCAAAGGAGAAACTTGGGCCCACATGGATTGTGGACTTATCTAAACTAGTCATAGTATAGGTCCATCTCCCCTCTTCAAGGCGCACGACTAAGTGTATAACTGATGTACTCTTGACAAGTTGCTCTCTTGAGCATATTAGGACTAAGGATGGTCCAAATTTTCTTAGAAGTCTGACAATTCATGACTTGTCTTTTAAATTTTATATCCATACTATTGAGCAACCAGGTCATAACCTGACTGTCCTTTACTTTCTAATTGTCTGTAAGTGGCTAAGGGGGATCAATTCCTCAGATATTTGGCTTTCCTCTTGGCTTTCAAGTAAATTTTTAGTGATCTAGCCCAAGTCAAATAATTTGCACCACTCAATTTCTCTCTAGTAATAACAATTGTATCTTTGCCTTCTGAATGCTCTGCTTTCATTGAGGAGACAACTTCGCTCAATTCAGATATGATAACTATTCATGGCATGCCAAATAACGCATAGAGTGCAATTCATCAATAAAATTCAATCAAAAATTAATAAAAAATATACTCACTAACCTGCCATATGGTGTGCGCCACACAGGATAAAAAGTTAGGGCATCCAAAAACACAACTGATATGATTACACTTATTATACTGTAATCCAAGTGAATCAGTAGTAGAAGAAGTCACTTAGGGCTGACATCAGCCTTGATGATGATGACACAGACACTCCAAGTTTGGAAGGTTTATGCAGGCACAGGATTGGGATGGAGAACTGAAACAACCCTCAAAGGGCACATAAAACTCATTAAGTTGTTCGTTAGCCAGAGGGTTATGGCACCAAGTAAAAGGAAAAAAAAAAAATCTAACCTTTACCTTTAATCAGCAGCTATTTTGTGAAATCCCTCTTTTGGAGAATTTGGAGAATGAAAAAATCCTTGCTAAAATCCCATAACAATCAAATTGATTGTTCTAATACCATGTTAAAATAGAGGAGAGAGAAGAAATTTCTTACAGGAGATATGCATCCTGAATTGAGAAACATTAAATTACTGTTGATTTTTGAACTATAGTTCAAGCTTTTCTCTTGTAATCATGCTTTGGATGTCAATTATAGATTGGATGGTGGTCTAAGATGACATAGATGATACCGTTCATATTTTCCATTGATTTTTCTATCCAGGTTTATTTTGGCATGCTTGATGCTCTATTAGCTGCTGAAAAGCTTCCAGAAGAATACAGAGACCGATGTCAGGTAACCTTTAACTTCATCATTAATTTTTTGGAGGAAATACAATGTAGTATGGAGCATGAATGCATCCCTGATGGGGAAGCAAACCATACCTTATGTTGAGCGCTTAGATCAGCCAAAGTTTCTTTCTACAAAAAATCCTAACTATCCGCACATGGTCATAGCGTTGGGATTGTAACAGGGTACCCCTTTGAACAGGTGTGGGCAGGGTACCCGAAAGTTACTATCTTCTAATGTCTCCCTAAACATTTTAAAAATAAGAATGGAACGAGGAAGAAGAAAGGAAGATCAAGTTAAATGGGTTGGGTAAGGATAGGGCACTCTTGAGGATGTGGGGTTGGGACAGATTTTGCTACACTTGTACCTCATCCCTTTCATAAAATTTTGGTTCAAATGTTTTGAAGACCAATCCACAGCTCTGCTCCTGACATCATCTTGAGTGAAACTGTGAAAGAGATCCAGCCCACGTGAACTAAAGTTCACTCTTGCTTTGGATATATTCTCAAGTAATGTGTTAGCATTTAAGTGACGATCTGGTTGGCTTCTAGTAGTTGGGTCTGGTGAAGGAGACTTCTGCTTGGAAATAACCCAAGTGAGGAGGCCCTTTATATGAGCCACATCTTTGCAATACAAACTTGTATATGCTGCTATGGAAGAAGCCTTAAGCTGTCGACTTCTCCCAGTTGCTTGATTTTCGTCATTACAGCATTTTCTTTGTAGTTCTATATCCTTATCAAGTCGAGTTGGTATAATTCAGGACATACTATGCAATGATTGCGATAAAAAGGGAACTGCTCGCTTCCATTGGTTGTATCACAAATGTGGGTTTTGTGGGTCATACAATACCAGGGTCATCAAGAATGAAAGTGCGAATCCCTCTTGCTCCACACCAAATTAGGTGCCTTGTGTAAATAAACATTGTTGAGCTTTGTAAAAATGCATAGTATTGGTGAGTACACAGGAAATCATTATTTTTTTTACTGTCAAATGTATGATTCTAGATTGGCGTTTGCCCTGAACTAGGAATGTATTTTTCTTTGAATTAGCAAGAGAAGAGCAATATTACCACTGGATCTGATAATCTGTGTAGACTTTGCCCTGAGTCTTCCCTTTCTGCCACCAAAGCAAATGAACCAAGAGAGAATGTGCGAAGGACTTGTACCCAAAGAACAATGTGAATCGAGGTGCTCCAGTTACTGAGGTGCTAAACGCCCAATAGATAGGTGAATTTGGCTTGAACCAGCACATCTGTGTTTTGAAGAATCAAGTCTCTTTGCGTCTTATGTGATATGGGAGTTAAATGTAACCCAGGCATGGACCCTAACCTAAGATTAGTGGTTTCTACCATTTCTCATGTGGTACAAATCTGTGGTGATATCATGAATTGTGTAACAGCCCAAGGGCATCAATGTAATTTGTATTCAGGCCATGGATGAAATAGGGTACGCATGTGTCTGGTTAAATTCAAGCGGCAATGGGTTTGCTCCGTCTCCTTACAGGACAATAATAGGGTGACGAGAGGAGTCTAGGCAGGTTTGGATCGGATACACGGTCTTAGTACAAAAGTACTTTTTACATTTTTCAAGAAACATTTGTTGAGTTGTTGCTTCTTTTTTATATTTCCTATAACACTCTTTTAAGGTAAGTATCTCCTCCTCCTATTTTCAAGTGTATCTTTCATGTATTTTAATAAATTTTAAAAGTACCCTTTGTTCTTACTTATAATATGTATAAAATCCAATATTTTCATTAAAAAAAAAACATCATCTCCTACAAAGGCTTTCAAATGGCATAAAAGGCTTGGCCATCCCTTATTAATGAATTTAAAAAGTTTAATTCTTTCTCTTCATTTGGTTTCATAGTTGTCGTGTAAATTTTGTGAGTTTGGAAAACACTATAAATCTGTTTTTTCACCTATGCAAAACATTATTGCTTCTAGTATTTTTACTTTAGTTCATTTGGATGTGTGGGGATTTGTTAATGACCCAAATATATCTCAATCTAAGTATTTTTTTTATATTTATGGACGATTACTAGAGAGTTACATAGTTATATTTGATGAAGGACAAGGTTGAGGTATTTTCGATTTTCAACTCTTTTTGTGCTATGGTGGAAAATCAGATTAAAACCTAGGTCAAAATCTTTCGGTCTGATAACGCAAAAGATTATTTTTTCTCTCCCTTTCAAAAATTTTGGAAGGAAAAAAAGGATCATTTATCTACCGTCTTGTCTCAACAAAATGATGTATCCGAAAAAAAAACATCACCATCTTGTAAAAGTTGCTTGAACTATTATGTTGTCTATGAAAGTTCCCCTGTTTATTTGCCTTATGTAGTCCACTGTTTTTTTTTTTTTTTTAATGAACTGTATGCCCTTTAGTGTGCTAAAATGTGTCACCCCCTCCTCCAAATTGTTTCCTGATTCATTTGCCTATCTCTTAGCACCTAAGGTACTTGGATGCACATCTTTTGGTCATCTATTTTACACTCTTATCTCTCTCATTATGTTTCCAGTCACCACTTGTCTCCAAGTTGTCTCTTTTTTGTCCACAGTCTTCTTCCACCATTCCTACATGCTATGAGAAGGTTTTCACTAATCCGAGGTGGAAATCTACCATAGATGAAGAGATTCAAGCTATATACATGTTGATTTCTAGGGCTAACACGTAAACCCAAAAGATCTCAAGGGAAGGAGAGAAGAGTGAAAATTTACTTCTTAGGAGAGAGGAAAGAATAAACCAAGGGAGAGAAAGAACAGGAAAAGAAAGGGAGGAGTATGGATGAATTTGAGCCAAGAGAAAGAGGCTAGAATGCTCTACCCAATGCCTTAAAGACTCTATTTTATTGTTATGGAAAAGTGTTTACAATAACTATAATGCCCTTAGGGCTACATGATTCAAAAGGAAAAAAATATAAGAGGATAAACACCAACTTGATAATTACAATTCTATGTCATTACTATGGAAAATCTCCTTATTTACTAGCTATGCCACCCCTACACACTTGAATGTCTTTTAACAATACCACAATTTTACTTGGCATTTAGTCAGGAAAAAAGGCAATCGGGTAAAAATGGGTCTTCTTTGTAAAGTATAATCCAAATGATTATGTTCCTAGATACAAAACTCGTTTGGTTGCTAAAAGTTATTTGGTTACTCAGTCTTACGGTGTTGATTACAATGAAACTTTTTCTCATGTTACCAATATGAACTCGGTCAGAGTTCTTATTTCCCTAACAACCAATTTTAAATGGGAGTTACATTAGATGTCAAGAATACTTTCTTGACGTGTATATTCTTTGAAGAAGTCTATATGTGCTAACCACCTAGTTATATGGTCGAGGGGGAGAAAATTTGTCAGCTAGATAAAGCAATATATGGGTTGAAACAGTCTTCATGGGTTTGGTTTGATAAATTTACCATTGTGGTTACAAAACTTGGGTTCAAGAGGTGTGAAAGTGATCACTCGGTGTTTACCAGAAATTCCACTAAGGGCAACATTCTTATGGTAGTTTATGTGAATGATATTGTTAATACTTGCATTGACCTTTTTGGCATTCAACGGGTAAAGTAGGACCTTAATAAGGAGTTCTAAACCAAGGACATCAGGCTTCTCAAGTACTTCCTTGGGATTGACGTTCTTCAATCCAAACATTAGTCCTTTAACAAAGGAAGTACGTACTTGATTTGTTGAACGGGACCGAGATGCTTGGATGCAAGCCTAGAGACACACCTATGGAACTTAATGTTATGTGTAGGAACAGGTAGTGATGTTGATGTTAGTCGGTTTCAACAGTTGGTCAGGAAGTTGATCTATCTCCTAGTTACAAAACCAGATATTTCCTATTCAATCAGCATCAACCACAACAATCACATTGGGAAGCATTGGAAAGAATCTTTCGATATCTCAAGAAAAGTCTAGGTCAAGGGCTACTATATAAATGTCATGGTAATATAGAAATTGAAGGCTTTGTTGATACTAACTTGGCTAAGTAACCTAATGATAGAAAATCCACCTCTGATTTTTGCACAACTATTGGGAGCAATCTAGTCACTTGGAGAAGCAAAAAATAAAATATAGTGGGTAGATCAAGTGCGTAAGTGGGATATCAAACTATTGTACTTTCAGTTAGTGAATTGTTATGGTTAAAATCATTTATGACTGAGCTTGAGTTTCAGATAACCAAGCCTATATAGTTTCACTGTGACAATCAAGCAACTATCCATATTGCGAACAATCTAGTCTTTCATGAGAAAACCAAGCACATCGAGATAGACTGTCATTTAATACGAGAAAAAACTTCAAGCCAGAATAATATCTATACAATATATCCCTTCAAAGAATCAATTGGCAAACATCTTCACAAAGGCTATTATTGCAAAGTCACTTATAGATTTCTGCTCCAAGCTGAGAATATTTTATGTTTTAACTCCAACTTGAGGGGGAGTGGTGTTCAAGTAGTTTGAGTGGTATTCTATGTAATTATAAGAGTGAGTGACAGAAGTTACAAGTGGTTAGTTTAAATGTTCTTTTTAATTCTTGTGTATTAAGGTATCATGCCCCACCTATATAAATAAGAAAGAGAGGGGGAGGAGCGACTCTCTCTTAACCCCTAAAGTTTATCTCCTCAACTTGTACTCTTTATCTTCTCCTTCTCATCTTCTCTTTTTTTCTTCCTTCTTTCTTTTTCTTTCTTCTTCTTACTCTCAAACCAAGTTATCCATGGATTTTACCCTAGAATTCATTATATATAAACACTTTAACTTGAGGGGAGTTATTAAATGTAATGGAGGGTAGTTTAATCATTTCATAATGTTTCAATTATCTAGAAGAGTATCATTAGATTCAAGAAGTTTAGTACCTATTGTGGTCCAATTTATATAAGGAGATATTACATATTATAGGAGTAAATGTGTCTTTTCCTCTATCCATCACTTAGGCCTTGTTTTCACTTGAAAGACATTTCCTATGTTTCCTGAAAACGTTTTTCTAACTGAAAATTTTTACCAAGAAAATTATATATTTTTCAAGTAAGATTTTTCAGGCCGAAATATCATATGAAGAATTTTTAAATACATATTTGACAATTTATGTTTAATACATTTAACACAAGGCAATTTTTCATGACAATTTTGTATTTAATAATTTATTTTACTGAAAATTTACTAACAAGTCCATTGAATTTTTCTTGAAATTTAAAAAAAAAAAATCCACATAAGATCACTCTCTTCAATTTTGGTCTCTCTTCTTCACCCTTTTTATCTCTCCTTACTCTATTTCACTTAATATCTGCAAGTTGAAAAGGACTACAAAATTTTCATTCATAAATGACACAATCTGCCCTAAGGGATCGCAGACACGTTCAGCAGTCCAACGGATCCAATTTGGAATAAAACTACCAACAGGTCCATATTATGGCAAAGCCACAGATGAAAGACTGCTAGTATGGCAGCGGATGAGATGCTTCTGAATAGGACTGAAATATTACTAACCAAATTCAGAAGCAATGTGAAGTTCAAATTCTAGTAAAGTCACGTTGAAGACGGCCTGGTTATTTAAAATTAAAAGTGTTTTTTGGGACAAAAAAAAGAGAAAGAAAGATAAACCGTACATTCATGTTTCAGTAAGCACGAATGCAGTAACCTAGCCTGGAGGAAAATTGATCTGACTATCAAACATTCACATCTACAAACTAAGCTGTACTAAGTGCGCGTTCGATTTCCTCCAATGACCGGCCCTTTGTCTCCACCACGTTGCCAGCTATATACAAGACTGCCATAAGGCAGATGGTGGCAAATCCCAAATAGACTTTGCTGATACCAAACTTGTTTACCACACTCAAGAAATAAAGGCCAATCACAAAATTGGATACCTGTCAAAATGAACAAAGAGAAGAATGCACTTAAAATCATATTGAAATTCTGTCCAGGTGGAGAAATCAAATGCTGGGTTGTAAACTTCACCCAGTGCTTCACAAGGCGCTGAACTTATTCTAAGTCGTAAGTTATTTTATAGGAAACCGCCAGACAGAAAAATTAACAACCTAAGTCGATAAGTGCAGACCTTGTTGTCCACTATGATGTTTAGAATCCTATTCATGGAAGCCAATTGACTGAAAGAGGGGTCCTATAAAGGAAAAACTAGAGATAAAACAGAGGATGCACATATTGCAAGCAGTGCCAACTTACCCAGTGCATGCCAAGGGATAGGGCAACAGCTTTGGCCCTAATTCTGGAGGCAAATATCTCTGGAAGAAGGAGAGCAGGGACAGGCCCAGCACCAAGAGAAAATGACAACACATAGCTGATTTAAACGAGCCAGAGACAGATAAAAAGGTCAGCTTCATTAGGATATACAAATATTAGTGGTAGAGAGAGAGAATTTAACTTACAGGACAGTGCCAAGAACCGCAAGAGGCCCAGAATAGGGTGCCAGGACATTCCAAGTGAAGGACAGAGAAAGCAGTAACATTGAAGCCGCCTTCAGAATAGTCCCATTATCACAACAATGGATAAGTGACCAACTAAAACGAATCATTAAAGAATAATAACATAAACATAGCTAATGGCTACTTTAAACTAATGAAATAATTGTAACTATCATTCCGATTAAGTAAATAAACCAGAGCTGCACCAATACTTATTTGGGTTCCTGAGCTAAGCCTCTAACATTTAAACTCATCTTACGTTTTAAAAAAAATTAAACTCAGATTTGCAAAGGGCAATAATCTGGCCTTCATATTTGGAAAACTAAAAATGAGAAAATCAACTGCAAAAACATCAGGGAATGGAAATTGAATTAACACAGTACAAGATAAATCAGGGAACACATGCTACTATTACAGCAACCTGGCTACAGCATTGATCATATTAATTCAATCAAAGCTCATAAATGCAAAACTGATATTCAAGATTAGTATAAAGACCATGAACAGCAAAACACAATAATATCCAACTAGGAAAAGCGCAAGAGCTATCTGATTAGGATTTATGTTTCAATGTCCTATACACATGCTGCAGCCTATAGTTTCAAGTAATACCATGCCAGTAAAACTAGTAATTAGAAGACTTTTCCTTCCTTGCTTATCCATCAAAGAAGATGCAACAGCTGTGCCTGGAGAGAGAAAAACCTTCAATAAGATAATTGATTGTATGTTAATAGCTGTCATATGTGCTAATCCGCAGATGGTCAAAATTGGAAATATACACGACATGAAACTAACCAAAGACATTTGATGCACCAACAAGAGCACTTGCTGCAACATCAGAAGCAACTCCAGCACTTCGGAAGACTGATGTAGAGTAGTAAACAACAGCATTTATTCCAGCTAACTGCTGAAACAAGAAAAGCGCCGCGCCCACACTTACAACTGCATGAACAACAAATTGTAAGAATTAGAGTATATGAAACAGATGATGTATGAAGTATCATAAACATATAACTGTCAACTGCCAAAAGATGTATGATGGTTTGCCGATGTAGAAGAAGGCAATCTTCGCCTCGCTCTGATACCAAACTGATGCGGTATGGTTGAAGTTTTAATTGAAAGTACCTAGTTAATGAATAATCGAGCAGCTGCATTACTGGAACTTGAAAGAGAAGAAGAAGAAGAAGAAGAAGAAGAAGAGAAACGGCAAGAAAGATGGAGAGATAACAGCAAAGAGAGATTCTTTTTTCATTTATTCATCACTGATTCACAATTCTGTTACAATCAATTAATAAGAAAAATCTAAATTCAAAACTCGAAAACAGATAAAATTTATAACTGATAAAATCTCGTAAAATTAGGGAAGCTCTTTTGAGTTACCCCAACCTTTTTAGTTGATTATGGCACCCAAGTTTGTATGATGTCATTTTCATTCTTAATTTTGCAAATGTTGGCATAGTGACCCAACTCATTGCAATAGTGGCATCTCATGTGAGGAATGGGAGAGAAATTTTTATTTTTCTTTGTTTTGTTCTTCCCAATTTTTCTCATGGGAGTGGATTTGAGAGATAGAATTTTGACTTGTTGTTCTAAGTCTAAAATAAAATAAAATAAAATAAAATAAAATAAAATAAACTTTTTTATAGAAGTGAATAATCACCCAACCAAAATGTGGTGGGTCCTTCTGGGGCCCGATGCCTCCGAGCGTACACTTGTGTGATCGGTGGCATACGGGTGTCCCCACCAAAAGCACAAAGTTTTGTACAATGTTGTGTCCACGTGGAGGAGGAAAAGTAATTCACTTACACATTACTAGAAATATAAAGACAACTATGGCATTTAGTATTCCTGATAGAGCCAAGGCAGGAGACCATAACATGAAAATTATGTGAATTACAAATATACCTTTAGAATAGCGTTTACTGAAAAGATCAAACCAACCCGCATCTGGCTCAGTTGAACCCTGGAGTCCTGCCCTCAGATCATTCATAACCTCAGCAACTCTTTCTTTTCCATTAAGTTTTTTTATAGCTGTTTCTGCTTGCGAAATTTTCCCTTGCTAAAAATAAAAAAATATCCATATTACGTTCTCAGAGCCACATGACGAAATGCTACAGCATAGATTCATATGTACTTTAAGCAAACGATGAGAAGAAAACCTGAAATAGCCAGCGAGGACTTTCTGGTGAAACAGCCATTCCCAAAGCCATTAAGACTGAAGGAACAATTGCAAATCCAAACATTGTCCTCCACCTGACAAAAATACGCATCAAATTAGAAGATAACCTGAGATCAGAGCAACTCCTGATGTGACATACTCTGATAAAGATAGATTTTTTTTTCCAATCAATAAAGTAAATTATGACTTACAAATGCATCCTTCTCTATCATCACAAGACATTATGTGACTAGTATTTTTAGACATCCATGACAATATTAAAATCTACGATTTTATTCAAACTGGATTCTTTAGCGATTGTTTCAATAATTCACATTGTAGTTAAGCTTGGACAACAGGCCACCAACATATGAGACACAATCCAATGATTACCACAGTTTAAACCATTGTAGTTGCCGGCCTTTTCTGGTCAACACATTTCCACATAACCATGTTCTGGATATTCCTTTCAGGACCATTTAGGTCGTTTGTACATTTTACCAATAGTTTAAAGTTGCTAATACATTTTCTTAAAGGTCTTTTTGTTCCATTACATGCATATATATCTGCAAAAAATATCCATCATGCCCAGGATCATCACATAGCTCAGCAAGGCAGAGAAGTTTTATAGCGCCGTGCATTAGATGTAGATAATACTTAAGACTTGACCACCATCTGAACCTGAAAAACTAAACATCCACCTTAGCATGGTAGCAGTATGCAGTTTTGTTTTACATCCAACAAGTAGAATTTTTTTAAGAGCACATCCAGCAGTACATTAGAAAAAACTCCATCTCCACTCGACAATGTTGAAAAGTAGCGAAGTGCAAGTAGAAGCACTCTGAAGAGTGAATATGTAAGGCAACCTAAAAGCAAGGAGCTTAAAGATAAAATGGAGAAATTTGCACCATAGTGGACTTGCATCACCTACTGAGTTTCAAGATGGTTATACGAGGAATTACCAAATAGGATTTCCCGCTAAGGGCAGCCCAGCAACCAATGCAGCAAGAATGCCAACACATATAAAGAGCTGGTTAATAGATCCAAGTGCACCACGTATCTCTGTTGGTGATATCTGAGCCCAGAAAATTATTTTTTCATCAACCACATTGTACATCACAAACATTGAAGTAGAGTGACTATCAGATATGTAAAGTGAAGCAATCACAGGTGTAAATTCGATAAATGCATACCTCAGATATATAAAGTGGAACAATCGCAGATGTAATCCCAATTCCAATTCCAGCAAGTAAGCGACCAACTATCATTGTTTGTACACTTTGGGCTGTCGCACTGCAATTACCATCAGGGGATTAGCACACCTTCCATAATGGCAAAAACTTCATTAACTTTTGTAGGATCCAAGACAAACCAGAGAAATGCTCCAACAACAAGTGGGATTACATCCAGTTGGAAAGTCATTCTTCTTCCAAACTTGTCAGCCAGTGCTCCACCTGTGAACGAGCCAACGGTAGCCCCAGCAAGAAGGGTGCTAACAACCCATCCTGTCCAAATGTTACATAACAAAGCCCAGTTTAGCTTTAGATTTGGCATAAAGCATATAGAAAAACTTCTAGGAAACACATTTTCATGGAAAATGAATAAAGTTCCTCAAAATTCCAAGTTTGAGCCTCCGTTCTTTTTCGGAATGTCAGCAATTATACTTTCATTATAGTTGCTTATTCTTCAGAAGTCAGTCGATAATCTTCTTTCAGGGAGTTTTACGTTCAGATGTCTTTGATTGGCAGGTTTTATGTCTTCCTTTTATAGTGAACAATTTATTAAAAGTCCAAAGTAACTTATTTTCTAGGGTGATGGTGTCCAAGTTCTTTTTCTTAACAAGCTGTCAAGATTCTTGTCATGGCTGCTTCGGTTAGAAAGCAAAAACTGAACCATATTTAGATAGTTCAGTCCTTGGAAAGTTCTATTCTGGGAATTTTATTAAATTAAGCAAGTCTGGTGAAAGTCATGGATAAGGAGTTGAATGGAGTTTCTGTAACTTTTGTTATGACATCTCAGACACCTTCAAATTTTATCCCCTCCTCTGTTCTCCTGATTTTGCTGTTGTTGCATTTCACACAAACTACCCCAACATCTAGACACTGTCAGATTTTGAGCACAATCTGAGTTCAAAGCTTGGAAAATAGTTTGGATGACACTGCACAGTAGTAGAGGTAGAGGAAGATAAATTACAGCACCACAAGTTACAATGTTGTATTACATTTGATGGAGTGACACTGACAGCAATAATAATGTTGTCAAAATTATTAAAATTAAGTTGATGGACAAGGCTGGAATATAGGTACCCAATCTTTATGTTATCAACTCTAAGAAATTTCTGGTTTTCAAGTTTGAAGGGAAGAACTTGAATTTCTAGGTGTTGTTTTATAACTAGCACTAGCTAGCATTAGAGAAAACACACAAAGAAATTATTTTCAGAAAAATAGAGAGAAAACAATGGCACTCCAGCAGCCAAAAGAGAATTTTTTTATTAAAGATTTGAAACCATAATAGACTTGGAAAATAAGTAACATCACCATAATAGAACTTTACTAAGTACTAAACCTCCCAATTCCAATTGAATTCTGACAGACAAAATTGAAAACCACTCAACTGGAAAAGAATTTCAGCATGTGTAGATAACAACTTCCAACAACAGACTTACTAACTTTGGAACTTTCCTCAATTGACTACTAATAGAAAAGACTTGCTAACCAAAGACTTTCCTAAAGAAAATTCTCCTAATTAGAACTTCAGATAAACTAGGAAACCATATAAAGCGGAAAACAGACTGACTTTCCCCATAAAAAGTACCAAAATAGAGTACTTTTCTAAAAAGTAACTTTCCAAAAATAGAAACAGCTGTATGTCAGTCTTCTTCATTCTTTTTCTTCTTCCTTCTTTTTTATACCTTCAATGTTTCTAGATGCATTTCTTCTTCCACAAGTGAGCAATGTACTTCAACTAAAAGGACAAGTACCAGTATAAGCAGATTTCTGCTCATCTAGTTCACATGCTAAAGAGGATGAAACAGAGAAGAGTTTAAAGTACCTGTCTGTGAATCTGCATCTAAGAGTGCCTAAAAGAGGGACTACTGGGCTGGGAGTCAAGGTGATGGGAGATGGGGCACAAATTGATACCCTAGGACGATGGAGGTCTAACTGAAGAAGAGCTCATTATTTGGCTCCAAACTATCAAGGATGCCTTCAAATTATGAAGTAATTGACAACAATAATAATGCCTGAAAGTTGGAATTTCCAAGTCATTTTCACATTAATGATGTTTTTATGGTCAAGCATCTCATCCCATACATTGAGAATGATTAAGAAGAAGATGAGAATTTAAAATTGAGGAAGAGTCAATCCAGTTTGATGCAGTGGATATAGAAGACAAATTGCATGGAAACCCTTATCCAAGAAAAAGGGATAAATTTACCCTAAGATCAGTCAACAGTTTCCCTTTAGGTAAATTTTATTTTGGAAAGCTTTAGTTAGTAGGTGTTACGTCAATTTTTAATAGTAACTGTTTGTTTGAAGAAAATGGAACATTTATAAGGTAGTAGCTGATCACTTCTTCAGAATTTCCAGTTTACTAATATTACTTGGTTTAGCTAGTCTGTGGCTAAGTCCTGAAGGTTATCCATTTGGGCTTGAAGTTGCCATAACATTGTATCAGGTTTGATAGTAAACTTCAGAGAACCTTAAGCACAAATTCTTGCTTCTTCTTTTCTGTTTATTAGCTTGCTGGCTGGATTAATTCACAATGAAGCACTAGCTTCTAGAGTGCATCAATACTTTGTTCTATGTAGCAAAACATGGATAACAGAGCTCAACTTTACCAAGCTCCATCCAGAAATGAGTGAAAGGTCTATCTACTGATCTTTGAAGTATTTAACAATGACGAAAGAATATAGTGTAAGGTAATAAATAACACTAATGTCATGACACCTGCCTTGCAATGCAGTGTTTTCTGATATACCAAGATCCCTGGAAAGATATTCAAGTGCTCCATTCACGACACTGCAGATTGAAGAAAAGAGTAGAAAATGAAGTCATTTGACCCAGAAAAATAGTAGAAATGAAATCACAGGAAGCCCAACCTTACATGGCATGACATGCCTAATAAATGTATCAGAAAAAATACTCAACAGTCTAAAATACCATCTTCAGAAACACAATTAAAAAGTACAAATGAATATATATAAAAAAATTACCCTAGATGGTACCCAAACAGAATAGCACCCAGACAAGCAACACCAACATAAGGCAGAACTGTTCCTGAAGATTTTCTCTGAGGCGTCTCAGAGGGCAATGCCTCAAGATCCCCATCTGCAATTAAATAAAAGATGTATATACCAATTAAAAAAGTAGGCAAAAGCCCAGGTATATTGAAACCTTCAATGCGCTTGAGAAACCAAAAAAACAAAAAAAGAAAAAAGAAAGAGAGAGAGAGAGAGAGAAAATTAATTACACATTAAAATGCAGGGCAGACAGCCGAGAGTTGTGTGCTGAGGTAAATTAAAAATGGAATGCTAAATCCTCACTTAGTCCACATTTGAATAATTAAGATTGGCAGCTATTTACACAAATCTATTGGTGAGATCAAGGCATGAATATAAAAGGCAATAGCACAAACTAAGAAAATCCTGAACAGCATACATGGAATGGGTATGAAATAAAGGTATAGCAAAAACATGCCAAATGCTTCTTATATCATCGACATAGAACAAAACCAGATTGCAGCCACTTGGCATCTTGATCATAAAACAGCTATTGAAGTAAAACCTTCCAAAGATCTAAGATAAGAACATACCAGAACTTTGAGCCCTGACAAATCCAGATTTGGACTTTGACCAAAAACTTGTATCTACCCTCATCCTCAAGCATGCCAACTCCGAGCTCATAACTGAGTTGAGATGTGCACCGCAGGCAATGCTTTTCTTAAGTGAACACAGGTTACTCAAATCTGAACTACTTCTGGTGAAGTCCCTAATGTGAGGTGAAACTCCATGTTTTTGAAAGCTGGTAGACACACATCCATTCATTGCAAAGGTAGAAGCTTGCATTTTAACCTGCTGTCAATTAGTATTAGTATGCTTTGCTCACTTTGCTGAATTTGGCTTAAAGACGAGATTTTGTAATTATTATGTACAAAACCGATGCAGCAATACAGGACAGAAGGCATCTTCACAACTATTATAGCAAGGGAAAAATGAGATCATCATGAAATGTTGATTCAACTTTTCTCGAGCAATGAAAAGGGAAAATATGAAAACTAAAAGACAAACATACTATATAAATTTTATTAAAATGGCATAGCCACACGTATATCAGAATAACACAAGAAAATTCCCTTCAATCTTGATGAACAGAGTTAGCAGTCAAATCAAATAAGTCAATCAAGAGTAGAATCATAAAAAAATCATAAAGGGCCCTACCAAGTCTTCATTTGCAAGAGAAACAAGAGCATCAGATGGTCTAGAAAAAGGAGCAGATAAAGCAGATGAATGTGTAGGGGCCTTTAAGCAAAACGCGACGCTGTCAAGTCATTCCAACAAGGTCAAAACTCTGCAGAAGACGGTTCAGAAACTAAGAGAACAGACGTAATGAACGTAAGACAAATGGAGAGAGAGAGAGAGAGAGAGGAAAAAAATTACAGAAATCCGGATGCACACTTAATCTTACTCATCAAAAACCAGAAGCCAAATGAAACAAAACGCTAAATGCCTGAGCTCAAAGGCGCAGATAAAACACGCAAACGTCATTAAAAATAAATAAACATTAAATAGAAAGAAGACCAAAATGGTAATGCTAGTGGAGAGAATCTTTAGCACTTCCCTTTCACAAAACCAGATACACGGATGAACTACACTAAGCTCAAGTCAAAGAAACACAATGTGTACAGTTGGCGACAATTAAAATGTAACAGCACCAGCAGAAAGTTCAGGATTTTAGTACATCAAAGATCTAAAAACAAAAGTAGTGACTCAAGCGGTGATAAGCGAATGCGTTCTCTCATGTAGTTGCAATGATCTTATGTAACTCGACTAAATGATCCAGATCCGAATCTAGTGCTCAGAGCCGAAAATGCTGAAACATCGAGATGCAACCGATCGAAGAGTACAAACCAGGAATTCAGTCGACCAGAGCACAAGATCAATAAAAAGCTAGACTAAGCAGAGAACTCAGAGAAGAAACGGCCAAGACATGTAAGTTTTGAGAATTTCGCATTATTGATCGAGAGGAAGAACAGATTCACCTAAGAAAGGCTTTGAGCAGTCTCGTCGTCAGATGTCTGGCTCTAACACCTTGGTTGTGCCGTCGGCTCAAGAGTAATGAAATGTGGGAGGGGCAGAAGGAAAAGAAGACTGCTGGCACATCATGTACTACAGACGGAGCGGAAAGTTCAAGTGGAGTGTCTTGTTTGTTTCTGGAATAAATAGGGAACGTCGGCAGAGACGGAATAATTACGTCAAGATCGGGGTAATGGAGTTTGAGAGTCCAGTAAACGTTTGACGAGCGTGGAAAGTTTATCCATCTTCAGGGATGACAGCGTGGATTCATCCGACGTCACTGGCACGGAGCACCGCACACGTGGAAACTAGAAAGTTCATTTCAGTTGACGAAAAGGCATACATTTATCGAAATAAAAAACTAGTATAAATAAGATTTATGAAATTGAAAAATTATTACAAACATATAAGATAGTTTACATCATTAAATTAATTAATTTATTCTATTTACACTGTTAATGCCCCCTAAAGTATTGGCCAACTAAATGTCAAGTTGTTAGAAAGTGAAACATAAAAGAAGAATAAGAGATCTATAAATACCTGTGTGAGTTTGGAGTTAAGCATAATCAAAGGTTAAAATGAAAAATAAAAAAAATAAAAAACAGAAAAAGAAGAAAGTATAATTATGCAAAATCTCTTCTTTTCTCTTCTCTCACTTATTTGAAGCGTCTCAAATATTATTTGAAACGTCTCAAATATTATAATACTGCTGCTGGAGCTTAAGTTTAAAGTATTTAAATCAAACCCAACTCGAATATATACAAGTTCAAATTCGACTCGACTCGATACTACCCTACTTTTCATCAATCCAATTATACGATTTCAGTCCTTTTTTCTCACATCTATCATTTCTAAGTGGGATGTTCACCGAACTCCTTCCCCCGATTCGGTTTTACAGGCACGAGAGAACCATGGTGATTCCTCCAGCAATTTGCATTGTTGATCCTCGTATCTCTATACAACCTTCAGTTGAAAACCCCCATGGAAGTGTTAATCGACCATGCTGATTTTAGGTTGTGGAACAATGACACAAAACTATGCGTTTTAAAAAGCAGGGGGAGAATTTACAATCCCCATGCTTCACGAATGTTCTTCCATGCCTCTACATTTCGCAGACGCCCAGGGTAGACCCTGAATAGCGACCCCTTTGAGATTTCAAGAATCTACAAAGTCTTATTCTACATGACATCTCTCCTCTGAATTCTATATATATAAAATTGCAACCTTGAACTCTACCTTCAAGCTAAGAACATTCAGATAGAACCCTGAAATCCTTACAAAATATTTTGTAATTTTCCCCTGTAAAGGATTGAAATCACTCATTTCTTAAGACTTCCTTCAAGCCTCTCAATTGCAGCCCCAACCCCACCATTCCTAGTCACTCCTGTCTCCTCCATAGATAAGTTTTCTTCGTTTGCTTTCTCTGCTAACTTGAGTTGAATCCAACCTGTGCAAGATGATTAAGACTTTCTTAATGGTTAGTTTGAAAAACACCCAGTAAAAGTAAATGTTCAAGGATTTAACTCAAGAAGCCAACTCAGAAGCACATAAACAAAACTATTATGCCAGATACAACAATAAGATGGTTAATTAAATAATGTAAAATACATTAGTGTGATGGGTATTTCCACACAAACAGTAATTGTCAAGATCAAAATCTAACCAATCAAATCCATGACATCATCAATCAGACTTCACCAACACATTGCAAGTTATATCTAGTTACTTATTGACTCAATCTTCGAGCTTGGGAATATTTCAAACCTGTTGATTTTTAGTAAGAACTTTTTATTTTGAAAGGCAAGAGAGAAATGTGATAGAAAGATTACCAAGAGGAAAGCAGAAAGCTGCTCCAAGCACTGAACCCATCAACATATTTCTAGCACGCCATCTGAGGGAACCTGGCACTGTGGCATGGGAAAAGAAACAGGTAAGATACTGATGACAGGGCCCAGATTCTTCAAAAGCATAGCCATGGATTTTGTAGTCTGTAGGCAGGCCTTCCTACTAGCATCCTCAATCCGGTATTTACATTTAAGAAGGCATTGGAACTCAAAAATAAATATATGAAGAAAGCACATAAAGCATGTTTTGTTTCTTACAAATGAGACCAAATGATGCAGCAGTTGCAGAACCAGCTCCCACAACATTAAAAACATCATGCACACCACGTTTCTCAGCAAGAAGATTTTGTAAGCCAAAAAATGTAGCAGTGAACATTCCTAGGCGGACACCACCAACAATTGATCCACGAGTAACTCGGATGAACCTCTTCTCCATAGCATCTCTTGACAACCTGTATTGTTCCCGCTTGTCAGGCGTGCTCCCCAGCTTTAGCATTACTTCTGCATCCTTACTCTGTCACAATGATAAAAATTTGTTAATAAAAGATGGAGAAACACTGGAGAAGTAGATGAAGCTGTTCCTGCTTGTCAAAGAGAAATAAAACCACAGTTTTTTAACACTGTTAAAAGACAACCACATGTATAGGGTGGCATGAAGCTAAATAGGACAAATCATCAATAAGAGGAGGCGTGACTTCGTAATGATACAAGCTGGTGTATATCTCTTAAGGGCATTAATTTCATTGTGTACATCACTCTACAACTATAAATAAAACTCAAGGAGCATTGGGAAGAGCATTCAGCTAGCGCCTCTTCTTTCAATTACTCTCTTCTTTGCTTCTTTCCCTTCCTTCTTCTCCTAAACCTTTGTAAGATAATGAGAACATCCTAAAACTCAAAATGGTATGAAAGAGGGCAAAGATTGACATGGAAAAGGAGAAGTAGGAGAAAAAAGGGATGAAGAAGAAGAAGAAGAAGAAAAAGAAAAGAAAAAAGATTTTTTCATTTCCCTTTAGTCTTTTTTTTCCCAGTTGTTTTTTTTTTTTGTTGGATTTTGCACTATCTTACCACACTTGTCATATAGCAAATTCTATATTGCCGAAAAGAACTTTGAGTCTAGTTTCCAACTCAAAAAGAATTTTTTTAATCAAAGTTTTTCATAAAGAGAAATTGACATCTAAAGAAACAAAGGCCATGCAATAACAGAAAGCTTGAATTTGCAAGATGTTTTGTGCGAACCAGACCAAGAATTTGTATAGAAAATTATATATCAAAAGAAAGCTTTGTGAGTCTATTTTCTAACCTTACAAACCATTTCTCTATCCGATCATCATAAAGAGAGATATCCACATTGGAATAATCAAAAGTCATGCTGGTGGCCAATTGCTTGCAAAAATCCCAATTAAACCCATTTTTTGCTTCACTTTTTGAATTGCTAATCTTGGTTTAACTAATTTACCTTTTTTTCCTTAAATCCAGTCAAGATTTTACCAACTTGAATATCTTTCTTTCCTTAAGAGTTTCTTTTCAATTATCTCACATTATATGAGTTTCCTTAAAAGAAGTTTTTCCCTATATGAATTTAATTTACTTTTTAATAAAGTATGAAAATTTTGAATTAGAAAGTCTTGTTTCCTCATTCTAAATTCCAAATATTAGTGTCTCTAAATCTCACTTATCCAGAATTTCTTTCTTGGATATTTTCTTTCCAAATTGGTCAAGTTGTGTTAAAACAATAAACAATTGCCTTACATGAGAATTTTGTTTTTTGAAAGTTTCTATTATTTTCCATCTCTAAAACTTTATTTATTGGAGTTTTTTTAAGTTTCCTCAATCATGCATATTTATAGAAGAATTATTTTTTTTCTCCCTCTTGAGTCAAACTTGGTCACTTTTTATAGAAGAATTATTCTAGTTTCTATTTATTGGTCGAAAAACACTTCTTATTTGGAAATATGGAGAACTACATTATGTGCCTCCTTCCATTTGAAGTATGAAAATTGCTATTTTTTTATTCACACCTTTAATTCCTCAAATTACTTTCTTTAATTTATATTTTTTACAATCACTTCAGAGCAATGCCTGTAGACCTACTATCTGCAAAGATCGAGATTGTGTCAACATCCAACTTAATTCAATTTTTTAATTCTCTTTACCCAAGTGGTATTTTGAGCTACCATTAGAAAATGAGTAGACTTTTTCATTCCCCTAAAATGGGCCGGATCGCCTTTTAATTTCAGCAACCATTTCTGACAGGAGTTGGAATTTTGTCATTGGGCTAGGGGTGATTTTTCTTTTCTCACCATTATTTTGTGCAAGTTGGTCTCTTGGCAAAGAACAAAGAGATCCCCAGTTTGAGCGGAGAAGTTGAAAAAGAAGTACAAGTATGAGGTAATAGATAATGAAGGATTCTACAAGTTGTGGTAATCAAATTTTATTTGACCAGAATATCCAAAGGGGAGAACAAGATGATAAAAAGATGATGACTATAAGCAACAAGAACAAAATAAATTAAGGCAAGACAATCAGAATTTCTTTTTCAAGCCACACAAGATCAAAACTTTTTTTTAAGCACACAAGTTTCTTGACTAAGATTGTATGCAAGCTGAAGTTATACACACCTACTTGAGGGGGAGTGTTAACAGACACCCACGTGTGTAGGGTGAGATTATAGTAAATAGGACAAGTCTCCAATAAGAGGTGGCGTGATTTTGTAATTATACAAGTTGGTGTATCTCTTTTTGTATTTTTTCTTTTGAGAGATGTACCTCTAAGGAGATTAATGTCATTGAGTACATCATTCTACAACTATAAATAAAATTCAAGGGGCATGGGGAAGAGCATTCAGCTCTAGCCTCTCTTCTTTCAATTACTCTTTTTTTTTGCTTTTTTCCTTCTCTTCCTCTCTCACACGAGTTAGGGTTTCTCGCTTCTCCTCTTTCCTCTCTTCTTTTATTTCTCTTCCTTCTTCTCCTAACCCTTTGTAAACATTATGAGAAAGCCTAGAAATCAACAAACAAGAAAGAAAAATGGTAAAAATAGACTTCCAGAGGAACTCTAATTTATTTCATGAAACCACCTTTCCTCATAATCAGGTTGAATGAACTAAAGGCAGGCTATAATCAGGTTATTGGAACCAGAGAAAGAAAATCAAGCAAACCCCAACATAACTAGTTTAGCTATTTGTAGTCTCTTCAATCTTCAAGATACAAAACCAATACAAAGAAACATCAACTCAAATGCAAACCCTAAATCATTTCGTCAAATTATCTTTTATTGCCTCAATTTTAAACGAAATAACAACAACCCATTCTGTAAGGAACAACGTGAAGAGGACTATCCAAATTGTTAAAATACCAGGTTAAGGGTATTTTGGTCATTTTCCATATTCTGATTTATCTTAGCATATGTCTGTTAGTTAGATAATTACATTAAACTCTTATTTTTCAAGTTTCAATTAAAATAGAGCTGTATTGTCTGAGTTATAAGAGTTTTTGTAACTAAGGGCATTTTCATCCGTCTTGTAATTATAACTTAACCCTTAATAAAAGAGAGGGAGCTTGTGCTTTTCTAGCACAAACTCCAATGTAGCCAAGGCTGCGTCTCCCTTTCCTCTTCTCTCAACTCTTCTCCTCCTCTTTCTCCCTCAAATCTCTTTTTTTACATGGTATCAGAGCAATGACGGCAGTCTTAGGCAGATCTTCTTCAGTTTTGTGGCTTTTTCCTTTTCATTCAGCAACCCTATTGAAGGTTCTTCCTAAAAATTTTAGACTGGTAAGGTAAAACTCAATCTCTCCTTTTTTCCCTACCATAACCAATTGGTTGATGGCTTCTACTCTCAATTGAGTGATTACTACGATTTGAAGCCATTTATGGGACCCTACTTAAAGCCCTAGCTTCATTATTGCCTGCGCAGCGTACCTAGGGCTTACATCATCCTCCTAGTTCACTGCATCATCCATAGTTTATGCAATTAAGCTTCTTTTTCCTCAATTTACTATCTCAATTGCAAAGTGTGATTGCTTTCCATTGCTGGTTGGGTATGTTGAGTGAAATTGTGCCTTAATCTCTTTGATTGTGGGGCCTACTTGCCTACACAGGAAAAACTGAATTGGGGAAAGTGATCCTTTGTGTAGTTAGACACATAATTGCATTCAATTGTCCTCTTTTTAGGGAAATCAGATGGTTGAATCCAGCACAAGTTGCTAGCCAAAGGACATCTGAGAGTTCAAATGGCAAACAATCTCAACCTATTCAGATAACAACTATCAAATTAAATGGGTCAAACTATGTGAAGTGATCAATATTCGTTCTTATGTTTCTAAAGGCTAGAAGGATGGCAAAATATACCAATTACTGACGATTGGGAAGTATAGGACAATCAAGTTATGACTTAGTTGGTAAACAATATGGAGTCATGATTTTTATTTTTTATTTTTTGAAATGATGCTGAATTTTATTAAATCAAAAGCCCAAACGAGCAAGATTATAAGGGGGGGAAGCCTTCCCAAACAATGAGAGATTGCTGGGAGGTCCCGAATTTAGCCAATTTATCAAGGAATTGGCTGATTTAGGAATGAGATTTCAATTACAAAGAATTGAGGGCACAATGTTAACAATACAATTAGTGATAGGCCAATGGTACCAAGGGGGAAACTTTCTTTTGAGCACCAACTAATGACAACCTTGGAGTCTCCTTCAATAAGTAGCTTACCATGAAGATGGTCTTTGAAGATTTGAAGGCAAAAAAGAAGAGCACTCACTTTAGCAGTGTTTGAGTCGGCGATGCCCACCAGCCCAGCATAGGAGAAAATTAAAACTCTATAGTTGTCTCTAAAAACACCACCTGCACCTGCCGGCCTAGGACAGCCTAAAGCACTGCCATCAAAATTGAGTTTGATGCAGTCGCTTGGGGGAGGATCCCAAGTAGCCATAACAAGAGTCCTGCGAGGGACCATCATATAAGTGATCAAACTCCAATTTTCATGAAGGGAAACACCCAATAGAAAGGCAAATTCCTTTATGGTATGCAACCAATTGGAGATTAGGCTCACTGCATAAGAAACCGTATTATCCAGAGTACTGGATTTTGAATTGAAACTTCGGTTGTTTCGCTCAAGCCATAAACACCATGGGACATGCGCAAGGCATGCCAAGAGAATTAACTTACCCAATCTAGGAAGGTGAATCTTCATAACCATCTAACAAGTGCCGAAGAGGTCCTTGTGAAGCCCCATTTGGAAATCAATCTTCTGAAAGATCTTCATCCAAACTTTCCAAGAAAACCCACATTGTAGAAGAACATGTTGGACTATCTCGTCACACTCACCACAAAGAGGACAAATACGATTAGGAGCGGTGAAGCCTCTTTTGTGGAGATTGTCGGAGGTGAGGATCTGGTCTCTGATGGCAGTCCACATGAAAATTTTGATCTTGCTAGGCGTTGAAAGCCTCCATGCCAGGTTTGCTTATGCTCAGGCAAGTTGTAGTCGTATTCTCTGATATGAGAATAGACGGAAGCTACTATGAATCAGTCATTGATGTTGGGCTTCCTTATCATTTTATCAATTACATACTCATGGATAGTAATGTTGTTGAGCCTGGAAAGGAGAGAGCAAAAATCTGCAGCTTCTTCATCATTTAGTCCCCAACGAAATGGGAGACTCCACGGATGGTCACTCCAAGAGCTAACCACCGAGCATGAGAGGTCTCTAGCCACTCTGGAGAGCCCAGGGAAGTCCTCTGAGAGGGATCGGGGGCCGCATCATTCATCTGACCAGATTTTGTGTTGTGGGCAACAAAAGAGATTTGGACAACCCTGGCTTTTATATTATCTCAAAAGAGTATTTTATCTCGGATTTATGAGCTATATGTTAAGTATTTTACTATGAAGCGAGGAGATAGATCAGTGACAGATTATTTAATTGAAATACGAGGGGTGCTAAAGGAAATCAGCACCTTTCATCATTTTATTGCAAATGTTGAAGATATCCATGAGAAAGAGAATCAAATTCAGGTTGTCAAGTTTCTAGATGGTTTAGGATCCGAATATGATGCGATTTTGGGTTCAATTGTTGGCCAATAAAGATGTGAATACTTTTGAACAAGCCTTTAACAGAGTCCTGCAGGCAGAAGGTGTAGTAGTCAATAAACCTGAAAAAGATGCAAGACTATCAAATGCTGCCGTTCTTAACCTTCAGTCATCCATTGGTAAGCCTGAAGGTGTGTTTCTTGGTAGTAGCAATAAAGGTAGAGGTCGCTCCTTTTCTACTAGAGGTCGTGGCCGAGGTAATAGAGAGGATCGAAAATGGATTCATAGTGGTTGATCTAACTATATTTCTAACAAGTGTTGGGAGAAATTTGGTAAACCTACCTAGGCCAATTCAATAGTCATAAACATAGATGCCAACTCTCACACTAGTTCATACGATGAGATTCAGTAGCTACTATAGCGACTTGGCCAGTTGACTACACCATCTACCATTTCTTCTGCCACTGAGTCTGATCTTTCGTCCTCAACGAGTGCCAAAATAACGAGCACAGGTATTACTGCACTGAATGTGTCCCACTCCCCCTCCTGGATCATCAATTCAGGAGCATCTACCCATATGTCAAGTATGTCCTCATTATTTTAGTCTACTCCTCCTACTTTAGCTGATGGATCCACCTCTCCAATTTCGAGTGAGGGTATTATACATACCACTTCTCAGATATCTTTGAATTCAATTCTCTTTGTTCCAAAAGTTCCAGTCAACCACTTCTCTATGAGACACATAACTAAGTCTTTAAATTATTCAATAACCTTTTTCTCCTACTTTTTGTGTTTTTGAGGACTTGCAAACGAAGAGGATGATTGGTTCCAAGCATAAGAAGGGAGGGCCTTACCTATTGGATGATGTTTCTATTCCAAAAACTATGGTACTTGCTAGTGGAAACTCATCATATTTATGACCCCTACATTGAGACATCCATAACCAGTTAAGTTGCATCAGTCTTTTCCTTCCTCGCCAGCAGATATTTCTTTTGATTGTGAGTCCTCTCAACTGGGAAAATATCGTCGAGCCAATTTCCTAGTTAGTTCTAGTCTTAGCACCAAATTATTTGAATTAGTTCATTTTGATGTATGGGGTACGTGTTGGGTTCCCAATCCATTTAGTTTCAAGTATTTTGTTTCTTTCATAGATGATTTTAGTCAGGTAAATTGGGTATATCTCCTACAAGAGTATTCCTGATTTTTTTAATGAAATAAAGAATGAGTTTGGTGCTCATGTTTTTTGTACTTATAATGGATTAGAGTATCTTAATAAACAATTTGCATCATTTTGTGTTTCCCATGGTATTACTCATCAGACATCTTGCACATATTCTCTTCAACAAAATGGGGTAGAAAAATGCAAAAACAAACATCTCCTCCTTGAGGTTACTCAGACTTTATTATTGCATATAAATGCTCTTAGATGTTGTTTTGACCTCTTGTTTCTTAATTAATTGCATGCCCTCATCTGTTTTGCATGGTTAAGTTCATCTTCAAGTTTTAAAACCTCGTTGTAAGTTGTTTAATGTTGTTCCTCGTAAATTTGGATGCACGTGTTTTGTACATGTGTTGGGTAATTCCTTAGATAAGTTGTCACCTCAATCTATCAATGTATCTTTTTGGGATATTCTTGTTAGCAAAAAAGGTGAAAGTGTTAGGACCTTATTCGACAAAAAAATGTGTTAACCTTCTTTGAGCATACTCCATATTTTGCAATTGCCTGTTGAGTTTCTTGTATCATTTGGTCCTTCTATGGATAGTCCTATTCCTATAGCATTTTTGGATGCACTAGACACAAGTCCTTCTCCACCTCTTCAAGTCTACAACCGATGCCCTCATCGTGAGCTACAACTTACTGTACCTCCAGAAGCTCCAACTCCTAAGCCCTCGCCTCAAGATCGACCATCAGTCCCATCATTCCTCGAAAAGGTAAAAGATCCTATACTACTCATCCAATCTCAAAGTATGTGTCCTTTGATTTTTTATCTCCATCCTTTAAATCTTTTGTTATGTACTTGTTTACTTCCATGATTCCTCATTCAATGCAAGATGCTTTGTGTACCCCAAAGTGGACTATGGATGATGAGAAGAGTGCCTTGGTGTGGAATCTTTGTGATCCACCAATGGAGGCAAGTATTGTGGGATATTGTTGGGTGTACACAATTAAATATCATATTGATGGATCTATTGAACG
The DNA here is from genome assembly GCF_029961685.1 of Aristolochia californica. Classification (NCBI taxonomy): domain Eukaryota; kingdom Viridiplantae; phylum Streptophyta; class Magnoliopsida; order Piperales; family Aristolochiaceae; genus Aristolochia; species Aristolochia californica. Next base: position 28,980,493 of record NW_027182290.1, on the reverse strand, counting down.
ACGCAAAGCAAGGTTGGTGGCAAAAAGGTATACACGGACCTTTTGTGTTGATGTATTTGAGACGTTCCCACTTGTGGCAAGACTTACATCAATACGTACATTGGTCTCTGTGGCAGTTAATAAAGGGTGGTATGTAAGTTAAAGAAGGTTATTTATGAACTTAAACAAAGTCCGAGAACATGGTTCAAAAAGTTCAGTACAGTAGTGATGCAGTTTGGTTTCTATAGAAACCATTACAATCATTCTATGATCTTGCTCAAAATGAATACTGGTGTGGTTGTCTTGGTTGTATATGTGGATGAAATTGTAATGAATAGGGATGATCTTGAAGGCATTAGCAGTTAAGAAGCACTCGGTCACTCATTTTCAGACAAAAGATTTTGGTCCTTTGAAGTATTTCTTGGACATTGAAGTTGCTCGTAGTGATAGAGGTATGGTTCTTTCCCAGAGGAAGTATCTTAGATATGCTCCAAGAATATGGTCTATTGAGTGCAAAACCAATAGACACAGCCATGGAAATCAATCATAATATCGATGACATACAGAGTCCTATTCTAAAGGACAAAACACAATACAGACGCTTGGTAGGTAAGTTGATCTATGCTATAGTTACCAGACTTAATATATCATTTGTTGTGGAAATTGTAAGTCAATTCATGGAAAACCCTCAGAAAGTGCATTTAGAAGTTGCCTAGAGGATTTTAAAGTATTTGAAGAGTGCCCCCAGAAAAGGTCTGCTTGTACTCAGAATGGCAAATTGATGTGTTTGGATATTTAGATGTATTATACTGAGCGTAAAATGGATAGATGTTCTACGTCAGACTACTATTGTTTGTTGGGAGTAACTTAGTAAGCTGAAAAAGTAAGAAACAAACAGTTGTGGCCAGGTCAAGTACCCGAATATAGAGCAATGACTCATATTATTAGTGCACTTATGTGGATTAAATTTGTTCTTCTTAATTTTGGTTTCCATATGTAAGAACCCATGGTTATGAAGTGTGACAATCAAGCTGCAATCTTTATTGCAAGCAATCTTGTATTCCATAAAAGACTAAACATATAAAGGTTGATTATCATTTTATTAGAGATGTGGTTATGCAAGAACAGGTGATAACTCCATATGTGAAATCATCAGACCAACTTGGAGACGTGTTTACAAAACCTTTGGGAAGACATGAACACTTGATTTTCTGTGATAAGCTAGGATTTTTTTATATTTTACTCTCTAGCTTGAAGCGGAGTGCTAAAATATCAGATCAAGGGTATTTTGGTTATTTTCCATATTCTGATTTATCTTAGCATATATATCTGCCAGTTAGATAATTACATTAAACTTTTATGTTTCAAGTTTCATTCAAAATAGAGTTGTATTGTATGAGTTATACGAGTTTTTGTAAATAAGAGCATTTTTGTCCTTCTAGTAGTTATCACTTAACCCTTGATAAAAGAGAGGGAACTTGTGCTTTTCTGGCATGTAACTCCAACGCAGCAAGGCTGTTTCTCCCTTTTCTCTTCTCTCAACTCTTCTCCTCGTCTTTCGCCCTCATATCTCTTTCTTTACACAAATATTTATAACTAGATGGTTCATTTAAACAATTCTCATTGTTAAGGTACATACTGGGCATAGTTCATGCTGCCATTAGAATTTTAGAAGATATAATTGACATAATGTCTGACATAGAAATATTTGTTTCAACTCCCAAATCAGAATGTTCCTAAAACCTTATTATTTCAGTTCTCAGTTTGATGTAGCTGTACAAGTAGAAAAGAGAGCTTGAGCTAGCGAAAAAGAAAAACCTTTGCTTTTATTTCAGTTTTCCTTTTAACTTGTTTTAATTTTTGTATTTTTAATATTAATAAAAATTCCTGTTATTAAAAAACTAATTTTTTTAGAATAAGGCTAGCAGGATATAAGAACAAATAACGTCCTCCCATTAATTGATAATGGAAGAAAGCAGTGACAGATCTTACAACAGATGCAGATGCCTCCTTGCTACCTCCATAGAGCATCCCCACAAAGACTCCAACAACTGTAGCTGTACCCCAGCTAACAGTTCCTAGCCTCCTTGTAGTATCCTGAAACAAGATAACTAGTGAATTTAGAATGAAAAAATTGTCATAATTTTCATCAGTCTAGATCCTTGAGCATATAAAAAATACAGAGAAATTTTAAGAAAGAAAGAACTTTACAACTTAGTTACTTTGCCAACTAATTCATCCTGGTCTTCCACTGGTTCCATCATTTAGCAAAGCAGTGGCTTCTCAATGTCAGTATTAAAAAGCTTCAAGTCAATATGTATCAATCAACTACGGAATCTGAAAAATAAACAAACAAATATATAAAGACAATAGGCACAACAGTTTTTTATCAAACAATTGATTTAACTAGAAAATGAGATATGAATTCTGCAGAACATGAACCCGATGGCATTCCTTAGTGTAGCAGGTAAACTAAGGATCATGATCACTACACTATACAGAATACTCAGAATCCTCTCATTTGAAAGCAATGGATTGCATGGATACTCTCACTTATAACAGTCATGCTGCCATAGCTCCAGTGCATGATGAAAGTGGAAATTTAATTCCTGCTTAGATCAATGATACATTATCTTTCATTGGATCAGACCTACAGAAAATATGGCCATGAACAATTCTACAACTTCTGCAAGTTTCTGATGGCAAAGAATGCAGATTGAAAATCCTCAGCCTGTTGGAAGAATCCTTTTCGTACTGAAATGCACATAGAACAAACAGGTAAAACAATTGAGGTGAGCACAAGAAATTGGATATCCTCTCTTTTTGGTAGCAATAAGGAACAGTTTTCATACACAATCCAGTGACAATTTTATACAGCAGTCTGCAGAGGCTTTTCTTATAGTCAAGGTGTAAAAGAGCAGATTGTTACCTCATTTTGGCGCCAACAAAAACAATTATGAATGAAGACTTCATGTAAGGTTTACTTTATGATAAATTCTGGTTTATTTTCTTGTTCTAGACAATTATTTACATGTCTAATATTCAAAAAAAAATCTTTGATATTGGAAAACTAAAGGGGCAAGAGTTTCTAACTATCATGTTAATTTTTTCTTCATCAAAGAGGAAAATATCAACCATTTATACAGAGATATTTGAACTCCTATTTGACAACAGTCTAACAGGAGTAAAGCAATGATAAAGAAAAATTACTATGATTTCCACCTCGGTTGAAGTACATGGATTCCATGAACAATGGAGGACATATCTTTGAGGCATTTCAGCAAACGGTTAATAATCATAAAGACATCCACCCACTTTATTAGTGACAACCACCAAGACTGCGGTTAATAATCATAAAGATATCCAACTACTTTATTAGTTACAACCACCAAGACTGCTAAGTAGTAAAACTTTTACTTTGTGTCAGTAGCACTGTTTAACAAAACAAAGCACGATAACGGAAACAAGCTAACCAGCATCTTCAGCATCACTGAATATCAAATGGAACAGTAATGCCAAACCCATATACCAAATGGGAGCATTAAATCATGCATCCCGTTTTTCACAGTCGAATATTCCAAAGGAAGGCAATCCAATTCTTCCAGTTAAAAGAAGTTCAAAACATCAAAACAGCAAGGCCTAACAAATTACACTTGTGAGACTCGAAGGGAGATTTTACCTACAATTACAGAACACAACTATGGCCGCGAAGAAAGGCAATATTCATGTAGAGAAGGTGTGAAGGTCAATGGCAAGGAAGGGAAGAGTATCGTGAAGAGCCGCCGCGGGAGAGTAGACAAAGGAGAGTGGAGAACCTCTCCGTGAGATCAAACGGAGTGGAACGTACGGGAGAAAGCCTCTCAGTAGTTCGCTTCAATGGGCTCCTTAAGCCCAACCCGCATTTTCTACCGACCCAAGAGCCACAGCCTACAGCGAATGGGTCAATCGACATATCGGCTACGACGAAACAAGTTAAATTAAAAGTGAGGGCCAAACTATCAACAGAAGATTTGAAAATAAATCTCCGCTCTAAAACAAGTGGTTAATGAATATTTTATATTTAAGATAAATATATAATTTTAAGGGTTCTATCAGAGTTTAAAGAGCATTGTTGTAATGTCACTTATTGTATGTGGTATTTATGTCTTGAGTTAAAAGGGCTCATAATGGAACTCATGAGATTTTTGTAGTGATGGTCTTCTCAAGGAAAGATAAAGCTTTCGGAAACGGCTGAAAAGAAGCTTTCTGACAGTAATTTTATAGCAGGTTTTTCGTACTTTTGTGCTAGAAATCTCGTTGACATCTCGGTTTTTGCTTTGTCATCAATGAACTGTGTGCGATCTGATTAAGCGCATTATGTTGTGGATTACAGCAATGGTTTCGGTTAAGGTTTGCTTTTGAAGCTTCACTATATTTGTTTGTCTGGATGGGGTTTTGGTTATTCGATAGAGGAAGAGTAGAAAGTATTGTTAACCCAACAATTTGAAGTTTGTTTCTCCTCAAGTCGGACCCATTGTAGCTGGAAAGATCTGGAGATAGTTTGTTCACTTTTCGATCCCTGAAGGGAATCACGATTCGAAGGTGGAGAAAGAGGTCATGGCTGTTACTGGTTTGCAAGCTTCATTTTCGTCTTGCAAATATTACAGGTTTACAGACGGAAGATTGAATGGTAAAAAATGTTTGTTTGCTAAGCCAGTTATTCAGGGCAAACAAAGGAGTTTGACAGCTTCGGTGTCTACCATACAGAGCCTTCATGCGAGTATAATGCCATTATTTGCATCATTTGAGGAGGTTAGCTGGTGGATGACTATTTGCTTTTTGCATATTCCATTTTTTGTACTCATGCAGTCTTTCTCTGGTAGGTGATTGAAACTCTGATAGATCGAGTGGATTTATCTGAAAAAGAAGCAGAAGCTTCTTTGGATTTTCTACTGACTGAAGGCAATGAAGCTCTCATCAGTGCTTTCCTTGTTCTTTTGAGAGCCAAAGGTGAAACATATGAAGAAGTATGTATGAGAAATTATACCTTGTGCTGATCTCGTTTTTGTGGCGTTGCATAACTTTTATACGCCAATTCACAAGTTTTGGTGGACGTGATTAGGACTGTCCGATGTGCAGATTGTAGGATTGGCTAGGGCAATGATCAATTGCTGTAGGAAGGTCGAAGGAGTGACAGATGGGGTTGACATAGTTGGAACAGGGGGTGATGGAGCTAAAACTGTTAATATATCGACAGGGGCTTCGATTCTTGCTGCAGCATCTGGAGCAAAACTACTCAAGGTAATGCCCTAACACTGACGGTTAGGATTCGTTTGGGTGTCACCCCTGAATTTATTCTAAATGGAAGAGTGACACTTTCCCATTGTAACAGCAAGGTAGTCGTTCTAGTTCTTCTGCATGTGGAAGTGCTGATGTATTGGAGGCACTGGGGGTGTTTCTTTATTTGGATCCAGAGGTATGTTGCATCCATTAGTGATTAGTAATTTGTGGGGACTCATGTAATGGAAGTCAACTTGGTTTTTATCTGACGTTGCGTGTATCTATTTCATGGCCTAATTTTGAATTAATAAGACCACTTCTCTAGAGGAGAAACTACTTTTGATCAACATGGTTACTAGAGATGACCAAAGATTTCTCAATTTTACATAAAAAGTTTCTCTTAGTAACTATCCACTTTTTCTTTCTTTTCGATTTCTTTTTGCTTTGTTCCAAGAGAAAAAAATTGCCTTTTGGTTGCAAAGGATTCTTATTTTTCAGCCTTGTGGCAGTAATATGTAAAATTGACTTATTCTGGTCTTATACTTGGACTAAGCATCCTAGAATCAGTTGTAAGTTCAATATTTGGCTTTTGAAATGTTTGGTTGCTTCAATTTGTTAGTGCCATCATGAACCTTTGACTGAAAAATACATTTAAACTCTCATTTGGTAGAGCATCCATTTATGGGCTATTTAGGTGCATCTGGTACTCAATGTTGATCTCATCATAAAACCAAAAATGTAACCTACTCATCGGCCTTTCTTTTTCACTTTCCTACTTTGTTACAAAATTAAAATTTTCTTTTTTTTTTGTTCAAAAAATCTAATCTGCTGTTTGGTGTTGCTTCATTTCTACCATATATTAGATTGCTAAGCTACAGCAAACAGTGTAATGCTATGCCTTTTAACATTTTTCTTTGCTTGCACTATTATAATTTTCTTTTTTGTAATTAGAGCATCAAACAATGTGTACTAGAAGCAGGAATTGGCTTTATGATGGCTACCAGATATCACCCAGCAATGAAAATTGTTGCCCCTGTAAGAAAAAAATTGGAAGTCAAGACAGTCTTCAATATCTTGGGTCCTATGTTGAATCCTGCTCAAGTACCTTTCGCTGTTGTTGGTGTTTATAATGAGGATCTTGTAAGTTCAGCTCACTCCTTTATGCCGCAATGCTACTATATATTTGCTTATATCTCTGTACTCAGCTGTTGGAGTTTGTCTATCTGTGAACTTAATTTTGTTGGCCTGAAAAAGGGATGTAAAAATGAGAGTGGCATTAGGGTATTTTGTTCTGGGGAAATAAAAAGATAAAAGTAGGCTGTACATCAGACAATTTTGTGCTGGAATTATTGTGGCTTCCTTGCACATCTGACAGAGTGATTAAAATCAGAAGTATAATTAAGTTGTAAAAAAAAAAAAAGTCCATGGATTTATCTTCAGTTAGGTATATCTTCATAAATGCTTTATTTGTTATTTTAATGTCTTTTATTGCTGTTATTTGTTATTTTAGCCTGCTTAAATTCTTTCTTTTTTGTGATAAAGTGTCCAAAATTGTTCTGAGGTTTCAAACCAAAGCTACTGTATTTTTATGTTGTCCTTTCATTTTCTTTGTGAAATCTTGGAACTAGTTTAATAATATGTTCCTGCTCCACTTCTTTTTTTATTTATTAGCTTTTTTTTGGGGGGGAGGGGGAGTGAATGGGGAATTGCAAACAAAGGCAAGAGGAATTACAAAAGATCCCTCCAAAGTGGAGAGGGGGGAAGAAAAATACAACCAGCAAAGAAAAAGCTAACAAAGAAACTGGCAAACACTAAAACAAGAATATAGAGCCAAGACTGATCAGAAAGGAAACTAAGAATGAAAAACTAGCTGAGCCGGATGTCAAGTTAAGCGAGAAAAATACCCTCCCTGGCAAGGCTACCAGAAGCAGAATTTGCTGACCTCTGATTGTGCTGCCAGGAGATGCTTAAGTGTTGAGCTCTATCAATTATTTGTCCGAACAAGGCAAAACTTCAATCGCTTTTTCTGGCTCTGGTAAACTATATGTGTTCAATTGCAATTATCTTGGATTGCATAAGTGCTAGAAATTCAAGCAGGAAGAAGCCCCCTAATGCTTTCTCAACATGCTCTGGTCAGCTCAATGTTGTGGGGGACTTGAAGATTGTCATCAATTGGTGTAGCTGCAAGAAACCCCCTCCATGGAGACTGCATCATCTTTTTTATGAAATTATGGACCTTTCAATGTTGTATGTTGGAGTCATGTTTTAAGATTAGCTAACTCCTTAGCTGATTCTTTAGCTAAAGAGGGGGTTTCCCACCAATCTCTCATTATGAGGGACTGCCCCTTTACTTTTTTTAGCTGTTTAGCCTTTGGGCTTTGCAGAAAAAAGCGTTGTCTTAAAAAAAAACATGTATTTCTAAAGGAAATACACTAATACTATTCAATGCCCAAGGAAAGAGTAGATGGTAACATATGGCCTGCTGCTTTAAACCTATTGTATGAATTATTCTTTTTGACTGATGGACAGCAGAGGGGAAGTTGGCTGCGTCTTGGTGAATGGTTTATATAGCCTTTTTTTTTTCACTTGATTGTGGTATGTAAGTTAAAATGATTTTTCTGTATAGGTCATGAAGATGGCTAAAGCATTACAGAGGTTTGGCATCAAAAGAGCTTTTGTGGTTAATTCAGAAGGTCTTGATGAAATGAGCCCCCTTGGTAATGTCTCCATTCTCTATGTTTTCCATGTAACCCTCTTAACTATTGTTACACAACTTGCCGGCTCATCCAGATTTGGGAGGGGGTGAATCCCTTTTGTTTTCAGCGAGTTCATTTTTGCTTGCCCCAACTCCAGCTTCTGGACTCAGGAAAACCAACCTGGATTTCACTGGGACCGAGTTGGGTCCCCTCGAATTGCACAACCATGTCTCTAACCACTCACAAACCTATTAGAGGGGAAGGTCTCTCTTACCTACTCTATGGTTAAGTTCTGGATCTTTTTCATTAAACCGTGTTCATGTTACACAGGACCTGGAGTAGTTCTTGATGTCACCCAAGAAAGCATAAACAACTTCTCCTTTGACCCATGTATGTGTGCATATTTTCTCACTTTCTAGAGAAAAAATGTTTATTATTTAACGACCTTCCAGCTAACTGTATGTATTTTTTCTCAGTGAACTTTGGCATCCCTCGCTGCACTATCGAAAGCTTGAGAGGAGGTGATCCAGAGTTCAATGCCAAAGTTCTAAGAAGCACTCTATCTGGTGAAGAAGGACCAATTGCAGATGCGCTAGTAAGTTTCCCCATTCCGAGAGGTTTTCTTCTCTTTGTTCTTTGCTTGTAAGAAAAATAAGAGCCTAGTGAGTGAGGCCGGTGTACTGAAATACTAAAACATGATTGATAATCAGATCCTAAATGCTGCTGCTGCTCTGTTAGTCAGTGGGCGTGTAAGTAGCCTTGCAGAAGGAGTAACTCTTGCTCGTGAAACTCACCGATCAGGCAAAGCTATCAAGACCCTGGAATCGTGGATAGATATCTCGCAGGTAAGAAAACCATCCCATCAAACTCAACTAAACGTTTAATCAGATTGCCCACAAAATTATGCCTACATATTAGAACCCTCTTTTATGCAGAAGCTGAAAGGTGGAGATGCAGCAGTAGTTGTTGCATGAACGTCAAGGGTAATTAGATGAATCCCCTCTTTTGAGATGGTTTAATCATATTTATTCGTTTAAATATAATGTGTCAGGATTCATAAATTTCGTAAGATATTGAGTCTAATATGAGTACATGTATAAGATTCTTAACGTTATTTTTTCGTTCTGCAAGTAATTTTGAGACCTTTTTAAAAACTCTTTTGAGACCTGAAATTCTAAATACATATATAATAGTTTTTGAATAACTATTGGAAGTCTTATTTACATTATCAAATGACAAATCATGATTTCAATATAAATAATTGAACTATGATATAACATAAATTGTAGTTAGTCAAAACAAGTGATGTATATTAAAATATATTAAAAAGCTATTCTTATTTTAAAAAATTGAATTTATTATTATTAAAATAATATAAAATTTTAGGATATGTAATAATTTAATTATATGTATGAAAAATTATTTAATAAAATATTTATAAATAAATTTTAAATTCATAATTGGAAGATTAATTTTATTTGATAAGTTTAAGTTGTGTTTAATTTATTTTTAATAATAATAGTCATTTTTGTAGTAGTAATAATTTTAATAATAACAAGAAAAAGAATTATTATAAATATGTAATGATATACTACGCTTATAATTATGTTTTTTTTCATAGTAATGTTATAATCTGAGAATAAAAAAATATCATCCTTCTAATTTTTGTGAATTATTAATAAAATTATTTTTTGAAAATTTGAAATTTTTATATATTTTAATTTCATCATTTAAAAACACATAATTAGTGCTATAATTTTGTGCTTATTAAATAATACTATCTATAGAATTGGTCATCTATAAAGAACATTTTGCTTTGAAATGGGGCTCTTTTCTTGCAAACAAGCATTACAAAGAGAAGTAACAACAAGGGAAGAGGTTCTCTCTTCTTTAGCCAACAAAACAGCATTGGGTTGGCTGACCTTGGAAAATGAATTCAACTACAAACACAATTACAAGATAAATCAATAATTTCATGAAACACAATTGTATGAAAAGGGAAGAGCACTCTACTCAAACTAGATCACCTAATTTATCTTCTTAAATTCTTCAATGCCAACAATTCTAGTCTTTACCTGAATTTTGTCTTCTCTTCTTCATCTTCTTTGGGTCTTCTTCTCCCAATAGAGAGAGGTGAAAACCATTGCCCCCAAAGATAGGGAAGCAACTACTAGTTGGGCTCCCAACTAGAGGGAATGGTGGAGGTGAGAACCTCCTTGCCTTATTTTTCTCTTGAATACTTTCCCAAAAGTATTTGGAGTCTTGATCACTATCCGTTGAGCCTTTAGTTTTTCAAAAAAAATTATTTCGATTAACATCAATTGATCTTTGTTTTATATATAAAAAAAAAAGTTGTTGATCAAATTGCTAGTTGCACAGAGAAATTTTTAGAGTAACTTAATTGTTGCTTTCAATTTGTTCATTTCTAGGACCAACACATAAACACAAGATATCTCAAGGGAAGCAGAGAAAAGAGGAATTCTAGCTTTTGGGAGTGAAGAGAGAAGAAACCTAGGGAGAGAAAGAAGACAAAAAGAGAGAGAGAGAGAGAGAGAGAGAGGAGTATGGACAAATTTAAGCCAAGAGGAAAAGGTTTGAATGTTCTACCCCCATGCATTGAGGTTGCATTTATAGTTGTGTGAAGGTATTTACAATTATTAGAATATCCTTAAAGTTATATGGTTCAAAAGGAAAAAGACATAAGAAGACATATACCATGTTACATAATTACAATTTTATATCATCTCGATGAAAGTTCTCCTTATTTATTAGTCATACTACCCTTACACACGTGGGTGTCTTTTAACACTCTCCCTCAAACTGGTGTTTGTAACTTTACTTGCAAATAATCTTATTCAAGAAACTTGTGTGTTTGAAAAAGAAATTTTGATTGTCTTGATTTGATTCATCTTCATCTTGTTCACATCTTGATTGTAATCTTCATCTTGTTCTCATCTTGTCTCTTCCTTGTTTGGTTATTCTCGCAACATAAAACTTGATTACCACAACAAATAGAGTTTTTTTATTATTGGTTACTTCTTTCTTATACTTCTCCCCTTCAAGTTGAGGATCTCTTTGTTCTTTACAAGAGACTAATATTGCATAACATAATGGTGAGAGAAGAAAAATCACTTCTAGCCATACGGCAATTTATACACCAATCAAAACTGTCATAGTATGAAACATACTTTGCTCAATTTCAATCGCAAAAAAATAGTCTAACATTAGGGAACAACAAAGAGACTACTCACTTTTCAAAGGTAACTCAAACACAAATCACTTATGTTATGAATTAGATGCCATAATTTCAAACTAGCGAGAGCAATAATAATAAAGGCGGAAGAAAGAAAAAAAACAAGCACAAAAACACAACAAGATTTATACATGTTCGCCTCAAGGTAAGACTACGTCGTGTCTTCTACAGTAATCCACTATAAAGATGAAATAGTTTACAAAAGAAATTGTACACACTTATATGTATTTTTCTCAAACCTCTCTTAGGTCGTAATAGATGATTCTCCACAATAATCATAACTTTAATACACTATGTATTTGTATGTATTATTAATTAATAATATATTTTCATTAAATTTAAAATCATTAATTTTATTAAATAAAAAATAGGTTAATTAAACTAAAATAATTGATTTAACAATATCTTAATAACCACTCTTAAATCACTAATATAATATAATAATTAAAAAATAAATATAATGAATAAATAAAGAATTATTTTATTAATAACAGAAGTTGATTTTTTTACGTGGTATTAATTAATAATATATTTTCACAAAATTGAAAATAATTAATTGATCAAATGAGTCATAAAAATCTCAAATATTTATTATCGTTAGAATTCTCCCATTGTCCGCGCTTTGCTTGTTCCGTTCTTTCCCTTCTGTTAATCTATTTCTAACCCCTTCCTTTTTGTCCCTCTCGGTCGTCTCCAATTGCAATCGCTCCTTCACCATCCACTCCTGTTGCAAACACTGAACAAGAATAGAGCTCCGGAGTGGGAGGATTCTGCAAAGGGAAGGATATTTCTCGGGGTTTTGCTTATCGAGGTAAACCTTAAAGCTAACCTTAATATTTCAGTTTTTCCCATCATCTTAAAGTCTTCCGTATTCTTCTTTCTTCTGTATATTTCTCAGATTCAGTTTTTTTATTTACCTGTCTTCTTGTCTTCTCGAGTTTATTTTTTTTTTCTTGCTGTCTCCTCTTTTTTCCTTTTGTTGTTTCTTTGTGTAATATTCACTTTTTTTTTTGTTCAGTATTTTGGGTGATCTTCACATTCTGCATGTTTCTTCCACGTGTAATTAGGTTCTCTCTGTTGAAATTTCGAGATATCAACTTCTTGTTTTTATTTGTTTACTTTGATCTTCTTTTGTTCTTCCTGCTTTAGTTTGCTTCATCCAATTCTACTCTTCGACTAAATATGATCCAACAAACTGATTAGCCGAGGGAACTAGATTGACAGAAGGCCATTTTGGGGAATTAGTCAGGGATTTTGTTTGAAGGGAATTCTAGCTGAAGTGATGGCGATGAAGGATGCATCCTAAACCTGAAGCTGTTTTTAGTCTTTTTTCTTTTGATTGTTTTAAGTCGCCTATGGTAATTGTGCGGCTAGGTGTAGAAAATCTCTTGGTGACCAATCTAATGTTCTCATCATTGATTTCCTAATGTTCTTCCCAAGTTGAGCACACTGGCTTCGTTTGTTGCGAGACCACTCCAGCTCCCGTTCTGCTCTTTCAAACATCATCAGAAGGCTTCTGCATATTTTCTACAATGACTATATTTTCCTATATTCTTTTTTTTCTGTGAGAAATGCCATTCTAAATGATCATGTATCTTCACAGATCTTTCTTTTTTTTATTTTAAATTTTATTTTGAAAGCGAATTTATTTTTCAAGTATATCGTTTTCAAGCTCCCTAGGTGTGTTTGTTGGAATATATTTTCTTATTCAATTTTTGTCTGTTCTCTTCTGCTTATAGTAAGCAGTATTGGGAATAAGAAACTACCATACAAGTTCCCTGAGACTGGGTGTTTATGACAATCTAATGATTCCGTTATGAAATTACAATTGTCTAATACTGTGTTTAGCAGTGAGAGATGGAAGCACGTATTGGTTTTGTCAAATATGCCTTTTTGCATTAAGGCATGTGATCCACTTAGTCTTTTTTCCACTGGTTTCCACCTTTGAGTGAAAAAAATGCAAATGCAAAAGTTAACCACTTCCATCATGAAGGTAATGGATGATATTCCATACAAGACTCAAGCATCATGTTTTCCACTTCTCTCAATTCCTATGACGCATGTGGGCTAGCTTGGGAAAATAGGAAATCTGCTGCTCTCTGTCCCTTATTTAGAAAACAGAAAATGAGTAGGAACTCTAACATTGCATAGGGTTATGGATCTTTAGAGAGGAGGACAGTAGCACAGGAGACTATTTTAAGTTAAGCTCATTGTTATTGAAAAGAGAACTCATTGGCAACATTGGTTACTTCATGTTCTATAGAATGAACTTATAAATTTTGAATTTGAGATAGCATTATATGATATATTCGTCTTCTCTATGTACATAACTCCTTACCTCCCACCTGTTGTTAGACTTCCTTATCATTGTATCTACTCTATAAATACTCTTTACTTTCTTATCAGTGGATCATTCCGAGGATAAGATTTTAGGTTCAGGTGAAAGCAGTTGTAGGGTTTCTTAACTATCATTGACATTAGAGAGTACTCAGTAGAAGAAAAGAATAGAAATTTGCTGGAATTCAGATATTTTTCCAGTGATCTTGGTCTTTCATTCTTTTCTTGATCATGAGTTAAAAAATTATCCAGAAAGACAAAAGGGTGCTGTTTCTTTCTGCACTCTGGAAATAAATAGAAAACTGAAGTCTAGATTTAATTTATTTTTCTCTCAAAGGCCAAGAATGACTTTTATATTATATGTAATATTTAACTCTTTTCTTAGTGCCTTCAATTAGTAAATTTGATTAGTTTAAATGAAAATAAAAAATTTTGTTGCTAGATTATTGTTCTGTTTGCAGCTTGCTATTAGAGCTGTACTTTACACCTTACTTTGGATTTGTTCCACTATCTACTTCTGAATAATGGAGTTTTACCTATTCTGGGTAATTTTATTGCAAATGTGTAGAATGTTATCTCCATGTGGTGGGGACATCTGGGGTATTATACTTATCTACATGGTTTGTTTTCTAATTCTTTTACTAAATATGTTGTTCTTTTCTTTTTTTTTAAAACTTTCTTGAGTGTCATAAGAATGTCATCTCCATTTGATGAGGAGTTCTGCGGTATATAATCTAATACATTGTTTGCTTTCTAACCCATCAGAATTTCTTACACCTAATGTGTATTTTTTTTTTTTTGGTTTGTAATTTATGACATGAATTTCAAAGTTGTCCACTGTATGTCATCAATTTTCTATTGAAAATGACCAGAATATTATTAAGAAAAGGAAAAAAGGGAAGAAGAAAATAGAGACAAGGAACCAAAAAGGAAAAGGAACCAATCCAGATACTAAATCCAATGGATGAGAGTCTCTGACAACAAGAGAATCTAATGAGACACTAAGTCACACAAATTTATCCGCTATGGAATTTGTAATTCACACAACAAAGGAAGTTAATGAGAATTAAAACCAGCTAATCACTGCTAAAAAGTCTCCCTCCATGGCCAAAGAGAATGGAGAAATGGATGCAGTAAATTTTGATCCCATTTAGGAGAACATGAAGTTCCGCCTCTATGGAATTGCTTAACCTAAAGGCACAGAGTGAACTCAAATGACGGTACTGTTGATCTCAAATAACTCTAACCACCCTTTTGGGGGCGGACTCCATGGACCACTAGAAGCATACATGGAAGATGATAAAGCGGCCATTTTTTTCCAATGCCTTTGCAAAGCTGCAATTTTAATATGCTGAAAGGAAGGGAATTTAAACTCAGTGATGCTTGTAATGAACAACTTTCTCCTCAACCTTACCAATCAGCAGGGTTGCAGATTAATTTTTTTTTCATTATGCCCTTCACATAAGTTCCAAATTGTACCCACAATTACAGTTCACTACGAAACCTTTCTAGGATGAGGTAAAGGTCTTTTTGAGACCCGAATAAAGAAGTCTGTAAAGGATGCAGGAAAAAATAGTGAAAACCACATTTTACAGCACAACACCCTAAATAGTGGATGCTAAAGAGCAATGTAGGAAGAAATGATCCTCCAACTCACCAACTACATTACAAAATCTATAACTAACATTATGAACAATTCAACTTCCATATAAAGCTGATCAGAGGTTAAAATTTTCATCTTGGAAGCACATTTGGTCATGATGCTTCCATCTTTGGAGGTGAACGGTTGGACCAAACAGCACTAGATGCAAGGTGAGTAGAATCAGTAGAATGAAAAAAATGATAAAATGAAGAAACACAAAAATCTCTTGAAGATTCAAACTTCCAAATCAATTGATCTTCAACAGAACAAACATATATTAATTTTTTAGCCAAGCGGAAAGAAGCACAATCTCATCTATTCCAATTACGCTCAGCATAAGAATAAATAACTGACTTTTATTATCTTAAGCCAAATTAAAGAGTGGAGGAAATTAAGAATACAAAGAAGAACCACTAATCCATTCATCTATCCAAAATTTTACTCAATTGCAATCCCTGCATGAAACGTAAGACCTTGAATATATAAAAGCTTTAGATGATTGATGACTTTCGATATACCGGAAACAAGTTGTAGGGTTGGGTCTCAGGGGATCTGGCAATATGAGAATATTTTTAATTTGTAGAGATTAGAGAATTCTTATCCATCCCAAACCTTTAAAGCCATTTAGCGAGTAGTGCATGATTCACAAGTTGATTAATTTAATTCCCAAGCCTCCTGTTTCCTTTGGCAAGCAGACCTTTTTCCAGTTAATTCATTGACATGTGAAATTACATCAAGCTCCCTTCTTGATGTTTCAATGTTAGAATTGATACTGGACACAAATGCATATTAGATAATTTTTAGGAATGCTTGCCAAACTTACCTGCTAAATTGAGACGTTTTCCTTTCATGTGGCAAAATCACCTTTGGAGTCTATCTATAACTGGTGTCAATGGTTTTTTGTTAGGGCAGCCTAGAAATAGAGGCCAGCCCAAATATGACATATGAAGAGATGATGTGATACAACCCAAAATAGCTGCAATGCAGGATTGAACTGGATTGGGCATTAATACCAACTATAGAGGATTTTACCCATTTGACTTTTTGATCGGAAGTCAATTAATAAATAATTAGCAAAGCTTTGACAATAAAAACTTGATCTATGGAACCATCTCTAAAACAAAAGTATCAACAACAAACTGGAGTAAAGGAGCGCTAAATTGGGCTAAGTAACTTTTTTTTTTGATAAAGATGTATTTATATAAACAAGAGAAATTACGGAAGAGGGAGCAGATCCCTGACAACCAACGATTGTAGGGTAGCTCCCCGCTTGGCAAACACATCTGTTGCCGAATTTGTGGATCTCGGAATGTGAGACCAAATACTAGATAAAAGTGAGGTAATTTCAAGAATCTCCCAAAACAACTTGAATGAGGCTTTAGGCAACCACTCAGATTTTTTGTTCTTCTAAAGATTAAAAGCTTTATTAAGAGAAAATGAACAGAGACAACAAATAGTTGAGGGGGTTTGACGATAAGCTGTTGAAGATCGACCCCCTCTTTAGTAGGCTTATAGGCTAGAGCTTTAGTAGATTTTCATACATGAGACCAAGAGACATCCAGATAATTACAAATGAAAATTTTGATCTAAAAGATGTGCAAAGCGCCATGGACTATAATCATTATTCTTAGAGCACCATCTGATGACTTCAGCTGACTTCCCTTCAATGATTGTCTTCCTGTCTTGAAACCGTTGCTTGCTTAATCTTAGCCCAACTAGGTGAGATCTAAGCTCAGCTTCATTTGAGTCCTTTATCCCAAGAGCTAGAATATGTGGTCTGGATTTCCCTTGTGCTGTTGCATATAGCACCTCTGCATCCTGAAGGCCTTGCATTCCTAATTGAACTTCCATCAAAGTTCAATTTGATGGAGTCAAGAGAGCCCGGGAGGGGGGGGGGGGGCTAGGTACTCATCCACATGCTTGTGAATGGAAAGCCTAACATTAGAGCTTCACTCTTATGCAACACCAAACCAGAAATCTCATTGAATTCCTTCATGAGGCTGAGCCAGGGGATGACTTCTTGAAGCAAGCATTAAGCCAAGGTTGAAAGCCTCTTGTGCGTTAAGACTCTTCTGTTTCATTCTCTCCAAATGATCCAAGGCACGAATGGGCGGCAAACAACTCACATGATGTGCCCCGTTCCTGGGAGGCCACTAACCAAGGATTGGGACATTAAATCTTGGAAAGTGGCTGGGGAGAGCATGGGTGTAGTTCCAGATTTCAATTGCAACAGGACAATGTTACCAATTGGTGGTCAATTGACTCCGGCTCCCCGTTGCACATTCTGCATTGATTTGATCTAAAGTTGACTCCTCTTCTAGCCAAGTTGTCATAGGTGAAAATCTTCCCATGGAGAGCACTCCAGAGAAAAAGAAAGTACCTTTGGAGGCTCTTGCATCGTCCAAGTGTTGGCACAAATGTCTGGTGGTGTTTCAAGTAAGTCCATTAAGGTGCTTGTGGTAAGAGGCCACTGACAACTTCCCTTGTGGTTCAAACATCCATAGGGGGTAGTCTTCCTCAAGTCCCTTACGGAAATAATCTTCAAGAATAAGGGTGAGGCTAGAAAATTCCTCTGTTTTTGCATTTGAGAAGTCCTTTGTAAGTCCAAGATTCATAAAATATCTGTATTGGAGCGAGTCCATGCCTCATAGACAAGACAATCTTGGTTCCTAACTGCCTGAAGAGAGTTGGGAAGTCAGCCATGAGAGGCATATCACCGATCCAAAGGTCCTCCCATAATTTCATTATGTCTCCTTTGCATAATTGAAACCTGATCCTCTCTTTGAAAGTCTGCTCTCAACTTTCAACTAACTATCTATATTAGGGAGGGTCTGTAAAGAGAAGATTCAGAGTGTTCCCAGCTACTTGAGCAGACATGCTTTGCTGTAATAATTGATCTCCAAAGCCCATTTCTCCCCGAGTTGATTTCCATAGTCATTTACTTAGCATGGCTTTGTTCGTCTATTGGATTTCCTAATTCCCAACCCTCCGAGAGCTTTGAGTCTCCAGATTTTGTCCCATCTCACTAGGTGGAAAACCGAATTGCTTCTTCCGCCTTTCCAAAGGAATCTTCTTTCTATTTGCTTAATTTTATTGGCAACACTGCTAGTGCAGGCCAAGAAGGAGAGAAAGTAATTAGGGAGGTTAGAGAGAAGCAATTTTAAAAGAGTGTGCCTACCTCCTTTAGAGAGAAATTTGCTTTTCCTTGAGGCTAAGCTTCTTTCATTCTGTTAGTGATAGGATTACATAACTTTTTTGTCAATTTGAGTTGAGAGGATGGGGAGCCCCAAAAATGATGAAAGGAAGTTATTCAGTATGTTGAAACCAAAGATGGATGATTTCAACCAATTAATCTTCTGTCCAGATGCTCTCTCAGAGAGGTTAAAGGACCACTTTGAGTTCTTGCACTTACAAGAGATTGCCCTCACATACATAACAATCTTGTTGGTGAATTGAATGAGGGGACTGTCAAGAGTTTTCTTGGGAGATGAAGGCAGTAACCTTGGCTGAGATGAAGAAGATGAGAAGGGATTCTCTGGTCAGGTTGAAGAGCAGCAGGGCGAGGGGATCACTTTCATGAAGTCCTCTAGAACTTTTAAAAATACCACAAGGTGTACCTTTGATTAAAAGGGGAGATGAAGGCTGAGAAAAACTTTTAACTTTGAATCTCCGCCTTTGTTGAAGTTCATGGTCTCCATTATCTTGTCAAGGAATTTCCAGCAGACTTGATCGAATGTCTTTTTGATGTCGAATTTCAGAATCACTTAAGGAAGGTGGTCTCTTTTGAATAAGTGATTTCAGGCACCGTCATAGTAGCATCTAGAATTTGTCAACCTTTGACAAAGGCAGACTGGTTGGGTCTCATAATTAAGGACATCACCTTTTTGTGCTTGTTGGCAAGAACTCTAGCAATCACCTTATGCTTGAGATGAGGCTGATTGTCCGAAAGTCTTTTGGTGTCTCAGTTTGCTCTTTCTTGGGAATCAGCTCAGTAATTAAGGCTCCCATGGTCTTGCATGAGATTTCATAATGGTAAAATTCTTTGAAGACAACTTGGATGTCCTCTTTGATGAAGTGCTGGCTCATTTTGTATAACCCAGCATTATACCCATCTGGCCCCAGACTTTTATTTTATTTTTTGAAATGATGCGTATAAACTATTAAAAGAAGAGGGTAGTACAAAACAAACCTAGGAAAGAGGGCCTTCCACCACAATAAGGTGTTGGAGTGAAATGCCCGCCTTAGCCCGAATGTCTGCAAAATGATTGGCAGAACGAGGAATGTGCTTCCAAATACAATTCAAATGGGAAATTAAATTACAAATTTCTGAGTACATATCCTAGTGACGCCACGAAGGTCTGATGGAATTTGCACACCAGTTAAGGACAATCTTTGAGTCTCCTTTGATGCAAAATGGGCCCGTGAGTCGGCTAAAGAAAACTTGAATTCCGTTAAGCAAGCCTAAGAGTTTTGTTGTTGTGGAGTCGGAGATACCAACTAGGCCCGCGAAGGAGAAGAGCAGATGACTGTTTGCATCATGGATAACTCTTTCATATCCCGCAGGACTAGGGCAACCAAGAGCACTTCCATCAAAGTTAAGCTTGAAGTGGCCCGATGGTGTGAGGGCCCAAAGAGCCACGATTGGGGGGTGAGAGGGCTGAGATTGCCCAACAACCAGCTGCTAGTTTCCTCTAAAGTTTGAGCTACTGAAATTTTTGAATTCTTTTCGGTTTAGAAGCCAGATAGTTACTTGGCCCGTAATGTTTTCAATCAGAATTTCAGTGAGGGAAGATTTGAATTTGAATTTCCTCCTATTTCTTTCTTTCCATAGTCCCCATAGGATATGCCTAATGTAGCACGAGAGAATCATCTTTCCTAGCTTTGGGAGGCTAGTATCAATGAGTGAGAGAATAGTGGATGACAGATTTGATGCAGCGTAGTACTGGAGCCCGATTTTGTTTAAAAGGGTGGTCCATATAGAATGGGCATAATAGAAGGATATGAGAATGTGATTGGTTGTTTTTGGAGCATTTTGACAGAAAGGGCACAAGGGGTCTGAGACGGGGGTTCCCTGTCAGATTAAGGAGTCAGAGGTGAGGATTTTATTTTTGTAGGTGTTTCAGATGAAATTTTTTGCTCGAGGCGGGGCAAGGAGATTCCAAGCAGTGGCCGCAGGGTGAGTTGATTGATTTGAGCAGGAGTTACAAAGGAAGTTGTATGCTGAAGCAGTAGAAAAGGAACCTTTTGTACAAGATGTCCAAATCAAAGTATCTTGGCTGTTACTGGGTTTGGCTAAGGGTAGGCTCGATAGGGGATTGGAAGCCAATATGGCTTCAGAATCCAAGAGATCTCTTCTGAGGTTCAAATTCCATCCCCCAGTTTCAGACCAAAGTTCAGAGATAGAGGCATCGATATTTCTGGCAAGGATTGAAATAGACTCATAGCTAAATTTGAGGCTAGAGTGGCAAGTCCACCAATCGGACCAAAATTTTGTTGAGGTTCCATTACCAATTGGACCAATCACTTTTTTTATGATAGACAAAGAGCAACACCTTCAACCTCTTTAGGTGAAAAGGGAGCCTCAAGAACTTGGGTTATGGTTCACTAATATGGGGGAATTCTATGTGACTTGGGAATGGTCTATTGATACCTTCTTCAGAATATAATCCTACATTGAAACTAGAAATTTCATTAGATAAGAGTGTTCTGGTATTAGTTCCCCATCAATTACAAGAGAGTTGATGCAGTTCGCTCTTCAATGGGAGGAGGCAAAGTCATAGAAATATTTGGAGTTCCTGTCTCCCTCTTTGAGATAGTTACAGAAGGCCTATTTCCAAATTACTCGTTTATGGCGGACAATTTTGGAGGTTGTTTTGGGTATGATGAGAAGCAAATTCAAGGGATATAGAGGTCTACTTTCTTTGAGAAGCCCAAGCTCGCTCAGTCAAGAAGACCATTGTGTTTTGAGAGGAAGATGCTTACTTCAGCTTTAGACTAAGATTTCAAATTGGCTTGCAGGAGCTTGAGCTTTTGGTAGAATTGTTGACTTGCTCTTCTAGAAACTTCACAAATATTCCACCAGTCTTCAACATGCTTCTAGAAGTCATCTTGGAGGAGCCAAGCATTCTCAAACCAAAAGAGGACTGCCCCCCATGAATTCATATTAGTGTCCAATCATAATGCGTGTATAATCTATCCAATTTGGATAAAATTGGGGGTGGGGTGGAAGGGGATGACCATTTGGCCAAGTGAATCTTCATCCCAAGAGAAGAATTTCTTGCAGATCTAATCAGTGCCTATAGCTTTGCACCATCAAAAACATAATTGCAAGAGCCTCTCTAACAATATTGAACAAACAACAATGGCGATTATGGCCATTATTTTCAATGGCGCTGTGCAAAGCAAAGGGCGATGCGACTCCCTGGGCGAACCTTCTGTTCGTTCCCCTGTGCATCCCACCGCCGCTCCTCAGCCACCAATGGAGACACCTTTCGATGACGAGATCAACGGTGGAGGCGCTCTTCATCATCTGCAGTGACACAATAGCTCGAGGACATCCAACGACTTGGAAGATGACAACTTTGGCAGACAGATTGTTACCAACTGAGCTACACGAAGAAGACTCCGACAAACCTCACTAGGAAATCCCACCACTTTCACCTTCGAATGTGGGAAGACTCACACCATTGTTTGCCAAACCAAGGAGCGCTTGGGTCGAGCCATCCACACTCTATCAAGGACAGGCAGCCGGCGCTCCTTTATCACTATCTCGACCATTGCTGGAGACTCCTTCATCAAGCTCTTTGACAAGGTCGTTTCTGGCACTACTGGCCGTGGCAGCACCAAAGAACTCTGGACTGGAGACTTGTTTCTTCTACCTTGCCACCCAACTCTACCATGGCAATCCGGAATGCAGGATTACCCAATGCCTTCGGGGATCTGTTATGGGGATCCTTTTTGTCCCCAGGCGCACCAATTCCAACTTTGGCTGTGATGCTTTTGGCAATTGCCTCCTTCAGCTCCTCCAACTCTGCCTGATACACAACATACCTCTCCATTCTCAACTAGCCACTGGCCTCCCTGTGTCGGCAAAGACCAACACTCCATCTCAAACCTCCAAGCCAGACCACAAAACACTCATGGCAGTTACCTCTCCCCAGTTGAATGTAACCAGACTTCATCTCCCTCGCCCTCCTTGCCTAGGCTCTTGCCACTGCTGCCTTGGGCCCTTACCCACCAGCATATATCCTCTACCATCACATCTCCCACTGGTTCTTCACTCACCTACACCTCAAGTACACCCCTCTCATCTCCCATGCCTCTAGGCACCTTTGGATAATCTACTTCAAAAACCTGGAGGATAGATCCTTGGCCGAAGAAACTATCTCCCACTCATCCTCACCCGTGAGCCACCTTATGGACTGGTCTTCTACCTTCACCAACTTCTCACTTGGTCACTGGTGGAACTCTGGTGCCGACACACCATGGAGAGTATTGCCAATATCTTTGTCACCCTCCTAGGCATTGACAACAACACTGCAACATTGGCTGAGCTGGAGCATGCCAAACTCTTCATTCTACCTATTCAACCAATGTCCGCCCCCCAACTACTCAAGCTCACCTTTGGACCTGCATCCTTCTGGTACATCTCTCCTTTGGCGCCATGGAAACCATGCCCCCCGTTGCCCTCAACTTGAAAGCTAACCAATCCGGTGCTCCCTTCTCGGCTCTCAACTCACCCCCGAGTGCTACCGAGTTCACTCAGTCACCCATTGACTCCCACCACCATTCAAATTTCAAACCACTCCCACCTACCCCCCTGCTGCCCAGATAGGAAGCCAGACACCTTTTCAGAGATTCCCCCCACCTAACCCTCCTGCTCTGTCTGAAGCTTTTGAATTACTAACACTGCCCCCCTTACCAGCTCCTGCCCCCTCCTCGATTAACTCGGACAATGGCCTCGCGTTGCAGTCTGCCAAGTCCTCTCTGACAGCTTCAGAAATCACCTCTGTCCTTAGGCTAGTCATTTGGATAACCTTGGTCTCCTCGCACATCATTGACCCATTGCTCACGTGGATCCAAGACAAGTCCGTCTGCCCCCCCCAATAATTGTCCCCCTTCCAACACATGGCAACTCCCTTCTACCCATCCATTAAACCCATCTCTAGCTCACCGCCACCCCCACAACCTTCCTCTAATTGTTGAACCTCCTATATCTTGCCCAACTCTGCCCTTCCTCTACCCCACAACACTTTCACTCATGAACCTGCAAAATCCCCCCCTTGCCGGCTTATCACTCGTATACAGACTCCTTGCTCTCTGTCAACATTGGCTTCCCCCCCCCAACAAAAATCGCCCCTCCCGAAACACTTACAACAAAAGAAGGAAGAATCGCTCGTGCCACTCTGCCAATGGCGAACCGAATCGAGCACTTCTTCCCCCATCCCTCTCCTTACTTGTTGACCTTGTCAATGGCAGACTTTCTTTCACTCCCTCTGGAGACAGATCCTGGAAATTTGTTGCTGCCCTTCAATCTGAAGAACACAAGTACAATGAAGATGGAGTTTGCAGAAAGGTTTGGTGCTGTCTACTCTAGCCAACTACTTGAATTTGAGGAGAGACCGTAGAACTCCCGAAATCGCTACCTCAATGATCATTCTCTCCTGGAACATCAAGGGAATCGGCTAGCACTCCAAGCATGCAATCATCTAGCCTCGAACCTAAAATTGTAATCGAGCTCAAGCCCAATAATTTTAACCGAGTTCGAGCTCCAATCTACATTTAAAACTTTGTATAAAATACATGCAAATAAACTATATATAAAATTATGCATAAATTTTACCTAAAAGATGGAGTTTGCAAAAAAGTTTGGTGTCGTCTACTCTGGCCAACTACTTGGATTTGAGGAGATCGTAGAACTCCCGAAATCGCTACCTCAATGATCATTCTCTCCTGGAACATCTAGGGAATCGGCTAGCACTCCAAGCGTGCAATCATCCAGCCTCGAGCCTAAAATTATAATCGAGCTCAAGCCCAATAATTTTAATTGAGTTCGAGCTCCAACCTACATTTAAAACTTTGTATAAAATACAAGCAAATAAACTATATATAAAATTATGCATAAATTTTACATAAGTGATGGAGTTTGCAGAAAAGTTTGGTGTCGTCTACTCTGGCCAACTACTTGGATTTGAGGAGACCGTAGAACTCCCGAAATCGCTACCTCAATGATCATTCTCTCCTGGGACATCAGGGGAATTGGCTAGCACTCCAAGCATGCAATCATCTAGCCTCGAACCTAAAATTGTAATCGAGCTCAAGGCCAATAATTTTAATTGAATTCGAGCTCCAACCAACATTTAAAACTTTGTATAAAATACATGCAAACAAACTATATATAAAATTATGCATAAATTTTACATAAATGATGGAGTTTGCAGAAGAGTTTGGTGCCGTCTACTCTTGCCAACTACTTGGATTTGAGGAGACCGTAGAACTCCCAAAATCGCTACCTCAATGATCATTCTCTACTGGAACATCAGGGGAATCGCCTAGCACTCCAAGCGTGCAATCATCCAGCTTCGAGCCTAAAATTGTAATCAAGCTCAAGCCCAATAATTTTAACTGAGTTCGATTTCCAACCAACATTTAACTTTGTATAAAATACATGCAAATAAACTATATATAAAATTATGCATAAATTTTACATAAAATTGGGCATAACCTCTACATAAAATTGGGCATGACCTCTGTACAAAAAAAGAAATATCAATATCAATTTACAATCACCCAAATAAAAACTATACATCCAGTATAAATTTATAAACTCTAGCTCTTTCTCTTCGTGGTAGAAAACAATATACGAAGTCCCCGTTCGCATGAGAAAAATCTTATGATAAAAACAAAAGAATAAAACTTATAATTGTCTGATAAAAAAATACTTTTCCACTACTAATTACTTAATGTAGTGAAAAATATTAAAATTACCAAGATGAGAAAAAGATGAAAAATCAAGTAATTGGTAGCATTATCTCCGTAGTCTTCTTCTCAGGCTGTAATCATCAAACAAAAATTTAATAAATAAAACTAAAAAAATTATTCAAAAATATCGTAATAAATAATTATTCAAAAGTAGTTCACCTTTAGGTTTTTCTTGAGATCGTGAAGAGCTCAAACCTAATCACCACCACAAATCAAAGCTTTAATTGTATTTGCTGCCAAGGAAGAATGATATGGATCTATTATTATACCACCAGGACTAAAGGTTAGACTCTGAAGGTACTGTGGATATGAGAATTACTAGGATGTTGGCTGCCATCTTAGGTAATACCCGAAATTTCAAATTATTCACTTTCCACCATTCTAAAACATCAAAATCATATTGTGAAGGTTCCTCACAAATATACACACCTTTTTCAAGATAATTTTCCAATTCTGACCTTTGTGAATTCACTACTCCCGCTTGTTTCACATAAGTCATTAACTTTGACCAACTTGAACTTGATAAAGAATGTACCTACGACTTGTGGAAACACCCATAGAGCTAATAGTTGAAACAATCACTTCATTACTAATCTCCATATTATATATGGATACATAGTCATCATAAATCTCACATTAAGGTCCGTCGAACTAAGTTTATATTCATTGTAGCTTCCTCCTCAGAATATATCTCTAGAAAACATATTCGATCAATTTTAATTTGACCCTTGGATCCAAAACTAAAACAACAACCATCAACAAATTGCATTCACCCTAGTACTTCTCAAATTTCTCTTTCATTCTACTAACCATTGTCCTAATGAAAATATTTTCATTTATAGAATGAAAATTCAAAACTTCTTTTATCCAATATACATCACTAAGGTATAAATTAGAAGTAGGGTAGTCACTCCTAGAAATTATATTAGTGACTACATTAAAAACTTCTAGAATCCTACACACCATTTCTACCTTTTCCCATTCATCAAGACTTGACAAACAATCATAAGTTGGTTCTCTATCTTGAAATCTAGGAAATTGATCTTTGAATTTTAAAGCAGAAGACAACATGTCATAAGTGGAGTTCCAACGAGTTGGACAATCAATAACCAACGTTTTTGCACCTAGTTGTAGTTGCTGCACAATTTCATAAAAAATGCAAAGTCTAGCCTCAGACATATTTATGAATTTGACACTCTCACTCACATTCGCAATGATATCCTTAGTCTAAACAAAACCATCTTGGACTAATAAGTTCAGAATATGAACACAACAACGCATATGAAATAACTTCCCACCACAAATCAACTTCCTTTTTCTTGAAAAATCATCCTTCAAACACTCTTAGACAAACATCATTATATGCAACATTATCAACTGAGATACTAAATACTTTATTTTTGGTTTCCCAATCTTTCAAACACTTGTAAATAACATCTTACTATGTCAACACCACGACGGAGGAACATGCACAAAACTTAAGACTTGTTTTTGTAACTTCCAATTACTATCAATAAAATGACCAGTAATAACCATGTATTCGATCTTTTGATTTTGCGATCCAAAGATCCGTGGTAAGACAAATTTTGTTAATCTCTTTTATTAAAGTTTTCAATTTCTTTTTCTCTGTCTCGTACATCTCCATACACTCTTTCTTATTGGTCTTACGGGATATTTTTTCATAATTCACATTTGCCATCTTTTTTTTTTTTTTGAAATAGTACTAAGTTATATTAAAAGGCTCAAATGAGCGTGATTACAAGGAGGGGGAACCGTCCCAAACAATGAAAGATTGCTGGGATGTTTCAAATTTAGCTTGCCTATCTGCCAAAGAATTAACTGACCTAAGAATGTGATTCCAAGTACAAGTAATTGAGGTTACAATATCTGCAATAGAGGAAATAATTGGCCAATGCCGCCAAAGGCCACTTTAGAGTCCCCTTCAATCAACAACTTCCCTTGAAGACTGTCTTTGAAAATTTTCAAACCAAAATGAAGAGCAGTCACCTCTGCAGTGTTGGAATCAGGAAAAAATGGTCTCTTCTCTATGGTTCTTGAAGACCCCCCCCCCCCCCCCCCCCCCCCCCCCCCCCCCCTTGTCGAAGTTCAGCTTAATGCAATCACTAGGGGGAGACTCCCACTCTGTCATGATCGGAATCTTCTGGGGACAATTCCGTCGAAGGGAGACACCGGCCTGGGGAGCAAATTCCTTTATGGTGTGGAGCTAGCTAGAAGTCATACCCACGACACAAGAGACCGTACTATCCAGATTGCTGAACTTGGAATTGAATCTCCGGTTTTTTCACTCAAGCCATAGACACAATAGAAACTTGCCAATTTTAGGCAAACAAGTCCCCAACACCATATGGAAAGTGCCGAATAGATCTTGATGGAGGCCCACTTGAATGATAATTTTCTAGAAGACTACCATCCAAACTCTCCACAAAAAGCCATAGCGCTGAAGAACATACTGAACTGACTCCTCACATATGCCACAAAGGGGCAGGTACTATCCGGGGCGGTGTAGCCTCTCTTGTTATGGTTGTCTACAGTGAGGATTTGCTTTCTGATGGTTGTCCAAATAAAGAATTTTATCTTGTTAGGTGCCGAGAGTCTTTAGGCAAGATTCGCCTTGTGCTCTGGCAAATTGGGGTCATCCTCTCTGATGTGGGAATAGGCTGAAGTGACTGTGAAGATACCACTAATGCTAAGCTTGCACCCCAGACAACACGACTTCACATGCCGTTGGCCTCATCTCGAGCTGACTTCATATAAGGAAGGAATTTGCCGCTCTATCGGGTATTTCCCTTTGGGAAAATTGAAGCTTGATCGCTCATATGACTGATCCCTGCAGGACTCCGATTATGGCCATCTGGGATCCTTCCCCTTGCGACTGCATTAAACTCAATTTTGATGGTAGTGCTACTAGCTGTCCTAGACCGGTTGGAGCAGGCGGTGTTTTTAGAGGTCACAATGGAGACTCTATTCTTTCTTATGTTGGACCGGTGGGCATTGCTAATTCTAATACTGCTGAAGTTAATGCTCTTCTATTCGGTATCCAAATTTTCGAGGAACGTCTCCATGACAAGTTAATCATTGAAGGGACTTGAAGACTATAATCAGTTGGTGTTCCAAAGATAGCTCCCCCTCTTGGCGCCACTGGCCTATCACAGATTGTATTGCTGACATTGTATCTTCTATCCATTGTAATTGGAATGTCATTCCTAGATCAACCAACTCTTTGGCTGATAAATTGGCTAAATTCGGAACTTCCCAGCAATCTCTCATTGTTTGGGAAGACTTCTCTCCTTTGTAATTTGCTCTTTTGAGGTTTTGTCTTAATAAAAAACAGCATCATTTAAAAAAAAATAAAAAAAATCAATTTATCTTGCACTCACTCCCAGATGATTGTACTACTGAGACTGGATAGAAGCGAGCAGAAGGCTGTAGCTTTATCATCGTTCAGGCTATTCCTCCACAAAAATAGGGCTACAAATGTTATCATTCCTCCAACAAGGAAATTTTTTGTGTCTGTTGATATTACTTCTGTTGAACAAGATCATTACTTTACTAGTCCTTATCTTTAGGAGGAGAAATCTTTTATACAAGGTAAAGACAAGGATTTCTTTCTCCTTGAGTTTCCAGCCATTGTTTCCGTGCCAAACATTCCGCCAAACACCACATCCGAGTCAAACTTGCAGTTAGAAGTTGAGCCTCATACATCCAAGTCACAAGGAATGTTACATGGGATGCAAACTCAAGACTCTAATTGTCCATTGCAGGTTTACTTAAGGGAAAGAGTGCCAATCTCTTAACCTGTGCCAGCACAATCATCCGATTCTGCTTCTAGTCATGTCGAAGTAAGTATTCCACCCGATGATAATATCCTTTTTTATTTTTTTGAAATGGATGATAAGATCCTTGAAACACTTGAACAACTTGATTGTGATGTTCCTATTGCTCTTAGAAAAGGAGTTAGAGCTTGTACCAAACACCCTCTATATTTGTTCATATCCTATAAGAATCTTTCTCCTAAATACAATACCTTTCTTACTAGTCAAAATAAAGTTGCTATTCCTAAAACATTATTCAAGGCATTAGGAAATGAGAATTGGAAAAATACTATGAAGATTGAGATGGAAGCACTTGAGAAAAACAAGACTTAGGACTTGGTGAGACTGCCAAGAGGGAAGAAACCAGTTGGGTGCAGATGGGTGTTCACAACTAAATACAATTTATATGGATCTTTGGAAAAGTATAAGGCAAGGTTAGTCGCCAAAGGGTATGCTCAAACTTACGACATAGATAATCTGGCGACTTTTGATCCGGTGGCTAAGATGAATACAGTGAGAATCTTACTATCAATGGCTGTAAATTTTGGGTGGAGATAACTATAATTTGATGTTAAGAACGCGTTCTTACATGCTAATCTTGAAGAGGAGATCTATATGGAGATTTCACCCGGGTTTGCATCAAATGAAAAAAGGAGTGGTATATAAGCTAAAAAAGGCTTTGTACAGACTAAAATAGTCCCTACGATCTTGGTTTGGGAGATTTACCAAAGTGATGGTGTGTATGGGCTATAAACAGAGCCAAGGCAATCATACCCTATTGGTGAAGCACTCGGCAACAGGGGGAGTGACGGTATTGCTAGATGATATTATAGTCATAGGAGATGACTTGGACAAAATGGAGAACTTGAAGAAACAATTGGTGATGGAGTTTGAGATTAAAGAGCTAGGCAAATTGAAGTACTTTCTTGGTATTTAAGTAGCCCACTCCCAACATGGGATTTTTATATCCCAACAAAAATATGTGTTAAGACTTATTGGCTGATATAGGCGAGCTGGGATGTAAGCCAATAGAGACACCCATAAAGTCAAACCACAGACTTTGTCATGATCCTGAGAATATGATGGTGGGTAAAGGTTTTTATCAAAGACTTGTGGTGAAGCTAATTATTGTTACATACCAGGCTTGATATAGCTTACACTATAAGTGTGGTAAGTCAATTTATGCATAATCCCAGAGAGTCACATCTCAAAGCAGTGCATAGAATCCTGCAGTACTTGAAGGGTACACCAAGCAGAGGAATCTTGTTTGGATGACTCTTAAAGCCTATACAAATGCGGATTATGCAGGAACTGTAGTTGATAGAAGATTGACCTCAGGGTATTGCACTTTCTTAGGAGGCAATCTGGTAAATTGGAGAAGCAAAATACAAAATATGGTTGCAAGGTCCAATGCTGAAGCTGAGTTTAGAGCAATGGCTCTTGGGATTTGTGAACTGCTATGGCTAAAGATAATCTTAGAGGATATGAAAGTCAGATGGGAAGGTCCAATGAGGCTATATTGTGACAACAAATCAGCCATCAATATTGCACACAACCCAATACAACATGACCGTACCAAACACATAGAAGTTGATAGACATTTTATTAAGGAGAAGCTGGATAGTGGCCTAATATGTACTCGTTTCGTTTCTACTGGTGATCAACTTGCCAATGTGCTTACCAAAGGATTGTCTGGTACTATTTTTCAGAGAATAACAAGCAAGCTTGGAAGGGATGATATCCATTCATCAACTTGAAGGGTATGTGGGAAAATACAGTCCGTGTACAGTTGTGAATACAACATGTACAACATGTGAGAAAATATAGTCTATGTATAACTGTGAATACAACATGTACAACATGTGGGAAAATACAGTTTGTATACAACTATGAATATTTGACATTCTCTAGTGATTGTAATTCCGGATTTTAGGGATTAGATTAGATTTTGATTTTATTTTGATTTGTATTTCCAAGATTAGGTAGTTACCAAATAGAGTGACACTCTACTGTACATATAAATCATTGTAATTCGTTACTCATTCAGTTCAATACAATTACCAAGTTCAACATATTTTGTCATGTTATTGCCCTTAAGTAAGGTTTTTCGTTGTTGTCCTTTAGTGATCGACTTTTCTTACATAGTGGTTATTGATTAGTATCACTATTTTGTCTTCTAAATCATTTTTGTTGATTTCGATTTTTCTTATTTTGTCACTCATATTCTTCTTTGTGGTTTTGCCTTCCTAATTAGGATTGTGAAAGTCCTTGTTTGTTTGGACATATGGAGATGGTTTGTTATTCAAGGGGAGGTATAAGAAAATTTTGCATTATCTGAAGTTTTTTTATGGGAAAGTCGGGGATCATAGTCATCTACTCCAGAGCTTCATAAAAAAATTAGAGTATAAGAGTAAATGTGTGAAGCCAAAGTGCAAGCTCAAAAGCCGAAGACCACAAGAGTTACAAATTGTGAAGTTTTGAAGCCACACAGACCATAGTTATTTGAAGACCATTTTTTGTATTTTGTGTTTTGTGTTTATTCTTAAAAAGGGAATAGAGAGATAAGTGTTGTTACAAGCTGAAGCTGTGAGGGGGAGTGTTGGAAGGTATCATTACATTTTACTTATTTTTTAGGGATATTTTTTCCCTTAGAAACTAGATTCCTGGGTTTTAGTCAAGGACATGAACGTAAATTATTTCAATTATAATAAGGTAGAATGGTTATTAAACCCTAATCTCTCCAATTCTTTTCTCCTACAAAATTTCAACATATTTCTTTAAAATGCATTTTTATCGCCTTCATTTGTTAGAATGATTTGTCTGAAGTTGGTTAATGTAATCTTAAAAGTATTTTGGTGTTTCCTAATTTATCCGGTCCTTAAAGCTCATTAAGATCAGCAGTGCCTTTGATGTTCTAGTGAATAAAATTTTCCAACCATTGTGCATTGGTTGGAGTTACTAAGCCGCATGAATGCCTCTAAACGGAGTATGTTGCATCAATTCATCTTATTTTAATTTTTTCTTGTTAACGAACCGGCTGGTTGAATAACTATTATGGTGTTTTGTTTTTCTGGTGGTATATAGTGCTTATCTAGGAGAACATTAAAATCTCTAAGTAACCTTCTATAGTGCTATTGACAGCTACATGCAGATTGGCCCTAACAGATTTCTTTGTGGCCCTAACAGATTTCTTTGTCATTAACTAGGTAGAACTTTTTATTTCCTTCTATATTGCCAATTTATTACTGTTCTATCACTTTTGTTGAAGTAAATTGTTACATACTTTTAACTTATTTCTGTCATCTGTCCATTAAACGGGCTCCATTGCTAGCTTTTTAATTAATCTTCCAGGGCCTGTGTTAGTCTGACTTAAAATTCAAATGCATCGCCACTTCACTTCTTTCCTTTTCCACACCTTCTGCAGGTAGACCAGTATTTGCAAACATTCATCAAGATGGCAGATTTGCAGGAAAATTCTCAGGGAAGAATCTCAAATGTCAAAACCTTGATATCCTCCTACTCATGTCGATTAAGGGAAGAATTTGTCAGGCTCTTGCATTCCCCAGGTTTGAGTTATTTTGCCCGAATGACAAATCCATTTTCCAGAGGCACTTATCCCAGATACAAGAGAAGGAAGCCTAGCCTACCTCTTCCTTTATCTTCGACTAATTATGACACTTCTTTGTAAGTTCTTTGATGATTTCGAATGTTTTCTTTTGACTGATGTCATGAAGTGAGAGTTCTCTCAAGTTGGGTGATGATAGCCATCTAGTGTTTTGGTAGTCTTATTTCTTCAATCAGATGATTAAGATCCTGCAATGTTGGGAAGAGTGGATGGAAAATGTTGAATTTATGGAAATGAGAAATACTTCACTAACTTGTTTAAAACTGATGACAAACCTTTATTTATAATAGAGGAAACTAGTAAAATCCAATTACAATTAAACTACCCATATCCCAGTTATACTTAAAGTCTAACACTTAAAAATAAGTTCTAACATAATTAAATAACTAAACATAAATTAAAGACTAATATAACTAAAACACCTCTACCTGAGACTTTTCTGTGATACCTTCTTCCATGAAACTCGTCTTAGACTCCATATTAATTCTTGCTCTGTGAGACTTCTTGTTGTGAGAGTCATGTAAAGATTCTTCCACACTTGCTATTCAATAGAAAATTCAAGCTTAGTTACTCATGCAAGGCTACATTAATGGTTTTGTGTGGGTGCTTTGTCTTAGTAAAGCACTCATTGTAGTCTATAGATTGTAGTGGCTGAGTTTCTAAAAGTAAGATGGACATAAATGTGCAAGAGGCAAGAGGCTGTTCTCTTGTCCATGTGTGGACATAAATGTGCATGGACATAGAGGAATTGCTGGAAGAAGGTACTTAGCTTATGGTTGGCCTGTTCTTCCATGTAAGATTCCAATGCAATCTCTTTCAGTCAGAAGAGGTACAACTGTCCATCAAGGTTGGCTCCAGTTTCATGTTTATTGTTTAATAGGCTGATGTTTACAAATTTGTTTGATTATGTTGCTAGAAGTGCTTACTCTTATTCAGGTTACTAGCTAAGTGGAAGTGAATGATTCAAGCCTTCTTATGTGCCCTCCCACTGTCATGTAACTTTTACTTTTCTGATCTCTTGAGCTGTTTTGAGCTCTGCTGTTCTTGTCATTAGGATCCTCCAATCACCTTCGTGCAGTGGAATAATGAATTTTTTGAAATAATAACCCAATTAGTATGCTGAAAGCTCAAACGTATCTTGTTTGGTCATGTGTAAACTTGCTTGCAGGAATCTTGATTAGCTGCAATTTACTTGGTTACTGAGATTCAAAGAGCCTTGAAGAATAATCTTAAGTTGTTCCATCTGCAGGTCACTGGGGGATACATCCAAAGTTCATGACATTATAGAGGATATTATGGGTCACATTTTGTCAAGGTTGCATCACATTCAAAAGAGCTTGCACTTTTGGCAATCACGGGCTGAGGTTATTAGTCCCCAGTTTTGATAACCATGATAGTTATGTATCATTTCCCAGAAACTAGTGAAAAAGCGTGTTAAAAATTTGTTAGAACTTTAACTATTCATATAGTTATTTAATGAGTCAACTTGGCTGGTACCATAATCTTTGGCTAATCGGTTTCTCCATGTTTTATTGTACAGGTAACTGACAAACAAAAGGTGTACTTTATGGTTTTGGAAAGAGGCCCCTGGGCTTTTATTGAAGGATCATCTCAGCTGCTTCATGGGATTGCTACTGAAGGCTATTCCGTGCAACATCTTTGCCATTCAGCAACCGTTAGCATTAATGAGAGGATAGCTGTGTTAACTGGTTTGCAGCATTCTTTGGCTTTGTTTCTTGCACAGGTTTGTTGGTTTGAGGTGTGAAGATTCTTTGTCCTTATCTGCTAAATGTAATAATTTGAATTTGTTTTTCCTTGTAGCTGTACACAGAGGTTGACAAATTTGGGGAAGCTCTGATGAAGGATCCTGACAAGTCATTGCCAATGTTTTTGATAACTATCAATAATTTGTTTTCAAAATTGGAAGCATCAATAGGCCATCCACAATCAAATATTAAGGTTGACTACTTTCTAGTTGAGTTCTATTGGGAGTTGTTGAATCCCATGTTTTCAGTCAGTGACAAATCCAGTCCATGCATTCTGTATGTCCACTACTTTCATATGGTGTTTCAGTATCTCCATTTTTTTTTCTCTGCAGAATAGTTTTTCTGTTCCTGTGGATGAAAACAAGTCATTGTATCTCCAGTTAGAAAAACTGCCTGAGATTAACCAAGGCAGATCACAGTGGACAGACTTTGAAGTAAGGGATGCTATTAATTCAGTTTATAAAAACCTCCAGAGACTTGATTCTTATCTGTCTATCCTTGTAAGTTAAGACTTCATAGTCATCTTCCTGGTGGGTTTATTTCTAGCTGATATTTTAATTTGTAACCATTGTTTTATTTTGTACTCTTTTAAGGTTTCAAAATACCAAAAGCCAAGGAGAATGACTTTATACTGGTTACCGTATACATGTGGAGCTGTGGGTCTCTCTGTATGTTCAGTGTGGCTCTTAAGGCGTAGTAGTTTAATGGGAAGTCCTGATATTGACAACTGGATCCATGAAGCAAAGGAGTCAACAGTCAGTTTCTGGAAAAATCATGTGGAGCAACCAGTATGATACATCTTGATTTTTCTTATATCTGTGCCACATCTGCTTTTAAAATTTAATTGAATATGAAACTAAATATTGTTCATTAAGTATCATGTCTTATCATACTATTTATTTAAATTTGCAAATAAGCATGTCATGTCTTATTATACTGTTTATTAGCATTTCAAAATAAGGATCTACTATTAAACTTTTCCAGGGCTTCACTAGGTTTCTAGTTATCTATATGGTGGTGATCAATGAAATTTTCAGTATTTTACTGAAGGGTGCAATCCGCTAAATCCTTATTACTTTTATCCACATTGTGGATGATTATGATCTCTTATTCCTGTGCCTGTAACCTTCAATAATCTGAGGCATTAAAACATAATTCACTGTGTTGAGAACATATGACATTCAGACTTGAAAATATGGTTTACTTTAGAAAATTGTAAATTACTTGTTTAATCATATTGACTAATGCAACCAGGGTTCCATTTTTTATTTTTTAGTTTTTGAATGGTGGCCTTTAATGGATTATGGCACAATAATCAATTGTCATGAATATCCTTCGTTAACATATCTTAAATGGACCATGTAGAATTTCTATAATCTGTCAAACTTTCATCAACATCACTTCAGTCATCAGAGAAGATTCTTAAGATCTCAATCATCCATCTGAAAGATTGGTTGAATATCTAGGCTCCAGAGTTATGTAAATTTTTTTTTTTTTTTTGAAAAGATGCTGATTTTTATTAAGAGAAAGCTCAAACGAGTCGATTACCAGAGTTATGTAAATTGAGACAGTCCTATCCATTGATTGAGACTATGCTTCCTGCCAACTAGTGATTAGGGCTTGTATTCAATACAGATATGAACATTTTGGATCTGATCCATTTGTGGATATTTAGATACTTGAAATCCTATCTGAATGTCTGAGGAACCATTTGTAGTTGGATATCCCTATCCGTCTGCTGGTTAATATCTGAATCCGAAAACCGGCAAAAGTAAAATGATTACAAAATCTCAAAGAGATGAATATGATAAATAGTAGCAAATCTCAAATAATAAATTTGATTCCACAACATAGGAAAAAATACTTAAAACATTTTGAAATATCACAAAATAGACATGGACACCTAACTATATGTCTTACTTATTATGAGTAAGCGAGCGATGAGGAGGTGAGAGAGAGTGGAGCAAGAGAAGGGAGAAGAAGTTAGATGTTAGTCTTTTGTTCTGTTTCCCTTTAATAAAATCTAGCACCATTTAAAAAAAAATCTCTTACTTATGAGTAAGTGAGTAGTGAGGAGGTGAGACAGAGTGGAGCGAGAGAAGGATGGACGGAAGGGAAAAGAAGTATGGGATGCGACAAAAGAATTAGCATGAGCTGCTGGAAGGGATAGCAAAAGGGATTGCGAGGAAGATGATGAAGACTTGGTGGAAAATAGCATCTGCATTTTGAAGGTTTCATCCAGCGAGGTTTTGATGAGAAGGAGAAGAGGACCACCACAGCTTTTAACCCGACATTCTGAGGACTGACCAAGGTGGAGAAGATGACAGCAGTTGGAAGATAGTATAGCAAAGATCGAATCGTTTTAAGAGATGCAATGAATATCACTTTCTTACGGCACCACCACTCTGAAGATTTCAGAACGAAATGGGCCTGCTGGAAGGGTAGTGTGTGTCACCGTCAGGAATGGAATGCTCCTTTATCTCCATTCTGGTTACCGCCTGCAACTTCTTCATTTCTCAGTTCCAACGTGCTACCACTGATCACCAGGCTGGAAGAGGTACACAGGAGTGATGGACTGGTAATCTGGTCTTTTATTTCTCTGTCTTCATCTATAATGGTAACAGGGAGTGCAAGATCATTCAAAGCCGTGAGGGAGTTATTATGGCCCAAATTTATGTCCTTGAGAGCGCTGACTCATGGTTTGGTTGGCCACCTACATGGTATGCTGAAGTAATTTCGTGCCATCTGAACCTCCTTACCAGTGTAATCAGAAGGATAATCACAACGAGAGATTCCCAACCCATTTTCCACCACTGTCCATGGCAAATCACCAACTCAGAATTCCCAAACATGCAATACCTGTGCCTCGCTCACACCCATAGAACCCCCGTCTCACCAGTTCAAAGTCAAATCTCCCCCCCAGACCCTCTGTGTGGAAGGAAGCTGCTCTCGCTGGCTGTTGTTGCTACTGTCTAGGCATGGAATGCTGATTTCCCCATCACCAACTGATTCTCCAAGTAGCTCCAATTGGACTATCTCCCTCATTTTGCTTATCTGGGAGCTCAAGACTGGCTCACTTTCTTCCAATCAGCTGAAAGACAGCCTCAGCTTCACGGATTTCATCATGCAATAACTCATTCCTCTCCAACATTTCTGAATGGAAGCCTAGCACCACTTCTTTTACTTTCGGGCAATGGTTAAGCATCCGGGGGACTTTCTACTGACCTCTGGCATGACCATGTACTTGAGAAGATAGCTGCACTCTTCGGTAGGGTGGTGCAATTTGGAGAGAGCACAACGTAGAGAGATCGAATGGATGTTGCCAATATCCTCATAAACCCAACACAACACTGGCATGGACACTCTATTGTCAAATTCACTGTTGGAAAAGAGTTTTTCTGGATCAAAGTTACCTTTGATGACTTCTGTGATCTGTAGTACCAGGATGACAAGCTCTGGTTGTCGGAATGGCACGAGTTGACAGTCTCTCGCCTAGACACTATCGGGTCAAGGCCCAACCAACCAATTTCTCTCAGTCTGCCAGCATTGAACCAGGTGATATCACTCCCTGAGTCCCCTTCAATTTCAAACTCAAATTTCTTTCCTCACACCACTCATCTACCCCAACCTGCGAACCTGAAAAAACTGGCATTTGCCAATGCAGTTTGACGGTGCCGCCCCCTATTCCCAGCCCAAACTGCACACCCTGCGATATGCAGAACCCTCCCCCCAAGAGGTGCAGGTTTGACACACAACCCCCATTCTAGCACCGTTATAACACCTAGAAACAATACTTTCTTTCCTTGCCAACCTGACATGGCCTGCAACTCTCCAGCTCCCATTAATCACATCTCACCAATCTAGCTGCCACATCCTACCATGACCCTCACCAACTTGGAGACGTGTCCTGAAATTGGAATTAATTCCGAAGTCCCTAAGAGTTGGCTTCGCTTAATGTCTGGGCCCCCTACCTAATCACACATGAATGTTGCCCAACCCCCAACCTACATCAAATACCCAAATCGACACACTTACCCCTTCAGCATACCACCCAGGAATGAATTCCTCCTCCCTCATCCCCGTGTCATAATCCCGAATCAGCATATCATTCCGATTCAGAATCAACCACCCGCATGCGCCATTGTGCTTAAGCCATCAATCCTCAGCCTAAACAACCAAAAATCACTCTCCCCCTCCCCTAGCAACCTACCAGTATTGAAGAAGGGGCCAGCCCAGACGACTGTTACAGTGGGGTCCAGTAACCCGCCCCAATTCCCAATAGACCCAACAACTGGGAGGGTACTTTTCCCTCCTCCAGGGGATCACTCTCATTGTTTGGTTGCCGAACTCCAGTCTGAGAGACATAGGTACGATGATGACCTACATTACTGGGTTTAGCTTACGGAGGGAAGCTACCGGGCGATGATTATTCTTCGGGAGTTTCAAAAAGAAACCAGAAATGATAGTTCTATCTTGGAGCGTCCGAGGAATTGGCAGTCTGAGAAAGTGGGCCACAATTCCCTACCTTCTTGACTCTTCAAAGCCAGCCATTGTGATTCTGCAAGAAGCAAAGTGCCAAGGAATGTCTGATCTCATCACCCAGGAATTATGGAATTGTGCCAGTTGAATGGTATGCGGTCAACGCGATTGGTCACTCAGGTGGGATTCTAATTCTCTGGAATTCTGATGCTGTTGAAGTGCTGGACTGTGACCCTGGTTACCACTCCGTTGGGCTGAGACTCATAGACAAATGCACAGATGGTGTATGGTGTCTTATTGGGATCTATGGATCTACAAGTTATTGTGACCGGAGGGAATTTTGGGATGAAATTCTTAGTCTTCTTCAAGGATGGCAGCATCCTTGGTTACTAGCTAGTGACTTAGATTTTGTAATGAGAAGTTATGAGAAGGTTTATTGACTTTATTGGGAGTTGTGAGCTAGAGGAAATTTTCCTTTCAGGCAAGTCTTACATTTGGTCAAACAATCAACAACAACCTATCTTATCCTAATTGGACAGATTTCTTGCAAATGGTGACTGGCTAAGACTGTATGAAAACACGTCCTGAATCGTGTTGGGTCCGATCATTGGCTGATTCAATTGGATACCAAATTTGGCAGATGGGGGCCGATCCCTTTCAGGTTCAAGAATTCATGGTTAAAAGATGATGACTTTGATGAGATTGTTGTTTATTGGTGGGTTAACTTGCCTATTTGTGGCCTTGGAGGGTGGGTTCTTCCTCTGAAGTTCAAAGCCCTAAAAATGAAATTGAAGCAGTGGTCCTCAAAATGTTGCTCCAAGGCCAAGGTAGAAAAGACCTCCCTTCTTTCTCAAATTGCCGACATGGACGCTATTGAAGAACAAATGTGTCTTTCTTCCACTGAGTTTTTTCTTCGAATTTCCCTTCAAAACAAATTTCGAACAAAACAAACACTAAAGAAACACTCTCCTTACAACAAGAGATTGTAGGGATGCTCCTAATTTCGCACAAGAGTCAGTAATAGAGTTTGTTGACCTAGGTACATCATGAAATGAAAGATACAATATAAGAATTTCCAAAAAAATGCCAATGTCGCCACGAGGGATCCAGCGGGAAGGCGCACCAGCCAATCACAACTTTTCAGTCACATTCAATGATGAGGGGTCCACTAAATCGATCCCGAAAAAGGATAAGACCATGCAAAAGGGCGAAAAGCTCATCAGTAGTAGAGTCAGCCACACCAAGAGGGCCCAGAGGTAAGAAATAAGGGTGTTTCCATCAACATCTAGAAACACATTATTGGGGGCCTTGGAGAGAACGGGATAATCGCTGATTCCAGTTTAAATTTGCTTATGTCGACGAGGTGGCAACCATCATTACTGGCCAAATCTCCTCTTGGATTACGACTAAGAAGGAATCAGGCCACCTTGGTAGTAGTCTTTTCATCCGAAACATGATGGCCCCGCTACTCGCCTGGCTCTTTGTGAGTGGACTCCCCCACTTACCAGTTTCATCAAGCTCAGCTTTGACGGCAGCTTGCTCGTCAACCTTGGACCAACTGGTATTGGAGGGGTCTTTTGCAGCTTAGACGACGCCACCCTTCTCTCTTACTCAGGCCCTCTTGGCTTACAGGTCTCCACCATTGTGGAGCTTTTTGCCCTTCGCCAAAGGCCTGACTCTCTTTCGGGAGCACTTCTCTGGACCTCTTGTCATCGAGGGGGGTTCTAAAGTTGTAATCTTGTAGTGTTCCTCTCTCTTTCCTAAATTCCCTTGGCGTCATTGATCTGCTTTTCACGATGTTCTGGATATTTCCTCTATACTTTCTTGTATGTGGTCTCATGTGCCATGCTCTGCCAATTCTCTAGCAGACTCTCTTGCCAAGGATGGGATCCCATACAATCTCTCATTGTTTCGGGATCCCCCCTTGCATGTGTGTGATTTCTCTTGGCTTAATTAATGTTGGCCATTATAAAAAAAAAAAAAAAAAAAAAAAAAAAAAACCGTAGCACCTAGGGGTAGGTCAACAACAGCCAAGTGCCTCTGTCCAATAGTGCTTCCATCTCAACATCCATGGTTTGCTTCCATTGACGACATGAAATGGTGTCCTACAAAAAAGAAGAAAGTGCAAGAAAATAATGATAAAGTAAATTGTTTGTACTGGTTAGACAACGAATCAAAGGTAACAAAGTTGGACAGAGGGTAACGAGTACCTTTTTGAACCCCCTTCCAAAGAGGAATAGGAAGGAGGTCGCTTTCCTCAGGATCAACAAACGAAGAGCATTCATGATCTGGTGAGAGAGTAGAAAAAAAAAGAAGTCTGATATTGAGTCACTAGTCTTCAATGATATACCTATAGTTGTTTCTCTGGTGAAGTGTTAGGAACATCCTCTATAAGAGTAGGAGCAACTACCTCTAGACCTTGTAGTAGAAGGTAACACATATGTCGTGGATGAAGCAAAGAAACAAGTATCCTAAAAAAGTATTACATCAACAGATACAAATATGTCTGCTTAGTAGAAGGTCAAAAGCATTTTGTATATTTTTTGTGTATGAGAGTTTCCCAAGAAAATACACTTTACTACGTGAGGAGATAATTTATCTCTAAATGGACCAAACATGTGCAAGACAAACTCATCCAAATACACGGGTAGACAATGGAAATGATATGTCTAAAGGCATCAAACACTTGTATGGGTACTTTATTCTCAAGAGTAGAGGAAGACATCCTATTAATGAGAAAACATGTAGTAAGAATTGCATCTCCACCTGGCAGACTCCCAGGCCCAAGCGGGCATTTCTCTCCAACACTTTGTTGTGGAGTCAGGGCCCCGGTGCTAGGTTTGTAATTTTTACCTTTTTTCTTATCAATATACGCACTATTTTTTTAAAAAAAAAAAAGAATTGCTTCTCCTCAATATGATTTGGATGCATTCATCTGAAAAAGCATAATACGGACACTTCCAACAAATGATAATTCTTATGTTCAACTACATTTTGCTGTGGAATAAAAACACAAGATGTTTGATGAATAATTCCATTACCTTGACAAAACACATCAAACTTCTGGTTCATAAATTCCAAACCATTATCAGTGCGAAGTATACAAATAGAAGTATCAAACTAATATTTGATTTCATTATAGAAGTTTTGAAATGCATCAAATGCCTCAGATTTTTCCTATAGGAGATACATCCAAGTACATCTATTGAAATCATTAATGAACAAAAGAAAATACTTGCAACCAAATATACTAATCATAAGACAAGGACTCCAAACATTAAAATGAACAATGTTAAACAAACGATTGCTCCTAGAATGATATAGAGGAAATTGTATCTAGTGATGCTTACCCACTTGGCACGATTCACACTGAAACAAAAGATTGGAAGGAAATACAGGAAAAAGCTGAACCAATTTTTCTAGAAAAGGATGACCAACCTTAAGTGCCACTGTAGAGGTGAGATTGTAGAGTGCTAAGCATGTAGTGAATTATTTGGTGAGTGACTCTCCAAATAATATAATCTGCCTTTCTCACGCGTGAAACCAATCATCCTCCTCGTCATGAAATCCTAAAACACACAATGAGGAAGAAGCAACAATCAATTGAGCCATACGCTGAACTAACTGTTGCATCTCATCAGGTGCCCCTGGTACAATATTGTTGATTGTTCCAGTGGGAATCTTAGAGTTCTCATGAACAATAGAATTTTCCCATGTTGGCTTATTGAATTTAACCCAGCCCTCATAAAAAAAGTATTTTCTCTCGGATTTAACCCTGCCCTCATTAAAAAAGTATTTTCTCTCGGATTCACCATCACCTCGCCATCGACCTCTACCAAGACTATCTCTACCTCTGCCTCTATTGCTACTACTATGACCCTCTAAGATTTTGAATAGTTAACAATATTAAGTGCAAAAGCATCAACATTCTTAACTCTTTTATTTCCTTTGGCTATGATTTTGTTGAAGGCAGTGGACAAAGAAAGCACATCATCTGAGGCAAGCAATTGTGCACTGCATCAAAATCCGGACCTAAACCATCTAGAAACCTAGCCACCTATAATTGGCTCTACTGCTTTTTCTACTTCCGCTCATTATTAGTGAGTGGGTGAAATATATTTATTTCCTGCCACACTCCTAGGAATTCACCATAATATTCTGTAATAGATCTATCACACCTCTTGAGGCTGAATAATCTAGCATACAACTCATACACCTGGGATGCATTACTTTCTTGTGCATACAGAAAATTCTAGAGATATCCACATTTCTTTTGTAGTCTCACTATTCATAATCTAATTCCTTAACTTGGAATCAATGATATTTATCAGCTAGGTCATAACTTGACAGTCCTCTGCCACCCAGTCATCATTCATAGGCACTGGAGGATCATCTCTAATATATTTTGATTCTTTCTTGGCCTTCAAATATATTCTAACTGATTTAGACCAACTGAGAAAATTCTACCCATTCAATTTCTTAGTAATTATCACAATGGAGTCTTTTCCCTTAGAGTTCTCTACCTCTCTTGAGATGGTGAATACTTCACCAGAATCAGCCATAAGTGCACAAAACAGTCATAATTAAGCAATTAAAACTTCAGGCCATAAGATAGGTGGGCCCCACTTCTCAGAAATTAGGATTTTTATACAATCTGCATTTTAATCCAAATTTGATCTAATTCCACCAACTACGAGTGATTTTATACTTTAAATATATTAGAAATACCAAAATCAGGGCTGATGTCTCCTTTTCAGAGGATTATGCAGTCAGAGAGCCTAGTATTGGGCTGCGTAGTAGGTAGGAGGGGGGTTTCCCCAATCAAAAATTCCTTCTAGGACTGTAGCTCATAAAAAAACCTGCATTAAATGTAATGGAATCCAACAGCCCTAGGGTTTTGGCAAAGAAAGAAAGGGAAATGATGTTTTTTTATCAACTTGTAATGCGCAGACTAGGAGGAACTCTTCTTTGACAAATTGCATCCTTCAATGGGGTGAGAGGTTGAAGAATGGAGGCTCCCTAAACAGGATTCCTTGCTATCATACCATGAAAAAATGAATACTAATGAGTAGAGAGAGAGGAGTTGAGAGAGAAAAGAAGGAAGAGAGCTCATAAACTGACTCTTGTTGTCCTCGACCACCATTTTTTTTTTTTTGAAATGATGCTGATTTTTATTAAGACAAAAGCTCAAAAGAACAAATTACAAAGGAGGGAATCCTTCTCATACAATGAGAGATTGCTGGGAAGTTCTGAATTTTGCCAATTTATCAGCCAAAGAGTTGGTTGATCTAGGAATGAGATTCCAATTACAATGCGTAGAAGATACAATGTCAGCAATACTATCAGAGATGGGCCAGTGGCGCCAAGGGGGAAGGTTGTCTTTGGAACACCAACTAATAACCGTCTTCAAGTCGCCTTCAATGATTAACTTGCCATGGAGACGATCCCTGAAAATTTGGAGGCCGAACAGCAGAGCACTAACTTCAGCAGTATTAGAATCGGCAATGCCCACTGGACCAGCATAAGAAAGAATGGGGTCTCCATTGTGCCCTCTGAATACACCACCTGCCCCTGCTGGACCAGGACATCCAATAGCACTACCATCAAAATTCA
Source organism: Aristolochia californica (assembly GCF_029961685.1). Taxonomy (NCBI): domain Eukaryota; kingdom Viridiplantae; phylum Streptophyta; class Magnoliopsida; order Piperales; family Aristolochiaceae; genus Aristolochia; species Aristolochia californica. The sequence continues at coordinate 28,936,030 of NW_027182290.1, read as the reverse complement.
GTTTTATGCAGTCGCAAGGGGGAGATCCCAGATAGCCATTCTAGGAGCTCTACTAGGGCCAAACATGTGAGCGATCAAATTCCAATTTTCCCGAAGGGAAACCCCTGATAGAGTGGCAAAATCCTTCTTTGTATGAAGCCAACTCGAGATGAGGCTGACGGCATGAGAAGCCGTGTTGTTTGGGGTAGCTTTGGAGTTGAATCTTCGGTTGTTCCGCTTGAGCCAAATGCACCATGGAACATGTGCCAAACAGGCCGGCCGGAAGAATTAACTTGCCTAGTAGAGGAAGAAGAATCCCTCGAACCATCTCAAAGGTGCCAAAGAGGTCCTGATGTAGCCCCAGTTGGAGCTCGATTTTCTAAAAGATCTTCGTGCAAACTAACCATGAAAATCCACAGTGTAAGAGGACATGCTGGACCGTCTCTTCGCACTCACCGCAAAGGGGACAAGAAAGATCGGGGGCAGTGAAGCCTCTTCTATGAAGGTTGTCTGAAGTAAGAATCTGTTCTTTGATGGCTGACCACACGAAGAATTTGATTTTGTTTGGTGCTGAGAGTTTCCAAGCCAGATTTGCCTTGTGCTCATGAGGACTGTAGTCTTGCTTTCTGATATGAGAGTAAGCCGAAGTGACAGTGAATTGGCCATTATTACTAGGCTTCCAAATCAGCTTATCAACTGAGTGCTCCTGGATAATAGTATTACTGAGTTTAGTAAGGAGAGAGCAAAAAGCCAACGATTCCTCATCATTTAATCCCCGACGGAACGGAAGACTCCACGAGTGATCACTCCATGAATCAGCCACAGAGCAAGAGAGGTCGCTTGCCACCCTATGCAACCCTGGGAAGTCCTTTGAGAGAGATCGGGGGCCACACCATTCGTTCGACCAGAAGAGAAGGGTCCTTCCATTGCCTGAGTGAAATGTGGTAGTATCTCTGAATACTGGAAGGAGTTTGAAAACTGATTTCCATATCGGGGATAGGAGGCGAGCAGCGCCACCCTCTCTCCACCATGCACCCGAAAACTGAAGATAGAATTTCACCATATTCTTTCATAAATTGTTATGCTTGTTGTTGAAATTCCAAATCCATTTGAGCATAAGAGCTTTGTTCATTTCCCTTGTAGGCCGGATGCCCAATCCTCCCCTATTATGAGGCATGCAAATATCCTTCCAACTGACCAGATGATATCTGAAGGTATCTTCTGAACCCCTCCACAGAAATCGTCGATGGATGGCATCAATTTTGGAGCAAACAGAGGCCGGACAGTGCATGAATGATAATAGATAATTTGGCAGCCCCGCCAGACAAGACTTGAGGAGAGTGAGACGCCCCGTTGTTGATAAAAGTTTACCCCCTCTAAGTGGCTAGCCTCTTTTCAAATTTCTCAATGAGGGGGGACCATAGAGACACCGAAGGCCGAGAATCAAAAAGTGGGAGCCCAAGATATGTAGCTGACATATTTCCCACAAAGCATCCCAGATAGTCCGCCATATTCTGAAGCCCAGCTGGATCAATGTGATAGCCAAGGAGAGTGGTTTTTCCCCAGTTTATGTTTTGATCAGAAGCCAAATCAAGTAATCCCAACACGGCTCACAATTTTCTGATCTGATCCATAGTACCAACCCCGAAGCAAATAGTATTATCTGCAAACTGGAGAATCGGAATATCAAAGGTTGTGCAATCAGTCGTGGGTAGGAGCCATCCCATGTTCTTGGCCGAGTAGATCAAGGAGGATAGGTATTCTGCCACCACATTGAAGAGCAAAGGGGAGAGAGGGTCTCCCTGTCTGATTCCCCTGGTTCCCTTAAAGTATCCACAAATTGTTCCATTGAGAAGGACAGAGTAGCTTGTAGAGGAGATGCAACTTCGGATCCAGAAGCGCCATTTTTCTCCGAATCCCATCTTCCCCAGGAGGGTGTCCAAAAACTTCTAGTTAACTCTGTTAAATGCCTTTTTGAAGTCAAGCTTGAGGATTATTAAGTGAATATGGAACAAATTACAGAAATATCCTTATACACTTAAAAATCACTTAAACCCTTATATCTCCCAATTTACATACTCAAATTACATGAAAATAAAACTAGAGACATATCTAATCATGTAAAATAAGATAATGTAAACTCTAGTCATTACAACTGATGTAAAAAGAGGGAAGTACCCCTCAACATATTTTCTAACACGTGATGTACAAGTTTTTCTTTTGGTGTTTGCATATTCTGTAGTATACTGCAATATATTTGATGCCGTTTACCTGTATTTTCAATCTTCAGATTATATCTATCAGAGATGAGCTTTTTGAGACATTTAGGGCAAGACATAAAGGTGTAATGGAGCTTGAAGAAGTCCGGCTAACTGCAGATTCACTCCATAAGTTAGTATTTTAATTTTTTTGGGGGGCTAAGCAAAGTTCAATAATGTCCATGGGTGTGAAGTTGAAATGATAACTGCGCATTTGGCCATCCTAGTCATTTTATGTGAAACACTTTCGAACCCATATGAGGCTAGATTTGGACTGCATATATCCATGATAGATACTGTTACAAGAGAAAATGAGGTGATAAACCTTTTCTATGTAATCTGTTGAGTGTGCAGGATGTTGTTAGGCTTCAGCAAGCAAACAGAAGGTGTGGAATTTCCTGAAGATACCTCCGATCAAGCAATGTTAGAAATTGTCATGGCTAGGTAAAAAATGTCTTGTGATTTGTGTTATCAATTGTAATTATTCAGTGATGATAGGTCTTCTTTTTCTTATTTGTTCATTGTTAGAAAGTACAGGGGTAAAATTATAATTTCACTCTATGTTTGATGGTATACCCTCTTTTGATAGGCATCAGGGTGAAGGTTTTCTATCTTTTTGTATACTTAAACAGTGGATATTTGATGTTTTCTTGAGTCTAGTAGGAAGAAGGGTATTTTTGTCTTTTTATAATGTTTCACTTAGCTGATTATCATAACAGGGCTAGAGGTCATCATTAGCCTCTAATGTGATTGCCTCCTTTGAAGGCAGCTGCAGAACTTTTCTCCTTCACTCTTTTCTCTTCTTTCGTTTTCCCTTCTTCTAATCTCATAAACCTCAAATTTTCACATTGTTTTTTCCCTTGCACTATGGCATAAAGAACAATCGACTGTTACAATTGTTTTATGCACCGAAGATCAAGCATCAGCACTTTTAAGTTTGCCAAGTAGTGATTGGTCTGGACTAGGAAGCACTCTACTCTGCCTAATCACACTAGTACTGAGTTTTACTTCAGATTGACCAGGATCACTGAATGTAGTGTTTGTCTTTTCATCCAGAGTCTACTGAATTATCACACACAGTCCTAGATTGTAGATCACATGGTAGTGCAGAATCCATTCTAAATTTTTGAAAAGGAAAATATTATTTTTTTCTCATGTATTGCGTGTACACAATCATGTCAGTTAACTTTTTCGTCATTGTGAAAACTTTAATTATTTGACATAAAAAAGTCAAAGATGTGTACTTTTTCTTTTCTTTTTCTTTTTGTAGCAGCTGAGAAGGATGAATTGCATTTATGTATGCTTGATTTTTTTTTTTAAAAGAAAATTTTCTTCATTAACATTTTTGTTTGTGGTTGGGTTTACAAATCTCTTCTCTGCAGGTATGAGAAGGAGCTTATGCATCCCATAAAAAGCTTTCTTGGTGGAGAGATTGTTCGTGCTTTTCTTATTCAGGTGCTCATAAGTTGTTCTTTGAGTTGTTAATGGGGGTCTCTGTGTGCAAGTAAGGAGCAAAGAGCAGTAAAAGAGATGACAATCAGTAAACTCTGAACCTAATAAACGTATCCTAGTTTACCCTCATAATGTTGCTAGGGAGGTTAAATGGGAAGTCATTTTAATTTCCACCTCATCTGTGAAATAATGAGCTTAGTGTCATTTTGGTGTCTTTTGAATTTGCAGATTCAGAAGCTGAAACTTGATATTGAGACGTACGCTTTTCCTTTCTTCTCTCTTTTTGTTTTTGTATGTGATTAATCAAGATCTTTTAGTGTAAATACAAAGTGGCTAAATTTGCATGAAACTTGGTTTGAACAGTGTAATGCTGGAATTGGACCAGATTCTCAAGGCAAATGAGATCAACTTTGCTGTTCTTGCAGCACTCCCAGCCTTCATTCTTTGTCTGCTTTTGATCATGTTGACACGGGCATGGATCATCAGGGTGAGACTTTTTGTGAAGGGTAATTTCGTTATTTTACATACTCTGTATTTTCTAGTGAGGACACTGTCTTCTCAGGATGTATAGATTGTCTGTAGTTCAAGTTTCATGTAATTTAGATGTATAGAGAGGGAGTTATAAGTAGTTAAATGTATAGGGGTATTCTTGTCTTTGTACTCTTTTTTTTTACCTAAGCTATAAAAGGGTGTTGGGGGTCGACTTTGAACCCTTATGAGAGCTTTTCTTTAGCTCTCTTGCTGCAGTTGTCTTCTTACTCCTCTCTTCCTCAATCCTCTTTATTCTATTATTTTACATGGTATCTGAGCAATAGCTTCTGGTTACAAGCATGTGAAGTCTCTCTTCTTTCTCTATTGAAGCCAGCAATCTCATAGAAAGAGGGATTCCAGGTTTGGTGTTGGCTGGTTGATAAAAATTTGATTTTGTGTTTCTTTTCTGCCATAACCCTAAGTTGATGATTTTTACTGCCAAATGAGCAGTTTTATGCCTGATTATTGCCCCAAGAGGGTTTATTGACTTGGAATTGATCCATCTACACTGTCCAGCCCTATTCTGTCCCTTTGCCTGCATCATCCTCTGGAAGGCAGATGCCAGCCCTTATTATGCCTTCTTTGGCTGTTTCTTGACTTGACTATGTCTATCTCAAGTTTCTTATGTTTGTGGCTGGCGCACATTAGCTTTTTTACCTAACTCTAATTTTCGAAGTGGAGCCCACATTGCTTACATAGGTGTCTTTGTGCAGTGAAGTAAATTTGTGATTGAAGTGACTATTATTTGCTTTAAATGGTCAATTCTGGTGAAATAATCACCCCCTCAAGGGAGTTTGGGAGCTTTGAGGGAAAAGACTTGATTTTGATTACTTCTAAGAGGTTAAATGGTGTTTCAAAAACAGAGGTTAAATGGTCAAAATTACCCCAGTTGGTCAAAATCAATTTGTGTGTGCCTTACAGAAAAAAGGAAATCCAAGTTCATTAAGGAAGATCCACCAGTTCCCTTGAATGATGATTGGGAAATAGAAGATAGTCTGGTTATGAACTGGTTAAGGAATCAAATTATGAATTGTGAGACTGCAAAGGAGATGTAGATGTCTCTAGAAGGCTTATATGCTCAAGAAAGTAATTTGTCCCGTATTTATGAATTATGCGATATTATTTAGCCTTAAGCGGGGTGAAAGATTTGTTAAAGAGTATTACAGTGAGTTATTAGGAGTTTTGAGGGAGAAAAATTATTTTTCACCCCTTCATTACTGATGAGAAGGAACTGAGGTGAACAATAGGGACAACTACAAATAGCTAAATTTCTATATGACTTGGGATTGGAATTTGAAGCAATTAGGGCACAGTTGATGGCCTCATATGACGTTCCATCTTTATCCATTGCATTTAATAGAATCATTCGTGCAAAGACTGTTATTACAACCAAGGGGAGTGAGGAGACTAAGAATGTCGATGTATTTGCCCTTCACACTGGGTAATTCAGAGTTAGTCGGAGGTCGGGGTGGAAATAGTAGAGGCAGAGGCAGAAAGGATTCTAGCAGAGGTGATAGTAAACCTGACAGGAAGTGTATTCATTGTGGCAGCTCCAACCATTTCTCTGATAAATGTTGGAGTAATTTTGATAAAATTGCGTTGGCAAATTCTCTTATTTATGAGAGCACGGAGACTTCTCCTAGGTCGATAGTAGGTATTGTATTAGGAGTACCTAATGAGATACAACAACTTGCTCAGTGCATTGCACAGTTAGCAACGGTACCTTCTACCTTAGCATCTATGTCTCAGCCTTCACTTCCTACTACCACTCTATTTAGTTTGGGTATGTCAGCCCTACATGTGCGTCCTATATCCACTTGGGTTCTTGACTTACGAGCTACTACTCATATGTCAGGTATGCCTTCCTTGTTTTTTAATTTAAAAGTCCTTTGTCATTTAGTAGTAGGACTAGAACTAACTGGGCAATTTGCTCGACAGTGTTTTCTCAACTGACATGACTTGCGATCAAAGAAAATATCTGCTAGCAAAGAAATGAAAGACCGACGTAGCTTAACTGATAATGTCCCAAGCGTAGATGTCATAAGTAGGAAGAATCATCATTAATAAGTGTCATTGCTCTAGGAACATAAACATCATCCAACAAGTGGAGCTCTCTTTTCTCATATTTGAACCAATCGTCCTCTTCGTCCACATGTCCTGAAAAACACACTTAATAGGATAAAATGTTACTAAACAGTTTAAAGATAGTAATATGACTTATAGACAAGAGGTTGACTGAAAATTTTGGAATAAATAGAACTGAACCTAAGGAAATTTGTGTAGTAGTATGAGGAGAACCCCCCCTAAATGGGAGAGAGACCTATCAACCAAAGTAACTCAACAATATGAAGGAGATGGATTAATAGATCGAAATAAGGAGGACATACCTGACATATGGATAAAAGCTCTTGAACCAATGATCCAGGAGGGAGAATGTGACACATTCAATGTAGTCATACTTGTACTCACCATTTTGGCGCTTGAAGAGGATGAAGGATGAGACTCAATTGTAGGAAAATTAGTAGATGATGCAGTCAACTAGTCCAATCTTTGTATTAATTATTGAATCTCTTCATATGATCTAGTGTGAGAAGAGGCTTCTTTATCTGTGACTACGGAATTGGCCCAGGTAAGTTTACCAAATTTCTCCCAACATTTATCAAAAATATGGTTTGACCTACTATAATGAATACATTTCTGATCCCCTCTATCATTTTGGCCACAGCCACGGGTACGGGTAGAGAAAGAGTGACCTCTACCTCTATTATTACCACAACGAAATTGACCATCGGGCTTACAAATAAGTGATTGAAGGTTAAGAACAATACAATCTGATAGACTTCCATGACTCAGATGGTACCCAACTTTTGGCCTATTCCGGTCCTATGGGCATCACTGACTCCACTGTTGCTGAGCTTCAGGCCCTCTTCAGAGGCCTCATCATATTTCGTGAGCATTTCTCTGGGCCGTTCCACATTGAGGGAGACTCTGCAGTAATCATCGGATGGTTCTCCTCTTCCTCTCCCTCTCCCCCGCCATGGTCATTGGGATGCTTACTACATTTTGGACATTCTCCCTCATATTACCTGTATTTGTTCCCATGTTCCCCAATATGCAAATTCTGTTGTAGACAGTTGTGCTAAGTATGGGGCCTCCCTCCATGCTCCTCTTGTAAGGGGGAGGCCTGCTTAATCTTGTTTTTGTTTCTGGTTTAATGAATTCATCTCTTTCTCAAAAAAAATAAAAATCTGATAGACTTCCATCTTTGTCATGTTTATTTGCTACTGCTCGTTTTACATGAAGAATTCTATTAAAGGCTTGCTCTAAGATGGTCACATTCTTATTGGTCAATAATTGGGTGTAATGAGTGTCATACTCAAAACCCAACCAATCTAGAAACTTGGCTACCTGAATCTAATTCTCCTTCTTACGAATGTCCTCAACATTCGTAGTAAATGGATGAAAGGTGTTGATTTCTTGTAGCACCCTTCTCATCAATGCAATAAAACTGTCATTGATCTATCTTTGTGCTTTATATTAAAGTACTTGACATATAATTCATAGATCCGTGACAAATTACTCTCTTGAGATAAAATAGACTATAAGGTAGTCCGCATTGCCTTTTGTTGTACCACAACTCAAAATCTGCTCACTAAATTGTGATTCATACTGTTCACCAACCAAGTCATAACTAGATTGATTTATGTTTCCTAGTCTTCAGTAATTGGTACAAGGGTATCATCCCTAATTTATTTGGCCATCTTTCTAGCCTTCAAATACATTGAAACAAACCTTGACCAATTCACAAAATTTGATCCATTCAACCGAATCGTGATTATCTGAATAGGCTGAGAGTGTTTTCCATCTAAGCTCTCAGTTGTCCTTTGGACAACAAGTTGTGTGCTAGATTGAGCATTCAATTCCACAAAAAAAATCACAATTCATCCCAATATGGCGTCAATAATCAAATAGAATCACTTTTCCCAATTTAATTTTGCCTACACAGGCTAGTGGACCCTACAATTAAATCAATTTAGGGAAAAACGAAAAACAATGTATCCAATTGGCAATCCAAAGTACTCATATTTAGCAATGAAGATAACAGATTGATTGAAAAATGATCCAATTGCATGAAATTATGATGACAAATGCTTCTGGGTAGATGATGCTGGCAAGAATGAAGCAAGGCTTCAAGTAGAGAGCATTGAATGGCTTCAAATCCCAATAGTCATTCAATTAAGAGTAGTAGCCACTAACCAGTAGGCTATGTCAGGTAGAAAAAGGGAAAAGGTGAGATTTTTACTCTACCAGTTCAAATTTCTGGGAAGAACTTCAATGGAATTGCTGAAGATTGAGAAAGGAGCCACAAAATTGGAAGACTACCCAAGATTGGTGTTACTGGTCTGATACCATGAAAATAAAGAGATTTGAGGGAGAAAATGAGAAAAAGAAGAGAGGAAAAGGAGAAGACAGCAAGCAGCCTTGGCTGCATTGAAGTTCGTACCAGAAAGGCACGAGCTTCCTCCTTTTGTTTCACGGTTTAAGGCATAATTACATAAATGACAAAAATGCGCCTAGATACAAAAATTCCATCTCTCCTCAAGTACACCTATGATTTCAATGAAACTTAAACCATGGGAATATAAAAGTATTATTTATATAATAGACATAGGCTAGGATAAAACATAATATGGGCACTAACCAAAATATCCCTGAACAGGTTTTTTAACAATATGAAACAATAAAGTATGAATTACTTCAAGGTGATGTCTATTTTCACATTGAGCAACCCCATTTTGTTGGGGAGAATAAAAACATGAAGTTTGATGAATTATTCCATGCAAGGCACAAAATGACGCAAATTACCAATTGACTAACTCAAGGCCATTATCAATACAAAAACTATTAACACGGGCATCAAATTGATTTTTTATTTCATTAAAGAAATCCAAAAATTCATCAAAGACCTCAGATTTTTCCCATAAAAGATACAACCAAGTTACCTGACTGAAGTCGTCTATAAAAGACACAAATACTTAAAGCCAAATGGACTAGGGATTCTGTATGGACCCCATACTCGAAACAAATTAACTCAAAAAGACAAGAACTATGACTAGAACTAATTGGGAAACTAAACCTATGATATCTTCCTAGTCGACAAGACTCACTTTCAAAAGAAACATCAATAGGTAAAGATGAAAAGGAGTGATGGAGTTTTGTGATGGATGCCCCAACATCAAACAACACAAAAATAGAGAGCATTATGCAGTAAGTGCCATAGTTGTTGGAGTAGATACACCATCCAACATGTAAAGCCTGTCTTTCTCATGTCTTAAACCAATTGTTCTCTTCGTCTACAAGTCCTAAAATACAGATGAAAAAGAGAGAATATTATTGAACAATTGAGAAACTTAGTGATGTGACTGAAAGAAAGTAAATTAACAGGAAAAACAGGAACAAAAGAGTAGTCCAATGACATTTTAGGAGTGGATTGAACAATATTGGGTCAGTAGAACCATCAAGCCAAAACAACATGACGATACGAATGAGAGGGATTAATTGATTGAAATAAGGACTTCATATGTAACGTGTGTAGAGACTTTTAAATCAATGATCCAGGAGGGAGAATGGGACACATTCACTGTTGTTATACCTGTACTTGCCAGCTTGGCACTTGCAATAGTAGAGGAGTTTGGCTCAATGATAGTAGTGGTTGTAGTAGAAGCAGTGGTTGACCATGTCTTTGAAGTAATTGCTGTATTTCGTCCTGAGGACCTAGGTAGGAGGATGAGTCTAGGCTTGTCACTATAGAATTAACCCCGGCTGGATTGCCAGATTTTCCCCACACTTTTCTAAAAAATAGTTGGTTCTTCTACAGTGGATAATCTTCTATCACCCAGCCACTCCAACCACGACCACGAGTATAGGAGTCTCGCCCACGACCTTGCGTCTCTACCTTATTATAAGATGGATGAAGGTTGAGAGATTTTGTATCAAATGGTCGGGTATTTTTCTCACTTTTACCTGCCACTACACCTTTTGCACGTATAACTCTGTTAAAGGCCTGTTCAAGTGTACTTATGTAATAATTTACTAACAATTGAGCTCTTAAAGCATCATATTATGATCTCAAACCATCAAGAAATCGAGCAACCTGTATCCGATTTTCTTTTTTTCAAATGTCTTTAGCATTCGTAGTGAAAGGATGAAAGGTAACATCGTTTGCAGAACACCTTTATCTCAGTAAAGTAGTCAGCCTCTGATTGGTCACCCCTCTTCATATTAAAATACCGGACATAAAGCTCATATAGGCGAGACAAATTACTCTCTTGAGATAAGATAGAAGACAACATGTCCCACATGTCTTTGGCTGTCCCACAACACAAAATCTGATCACTGAATCGGGTTTCCATATTATTGACTAACCAAGTCATGACTTTAATTATATTCAACCTCCCAGTCTTCAGTGATAGGTGTAGGAAGATTATCTCTGATATATTTTGCTTTTCTTTTGGTCTTCAGGTACATGAGAACAAAACGATATCAATTTACATAGTTCGAGCCATTCAATTTTGATTGAAGTAATCTGTATAGAACCTGAATCCTTACTCTCAAAAGCTTCACAACGTCTAAATGCAGCAACTTGTGTGCTGGATTCTGCCATTTAGAGTTTTAAATACATTCCAATAATCTTAACAAACTATTCAAGAGAAGCTCCAAACTCAATGGTACGATCAAGTTAGAAAATATATGTACTCTTAACTTGTTTAAGATATCTATATGCATAGGTAAAACATGTAGAAATCAATTTTATCCTAAGGCTCCAAAAATTTTCAGTATACCTCAAGTTAGAAGGTTTGGGACTACTCTCTTACATAAGATTGAGTTTTTGTGTTTTCCCCAGACTTCCTAACTCTAATCTTCAATTTATTGCTTTTTCTTTTTGAGGGTGCTTCTTCAAGATGACTTTGACACGGTTGTGTAGCTTGAGGTCTTTGAGAAGTTTTTACCAGCTCTTTGCATAGACCTTTGACTTTTGTGTCTCTCGAAGGAAATGCATTTGAAATGCTAGAATTGCCAATGTTATATTGATTAAATTCTGTTATCATCAAAATCAAGATGGGAGTCAACGCTTGGTCAACCATAATAAGATTGTAAATGCATCTAGTTATTTTCTGATCCCGTTTTTCCTTGTCCATATGGTCAAACGTTTCTGTAGTTTTAGCTGAAGAAACATTTGCTAGAACAGGTTTGATTATTTGACAGTACCATCTTTTTCATTTGTCTTTCTTTGGTTTATCTAATCAGGATACAGGTGCAGAAGGTAAGGGGAGAACTGCTCGGCTCCAGAGAAGGCTGCTTGTTGTAGAAGTTGAGAAACGGATTCTGCAAATTCAGAATTGTGTGGATCAAGGCCTTGTGAGACTCAAAATCTAATTTCTGTTTATCATTCTCTGTGATAATTTTGATAGAACATGGTTTGAGTGATGAAGTTATATGCTGTGTACTAATTACTCAAAAAAAACTTCATACCTACTTGCTTATGGAATGGTTAGATGTCTCTGTGTATCATGGGCAGGTCAGGGAACACCTAATGTTTCTCTTGCCGTTTGGCATTGAAGTGATTATCATCTTTCCCAACAAAATAAAAAATAAAAAATAAAAAATAAATTTATTTTGGTAAATTAATCAGAATCATCTCTTCCATAAGAGTATTTTCTGTTTTATAAAATGGGTCATACTTAAGTTTAAATTTGAAGGCTTTATTTTCTAATAAGACCTACACAAAAATAATAGATTATTTGTGGGTTGAGCATTTGTTTTTAACGAGTGATCACAGAAGTTTGTGTCACTACAGGATGAAGATGGCCAATGCATGTTTGGGTTACTCCTGTATAGTCTTGACCGCTTGTACAAGGCAGTGGAAAGGCATGCAAAGGAAACTGGTGAATGGCGGAGGTAAGCTGGAACTTGTGTATTATTTACGGCTCGACATAGGATTCCTGAGAATTAATATGGATTTTGTTCTTTGCAGCTTGAGACAGGATATATTGGATGTTGCGAAGCCCAAGATGACAACAACATATAAACTGGCTATAACATCCCGAATGGAGAGGGTGTATGACTGTTTGCTTCCTTCAACGAAGAGAAGATAGGTATTTTTCATCATTTACTTCTGTTTTCTTCCAGTGAATGGCACTTTTTGTCATGGGCCATTCAAACAGATTTTTTTCAGCTACTGATTTTTATTTATTTTTCTGTTTTTCATTTTTTACCGGGGGGGATAGAAATTTCTCTTCTGTTATTCGTTTATTGGTCAGCAGTGGGTTTTTCAATAGAGCAACTCGTTGGTATTTGTTTTGTTAGTTTGAGCTTCAAGAGAACTAATCAGATTACCTGGGCAAAGGTAAAGAGGTTCTTTTAGAAACTTTTGAAAGGAATTTGAAGGACAGCTTTTTCAATTCCTCAAGTGGCTTAATGATTTGCTGAAATCAACCTGATGTTTATGTTTTGGGTTCGGATATACCAAAGTTTTGTACTAGGGTTATGAAATTAATTTATAAATATTTATCATGTAAAAAAAGATATATGTCAGAGGATTATTCTATTGATCCCCTGACAAATATTTTCTTCAAGTAATAATAACCAATTCGTTGTTGCAATATTGCAATGACCACTTCAACAGAATTCAATAATCTTGTCTTCAAAAGATTTGAGAATGGATCTCACTACCAAAATAGCTATTAACATATGACAAGGAAAAGTATTCTATCAGCATCTTTGAATGTGCATGGAATTGATTAAAATAGCAAATAAGATTATAATTTAAGGTTACTTACCTACATAACCCCGAAATTGATTTTTATTTACTCTTTTAATATCACTAAAATTACTTATATATAGCTATCATCAAGTATATTCAAACATATAAATACCCTTGTAATAAATTTTTTATGTCTTAGATACTGTGCTTATGAGCAAGTTAATAAGGGTCAATACAAGTGGGACCAACTTGATGATGATTTAGGAAAACAATATGAGACCCTATAAAGGTGTCACATGCTATTTGAGAGCTACATGAAGTAACTTATTTGTATCCATGTAAAGAGATAACTCCATTATTATTATTATTATTATTATTATTATTATTATTATTATTTACAATTCAAATTTATGGGAATTTTATAAGAAAAATTGAAGTTGTAAGTCACTAACTCTATTTAGTGGCTGAGCTATGTCGATATGCCTAATAAAAATATAAGTATTTTCTCCTAAGAAGAGAAAGTTTTAATTATTTTCTATAACACACATGACTTTTTATTATTGTTGCTATATACGTAATTTCGATAGTATAGAGTTAGTATCTGAAAGGTGTGACCCATGTGCAAGAATGACAAAATTGTGATTACTCATTTTAGTGGAAACTACAATTGTGATTAACCTTAGTACTAGTAGAATTAAGTAGTTTTGAACTACAATGTGGAATGAGTCTTGTGAGGGTCCACATTAATTGTCGTGTCCCTTCAATTACGTAATATTTTTTTGGTATTAGAGTTGAAGATCGAGGACTTTGTTAAAAGGAGCCACCCACGAATAGGAGTCGTTGGATGGTAAACAAGGCGACATGGTTAGTAAATAAGGAGAAATCTATTAAGATGGCATAGAGTTGTAATAATACAAGCCTATGTATGTACTTTTATATCTATTTAACTTTTGAAGAATGTAGTCCCAAGGGCATTGTATTGTTTGTAAATACCCTCTCAAAACTATCATTAGATCCACTAAGCATGGGGGGAGCATTAAGCTCAATCACCTTAAGCACAAATTTGTGCTCCCTCTTGTCTCCCCTTTTTCTCTCTTCTTTCTCTCCCTTGGCTTCTCCTCTTAGCCTTTCCATGAGCTACATGTCTTCTCCTCTCCTCCTCCGTTCTTCATCTTCTCTCTTCTCTTAATCCCTTGTTATTATTATGTATACAAAACCCTAAAAATCAATATGATATCATAGCTAATGATCTAGAGCCTTAATTGAAGGCTGCTCAAAATTCTTCCCTTAGGGGAGGTTAGTCCACAAAGAACTTGAATTGAACTTAAATGAATCGATTCAACTTCAACTCATCTTTGGGTGTTAGTGCAGACGAGTTCGAATGCACTAGAAAACAGATTCCAATGTTAGTGCCCCCAAATGAAAAGTATGATATAAAGAAGAGAATGAGTAACTTTTTTATATATACTAAAATAGAATATATACCTAAATAAATAATTAACCAAAATAAACATGGTTACTACGTTTGTAAGTGATTTAACATGTAGTATTAGAATATATTAATATCCTAAGTAATGAAAAACTATATTATATTACTTAATGATTATAGTTTATTATAAATTAAAAAAATAATTACAAGTGACTAGAATAAATTATTTAAAATAAATAAAAAAGTTAAAAATAACATAAGAGAATATAATAAATAAATAAATTATTTTTTAATAACATAAGATATAGTTTAACATTAAAACTCACTATTTTAATACCAAATAAAAAAATACATAATAAAAAAATAAATTTATCAATAACATAATATATATTTTACATATTATTAATTAA